>NW_024386801.1:9640081-11058937 GCF_900408965.1 Simochromis diagramma
AAGGACTATAAAAAGGAAGTAGTTAAGGCTTAGTTCAGAGGTTAATCTGATAGTACTCACTCACACTGACCTCAGAGCAACCTGACTCTCAGAGTGGGGACAGCTTCACTGTCCACAGAAGCCCTTTGACAAAGCCAGTTTGTGGCAGTCTTTCGTCTGCAGGAGATCTCCCAGTGAGAGTGTTTAAAGCCAATGAGGCCTCACATCTGTGCAGGGACTGAGCTTGGTCAGGGGGATAGTGGGTGATTAATTGATGGTCACATCTCACTGACTGCTGCCCACACTGCTTTGATGAAGAGGGATTAGGTTGTGCACCATAGGCTTTGCTGATAATAGGAGAACGAAGAGGAAATGCTCATGTCACGCTCCATGGCAAGGATTTCAATCAAAGGACCACATCATTCACAGCACCAAGACTTTCTGAAACAAGAAAAACCCTCAGCTTCCTGTAGTCTTTTTTTTTAACAATCATGACTAATAATTGGCTGCATGATTTGGAGAGGGAAAGAAACCCCTCCACATTCGGTATGTACTATAGTTTTTGAAATATCTATAAAAAACTACACACCAAGCAGATCTTTCTACCCTGTGCAGGTTAATGAGCCCCAAATAAGCACAGTATATCCTTTTTTCATATTAAAATCAACAGTGAAACAGAATAATGCCACCAATGCTTCCTACACGGAAGCATGCTTGCTCATGCAAAAGGATTATTTTCTACCAACAATCCTGAGCATGATATGATGAACATGGACATGATAGAAGGTGGGTGAAACTGATTGCCTTGAGGTTGTAAGGTTTAGGTACAGTTTCATCTATCTGAGCCTTTATTTAGCCCCCTATCCTGTCTCAGTACTCGCTGAACTGAGATCAGTCTGCAATTTTCCCTGGAGACAACACTAATGTCACATACCTACTTGGCACACCAATATTTCACATCCAAACCAAACCTATTAAGGATGACTACTTACCATAGACAAGATATGTCCTTCACAGCTGCAACCTTCACATTCAGTGTATTTTCAATCTTCGCACACGTACATGTACACAAGCACACCATGTGTTCACATACTAGTGCTGTGCATACATTTTATTTTCTTCTTCTTTTTTAACATTTCGCATGCATTGTCCTCCCTGCAAACTCCATTATCATAACCTTGAAATGACCAGAGCAGAATGCTATGATAAAAAAGAAAACACAAATAACTTTTTTGGCATTTCAGTATACAAATTCGTGTAAAATTGAAAAAAAAAACTTTATTCTTACTAAACAGCTGTCTTTATTGAAATAAGAAAATAAAACTGTAATGTATCACAACAAGGATAATCCTAAAGTATAAATAACAGTGTATGTTGTTTTTTACAAATGAATTACTATGTCATGTTCTTGCACTTCTTAGTTGTTGCTCCCTTCTCTGTGATGTCCAAAAATTGTTGACCATACAGTTAACTTCATTCATTTTTCTGTCATCCTATGTACCACCCTAACTAGCATTAGCCAAAACAATAGTGAGATAAACACAAGACTGTATTGTTATGTTAAATGGTTTTTGTACTGTATGTTGTATAACTAAGACTGGCATATAGACTGAGTATCAGCATTAATGAGCAAAAGAAAGCACATGGGCTACACAAGTTATAGCTAGCTGCTTTCCCCAATGCTGCAAGAGGGGAAAAAAAGAGGTAAGGTAGAGTTAAGTCTTAAGCTGAATACATGCTTGAGTATTTTAGCTTAACTCCAACTTAACTTCTTGAGCTTGGCCTATCTGCCATAACCACAGTCTTTCTCTAACCTTTCACTGGTGTCCCGACCGAAGTATGTTTATTGATTTCAGTGCTCATGTTTTCCCTCTGAGCTTCTCTGTCACCCGACTGGCCGAGACTGCCTGCCGCCCACCATAAGTCTGGTTATATCCAACATTTCTTTATGTTAACAGGAAGTTTTGTTTTCCTTTTGTCTACAGTTTCTCACTGTAATGAACCATATGAAGTCTTTTGCCATGACTTGACATGATGTTTAAAAACAGTTGTTTAGAAAAATCTACAATAATTAACGATTTGTGAAGGAGCAGTTGTAAAACTCTGAATCTATTTGATTTTTACACTGTTATTTACTTTGCGTCATGTTTCTGTCCGTTTTTTGCAAAAAGGTTTAATATTTATTCTTTTAGCTTCTAATTCTAATGACTATATAACTATAAATAAATATAAACAAATACTACGTCGTTTAGCTGTTAAATGCAACACCAGCTTGCAAGCTTGTTACTAACTTTTTTTGCCTGTAACTTGTTGAGAAGTTGTGGACAGTATTGTGATTCTTTTCAGAACTAAAACACTGTTAATAGAGCTCAGCTGAATTGGCTCATTAACAGTTTTTTTTTAATGTAACGTGAGAAACAGTTGTTTCAGGCATTGTCAAAAAAAAACTGGTTTATCGCAGAATTTTTGATGATTAGTTTTATCTCTACTGATGAGAAAAACTACTGAGGATTCTTTTGTATTATTTGGGATATTAGAGACTGTGGTACATCTGTTTCCTGTGGCAAAGGATAGTGCAGTTTGATTTATGCTCTCCCCGATTCTATTGAACTACACAAAGGAACGCTCCACCTTGACCGCTCTATTAAAGCAAGAAACCAAAGTTATCAATCGAGGTGCTGAAAGGAAGGAACTCTTCCCAACAAGCCACATGCTTTCTCCGCCTAATGGATCACACAACGCTGCAGAGAGCAAAAGAGAGAGTGAGTGAGTGAGACAGAGAGAGCAAGATGTGGCTTCTACAGTATGTTTTTGACTGATTATGCATTTTTTCATAACCTATTCATAGAAGATAGATTCATCATTCCAATTTGTCAAACTAGCAAAGATTTCAATTAATTATGTGCAGCGAAGGACTGGGTGTATTAGGCCTCTCTGTCAGCGCTAGTCTGAGTCCCCATTTACCGGACTCAAAATAAAGAGGTATCAGAGAGGTGCTTGGATCCACCAGTAATTAATTTGATGAATGCCTTAGCGGCACAAACAGTGGCAGCCGTGCATCTTTTCATCAGACACTAGCAGCAGTCTCTGCTCGGTGCTAATTTGCAGGGGGCAGCTCATCTGTATAGTGGATGTGCTTGTGGCTGGGTCTATTCTTCAACCCATGTGCTCACGGACTCCTGCTGTCCAGACAGTGTGTGGGGGCCTTATGTTTTCTGTCAACTTTGTCCTTGTGCCAAGCAACTTGCTCCACTTAATGCCCAGTTTTTTGACTCTGTGGCCTGAACCTGATAATGGGAGTCCTACTGGATTAATGGAAGGCGCAGTGCTGTTTTGCTGCTGATGCTCTTGTAGTTTTTCAGGCATAGCGCTCCAGCGATGACAACCATACACTGTGTGCGTGCCAGATATGAAATTGATAAGCACTGTGGCAAAAACTCCAATATGATCAACTACCAATAATCCATTATAGCACAATGCCTTATTACAATCTTTAGGGACATGGGTGCATCTACACAATGATAGATAAAGGATGGAACATGGTGGGAGGCCAATCTAAAATGATGGATCATATTATTGTTATTAGGTGAAAGCTTCAATGGTGGCTATTTGTGATGCATGCTGTCAATGTCGACGGGAACCTGAGCCAAACAAAGAAATAATTGGACCGGTGCCACATAATTCAAGTTCATATTTTCACAAGTGGGGGAACCTCATTATAAATCAGGTCACCCAATGATACAAGACCATAAATCAAAAAAAGACATAGCTCAAACAATTAGATAATTACTAGACCACCGTGTCACTGTTGCTAAGATGTTTTGCCACGGAGAGAGAGTGTCAGGAGTAATGAAGAGTACAGAGAACCTACAATCACAAAATATAACCAGTAACCAAGAAGAAATATACTAAGCTGATAAGCTTTATTGGTTGCATAACAACTGACAACTGCAGGAAAAGTTTTGCAGTAAAAAAAAAAGTATTTAGGATCACAATTAAAATGCTAACTGTCATCTAACTGTTTTAACGGCCACTTTTTGTCAGAAACTACTTAATCTATCTTGTGAAGACACCTGTGAGTTGTATTGGGAAGGGTCTTTAAGTCTTTACTACAGTTTTGCATGGACTGTCAGTGACCCCTAGTGTTACTCAAATTTCCAGTTACACTGCTTGAACGGCAGTTACTCTAATTATATCTATGGCGTTTGATTACCCCTAGGCAGGGAAGTTGCATGAAATCCAGAGGCAGGGGTCCAATTGACCCCAATTGAAAGTGTCATTTCACAGGACTGCCAAGCAAGAGATGCTTGTGCAGCCCAGGATGTGGGGATATTATTTCAACGTTCTTCGCTCAGCTGCATTGTTTGATATTTCAACAGCTCTTCCACTATGTCCCCCTCTGCTTGGATGGGCGGGTGTAGAGCTGCCTGTGCAGTTGTTGTGTCAAACCAGAGTGCAAGGAAGCTCCAACAGCAGTCAAAAATTGAGGTCATAGCACAAGAGTGAACCAACTGGAACAGATTGTTGTGGAACCTCCAGGCTTTTGCAGACACGTGTTGAACCCAGCACAGCATGTCCTCGCCTTTACCTTACTATCCTTCTTCACAACTCCCCTGACAGCAGCTTATGGGCAGGGAGAATATATCCCAGCTTTTTGCTTTACTGCTGCTTTCGTTCATCACATGAGTAAATGATATGATGGACAGACGAGCATCTTAATAATATTTTTTACTATAGTCTAAGATATAGAAAAAGATAAAAAGATGTAGCACAGAACATCTTAACTATTACTACCAGCATTTATGTTAAAAGCTTGAACATTGGAATTCTTTATTAAATAATGATATGAAGATATCAGCAGTAAACTTAAAGGTGTTTGATGCTAGCGCTATAAGATGACGGCTTATTCAGTGTGAGCTTTCTAAACCCAGCACAACAAAATGTTAATGTCTCATTAGATTATTGTCTCTGACACACTTTAAATAGATGTTAAAGCCACTCTGCATAAGGCTCATCTGTTCTACTACAAATCCTATGGAGAAGAGGCAGCGTTTCAAGGCACAATTGATCCTTTAATAATGTCATGGCTGCTGTATGACCCTTGGCAGGAGGTATATTTGTTCTTGGAGGGCGTAGTAGAGAAGTGAAGAGTGTGTTAGTTCTAGTGTGAATGAGAGAGAGAAGCAGGTACAATATCTGTGTTTAAGAACAGTGAGCTCCAAAGTGTCATCTTGTGTTAACAGAGTGCAATTGGTAACTTTTCTGACATTCTGTCATTATTGTCACTTTACATGAAAGCTGGGACTGCAAAGAGGGAGCACTGACAGCAGATTGACCCCAGATGCTGTTCATTTGATTGATATCTCTACAGACAATGATCTTTTTCTGCACTGCAGTGGTGGTTACATAGGGAGGCGTTGGGAGGGGGCAAATACAGGAGAAATGTCACACTAGGGAAGTCAGTGAGGCGTAAAGCCCTGCCTGACGAGTGCAGGGTCAGTGGCTCCTCTCTGCCCCCTTTGTGCCCCGGGTAAAATGATCTAAGTGATTCTGGACCTCTGCCACCGATCCGCTGGAGTGCAGGAGTCAACCGCGTAGGCATGGCAGAGTGAAGACTAGCTGCGGATTTGCTGGTAAAACTGCATGTAGCGTGCTAACGCCTAGGGGACAAACTCATTCCATGTGGTGGTTTCATCATTATATATTTTTTCCCTAACTAAGACATATTATAATAAGACATATAAACCACTTGCATGCTTGTATCCATAAGTAAGAGCCAAAACATGCACATTAAGCACTTGCTAAATGCTACATTTGTTATAACAACTTGTGATGCAAAGGTTTTAATGAAGCTGCTCAACTTTGTACCTTATACGGGAATCTTTCTCGTGCTCATAGTGTTTCTTTATTTATATCATGAGTTGAGCCTCCCAGATGATGAATAAAGGGGAGAGGTTAAGATTACATTGTTCTGGTAAATTAGTTGAGAGAATGGCTGCAAGGCAGGAGCCATATCAGTGGCTTAATCCTTAAAGACTGCTGCAGAGTACATACAATATGTCTGGCTAGCTCTCCTTGTAAGCTGTCTGTGTTTGATGATTGCAATCAACATTAATTAAATGTGCCAACATTGGCTTCACATTAACTAACTTGGGGAAGAGTTCACACTCAAATTCCAAAGGTATAATAACACACACATATTCTAGGGCTGTATCCATATGTGCTAAATATATAAAATTAAAACCAGTGAATTGCAGTTTGGTTGCAATTCCCATGACTATACATTTTTCATAGTTTATTGTATAATTATAGAAAATTAAAGAAAATCAAAAATGTTTAGGGATATTAGCAGTAAGCAATCAACGTGTCTGCATGCAGATTAGTGTGTTAAAGAGTCAGACGGAGCAAGTTATGTGGCAAGCTCGTCACTGTGCAGGGTAATAAGGTCAATGCAAAAAATAACCCTGGGCCACATTTCCCAGCAAATGTGTAGAAACACACATGCACGCAAGTAAACACACAGACACACCACTCCAGTATCCCGGCCTTATGCTGCAGAATCCAAACCAATCGAGTCAATTGCCAGAAAACATGACATGACCTTTCAGATTCACTGAGCATCAACCATGAGTGGGACTGGCGTGCTTTCCGTTTCAGCGCACCCTCTGCCCCTCCCGCCCACACGATCACCCCCAGGGCCCTAAACCCTCCACAAATAATTACTCTCGGTGGAGTCTGTACTGCTCAAGACACAGCCAAAAAAACTTGACTCTGATCTTGACCCATACCTAGGGTACTCTCACTATTAAATCATCCCTCACAGGGGTTTTATTATTTGAACAATTCAGTCACCATAAATTGAATATGAGTAAGGTCAAGCTTATGTTTAGACATATTTGTTTAGTGATAAATGTCAGAGGCTACACACCATTCACAGAAGAAATATGTGCAGGATTCCCATTAAATGTCATATTTAAATTATACATAATCACGCTGAGTTATAGAAACACACAGCAAACACACACAGTACCAGTAGTACTACATGGTAGTGTAAAGTACCAAATAGTGCTATTAAGCAGGATAGGGATGTTACTTTCACCAACTGTATATGGAGCTGCTGACATCAACAACAGAGGCAATAAGAAATAGAATTAAGCACTGATTCCCTCCGAAATGCATATTTAAAGACTTTAAATGATTATGCATCACTGATGTAATATGACTACCACCTACTGGTTAAGAAACAGACTTTGCCAACCATCAGTGCTCTCTAGCCCTTAAACAAAACTTGTTCACGATGTTACAACTGGACCTTGTGTGGATGTCTTTTTTCTATAACTATGTTATAAGAATAGAAACTCTTCGTTGTCTGGTGGGCAAACATTGTAATGCAGTCAATGCTTCTTGAGTATCTCACATTTGTCTTGGCATTGATTGATTGATTGATTGATTGGTAATTTATTTCAACATTTCAACATGTGAACAATATACAAGTACATTTAGAAAAGAAAATAATTGTGCATTTATGCACATGCATTTTATGTTATTATACAGGATGTATCAAAAAGAATCATCCGATTTCAAAAAGCTTTATTTTTTAAAGTAGGACCTTATAGTAAATTTTAAAATACATGGCTGAATATAAACTTTGACATTCAAAACTTACAACATTCAAACTTCCAGTGTTGACAACTGTTCAATGTGTCCCCTTCTGGACGCACAGGATATGTCCATACGATAGACAAAGTTGTCCTTTTGCTAGCATGTCAGGAGTCACTGCAGCCACTGTAGTTGTTTTGCTACCTGCTGGCAACCATGTGAAACTTGCCGATCCCCTTTTTGAACATTTTTTAGTGGAATTGAAGCACTTTAACATTAGATGGGGTTTTTTTTCAATGCACCTTGTTATTACATGGATTCATGCTGATTTAGCTACAATGAAATAATATTGACTGACATATCTGATCAATTTAATGGTCTATCTATCCATAGTTTTCAGTCACATGACCCAATCGCTGCCCTGGCGTGCAAAACAGTGCTCCAAAATGAACGCAAACAGTGGAGGGTCATTAGTTCTGCAGGACAAAAGTGTTGTTATTTTTTAACTTTGTCTCTATCCAAGGCTACTTGGATCACCTGTCCATGCAGGAAAAACAAAGATATGGAGAGAAATCATAAATTTGGGCGACTTGTGATCCATATTCTGCCCCGGCAGCATGGATCACGGTGGAGAAGCAGGGAAGGGTGTGATTTGGCCTGTAAGCCAGGGTTTGAAGAGGAGTGTTGACATGTTGGTGCCATACCCTACGCTCTTCTGGCAGCTGTAAATAAACGCTGATTGGTGCATTTGATATCACAGCAGCTATCTGGCATTTTGGCTAAGTTATACTCGAAGATGTTCAAAGGGTGGCTGCAGGGCAAAGGTCGACAGTACAGTTTTTGCCTTCCAGGTGGGCATGTCTGTAGCTTTGACGTTACATGAAAACTATGGAAAGACCCAATCAAAGCACTAAACATCCAGCTGAAGTTTCCAGATCACAAACAGTTGATTTTCTTGAGTTCAACATTGTTTCTAGTTTCAAACTGGTTTTATAAGACCAGTAATATGTACTGCTATTAATGGATCACTGTTCCTAAAGAGACACTTATGGTGAGACTTGGTAAGTTTTAAAAGAAAAGGTAGGTTTAGGTAAATATTAATGTTTCACACTGACTGCTCAAAATGAGTGTTACACTCCTAATACTGGAGAACCACTATACAGGGTGGGCCATTTATATGGATACACCGTAATAACATGGGAATGGTTGGTGATATTAAAGTCCTGTTTGTAGCACATTAGTATATGTGAGGGGGCAAACTCCTCAAGATGGGTGGTGACCATGGTGGCCATTTAGAAGTCGGCCATCTTGGATACAACTTTTGTTTTTTCAATAGGAAGAGGGCCATGTGCAGTGTTGGGGAGTAACGGAATACATGTACCGCCGTTACGTATTTAAAATACAAAATATGAGTAACTGTATTCCGTTACAGGTACCGTTTAAAAAGGTGGTATTTAGAATACAGTTACTTTGTTGAAATAAATGGATTACACGGCGGTACTTTCCTGTTTCATATTGTGGCAGGTCAGGACTGTTTCGGTTTTGTTTGACAGCTACGTTCTGTAGTTCCAGGCAGCAGCGTTACGGTTGCCATGGTTACAGGGTGACGCTCTCGCTCTGCGTGTTTCCTGGGTGAGAGAGCACCTTTTTGTTGTTGTTGTTGTGCTAAGCTAATTGACTATGTGCACGTTAGCATATGCTACTTCCGGTGCGGAAACTCCTGTGGGGAGCTTTGTTTCCGGTGTCCTATTCACGCCCTGTTTACGGTCCAAAACAAGCTAAGCAAATGAATGAATCAAGCGGCGATTTACATTTCTATAGATGTCTTGGGCATTTACCCAATATATCTGTAAATGATGTTCATCGACTTGTCGATATTTTTTCCCTGCGCCTCAGAGCAAAAGAGAAAAGGGATTCAAATGTTATATTTCTCAGCTGTCCCTCGTTTATCGCGGGTGTTATGTTCTAAAAATAACCAGTGATAGGTGAAATCAAGTAGCCAATTTTATTTTTTGACGGTGCAAAATGTTTCGTGGACATCGTGGACATACAGTACTGCACTTCAGAGTCACACTGCTAGCGATCGATGCAGCGATTCTGTACTGTACAGAATGCTTCCAGCTTATATTTACAAGCTGGAAGCATGTAAATATAATAATAACCACTGCAGCCAAGAAGAGTGCCTGACAAGCCCAGTTGTAAGTAAGCTATTAAAACTCGACTGTACACTGTGTTCGTGTTTTCCTCCGAAACAAAAATTTCCGTTGGAGCAGCCTTTCAACGCCTCGCCTCTGTCTCTCGCAAGCAGAGTTGACCCACACAACAAAGTAAAGCTATTTTTCGGCTACGAGTCCGACATGGAACCCGTATTAGTCAGAGGTCCCTTTACTACGGTTCGGAGCCGCGGACCTTCAGTAACAGTAATAAATCACACAGCAATAGTACATTCAGGTAGTTGTAAAATGCATGATAATATGTTAAGTAATCCAAAGTATTCAGAATACATTACTCTCATTGAGTAACGTAACGAAATACGTTACAGAATACATTTTAGGGCATGTATTCTGTATTCTGTAATGGAATACATTTTAAAAGTAACCTTCCCAACACTGGCCATGTGACACATCAAACTTATTGGTAATGTCACAAGAAAAACAATGGTGTGCTTGGTTTCAATGTAACTTTATTCTTTCATGAGTTATTTACAAGTTTCTCTTTGTTCACAGCCATTGACATGTCGAAGAGGTTAACACGTGAGGAGCGGATCAAAATTGTGTTGATATCTGGTGAACGCAGTAACTGGGTCATTGCAGCAGATTTCAATGCAAGACACCCTACGAGACCACCCATCTCCCATGCTACAGTTAGCAAACTGCTTGCTAAGTTTCGTGAAACTGGTTCGTGTTGGATTTGCCAAAATGTGGATGCAAGAAAACTGTCACTAATGAAGAAACATCAGTGGCTGTCCTAGCTTCATTCAGCAAGAGCGCACAGCGTAGCACTCGCCGCATGTCACTGGCCAAATGACCATTTGTCATTTTTTATTCATTTAAACTTAAGCTACAAAAGCCTGTCACTTGCCACAGTCTTTAGCAGGTTTAGTTTACTAATTCACTCTGATTTTATTATGTTCCAGTTTACATTTATGAGCTTAAAAGTCAAGCAAGCCTTTAAACTCAAAGTTAGTTTTACCTTGTGTTTATGGACTGAGACGTCTAAGCAGGTCATACTGTCAAATTGTGCAGGTTCCGAAGTCTAGAAGACAAAGTCAAAATGTCAGGGGTCAAACCACCAGGCTGAATCACTGAGTGGACTAATTCCTGGTTTGTACACCATTCTGCATGGCAGAACCTGGTAAAGTCATGGATCACTGAGGATTGTAGCAAATGACAGTCAACAGTGAACTTACAACAGTGAAGATTACAAAGTAATCAGCAACCTCAATGTTTAGCCACTGAGCTGTAACCAAGCGATTGTTGCTCACTAAAGTGTGAAACGTTTCTCTTCACAGCTTAACAAAGCAAAACTGACTGCCTGCACAGTATTGAAAATAAAGGCATTCTTTTTTGCTGATCAAAAAACTTATTATACCTTTCTTAATAAAAATCTATCAACTCTGCAAATTCAGATAAATGAAGACTGTAAATGGTAAAGTGTGCATACTACTAATATGGGTAGCTGTGTTGGAAATCAACAAATAAATGCTTTTTTATATCAAATTGTGCCTCAGCTCCACTTCATGTTTTCATTCTTGCTGCATATTTTTCCTTCCCAGCTTATTCATGGGAAAAGGTGCACATCTGTGACTTTCTGTGCATACCTATTGTTCAGACATCTTCCTAAAGGACTACCATTGAAAAGCATGGATTCCTCTCGCAGCTGCAGTGTGTCAGAAGAACTCTTTGTGTTAGATTGTGCATGTCAAGAAAGTTTTATAAATGAGTGAGAGTTCATTTACAAGTTGATTTACGGCATGTTTTTATGAACATCCATACAAGGACACTCTGACAGAATTCAAGTTGCAGAACTGTAAAAAGGTTGATGTGACAATTCATTAACTAAAGATGGAGACATATCAAAACCTTGTTGATATGTACCTTGATAAATAAGTGAAATGAGTGCTGTTTTTCTTTCAGCATAGATTAAATACATAACGAGAGCACAGATAGCAACTATGTGAAAGTCAAATGTCTAATTTTTTTTGCCTTTGTCTTTTACTGTCTTTTCTATTATCCTCTTTCTAACTTACCTGTCATGGTCCTCGTGTCTCTACCATTTTTCTATTCTATCTCCACTTTGTTCTCTTCCTCTCTCTCTGTTTATGTTCTTACTGCTCTGTGTGTGGGTGTGTTTATCTATCTTACAAGGGTGGGATCCTCCTAGGATCTCCGCCCTCTCTTGGGTGCATCTGCATCAATCAAGCACCTGTGAATCATTTGGCAATCAGCTGTTTCCTACTTAAGCTGGGACCTGACCTTTAGTCATTGCCTGAGTGTTGTCTATCCACGGATGGCCCAGCAGCATGCCAAGTGAGGCTTTGTTAGGAGATTGTGTTTTGGGGACCATCCTTCCATTAGATTTTGATAGACTGGTCTTTTGAACTCAGCGCTTCAAAAAGCCTTGGTATATAGCACTATCTGCACCAACATTGTAAACATACTCACTGAACTTTCACTCCTGAGTCCTGTGTTTGAGTCCAGCCAGACAAACCATGACATAAATAGATTTAAAGACTGATACAATTCAAGGTCGAGAACATTTAACCCTTAGCATTCAGCTTATTCCACTGTCACATCTGCATCATCAAATTAATGTCAAACTACAACATATTTTTGCCTCTGAGAGGGTAAACCTTTGTGAAGCACACCAGGGAGGATCCAACAAGTCTCTTTTCATTTACCTCAAAATGGGGAAGGCAGAATGATACAGGGCCATAAGCCTTAATACAACAATCTTATTTCATGGAGGATACTGCCCTCTTGCCCCTTTTGTGCCTCTGAAGTTGATTTGAAGTCATGGTTTGTCCTTTTGATATGATGTTGGGTCAGACCAATTTGCCACCTGGTGGGGTAGGGGAAGAAGGGAGGTACATTTTTTAATTGTCAGGTCACTTGGTGCAGGGACAGAAGATCCTTTGGGCACATTGTCTGTCTTTGTGTGAAGGACCAGCCATCTGAAATCCCCCACCTCATTATGAGAGAGGGGAAAGATTAATTGACCAGTTCACTGACTGGCAGCCTCAAGACAAGATCAACTTAGCAAGGGAACTCAGCAATTAACATTGGACTACACCACCTTTTCTTATACCAAGAGTAATCCTTTTATCATTAGTCTTTATAGTTCTATGAGGAAGATCAAGGCTAAGTTGCCCTTTGTCAAAGGCACAAAAAAAGCTATAGACTTTGACAGCATCACTTAATTTTAGTGATAGCACGGATACCTCGGCTGCTAAAAAGACTTTAAGTGAGGTTGCAATAAACATGCTTTTTTTAGTTGATAAATTAACAAAATATTAACAAAAATAAATGATATTTATAAAATATTACATCATGATATGCCAATATATTAACTGCATGTAACAACTTTATGGGACAATTCTCTTCAGGTTAACTTCTCCTGTTGAGCGTTGTGGCATTCTGATATAGATTAAGCTTAAAATATTTTTATATATTATTATAAATTAATATATCCAAATATTAAATGAATCGTTCCCTAACAAAAAGAAGAAAGATCTTCAATTAAGGTAATTTGATTTTCACAAATATATTTTATATACTAGCAAACCCAAAAGGAGACAATGACTATCCATCAGTTTTGAGGATGAATAGGTCCAGACAACAGAGGTGTCAGTGATGTGTTGCCAACACCTGCTGGTTCCCATGACGTTTGCATCACTAATAACAATACTGATTTTGACAGAAAACATAAAATGCATACCTGTATACATGCAATCTCTAACACACAAACACACTCTCTCTCTCTCTCTCTCTTTGCCTTTCGTGTGAACGCGAATGCTTTAGGGGGGAACAGAGTGCTGAAAAGATGTCATCATCACTCTCTTCAGGAGGCCATTATAGAAAGGAAGCTAATATACTGTGCAGATATTCCGGCATCTTTTTTACCAAGGGCTGCATATCCCTTGTGGGTGATCGGTAACATTGGTTGACATTTCCCTGGCTCCAATTAACCTTCAATTTGACTCTCAGTTTTGCCTGTCCTCTTTTATTGTCTTCTTGAAAAAGTGGAAAAGGGATGGCAGGGTTGGAAACAAAAATACCTTTTCCTGATGTTGACCATTTCCTTTTTTGCTCTAATTGTTTTCTTTCCCCGTGGATGCCCACAAAAAATAGAACAAGGATATGTTTCATCAGTAGGTCATGGCATTATCCACAAAAGGTTAATACAGTGCTGGTGTGTATTGTATTGTATAAAATACCTTCAAATGGAAGACAAGTGAAAGTATGTTTTGTTTGTAATACAGGCAGATACTTAAAACACTGTGTAGTAATATTATATTCATTGTGATTTTCTTTCCCTGAAAATCAATTTGTGTTTATTTTTAGTCAGGTATTGTTTTAATATATCAGTAAGAATTTGTCTTTATCTTAAGCTATATTAGTTGTGGTACTGCAGTCAGTGATTGTTTGGCTTGCAGAGATTACAAAAATGCAATTTGTACTACAGCATCCCTCCAACGTGTTGCTTCTTTTGCTTTTTACCGTGGTTCATCTAGCGGTCACTGACTGCCAGCGTTGCACATGTAAAAACAATCTGACAATTTACAAGTCACTTCATCTTCTACATTTGTTCTCAGTGCATGGAATTCCAGAGCATCCCCTCTTGTACTATAACAAACAAAACATAACTGTGAATCAAACCAATTTTTCTGACAACTGCTCATTAGCTAACTTGGCATTTGGTTCATTAGGTTAATATAAGACAGAAGTCACTACATTTGGAAAAATGCACTCACTGAACAAATTATATACACCGTACTAGTACTGTGCTGGATCTCCTTTTGCTTTCAGAACTGACTTAATTCTTTATAGCATAGATTCAATAAGTTGCTGGAAACATTCCTCAATTTTAACATGATGATATCACACAGTTGCTGCAGATGTCTGCGCATCCATGATGTGAAT
This sequence comes from Simochromis diagramma, assembly GCF_900408965.1. NCBI lineage: Eukaryota > Metazoa > Chordata > Actinopteri > Cichliformes > Cichlidae > Simochromis > Simochromis diagramma. The sequence continues at coordinate 9,654,802 of NW_024386801.1, forward strand.
CTTCCATTTCACCACATTCCAAAAATGTTTTATTGGATCATGCTCAGTTAACTCAGTGTCGTGTTCACGAATGTTTAAGTTTGAGGTGATTTGACCTTTTTGCATTATGCAGCTAGAAGAAAGCCATCTGAAGATGGGTACACTGGGGTCATAAAGGATGGACATGGTCAGCAAAAATACTAAGCTGTGGCATTTAAACAATGCTCAACTGATACCAGAGTTGGCAAAAGTACAGACATTCTGTACTTAAATAGAAATACAAATACTACTATTAAAAAATACTGCATTATAAGTTGAAGTACTGATTCAACTTCTTTACTGAAGTAAAAGTAGAAAGGTACCGGCTCTGAAATGTACTCATGTAAAAAGTATCTCTTTGGAGGATACTTCTATTTTTTTGCAATGCTAATTGAACCATGTACTTTATTAACATAATGATAAAATAATATTAGTAGATAGGTGACTTTGCCTTTAAACAGGAAAATGAGTACAGTCGGGGCTTAAAGTGGACTCAGCAGGTGGGGGAACCCTAAAATTAGTTGTAATGGCTCAGTGTGGCAAAAAGAATCATAACAATACAATAATATTTACTGAGAGCTGATTTTCTTAGTGTACAGGGTGTGATCAGCTGACCTGCTGCTCTTTGTGGATGTAGACAACTGAATTCAACCAGATGTCAGCAGATGTTTCATGAGTTGTCCTGGCTGATTTCCATCCTCTACACTGACAGTACACTGTTTGTGCTGTCTTTTTTCTAGATGGTATAAAGTTGATATAAGGGTGGAATTCAGTGAATTAATCTAAGCATCATCAGCCAAAATTCATATGAATCTGTGTTGCACTTGATGTAACCTTACTCTGACCATGAAACCATAGCCACTGCCCACCAGTCACACACTGTTCAGTACTTTAAATCCATCACAATAGCGCAAACTAACCTGTTTATCCTGCACTAACCTGCAGAGGATGTTCATGCATTTCATGCAGGATTTTCATTACTACCTCAGTTTGATTTGTAGCATGTTTCACAATATGAAAAAACATAATGTCACATGTACAGACCCAATATCTAACTTAAAAACATGAGGACTTGATGTAAGCTTTAACTAAACAGTCTTTACCTTTAAATCTAACCTCTCTTCTTGCTCTCCTGTCCTGTCCTGTCCTGTCCTGGCTTTCTTATCTTTCTCCATCTCTGAGTGAAGTAGAGCTCTTTCTTTTCTCTCCTTTTGAAATACAGCAGGCTGGACCTTTGGCTAGCAACACACCGCAAGAAACTGAACACAAACAGCTTGTGTGTTTGCTGATGTTTGTTTGGGGTTTTTTCGCCTGTCCCGTTTGGTTCTTTTGCCATCAGAATTATTGTCTGAAGACCAAGAAAGATGCTGATGTTTGTTAAGCTAATAGAAACGCTGCATTTGAAATGACCTGACACTTAAAAAAAAAAAGTCACTCCCTTTATGCTCCCCACTCCGCTTTTGTAGCACTAGCTAGGTGCTGAAGTACCCGCAACTTACGGACACCCGCAGTGGTTCCAGTGTTTTAGCAAAAACAACACTTTTAACCCCTGACTTTGGCACGCATCATCTCTTTATATGCGACATCTTCTGGTGATCAATACACGAACAGGACTGCCATTCACGTGTTTCTGTTTAAGCTCAAATCGGCTTGGTGTTTGAAGGCTGGCGGTGACGAAATAATAACTCCACCCAAATGCATTAGGGCAAAAGTAACAAGCCTGTTTTGAAAATGTGAGGAGTAGAAAGTACAGATGCTTGTTTTAAAAAAGAAGGGAGTAAAAGTAAAAAGCAGTCAGAAAAATAACTACTCACATAAATTACAGATACCTGAAAATTCTACTTAAGTACAGAAACAACATATTTGCACTTTGTTCCCTCCCACCTCAGACTGATTTTAAGGAGCTCAAAGTGTGTGGAGAAAATATTCCCCACACCATCAGCAGACTGAACCGTTGGCACCAGTCAGGATGCATTCATGTTTGCACCAAATTCTGTACCATTCAAATGCTGTAACAGAAATCAAGACTCATCAGACCAGGAAATCTTTTTCCAATCTTCTGTTGCCTGATTTTAGTGAGCCTGTGTGAATTGTAGCCTCAGTTTTTTTTTGTTCTTAGCTGACATGAGTGGCATCTGGTGTGATCTGCTGCTGCTGTAGCCCATCTGCCAGTGGCTTTTTGAGTTCTCGTGCCTTCCTATCAGCTTAAAGCTGATATAAACCCTGGAGATGGCTGTGCAAGAAAATCCCAGTAGATCATCAGTTTCTGAAATACTTCGACCAGTTGGTTTGCCACCGAGAACCATGTCCCATTCAAAGTCCCTTAAATCACCTTTTTACTTTCAGATGCTTGGCTTGACTGTGTCTACATACCTTCACTTTGCCCTCTCTGGTAAATCAAGTTAGTTTGCGTATTTGTTTACAACAGTTGCATGTTTCAGTAGAAAACTTATATTTGCACCAGAATGCTAATAATCGCATTGCAGGAGGAAGCCATAACTTAAAATGCAATGTTAATATCTTGTCCCGCACCTTTTAATGAATTGCACACTTGTCCATTCCCATTTAAAGCATTTAATTACACTGTGTGTCATTTATAGTTTGCTGTCACTAGTGATCTATAGATTACAGTAAATAAGACTATGCACATTCATTCAAGTTATAGTGTTAATGTGATACTGGTGTATAACACCAGCTGTTCACTATTCTTTAGAAATCTACTACTTTCCAAAAACATTTTGGCTGAAAAGACCGCGCATTAACACAAGGTTACCAAAGCTTGTGACCTTGTTAAACTGAAGTACAAGCTAGAAACACAGATGGCATCATGATCCAGTACAATGCCCCAAATGTCCTAGCCCTGGTACGCAACTAGGGCGAGGTTATACAGAGCCTCAAATCTCATAGGACTGGAGTGTTAGCTCAACGTCAATCACAGTAATGATATCTGACACAGTGGTGAGGGTGGTGACAGGGCAAGGTTATGTGTCACTGTACGCTCATGGCCTGCATGAAGACCAGGACTGCCAGAGCTATGTCTCATGTGAGGGGTCACCCTTAGGGTCCAGAATCCAAATTAATATACCCCACACACAGTTCCACTGCACCTCTGAGCAAACCGCTCCCCAGTCCCCTGGATGAAGGCCTTTGTTGACTTGAATAGTACCCAGAGAGCACATCAGCACTGACATTATATTATAATATGCAAGGATGCTTGTTGTGCATGCAGTTCCTGTCTTTCTCATTATGCAGATGGTATTAATATTTATTTACTTATTATGAATGACCCCCATCCTGGTTTTTAGAGAATAATCAAATGTATATACACACAGTACTACCAAAATCATTTTTTAAGTTAATTCACCAATATTCACAGTCTCTTTAATTCAAATTCAAATTTTAATGCTAAAATATAATTATTTCTGTTATCTATGTGAATGATTTTGTTCTTCTTAAATTGAACACATACCAAATGCCCCAACTCTGGTACACTGTGGGTTATACAAACATTTAATCAGTTACTGGTAAATAACGGGTTAATTTAACAATAAATTGCAAAGCTGATTAGTGAATATTAAGAGTTTAATAGTAATATTAAACATATTCAGGTTAAAAATATATTAAAATGCAGAAAATACATCAAATGTAAGAACCTTAAAAAAGGTAATTTTCACTTTATAATTGAGTTAGATACTCCAAAGATAATTGCAAAGGCTTTAACAACAGCACCCAAGGACTGTGCAAAAACTTTGATGTGGTGCCGTAGGGCGCCACATTGGAAAATAAAAAGCTCTGTAAAGCTCTTTCCATGCCTTCAATATGATACATTATACTCGATATGGTTTTATGAAAAAAAAATTCAAGGTCATTGTTTAGAATAGAATAGAATAGAATAGAATGGAATAGAATAGAATAATCCTTTAATTGTCCCACAAGGGGAAATTTGGTTGTAACAGCAGCCAGAAAGACACTTAAACAAACAAACAGTACACAGGACACAGAACAGAAACATACACAATTTTTCTTACATATTTACATATGGACAATGGTTACTATAAACAGAGTACTGTACAGTTATTAAATTAAATAACAATAACTACAAATAACTACAGATAAGAGGCAAACTTTGGGTTCTAACAGTCAATGTCAAATGCTTAGCCAACCTAGGTATTTATGTCTACCAAGACCTAGTATATTCTTGTAAAGTTTGAAGAAATTTTAAAGTTTTAAATGATTTCCACATTTGGTGTGACCTTGACCTGATTTTCATCTAAATTAAATCCGCTCGAGCTGTTACTGGTATTGACCATCAGGCAAAATTTGAAAATTATATCTTGAAAACTGTAGACACTAGACCCAATAACAAACAGACAGATAAAACCTGATTATATACTCCCTCTCTCCGGTTGAAGAATAAATACTAAATACTACTAAGCTGAATCAAAAGATTATTTGAACCCATCAAGAAATAAACCTTGCTCAGTCCACATATACAAATAACCCAGCATTATTGTGTTCTCTCAAAGCATAGATAACATCAATTTTCATAACAGCTGTACCTCCCTTGACAACTCAACATTTAGTCGTTCCAGGACTCTGAGAACTTATGTGCAGCCTCTCCTAACTATTACAGCACACCACCACTCTTGCAGTAGCATGAGATCTAAGCACGCAGCGATGATGTTTTGGTTTGAATGTTCCTCTACTGGTGATGGATTGTTGAATTACGCCCCTCAGTGTTGTGAATCACGTTCACCTGGGCAGCTGACGTTTAATCAATAAACATCTGAACTGCTGCCATGACCCCGAGTCATAACGATTCAGTTTGGTTTCCCCACGCCGACTACTGCAGGACCCCCACGGATTCCTAAGACAAAGCTGCAGTTACCTGTGGTTCATCTCAACATCCATCCAGCAGATGAAGCCAAAACTCTCACGCTCTATTTTTTGCAAGACAAATAATCAAGTGTCTTTCACAGTATACAGCAATCAGGTATAATCGGGCCTGTGTCAACACTTCAATAAAAATGAACAGAACTACTGTTGCCCTTGTTGATTGCAAACTAAATGTGCGCATACACTGATTATGAGCTAGTTTTATTTTACCCGAACAACTTTCTGATAGTTTCTATAAAGATAATTTGGGTGTAAGTGAACAAAAGTTTAGGAACAATGTTACCAAAAAAAGAAAAGAAAGAAAAAGTTGGCAGATGTGGGTCAAAGAAAAGTGAATGAAACCAGTGTTGGGCATATAAATACTGCAACATCATATGTGATCATATCTTTGTTTTTGTGTGGTTTTGTGAGTAAAGGTTCAAACCTTTGGCTTTAGAAGTATATGTGAAGGTATCACAAATTAATCACACAATACAAATTGAAACTTTGAACACAGGATAGTGAAACATGCAGTAATGTGGCCATACAGCCGTGAGTTCACAGATGTGGCGTACATGAATCTTTCACCTCAATGAATATTTAATCCTCATTCTGAATCATTTAAGGCAAACCCCTTCTGGTATTCTGTGGGCAACGTGGTTTTATCTCTGTCCCTCTCCCACCTCTCTTTCACTTGTTTTGCGTTTCTTCTCTCTATCTCTATCTCTCCCTATCTCTCTGTCATCTGGACAAGCTGTTCAGTGGCCCTGAAATATCGCAAATCATGCCGCTCTGTTGATCACCATTCAGTGTTACACCTTGAGTCTGAATGCAATGTAAATGATATGATGATTCCCTCTAAGGAAACATTAACTTTACTTTCATTCAGCTTCTTTAAGTGAAAGGTGACTTTATGAGACAATGAAGTCAACAGTAAGCTTCACTTCAATAATGCAGAGGTTGTGCTGGCAGAACATACAACAAAAACAACTCCTTGGGAGTAAGAGTTAATCAGAGAACATGATATCAATTACTGCAGAATGATTTTCTTTAATTAAGAGACAGGTTTATATTGTCACTACAAAATCAGACTGGCATTTGAGGTTACTTTGGTGTCTTGTTAAAGGAGTCAGCTGGAGGTCATTTGTGGTTTCGGGCTGAATGAGTATGCACAAGTTGAAAGCAACACTACAATAGCAATAGCAGGTCTGCTATTGTGGTATGGCAGAACATGGGTCATGTCTTCATCTGTAAGAAGTATTTAAAACTGATAATTCACCCGTGTGGCTTGGGAGGAATTAAGAGTTTGGACAGCCACCCAATAGCCATAGTTAACGGTAAGCTATATACAGTAGTTAGTTAGCGACGCAGTGCTACTTTACTCACTTAACTGTGCACTCTGTAGCACTTGTCAAATATCAAATGCTTCTTTAATGTCAATGAACAACTTGCAGTGTAACTTAAAATTGATTTCTGTAGTTTGATTTCCAATGTGAAGGACACACGTTATGGCAGATATGCCTGACACGTTCCAGTGACCTGAAAGTACCACTGCACTGAAAATTGTTTATCTAAATGTACCGTATTTTTTGGACCATAAGGAGCACTGGATTATAAGGCGCACTGTCGATATTTAAGAAAATTAAAGGATTTTAAGTGCACCTTAGTGCAGAAAATATGGTAAAGCAAGTGGGAAGTTTGTTAAAAATTACTTCAAAAGTCACAATTTTGTTACTAGATGTCTGGGAAAGGAGCTGACACTGACACATCTCTGTGCAATAGACACACCCAATTGACTGAACAGATGTGTTACTGAATGCTACTCTGAAGGGATTCATATGAAAGCATAGAGTAAAAACAAAGTAGAGACTAGCTATTCCAAAGAACACTCAAATAAGCACTACACTTTGCTGCAGAGGTCAGTTTAGAAATTACAGACTGCTTCTATTCGCGGACAGTCAATCACAGTTAAGTGTGCTTATTTTCTGAATTTGACTCTTAGTCACATATCCGATCATTTTTTGCTACCTGAATTCAACTTCCTGTCCAAGTTAATGCATGCATTTTAAACACGGTCAGACACAGTTTATGACTGTTGCTGGGTCAACTGTAAAATGTGTCAGTGGATGAGTAGTTAAAGATTTCTTTGTTTTACTACAGCACCAAATCTTTGTCATATACACTTAGGTCCACTAATATTTGGACATAGACAACTTTTTTCTAACTTTGATTCTGTACATCACCACAATTCATTTTAAATGTAAAGCCTCAGATGCCATTAAAGTGCAGACTTTCAGCTTTAATTCAGTGGACTGAACAATATGATTGGATAAAAATTGGATAGTCTTGAACTCATGGACATCACCAGATGCTGGGTTTCCTCCTTTTTAATGCTCTGCCAGGCCTTTACTGCAGCGGCTTTTAGTTTAGTTTGTTTGTGAGCCTTTCTGTCTGAAGTTTAGTCTTCAAAAAGTGAAATGCATGCTCAGTTGGGTTAAGATCAGGTGACTGACCATTCAAGAATATTGCACTTCTTTCTTTCTTTCTTTAAGAAACAACTGGGTTGCTTTGACAGTATGTTTTGGGTCATTGTCCATCTGTATTATGAACCATTATGAAACAATGTATTTAACTCTAAACACCTCAGAATTAATTCAGCCACTTCTGTCCTGTGTCACATCATCAATAAACACTTGTGTCTCAGTGCCACTGGCAGCCATGAACACCCAAGCCATCACACTGCCTCCCCCATCTTTTACAAATGATGTAGGAGGCTTTGGATCATGTACTGTTTCACATCTTCTCCATACTTTTTTCTTGTGATCATTCTGGTAGAGGTTGGTTGTGGTTTAATCTGTCCAAAGAATGTTTATCCAGAACTGATTTTTTTAGATGTTATTTTTTAGAAAACTCCAATCAAACCCTTCTATTTCTAAGGCTTATAAGTAGCTTGCACCTTGCAGTGAACCCTCGTATCTACTTCCATGCAGTTGTCTCTTTATGGTAGACTTGGATATCGATATGCCTTCCTGCTGGAGAGTGTTGTTAACTTGGTTGGCTGTTGTGAAGGGGTTTCACTTCACCGTGGAAATAATTCTGGGATCATCCACCACTGTTGTCTTTTGGGACGCCCAGGTCTTTTTTGTGTTGGTGAGTTCAGCAGTGCTTTCTTTCTTTCTCAAATAAATTTATCTGGGAAATCTTCAAGTAGTGCATGTTTTTAATGTGTTGTTTTTATATTGCTTAAGCTAACTCTTTTTGGCTAAAGTCCCCCGTGTGTTAAATTAATACCTTTTAAGTTATGTTTCAGTCTTTCAGCATGGAGAATGAGTTTGATTATCATTCAAGTTTGCTACTTAAGTGACATTATAGGGCTTTGGACAAAGAACTGTGAAAACTGGTGGCAATGGTCAGTTAATAATTAGCTTAGCATTTATCTTCTATGTACCAGCAGCTCTTGAGCTGACCCATGCCAATGTGCTGCAACCTACAAAGTGTTTGACTGTCTGATTCACAAGACTAATGAGAGTAAACCAGATAATGGCATTTCAGGTCTCAAATATATTTCATACAAACAGTACAGTTTTGGACTTGTGCTTAGTGCTGTTTCTTTTCACTATCTTTGTGTTAGCATGCTGATTGTAGCGGGCTGTTTCTGTCCTGGATGTAGTTTTCACTTCAAGCACACTCTTGTCCTTTTGTGCAATAAACATAAAAGTAATTTCCTGATTTCCACTCCTTAAAGACAATTTCACCATTTTTCTCCTCCTGTGCACAAACTGAAATCATTTGATTGTAAAACAAGTGTGCAGAAAGAAAAAAGCATGTTTGGGGTTGTTGTTAATACATTAACACATTACATTACTGCACTACTGAAAAATGTAATGTGATTACAGTAAGATGCTGGGGTTTTTTTTGTTTGTTTGTTTGTTTGTTGGCAGCACGGTGGCACGGTGGTTAGCACTGTTGCCGCACAGCAAGAAGGTCCTGAGTTCAATTCCAACATCAGGCCGGGGTCTTTCTGTGTGGAGTTTGCATGTTCTCCCCGTGTCTGCGTGGGTTCCCTCCGGGTACTCCGGCTTCCTCCCACCGTCCAAAGACATGCAGCTTGTGGGGATAGGTTAATTGGATAACCCAAATTGTCACTAGGTGTGAATGTGCAAATGAATGTGAGTGTGAATGGTTGTTTGTCCCTGTGTGTTAGCCTTGCGACAGACTGGCGACCTGTCCAGGGTGTATCTCGCCCTATGACAGCTGGGATAGGCTCCAGCGCCCCCCGCGACCCTGAAAAGGATAAGCGGAAGTGGATGGATGGATGTTTGTTTGTTTTGTTTTTTGTTTTTTACCAAATAGTGATTAAAGCATATTGTGTGATAAAAGCAGGCTTCCATAATAATGTTAATTATTATTTTCTATGTCTGACAAATAGTTATATTAACCACAGATGCACCAGAATGAGCTGCATTATTTTGGAATTTATTTCAGTACAGCTGGATATAGCTAGATGAAATACATAAACACATTTTATTAATCAGTTATTTCCATGTTTTTACTCAGTCTATGTCTTTGAGAAGACGGGAGGAGCTTCTCATCTATGAGAAGTTGAGACATCAGAAGACATCAGTGACTAACTAATAACAGGAAAGGATTAAAATAATGCCAGAAAACACTTTGTATCGCCTAACAGACGAACTTAAATTGGCAAGTTCTGAAAGACTAATAGCCCCATCTAGTGGTAAAATGAGATACCACCACTACGGTGAGTTTTTTTCTTTTTCTTGTTTTTTATAAACTCCGGTCCTTTGCCTTAGGACAGAGGGACTAATACTAAGGTTATGACAGACTCTCAGCTCAAGACTGTGTGCTGCTTGATACTGTGCTCACCATCCCATTTTTTTCACCAGCAAAATTACAGCAGGCAAATAACTTGAGTCTCAGCAACTTAGATGAGCTGTAATGATTATTTTCCACCAACAGATGTCACAATCATAGAAAATGATCGTTTTAAGCAGAAAACACTAAAGGGCTGTCTTTTTTTTAATATACATTATACCTCATTTTATGTTTATGAACAGTTTCTTGTCATCTATCTGTAAAATGGGTTTTTGCATTGGGCATTACTACTGTCTTGCATTTTGTAATTAATACTTTTGGTCATTAATTCTGCTATCTTAATATTCAGCAGCAGTCCCCTAACTGTAAAACAGATTCTTCAACTTTTAAGTTCATGTTGATTTTGTTTACACCCCAAAATAGGTATAGAAACACAACAAATATAATATTTGTGAGTTGTTTTATGGACTGAAGCAACATTATAAGTAAAAACACCTCACAGCATGTCTCTTTACTAATGAATCCACCTTGACATTTGCCATTTGTACTAGTTTGCATTCACTCCGATGTTATTGTTGCACAGGTAACAGATTTAGGACCAAAAATAGTACAGCAATTGGAATCAGAATTTATACAGTGCAGTGAAAAAGTATTTAATCCCCTTCCTGATTTTTTAAATGACTTTGCATATTTGTCATACTTAAATATTACATATCATCAAACAAATTCAAAGCCATTTCTAAGGCATTGCAACTCTAGTGTACGATTATTCACAAATGGAGACTGCATACCAAAATTACTCCAAGAACACATCAATGACTCATCCAGGAGGTCACAAAAGAACCCGGAAACCAAACCAAAAAGAACGCAGAGCTTCATGTTACATTTGCCAAACAACATCTTCATGATCCCCAAGACGCTTGTGAAAATATTCTGCAGCCTGATGAGAAAAAAGTGAAACTTTTTGGAAGTTTGAGTGCTGTTATATCTCGAATAAAACTAAGACAGTGTTTCATTAAGGAACATCATACAGTCAAACATGGTGGTGGTAGTGTGATGGTCTGGGGCTGCTCTGCTGCTTTGGGACCTTGACAACTTGTGTAATTGATGAACTATGAATTCTGCTATATGCCAAAAAGTCTTGGAGAAAGACCAACCATCACTTTGTGTTCTGAATCTCAAATTCAGGTTATGCAGCAGGACAACACCTCAGCAAGTTCACATCTGAATGGCTCAAAAAAAGACAAAATGAAGGTTTTGGGGTGATCTGCCCGGACTTAAATCTGATTGAGATGCTCTGGTTTATGCTAGAAAACCCTCCAGTGTGGTTGAATTAAAATAATTTCTACAAAGAAGAGTGGGGCAAAAGTGATGTGAAAAACGTGTTAATGTTTATCACAAACATTTGATTGTACTTGTTGCTGCTAAGGGTGGCACAACTGGTTATTGGGTTTCATAACACTCATGATACACTCATGAAAATTCCTTTATCTTCAACTCTGCTACCTACACCTTCAGCATTTTTAGTGCCACTGTCTCTAGACCATACGTCATAACAGGTTCACTACTATCTTTCACTCTTGCACTCAGCTCCACCCACTCAACTTCATTTGCACTCTGTTCTTTGTCTCTCTTGTGCACTGTCCATTGCTTTGCATAGTTGAACTCAGGTATTTAAACCACTACCCTGATAAGATTAAAGCAACAAAACTACAAACAAAAACTACAACTGTGAAAATACATTATAGTTGACTCCTATTCAGAAGCTGTTTGTGTTATTACCAGAAGACTTTCTATAGAGTATATCCCTCCAGTACTTAAACAGCTTCACTGGCTTTCTGTAGAATATTGGATTAATGTTAAGATTCTACTTCTTAGTATCTCTATAATCTCATTCCTGTATATCACTCTAATCTGCTGCATATCCTCCTCACCACTCGTCATACTCTGAGATCCTCCTCCTCTGTTTGCGTGACCACTACAAACTTTAGAGTAACAAGCAAAAAGACTGAAAATTAAATAAAATTTAATTGAACTGACAACAAATTTTAAAACCCAATTTAAAAAAACTTTAATAACTCTTTATAACACTTTGGTCTATCATCTTTAACCGATTGTAACCGATGTGTTTAGCCTGAAACATCGCGGGTGGCGCTATTGCATGCTCGTATAATACCAACACGTTTTAGAGTGCGACGAAGAAGAAAAGCCAACCAGACTGGTCTAGGAATTAGTGACCCATGCATTTTGGATAAGGTAATTGGAAAGAAACAATGTACTCTGGGCGTTTGAAGTCAGTAAAAGTGTTTTCCTTTGGTCTTTATTCTCCAACGAATGACCCTGTTGTACTTATAATAGAAGTAAACCGAGTCGCTTGCTTGGTTTTTGTCGCGATGACGATAGTTTGTGAACCGAAGTCGAACTCCTTAAGCTAACCTGCTAGCATTAGCTCCTTTTAGCTCAAGTTACTGCTGCATTCAAGTGCGCACAGTAAGCTCCGTTCTTAGGAAACATGTTCTGTTAGTACTGTATATGGTAAGAATTTTTGCCCTGGTGGGGGTTACAATTTCCATCACAAAGTGTATTTAAATTGCCCCAAGTTATGATGTCGAAAAGTTGGTAGATTAGACAAATGTTGCGTTTAATGTAATAGAATTTTTTTCTGGCTGTACTTAACCCGGAAAAATGTTGTCTGCCGCCTAATGTAAAATATAATGTAATGTAAAAAAGTGTTTTACGTACTCGAAAAGGCGTTTCACACAATATAGCGGTTGTAACTCCTGTGTCTTTTTGGTTTATCATTCAGAGTTGATTCATTTTTGTTTTGGATGCAGTAGTGTGTATCCCAAATAAATTTGCAACAATCAGGTGAACAATGTTCTCCTAATCTAAAATAAAGACACTGAAAAGGAAAACAAACTTAACATTTTCAGCTTGTAAATGAAAACAAAAGAGCATGCCATAGTTTTAGTGTTTCTTGGGAACTGGATCATCAATCATCTACCCAGTGATAATTCTATCTTTTTATAAGCTTTTTGGTGCAGCACTCCACAGTCTCAGTTTCTCATATGACCCACTGGGAAGATTGCCCACCTCTCTTATGCCATAATAACTAGAGCCTGGTGGATGGGTTTTGCTTGTTAAGTAATGAGGTATCATTTATGCTTCAGGTTCAGGAGTATACTGTATTTATTGAGGCTGCTGTCTTTTTAAGAACAGGCAGGCTGCAGTGCTTTGTGTCTTGTTTTATTTAGTAGAAACAAGCCCCCACTTACCCCAAATAACCAGTGGTGATTGTCAGCCACTCTGCCTTTTTATTAGCACTATTCACATTCAGTACGTCTGTTAATTTTTAAAACCTCATGATGCAACTGTAGCCCATGGACTTGCTAAATCACTCTCGGCTGGCTTAAGATTTCAATGTGGAGATTAAGCTCAGCATCAGTACATATTCACACACAACTGAATACTGTAGACTAACCTTGTGTTGTGGGTGGATCATCTCAGATACTGTCTTGGCTGAAGCTTGGTTCAATTTCGTTGACTTCTTCCTGCTGTATGATTGCCTTGTAGATAGCAAAACTGTATTTTTTTTTTTTTTTTTTTTTGTTCATTTTTTAGAACACCTCCAGTCAGAGCATGGTTAATCATCTTTAAATAGAAACTAGCCAACCTTGTTAATTCTCTTTTGATTACCATCCAATGTTATTGTAAAACATGGCAGAAAAGCACATTGATCATTTTAGTGGAGTGAAGATTTTGGGCCGTTTATAACACTAACATAACCCAACTGTGTCTACATTGCACATTTAATTATGAATGACAAAACATAAATTTGTACAGAACTTACTTAAACATAGAACATATGTTCCATGTAACTTTATCTACTGTGCAAGCATGACTGTGCATGTGTAAATATTAGCTATGTGCTTACATTTACAGGTTGGTGTTTTAATTATGTGGCGGGGGGAGAATGGTCCGCGGGCTTTCCAGGCCCCGGTGGATGTTCACGCCAGTGCAGATGGCCAGGTCTATATGTTCAGGAGGAAAACAAATGAATGTGCTGCATCTTCAGACGATGAGGAACTCGGTGTCATGGAGTTGAGACCACGGGATTTCCAGGACCAGGAGGACAGACTGAAAAATGTCCCGCTTGCTGGTGCGGGAAGTGTTAGCCGATGATAATCTCAGCAAGCTTGCACTGCAATATGGCTGCAAGGTAAAAGCTTTTTCATAGCTGCAGACATTTTTGTTAAATTATTTTTCTTCATGTGCTTATATTGATGTACGTTTGTCACTTTTTCAACAGGTAGCCGATATAAAACGGGTGAACAACCTAATGAAGGAACAAGATCTATTTGCACTGAAATTCATCAAAATACCAGTTCAGCAACACAGCTTCTTAACTGAAACTTTCTCAAATCCGAGTGATCCTCAAGAAGAAATGCCCCATGCTTCTCAAACACCAGTGGAGCCTCAGAACAAAGCCAGAGCCCAGCCTCATATACAAGAGGCCACAGACTTTCTCATGGAGGTGGATAATGATATAAACAAACTAATTCAAACCACAACTGATCGAGATGAGGAATTTCTGGATAACTCGCAAAAACAACAGCATTTTGGGTTGAAAGGACAGCGTCGGACCAGTTATGGTGCTGACTGGGGAATCAACTGGTGGAACGCTGTAGTTGCCATGCTCCTGATAGGCATCGTCCTTCCATTATTTTACATAATTTATAAAACAAAAGGTGCTCTACAGCCAAAAAACACATCAGTTATGCCTCAAGGATAAGCCTCAGTACAGTAAGGCATAAGGATCTTCACGAATCAGGATCGGAAGGCTTTGATCTTTGGAAAACCTGAAACGTAATTAATACTATTCTCTTCTTGGGCTTGGTAGTAGACCACGATCACAATGATGCAAAATCTTTCAAGATTTTAACTCAGTGGAGCCTCTACCTTCAAGTGAAATGTCTGAATACTGTTCTAATTATTGTCACATTTTAGGACACCAACAATTTGTACATTTTTTGTAAAATACACTTTCATGGAAAATCACTTTTACTGAAAAACAGTCAGCTGATGTCCCAGATCCTCAGGTGCTTCACTTAATTTGGAGCATTATTGCATATGCATTGTGAAAATAATCACTCTACAGCCTGAACATCAATAGCAACCACACAGAGTATTTCTCTGGGAGAAAAATGTTTATCACAGTCTGCCTTTACACCACTGTATGAATGGATGAATGGTTTCAGCTCTGACATGTGAAATTAATGCTCAAGTGCCTTGAACTTGTATTTTTTTTCCTAATGTCCTGCTATGGGGCGACTTCTCTAGTCATGAAAGAAAATCATAATGGTAAAAAGATTATGAGAAAATTACTGCTCACATGATTTATTACCTCAGCGAATGGACACTTTTCCCAAGAGTTTATGGTCTATCACTAAGTGTAAAACAATAATGAAAAAAGTATGATTTAGTTAACAGGTAGTGTCCTTGTTTAGTTTTTTTGAGAGAGACATTCTTGTGGCGTTCCATATGTGAGCTGCCAACAGGGAACGTGACTCTGCAACAACACTCAACATGGTCGAAGAGATTTTCTCTCGTCTCTTACTTTTACTTTACACCTCTTCTTTACTTTTGTAAGTGATCTGCTGAGCCTGAGCTCAGCATTATCTGAGTAGCTTCATCCAAATATGCTTTGGATTATCAGTTTGGCCATTCTCATATTGGTGTTCTAATGTGCCAAATCGGTGTTTTGGATAGTAGCCTGCAAACCAACGGATGACGACATGGTAATAATGTAGAGTCCAAGACTGTCAGCATCAAGATTTTATCATATTAGTATCATATCAGAGTATAACATTTATTTTAAACAAGGGTAAGCTATGTTATTACACATTGGGTTTAGCATCATGTGTGTTTGTTCTCGTCTAATCTTTGTATCTGTGAATGTACCTCATGACTTTTTAGTACACAGTGCCAAATATGTGAATTTGTTTACAGTAATAATGGAGTGCAATATACCTTATGTTGGTACTTCTTGTGAACTCTTGTGAACTTTAAAGATAATTAATTTTTAAACGTTCATTATTTTTAAAGAGTGCCTGAGTTCTCTGCCTGATTAAGTGCCTTAATGTCAAGTTTTTATTGTCTTTGCAGACGTCCACCAGGGAAGGCTGATGAATTTGCATGGCTTATGCACATTTTAGTGGCTGGATATTTTAATTTAATGAACTCAACAAACATGTTGAATATATTTGTTGGTGCATTATTTTTTTTTAATTCAATGGAAAACTGACAGTGGTGCAAGACTCTGTATTTTGCATGTTCCAGTGTTTGAATGCAAAGTTTTAAGTGTGATTGTCTATAAAGTATGCTCTTATGTGGTGGTGGTTTTTAATTCTTTTAATGCACTTGTCTTTGTATAATAAGATTAAGATATATATATATATATATATATATATATATATATATATATATATATATATATATATATACACACACACACACACACACACACACACACACACACACACACAGCTGTACATAGAGACAGAAAACAAAATGATAACAGACCTTTCCCATAAAAATGTGTTTTGATGTATTTAAATTAAAAATGTATTTTTTTTTTTTTTTGCAGTACCACTGCATATCAAAAGATGGCAGCATTGGCAAGAATCAGAATACTTGATTAATCCCAGAGGATATTATGTGATCACAGCCAGTGACTGTACAGTCATTAGTCACAGCTGGTCTAAGTTTAAAAAAAATATAACAAAATATCTCTAATATAAATTTAAGGTGCTGCTCTTATCACCTCAAGGATCTATGAAAGATCGGTCAGCTGTTTGGTATGTTTTTAAATTTTGAAATTGTGTATATAATGGATTTTCAGCTTTTGGCAAATGTCTTTATCACAAACCAGGTTGGCAGGATAAATACCTCACATTGGCTACATACAGTACATTATAGTGAAGCTGAGCCTGCTAAGAGTTTGTTCAGTGTGGACTCGGTTACTCTTTGTATCCACTAGAAATGTGACACTTTCGGTCTGTGAACAACTGCTGCTGTGTGACTTTAATGGACATCAAAGTCAAAGCGATTTATTTATAAATCAACAAAGATTGCAAAAATAGATCAAACTGGCAAGCAGAAATTAAATTTAACTGAGCTCTATAACACAGCCAGCTGAATTTCAAAGCTCCAGAGTGTTATGTTTTCTCACTGCATACAGAAATAACAGCATGCAGTTAGATCAGCATAGCTAAAATATATGAGAAATGTGATGCTTGCCCCATGGATGCTCATTGGAGCTGTGAGAATTTGCATCCAAGTGCTGTAGCAATTTAAAAGCTTAATAATCTAGAGGGTTTTGTTTAAATGTAAGATTATATCTGTTAAAGTAACTGGATACGCATGTTTAAATACTCTACTGTCAATGGTAACCCTGAAGCCTACATGCGATGGGAAGAATACGTTATCTTCGTGATTTCCAAAGCTCAATAACAGAAGTTGGGGTTGAGCTGTGTTGCTGCTGAGGCTGCCTTTTATTATTCCCTGACCTGAGACCCCCCCCACCCCCATCTCATAACGACAGCTCATGAACCCTGCTCTGATCTAGCTCCAGGCCACAGAGCTCTGGCATCCTGCCACCTCCAGGCTCAGTCTTATCCTACTGCTGATACATCTTTTTGATATCACTCTAGTTTATTAAGTAGTTTTTTGTTGTTGTTTTTTGCTTGGATATTTAAGTAAAAAAAATAGAAAAACATACCAGGAGAAAACATTAAAGGGAGTGGACTTCAGGTTTGTGAAGACCTTCTACCTTCCTCACAAACCTAAAGTCTAGTTGCCTTCTTTTTTTCAAGCTCTTAAGTTTACCATAACCTGGATTATTGAGAACCTACACAGACATACCAGGAGTAAAGCAAAGACTTTGTGCATGGGTGTGCTGTGGAGGTGGTGTCCCAGAAAAGCTGGTTTGGAATCAAGCAGCAGGGCTTTCTTAGAGGTGGGGGTTGAAATGGAGGGTTTCCCCCCCTCCTGAACAAAGCACAATCATCCAAACAGTCAGAGAGGAGGGTAAATAGAGTGAGAAGATTCATGGCCAACCCGAAGCTCTGCAGCTTTAAGAAGTTTGCACACTTGAGCAGCTGGCAGCGGGCCACTTGGCCAACATAAACAGTCCTAATCCTTTTTCCAAGGAGCTTTCAGCACTCATCTCTCTGGCACATCGGGCACGGACTCACTCTCTCTCCGACATTCCTGTCTGTTTGGAGTTATGCGGAGACGTCACCAGGAGGCACTGTGGCACTAACAGTACATACTGTTGGGTTTATGCTGTTGATCATTATTCACTGCTAAGGTATGTGCCTTCCTTTGATTTTCCCATGAAGCGAAGCAGGTCTCAGTTTTCACTCTTTCTTAGCAGTAATGGAGGCCTGGTTTCAAAATGTAATGTGACTTGAAATGCAACAGAAGTAGGGGGCATGTTCACAGCATTGGCGTTGTCAGAAGTTAAATTGGTGACTTTTACATGGTCACCTTTTCCTTTAACGCCAAACTTTTTTTTTTTTTAAATGAGTTTCAGCTTTATTTGTGAGACTACATGTTTCTTGCCGTGATTTCTAGGATCATCTTACGAAATACTCAAAGGTAGAAACTGAAAACCTGAAATCCACAGCGCAAATGTAAGAATAGTAGAGTAAATGAATATCTTTAAAAAGCACACACGCACATAGTGATTCTTATTTTAAACAAAATTCAGTCGAGATATTTTGCGCGCCCGTGTGGGGCTACAGTCTGTTTCTACAGGGCAGGGAGATCCCGGGTTTTGATTTCCTACGCTCCCAGGGGGATTTGGCAGACACAGGGTAATTTGTAGTGAAATTTCCAGCGCAGTTTGTTTTGCAGGTGGCTGAGAATGAAGGCAGGGCGTGGTGGGGAATGAGAGAAGCAATTTGCTGTCTGTGGCATGTGAATGTGTGTTTTGTTACACAGCAGTAGCCTAGGTTTTAGTTGTAGCCGGTATGTGCTATGGTTAGGCCTGGATTGATGGAAGGGAGGCAGTATTCACAAGTCACAGAGAAACCATGAAAAGTGAGTAAACACTGTACACGAAATAGATTATTGCATATGCATATATTTAACACTTTATTTGACATCTTTTTAAATTAATCAAGACATCTTTTGACAAGACAATCCATTCAACTGAAAGAGATTACTTTTCACCCCTTTGTGTACCCACATGAAAAGGCACTATCAGTTTGACACAGGAGTCAAAAAGCACTGCGAAAGAGGTCACATGACAAAGCAACATGAGTATGGATTTGAAAGGTCCTGCCAGAAGACTTTGGAGTGGATTCAATTAAAAAGTCGCCACTTTGAATCTCCAGCCAGAATTTCAGAGTTTAAATCCGCTCCAGATGTTCTAGCGCCACTTGAAGAACACACAAGGTGTCAGAGAATAAGCTCAGAATGAAATGTGTTTTAACCCGCATATCTTTTGTCTTACATCAAGACTATCATAACTAATTCACCAAGAAAAAAAAAGAGAGACAAAATGTGCTTCTCCAAGAATACAGCTTTTTTTTTAAAAATGAATGGAAATGCATAGTATATTGCGTGCATGCTGTATGTTATCCCTGGACTGACAACACAGCTGGATGGAGAATGTGATGTTCTGTCAGTTATGTTCTTGCAGGCGTGGCTGTTTTTCTTTCTCTGTTGCAGTGGAGGAACCAATTGTGCAGCACCTGTTTTAAATTCCACCCAGTGCTTGAAAGGTCTTCGCTTGACGGATTGTTGTAGTCAGACTACACAGATGGATTATATGAAGAGGGCAAAGTTACATAGTCTTTCATTAAAGTTGTCTGTTGAGTCTTTGTGACACCTAGAATAGTCTCGAAGCTCCAGTGCTGTATCTAGTGTCCACACTTTGATTGTTCACACTAGTGAGCTTTCCCTACTCCACTTTTCACATGTTGTCAGCGCCTGAGGTATACATACTGCACAATACCATAGCAGTATCAATATACTGTACTACTGTTTACTATTGCTTAAAGCAATTCTTTGTTTGCATGTCATATAATGCACCTCAGTGTTGCTAGTTGTTTACAGGGGGCTCCACCTCGCATTCTTTATGTTTAAAAATCTTGAATTCAACAACACACTTGTTATATTATTTTTTAGAAATGCTGTTACCTAATTTGGAATGCCCATACAGATCTATTGGGATTCAATGCAACAGCAAAAAAACATGGCTTTAATGTTAAAAAAAAAACACAGTATCAAGTAAGCCAATATCAAAAGAAAAGAAAAATATAGTGTGTACCTGTGGTTAGCATGCAATGCAAAAAATTAACAAGATATTGAAATCCAAAATGCTCCCAGCGCATTAATGGGTGTGTGAGGCTTTCCACTAACATATGTGTGCTGTTACCATTGGGTTCAGAACTAAAGTACTGTATCTACACGATTCTTTAAGTTTTAAAAAGCAACCAGTGATACACAAAATTTAAATTAATTTAACTTCAATTAAAGTAAGTAAGTAAAAAATAAAGAAATAAATAAAATCTGGTAACATATTAGCTTCTGCTAGTTTCTGGATATTGTGAAAAAGAACTGATTTCTTAGTAAATTCTTAGTAATTGTATTTTGCTTCACAGGTATACTAAGTCCGTGGGCAGGTTGGTAATATTTATAGATTCCATATACCTCTATGTACAAAGGCCTGTCATAAAGACAGCTTTAAATGTCTATCTTCTGGTTTTTGCCTTTTTCTAAATTGCACATTCTGCTTGTTTCCGCTCGTCCTTTGTATTTTGTTTTGGGTTTTTTTTTGCTATATATTATCTATTGTTGCAATGCTCAAAATAGAACTACACTAACCTATATAAAATAGCATGAACACATAATAGGAATTAGAAACCTACAAAAAACATACATTCTCTCAATTTTTTTTTTATTGTCTAAATAAATGTATTGAGTAATGCATCCCAGGAAGCATCATACCACCTGTAGTAGTGAGATGATACAAATACCTCAAACAGTATTTTTAGACATCCTCCTGAGAATCCTGTGCTCTAAGGAGTTTTCTCCCTTGTTGAGCTGTGGGGGAGCTGCAGAGCCATGACGACTCGACCCTTAAATTGTTTTTCATCCACTTCCTCATCATCGCGCTCTTTTGCTACTCTTGTGGTAAGTTATTAATTTACCTGTGGAGCTTATTTTTCACATTTAATTTAATTTATCATTCAATTGGTAGAAATTTAATGTTTCTTGTTATGGAAAGATGTTTCGTTTTACTGATGATCATTATATTTCATGGTCATTGCGGTTTGAGAATTTGATTTTTACAGACCAACAGATCTTTTTGCAAATATCTTTAAACTATTTTTTAAAATCCTTTTTTATTTGGTGTCACTGGGGTCATCTGCATTATCAGATCAAATGTTCACTTCTTTGTGTCCTTGTTATCTGCAAAGGACAAAGGAAAATGCTGGCAGCTAGAAAGAATCCACTGAGACGGGCATGGATGAAGGGAGGATGATTGGTTGGACACGCTGTTCTAAATCACTGTATCCAAGTCAAGCGAACACCTGCTAGGCCTAAAGAAGCACAACAAGGCAATAAACAGGAGGTTCAAAATGAGCTCCGATAGCACATTACACCTGATAAAATTAAACTCTTATCTGCAACCCCCCTCTGAACCCATGTCCTCTAATTACAGCCTCAGCTCCAGAAGCTTTTAGTAAATACAGGGGAAACAGAGTTTGGTAGAAGCCGTGAAACCAGAAATTAGGTGGGCGCCTTCATACACACCTTCAGTGACACTAGTAAACAATGCGCAGAGATATCCACTTTTTTCTTACAGATTTATTTTAAACCATCTTTGAAACTCTGTTCTAAAAAGGTTTTGCAAACACACACAAAAAAATAATAATTTGAATAAAGACACAAAGCACAACACGCACTGACAGCAAAAATAAAAACACTGCAGGGCAAAGCAAGTTGGAATGATATGTGAAGCAAACACAAGTACACACAGGTTTGGAACATTTTGGGTTCTGCTCATCAGACACTATATCACTGCATCCATGCAATTAGAGTTTTACTTTTCTTCAAAATAGTCTACTGTGGCAAAATCGATGCATTTGAGGCAAAATCAAACAGAAGGAATGAGGTTAGATCTTCATTCTTTGTGGGTCAGGCCTTAAAACACATCTCATGTGATGTTGTCTTTAACAACACAGTGTGCTAAGGATTCCCTGGAGTGCATTTAGTTTGGCACGTTTGGTAAATGCATTGTGTTGATGGGGAACTACAACAGGGAAAGTCTGTATTTTGAATGAAGATATGGAAAGATTTTCATTTTATGTGGATGGAGAATATATTTCCATCTTTTATTCCATTCTGCCTTCTGCATACCAAATTAAACACCTAAGACTCACTGGCTTTCAATCTACTAAAGAGACAATTACACTGTTCTTTTTTTTTTATGCCTTTAAGACATTTTCAAGGCCTTAATGCAAAATCCAGCCTCTTGATCTTAGCTGCAGAGATGTGTGTAAAACAGCTGTGTCAGACCAGGTGCAGTTCGTTCATTTTTCCAGTCACAATTTGTGCACAATTTATACCACAATTCCTGGCGGATAATTCACAGCTCCTCTCTGCCAGATGAATACTGTTAAAAGTGCATGGTTTTTAAACTGGAACAGGAATGCCCCCGCACACTGGTAGGGGATTCCTGTTGTTAGTAGTCTTTGTGGTTTTATTCCATTCAAGGACTTTGGGGATTTTTGTGAAATAAAAGGGAGGATAATGCAAGTATGTAGACTGTAGTGAGTGTTAATGATATGAAAATCCTCCTCTGTCCTTCTCATTCAAGTCACATCACACCGAGTGTATTGTTAACAACAACTGGAACAATCTCGTGGACATATTGTGAAAACACACAATAACAATAATTATGCCAGGAGACAAAAAGCACCCCAGCTGTGAGCCCAATACAGCAATTTATGTGGAAGATGACATGGGTAATGAAAACCACTTGCTTCTGGACTCCATAAATTCTCTCAGGACTCGGAGATTCCAGGGCTCAAAAGTCTGCTCATCCCTCTGAAGTGCTTGAAAAACACATTGCACGTCACGCTGACAGATGCCGAATTTCCTGCCTTTCACATGTGTTCCCATGCAGATGTTCCTGGAGGTGTCTTTCAAAGGAAAAGTTATTTGCTTGCGAAAACCGTGCTCACATGTGCTGTTTCTCACATGTCCACGCAAAGGTTGGTGTTTGCAAGTCATTTCTATCATTTCCTCATAGAATAACGCCCAAGAGAAGTGCTAACAAATGTACCTATTTAATATAAATATTGATAACAGTTATATGCTAATTATTCTATTATTTGTTACAACAGTGTTTGACATTACACTTCTAGGCTACATCTTATCCTTGACTGTCAAGCAGAGCATTTCTGAATGTTAAGGTCAAACGAAGCTAAAGAAAGGAAGACAGTGTACTTGAACAACAGTGAGGATGGGCACAGGGAACAAGCATCTATCTTTCATCACAGAACTCACAAAGCTGCCATACAAGCGGGAATACTTGTCAGACCTTTCCCTTTGGCAGGCAGTCCCCGATCCAAGGCCAGATAGAGACGGAGACGGACCCTTTATAACTCGAGACTGAATTGTAACCTTGAATATAATTTGCCACTGGGGAGACAGACAAAAGCTGGCTGTGGAAGGACCTTTTCAGTTCAAAACAAGGCTGATGACTGCAAGCAACCTTGATCGGCTATTTATATTTTGACGTTTTATAGATACAAATATGCAGGCTTGGAAAATTAAAACTGATCCATGTGTTTGTGTGCACAGTCAGCTTGATTACTCATTAGTTCTCCAGACACAAGCAGATCTTTCAGCAGATTACAGGCGGCGCATAAATTCAGGGTTATGGCTGCAATTTTTTTATGTTCTACTGCATGAGAGATGGAAAATTAAGACTTGTGTAATAACAGGAAAAAACTCCAGCAAGGGATGTGCAGTCCAATTGCTAATCTAATTATAGCTGATCACATCTAAACAAAGACTTTCTTGTAGGCAGATCTCCTTCAAGTAAAGTGCTATCAATAGAAACGTACTTACCTGCACTGATCAAAGTATTAGCTGCTCTCATACTTGAAATGGAGAAAAATGCAGCAGGATTGTTCATTGTGCTTTAGCTAACAGCTCAGTTAGAAATAGACATGAACACAGTGGTATGCTGGCAGTGTAAGTAAAAGTAAGTTCAACGTACAAAGAAGATTATTAATTTTTTAATGTACTTTTTAAGCCATAAGGTGGTAAAATCCTGCACCAGACACTACAACCCACCAAAAGGAAACGGAGAGTACTTTGCCAACAACAAAGGCAATATGTTTCATAAACTGTTTACTTGGGGTACTATAATGTTGAGTCAGAGGCTGTTTGATGTCAGGATTTATCCTTTGAGGACCACAAACATTTCACTGACAACCATTCAATTTTTTTTTACTTAATTTTGGATTTTTTTTCTCTTTTTTTTGCTGACCAGCTGGTTGCAATTACCCTGGGGCTAAGCCGACAGCATTGCTAAAAATACGTCCCATCCCCTTTAAAGAAAAATCTTTAGGCCAAATAATTGCCAGTCTCAAAGCTGGAAACTCTAATCAGTGAGCCAGGAGAATTGGAATGAATTATCTGACTAAGCTACAAAAATATTCATAAGAAGGTCACTTATGTTCAGTTTGTGAAAGGTTTCTGGATCAAGTTGTTGTAGGATTTTAAAGTCCTTTTTTTTGTAATTAATGCTGCAAAAGCACCATATCTCATAAAGCACCTTCCTCAATTTTCCTCAGTCCCAATGAAGCCTATCACAGAGATACTTGTGCATCAGCAAATGCCCTTGATGCAGAGCTAATCAGCTCTTTTCAACTGTAGGCATAGATGCTCTTGCTTTAGTAGTACGAAGATAGCAATCAGGATTAGTGGAATATGCCCCTTGAGAAATGTAAGCACTCTCTTCTGCCTGCATCTCTCAGCTCTGTGATAAATCCCAGGCCTGCACTTGTGTACAGAAAAAGATCACAGAGCTGCAGCGAGCCTCAGACTTGCTGTGGTCTGTCTTAATACTGTAGATGCTGCTAAATATTCAAGTAGATTCAAGCATGCACACACTTTTGGGGGCAAATTAAAGTTAATAAAAAGCAGATGCACAAAGTTGCAAAAACATTTTACATATTTCTTTACACTTTCCACATGATTTAGAGTTCTGGAAAATCAAAAAAGCCAATAATGAACAGAAATAGCCTTTGTTTGGGGAGGAAAACTTATACTGCGCTAGTGTCTCATAAATAGGATATGATTGCTGGAAAGAGACATTGCTGCTGAGTTTTTCATTTATTAAATTTAACATGCTGCCACATTGAGTGTCACAAGGGGAGTGCACTTTATATATGCCATCCTTCCGTCCACTTATTCGACTCAGGGCCACAGGGGGATGGAGCCCATCAGCTGTCATAGAGCAAGAGGCGGGATACACCCAGGACAGGTCTTCAATCTATCACAGGGCCAACACAGAGCAGCAGACAGCCAATCACGGTCACATTCACACCTGTGGGCGATTTTGAAACAACAATTAACCTCACCTCATGCGTTTCTATGGACTGTGGGAGGAAGCTTGAGTAACTGAAGAAAACTCACACAAGCAACATACAAACTCCAGACTCCCAGCTGGCCAGTAGATTTGAACCCACCATTGCTAGGTGAAAACCACTGTGCTTTTCCTGTACAAACATGCATATGAATCCATCAATATATGAGTCAAGATTTTATTTTCTTTAGGGCTAACAGATGGGGAAAACTGACTCTTTAATATGAAACTGATCAGCTATGAACTGGGGAAGTTATTCGACACACTCTATAGTCGTCACTCTGATGCTTTAGACCAGGGGTGGGCAATTCCAGGCCTCGAGGGCCGGTGTCCTGCAGGTTTTAAATCTCACCTTGGGTCAACACACCTGAATCAAATGATTCGTTCGTTACCAGGCCTCTGGAGAACTTCAGGACATGTTGAGGAGCTAATTTAGCCATTTAAATCAGCTGTGTTGGATCAAGGACACATCTAAAACCTGCAGGGACACCGCCCCTCGAGGCCTGGAGTTGCCCGCCCCTGCTTTAGACACACACACACACACACACACACACACACACACTGGACTTGATATGATTTTCCCTGAGCTGATATGTTTTCCTGACCTGATTTGTGCTCCCATGGATACAGCTGCAGAAGGAAGAGTGGGGGAATGGAAAACATGATTCCTTTCTATGCCTGCATGTACGCTGTACACAGGCTGTTTGTGTGTCAGAGCGTTCACACTGAAGCCTCCCAGCACACTGTAACCTCATGTAAAGTTCAGGCTTTTGGTCCAAGCTTGAAAAATAAAGTCAGATCAGTGATGAGGTGTGCATCCAACTTTAAGCTTCATGTAGTGTGACAACCACTGTGTAAATCATGTGTATGTGTGCTGTTCTGTCACTCAGTTAGTCAGACTAGTAAACTCTAAGTGCTGTAATAGCAGACCATGTGTCAGTTCCAGTAATCAGCTGACAGTGTTTCACTGGACATTTTTTTTGTGGAGTGGGGGATAATGTTGTGGTGAACCATGGCTTAACTTCTGTTTCATTTTAGTTCTATTGAGCTGCTGTTTGCTTTCTGTGGTCAATTTGTGGAAACAAAGTGGATGCTTTGTGTTGTTTGTTTGTATGTCTTCATTATTATTCTTATTATTTAAATGCGCGGGCTGCTTTGCTCTAAAGACAGCAACATTGTTCCCCGAACCATTGGATGCACGCACAAACACTCGTGGCAGCAGACGCACAGAGACCAACTGCTTACTTTCTTTGTTGACACGCTTTTGAACATGTTTGAGTGTGTTCACATTAAGGTCATTTTTTCTTTTAAGTGGGTGGCAAAGTCAGTGAGTTTTAACAGATTTAACTGTTGACAGACCTGCTCTACTCGTAGACATGCAATGGCATTCCCCTTTAGCCATTTCCCTGGTTCACAGTTCGAGCATGGCTACATGAAGTGCACTCAGTAGTTGGCATTTTGGCGAAGTGTACGGGGAGGGACTACCAAAACATTTTCAACCAGTAGATCAAAGGATGTGTCATTTTAACAAGCTTTTTGGCTATTGACATTTATAAGAGTTTATGCATGTAAAAATTTTTTATTCACTTTGAAAACATTTTGCATATGAGATTAGACGAGTAGCCCCGGCTTTTGTAACAACAGTAGTAAAATGTTGCCATCATCATTTCCAGTAAGAAACTGGTCTTCCATTATCAATACCCCTGTTGAAACATATAGTTTGATGCATGTAACTGTACAAATAAAAATACCAATTAAGACACAAAATAATTTAGAAGATCAGTTATTTAGTTATTTCCTCATTTATATATCTCTCCTGTCACAACCACAAAAACAGATTTCTGTCTCCAGCTGGAATCGAACTTTTCAGCTTTTCTATACCATCGTAATTCAGTGTGCTCATCAAATCTAAAAGACTGGCACAGAAACCTGCCAAACTGTCATCAGTCAGACTCTTTGTGTCTGCATACGCACAGATAACAAATAAAGTACAAAAGCGAAAATGATCTCAGCGATGCGGATGGGTCGTTTCAGGAGCTCCAAGCGTTTCAAGGCGAATTTGTCTTCAATTTTCAGAATCAAAATAAATCCCTACCTTTATCCAGGCTTGGAGAATAAACACACCTTTCTGTTCACAACTTATTTGAGCAGTGGACAGAGGAGGTGCTGAGCTGCCAAAATGCTCCCGGGCTCTCTTCATTGTCACCATCTGGTTCTGCTTGACACCTGAGAGGTTTTCCAAGGTGTTCTCTAAGCCTCATCAGGTGCAATCATTGAAGCTCCTCTCAGCACGGCAATGAGTGAGTGACAACAGCTTCCCAGAGATAAGAGCAGAGTGAGAGAAAGAACTCCGGATAGCAGTGATCCCTCACTGTGTGTGTGTGTGTGTGTGTGTGTGTGTGTGTGTGTGTGTGTGTGTGTGTGTGTGTGGTGGGGGGGGGGTCTGTGTGCCCTGTATCTGTCTGCGCAGGTGATGAGTGAGAATCAAGCCCAAGGGGGATCACGTCACCGTAGAGATAGCCACCATTGCCTAGCAACCTCAGCCTTCAGGCCGACTGGAGGAAGTGCAAAGAGAAAGCTGATCCAATTCAAAAATATGCTCCTTTTCAAGCAGACAAATGTCTAAATTTGAAGGGAAAAAACACATTCTGCCTTTGTTTTGTGTCTTTAAAGGACAAAGCTGTGAAAATCCTATATTTTTGCTAGTGTCGACAAAGTCCCATTGAGAGACCAGAAGAACCAACATTGTCTGTGGAAAACAGGCATGAGTGAGCAATACAACCAGACCGATAAGTTCTTTCATTGTGTAGAAATGCATTTCTATTGTATAGACAAAACAAATAAAAACAATTAGGAGACGAATTCATTGTTGCTTTTTTTTTTTTTTAAAAAAAGCAGGAATTATCACAATAGTTTTATCATTGCTGTGATTTACAGTCTAACGTGCAATCCATTTAAAAATGTAGAATCTCTGTAAAACCTTCAATAAAAAAGTCATTACTGAGCTGCTCTCAAAGCTGCACATTGTGAGCGTATAAATGTGTATCCAAAGGCCTCTGCCTAATGTGAGATGTCCTCTATAAATCCATTCTATTACGAGGTGTCACTTCATCTCCCCCCGGCCTACAGCGTCCAGAGTCTGAGCTCATTTCAGTCGTGTTAGTAGACAAATTATTGTCTTCCTGCTAGACACCTCCCTGACAAGGCGCGTCAATACTGCAGGTGCAGTTGTGCCTGAAATTGCTTTGTTTAAACTTGTCAAGTTGGAATGGAGATTTTCAAAAGGGATTTGTCCCAATTTGCACGGCTAAAGCTCGCTGCAAACCTACAGAGGGTTAAACTCCACACTGCTGTTGTTTTTTAAAGAGAGACCATTTTTAGAATTTGAATTTTGATGCTTGCTTTTTAAAAAGGGGGCTGCCAGTACCGAATACTTTGTTCCCTCTCATTATAATACGTTTTTGGTTTTCTAAATATTGATGTGTACTTCTTTTCCCCTCTCCCCCTTGTGTTACACTTATTAAACAGAGAAGCTCAGGCATGGAATGTCAAAATATGTAAAAAATAATAAATCATATTAAAGTTTGAGGAGATTCAGAAGGTTTTCTTTCATGTAAAATGGACAGTTTCCTCCATAACTGGGTGCATTCGCATAGTATCTCTGCTCTGTAGTTTTTATTTCTTCTTCTTTTTCTTCTTTTTCTTCAGTAATGTTATTGTAACACACTGAAAAAACTGACATTTCTATTTAGCTAATTGCATGGCAGCAACTTATTGCATTTAGGCATATATTCATGGTCAAGGCGACCTTCTGAACTGCACATTGAGCATCAGAATAGGAAACAAAGGTGATTTAAGTGACTTTGAATGCGGCATGATTGTTGGTGCTAGATGAACTGCTGATCTAGAGAGAGTTTTCTGCCCGACCAGTGTCTAGGTTGTTTTCAAGGGATGGTCCACAAAGGATAAAATGTCCAGTGAGGGGTATTTCTCTTGGCAACAACGCCTTGTTGATGCCAGAAATCAGAGGAGAATGCTGAGACTGCTCAGAAACTCAAATGATTGCTCATTAAAACGAAGGTACGCAACATCCACATCTAACCTTACAGTACGTGGGCTATGGCAGCAGAAGACCACACTGGGTGCCTCTCCTGTCAGCTGAGAACAGGAAATTGATACTACAATTAGAACAGACAACGGATTCAGCAACATTCAGATGGTAGGGTCAGAATTTTGCATAAACAACATGAAAGCATGGATCCATCCTGCCTTGGATCAACAGATCAGGCTGCTGGTGGGGAAATGATGTGGGGAATATTTTATTGGAACACTTTGGGCTCCTTAGTACCAAATGAGCATTGTTTAAACACTACAACCTAGCTGATGTTAGGGTTCATTGCACTCCACAGTCACTAGATCTGAATCCAATAGAGCACCTCTGAGATGCTGTCAAACAGGAAATTCTCATTATGGATGTTCAACTGTGTGACGCTGTGATGTCAACATGGACCAGAATCTCTGAGGAATGTTTTCAGCACCTTCTTGAAGGCAAATCTTCCAACCTGGCACTAGCAAAGTGTAACTAAGAAAGTGTATAATGAGCATATAGCACGCATCTATTGTTGTACCTTTTCTGTCGTGACACTTTGATTTTCCTTCAATAAAAGACACGCTGACATCTCACCGAAAACACCGCCGAGGCTTCTGTTAAGCTAAAAGTTCCTTTACCATTCACACATCAACGGACATTTCATCTGCATTCATCCATTTCTTTCTTTTCACTTGACGTTCCAGCGGCTTTCAGCTGCTTACTCTGACTGACACTTCAAGACCTTTTCTCACGTCTCAGGTATTCTCCTATGAGCAACAAGGAAAATGTCTAAGTCACACAACTTCCAGCCTCGCTCCAGCGCTTACGGTTCAGTCGACACTTTAACTAACAATCACCTCTTATTTTATGTACTCAAACCGCCGCAGTCTCTTCAACATGTCTGACATCTGAGCTGCTTTGAGTGCCTCAACTTCAGCTGAATTTTCAGCACTTTTAATTTGATTGATACTTCAGCTGCACTCAGACATTATACTTAAACTGACAGTTTAACTTAAGTCACTGCGTTCACCCGCTCTACATCCATGCATTTTAGCGAAATGTGACTTTATATTGCATGTAGTACACACTGTGTACATTCTCTAAGAAAAAGCTCTAAAATCTTAGCATATGCCTTTTGATATGAAGATGCCTCAAACTTTAGTAAGAGTAATACATTTTACTTGCAGTCAAATCTAAATTGTGCATACTGGAAAAATGCAACGTGACACTGTCATTTTCACAGGTGTCAGGATCAGTTTAAGTTCAAATAATGTAAACTGTGAGCGCTTTAGAAGCCCAATGCATAGATTATACTGGCTTGAACTGTCTGTTCCCCCAATTTGTTCACAGGACAAAGGGCCGTGATGCACATTCCTGAGAGCAGCAGCAGAGAAACATTCCATCCACTGTTTGTAATTGTTCACAGCTGTATGGAGAGCCTGCTTCCTATTTGTCACATTCACGGGTCAACCGTTACCATATTTTTCATAATCACTTGCAAAATAGAAGTAAAGCTCTAAAGGAAGAAAGTGTTTGTGTACACTTACTTCAGTAGGTGAAGTGGTGCAGCTGTAAGCCTTCCTAGCCCTCTGCTACTTGGTCACTGTATGTGCCGTGTTATTGTGAAGACGCGCCCACCATTTATCTATTGAAGCGGACGAGTGTAAATAATGCCCTGTCAAGTGTTTCTGTAGGATTTTGACATTAGAATGAGGTTGTTGTTGTAATGAAGGCGTCTCTTCTTGTTGGGTTTGAAGCATCAGAGCCTGGGATACAGTTTTTGATGATCCAGTTTCTTTATCATTGTCTCTTATTTTAAATCGAGAAGTAATTTAGATTTGCAGGATTTAGAAGTGTACCAGTGTTTATATTTGTAAAGACCAGAGAAAAGTTAGAGAATTTTTTCCCCCAGTCATAGCATTCTCTCGTTTTGAGCCACTCTAGAGGCACAATATTTAAAAAAAAAAAAAAAAAAAGGTGTTATGATTATGTGTGCATGCTCATGTGCGGCTTTGTGTACATGGCTGTCTGTTTGTGCAGGTGGCACAAGAATGCAGCGGTGTGCACAATATGTGCTTGAGCTGAGAGTGAATGGAGTGGCTCGGCACTTGAAAACAGCTCTGCATAACAGTCAGCGTTATTGTTTATAATCGCACTCTGTAACAAAGTGTGGATCATGTAGATCGCAGGGAGACAGCTTACATCTCATGTTGCAGTACTTCTTTGCAGATCATTTGAAACCAGCCTCATGAAAAAAAAAAAAAAGGATAAAGGGCAAAGCAAACACTTTCTGTTTTTGTTTAACACACGGATTACCAAATGATATTTTTAATGCCCATTGTTTCAAAAAACCAACAACAAACACGACATATTCATGCTAAGGAACTGACATCAGCCGGAGCACAAAACCTCAGTCATCTTCTCCGACTAAATCACTTTGCCCAAGCCACGAAATTATAGCTTCTAAGCTTGTGGGCAAGAGAATGTGACTGAAGGTTTTTCTTGTGGACCGGGGTTATGTTTTCAGGAACCACAGACCTAAAAAGACCAGGACCTGGTGCCAGTAGAGGGCGTTGTAGCTCCTACTGTAAGGCCACTAGAAACAAAATCTAGGTCCTGGTGCATGCAAATGCTGTTTGCTGTGACCAGCTTAAATATTAGAAACTAAAGTCATGTCTCATCTACGGGCACTGTGGCATTGCATTTGGATTTAATATTTGCTGTAATACCTCATCTGTCATGCGTTTTCATTATCAGCGATGAGTGAGACAGTGGTTCCAACAGGCAAGAACCCAAAAGCCAAACAATGTGATGGTCTTGTTGCAAAACTCGATGGTGTTTTCTTGTTTTGACTATGTATTAAACATGTGCGTCTGTCCTTGTATTGAAGCCCATCTCCTCCGTATGGGGCCAGAGGATCAAACAGTTTGACATTCTTGACTGCCTCTTTGTTTTTTTGTGGGGTTTTTTTATCTGCAAAAGTGGAGTTATGCTACTTTAATGACATGTGGTGCATTAATGTGTGTCCGTGTGCATGCGTATGCATGTGTTTGCTCGTGCAGAGCTGTATGGTAATGTGGTTTTTTGGGTTGCAATGCGCCCCCCCCCTCACTGCTGCTCTGAAACAAAACAGCTGCCTAGGCTGCTTCGCCTCCAGCTGCTTCCAAATTGTCCTGCCATTAAGCTATTATATGTTTACAACCACAGCACTGAGTAGGCCCGCTAGGTGCTAGAAGTCCCGATGATCTTCCTCTGTTGTAATGGATCATTATCCTGGTTCCTTTTTTACACAGCTTTCACCATGCTGCAATTAGCTGTTACACAATTAGGCACACCACCTTAACTGTGCTGTAAAGGTGTCAGGCAAGGCTCTGTACAGTACTGATGGCCCGAATATGTCACTTTGGCACAGATGCACAAGAAACCAGAATAATCCATTATATATGTAAGAGGTTTATAGTTGACGCCGTGCTAAATTTTCAACTTGTGCCAACATGCAAAGGAGTTATGCACCAGTCCATCTGAATTATTTCCCCTGATACTGTGGATCTATTATTTGATGCAAACAAGATTCTTGCTCTCTAGCATAAGGTTGAACTCTCATTTATTCTTCATGTCAGGCTTCTAGAGTTGTGGGAGAGTGCCTATTCAGAGGCGAGAAGCATGAACACATTGATCTTATTTGGACAGGCTTTTGTCTGGGACATATCCAAACCCAAACAGCCAGAGGAAGGACCACAACAGGGTGTAAGTAATTCCCTTGCAATCCAGATGCACTCTGCATAGGTTACACACAGAGTGAAGCCACTTGTATCACTCAGTGTTTTTGCTTTATCTAGCGTGTAATGGCTTATTAAACTGATGCACTGTCCCGTCGCTTTCTGTCCTGTTTTGTGCCGTTTTAAAGAGTAGTTATTATTACTCTTATTTGAACTCACTCGGCTTCAAACTGAGCTGTACGTTGTGTGCCAAAGAGGTGTTTCTTTGTCAAGACATGCAGCCCACAGTACATCTGGTTTATGTTATGACAACACTGCTTTAAGAAGCTGCTTGTATACAACTGTTTCTCATTACAAAATGATTCTGTATGGTCCACATATTTAAGACATATCTATAAAACAAAAACTCGAGTCTCTTTACTGAACTGACTTTATCAAAAATAATAAATAAATAAAACAGGCAGAGGGCTGCATCTCTTTTCTATATTTCAGTTTGTCGTGATTTTCTTACACCTATTAGGATCCATTACCTGTTATGTCTATCACATGTGCTTTTTTTATCCTAGCTTTACATGTATTAATGCAGACAGTGTTTTGATAAGAGAAGATATCTTAAAATGGCAAAAATAGTTCATACATATTCATTTTAATTCTAAATAGGCGTCACTATCCCAGGTGTCAAAGGGTGACAGGCAGGACCCTGGACAGGTCACCAGCCTGTCGCAGCAACAATAGCTCAGTTGAAACCTGTGAATTTTCTATTAGCTAGGTTGGAAGATATTTTCATTTTGATTTAAACATCAGCTAAAAAATATACACATAGCAGAAGAACAAAAAGAAAGAAAAACTTATCGCAGAAAGGATCTGTTCCACTTGAAACCCAGTCCTCTGTGATTTCAGTATTTATGTTCACTGCCACCTTTTAATGGTATCAGGGGATCTGCTCCTACCATATTTAATTATCAGCCAGTGTTAATTGACAGATAAACTGCTTCATTGGACACTAAAAGCAGGAGAAAGGTTGGTATTTCGTTGCATAGCCTTAAAAAAACAAGTGCATATTTAATTTGGGGAATTTCCCTGATTCCTGTGGTAAAATATTCTAAAATTAATAAGAATTCAGAAATAAATGACATAAACATGGATAGTTTAAAATGTAAAAACAGGAAATTGTCCTACATGCGTTTGTATACTTCTGGGGATTTTACAGCCACATGCTCCTGCCTTTATCTTCCATCTGTTTAGCTTAAGCATGGAGAAAATACCAATTTGAATCACAAAGCCAAGTTCATGCTCAACTGGTTGCACAGGGATAACATCAGATTTGCAGCGTTGCAGCTTTATGGTTTATTGGCTGATTTAGTTTTGACTGGGCTCCTATCTCTGCCTGCATCAAATAAGCTCTTGCCTGGATTAAAGAGAGTCTGTTCTACCTCAAGAAAGTCAAGTAATGCTTTGAAAATTATTCAAAGTTAAAATAATGAGCACATTTATTTTATATGCTATTTGTTTTTAGAGCATCAGAGACGCTATAGCCATTCATGTGCTGTTTCATTCAAAAGGCATTTAAAATTTGGCTTGCAAAGACAGAAACTGCAGTTTTCACAACTTATATCTGCAGTCAGACTGGACAGTTTCTTGAGGGAGTTTTTGATACTACCACTCCTTCATATGTTTTCTAATCGGGTTAGGTCTGCTGGGAATATCACTTCATGACTAACACCAAACTATCTGGTTCCATGTATGTGCAGGTGGACAACAGTGTAAAGAAAACAAGTTATTCACTGGATTTAGACACTGGAATAAACAGAGGGTTTCAGCTCATATATAGCAGGAAATCACTTGACAGTGCAGATCTCGGGGCTGGAAGAGGCTCTTAATGCATGATTCTGGTAATAGAGCATGCTCGCCGAATATATCCATATTCATCACACATAATGAATGCAAGGTTTAGTAGGACATTTTTATTCATTAACATGTACTCAGCTAACAGTGATGAAGTGCTGCAACAATAATAAGCACGTATTCATTCAGTGTCTTTGAGACGTCTTGTTTCTTACTGAGTTGAAATCTTGTTTTTTGGGGGGGGTTTTTATTATATTGTATAGTTATGATATTTTATATAGACACTGTTTTTTAAGGAATTCAGGTATCTAAAATGATATCAGACCTTACGTTGTTAAGGTTTTTTTTGTTTTGTTTTTTTAAAACACTCCCGGTGGTAAGTGTAATAAAGGTTAGCTTGTCAGTACTGGATCAGGCACGGTTTTAAAAATCCCTTATTTTTGTTATTATTTATTCATGTTTTCCCAAGTGTCTTACCAGAAGAGGATCAACATGCTCAGGGCAAATCGCATTTAGTACTCAGCAGCAGATTTCAGTTGGTTATTGACAAGACTCGATCGCAACAAATGACATGATTCATGACTGTCAAATCAATAACACTCTATCTCCCTCTCACTCTCTGTATTTTTCATTCTTCATATGCATCTGACTACATTCAACATGCATCTGGTACAAGATATAGGTTGTAGACTTCAATCATGGTTTATTAATTTATTTATTTGGTACCTTGGATCAAGGATATTCTAGCCCATAAGATCAGTTTGGGAATTCTGAAAAAAAGTTTGATTTCAAACAATTGTTCCTATTTCCAAGATACATTCAGCTTTATACTGGTTATAATAAAAACTGGCATCATACACAGTTTTTTTTTTTTTTTTTAAATACTATATTTGTTTGAGATGGTTGACTTGGGAAGCGATTACACAAGCGATGGCAAGCTAGTTTGGTTAGCAAGATGAATCGGTAATTCAATTAAATTTTATTTATTTAGCGCCAAATCACAACAGCAGCCGCCTCAAGGTGCTTTATATTTGTACAGTAGATACAGAGAAAAACCCAACAATCATATGACCCCCTATGAGCAAGCACTTTGGTGACAGGGGGAAGGAAAAACTCCCTTTTAACAGGAAGAAACATCCGGCAGAACCAGGCTCAGGAAGGGGCGGGGCCATCTGCATCCACCAGTTGGGGTGAGAGAACGAAGACAGGATAAAAGACATGCTGTGGAAGAGAGACAGAGATTAATAACAGATATGATTCAAAGCAGAGAGGTCTATTAACACATACTGAGTGAGAAAGGTGACTGGAAAGGAAAAACTCAATGCATCATGGGAATCCCCGGCAGCCTACGTCTATTGCAGCATAACTAAGGGAGGATTCAGGGTCACCTGGTCCAGTCCTATCTATATGCTTTAGCAAAAAGGAAAGTTTTAAGCCTAATCTTAAAAGTAGAGATAGTGTCTGTCCATCCAGGTCTTTATGTCTTTAAGACATTCCTGCAGTTTAACTAATTGGTGTGTGTTATCTGGCTTCATGGACAGATAGAGCTGGGTGTCAACAGCATAGCAGTGAAAATGAATTAATTCAATGTGATATTAAACAGGGTGTTAATTTACTTGCAAAACATAAACTTAAAACAGTGTACGTGCTGAAGAAAATGATGTTTAAAATATTTTCTATTTTAAACAGCTGAATACTGAAAAAACACCACTGGGTTTTAGAACTGAACAAGCATTTTGGATGAGAGGTGAAATGTATTCACAAACCTAAAGAAACCCAGTTGCCTGGGTAACATAAAACATGGATGTAGTCTTCAGGCCACCAGATAGCGATAGCTGTAGTTTTAAAGAGTCTTCCAATAGCAGCCTGTAATCACTAATGTCGCAGTAGCTATGTCCATCCTTTATACAATGGTGTTGACTCTTTTCTTTGAGCCAGCCTCAAGTGGCCACTTGTGGAACTGCAGTTTCCAGTTCATTTAGTACTAGAAGTTCCAACTTGCTTGCAAACATTATTTTAATTCGATGGTTCCACTGGTGGATGGTTAATGTTAGATTTTCTGTTTATTTAATTTTTCCTCTGTGACTGAAAATGAAAACTACATCAAAGTAGCTCTCAGAATGGAGACTACTATTTTTCGCTTTGTCGAGGAATTTGTGCAGTCACATGCTATCTTTTATAGTCCAGTACATGTCTCTTAATCTTCCCCCATGTATCTGTTTGTGTTTGTTGATAATGGGTCTCTAATGATGTAGGTGTGTGTTTCTGTGAGCCTGGCTGTCACTGTGTGTATGATTATGCTTGTTTGTAAATTATATGCACTCCTGAGGTCAGGATAGATTCAGCCTGCTTATTTTTGTCAGCCGACGGTTAGTTTGGGGACGACATTAATCTGGAGCTGTCAGAGCTTTTCTGTTGAGCTTAAAATGTATATGACCTTCTTACCAAGGAGACTTTGCTCTTTTTGATATGATGGTTCACTCAGTTTATTTGAGAAAAAAAACACGAGGCTGCACAGATTATATATTTCTAGGAAAATGATGTATTTGGCTCGTGTGCTTAATAAAATGAATGTCCTGACAAATATTGCTGAAGAACAATCAGGAAGCATGAAACTCCAATTCAGTCAGCCATTACCAACAATCTCACCCACACCCCATCTGAATGCTCACGTGAGGTTTGATATAAAAGTGAGTCCATGCAACTGTGTTGCAGAAATAAATAAATTTACAGCCTGGTGCCTTTCATTGTCATTTGGTTGAACTCAAAGGTGCTCTTAGGGCTCAGCTGCTCGACTTCCAAGTTTAGTTTTCCCATTTTGTAGCATTTAATGTCATACTGAATTACTGATCCACCTTGGGTCATTCAGTATGACCGTGGGCCTTCAGCTCAACCACCTCTGATTTGCCTGAAAACTTTCTAGTCCAAAGTTTGCTGTGAAATTTTAGCTTCATATATCAAATACTCTTCTAGATACAGTTCTTTGAAAAATGTTCCATCGACCCACTTCCAGCAAGTTTTATTACACTTTGAAATCTGAGGCAATGTTCGAACATGAATATCTCAAAAAGCATTAAAGATAAAAGCCTGAAATATTTTACTGGCCTTTCTTAAAATAAAAGGACCTGGAGTTTGGGAAAGATACACCTAAAAAGTTCTGGCTAGCTTTAGTTGAACCACTATACTAAACAAAAATACTAGTAGATATTAGTCTAATCCAAATGCAATAAAATATAGATGGCACTATGATCCTGATCTGTGCTTGCCTGTGGCACTCATGTGGCTAACCCACCCTAACACAAGGGTTAGGGTGGGTTAGCCGGCCAGCATGAGCATTGAATAAAAATATCATTTTCTTCATGTATGTGATTGAGCATTCTGCATGTTTTGTTTTGCAGTATTGTGAAATACAGAAACTATCACAAGCCGTGCTAGTGTGTGTTCAAGAATGAGACTTCACAGGACTTTTTCAATTTATTCATTTACGTTAATTTTATTTTAACTTTTTCCATTCTAACAAGCCCACACAGAGAAATTGTTTTGGGGTATATTTGCACCAAACTGACCCTGATTCAATTTTATGGTGAAAAAGATCAGTGAAAATTTCAGGCTTTAATATTTAGTTATTCATACTCACGTTCAAACAAGTGTACAGAAAAAACAAGCTGGAGGTGGGTGGACGAGCAATTTTTTTTTTAAAGAAAAGTGTCTTTAAAAGTATTTCATATATGAAACTAAAATTTACAGCAATCATTATGTGTATCAAAATTTGAAACCATAACATTTTCAAGAATATCACAGGTGGCCAAGCAGAAACATTTCATGATTTGAGATGGAAAGACTACCTTAAAAACCAAGCTCACACACTTACCTAGTGTGTGAGCCGTAGCTCTTGTCTGTATATGTCAAACTTCGAGGTTGTGGCAAGGACTACTATGTCAGAAATGGTACTTTCCAAATAAATTTTTTAAGTCATGGTGGATGTATCCATTTTTCATAAAAAGTCAGATGTATTCATTACAACCAGAGCTAACAGTAAAGTGTCAAAGCCAGAGAGTTTATCCAACATGATGCAGCTGTTAGGCTCAGGTGTGCTTTGTTACCCCCCTCACCAAAATTCATCCTCAGCCCCGTCTGCCACAACCTCAGTTTGAGATGCATGCAGCTCCCACGGGGGCTGAAAGATGCATCTGCAGAACAATATTTGTGTTTATGGCAGCAGCAGCAGAGGAGATTTTGTTGATCAAACTGTTTTATGAACTGAGATCTCAAGGGGAAAAAAGACAGAGAGAAGAGGAGGAGGAGTTGTGCGGATACAGGTCTGCGATGCTCTAAATGTTTCCTTTTAAAACTACACTGCTAATGATAAAATATTCTTTCCGTACTGTAATAATGGTTTCAACTGTCTCATCATAAAAGGCTTAAACAGTCCTTATCGCTCTCCTTGGAGGTCACGAATATATTTTATTCATTCCTGTGTGACAAACCCTCCACCCACGGATCACAGCTAATAGTCAAGGAGAGTATTAAGTCATTAAAGGGCACAGGGATATATTCCATTTTTGCAAAACCCAGTGAATCGAGATAAGTAAAAAGGAAGACATCGCCCAAAAACAGAGTAGACTATTGTGTGTTGCAGCATCAGCAGCATCTCACAGGACTTGAAGAGATTAGAACAGAGGCCAGGAGACTGACAGAGAGAGCAGGGCACGTTTCCAAGGAAACAGGCTATACTAAGGAGAGGGACTTTCTGATGGTGGCAATGTCAATATTCAGACGACTTTGTTCCAGCAGATGTCCACCTGATTATTCAGTGCAGAGCAAAATCGTACAGCTCTTCACAGATTTGGGGGGAAAAAAGGATTGTTGAAAGAAAATTAAAATGGAAAAGTGTTAAATAGCTGTTTTTTTCTGTTCTCTTATTCACAAGGAAGTCACCACATTTTAAATGAGTTTATTTGTGAAGCTAAGATTGAAAAGAGACCTTGTAAGGAAGAGATATGACACTCTTAAAATCCAGGAGAGAAATGTATTTGAGAATTCTGGTGTCCAGCCCTCTCCTCAAACAGCCAATCACCTTGTTTATAATAGCCAACCTGGAAACAACTATTAGCTAATAGTGCCGGCCAGTGGTAACAAATATGGCTGTTACTGTAGTAGAAATGTTCAGAAGTGTACCTACAGTATAGATTATCTTGCTTCTCTGTAACATGAATTAGCATGGTATTCATACAGTGCTGATTGTGTTGGCTCTCTGAAGCTGAAATTTTGTGAAATAGTTTATACACAGCACAGTCGAGCTTAGTGACAGTGGGTCCTGCTGCTTTTTTACCCACATGTGACTCTCCAGAAGGGGCAGAAGGGTAAGGAGGGCCATGGATGAAGTCCTATCACCATATATAAATATAAATGACTTCTGATGAACATAAAAGTCTTCTTCAGCCCACGGTGGTCTTGAACAACCCATATGTGTACATTAAATTTGGGGGCAATGCTGCCAACTCTTTTTTATTCTTTAATTAGACTGGACCGGTGATTTGATAGCTGTAATTTTTATGTCCTTATCAGTGTTGGGGTATCAAAAAAAGCAATGCATCACTTACAAAAAAAAACAAAAAACTTACAGCAATGATTACTTAATTAATCCCCAGAGAAAGAAATTTGTACCACATTTGCACTGGTGCACTGACATGTAATTAGGCTTCGTGTGGCTTGCCCTTTACCATCGTGCTCTTGCCCTTTTGTGCAATAAAAATGAAAGTAATGACCATATCTCACTCCTAAAAATCTGTAGATTATTTCCTCCTCCCTGCACACAAACTGCAATCGGCAGATTGCAGCACAGATGTGCAGGGAAAAAGAGACACATTTGATGTGTTTGTTTGTCTTTCTATCCACCCCTTGTGCAGATCACTGAAAAGGTGTTTATAACGCAACTAACAACATAAATTTAGCTGTAATGTAACGTTTGCGTTGTAATACATCACACCAAACACTGCTCTCTATCATTGTTCACCTTACAGTTAGAGCTCTCTCGTTAGATTACCTGCCTAGAAGTGTTGGCCAAGTACTTTCTTCTAGAAAGTATTATAATTATACCCTCACATCTTAAATATTAAATATGAAGTGGCAGATCAGTGATAGTGATCAGCTATAACTGATATGATTTGCATAAAAGGCCCAGTCAAAGCTACAAATTCACAGTTTTATGCTTGTGTATTTGTATGGAATAAACAAAAAAACATGTTAAATAATGTGGTGCTTGGTGGATTTTGTTAGGCTATGACCCAGATTAGCATGACCCAGTTGGTTTACCAGCTATGCTAGTCCAACTGCTGCCTGTATCTTTATGCTGTTCAAATATAGAAGAGGTCTCAATCCAGACTTTTGGAAAGAAAATAAGTAATATCAATTCCCCAAAAGCTTTCGTTATATTGAGACGGCTGTGTGTAAATTCATTTAACCAATAAAGATAGATAATTATTTACAAGAAGTAACATGATGGCTTGAAACTGCAAAAGTTGTGCGTTATGTGTGGGTTGTAACGCTGTCAGCAGACCAAGTACTGCTGTCTGCAGCTCAGATGTGGCAGACAGTGAAGGTTTGACATCTGTGTGGTATTTATGACTCCTTTCAGGCTAGACTGTCTACGCTGACTCGCACTGTGCATTATTTAAAACTCTGACAGAGGCTGTTTTCAAGTTTGTCCAATTTTTTTTCTCTTTCTTTTTTTTCCCCCCACTCTAACTTTCCCACTTGGGTTCAGCTGGGTGCCAAAATGCGGCTGTGTGCTGGAATATGTACGTATGTTTGGGAAAGCAAAGGGGCTCTCTGTGTGTGGCAGAGGCCTTGGATTGCAATGTGAATTAATGGCTCACTGGAGTGTGGTTGACGCCCTTTAGTATCACCCACAAACTACAGCACAGCTCTAGATGGGATCCCGCGTTGCAATAGATCACCCACCAAGCTGTGCAGAGATGGCAGAAGCACTTATCACCTCCACCCTGCCTTTGGACTGTCT
Source organism: Simochromis diagramma (assembly GCF_900408965.1). Classification (NCBI taxonomy): domain Eukaryota; kingdom Metazoa; phylum Chordata; class Actinopteri; order Cichliformes; family Cichlidae; genus Simochromis; species Simochromis diagramma. The sequence goes on from NW_024386801.1 coordinate 9,696,882, forward strand.
AATGCAATCTTCTCCCCGAGAGTGCTTAAGTTACTACTTATAAGTGCTTGATTGGACTGAAAATGATCATATATCTCACAGTTAACCCGAACTGAAAATGAAAAAGACCAAAAAAAGTACCAGACACTTATCATGACTGTGCCTCTTTTTGCACAAAAAATATTCTGGGAACTTGCTATCTTTCTTTGTCACAGGCTGTACTTCACTTGCCTTTTCTTCCACAGAAAAATCATGTCTTTTATGTGAAGCCTGTCATTGTACCAGGGGAATGAAGACAGGCAATAAAATGCTCTTTCTTTCTCTTTCCCTCCCTTTCTGCAATGCGTAATGTGTGTGTGTTTTAACCGAACGCCCCCTTTGCCTCCTGCGTGTGATTAATATTTTCTATTGCTCTCAGGCTTGCAGCAAGATTACATCCACACTTTGCCTTAAGCACAAATGTGGTTTTCCATTGTGAAGTTGGTCAAGTAGCACGTCTCATCTCTTAAAGCAGCGTGCGTTGCTGCTTGTATCCCCGAGTAGCAAGTGAGAAATCAATCATGTTTTCATTACTGTAATTCCAGGTTTAGTCCACTTAAGAAACTGCAATTGGCAGTGAAACTGACTATGCTTAGGTATTGATTTTCTGCTTTGTATTGTTGGCTGTGGTATTTTCAAACCTGCTGACTCCAAATCAATGTTTTCTGTGCTTCCATAGCAGTGTAGGCAGAGGCTTGCCCAAATGCTATGACCATCCAACTACTTTAACTGGTTTCAGGCTAAATAAGAAAGAAACAGCTCAGCTTTACTTATATTTAACCTGTTAAGATACTCATACCAGTGTATTTAAAGCAATCTGCACAACATAACAAAACAAATTGTTCAGTACTGCACTGACAACATGACTGTGCATATTTTAGTTATGCAGTGCATGTTTTTCTGCTTCACACATACACAAAACTTGGGAAACACATTTTTTGAACAAGTCGAATGTAAATTTACTGACTTTGGCATTCAACACATTTCAGGCTCTTCGTCTTAATATCGCAATAACATTGTGATTCAGCTTTAAGCCAAAGGTTCACTTAAATATAAAACTTGTGCCATGAATAAAAGCAGCCAAAGAAAGAGTCAACACAGGCTGGTAGAGTCTTCTTGCTAATCTACTTTATGCATTTGTCACAGGAGGTCCCTTCTAAACAGAATGCAGTGTTTGTAACATTTTCCGTAACCTGATTAAAACATGCTAGTTGTGAGATTTGATACATTTGTTTCGTTACTCTCCTCCAGACTGTCCTTATCTACTGTGTAGGTTGGACCCAGGAAGTGCCAAATGAGACCATCAAGCATCTGTTTAAGTTAATTTAACAAACTGACTATATAGACAGAGATTGCCGTTGCTGTTGAGAGTCACATGGAGATAAAAAGGGCACAATGGCTGCCAGAGGCCCCACTAAATTGGGGTGTAGCCCATTGTGGAACTGTTTACTCATTTGTTAGATTTAGGCCTCAGTCACACAGGACAGTCCCCTGGCAACCTCCTGTTGTTAGGGGGAAAATGTGTATTCCTGAGGTGAAATCACTCGGAAAGTAGATGCTGCACCTAAAGGCTTATGGTTATGGTCACAAGGAGATTACTGCGGTTGTAGTTTGTGTGGAAGATACCAACTTGTCTGCATACATTTACAGTTTTTTTTAATTGGTTTGGTACTATTTTCATAACTAAAGTGTGCATTTTCAAATCTCTCAGTACAAAACTCACATTTGTAACACCACTAGTCATTCTTTCAAATCTGATGTCATGATTTCATTGTATTTGTACATATTTTCATTCCGCTTAATCATTGTTTCAGAACACATGATCATTGGGATATATTTTGAGAACATTTGCTTTAATCACCCAAACAAAACAGTAAGATCTTTTTTTCAACTTAGTACTTTTACCAATCATTTCATTCAGGAGCAAATAATACAAGGTAAGCGTTTCAAATTGTCCTTGGTGATGAATGAGTGTAACTGAACTGTAAAACTTCACACAGCAAAAATTACACACACACACACACACACACACACACACACACACACACACACACACACACACACACGGAAAAGGGAGGAAAAACAAAACAAGTCATTTACATAAGCAAAATTAACATTAACATTGGGCCATAAATTTTCATCAACATCACAGTGGATGTCTTCGTTGTTCAGGCACCGTGGGAAAAAATCCCCTGGCATGACGAATCCAGGCTTGACATTGCCCAGCAGTTATATCACCACAAGCTTCACACATGGCTTGAAGAAGGGAGACATGCTCATGGGGATGGCGATCATACACCTTCCACCTCCATGTAGAGAAGAATTCCTCAATTGGGGTTGAGTAAAGGGGAATATGGTGGAAGATCATGGAAGGTCATGAAGCGAGGATGTGTTTGAAACCATTCCTGAACCAGCTGTGCATGGTGGAAGCTGACATTGTCCCACACAACAACATAGACGATGTCTTCTCCCTGACAGGCCTGCTCCAGTTCATTTGAAAAATAAAATTAAAAAAAGACTATCAGGTGTTCAGTGTTGCATGACCCTAGAACTGGTCTACAGCCTACCACACCATCTTCAGATATAGCTGCACCCATTGAGATGTTTCCTCCACGTTGTCCAGGGACTTGGATGGTAGCCCTTTGTCCAATAAGGTTATGTCCTCTGCGTCTAGTTTTTGCCAGATTGAAACCGGCCTCATCAACAAAAATATACTTGTGATGATTCACAGCAGCGTCCAGCTCCATCACCCTCTAAAATGATAATTTAGTTCGTTTTTTTTTTACAACTAATGTTTGTCAGTACTGTTACAGTAATTGCATGCCAGTTTAGTGTTGTACCTGAATATATTCTGAACGCAGTTGTTTCACTCGGACATTGTTCCTCTCAAAAGGAACCAAGTAAATTTGTTTCATGGAAACCTGGTGCTTCTTCAAAAGCCGGGCAATCGTTGGAAGGCTAATTGATGGCACATTGGCAAAGGTGTCATTGCTGTTCTCAATACCCTGTTTGATTTCCCGGTCATTATCAATTGAGAATGCTGGTGCGTTGTCTTTGCCTACAGTTTCTCTGTAAGACCACTATCTGTGAGGAGCATCACACCTCATTACTCGTTGTCATGTGTTCACTCTACTATGTCGTAGTATGCACCACACTCTTCGATGAAGTGTTGCCTCTCCCGACGAGTCATCCTGATCCTATGCCGGTCGGGAGCATGAATTTGAACCAGTGCAACAAGATCTCAAAGACATGTGTCGTTACTTTACTGTTAACTAAATTGTGATCTTGATGAAGGGGAGAAGAAACAATTAAGGCAATTGTAGTATTTCTAGATTGAAAGCTCTTGCAGCAATGTGTAACTTACAAATGACCAGACAACAATCAGTCAAGTTGAAAATCCAAGGACATAATGAATGATTCATTGATTAAACATTAAGATCAGTTGAATTAAATGATAAAATAATGTATTAAACTGAATAATAAGAGATGCAAATCAAAAATTTTATAGAGATAACATTATGAAAGGCGGTAACTGTGAACGAAACATTTATTTAGATGAAACACTTATTTTGTGTAGTGAAAAGGATATTTTGTCATAATGTGTATTGTACTAACACAATTGGAAATATGCTGAAATGTTTGAAAAAGGTGCACTTTTGATGATCTGTTGTGATATAAGTACGAAGAGTTTTGAAAATGTACCAATTGCTTGTGAAAACTGCGCCAAACCAATAAAAAAAACTGTAGTCTCTCAGCTGTAGTGAAACTTGCACTGAAAAGGTGCTTTGAAAAACAGAATCAGTGAAAATTTGACTTCAAAGTAAAAGTTTTTGCCTTACTCCAGAAACCAATACGTTTCAAAAGGTGCTGCTTTTACTTTGAAGTCAAACATTCTCCATCTGTGGTTTGCATCTGGCAGACAAGATGGTGTCAGTAGCTTTAGGTACAGGATAGATAGATAGATAGATAGATAGATAGATAGATAGATAGATAGATAGATAGATAGATAGATAGATAGATAGATAGATAGATAGATAGATAGATAGAAAATTAAAAGCCTGCATAAGAAATGTCCATATTAAACATGAATATATGTATCTCCTCTCTTCACTGGGTTCAACATTTGGAGCTCAAAGTAGTAAGATACAGACATGTCACTTCAGTTACCCAGGTAGCACATAAGGTTAAAAACTATACCTGCACCAATGTTAACGTTTCATTTTCAGAGGATACCCTTTGCTTCCACGTCATGTAAATTTCATAATCAAAGGGTGAACGCGAGCATTACTGTGAACCATGTGCTGAGACACTGCACCACAATTCACCAACTGTGCATGAATCGTTTTGGGCCGAATCCAAGCAGATTTGAAAACAAAACATTTTTAGATTTGCTTGACAATAATGAGTACAGCAGAGTGTGATTTGGTGACATATCAAGACAATTTTTTACGTGTGAAAGGATAGTTTACAGCTACTCTATACTCATTCGGAAGATGGTAAAGCTTGTTTCTTTTCTCTTATTAAAGTATCGGGGATTTTTGGAGCATCTTTGAACAAAATCATACAGCAAACATTTCCCATTAAGCTGCAATAGCGACCTTGAAACAAGGTGGAGCTTTGTATCCCAATCTCTGAACAAATTGTCTCTCCAATTTCTCTGCAATTCCTACACTCCATCACTGTCATAAGCTCATTATTGATCAGAGACTGATGCTTCTCATGTTCACAGTTGGTTGTCTCTTGCCATAGTCTCATCACTCTTATGTGACCTTTGCGCCGCCTCAGAAGTGTAAAATAAAACAAGTATGAGTTCCAATAACGCAGAGTGAGCTCGGAGGGTTAGATATCTTCACGGCCATTTATGGGTGTTTGTGGCAAGGCATCAATTCAAAGAAAGAAAAAGCGAAATGCATCCTCAATGATCGCATAGTTCCAATTAAATACGGTTTACAGGAAAAAGTAAATGGTACGCAGCTACATCTGGAAACTAAGCAAACAAAGACATTTAAAATGGCTTCAAAAAGAGCAAAACATCTACAAAGACTTACAAAGTTACCACACGTAGCGATGTAAAGCAGCCATAAAGTGACAAGGTGACCACAAATACACGCAAAATGATCACAAAGAGGCACAGTTCAACCGAGAAGAGACGCAAAATGGCCATAAAGTGACGTATGATGTCATCATTCAACTATTTCAAAGTTAGAGCTGTGGCAGTAATAGTAACCAGCTTCCCCTCAGTAAGATTGATATACTGTAGAGCTTTTACAACAAAACTCTCTAAAAACGCAGCCTAAAGCGCTTCACTATACAAACAGTTGCAGGAAATTACTCCAAATTGTGCCCAGAAATGCATGTGAGAAAAAAAAGAAAACGAAAAACGCCCCATCCAAGAGTCTCAAATAATCCTGCAAATGTCTGAGGAGTTCTGTGTAGCATGGGAGGAACATCCATCTCATTTAAATAAGTCAACGCCTTCAGAGTATTTAGATTTTCGGGCTCAGTAGACGCGGGGTGCCTCCACAAGAGGCGCCCCCTGGCATGTTAGTTTTCTGCTGATTGACTCAGCGGGCTCTCATTATCAAGAGGAGAATGAGCTGTAAATGTTTTCTCTTCTTCTCCTGTTTATTTTCAGGTTACATTGTGGTTGGGGAATGTCACTCGAATGCCAGTTTTGTTTTTCTCTCAAACTGAGACGAGAAGCGAAGACATTATTTATATATAATGACATGTTTTATTTAGTATTCCCAAAGCCTTCTGGCCAGTGCAGTCCATGAATCACTTACAGACTCTATATCCACAGTCCATACCACCCTATCTATTTCTTTACAAATGCACCACCTCACAGAGGATGGGGAGTAAAGAGAAGCCTGGTAATGGCCGTCTTTGGGCTACGATCTGAGAGAGAGAGAGACACTATAACGTTCAGTAATGTCAGAAGCTGACTGTGAATGGCAGACGACCTAAAGAGGTTTGAAGTTAAAGAAAAGCTATAAATGGTTTCACACATCAAAGAGCTCTGAGAAATATTTTCTCATCTTGTCTCCTGGAGGAATCAATACAAGCTTAGCTCTCTCCACTAACAGGCAGAGCCGAGCACAGGTGGCATTTTAAGAGCACAGACGCTCTCTCTGCTGAGGATTATCTGCTAATCCAGCTTCACATATGCATACGGCTGCATGTGTCTGCTGCGAATGAAAACACAAGAAGCTCTCTGTTTCAAAATTTTATGTTTAATTATTTCAAGAATCTAAATGAAGAACTGTTGATTTATTTATTGAATAAAAGCAACAAAGAATTAATTCAATTCAATTTTATTTATATAGCACCAAATCACAATAACAGTTGCCTCAAGGTGCTTTATATTGTAAGGTAGACCCTACAATAATGCATACAGAGAAAAGAAAACACCAATCATATGACCCCCTATGAACAAGCACTTTGGCAACAGTGGGAAGGAAAAACTCCCTTTTAACAGGAAGAAACCTCCAGCAGAACCAGGCTCAGGGAGGGGCGGCCATCTACCGCGACCGGCTGGGGTGAAAGAAGGGAGACAGAATAAAAGACATGCTGTGGAAGAGAGATGGAGATTAATAACAAGTGTGATTCAATGCAGAGAGGTTTAACAAAGTGAGTGAGAAAGGTGACTGGAAAGGAAAAACTCAATGCATCATGGGAATCCCCCGGCAGCCTACGTCTATTGCAGCATAACTAAGGGAGGATTCAGGGTCACCTGGTCCAGCCCTAACCATATGCTTTAGCAAAAAGGAAAGTTTTAAGCCTAATCTTAAAAGTATAGAGATAGTGTCTGTCTCCCGAATCCAAATTATGATTTGTTCTTGTAATTCAGTAATCTGTTTGAGCTAATCGTACTCTACAGTTTTTCTTAATCATTTTCATAATCTATATGACTTTCTGTATAAAATCCATCATTGTGGAGGAATTTCAGGCTTGCAGTGTTTCTTCAGTTCATTGAGGTGTGCAGTCATTCCCATATGCACAGGCTGAGGTTTAGAGTCTGACTGTGTCATTCAGTCATCTTGAGGCTTGCCAAGCTTTAGTTGTTGGATGTTGCCTCACATCTAACTCTAGAATACTTGGAGTTAATGGTCAAATCAGTGACTACAAGGTGCCCAGGTCTTGTGGCCTCGACTACCATGTTTGACAGTTTGTATGACGTATTTCTGCTGACATAACAACACAACCTATACCTGTACAGTCTTTTTCGAATTGTATATGCTAACTGAAGCCTGTAGATTCTCCAAAGTTTTGCAGTTTCTCTGAGCATTGCATAGTCTGACTTTGGGGTGAATTTGGTGGGACGTCAACTCCTGGGAAGAATGGCAACTGTCTTAATAGGTTTCCACTTGTGAATAATCTCTCTCACTGTAGAATGATAGATTTTAAATTATTTGGAAAAAGTCTCATAAACCTTGCCAGATTTCTGGGTATCAAATTCTTCCTTGGCATTGTGTAAACACACACCTCAGTGCTCCAGAACAGCAAACTACCAGCATAGAGGCACTCACACTTGCTGATTCTTAGCTAATCAAGTGCATTTGGTTAGCAGCACCTAGCTGCTACTTAGCCTCCTAATTCCTGTGGATGCAGGAGGATGTACTCTAGGTTTCAATGGGACTCCATAGAATCAAAATGTTCTTTTTTTAACATGACTGTAGTTTGAAACCTTAAAATGTGTTAAAATGACACATTGAAGTGTCCTCAAATGTGACATACTGGGATTTAAAACTTGGTTTTTGTGTTCGCTAATGGCACAGAAATTGGATTTTCAGTGAATTAAGATATGTAAAACTCCAATGACTTGGACTTTTGTTGCTGTTTTGAATTGTTTTTAAATGGCACCAGGTTCAACAACTAAGGCGAGGCGATATCACAGGCAGGTGAACGAGGCCATCATCTGCCAGTGCAGTTGCATGGAGGTGGTTACAGCTGATAACGTCCACTCAATGGGCTGATAACATGTCAAATGGGTGAATTAGTTTTACACACTAAGGAACCGATGTGGAACGTAAACATTACAATAAATCAAATATTTCTCTGCACTGATGCACAGGACATAAATTCTGCAGCTGATCTATAATATACACATTACCCATATCAGCATTCTGCTCCACCAGGTTTCAACTAATCTCGACTACATTTCTCTGACACTCTTGTCATGTAGAGTGTTACAAAGTTCAGATATTTCAGATCTGCGTTATCTTAAAGCACTGTCAGAAACAGCTAACGCATGTGTTCAAAGGATTAAATCTTTGCCAAACCAATGAAGAACCAACAGAAAGTAGAGAATTTCAACCCCTTGCAGTGCCGTTTGAGCTTCCAGCAGTTTACATTAATTAACATGCCGTGCAGCCAGGCTTGCTTCTTGAATGACAATGTTTTCCTAATTTGCTTCAGAGGCTCTTATCAAAAGTGATAGACCTGGCAAGATCAAAGTGCAGCCTAGTGGTTTTCCCTCTGGCAGTTTCTGACTAGGGAAGGGAGCTTTTAAAGGACTTGTGACAAGCACATTGCCTTTGAAGCGGATTAGTATTGTTACCGTCTCATGTTGCACAATGATGTTCACAGCATACTGTCCCCAGAACTCAGTGGTTTAAACTGTCTGGCCAACTGAGCCCCACACAAATTTCCCAGTTGTGGAATATTTGTTCTCACAATTTCAAAGCGGCCCCTTGAGCCCTATACTGCAGCACTATAATCATAATGAACAGGACTACTATATGCTCTAAAAAGGTACTCCTGATAAAACGTATTAAGCTCCTTTTTCATGTCCCTATGGAAAGATTGATTGCACTGAGAGCCTTTTAATATAAATATATTATCTCCCAGAAGTGATATGAAATCTCACCCCAAAAAAATGCTGCGCTAACACTTTATCGGTGGAAATATAATCTGAGGCGATCTAGGACTGCAGCACATTTTAAATTCTGCAGCTTCAGTACATCTTAATATCAATATTTAGGCTTCACGAAGAAAGGAAATAGGGTTCCTCCTTTCACCTTAAATATTGTCATCTCTTCATTTTGCTGCTGCTGAGTACCGAAATGCACTTTGTTCTCACTGTTAAACATCTAATGATGAAAATCAGTGTTCTCAGCAGTCACTGAATGTCTTGATTAATGATCAGTGTCTGCAGTGTTTGGTGTCATTTGTTCCAAAGAAATGTATTACGCAATCACACTATGCTTTATATTGTTTGTTTGTTGTTGTGCTTGTTTTTGATAGAGAAAAAACTAAGATGTCTTCTTGAAAAAAGAAAGCCAACTCTTTCTGGAGATATAAACTTACCTTTATTTTTAAAGCAAGAAAGATCAGGAATAAGGTAAAGTGCAACCTACTCTTAGGTCAGAATCAACAAGGTTATCTAAAGCTACTATAATAACAGCAACTGTTAGCTAGTACCTACAGTGACTCTAGGCTTGTGTGACTGAAGCCTAGTTTCAAGTTTTATTGTCATGTACAGATAAACAGTGTAGCCACATTTACCCATAATGAAGTTCTTTTGGCTCGTGCTCCTCACTTTACATGAGCATATAGAAAGTGTGCAGTTATATTAAGAAGAAAATAAGAGAATAGCTGTAATCATAACAATAAAAGAGAAAAAATAGAGAATAGAAGTATTAAATATTTACAGAATTTAAGACAAGTTGGTATTTACAGTTTGTGCGAGAGTATTTAGCCTATGCTACATTAACCATTACCTGATTGTAGACTACAGAAAGATACTGTCAGTTATTAGAATGTCAGTCTGAAAAATATATTTCCTACCTATAAAAACTAAAAGTTCACACTGGATCTGAATCCAGAGCTGGCAAAGAAACCTCAAGAGATTCGTACTGTTCTGAAGAAGGCACCATGTGATGGACTGAGCAGCGAAGGAACTTAGGCAACTTTTTATTTAACCAAAAAACATAATTGGTTACATTATGCAAAAAGAATCAAAATCTTGGGCCCATAAAAGAGGTCAAAATAACAGAACTCGAAGTTGACAAATCATACTGATAACTCAGAAAAACTGACCTAACTTAACGAGACAAAGGGGAAACTTAAATAGTGGCTGGTCAGCCCACAAAAACGGGTAAAACACACAAAAATCCCGTAAATCATAATCCCGTAAATTAAACCTTATATTTAAAGAAAGACAAATGTGAATGCAGTGTTGTGTGTCAGCCTCTACACCGATATTACCACTGTGTGGCTGTAAGTGCAGCCATCACACACCAAAATGAGATTTTTGAAGCCTTATAATGACATTTTTTGCATTACATAGAGATGCCATATAATTTGATCAGTTACTCCTGTATGTACTTCCCTTTCAATTTAGCTGTTCATTCATTGTATTTACTTTGTGCCTGTCCATAAATACAGAATTGCATTTAAGTCAGCACAAGTACAGTTTCAGTCGAGCTTAAATTGATGATCAAACAGTTGCTATATGTCTCACCTCTTTTTGTAGGTTGTTTGAGTAAAGCAGTGTCTTAGATTAACAAGGACAGGTTGAGTTACAGCTTGAGTTTGGGGGCAATTCAATAGGAAGTGAATCAATCTGAGGATTAATTGTTGCACCACATCCTGAGGACCAGACACTCGATACAGCCAGAGGGACACTGCTATAATGGAACTGAAATACAGACAGCACACAGCTACAGGAGCTTAACCCTTCACGGCTCCAATAACATGTTTTATGTCTCAATAACAACAGTAATAATGATGTGCAGGGGATGGCAATTAATAGGTTTTTTCTCATGATTTTGGTTTTGTTTATTATTTTAAGACTAAAAGCTGAAAAATGTTCATAGTGTGATCATTTCCTGACGTATCGTCACGCAAGAATTGTCTCTTAAAGTGCAGCTGCATTCTTTTCTAGTGTTGCCACCACATGGTATTTGTTGTTGAAAGACTTACACTATTATTAGATATTTAATGAGTTGGAGGTTGCTGAGCAATAGTTTGCCTCAGGTTGTTTTATGGGAAACATTGTCATTCTCTGTCACTCACACGATGCGGCTGAGTAGCTCGCCCTGAGCAATGATCCGAGCACCGATACAATATTTTTCTGTAGATGTAATATTCAGTTTTCCTGGATTTTAAATTAATATAAAAATACTTGTTCAAAGACAAAATGCTGACCTACAGATTTAACGGTTTTAGACAAGGCCGTTGAGATATTGTGGTAAATTAATTTTTCCGAATCACTTAATCTGACCTACATATGTGGCTGCAAATATTATATTCTTTCTTCCTTTTTAAGACTGACTTCTTGTCAGCCCACATATGTGCACAGCATATTAACATCTTGCAATTTTTTTAATATCCTAACTGAGATTCATTACAGGAAATTGAATCCTCTCGGACGTTATTCTTCCAGAGAGACGGAGCAATGATCTGAGGCAGGTGTACACTGCCATTTGTCAGGTGTCTCTGCTAGTGCTTCTATGTTTTGACTTATCACATGTGGGTTGGCTGGAGAGAAGATAGGCTCTTAAACAAATGGCTGCTGTCACACAAAGGGAGGCAGTCTTTAATGAGACTGTCTTCACAATTGGCATGGTCCATGTCAAGCTTTAGAGAAAAACAAATCCGCCCTCTGAAAACCTGCCCTGTATCTAAGGTGTAGTGCATTACTCATTACTGTTGTGCTGAATGTGTTACAATGAGACTGTCCTCCCCAAGAAAATGACGCTATAGGTCATTTGTGAAGGTTCTTATTATGACTTATAGATACATTTCTAACTGGCCTTTAAGGATCTGTGAATAAATATGTGTAAAAGGTGTGCGGCTGTTATCTCTTTCTACATGGGCCCAAACTCGGCGCCCTGGCAACAAACAAAACAGAGTTGTGTAATTTTTGTAAATGCGTGTATTTTAAACCAGAAGAAACAGCTTGAACCCAACAAAACTGCAAGTGAAACACAAAGTAAATAACAAAACAAAAGTAAAACTTGATCCCAGAAATAATTGGAACTCCAGAGTCCTGCTTCAAAGCCGGGTGTTTTATTGCTCCCACTATACCTACAATTGTGTGGGTTTTCTTTAAAATGCTTCATTTATATGAGGTGGTGGGGACAAATGATGTCTTTTTGGCTTGTCCTTTGAGTTGGACATTATTCACCCCTGAAACAAGATGCAACTGTGTGACTCACGCAAAAACCTCAGGAGGGCAGGTGCTTGGAGCAGAAGTTGACTGTTTCTTCATTGTGTTTGACATGTTCTGTGAGCACATGTTAAATTAGAATGTCAATACTCTTTTGGGAAAATGTCTAATCAGGAGTTACACCTTGGTTATACTCACCATTGTAGCCCTCCCGAATAGCAGCGTGCACGAAAGGTCTCGGGCATACGAGTAGGTCGGTCTAGACCACCATTTTAACCATATACTAAGATATACTAACCAATTCAGTTACCATAAACAAAGCTTTAATGCAGATTTAAGCTTATTTTTTAATGCCTGGCTTAGCACAGAAGCTAGTAGGTGCTGTTAATCAGTTGGAGGGAAAATTTTGCTTTCAAACTGCTCCAAAACTCCAATCCAAACTCTGCAAATTAAAAAAAAAAAGTTGGTGTATATAAGTTGTTCTGTAGTTCAGAGAAAGAACATAAATCTCTTAAGTTTTCTGCAACACTATTTAGTTTCCCAGTGCAGACTTCAAAGCGGTTTCATGTGATTCTTAGGTGAGAAGAGTTTGTTTTGTTAGCAAGACTGTCAATCAGAAGGCCACAGTTCTTGTCCTTGTTCTTTTTTTGACTTTATTCTCACACACTTAAATCCCCTAAAGCACCCAGTTACATTTAGAAAAAGGTTGCGCGTTTGTAAAATATGCCTAAATAATAAACCTGCATGGCCTAAAAGGGTACAAGTGCACTAAAATGGGGGGTTCTAACCAAGCACCCACATGGTGTGTTGGGTCATCTGGGGATCACTCACGCTGTGACCGATGCATCATTAAAACCTAAACCATGAAGAACACTATGCTCCTTCATTTTTAAATTTCCCAGAATACAAGTAAATATAACATTTAAAGGTGAATTTAAAGAACAGTACCCACAACAGGTTATTTTATTTGCCCATGGATAATAACTACATTGAGCGTTTCAACACTTGTAGGCTAAACTGTTTCCCTCCATGCTTTAATCTCATACCTTTATTCTTTTGTTTTTATGACATCCATTCATTATCCACCCATAACAAAGCATTTTCAGTACTGCTAAGTAATACAGTCTTATCTCGAAGCCTTTCAGATTAAGATAAATGGGTCAATTTGAAAAGCAATTAGCTAACCTAAAGCCAGTGTGTTTCTTAAAAACCTGCTTTTTATCACAGTGTGTGCCAAACCTGGAACTCGTACCTCTTCCTATTGTTCTCTGTAGAGCGAGTCTCTTTGGAGAGAGTAGATATGATTGATTTGCAATAGAGCTTCTTCTGCGATCCTGACATTGCTAAAATATCATTCAGTATAATAGCTTAACGCAACAAAGAGGGAAGGCAATACAAGATAGTCAGCCGTTAAAAATCTCGATTACTTTATCACGCATAGGTTAGAGAATCAATTAGACTCTGAGTCAGTGAGTCAACTAAAGCCCATAAGAAGATTTTAAGCCATCATGCTGGTATAATATGTTTCACAGAGAGTGCATTGTCTCTTTGAGACTGGAGACAGATTTATTGCAAAGGCGTATCAAAGCAGGCATCCCCTCGGAGATAAATACCTCCATCTAGACAGAGATAAGGACCGAAGCTGATGATCCCGCCTTGCATTTCAGATGGCATGTTTTCTACCTCTGAACAGACTCTGAATATCCCCAGTGGTTACCCAGAGCTGAGGATCCTTTTCTGCGTCTCTGCTTTTAAAAACGTGACTTGATATAGAATTTAACCGTGTGGACACAGTTCAGATTTAGTATAAACTTAATACGTGTTGTCTTTGTTTACAAGAAGTGTGAATAGTTGACACTGACGCACAGATGGAGATGCAGAACAAAAAATGAAGAAAACAGGGCAGGATGTTTTGTTCACAGAATATTAAGGTATTAAACAAATAATTTCAATTTTGACACTACAGGAATAGCATAAGTATACTAAATAAATATACTACAAGTATGACTGTGTGAGCAAATTCAAGTGGAAATATTTAATTTTTTTTCAACCATCAGCTAGAGCTTTTAAGATCAGTAAGACTGAGTTTAGTTCAGATGCTATAGCAGCAAACACATTATTAGAAAGAGTTATGGCAGTCAAACAGTGTAAATCCATGCAGGAAATCTGAAGATCCAAAGACAGAGGTTGTCCTGCCCCCTCACCAAAGAGCCAATCGTCTGCTTTATAAGAGCCTAACTGGGGAAACACTTACAGGTACAAGCCAATTGTGTTGCTGTGTCACTCTTTAAGTTCATAAGCTATGTAGTGGCAGACATATCTCATTGTTATCACATTGAAGGATTAGAAAAAATTAAGTTCAAACTTGTGCACCCAGTTCTTGTTATTTAAAGACCTTGGAGAAATATGCTCGACAATCATTTGGCTCTGGAAAAAGAACAGTTCAAAGAAATCATTAAAAGCCTTAAATTACCATGACACTCATGACCAGCTTCTGAACACAACTGTGAGTGTACTTGTATCTTTGTATCTATAATATAAATTAGAGGTTGTTCAGTGCTGTGATGGGATGATACTCTGGATTGTTCCATCAAAGAAGCCGTGGTGCTTTGAAGTGTTTACTGTGGATGAAAATGTTTTTTGGACACCTTTTAGCATTTTTAAGGCCCCAGAGATGTTGCAGAGATGGCTGTTGAATGCTGACATTTAACATGTGCTTCCTTGCCCAAGAACATGGTTGTGTGAATGAATGCAATACAACAACATACTGACTCCGTTATCTGTCATTGCATAGTGCAAGCAGAGATAAAGTTGGCCAGAATGGCATCGCAGCACCTTCAGTGACTCAGTTAATTAAATCTGATAGGCAGTTTAATAAAAAATACTATCAAGCGAGAGAATTTTTCATAGGCTGTAGCCTGAAGTGATGCAGACTGCAAGGCAAGTAGCTTGCATGGCTCCTGGCTGCACCCTTTCATTGTGCCTTCATGCTACAGATGCTAATAAAGTTGCATTTGTGGCACTTGTACACTATTTTTAAAGCATCTCAACTAATGTTAGCAAACACACATACTGCATGTGTGTAATTTTGCACTGTGTTTGTCTGCTAGCTAAAGGTGCAGTTGCTGTATTTTCCTGGGGGAAAAATAGGTCAGCCTGTCACATATGTTCTTTCTCAGCAATGGAGATAGATTTAAAAAGCCATCAAAAGGGGAAAATGAAAGATTATTTACAAATGTAAAGACCGATCAGCAAGTGACAGTAAACTAATTAACTGGCAATTGAAGTTCTTAATTTATGTTCTATTATTAATGTGGTTTTTAATTATAGTGGATTTATTACAGATCAATGTTTTTCACAACAAATTATATAATAATAATATCATGTAAATAATTCATATATCATTTAATTGGATTAATTTAATTAATAGCTGTAGAGTTTGCAGTGACTATGTTGCATTGGGCAACTGTGCTCTTTGCTAGTTTAGCGCTTACAAAAGATAGAAAGGATTTTGAATTGTAATTTATTGGATAATTTTGCAAAAGCAAAGACTGTTCCAGAAGTATTACTCTCAGGAGAAAAAGTGGGCAAGCATTTACATATCATTTAATCAGATATTCTGTAACATAAACAAGTTGATTCAGTTATTACTTTTTAAAAAATGGTACTTGCCAAGGTGCATTTCATTATAACTGCTGATTTAGGTAAGTAAAATAGTAGTAGTAGTAAGTAAAATTTATATAGCACCTTTCTAAATAAATATAATAAACAAGTGCTTCACAACAAACTGCTCAAAAATATAAATATAAAAAGTTACCCAAGGGCGAGTTTAAAATGCTTTTTAAAAAAAAGACCAGTCAGGCTCAGAGGGAGAGAGTTCCAAACTCTGGTGTGCTGTACAGCTAGCTGACCCTGATCACATGACCTCTGGGACCGTCTCCAGCTGGTCCCTGAGGTCATGTGATCAGGGATGTAGAAGTTCACTGGTGTATGAAGATGCTTCTCTATGCAGGGTTCTAAAATCCAAAACCAGAGTATTAAAGTAAACTCTGAAGTTAATGGGGAGCTGGTGAAATTAGTGTTCAGAATGCCTCACATCAGCATTCTGAACAACCTGCAGACGCTCCAAGGCAGCTTTATTAACAAAAATGAACACTGAATTAGAGTAATGCAAACATGATGAAATAAAAGCATGAATAACAAAATCCAGTTCAGAACGTGACACGTGTGTTCTCAACTTGGCAAAAATTTTAAGTCATAAAAATAAGAATGAACCAGAGGTGAACAAGAACATCCAGAGTGAAGCCTGAGTCAAAAGTTACTCCAAAGTTCTGGATAGAAATATTAAGCAAAAATGGCAAGGAGACCTTGAGTTTCCATTACCTCAGGCATAAATCTCACAGAAACAAGAACAAGGACTCCTGCTTTCTCTCCATTAAAGTTTTAATAGAGTCCAAGCACCTATGCAAGATCTATAACAAAAAAAAACATCTTGGAGCTTAAAAGAGATATATAACTAAATGTCATCTACAAAGCTGTGATAAGAAATGACCTTAAAAGTGCTGAAGAAGAGCAAATATAACAAAAACAGGACTTTGGTAAGAATCATCATCTGATTTTGTTCTTTAGCGGCACAAATTCCAACTTTAGCTTTATACTAAATGTGAGCCATGATTTATCATGTAACATCTGCTTACGTTATATATTTATATTCATTTGCATTCATATTGCTGAATATAGTTGGCTAATTCCTCCTCAAAACCTAAACCTCAGAGCTGAGTCATTTCTAAGTGAGTCATTTTCCCATGCTGCACTTCTACACCAGTTCCCCTATGTGCCAAAACAAAAAATAATAATAATAATAAGACGCATATCTGATTTACAGTAAATATTAAACTGTAAAGCTGTAAATGATAATGATTTGTTCAATCTGCTCCATTTGTACCACGATGTCACACTCTTTTTTCTGGAAGAAAAAAAATGTCATCAGTGTTTTGTTCATTTAATGCTTTATTAAATAGACTAGTTTTCTGTGATAACAAACAATCTTCCATCTTATAGTTAATACTATCCAACCTCCTTTCCAGAACAGGATTCTGGATGTTGTGACTCAGCTCCGCACAAACAGGAAGAAAAGGATTTCAAACAGTCATCCCGTGAATACATCAGAGATTTCGCTCCTGCTGCCGTATAGAATAATAAGCCAGTGTTTTGTTTCGCATCATTAGACTCTCCCAGTAGGAAGAAGTGTGTTAACAAGTCATTTACATTTTAAAGTGCTTTATGAAGAGTAAACTGAGAAGTGCTAGTCTGCAAAGGACATCAGCAGAATAATAAAGCCTCTGTTTCATTAAGGTTTCCTGGGAAAGTCGGCGAGGAAAAGTCACGGTTTCGTAAGCTGTATACATTTTTTCTTTAATATTAATTACACTTTGATTCACTAAATCTATTTTCCTCCCATTTTTTCCTGCCAGTCTATTACAACACAACATAGAACTGTAGGGCTGTATGTTCCCAGGCAGAAAGGTTATGTCTGTTTCAAAGTAGCAGGAAAACAATTTGTTTTCCATTACCGTGTTTTGGATTTTGTCTTGTATATGCAGCAAATTTCAAATGGCAGGAGCCATAAATTCTCAGATATACCATATATCTGGTTGTTTTTTCCTCTTGAATGACCGCTGAGCTCTGCCTGCATCTCCTCCTGCTTGCTGGAGCAGAGCAGCATGTAATAGTCACCTCTATGTTCTGACTGTGGCACAAGCTCTTAAAAGTGAAGCACGTAGCAGAGTGTACTTCAGGCAACTTAAAATAAAAAAAAATAAAAAATCAGCCTTGTTGTTTATGCAGGCATGGAAAATAGTGTTGATGAAAAACACTGCTGATGCTTAAGTTCATGTATTCACACCCACAGAAGGATAATTTTATCGCACGCTGACATCCATTTGATGCTTCACTGGATGTAATTGGAAAGACAGGTCGTCCAATCTCTGAAGGCACCGAGCACATTTACACTTCATCATAGCGTTCATGCTTCCCCAGAAATGATAACGTAATCTCACTGAGGTGAGCGTGACAGGGTTCCTGTTCCTACATTTTAATAACATCATGTCAATCCCTTCTCAAGCCCCACTTGCAAACTTTATACCATTTTAGATATTTATTTAAACATATACATGCAAAATGAGCCTCCATGTCACACAAACATGCTGTGCATGTATTAATAGGCAAATCGAGTGCACTATCATGCTCAGTTTCAGCTGCAGGGTCGGATTGTTTTAACTATTATTACTTTGCAAACATATAAACGTCTCTGCTGTCGATGCCGATATTTAATCTTTTAATTGTTTTATAAAGTCAAACTTACTCGGCAGCCGATACCTGTTCATAGGTTGAGCTCATTATCCTGGAGAAGCACGGCAACACAACTCTCCAAGGCTCTGCCCTGTGGTGTTAATTGGGTCACAGCTAAGCCGACAAGCTACCCTGAAAGTGAGTTAGTTCATTTTCAGGTTTAATGATGTGAGGTTAGATGATTGACGGTTCGCACTTTGCTCTCTGATTGGCTGAATGTAAAGAGCGACTAATTAGTGTGTAATTAATTCAAATCCCTTCCACTTGTTGATTAATTTCTAGAGTTCAGTTACTAATACTCATTCAGACTGATCATCCGCCACCAGGCTTCATAGACAGTCACTGATCGCCATGGTGATGGCCCTACATTTGTCCGCCTCAGTGTGAGCACAGTTAGCCACGGTGTATTTAAAATATACCGAATGTCATATGTCTGACAGTTGCACTCTAGCGAAAAAAAAAAATCTAGCAGGACAATCATATTATGGATGTGTGGAAGTATGCACACAAAGCCCATGAAGTATTCATGTAATCGGTTTCCTTCTGTTGAATGCTTCACCAGAGATTCAATATCAGCCTCATCGCCTTCTCTGGTCCCCATCAATAGAGTGAAATTAATACCACTTAAAGTATCTTTAGGGCAATCATTTTTTTCAGAGGCAATGAGATTACATGTATCCCTATTGACTTGGTATTATACAGCATGTAAGTGATCTACTTAAAAAGGATTAAGACATGTTGTGTGGCTACCAGGACTCTGAAGGAGCAAGCATCAGTGTGTCCACTAAGTTTTAGCGTCTGAACCACTGAATCATCTGATTACCTGAGATTTGAGCCTTGCACCATAGCACCGAACAGCCAATGATATGACTCTAATTTCCTTTCAAAACTCTGCAGAATTGTTTCATTACAAATCCTTCCATCATATCTCTTCTCCAGTGGATCAGCAATCAGTCTGGGGAAGATTGGAAGCTAAATCCAGTTTGCATGTAATGCACCTCTGCTGTTGGTGAATGTCAATTTTACTGTTAGGAATAAAACAACACAAAGATGGAAATACCTGTGCTTGAGGCTGTGCGGCAGCACTGATAGAAATCACCTTTTCATGGCAAACAGTGCACCAACGCTGCCTGACGGACTTGTCTCTGTTGAATAATATTATTCTGTATCCAAGGGAATCACATCTACATTGAATAAATCTGTATGATTTACATTAATGCCTCCATCCAGCACCCTCGATCTAACAAGGTGGGCAGTGTGGGTTTTGTGCCTTGATTGGGGGATGTGCATGTGGTGAGTCAGACTCTTTCATCCCGGAGCCCAGTTTTTCAGCAGTCTCACAAATCTTATTAATGTTTACCTTTTTATGTATTGAAAACACAGTCTTGCACTAGAAGTCTTTCTCTTTCGCTGGAGCGATTGTATCTCCTGGGTGGCTTGAGAACGATTCTGTGTCCCCATCCAGATGGACAGATGGATGGCCTTTCACTAATCTTGAACCTGTTACTGCATAAGAAATACTGGAAATGCGATGAAACTCTTTCGCCTCTAATGAGACACACATTATGCACAAACACCTTTAATCAGTACATTAAAAGGAACTCTGGGGAGCAAAGGAAACAAGCTGTATACACAACACTGACATGCTTGAAGCTGATATGATATGGTATTTACACAAATGTTATCAAAAAACACTGAAACGCAGGGAACTGCCCAGCCAGAAAAGACAGGGTACACAGACTAGCAGGAAGGTGAAGGGGAGGTCTGTAAATACACGGAGAACTAAATTAGTTGAATACAATGCTGATGAGGGCGGTGCAGAGAATGATAAAGGGGGAAAAGGACAAAGACAGGACGTAAAACAACCAAAGATGCACAAGTAGGTGTTTACAGAAACAAAAAAAAACATGAATGATACAAAGAGACACAAAGTGTTTCTTAATATATTAACAGGGGAACTAGTGCACACAGGTGCTGGTTTTGGACACTATTTGGATGAAATGCTGGTACAACAGTGTGCACTGGATAGTTGCTGGCATCTAAACCATGTTTGTTCACCCCATGCAAAGCAGACAGATAGTGCATATACACCAATAGTGCATAACATCGTGACCACTGGTAGCTGAAGTGAATAACACCTGTTAGTGAGTGGGGTATTTTAGGGAGGAAGTGAACACTTTGTCCCAAGAGTTGATGTATTGGAAGCAAGAAAAATCATCAATTGTAAGGATGTGTGCGAGTTTGACAAGGGCTGGGCTTGGCGGCTTGCTCTATTCCAAAACTGCAGCTCTTGTAACTGTGCTGCTTGCCGGGGGAAAACCTGGCATCAGGTTGGACTATGGCAAGAATGGAATGGATGACTTAAGCAAACCAAGGCTAACCTGGTTTGCCCAAGGCATGGATGGAGGCAATGTGATGCTTTGGGCAATGTTCTGCTGGGAAATCTCAGCATCCATCGAATTCATGTGGATGTTACTTTGACATGTACCAGCAACTTTGTAGCCTTTCATGGAAATGGTATTGCCTGATGCCTCTGGCCTCTTTCAGCAGGATGATGTTCCCTGTCACAAAGCAAAAATGGTCCAGGAATGGTTTGAGAAGCATAACAATAAGTCTGAGATGTTGACTTAGCATTTAAATTCCTCGCATCTCAGTCCAATCACGCATCTTTTGGATCTGAAAAAACAAGTCCAATCCATGGAGGTCCCACCTTGCATTTTACAGGATCTGTAGCTAGCATCTTGGTGACAAATACCACAGCACACCTTCAGGGGTCTAGTGTCCATGCCTCAGGGCTGTTTCGGGAACAAAAAGTGGGCTATCGTAGTATTAGGCAAGTGGTACTAATGTTATGCCTGATTGGTGTATATTCCCCTGTGAAACATGAGAAGACAAGCTCCTGTACATTCATTTTTGGTGTGTCATGCAGCGAAACTGTAGTTAACTATATGTAATGGATGAAATTTGCATTTGACCTGTTAAACCACCCTGCCAAATAGCTAACTCTTTGGTGGACATTATGAGTATTGTAATAAACAAACTGGGCGTGAAACCAACAAGGAAGTAAGAACAAACACCCAGAATCATGTTAGCTGAGTTACTTTGTCTTCCAACTCTAGAAAAAAGATAAGTAGCTCTTTAGTTACTAAATATCCCACCAGATCATCATTACAATAACAGTCTCTGTGTGCTTTTTAACAGAAAACACTCACCTGTTTTTTCTGTTAAGATCACTTACATACTGTCCTGTGAAAGCTGTGGCTGTGAGGTAAACAGAAGCCTTAGAGACGAGCAGTTAAACAATGAGCTGAAATGCAAAACGAAGTCTGCCAAATGCAATCAAAATGCAAAGTAGGTTTTCCGTAAAGGCGACCCCTTTGGTAAAAACCTCTTTGAATCATCTTTTTATGACCGTTTTTATCATAGCTGCTTTAACTATAGCTGTTTCATTGTTGTTGCAAATAATATATTACAGATAAGACACGCATTTCTGAATCGCATTCTCAGTGTAGACACAGACCCTTGTGATTCTCATTTGTAAAGGCTGGCTTTGTGTCCCATTTGAGCTTCAGGATGAGGAGTGAGTGAGCATCCTGACCGCTGGTCAAGTAGCTCTGTCTGATGACTTAATTAAGGTCACCGGCTGAGAGCACAGTTTGCCTCTCCTCTGCCTCATTAACATTTCTCTTTGTTCAATATGCTGGTGCAAAACAATAATTTACAGTTACTCAGCTTCAGTGTTGCTTTTCTAATTATGCCAAAGTGCCACAAAAAAGAAAAAAGGTTTTAGATCTTTTTACTCAACTGGATATTTTGTTTTTATAAAGCCTAAGAAAAGCTTTACAGTGCGACTTCTTTACCCAAACAGTCATTAATAAAACAGACACTCTCGCAACCTGCTTGCATTCTCCGCTGCCGCTGTGTTGAGCTCATTTGCCCGGCACTGAGGGAAAGGTGATAGCTGACAGTGTGCAGTAATCTGCTCTATTGATCATGCTGTCGCGTAGTGTTGCTGAGGGAAACACAGTGAGAATTAACCCTTTATTCATAGGCACCAACAAAGACTAAATTATACCAGATGATGATACCATTTTAAAAAGTAAAACGCTTTCATAACATCACACTCCCTCCCTCCACGACGCATACACACACTGTGTGAATTAGGGTTGGTCCTGCAGTGCTTTATACCTGTAAGGAGAGGAGAGTGCTGCAGGGATCATTTACTGACACTGGCGTCTACGGTTTTGGAGATCAGAGGGTGAATCCCGGGGGGGTGTTGATGCAGACTCGCGCTTTGGTTTGAGGATCTGTATTACGTTGCTCCGTCCAGCCCTTCTTCCATCAAGTTCAGGAAAACAGAGCCCGTTGTTACCCATAAGCCCATGTGTCATTGAATATTTATCATGTATCTGATTTGACGGGGAGAGATTCCTGAGATGTGGCAGCTCCCCCCTGAGGCCTGCAACTCAACACCCTGTAATAGAAACCTTAAAATGTGGCTGTCGTTTTCTGCCTCTGGGACATGGTTAATTAATTACACGTTAGCCTTAACTCTTTGAGCAAACCTCTCTATGTTATTTCACAAGTTTACCCCAGCTCTCTGTGCTGCCAGTGCTGTGCTGTGAAATACTGTATGTAGTCATCTGAGAGAATAAGAAATGCAGCTCCAAACCAGACACAGAGTAACTCGAACGCGTCACTTGACTGTCAGTAAAGTACAGTACATGTCTCTGGAAGCATTTTAATACAAATCAGTCAGGTGATGGAGCCTTAGCAATGAAAGCACAGAAAGCTGGGAAAAACTGTTGAAATGTCAACAATCGGGTGGAGCGGGAGGAAAGGAAAGCCCCAGCTTCACACATAAAGAAGTACAGGCAACAGAGAAGACAATAACATGTAAGTATCAACCTATTTTACCACCCATGCCTCTCAGTGGACTCTTAAATTTCACATTAAAACAATAGCACGAGTAAACAGATAAATCTTAGGGCTCAGTCACAGAGGCCCAAAGACTGGTTGCTGACATAAAGTCCCAATCATACTGTTGCTGAGGGAAATCGGTAGCAAATAGAATGCTGCTCCAAAAACCTCACTGCGATTGCATTTTTACAAGCATGCCTCCCAATCTGCCTGGCAACACTTCCTAACTAACTAACCATGGAGCAGTACTGCGGTAACTTGGAAAAGTAAATGGCCTGTATTTGTATAGCGCTTTACACATCCAGTCATCCACCCATTCACACACACTGGTGATGGCAAGCTACATTGTAGCCACAGCCGCCCTGGGGCGCACTGACAGAGGCGAGGCTGCCGGACACTGGCGTCACCGGGCCCTCTGACCACCACCAGTAGGCAGTGGGTGAAGTGTCTTGCCCAAGGACACAACGACCGAGACTGTCCAAGCCGGGGCTCGAACCGGCAACCTTCCTATTACAAGGTGAACTCCCAACTCTTGAACCACAATTGCCCCAAAAAGTGCAACACAAACCAGAAAAACAGAACGTTCACATTAAAAGTAGAAGCTGTACATATTTCAAAGTTTTACTTTGAAGGTGAATGTTTTATGAGGGCACTGTAATCTTTTTCACTACCACTTAGCGCAGGGGTGGGCAACTCCAGGCCTGTAGGGCTGGTGTCCCACAGGTTTCAGATTTGTCCTTGATCCAACACAGCTGATTTAAAGGGCTAAATTACCTCCTCAACATGTCTTGTAGTTCTCCAGAGGCCTGGTAACGAACTAATCATGTGATCTAGGTGTGTGGACCCAGGGTGAGATCTAAAACCTGCAGGACACCGGCCCTCGAGGCCTGGAGTTGCCCACCCCTGACTTAGCGAGTAAGTAGCTGGTGTTTGCTGACAGCTCAGCATCTTCCTTGCAAACTATGGGTGACCAATTTGGTGCAACACCGTATACCATTTGCCACTATACCTAGCGACAGCAAACAATCATCCATTGGTTGAAGAATACATCTTTTTTCCTAGCAGTGAGTGGTTACTGGAGCTTACTGACTGGTTACTAGGGCTGTGTGGCTGAGATAAGAATCATCACACATCGAGAAGCTGTGCAAAAATCAGTGGTCTCTCTGTGTGCCCCCCTTTAAGGCTGGCCCTCCCCGAGCTGGTTTCTGCCATATGTCTCTTCCTGTTAAAAGGGGCTTCTTCCTTCCCACAGTCCAAGTTTGGGAAAAAGTCATAGTTTGGGGTAAAATACATACTTTCACGAGGTTAACTCTGCATGACTGAAGGATTATGGGTTTGCAACATATGAAGACATACTTTATGTGCAGTTCTCATGTAGTTCGCCATGTAGAGAGAGAAGTGTGAATTTTCATTGTTTGTAACTCTTGGTTTCATTTTAGGTCTTTGTACCAACAAGGACCAACAACAACACAAGCAGCTCAAGTAGCCCACACATTTGTGACATCATCCCCTTGTGACATTAAGCAGCTCTAATATCTAGATGATTGCCTGTAAATCTGTGTTCAGCATGGAACCAACGCTCAACTATTTCAGTCCCTTTTAGACTATAAAGTGTCTTGTGATGACTCTTGCTGTGAACTGTTGAGACAAAAAAATAGTAGAACTAAACTAAACTGTAGGAAATGATAATGCTCCTATAGTGACAATGCTAGCAGGCACCTGTTTGGAAGCTAATGTTTATTTTGTAGATATAGATTGTATTCATGATCACATTTTCTCAGTTTGACAGTAAACACTCAATACAACAAAGATAAGAGAATGTGAAATCTGTAAGATGCAAATAGGAGAGGGTGCACCTATATTTCCCATAACCCTCAACCAATTCTCCTGATGACAGTTGTTCTGATTTGGCAATATATAAATAAAACTGACCAAAGCCACTGTACTAATTTCAGACTCCCACAATACATCAGCTCACACAGTACATATAACAGCTACATGGTGACGTCATTCGCTATGTTTAGCACTCTATGTGTTTGATGTTCTTTCACTCTTCATCGCTCCGTGTGTTTCAGTTAGAGCCGCTCCGGTGTGGAGGAGATCGATTTTCTGCAACAGGAACATTAGTGATTCTCGAGCCAAGGGTATTAAACTCAAATCATTGTGTTCTATTGTTTGGCATGTCATATTGATTATCTCCTGGGTTTCACTGGCGAGAGAGAAATATTGTAGCCTCAACAGTCTTGCACACAAAGAACTGGATTCATTTGAAAACAAATAACTTGTGCAAAGCGATCCAACATTTCTGTTTAGATTTAATCCTTTCTTGTTGTTTTTGCACGGTGTAAAGAGTGGGAAACATAATAGCAAGAAGACAAAGCAGAGTTTAATAGCAGGTTGAAAGGAGAAACGGGTACGGACTGCATTAAATGGAAATACAGTCATCCCAGGTGTTGCTGCCCTGCGGCTGGCCTGTGGTCAAATTCACAGCAGGAGGAATAAACTGACAGCAGCATCACTGCAACATGTTAATACAGCAGCGGTTTGCAGTGCAGACCTTGACAGCATAAAAGCGCGAAAAAGTTGGAAATATCGATCTGCTTGACTCAAATCCCTCATTATTTCACAGCACCTGTTAAAGGGCAGAGTCTGCACAGCTCTGCCCTCACAAAGAAAAGATGTGTGACGCACGGGAACAGCAGCGAGGCCCCGCTCAGATAAAATTAATATTCTCATCCATGAGTCGTTTTTGCTGTTGCGTCTCTTGAATTAGACACAGCAGGTACCGAGAGAAAATTTCATTTTTTTGAGTTGCAGTCACAGAGAACAAAGACTTTCGCATATATCGCGCCATTGCATCATGATAGAAAATCTGATGAAAGTGACCGCTCAGACGCTTCAAATTTTCAAACTGCGTGACGGACACCTTTCTATAAACGGAGTTTAATTCCTGTTGTTTACTCGTGCCGTCTAATTAGGTGACTTTAAAAGCAGCGAACAGCAGTCTCATCTGTTGCTCCTGGACTCATTACTGATTCACTGTTTCTTAATGAATTTTAAATATGAACCTGCCCGTGCACAAGCACTGGTCCTATTCTAGCAGAAACAAAGAGAAAACCTCATTATATTAAACAAATGTTACAGCAAGACTATAAAGGCTCCTATAGCTCCATTCATCTAGTGTGCTTTGTTTCACTATCAGTGTGGCATTTACTGTATAGGCTCCATTGAAGACTTGACAGAGATTGTTTCCCGTGACTGATGCAGTTTGAGTCTAAACGAAGCATGAATTCATTAGGCTGACTGATTACATCACAGCACAAAGTACACATATTTAAGAGTCGACAGTGGATCTTCATGGGTGGAAAAAATGGTTATTTGCCTTCCATTTAAAAGCATCGCTAAGCCTTGTTGTGTTTATGCCCATTGAACACTGCATTGAGGATTGAAACCCACCATTATCCTCAGTTCTCTGGCTGAGTTATTCATATGGGTCTCCTGTCGCGTCTCTTAAATAAAAAGCCCGCAGCGCCTCGCCAACCTCCCACTCTTCAAGCTCTGCAGGGTCTCTCACAGAGCTAATGGTCATACTGGGGCCTGTCAGACCTCTCTAAAGCCCATCCTTTGTGCACACTCTGCTCCAGCCTCACCCCTGCTGCCCTGCACCTTACTACAAATGTCAAAGAATATCGATTGGGCTCAGTGACAAAGTCTTCTCTCAGATAGCTCCCTTTGTACTACTACAATAAAGAGGAATACCTGACATTCATGCGTGCTTCAGCGGGGCGCTATTTATATTTTATCTTCCATCTGCAGAGTTTTGTTTCTCTTGTATGAATGTTGTCGGGAAGAGACATCCAGCAGCCAGCTGAAACTTCGCAGTGGCACAAATGCTGCCAGGTTATGAGCGAGCCTCATGAATGCTGCTGCTCTGATGAGCGTGCCATCTCTTTTAGAAACAAGCTTCTGAGGCCGAACAAATATTCCTATGAGCCTTTTAGCAACTTAGCGCCACTGATAAAAACGGGACGGAAAGCAAAATAGAGAATCTAAATTTCTGACTGATGGCAGCTTCAAAAGCACATCAGAGGAGTGACACGGACAAACAAAAAGGAACAAAAAAAAAGAAAAGAAGTGGGTTTTAGCATTTAAAAAAAGCATACTTGGCTTCAATTTTCATTCCAAAATATTCCAGACATATTTCAGCATCAAACTGACAACTATAGAGGTATGATCTTGTAAATTTCTGCCAATATCAAATTCAAATTCAAATTTTATTTGTCACGTACACAGTCATACACAGTACGATATGCAGTGAAATGCTTGGACAACTGCTCGTGACCCAAAGAAAACAAAAAAAGGAAAGGCTATGAATAAGATAGGAAATAAATATGAAAAATTAAAAAGAAAAATTAAAAAGGGTAAATTTAACTAGGAAGGAATAAAATATAAATTAAGGTTAAAAATGAAATAACTGTACAACACAAATTAGAATGAAGGGTAAATTTAACTGGAAGAATAAGATAAAATATATAAATTAACGTTGAAAATAAAATAACTGTACAACAAATACACAATACACAATATAGAACTATATAAGAATGTATGAAGAAAATCTAAATATAAATAAATATATACACAATAACAGCAGCTGTACAAGTATTAACCGGAAATGAAGAATATAGTGACCAGTGTTGTGCAAAAACAAAGTCCAGAAAATCCAGTGTGTGTGTAAGAACCATATGTGTGGGTCAGTACTGTGTGGTGGTGTGATTGAGAGACCGTATCGCCTGCGGGAAGAAGCTCCTCCTCAGTCTCTCTGTGTTGGTCTTCAGGGAGCGGAATCGCTTTCCTGACCTCAACAGAGAGAACAGTCTGTTGTTGGGATGGCTGAGGTCCTTCACGATCTTCCTGGCCTTGGTCCAGCACCGCCTGCTGTAGATTGAGTGCAGGTCAGGGAGCTCGGAACGGATGGTGCGCTCAGCTGACCGCACAACCCTCTGTAGAGCTCGTCTGTCCTGCATGGTGCTGTTCCCGAACCAGGTTAAGATGTTTCCCGCCAGGATGCTCTCTATGGTGCACGAGTAAAAGTTCCTGAGCACCTTGGAGGGCAGTTGGAAGTCTCTCAAGCGTCTGAGGTGGTAGAGACGCTGTCGGGCCTTTTTCACCACGGTGTTGATGTGACAGGACCATGACAGGTCCTGCGTGATGTGAACTCCGAGGTATTTGAAGCTGTCCACTCTCTCCACTGGGCACTCGTTGATGACGGGGGTCTGGTAGTTCCTCTCCTGCTTAGTGCTGAAGTCCACTATCAGCTCCTTTGTCTTACTGACGTTTAGAAGGAGGTTGTTCCTCTGGCACCAGTTCTCCAGATTCCTAATCTCCTTCAGGTAGGCCGTCTCGTTGTTATCAGAGATCAGGCCCACCACGACGGTGTCGTCAGCAAACTTGATGATGGTGGTGGAGCTGGTAGTGGCCACACAGTCATATGTGTACAAAGAGTACAGCAGGGGGCTCAGAACACACCCCTGGGGTGCTCCAGTGCTGAGAGTGGTGGAGGCTGAGACATGTCCGCCCATCCTTACTGCCTGTGGTCTGCCAGTTAGGAAGTTGGAGATCCACTGACACATAGATGAGCTGAGTCCCAGATGCTCCAGCTTGGTGGTGAGTGTGGAGGGAATTATAATATGTGAACACCTTTATGTGCTTTTTTGTCGTGGATACAACAAAATAAAGTGCGTAATAAAAATCCCCATTATCCAGCAACATAAAACAAAACAATGACATTTAGATGAAATGTAAGAATGAATTGTTGGGCTGAATCAGTGTGGCATGATGCCTGGTTTCTTATGTCTTGCATGGCTGATATCTAATTGTTTCTGCAGAAAACTCATTAGCAGTCAGTTGGCTGCAAACTCTCGCAGGAGAATCACTGCAGTCATCTGATAACTCCACTTTCCCTTTCAGAGGAGTTTATTCGAAATCCTCTTACAGAGACAGTGAGAACAAAAAGCCTCTGATTTCCCTGAGGTGTGATGATATTACTGCACTTTGTGTGTAGGAAGTCAAATGCAAAATGCACTCTGTGAATACTCGGTATTAATTGGTAACAATGTTGCATTGTAAGTGACGTTCCTCTAAACACGCTAATGCAAAAGCAACAACAGATTCTTTGTCGTTTACCCAGAAAAGGTTATTCTCTGTATGTCACGTACCTGCTTTAGCTATATATTAGAGTCTAATAAAATCTGACCTCAGGACTCTGTATCTGTAACTCTCTGATGAATGAATGCTTCTGGATGCCTCATCAGGTTTTCTCTGCAGTCATCAGTCTGAGCTCAGATCCAGTTTGCCCTCTGCCTGTACTTGTACATCTCACGCTCCCTCTCCTCTTGCCCTGCTCACTCAGGGGAGCACTTCTGTGTAATGCTAGATGCATCCGTTGCATCTTCATCCCTCATTATTTTACCCCCTCAAAGACCTTTGCCGGACACAGGAGATGCTGAAATCAGAACGAAAGGTTTAACTCTTTGTTGTGTCACACCGTGAGCCGTGTTGTCTGGAACTCTAGACGGGTTTCGATAAACTCGACGGAAATTCTCAGCAAACATTTTTGTGGATTTTTTTGCAGGGAATGAAAACTTGGACTTTTTGAGCATAATAATGTTTTTGATGTTTGTTTGTTTTTTGTAAAATCTTTTTTTATTCAAAAAGAAAATCCTAAATTACATTAAGTGCAGTGCTTAACAATCACACCCCAGTGTTTAATTTATGCCACATCGTTTTTTATTTTATTTCGTATTTGAATTTCTATTTTTAATCATGTTTCTATAATGCTTAATTCACCAATATGTGTGAGCTCCTTAATAGAAATATTATTTTATTCCCCAAAAAATTATTATTATTATTATTATTATTATTATTATCCAGTGCCTGAAATTAATTTGCACTCTAGAACAGAAAAATTAGCTTTAGTGATTGATTGTTAGTTTTGATGGATTTCTCAGATAAGTCCACTGTGCCGACTCAAATTTGGCTACAAAAATGTAAATTCATTTTGTTATTTGCCTAAAAATAGATATATAATCTTTTATTTTTAATTAAGTTCTTGTTTTTATGACAGGTGGTCTAATTAATTTGTTAAACAATGTAGGCCTGATAAAGATAACAAGATGAGAGCAAGTTGTGCACTTCACAGACGCACCTGAAAGCCTGCAAAAGAACAGTCATCCTTAGAAATAAAAAATATAAAGGTGCTGTACCGTAACACCAAGGAATAACAGCAGCTGGAGATTTGGGACTCCAGTAAAGTTTGAGATGCCAAAAAACAAAGATATATAGATGATAGACAGGATGATAGATACTTAAGTTTACCTGAATCCTCTCTTTCCTTAACACCACAGATATCGACTTGACGGCTCTTAAGCTCATCCCTTGCCCCGCTGATGACCTCTTTCAGGCCTGCGTCTTGGTAAAGTTGTTGTAACTGTGGTATCATCCATAAATGCACTGACTGAGGTTCACACCCGCTGTCTTCTCCAGTGTGTTCATGGACAGAGCAGCAAGGGTAACTGAAACAGCCAATCCGGTGTTAATTAGATATCATTTAGATTAGTTTTTTGAGTGTAACATATGTCGAAATATTGGGAGACCAGACCTGTGAACACTTGTGGTATTTTAGAGACATTTAGTCAACAAACTCTTGCTTTGCTATTCCACACACTTTGCATGCAGCCTAGTAAAATTCTTCTACACCAAAGCGCAACTAAATTTTAAAATATTTTACATGTTTTGCATTAAATGATGAACTCATCCTCAGTTTTAGCTAAAGGGTACAGCTCTGAGCAGTGGTGGAGGGTTCATCTGCACGATCCATTATTAAGGGGTAATAAAAATACTATTTTCACTCTCTGCTGTTGTCAAGGAAAACTCAGCCAATGTCAGTGCTGAGAGTCATTAAAATAGCATCATGAGCAATGGACACACCTGAAATATAGATGCCTAGAAGGAACACTATCACCTTAATATTAACTCTGATTTGGTAAATCTTAGAAAGTTGACATATATAAACACTGCAAAGAGCAATGTTGTGTAATCTGCACTTCAAAAAGACAGATTTTAACAGAACTATATCTGACTGTTTCTAACGTATTTACATTATATGGGCAGAAGGTTGCAGTAAAGCTAAAGGGGGTTGGTTAAGAGTGTTATGGGGGTAGGAGGTCACAGCTGGGATAAATGTGATTGGTTAAGGAGAGAGGAAGGAGAAACAGAATTGGGTAAGGGATATGGAAAGAGGGAGCAAGAAAGATTGGGTTTAACCTTTTTTTAACCTATTATTATTATTATTATGTTTTATTACTTTTCTGTTTCCTCTGTTTTCTCCTCATCTTTCCTTTCTATTTTTCTTCTCTTCATTGTCAACACACTCTTTGCTCCTTCTGTTTCTCCACCGCTTTCTCTCTTAGTCTCCTCTTGTTTCCTTTAACCTTTCTTATTCAATACTTTTCAGTTCAGTTCATTTTTATTTCAAACATATACATTCACCAACATTTCATAATATCATTCCGTGACGTTGTTTTTAAAGGACTAGGCAGAAGTATATACTTATTCAGCCCTACCCCCTTAGGTTTACATCTTAATCATTTGCTCATCATCTAAATTTGAACAACAGTCCTCCTCCTTTAGGTTAGATGCAAACTGTCCTGGAGAGAGACAGACATATTTTAGAGTCTATTACACAGAGAAGCAGTGTGAAACAAGCTGGAAAGTTAATCAATAAGTTGAGACAGCATACCCCGGGGTTTGTTGTTGCTGGAAATAAGGAGATTGTTTTGGTCAGCTGCTTCTCTTCCCGTCTTCTTCCTCAACTTTCCTGCCTCTTCACCTTTCCATCACACTGCTCTCCTCTGTGGGGCTCGCTTCTTCGTGCTCGTTCATTATTCTTCACTCTTCTGCAGCTCCTTTTATTTTTAAGAACCAAAGTGAGATTCATGAGCCTTATTTTTTCTGACCCCTTTGAAAAGCTTGTCTTTTTGCTTTAGTTCTTCTTGGAGCTAGGTTTAACCTTCCGCTTTCTTTTCCTTCCTGTCTATTTTCCAGGAAATTAATCCATACCTTCACAGATTTGTTGTCCTCGCTCCGCGTCAGAGATCTCCAGGTTGGGACCAAGCACATATTTTTCTATTCTCTTCATGCTACAGAGCTTGATTAGAAGACATGTAGCATTTTGTTTTGTTTCTATTGCATCAACTACAGTAGAGTAGAGCAGCTGAGAAACATCAGTGTTGGCTGACTCATTTTCAGGGCTGTTACTCTAATCTGCAGTTTTGATTAGGTAGAAATAAACATGCTCATATTTATGGCTGTGGAGCTGTTTCTGAACAAATATGGGGATGATTATGTTTATTTAAATTTCTTACATGTTGATTTTCACAGCAATCTGGAAACACTGGCCATTTAAAGTCATCAAATCAAATCAAAACAGGTGTTTTTTCTTGGTACCTTATTTGTATTTGGATCTGGTGCAGTTTTCTGTTTCTCTATGTTCACTTTAAGCCTAGTTTAGAGATATATGTTGAACCACATTTATACATGATCTGTGTGATGTGATGTGGAAAATTGCTGCCTAACTACATGCACTATATATTTTAAACAGATACCGAGATCAGTTTTAAAGAGTTGTGGGGAAAATGCGATAGCAGTGGTAACTGTGCTTTAACTAGATCAAACAAAACCTTTTGTATTGTAGAAATCAACTTGCAAGTGCACTGTTTGAAATACTAGACCTATGTGATGATGTCACTCTTCGTAAATTACACCCCTGGTTCCCAAAAACTTGGGTTGGGGTTGTGTAAAATGTAAACAACAGGATAAAGCGATAATTTACAAATGATTTAAGCCCTTTGTTGGATTTTTTTTTTTTTTTAACAAAACACAAGGACAACTTGTGGTTGAAACTGAGAAATGTTATTGTTTTTCGAAACAGCCTGCTCATTTTGAATTTGATGCCAGAAACATGTTTCAACGAAGTGCTGTCACATTTTCACGTCTCTTTGAGTCTAAGCATCTGGGAAATAAGGAGAACAAATGCTGTCATTTTCTTTTATTCTTTGCTTCATGAGAAAAAGGTGTTCACTCGGTGACTGACCTGAACTATAGCCCAGTGTAGCACCTGCACTGCTGATTTAATATGGGTAGAATGTGGTTTGGCATTGTCTTGCTGAAAAATTCATCATCAACAAGCAACATATGCTACTGGATGACATGCTGCTCCAAAACCTCTTTCTATATACATGAGCCAGGATAAATGAAACCTTCAATGATGTACAAGTTACTCATGCCATATATGGTAATGCACCTCATCACAGATGCTGGCTTTGGTTTCTCTCCTGCAATTTGACTGGTCAGACCACGGGAGAGTTTTCCACTATATCCCAGTCCATATTAAACGCCTTCATATTCAGAGAATGCGGCTTCTAGATATTGTTTACATAACGTTAGCTTCATAGCATAAGTGCCTAAGTC
This sequence comes from Simochromis diagramma, assembly GCF_900408965.1. Taxonomy (NCBI): domain Eukaryota; kingdom Metazoa; phylum Chordata; class Actinopteri; order Cichliformes; family Cichlidae; genus Simochromis; species Simochromis diagramma. Next base: position 9,730,813 of record NW_024386801.1, read on the forward strand.
ATTTTTTGGTCAAATTGAGATTTTTGCCTAACTTTACTCCTCTACCACTGCTGCATCATCCTTTTTCTTGTTTTCCGAAAACACAAAAAAATGACTTAGGCACTTATGCTATGAAGCTAACGATAAGTTTAAAATTTTCATTTGTGGACTCAATTTCTGAGCCTGTGAGTGGAAGAACAGAGTAGTTCTGTTTGACATTCAGGAGATGCAGGGGTGTCAAAGATAAGGCCCGGGGTTGAGAATCGACCCGTGAAGATTTTCCTACTGATGAAGACCTGCCCCATAGCCATTCATACTAGGCTAAAGTAACTAGGAAAAAAGATAACCAATGAAATGATAAAACAGTCTGTTTTTTTCACCATCTACAATTGAAATTGAAAAACCAAAATGCATTCAAGCATAAACTTATTATTACAGGACAGTCTAGACGCTCTGAATCTGTTGATGAAAAATGAAAATCATCTACAAGTTAATTAAGTTACATTTTTTGTTATACTGTGCTGACATTAAATTAAATGGTTTTCTTAAAAATCAAATTTCTCAGTTTAAACCTTTTGTGTTTTCCTCATTCTATTTTCAGAGTTTAAATAATCTAACAATTATTTACATTTTACACAGCGTCCAAAATTGATTTGTAAACAGCCTTCATGTGCAGCAATAATGTCCAATCTAGGCTAACTGACGTCTGGCTTTTGTTAAGTCGGCGGTAAAGAAAACATGTAATTTCAAGTATTTTTAAGAGAGGTTATTTAAAAAGATTGCTCAAAAACTATATCAGACACATCTATTGCACAAAACCATATTTTTAGTTAATATTGTTTAAAACATTAAACAAAAATAATAAATAGCAGTCAGTAAGCATCAGATACAGAAAGGAAAGAGAGTGGAGACATGCAAACGTAAAAAGATTATTTTTAGTCCCTAATTAAAATCCAAATTATGAGTGCAATATTTTTTAAACAGATTTTGAAACTGAAAGAGTTTTATGATTTCAGTCAGGTATTTATAAATGAGCCCCACATTGATTGTTTTACGTATAAACATCTGCTTAATTAGATTCATATGAAATTTGTATATTCTTTGCACTGTTTGCCTTAATATTCTCAATTAAGAGTGACCAGAGCAATCACAAGGTTTCTGTTGCAGAACCCTGTTTGCAAACTGTGAGGTAAGACAAACTTTCTCCTAGCATTGTTGCCAGCAGTTGACAACCGGTCTCTAGGTCTGTGTGACTGAGGTCCAAGAAGCTGTTTGCGGACTATATTTTGCAACTTTCCCATTTATAGCTTGTTTATGCTTATTTCAAGGAGCTGAAAAGTCAATAAACATAGATTTACTGAGCCCAAGTTATGTCCATTCTTTCTTGGACAGAGAAGTGAAGTGGTTACCCACCAAACATGGCTGAAACCCTGATGTTGTCTCTCTGGTTGAAGTACAACATAAAAAACAGAACCATATATGGGCCGATGTCGATGTTGTTTCCACAAAGAATGGAGGGTGTGTCAGAAACGTTCTTAGAAAGTGAGATATGCATGTTAAATGTCTTTGTGTGTTTTTTAAACAACAAGAAATAGCCCCCCTGGCTTCTGCTCCGCGGCTGCTGAGTGACCCCTCATCTGGGGCTCTCCTCAGCTCTTTCTGGGACAGTGGCGCGGCTGCCCCTCTGTTGGTCTTCCTTGGTCTCTTGTGTTCTGGGGGCCTCTGGATGTCTGGAGTTTTGATCTCCTCCATACCTGCTTCATGCCCTGGAGGACGGGACTGTGGCTCCCCACACCCTCTAGCAGATCATTACATGAAGGAACCTTTTAAATACAAGCGCGCTCATGCTCACAGGTGTACACACGGGTGCTCACACACAAACTACACCCTTTTTGGCTACTACCTCAAAGCACACTGTGCGCTGTCGATCTTACGTGCTGCACAATAATGTTTAATATTTAGTATTTACTGTTATATTCCCATAGATCATCATGATATTGTTTATTATGTTGCTCTTTTTTTTCTTCTTCTGCTTGTTTTCTCTTTTTTCTTTCTCAACAGGTGATCCAGGTGATTGATACATGTATTTTTTGTCTGCTTATTTTGTTGGTTTTTGTTGTTTTCCCTTTATCACCTTTCCTCTTCCCCGCTGTTTTTCTTTCCCTCTTTCTTTCCCTCTTTCTTTTCCCCAGTCAAGTCTGTCCTGTATTTAGCAAATGAAAATAAAATAAAATAAACAATAAAAGGTGAATCAAATAGACCATTACAGCAAGGCTGGGATGGTCCATTTGGCAAAGTAAATCCGTTGGGCAGCTTTCTTCGCCTTTAGACAATAATTCTGATGGCAAAAGAGCCAAACGGGACAGGCCAAAATAATAAAATAAAAAAGAAATATGGTTAGTACATGGTTGCGAAACAACATCCACACAACCTCTTTTCCAGGTACACAGACTAACATAACAACAACAACAAGAACTTTAAGCTTTTTATTGCTATGATTTAAATGGGAAGGTAAACAATTCAAAAGGATAATGGCTGGACTGAAAGTGTGAGGTTGTGATTCTGAGTGTGACTCTAAGTTTTTTCTCTTTTTTTTCTAACTCTTTTTTTATCAAAAATACGTCCCATTTTGTTCATCTCATTTGACTCTAATCAAAATGAGGTATTAGAAAACATTTCTTGAACATAAACTCTTTCTAGAAAGAGTCTAATGAGGCCATCCAAGCAACGTTTAGGAAGTACACAAGCTGATGTTGAGGTTTTATCCTCAAAATTTGGTTCAACCTTTATTTCTCAACAATTTTTCAACCCTGATGAGATGTCAAGAAAAGATCAAGATGGAAGTTAATGTCAAAATGTTTGCTGGCTACGATTTAGTTGGATTTAAACGCAAAGTTAGTTTCCACTTTTCTAAGAGTCTAGACATGTGATTGGGGTTATTTACCTGCATTCATCAAAGGATAAGATATAATTCTTCAGTACTCCCTGCAGGTTTAGGGTTTAAGAAAGGATTGATATGACGGCTTACAAAGCAAAAATATATGTAAGACGTTTTACAGCCAGGACACCGCTTTGCTTACTGTAGCCCCTCTGTGGGTAAATATTGCAGTTTTCTATGTACACTTAACGATTATTTATGTGTTTGAGAGAAATGTTGTCTTTTATCCTAACAGAAAAAAAATAATGTAACCACAGTTAAAGACTACCTAATTTAAAATCCTCCTTAAGCCCTAAAAATCGATTGCAGATTCCAGAAGACCTGGCTGTGCTTACATCTTACAAATAAATCTGTCTGATTGCACCACTATCTACTAAAACTCAATTCCCCGCTGTTGGTTTCTTTATGTGCTTTACTCCCCAACCTGTTCCACTTCTCAGACACTGACTGTCCCCAGAGGCTTTTACCCTGCTATGAAATGACTGATTGCCATTTCTGTTTCATCTTAGAGTAGGGCTATAAGACAGGTGAATGAATTGTGAGTTGGTACGTCTATTCTATAAGTGGGCGTTGAATGCTGGGTATAAATCACCACAGTTTGACTGACATTTAATATGCCAACATTATTTTAACTGACAGACAAGAATTATTGTGTCACTCCCTGACACCTCAGCTCAGTTAGATTCTCTCACATGTGACAACTAAATTCACCTGATAAACATGGAAAACTAGTTTTTCAATTCTTCAGATATCTTTCAATTATGCTTCTGACACACTACAATTTAAAAAAATTTATTTTACTAAAATATTAAAAACTGTCTTGTTGCTACACGGGTTGGGAAAGAGAATTCATTAAAAAAACAGAAATATTTCTATATTTTTTGCCATGTGATTGTAAATCTACATCATATCAGAGACACTGAACAGTGATTACCGCTGTTCGTTTCAGCTGTGGTGTTTCACAATAGTTCAGGTTATTCCAGGTTGAAAGCCAAAGAAATCCATCAGGTGATTATGCCGTGAAGTAAAATCAATGCTGTGTCAAATAAATTATGTTGTTACGTCAAAGATCCATTAAATAAACGGTGTTAAGTGTGACGTTGGAATTGGTTCAAATCTAATCTGACAAAGGTCCACTGTTGCTGCTGGCAAAACTCTAAAGTGACGTTGATCCAAGCTGAGCCTTTCAATTGCCCTTGAGGGAAAAACAGAAAATTCATATATTTCTCTAAACATTCAATCAGTCATGAAGTTTCTTTGTGGAACTGATTCCAAGTTGAATATTTTGAGCATTACCTACAAACCTGCTGTCGTTAAAATTGATAGAAACATATTAAAACTCAATCACATAGAAAGAAATCTGCTGTAAAACTGGAGTTGGGTGTTTCTTTCTTTTGTGTCTAAAAAAAAAGAAACTTGAGGAAAGTTCGTAGACAAAGTCGGCAAGGACATAAAAACTTCAGGCAATGCTGATTGTCAGAGTTCGTAGCAGGGATTTGTTGCATGGATTAGGCCTCTGTTGAAGTTGGGTTGGTGGGAGGTAATGGAGCTCACTCTGCAGCCTGATGCACACATTGTATTGATGACCGACTGCAGCACAGACTGCAGAGTCACTAATTTCTCTGCAGCTTAATGGAAAATAAATAAGGTTGCAATCTCCTTGCAACTATGAAAACCTGATGGTTGCCCGATGATGGTGCTGAATTTATGCACATTGAGTGATCGCTAGTAATTGTGGCAACCGACTGATTGCAATCACTCTCAGACAGACTGGCAAAAGTTGGAATGTAATTTGCATCTAATTATAAGCACAGACAGATCACCAAAGCATTGCAATCAATCTGAGTCAGTCTGCACTGATGAGCACAACGCGGCTGCGATGTGTCACTGCAATGTGGGATTTGACTCAACTGTTTGTATTCTGGTTATATTCCTACATAAAAGCAAGGTTCCTGAGAACCTGTGTCAGTTTGCAGGAATTCCTACATTTACGTTAGTTTCAAATGTCAGCAGTTACTGCTGAAGCTGGCGAGGTAGAGCAGGTCATCTGCTAATTAGAAGCTTGGTGATTTGATCCTCGGCTGCTCCGGTCTCCAGTCTGCATACCCGAGTATTCTTGGACAAGATAATGAACTCCAATGTAAATGCTAGATAAAGGTGTAGAAAAGGTGCTTGTATGGACAGATGAATGAGGCATGTTGCATCAAGAAAAGCTCTATATAAGAACCAATCCATTTACCATTTAATGTGAATATCTGTGTATGTAGATGGTAACGAGCAATTTTCAATGATCTATCACAGTTAATTGTCCTATAACTGCCAACTTTTATCACCGTGTCGATGCACCAAAGTCTCTTTGAAGACAGCAACTGACGGGAAGTGCTCGCAGACCTTTAATGCAATCATTTTAAAGGCAACAAGGCTGCAAGTTCAGTGCACATGGTCCTAATGACTTTGGTCAAGCCAAAGTCTTCAACATTTGTTTTCTCAAATGTGACTGTAGCATGTGAAAGATTTTGATTTGTTACCATTTTTGAAGCAGTGTGCTCTCCCACTGAACATGGCCAACCTGCTGCTTCCCAGTCATCAAACTAACAATGCAACAAATAATAAATCTCATAAAAAGACAACATATGAGTCCATGTAATAAAACTTTCTTTCATTGCTTTTATACGGCACTCGGTCTGAAGCCCTACCATAATCCTCCAGTATGAAAACCTTTAAAAATAGCTCATGAATCCATCTCTTTAGTTTCTGCCAAAGGCTACTCAAACAGTGATATTTGTTGCAATCCCAGAATCTAGGATGATTTTATACAAAATACAGTGTGGTGATGCTAAAACAAAAGCATGTCAGAGCAACCACGTGGCTCACTCAAGTGTTTTTAAGGATTTTGGACAACAATGGAGCTCTGCAGCACAGAGGAATACACGTTTTCGACTAGACAGGCTATATTTATTTAAAAGATGTGTTTGGTCTTGGTTTTATTGTTGTGTAAAATTTGTTTTGACTAACAATAATACATCACCAGGCTTAGCTATTAAAAGCATTTTTCATCTGAAAATAATCTCTCTGCTTCAGAGCAGTAAATACTCCAACACTGAATGGTGCAGCATAGCGAGTTTTCCGAGTTTTACACCAAGAGTTTTCTAATCTTTTAAAGGTCATCGTTGTCAGAAGGTTTTCCTACTTGTGAACGGCACAAATTAGCATGCTGAAGTTCACCAAATTTGCGCTCTTGATGAAAGTGCTACGAGTTAGGGTTCTGGTACGGCAATTTTATTCAAAGGACACGACAGAAGAAGCTGCTGGAGAAGCATATTATTTCAGTATGAAGTATCACTTAGCGTTCATGTACAAAATAACCACACTTAGGATCTGAGTTGGATCAAGCTGAAGAACCCTTGTTGTAGCACATACATGTGCTCACATTATGCACAATGCTAATTAGCACAGGCAGCCACTTTACATGGTTAATTATAATCATCATGTGAAAAAAGAAAATCATGATTATTTTGATGGGCAATATCCAAGCAACCGCTGAGAAGACTGGATGAGAAGAGAATGACTATTGTTTGAAAATTGAATCAAGATGTGCCACTATAGCTCAGAAATATTTCCAGAATCTAAGTTCTGCTGTCAACTGGGATATCTCCTGGGGCCATTAGTCAAATCATGTTGAACAGGATAGTGAAAGGGCAGAAAGATGAACTTTACACACTGTAAAGGTCCACCAGGCTCGAAGAACTATACTGTCCATGCAGTACATGATAAGATGGGAATATAATTTACATGTAAATATACATAAATTAAAAACTCCCACCCTCGCCCTAATCTGATTTTGTCGTACTTGATGCCCCAGCAAAGCCCACGCTGATTGGATTTCTGTCAGGGGAGTAAAAAAGGCAGTTGCTGCAGGAAACAGGTGGCTATCTCTTTTCTGACCTAATGAGAACCTCCTGTCTGCTATGGACTGAGCTAAAGTTGGTGGTTTGAATCTCTGGACTTAGTTCCACTAGGCACAGAGTCAGCGTACCAGAGTGGCGTAATTACGTTTGGCTCCCACTACCACAACAGGATTAGGTGATTTGCAGCCAACAGGCCTTCATAATTGCCCCTGATTACCACTATCCAGTTCAGTGTAGAGAAAGGTCAGCCATTCTGCTACTCAGACACCCTTTTGGTCCATAATCCCTCAACACCGTGTGTCGGTGTCATCCCCTCCCCCCTCCCATACACCTCTGAGCATGCAGAGTGATCTGGAGCATTACTGCGGTCTGTTATTGTCTGAATCCTACTCTAATTGCTGCTCTCCTCCCTTCACTGCTCGGCGGACAGAAAACAAGTAGATGGTGCAGCTGATGTCGCAGCTCTGTGGATGTGGACTGCATTTCCTTTTATTAGAAAACACAACCACCGATCGCTCATTATCTTCAGCTGAAAATATGTGACCTTGTTTGGAACCACAAGAAAACAGACTTAGCAGTGGTGCACTGTCTGAAAAACAATTGCTTCTTTTCTCTTTTCTTCATTTTCGACTCTCGTTAGGCTTCACAAGGGCTTCGAAAAATTCCCTTAAGCCTCCTCAGTGTTTTTTCTCTCCTTTATGTAATTTTGCTAGCACAGAAATAATTGGCTATATTACATGCAGCAATACAGGTATCTCACTCCTGAAGTGAAAATCCTTCATTTTGCCTTACTTCGTGAAACTCCAATGCATCTTTAGAGTTTATACTGGCTTTGTTCCAGACCTTTTGTATCAGTGCCTATAGGTAGACAGGTAGTAAAGTAGGTACTTGCTGCTTCCTGTGTCCCCTACTGGTTGCATGTACATTTAAAAGCAAATCTAAGTTTTGGCAAAAGCTCCTGAAAACTGTTTAATAATGTATTAAATTCTAGAAAACATCAGCAGGCGTTATCAAGAAAGATAGATTAGAAGAAAGAATTTGAGTCCATGCACACATATTTGGGTTTAAATTATAATAAGCTCTGAAATTAGATGACATAGGCATTTGATAATGATCTTTAATATCCATCCATTCGCTTCCCCTTATCCTTTTTCAGGGTCACGGGGGTGCTGGAGCCTATCCCAGCTGTCTTAGGGTGAGAGGCAGAGTACACCCTGAACAGGCCGCCAGTCTGACGCAGGACTAACAAATATACACAGACAACCAATCGTGATCACATTCACTCCCACATTCACACCTATGGGCAATTTAGGATTTCCAATTAACCTGTCCCCACTAAGTGCACGTCTTTGGACAGTGGGAGGAAGCTGGAGGACCTGGGGAGAACCCACACACACACGGGGAGAACATGCAAACTCCACACACAAAGACCTCGGCCTGATGATGGAATTGGACTCAGGAACTTCTTGCTGTGAGGCAACAGTGCTAACCACCATGCTGCCCTTAATCGTTAATATATTATTTAGTATTTAGAGGAAAACAACAAAACAAAAACAAAGAGGAGAGGGTCTGTAAGTGTAGTGGTTTACACATTTGACAACAAGTTTCTGGAATCTCGAATTTCAAATTCAAATTCAAATCTTGTGAATAAGGTGACTAAGAGAGCCACTGAATGTAGCATTTAGAGTAAAACCTGAACCCTGTTTATGAAAACAAAGACCAAAATTTGATGTTTTTCTTTCTTTTGCACTGAATAGCTTTCTTTTTCCTTTTTTTTTTTTGTTGTTGCTATTTTATGACATTTAAAAACTAACTAGGTAATTTTACTAGTTAATAATAATCATCAGCTGATGTAAGTGTAAATCATGACAATAAATGTCAGTGCTATTAGTTAATTGTACACAACAATAACTGTCAGCTGTCTAGTTAAAAGGTCTCAGTTTTTCACTTCAGGCAACTTTAACACTTTATAAACAAGTATGGAGAATAACAGTAGCTGTAAAATAGTTAGCAAGTGAGCAAAAATGCAGACACTGAAGTTAACGTGATAATAAAGTGCGACAACTTACTCAAGATTGGCATATTCAGCCAATGGTTTTTGTGTGTGTGTTTAGAGACATTTGAGCCCATCTGATAGAGCTATGAAAATGCTCTGGGCAAAAAAAGTTGGGAATCTCTGGCTTCCTGTAATAGTCTGAGGTCTCAGGATTTCATTACAGTCAGTCATCAGTTCATATAGAGCTTGGAAAGAATTTGTTCTCCTTTTCTTTGCAGCTCTCTTAATTGAGTTTTGTTTGCAGGGCACAGAAATGATCTTATAAAATCATCACTGGGAACTTGTTCTTGTTTTTAATACGTTTGTATAAAAATGAGACAATGTTTGCTCATTTTTGTGATTTTACTTTGCTTTGTCTGCTACAGGTCCCTCGCTAAATAAGATGCTGAGTCTGAGTAGGATTATATGTATAAAGGTTCAAACATTACAACACTGCACCCTTAACTTTTTTCAGCGGTGCCAAACAAACATCAAAGGTGTCTTCTGTTCTCAGTGAAATCGCTCTCATATCTGCAGTCTGCTTGTCTTTGATAAAAGCTTTGTCCGTTTGGATGCTTTGGGTTGGAGAACTCAGACATTAGCTAATAAAAGATTTATGATAAATTCCACTTTAAAAAGTGTCAGCGTAGTATTCATTGTTGCTTGTAGCCAGCCCACCTCCTGAGGCTTATGTGAATGACCCAGTGTGACTATTTGTTCTCCAATTTGTTCTGCACTTTCTCTGAATTCTGAAAGGTGCCTTTGGCTTGAAGCAGAGCTGCCTCTGAAGATGACTCAATTGCTTAACGGGGTAAGAAATGAAGATTTATCTCCACATCTGTGACGCGCTCTGCTCTCCCGGTCACACGGCGTATCTCAACCTGTCCCTGCATGGCTTCTTTTAAAAAGCAGCTGCTCGTATATACAGATTTTTGTCTTTTAGTTTAACACAAACTTTTAAAAAAGGTGGGGACTCAGCTTAATCTGTCCTTGTTTGAACTGCTTTATTTATTCAGGCCAGCCTCACACTATCACCCAAATTGCCACTCCACCTTCATTTCCTGCCAGGCAGCACAGGCTCTGCCTCAGCTGACCTTTCACACAGTGAACCCCTTGAATGGACAATAGTGCCCTTCAGTTGGGCCCCACGATCACAGCAAAGCTTGCAGCTGGAGCACACAGCAAGGCTACCCCGGTCCGAGGGCACGCTAACAGCTGAGAAAGATCACTGAACTGCCAAGGGGATTTTTGGGTAATGCTCGGGGAATCACAGATGTGAGGGATGAAAAGTGGCCCCTACACTGTGAGAGAGGATCAAGAGTTGGAGCTGTTTATTGGATGCCATGAAGTAGTTGGCCTTTAACAGGTGCTCAGGGGCTGGATGGGGGATCTGGAGTTGAACTTCATGAGGATGAAACCCTTTGAAAGCCCCGGGGCATTTTTCATCAAATAAAGGAAGCAGGGGATTAGGGCAGTTACTATAAAATCCTCGGGGTTTCTTGCTAGATGTCAGAAATAATTCCAGGTTATGTATTGGATGACAACATGAAAAATAAAAGTTTCACGACTTCATAAAGTGGATGAAGCTAATTAATTTACCATTTTCCTCCATGTAATTAAATTTGAGGCACTTGGTCATCTGTAGTTTATATTTCAGTACATCTCAGGGAAATATTTTGTAGTATTTAGCCATTAGAAACACTTATTACACTATACCTGAATAAATAACAAATACATTGATAACATGTGTGAGATTTGCATCTGCCACTTTGAACAGACACAGTCAAACATCTCTTGATTTTGTCCTTGTAATGAGCAAACAGACCTGCAATTCTTTCATTTAATTCTTAGTAAAAAGCAAATGTGAAACTATTTATTTAAAGCACTTTATACAGTGCTGCCGTCAAACTCAAAAAGTTCTCATTTTCACTCTTAAAATGTTAAATTTTCTTAGTTTAAACATTATATGTTTTAACTGCATAAAATGTGAGTTTGGTGAGCTCTGTTTTATTTACATGCTTATACAGTATCTCAGTATTATGTAATTGGAGTTTTACAATATTGTTGCACATTGAATATGCCTAAAGCTTACTTTATGGAGGGTGAAACATCACAGTGCTCTAAACGCTCTGTTCTGGTTTTGTTTTTTATACTTTTCGCTCCATATGATGTCAGTGAGAGCAAATCTAACCCGGGCTTAAAGGGAGCATGGGGCCATCTCAAACAGCCATTGGAGATAAACGATGAACAGAGAGATTGCACCAGGTCACAGTAACTTAAATAAGAATAATTTGGGCTGTGTGGGCAGTGGGATGATTGGGTAGTAGGTCCTACTGCTTCTTCCACCAATGCCTTGGTTACATTTACTTATTATGTTTCTTTGGCGTATATGAGGTGAGTAGCTAAATTTAAGGCTTCTTCTTTCTCCTGCTTCTGTTAACAAAGTTGTTGGAGTTGTTTATGAGATATAATAAAAATCAGATATTGTATTTAATTATATCTCTCTTTGGTCATTTTTAATTGTCTTTGTGTGTGTAATTATATAATGAAGTAGACAATTGACCTTCGAATCACTTGTGCAATGAAAGATCAATAATGTCTCATAATGAACATGTGTCTGTAACTTCTGTAATCTTCCTATTGAACTTCACTGTCACCAAAGCAATCAGCGTTTGGCGATTAGGAGCTTGCTTCGGCATCCCGCTCTCTCTCCCCTGAAGGGTTTCTAATTAATGAGGAAATCAATTATGATGAAAACACACCAAACGTGTCTTATCTTCTTGCCAAGAAGATATTTGGTATTCGGAGCCACAGGGCAAGTACAGGCAAACAAATAGGAAACATGCAAATGAGCAACAGAATTTTAAAAAGTGTTGAAAGACACTTTATTAAAATTCTGTCATAATCATCATCATCATCCTGCTCCTCATCACTGCCATTATCACAAGGCTCGCTTCTCTTCCAGTCCTGCAATGACACGCTGTCCAAGAAGCCATTTACTCCCGCCAGCCCGGCTGCACAGGAAAGTCGCCCAGATACTTGGCGGCGCCCCCACTCTGCCTCTTTAAATGAGTTTTCATTAGCATAATGGTGTGTGCTGCTGCTTGGTGATTTCTTTTAATCAACCCCGGAGTCACTGGTAATTAGTAACAGACGACTAATGGATTCTGATGGATACTCTTGGCATCCTCAGAGTCACTCTCGGCTGACTTGATACTAAAAGGAATATCACTAGCAGCTGCACACTCCAAATATACCTATAACGCGGGATTGTAGGTGAACTGAAATAGGTTGACACTGATATTTTAGAGCTTCTTTGTAGGGAATTCAGTGCATTTTCAGATTCACCCAAGCTGGCTTCAGCACATTTAAACTCATTGGACCTCAGGTTTGACATCAACCTAATCTTCCCCCGCAGGAAAAAAACTGCCCTCTGAGCCGATTGGAGGAAATTGACATTCTCTTTGCTGTTTCCATTTCTGACTGTGTCTCGCAGCTTTGTTTCTCCACAGGACATGTGGTGATTGGAGTTCTGAGAGGTAATAGGAAGAATAATATCCAGCAGTGCAAAGATATAGAGCGAAAGAATCGGCGCGTCTGTAGAGGGAAGGTAGAGGGAAGAAGGGGAAAAAAAACGTTAAAATTCATACGACGAAAAAAGGAATCAACTGCAGAATACATTACACAGCATCAACTCTTCCAAGGACAGCAAAGGTCAGACTGCTCATCTGGCACACTGTCTAGCAGTCGATTGGGACTGTGGGATCACGTTGTACAAGAAAAATTGGGATTTAAAGCTGCAGAATGTCAAGCTCCAAATCCACACATGCAATCTTGTGTGCATCACTTCCTTTCATCACTGTCCACACACACACACACAGCCTGCATGTCCCCTGACAGCAGGTGTGGGCTTGTGGACAAGTGAGTCCATCCACAGAAGCCAGTGACCCGTTTTTCCAACAGCCACACAATGCCTCCTCACTTGTATGCTCTGACCTTTGATAGAGAAGACCCAGATATGAAGTACCCCGCAGACAGAGAGCCTGTCTCAACCCTAATCTGTCCTGAGGCTGAGATTGATGCTGTCCAGGGTTTAGAGAAGCTCGATTCTTTCAACAGACATTCACCAGGATGTGTTACAGCATGATTGCAAATTACCAAAGTTGTTTAATCACGGATTGATAAGAACAATGGTTTCCCGGGAAACCAGACTACTATGCATTTAACCGCCAGACAAGCAGCCTCCCAAACATCGTTCTTTGTCATTCTGTTTGCTTTTGGCCCTACTGTCTCTTAAATATACAAAGATCACTCACACCTACACACCTAGAAACACACACAGGAACACACAGCAGCGCCCACACGGGTGAAAAATTCAAGAACCTTTGATTTCCCCTTCACGATTTCCTTTCTTTTGCCCTCTAACCCTCAGCTCAATAAATTAACTCTCTCTTCTGTCTCAGACTTCCTTGTTCAAAGTTAAAGCAAGATCAAGTTTACACAGAAACCCCACCCAGCCCGCCTCTCACTCTTTCCCAGAGACTCACTATTTCAACACATGCTGGCTGTACATGTATGTATACATATATGTGTGTGTGTGTGTGTGTGTGTGCGCGCGCACGCGCGCGTGTGTGTGCATGTGAGTGAAAGCCACACCCTGCAGCTGTGCACCTGGAATCGCTCCCATTCCCGCATGGCAGTGAACCCACACACCTGTTCACACCTGAGGCCTGCGCCTCTGGTCTGCCTTCTCATGCCTGCCTTTGTTGCATCCATCAACTTGTGACACTGACACAAACTGAGAGGGCGGGCAGTTTAAAAAAAATGTGTCAGGACTACCCATGTCTCATCAGAATAACGTCAGTTATGCAACAATCAGAGGCCCATAAAACAAAAGAGTATCTATTTTTGGTTTTATTGCACATTTGAGCTTAAAAAACAAAACAAAAATCTCTTTGCAATCCCACCCAGCCAGTTAAACCAGCCGCAAACACAACATGTCAGTGTGATGAATAGCTGACTAATTTTTTTGATTTGAGAGGGATCCTTTTGTCCAAAAACTCAACAAGTTTTCACGCTTTGATGACTTCACATGAGAAATACTAAAATCAGCTTGATGACTTTACAGCACAGACAATAAATCATCCCAGGGCATAGTCTTTTGGGGGGGGGGGGGGTTCTCTCAAATCTTTTTAAAGAAAAACAAGAATCTCCAGCTATAAACAGCTAATCAACACCCTTTAGGTGTGGTTTGAATAAATCTTCTCAAATCAGACGAGAAATATTAAACAATATGTCATATAGTATTAAAATAAATGCTAAAAAGGATTCATTTCTGTTCTGATCTACTTATTTTAATCATAATGTCTGAAATCCTTTTCACCATTTATCAGTGTCACATGTGTCACTTTGTAAAATCGGTGCAAACACTCGTTTGCTAATGAGTTGATGACCACTCCAAAAACACATGGGAGGTCTGAGAACGCTCAGCAGCTCCACAGCAGAGCGTCCCACATGTCTGCTGACAGGTACGATATCAGACCATCTGTTGTTGTCTCTCTGGCATTTTAGTGTGCCTCAACAAACCATTTAACGGGGCAATCGTCTGCACCCGTGAGAGCTGAAACAGCACAGACACAGCAACAGATTAAAAAAGTTCTTCAACCTGAGACGTTTGTTGTTTTGTTTGGAAATATGTTTTGCTTCTATGGTGTCATTTGTCATTTCATCTTGAATTTTAAAGGGTTTTTTTTTTTTTTTTAATAATTTATATAAACACATTGTTTTTAGCAACAAAACATTTTCCTCTTTCTCCACTGTTATTATTTCATGTGGTTTCATAAGTGGACTCACTGCATAAAAGCATTTCTGTAATAGCCGATGCCACCCTCTTGTATCAATCAATCTAGATGAAACTGGTGTTTATGAACAGCTGTTTCTTTGCCATCTTATGGTGTAAACAGTTATTTAATGAACATAAGGTAATGTACATGTCTGTGTTTTCATTCACAAGTATAAAACAAGCACTGCAGGCCTGCCTACGGGCTGGATTTTTGCTAGTTATAACAATAAAAAAATAATAATAAAGACTTTTACGACCACTTTTGTATAAAGTGCTCTTATTTTAAAAAAATAAGCGATAAAAATTCAAACATACCGTCTTATATTTGGTCACATAAACTTACTTCCATAAATACATTAGATAAGAACTTTAGACAAAAATAGTGAGCGGAAGATTAAAGAATAACAAGCCTATAAAATAAAAGGTTTTCATGAGCTGTGAAGGGAAACAAGAATAAGGGCGATGTATGAGCATCGGCTAGCTGAGCCTAGCCCCTCTTTTCTGGACCACCTGAACTGAATGCATGTTATGAGAGTTGCTATAATCAGCACAGGAGAAAATTAATGTGTCTACTAAAAGTTTTAGATTTTTGAGGAACAGTATAGGTTAGATTTTTTTTTATATTTCTTAGATGAAAGAAATAAGACTGGATGATCTTATGAATGTGAGATTCATTAATCAAACGCTTCCCAAAAATAGGACCAAGGTTCCTGGCAGATGATCCAGTGTAAAGACTCAGAGAAGCTGTCAGAGCCGAATATAAGAACCTCTGTTTTTTCAGAAAATTTGAAGGCTTCCAATTAGAGATAGCAGTGAGTCACTCGATTGCACAGACCGAGCAATGTAAACATGCAAAAACTGTCAATTATACAAATGCATCTTCACTATCCGGTCGTTAAGTCTGACGTCACTAGCCGTGTCTGGGCCTAAACTCCGCTGCAGGTCCATATATCAAATGATCACTATGGCATTACTGAGAGTTGAAAAACTGTCTAAAGTCTTTCATCTTTAATAAAATGATCAGCGTTCTGCTCTACCAGGTGCAACAATTGAGTTTAACATCCAGGCATTCACGAACATTATGACATTTAACGGAGTTAGAAGTTAGCAGGAAGTTAGCTCGCTAGCTTCTATCTAAATACAATATAGCATGTCCTGACTGCGGGGTTTTGGAAACAAATGAAAACGTACAGCTCCGTTATCACTTCCAACATAAATGAAGACAGAAAACTAAACAGCAGTGACGTTTGTAGGGTTACTGAAGTTGGGCTAGCTGGTATATAATGATGTGCTACGTGACCGCTAGCGACACAGCTATGTTAGCATAATATAAACAAGCTAACTTTTTTTCCACTCGATAAAAGTTAACGTGAGTGTTCTCGGTGGTCAGGAACAAATGTAATCGCATGGCAGGATGCTGTAAAAGGACCAAACTTCAGCCAGGAGAACAACTGAGATAATCCATCCACAATACGAGGTTAGTCATTCATATACTGCTGCATGGGCTGGGCTGTAGTTACATCCTAGGGTTTTAAAAACTGAGCTTAAATAAATGATTAGCGGTAATAAAAGCCGAGGGAGGTCAACAGTGATCACTGACTGTTTTAGGAGCTTTTTGAGATTAAATAGAAGAAAATACAAAACATTAAACATGTTAACAACACAAAAGCCATATTAAACGCAGACTACTTTAGGCCCGGAAGTAGGATTCATCACGTCGTCACTTAACGACCGGATAATTGGTTCCTGTGTTTTTCTAAAAGCTAGCATTCAGTTTCAAACAAGATATATTTCATGATGTTAGCAGCTATTTAAAAACTCTGAGTTTGATAAAAAAAACTGTTTCATGAATAATTTACTGAATAATGAGGCTACAGTACCACTTATTATTTTTTGGTTTGTGAGTTATTAATTCTTACACTCTTACAGCTCGCCTGTCTTCTATTAGACTCCATCATGAGTGCTTAAAAAAAAAAATCTCTTGAGATGACTTTACTCATCTGAAAAAGTATAAAAATCATCTCCAAGCAACAAAGATCCAAGAACTGAAGGTACATTGCCAATATCTGTTTTTTATTTATTCTCTAATTTCCCAACATAGACATATTGGTTCAATTATCATCTTGATCTAGGTTTTGAGAATAAAGCAGATTGCCAGAGAAAACAATAACGCCAGCAGCACTGGGATGGCTCAACAATGAGCTTTGTTTTCAGTCTGAATGTCAACCACGTCTCTCTGCTGGGAATAGATGCAGTCTTCCAGCTTCATACTAATCCCACTGTGGTCCCTCCAGAAGGAAGCCACCTTTACTTTTCCTTAGTCTCTAAAGTAATAAACCTTCCCTCTTGTCTCTGTTTGTATTTTGACCAGCGCTCTGTATTAGAGACGGGTGTCATCAAGAACCCAGTTAGAGGTCTGAGCCCATCCAGAGGGATTTTTCTCTGCTCTTTGCTTTGAGGAGCCAGTTGCCAAGCACTGCCATGTGCACTGAAATAATTAGCAACTCTCTGGCATGGGACTCGAAACACTGTAATTCTGTGCAGTTGTCTTTAAATTGATTAGTAGTTTGTCCATAAATAACACAACTTTTTCTATCCAAACAGACATCCAACATGCTTAAATCAAGCGCTGTTTTACTGTTAGATCACTATTTCAGCTGAGAATTTATAAATGTTAAAAACACGGCTTTTCAGCCCTTTCATTTTTATTAGTCAATTATAAATCACCTCTAAATATGCCGTTATACAACAGTGAGACAAGATTTGTTGCGCTTAAATCAATGCCAGCTTCAGCTGCAGCATCACCTTTATTTAAGCTGCATTTACTGAACCAGGAGCTTTTTTAAGCAGATGCACAGCTCACACATTTGTGGCACAAGCCTATATTCAGTCACAAATATTTCTGTAAAGTCAGATTCAGATTGGCTTCTAATAAATCAAGACAAGAACAAACGCAATAACTGCCAAAAGTCATGAGAAGATATCAGCTGTTCAAGGTAAATGAAGGTAGAACAAAAGTATCTCTCAGCTCTCCTGCAGCAGTAGCTTATAGTGTAAGACCACCCAAAGAGTTCAGTTGATATAACAAACTTGCACTGTTTCAGCATGGACTGAAATACTCCACCCATGGATGTATGAATTCTTGCTACATGCTTCTACATTTTGAAATCTCAAGCAATGTTTAAGACTGATTTTGTCATTGATATGATTTATATTGTTTTTCTTTTCTAGTCAGAATGAATATCCTACTGTGAACCTGCTGATAGTAATATTATTTTAACTTCATATCAACATTGCAGCTAACAAATATAGCATTTCACTTGCTAAACTTTAATATTTAACTTGAAATAATGTAAAGCACCTTTTGTCACAACTAAACTAGGTAATAAGTGTCCTAGGGCGTGTCATGGGAAATCATTCACATACAGTAATACAATATACACACAATAGCGATAATATAGCTGAGAACTGAGAACTAGCTTGGCTTCCTATTAAATCCAGAATCCAATTTAAAATCCTTCTCCTCACATACATGTTGAATAATGTATATCACAGCTGGAATCTTAAGTTTTTGACTAAATAAATCAATGTTATCAGTTTTACAGATAATGCTGTGTTCCTTACATTTTTTTTTTTTTATCACAATTAGGTTTACAGGTTTAGATTGTTTTTCTCTAATAAAACTGAACAGGTTTCCATGTAGCTTGCAAAGAAAACAAATCTCTTAGTGTGTGTGTGTTGGGGGGGGGGTGGGGGGGTGTGGGCAGGTATTAACATCTTTGTGGGAACCAAAAATTGGAAGTTTACTATACTGTGGGGACCAACAGCCCTTGTGGGGACCAAAATCCCGGTCCCCATGAGTTTGAAGGCATTTTTGAGACTCAAAATGTGGTTTTAGTGTCAGGGTTACAATTAGGTTATGGTTAGGTTTAGGGTAAGGGTCAGGGCTAGGCATTCATTTTTGATGGTTAGGGTAAGCAGCTAGGGAATGCATTATGTCAATGAGATGTCCCCACAAGGTCGTGTGTGTGTGTGTGTGTGTGTGTGTGTGTGTGTGTGTGTGTGTGTGTGTGTGTGTGTGTGTGTGTGTGTGTGTTTATGTAAAGATAAATTAACCTACTTTTTTTTTTTTGGCCAGCCTCAAGTGGCCAAAAGAGGAACTGCACGTCATCAGCTCATATAATGACTATGCCTCTTACGCAAGCATTACTTTGAACAGTGTGAAGAACCAACAACAAAGAGGTGCTGCCACAAGCTAACCATATTCCTACCAATTTTAATATTAGTCATTACTTATTAACCCAAACCATCAAAGGAGTCATATTGAGCGTTAAATGATGAATGAATACTTTGTGCTACTCGTTGATGTTTGTGTAACTGCAAATTATTAGTGTGGATACTCGCTCAGCGTTGATGAACACGGTGCATTAAAAACACTGCTTTTCCTGTCTGTTGTTTTTTAATTATTATTATTATACTGATTAACTTTTCTGAAATGCAAATTCATGCAAAGCATCACTGGAAAGCACATGTAGAATATGTGTGTTAATAGTATTTAACAAATAAAAATGTTCTTATTGCAAGCGAAACATATGGCCCCAGCAACACCACACAGTTTGGAAGAAGAAGGGAGGGGTCGGGTCGGAAGAAAAGCCCTGACCTTTGGCTCTCTACAAAGCATTGCCCACACTATAGACCCATTGAACTGACGTTCTTCTGAGGTTCTATATAAAGAGCATCTCTAATGTGACTGACATGCACAGCTCTCCACAAATACTAATATCACCCAGGAAACTAGTTATGTGTGGAGCTGCCAGTATGCTGTCATTATAGCAATCACAGCTCTGTTGTGTAGGTGCTTTTGTTTTTTTCATGTGTCAAACATGCGGTCTATATTTTCGGTCTTTGTTACACACATGCTAAACCAAAATGTCATGTGTCCATCGGTGCAGTCTGTCAGTTCAGTTGGCATTCTTGGAGACACTCCACTGAGGATATCTGTCTCCAGCTCAACATCTGTTTCACACTCCTGTCAACTGGAACGGTCGATAATCTCTAATTCCTCCAAATGGGGCACAAGTTGTGCATAATGTTGGCTTCAAGACGGGGAATATATGAAAACAAATGCACGTCCAAGCAGCTCTTCCAGAATTTAGACTAAGTGCAAGTGGTTCTTATTTATGCATCTGAATTTTACAGTATTCCTTCAGCTCCACCAGTCAAAAAATATAAGCATGGAAGTTCATACTTTATTTATTTGACATTTTATTTTTAGGTTACACCAGCGTTTAAGTTTTCCGCAACCACTGGGCTGTTAGGAACACATTTAAAAACATTAGTCTACGCGTTTGGTTCCCTCAGCCTGTTTACTCCATCTACCCTCTTGGATTTGGCTGGTGTTTTATGATGCTTATCAGGTGTGACAGCTCTCTGTTGTGACGATCTTCATGCTTCACAATGTCTTTAACATAATCTACCACAGACCAGTAGAGAGATCAAAGTGAGCATATCTGTGAAATAAGCAGGGATGCAGAAAGATGTGTCATCCATGCCTCTCGTGAAAGGCTTGATTAAGATCTAGCAACATTTCTGCACTTTCAGCCAGGACTTGCGTTGTTATTCCTTTGCTCCACTGGGAAGGCAGAGGAGGGCTTGGTGTAAACACCTACAGAGGGCTTTCACTCTCTTTCTGTGCAGGTGAGAAGCAGCGGCAGGCTTGTTCCACAATGCACCTTGGTTTTCAGAGACCCCTGCACAGCAGCTATCTTTTCACCGGGTTCGGGGGGTCACTATTTTCCCACCGGGAAAACTCTTTTTCAGCTCATATACGAAGCTTGCATTATGGCCCCTGAAAGAGAATTGTCGCTTTCAACGTGCATTCCTTTGGGTTTCTGTCCGTACAGAGGACTAGTGAATAAGAAATCAGCATCTTAATAAACCACTCTTTTTGGCACACACACATTCCGCCTTTCTCCCCCTCGATGTCCCTCCTAGTTCCATCGACCCCCAGCTCCCCTCCCCCTGCTGCTTTTCTGTGAACTTAGGGATCCATAGGAGGCTTATTTAAGATGCAAGCACAAGTGTGAGAACAGTGGGCTTGGGAAAAAATCCTTTCCTTTGGCTTGAATGGGGGCATTTCAAAAACCGGACGTTTTTTCAGGAACTCCTTCAGCAATAGCCTCCGTCCTCTGTCAGCCGAACAAAAACACTGCTGCCATTCAGGGAAAATAAAGCCTCATTACTGGCTAATTTGATTGAGTATCACTGCAGCAAAGATTCCCTCATTTAGAAGCTTTCCCCTTGTCTGTTGCTTCTGTTTTGTCATATAGGGATAACTAATAATTGTAACAGCTCTAGTTAGTAAATATGTTAGGGGCTGGACAATGTTTGAGGCCACAGATCGGATGCTTCATCCGTGGCTAAGGCTCTGCTTAGCTACTGGTGTTCACAAATGAAAAGAAAAGTCAGTCACACAGAGATACCCAGTTGGTTCATTGAACTCTGTGCCTATTCACTCTCTGTACAAAACATCAAAGTCGGTCACTGTCAGAGCTGAATCGCAGAAAAAGGAACACATACAGAGTAGAAAAACGCAGAAATGCCTTTAAACACAACATCAGATTGGCTTCCACATGGACCGGTTAAACTGTAAAGGTCATGAATAATGCATCGCATTCAGGGGTATTGGGTCAATTTGCTACTTAATCATTCATTGCATTCTGATTTTTTTGTTTGGTTTCCATTGATATGATGGATAACATATTTCATCATATTAATCTTTTCTGCAGCTTTAAAGGAATTCTCATACAAATAAACATACTGCCATTTGCTTCTTGTTGAGTCTATTTTCCTCCTCATAAGAAGGACAGGGGGGTAATATTTGCTGACGCCCTTGTCGTATTTCCAGTGAGGAATTAGCACGACGAAATGGATCAAAGGACGGTATTTGCAGAGGCATTGCCATTGCTGCATAATGAGGCGAATCCAATAACATTGTTGTAAAAATCATCCATAATGTGGACTAATGCACAGACAGAGAGAACAGCAGGAAGCTCACTGGCTCGGTGGCTGCCAGATTCTTTGGTCTGCTTTTCTTCCTCCTAACTTTTGCTCGTTTTTGTTGTGCACCCAAAATTAAAGACTGATACTCACACTGCATGCACTTATTTGGTGATGGCAGAGAGGCTTTCAGTAAGCCTGTCACATAATCACGCATAGCCTTTTCATATTAATGTATCTCCTGTTGAAAAAGATTAAGGCAGCTGTTTTTTATTCTCAGAAATTGAATATTTTATTCTTTTGTTTAAGAAACATTTTGACAAATTTGTTGCATGACCACTTTGAAATCACAAATGAGTTTGAAACTAAGTCGTTTTTTTTCCAGTCCCTGGATGGATCAGATCAATGTGTTGCAACGTCTGTTGTCTCCTTGGACAAATATTACAACTTTCTGGGAACAAACATCCCCGGAGATGAGGTTGAAAAAAATCCATTTGCGTGGGCATGTTGTACATTTGTGTTTCATTCAGTCTGTTGTAACTGAGTTGCGTCTGTACAATTGGAGTTTCAGCTTTTTGGAGTAATGTGATGCACGGTGATGAGCCAAAACTGGAAGACCACCTCTGCCTAATAGGCTGCTGGTCCTTCATAAGCCGCCAAAACGCTCCATCACGCCAAGGCAGGGACTCCAAGACATTAGCAGGAAGTCCTTGCAAGTTGCAATTGGAAGCCTGTGTGGATCTGACTTGTTCACCCTATTGCCAGATCATGCTTTGTCCCCCTTGGACCATTTAAGTGTTGCCATGTGGGAGATGTTCCCACTGAGTCCTGTAGCCAGATTGAGTCTGGCCTTTTTAAAGTAGCTCAGGTCTTTACACCTGCCAATTTTTCTCTCGCCCAATGTGTTCTCTGAGAACTGGCTGTTCACTAGCGTCTAATATATCCCAGAACTTCACAAATGTCATTGTTTCAAGATAAGCAATGGTATTAAATTCAGCTGTAAATGATAATAGCGTTGGTTGACTTGGGGAAGAATTTAAAAAGACTTGCATCATTTAAAAAAAGCATTCTCCTAATTTAATAGGTCCAATATACTTGTTGTGTTATTTATCTACAGGGTATCAGAAGCTGGGGCACAAAATCTGATGATGATGTCTTTAAATATCTTGTAATTGGTCAACGAGTAAAAGTTAGTGTTTAGATTTTGTGTTTATGAAAAAAAAAAGATGTGGATTTTATTTTCTTGTTTTTTGATCATCTAAAAACTGAAAAATCCCAATTTCAACTACTAAAATGTAAAGTTCAAAGTGTATACTACTAAGGGTATCGTCACTACTGTAACTATAGAGGCAAGAGCGCTGCGTGGGGCACAGAGAGGAATGTCAGTTACTACTGTAACTATAACTGGATAGGCTGATGTAAAATTTAACTGTACTTGTGGATTTTCATTGATCCCAGCACAAACCTGTGTGAGCCTAGGTGGGAGGGGCAAAGGCAGTGCTGTTGTTGCTACAAATTTTTTTGCATGTATGGCAAAAACCACATGTATCATGCTGCCTTGGCCTCTGTTCCATGTGTGAATAACTAACAGAATGGTGAAGCCAGCAATGTGACATAGAGTAATGTTAAGGTGGATGCTGATGCTTCAATAAATCACAAAATTGTAAAATTGCTTTTCACTGTTTTCAGCTCTAAAACCAAGTGTTAACTTCAGTGCTGCAGTTTAAGATGAAACCAAATGATCTGTGCAATATTATCAATATTACATGTTTTCAGTAATTACAGCCCTGACACTTAACATTTCGGCTGTAATACGTTTGGCTAGAAAACAGAGCTCTTGGAACAAACAGCTTTTTGGGAGGTCTGTCACTTTAATTAACAGTGAGTTTGAGCCTGGCAGCTGTGATGGCAAGAGGCAAGCCAATCACAGGTGCTGTGTGGGGCACGGAGAGGAATGTCAGTGAGTGTTTGACAGCGGAGGCCATGTGCAGAAATAAGATGACAGGTGGCCTGATCCAACACATGGCTGCCAAAATGAGTCTGCCTTTGGGAGCACCAGAGAAACATGACAGTGTTAATGAAAATAGCAGCATTTAAATGTGTTACGCCCTACAATAGCCCATCCCAAGGTTAGGACAGTAAAAAAAAAAAAGGAGGTGTGAATGACCTAAAATAGAAATTTATGAATTCCACAAAAATGGAACATATTTTCCCAGTTAATACATTTAGGTCTAAGTCTAAACCCTAAAATTTGGTTCTTAATATCATTTTAAATCTCACCGATCACTGATCGAAAGGGGTTAATCTGAATTCTTGGTCAGAAGAGATGTTCTAGATGTACATATTAGAGTCAAAAACAGTCTTTGTGGAGCAGCCTTGGAGAACGCCAACATTTTTCCGCAACATGATGTTCTCTGTAAGTTTTTGGGTCTCAGTGGGAGCTGCTCTAAATACCTCAGGAAGTAAAAGCAGATACCCCCAGGTGCAGCAACACGGCTGACTGACACACATACGAGCACAAAGACATGCAAGGAATTTTTTTTTCAGGAAAGTTCTTGTTGCCTGCAAGAATAGAACCACTCGTCCCTCGATACACTGCGTTGTCTTTCAGAGCTACAGAAGCAACAACAGCAACAAACAATGTATCCAACAAAGGCTTGAAGTTTCCTAAATCATTTATTTACATCTACTTGTTTATGCTTAAACATGTAAGTTCAACTAAATTTTTGGGGCCCTGCTGAAATCTCCCAATTTATGAAATAAAGTTCTGCTACTTTGGATCTGCAATCTTGACTTTTTGGCCAAATTTTTTTGGAAAATCTTTAAGACAAGAGACCCCAAACAGACACTGCCTTTTGTAATGGCTTTTAAAAAAAAAAAAAAAGGCTGGGTACAGTAGGGTACAGATTGTAGGTGTTCAATGACACTTTTCAGACCAAAATATAGACAAAGGTTTTAGTTGCCAGTTTAGTTACATTTGAATTAAGATTTCCAATTTAAAAAATCTATCTTTTGTAAAACTAACACATTTTAAATGATTAAAACAGTGGTTACCAACTATTTTTACTTGTGATCCCTTACCTAAATATGGATATTCAGATTCCACCTCACGTTTCAGATGAGTATCTTAAAAAAAAGCTAGATTAGAAATAAAAATTAGTCCCAAAAAAAACGTGTACACATTTTTATAGCTAGTTATTACTCGAGCTGTAGGGACCTAGTATATCTGCAGGCACATTATGGGGATGTACATTCCATACATGAACAAAAATTCAGTCCCATCATCTCAGAGTCAGCTTGTTAATCCTAGAATGGGAACTATTGCTGTAAAATACAATTTAAACGTTCATATATTTATTAAAAAGGTCTTCTATAGAACAAATGTCATATGGCTGATAATGCTGTTACTTTTTCTAAGAAAGCTGCTGATTGAAAGAGGTTTATTGGTAATGGGGCGGTTTCATATTGTTTCCTATTAGCAAGGTAGGATGCATTTTAATGTCAAAACTTAATCTCAATTTACAAATTTCAGAAAAATGTAGCAGTAGATTCAATAACCTATCTTCACCATTTTCTTCAAGCTCGATATAGTTTACTTAAAAACATTCTCCCATGCAGTAATAAGCATAGTATTAATATTATTCCTTTCTTTTTAACCCCAAACCAAATATTCTTCCTGAACTGACGGACATGTTAAGTTTCAATTCAAGTGAGCAGACAGCTGTGAAATATTGCAGGAAAAAATTACCGAGCATCTACAAAACAAACACTAACAGTGGAAAAGAGACATTTATTTTTCTTGTAGGCGTGTTCTCATCCCCGCCAACAATTTTGCTCTGTATCACTGTAGTTGTTCTCGGTGTCAGCTAAGTTTCCACAGTGTTGCGGCTGTGCGAGGAGCCCTGCATGCCGAGGCCTGTTTCTTAAGCCTGCATTTCTTACACACACAAAGGTGCTGCACATCCCAGCTTTGTGTCAAGGATTAGGAGAGCAGATACGCTGCAGCCACAGAGAGACACGCTGAAATTGCTGCTTCCGTTTTCTCACATACCCTCACAGTTAAAGCCACTGGTAAATTCCTGAGGATATGACACAGGGCTGTCCCACATGCAGTGAAAGTATCAGCAGGACCCAGTGGTGTCAGAGTTTAAAAGAGTAAAATCTATCCAAAGAGCACGGCATTAAAAAAATGCAAAAACGGCTGAACAGATAATCCAGAGAGTTGGGAAATAATTTAACTAGCCTGACAACTTAAGAGTTTTATCACTGTGCTCACACCACAGCATAAAAGGCGTCCAGTTGTTTCTAACTGGTTTCTGACCAAAGAACAGCGCGAGCCATCAAGTCCAATTAGCGTTGCACACTTATGTCACAACCCAGAGGTTCAGAGCGCTGGACTAAAAGCAGCAGGGAAGGATTAATGGCCTCCGAAGCAAGGTGGTTAGAAACATACTGTAGGGAATGGGTTAAATCGTTAGAGTAAGCCGCTTTCATCCACAATCCAGTCATCTTTTGGAAATGAATGGCGTTTTAGTCAGACTCTTTGTTTTCTCAGAGCTTTTATTTGTTCACCAAATAAACTGTCCCCAATTGTTCTCACAGTTTTATGGAAGATGCCTTATTCTCCGCTTGATCGTATATCAACCTCTGATGTGTGTTTGCAAAGGAAGCTTAAGAAGAAAAAGACGAAAGTACTAATTAATCAAGAATAAAGACCGATGCTGTCACTGCATGCATAGCTGTGTATATAATGGACGATTTTTTTATGTGTACACCAAATAAACTTGATGCATTTGCTTCGCTTTCGCTTGTGTTCATAAAAGCAGGAATCCAGCTGTGTGGATGTCAGCAGCGTTGTAGATCGCTAGGCAGCCTGGATATGCTCAGCTCCAGATGCTCCTGCTCCCTTTTCATACACCTCCCTGTATCTTCGTCTTCCCTGCCTGGTTTTATTTGAGCTGTTTTCCTGTGCCGTTCCAATCGGATGGCTTAGAAGACTTTTTTTCCCCTACCTTCCATTGTGTAAAAACCATACTGGCTGACAGTTGCCTGTATGAAACTGGGCTTTCAGAGCTTTGTCAGGCTGCTGCATTGTGACAGAAGAGTCTCAGGTGCAAAAACTAGGCGTTGGTAAATGAATGGAAAAAAATTCACAGTGCACATGCAAAAGAAGGACAGATTCCAAAGAGACAGGTGCAAGACAAAGAAAAGTTTGAGGGGGGTGTTACGATGCAAGTATGCCCTTGGGTATTTTAATGTGTTTAGGTCAAAGGTGAAAATTTTTAGAAACGCTTGACAAAAGGATAAAAGGTGGTGCTCTTATTCCTCGCTCTCACTATGGCTGTTTTAAAGCTACTTGGGAAACAGTCAATAAAGTCAATCAATACTGCTGAACTGCATTGGAAGACAAGTACAGGCAGTAGTGTATCTCCAGATTTTGCAGAGTAGAATTCTTGGCTGTGGGATCTGACAGAAATTGAGTTTCTTATCTAAAATGGCAGAGTGAGCTAAAGTTTTTTTTTCCCCTCCCTAGGCTGTAGGAACCACCTGACAAAGAGTTCTCAATTTATTTCCAGTTTCACAAACACGCCTAAAAGTGCGTTACGTTCACATGCATTCGCATCTTTCTGCACCACACTCTGTTGTATTTCCTCCTATGGTGTGTTTTAGCGTTTCAGACGAGAGCTGTGTTTGACTGCTGATACTGTGGAATTTGCTGCAAAGATACAGCTGGGATCATAAGCACAGATCACCTTACTGCAAAAAAAAAAAAAGGAAGAGAGTGATAGCAGCTGGAAAGCAAATGCACATATGTCAGCCATCTGGAAAAGTTACCCAAAACACTATGCGTCCTCTGTACTGAGACAAAGAGGTCATTTTACTTCAGGAAAAACATTGTTTCCCTGTATTTTTCAGTGCAAATGAAGCAGCAAACTGTACTAGCTTTTTAGTCTGTTGTAGCAGTTTTAGCACTTCCCAAGGAGTCTTAGAAATTACTTGTTACATTCAACAGGCTTATAGCCACTCTGTGCACTACATTCAATGTACCTGAGGTTAAACTGTTTGACCCTTACACCCTTCACCCCTCTAAACCAGCTCCAATTGCTGCTGTTCAGGAGGTCATGGGACATAGGATCTAACGGACGGGTTCAAAATCAGATCAACTGAGAGACATGGGAGACAGAAATTAACTAATAAATGAAAGAGTGAGTCTCTCCACAAAAGCATGCATGACATTGCACTTGTGTTAAGCTGCTTTCACAGATGCACAGCAGCTCTGAATTCGTTCAAAGTAACAGTAACTATTTAGAAACTTTAGAATTTCACTCACCATAAGTGAGTATTATATATTATTCATCAGGTATTTCCATTAAAATGCCCAAGAAGTCACCAACAGTTGCCAGATGTCAGTGTTAGGACAGCCGTGCCCTTTACTCAAGCATTCAAATGACTATGAAAAGAGCAGTATCAATAGAGGCCAAAACGGGTTTTGTAGCAGGCTGTAAGTATGGTTTTTAATGCTCTAAAAACATTTTAACATAGACGTTTGTGGGGGTTCAACTGCTTTTGAAGACAGTCTTACTAAGTGGCCACTTGAGGAACTGCAGTTTCTCCTTGGCTTCATTTACCAGCCCTGGAGGCTGTCGCTTGGGCCTGCCTCCTGCATGCTCTATGCTCAGAAAGCTCCCACACCCAAATGTGCTCATCTGATTGAATGCGAATCAGTACACGTGTGAAAACTGCTTTGCATTGCCACTTGCACTTTGCATGAGTCAGTTTCTGAAGTCTGTTTGAGAACATTAAGATGGTTAGAGGTGTACTGACCACATCTTCTTGCTCATATATCAAGAATCCACAAAGCCTCAACACTTGGCTTGTTATAAGCGAGATAATTGCCCAAGAACAGAGGGCGTTGCTTACTGTACAGATTTAAGAGTCTGTGAAATTGTATATTCACAGACTGGTTGGTATATAAAATTTATTTTCACTGCTCAAGGGACCATAGATTGAATATTTGTTTTGTGATCTGTGAATACTTGGTATTTTATCAGCGTCCATGTGTAGCTTTCCTAAAATTAATGGGGGTTCAAATTTCTCAGTAAATGTTGTCAGCATGTAGACACCAAATGAGGCGGTGTCTGACATATTGTCTGATATTATGAGAATGAATTGTTTAAAGCTTTTGGTACCTATTAATTAAAAGAAGATGGAACATAACATTAACATAACATTTTCATGTTCAAAACTATAATAATTAAAACAAATGGCTGGTTTAAAAACTCTGCACACCTGAGTGAATGACAGGTGAGCACGAGGGAAAATAATTTAATTATAACCTCCACACACGTAAGCATCCAGCACCCGTTCACCAGAGAGAATTTAATCATCCAATTAGGGAATACTAGCTATTAAAGTTGAGTGATTGAATTCTGCCTGGTGTATGGGTGTGAACATATATAACTGTGTGTTGAAGGTTAGTTGGACCAAAAACATTGTGATTTAATAGGCGAAACAGTGCATGAATGTTAGAATTGATCTTTTTAAAATAATAAAAAATAAAAAAGTCTGACTCCAACTATTCAGACTTGGATGCTATTCCAAGTCTGAGTAGTTGTGTTAATGCAATGTTAAGATTCAGTCCTCGGATGAACTGAGTGGGCTGCAGACGACATGTGTAGCAAACGTTTCTCTCAGTCGGGTGACAGATGAGGTTGAATGCTCGCTTTCTCTGTAACGATTGGCAACACAACTCAGGGTGCTGAAATGGTGTTAGCGCGCTGCTGCGGGCTACAAGCAGACTCTGAAATCTAAATTAATAAACCGAGATTAAAGGTTTATGAAATGCCAAGACATTGCACACCAGCAATCGTTTAACCTCGACCGAAATGCTACACTGAGCACACTTCGTGCCATTTAGCGTCACAGTTTGGCTTCCAGACATCGCGCGATGATGCTGCATTTCTCCACAAACAAGGCTGAGTCAGAACAATCTTTTTTAGCTGTGCAGCCGTGTGCTTTTGTTGCCCCGGGGCTTCTTCGTCATGAACCCCCATCGTGCCAATGCAGTGGTCTCATTAAAATATATGAGGAAACTGGTGTTTTTCGCCCCAGTGTTGTCAGTGTGAAAGGAGCCCCGAGGCTGTGGAAACCAGTAATGCTTGGACTGGCCTCATCCAGGTGTGGTTTGATATGCAGAGGAAACTGCAAGACCCTGTATCTTCCTACCTTGCAGGAATGTTATCTAATCTGACACTTACTCAGGAACACAGATCTCCTCACCGAGCTCAGGCAGTTTGCTGGCAGTAGTTCAGTTGTTGTTTTTTTTAGATATTTTTAATGCAGTATTTTTCCAGTCTTCTTAGTGACTGATTAGGGCTAAGATATTTCATCACAGCTTTTTTTTTTTTTAGCTAAAATAGCTTTCTCGCCTTTGAATGTGCAGCCCACATGTACAAAGAGTTTTTTTTTTTTTTAGACTCTATCTGGCTACTCACACCTTTACCAAAGCGGCAGCTTCAGCTTCTTTCAAGGTGCTGGACATAAAAGCCATGTGCTAAGTGGATGTCTGGGTGCTTGCAGCTAACTAACAAGAGGCAGCAGCAACCAGCAGCCTTGGGCTCTCCCACTGGCAAAGACCCACTGACTGCAGCCTCAGGGATATTTTATTTACTTGGTCACTTTGAAATGTGCACACTTGATCCTTTAAAGCCTATATATGGCTACGCTTTTTGTACTTGCTATTTTAGAGCATCTCACTTTGTTAGATTATTGTACATATTCATACATCACATACAGTATAGCAGCCTACTGAACAATTGATTTAAAGTGAAGTCGTTTTAATGGAAATTCTTGCATGTTCTTAGATTGCAGCCAAAAGTGTAGGTGATTTACGTGCCCTGACAGTTACCGTACGTGTCTGTTGGGTCACATGATAGCTGCGCATAAAAGGTAACCTATTTTTCCTAATATCATTTGTCTTGTGATTGAAATATCAACAGCCCAAGGTAGGATTCTTCCCTGGGTTTGCTTTGATTGGCACAAATGAGAGGAAATGTAGACAATACGGGGGCAAGTGGAGGCATATGGACTGAAACAGACTCAGAGATTAGTCATGAGAACTTACCATTCACTTTCGCTCCTCTCCCCACACAAAACTCAAACATGCTGTAAGTGCAACGTGAAATGGAGAGGCTGTAAATCATATACAAATAGTTTCTGTTGTTTTACAGACAGGAAGAATTACATCAATATCGACTCTGTCACAGAGAAATCTTGGCTTTCTTTTTTCTTTTTCTTTTTACACGGTTTAAGTAAACTGGCACAAAGGGAGGTGTGTGACAGTGTTATTGTCTCTTTTTAAATCAAAGAGATATATTAGGATGAGGTTAAATATGTGGTGACTCCTACCTGAGCTTTAATTAAAGTTACTGGTAAGAGGACCAGTCTACATGTTGAGGCATTGAAGATAAACGTCAACGTGGCCTGAGGGAACTATGACTCACGGATGTTCTTTTGGCACTGGTTTTAGGATCTTCTTTCTTTCTTTCTTTTCTAAGAAGAGGGTCTAAGTCTCCTCTTATTTCGCAGCTTTTCGGTAGAACTACGGTGTGTAAGGTGCTTCCACGAGGAGCTGTCAGTAAAACATCAAGAGCACATCATCATTCTAAGCACCTGACCCAACACCAGATATATTTCTTCCTCTTCATCTCAGGACTCGGAGGGGGTCCGCTCTTTCTCTCTGCACCCCCTTAAATTTACTCTTAATTAACCTCATTGCACCACGATCCTCAAGCGCAGGTATCTACATAACAAATCAAACTTTTATAGCTTCCTCAGCACCACCTCTTTTTCCCCCCTTCCTTTTTAAGGTCTAATCCAATTCAACTGCAGCAGCCAAGATAGATAATTAGGGTATCATTTTACATATATGCAATCAATAACAGCATTATTTAGCTCCAGGCTGAGGGAGGTGGGGGGGGGCAACATCTAAGAAGCCTGATATTTATCTCTTAGTCCCTTTTTTCCCCCTGTAATTAGATGTCCATGGGCTCTTCAATTAACATAAACCCAAAGCGCTGACTTTTCGACATCTCATTAATGAACCACAGCCCTTTACACTTCACTTTACAAAGATAGAGTGGACAAGGCTGCACGGGGCCATGAACTTGGGTGCTAAGTGAAGAAGAGGCTTTTTAAAATGTTTCTAACGGGGACTAGCACCAGCTGAGGAGATAGCATACATCTTAATGAGGTTCAAATTAATTTGTTCTTTCAGAATTCCTCTCTTCAACAATTTTAAAGAGACTATAAATATTTCAGCATTGTAATGTTCTTTTTTTCTGGGCATAGAATTGTTAATTTTTACACTGGTTCAGGATAAAAT
Organism: Simochromis diagramma; assembly: GCF_900408965.1. Lineage (NCBI taxonomy): Eukaryota > Metazoa > Chordata > Actinopteri > Cichliformes > Cichlidae > Simochromis > Simochromis diagramma. The sequence goes on from NW_024386801.1 coordinate 9,762,898, forward strand.
GATGCACTAGGAATGACTAAACCAAAGGTTTATGGAAAAGCTGACCCGCCGTAATGGTTTGAAACGTAGACAGGAGAGCCAGTTTATGCAGAAAAGTCAAATTTACTTTACATCTTGGAAAATTTTCTACATATAATGTTGGCCGTATTTGATTGAAATAGTAAAAAAGAAAGAAAAGAGAGAAGTGGAGTATTGAAATGTTGTGCACATGGTGGGATTTGTAGGTGCAGCTAGCTTGGCTGGAGGAACTTTAAAGTCAACGTGTGTGGTCAGAGTAATGAAGTCAGAGAGTGCTAAGAAGCAGCTGGGGCTGGAGGTGATCTAGAAAAACCTTCAAGCCAACTGTGCAAAAATGCTGAAAATTTACAGCTTGACTGGTTAGATATATATTTTACCAACTTACTGGAGGTTCAGTTTTGATTGACTCTAAGGTGCTTGCTTGTGGCAGCAATAAAAAGCTGTCAAAACACAAAACAATTCCCCATGCAAGTCTCATTATCATCAAAAATATGAAGGCTGCTAAGTAATTTGAGGCTGACACTTTTTTACTTCTGCATGCATCGTTTTTTTTTTTTGCTGCAGCTATTGTGACAAGATGGGACAAAAGCGAGAGCGGCATGAAACCCCCGCAGCTGTGCATACATGACAACGCCGCAGGACATGTAGCAAAGTTCAACAACCAGGCAGAAGAAGCCAAGACATAAAAGAGCAGCGAGGAACTGCTTGTTTTCTAAAAACCGAATCCCCAGACAGTGTTTGCAGCTTTTACTTAGGATTAACGGTGTGGGTCAGGTTGTTATGATAAAGTCTGCATTCCTCTCTCAGTCTTATCGTCATTTACGCAGGTCAAGGATGAACAACTGGAGTTTATGGGAGAAAAATATCAAGTGTATAAACCAGGAATGTCAAACATAAGCCCCGGGGACCAGAACCTGCCCAGCAAAGGCTCCAATCCGGCCCACTGGATGACTTCAGTGTCGCTGGTCGGGGCCACATAAGATTAAAGTGGGCTGTATGTGGCCCATGATGTAAAATGACTTGTGAATTACAGCTGTGACAGCAATTTATCATTTTTATTCCAAGGGTAAAAACTTTGCACCGCCGGTCTGTGTACAATACCAAAAACAAACAGAAAAAAGCATCAGTTTTTCTAATGGCTGTGGAGACAAATATAAGAATAATGCACACATTTTCATCATTTCCACAGAGCGCCGTTGAGCCCTATCTAATTTTATATTCATAAACCGAATATATAGCTTGTCGTTCATTTTTTGTGCAGAATTTTTAAAGCAGGAAATTAAAAAGGCAGCTGTTTTATTGAGATAAGCTTTCCTTGCATACATTTATGAGATCGTGCATGCAAATGGAGTCATAGCTGCTCACCAGTGTGTATGTATGAGTGTTTGGGGTTTTTTTTATTGTTTGTTTGTTTGTTTGTTTGTTTTTTAAACCCTGTCAGGTGCTGAATAGTGATTCATCATCCACAGTCAAAAACAGTTATCCATTCACAAATGTTTCTCCCTGAAATTTGGCCTGATCGGCTCTGTTGAGCAGCAGAGCTAATTATTTGTCTAGCGGCCTGTACACACTCTGTCTAGTTCGGTCCATGTCTGGAATTAAACAGTGTGCATAATTCTTGTTGGATTGCAGTCCATCTCTGCTCAGTACGAGAGAGAGAATCTGCAACGAGGGTTTGCACATTCAAGTCCCTCCGTCTGTGTGAATGAACAGGCCAATTTGCAAGCCTCCTGCATCCGCATTGTTTCAGACTGTGGCAGTAATTCCACAAATTATCTGAGCCTCCCATATCAGCCCTTAATAGAGTTTTCTGAATTCATGCCCACACCTTATTACCAAAGACAGTCCTGCTGTGCACACCACCCCCTCTTTTTAAATGCCAATCGTGCACATGAAACATAGATCTTAGACAGTTTGTATTATCAATGAATGCTAAAGGGACTCTCACAGGTTAACACCCTTCTGCTGAAACCTCTGGCTGCAATACAAGTTGAATTTAAACACTAAAAATACTCCACGTTCCCATGAGGTCAGCCCATAGTGGCATATTCAATTTACTATAGCTTCCTTATATAGATATTATACCTACAACTGAGTCTGTGGAATAAAACTGTCTCTAATATATTGTATAGACAATAATATCCATTAGAAATGTTGTTTCAGGTAAACAAAGCAGAAATATTTCCCTGATCAGTCCAGCACAAAAATTGCACAAATATATACAGAGACGCTTCATCAAAGTCCGAAATGTATTTTTAATCTTTTTCAGGTTTCGTCGTTCTTTTTTTAATACTCAGCTGCTGCTATTATTATTATTGCTGAGTAGTCTAGCAAAGCCCAAAGAATAGATTAACTATTTGAATTAATATTGTCAGCAAATGGCAAAAATGCAGAGCACAAAGTTTGTTGTGATGCCATTAGAATCCATTAGAATCAAAGCTGTTCAGTTTAGCATCACAAGACAAAGAATAGCAGCAAGCTAATTCTTTGCGTTTGTGGATAAGAAATTACTTTCTCGTGTCGATTTGTTGATTAAATCGACACGAGAAAGTGATGCCCAGTCTTGATTCTAAGTCTGACACCTCTGAAAAGAAAAGCCCAGCAACGCTATGATGGCCTAATTGTTATGCTGCAGGAGTGCAGAAGGCGTCCGGAAGGTCACTTCGAGCATATGATGTTTACTAATCCCTGTCTGACTCAGAAATACTGCAATAGATCGGGTTTCTTACACAGTTCATCCGCGCCCAACGCGCAACCGGCCGGGTGTGGATGAATGTAGTTTGTGTCGAAAGACTGAAACATCACCTAAAGATGTACAGAAACCATTTTTTCTCTGAGGAATTTATGACCCAAAATCACAGACCGTGCAACTGTTCTGTCCCGAGAATCTCACAGTTGAACTTTTGATCCGGCGATGAGGAAGCCTAGCATGTGATGATCTGAGGAAATCACCTGATAGTGAAGCAAGAATTACTCATCTGCATTTGTCCACATCGTCTGTGTGGTTTATGATTAATCGTGCTGCAGAAACCTTTTTCTTAAAACTGCGGTCTCCGGGAAAGATTGAGCAAAAATGAATCAGTCAGTCTTCTTCTAGTATACAAGTATGTAATCTCTTCATTACAAAGTGTGAAGAATAAATGTTTCTGCCAAGACCAAGGACCTTGTAATCTTTTTTTTTTTTTACATTAGTCTCACAGGCATCTTCATCTCTCCTTGGTTTCTACCATATAGTTTCTGCTTAACACATTTTATAACATACTAAATCACAGACGATTAAAGGAAATCACACAGCACCCCGAGCATATAGGCATCACCCAATGCTTTTGTTCCTATAATAGTAATGTAGCTGATTGTCACACACATGCACACGGAGGCGTGCGCACACACACACACACACACACACAAAATTGAAGCATTATAATAATCCAGTGACATGTAAAGCCGTTGTGTTAACTGGCCGTAATACCTCAGCAAGGCAGCGTGTACACCAGCTGCGTTTAAGATGAGGCCGGCATCCGGCACCTCTAAAGCCATTCTTTTCACACCGGGGTGTCACTCTTTCATGTTCTTCTGCTACATCAATGTAAAATGTGCTGCCTCTCAGTGGCCATCTGGAGTGGGCAGGTCTGGGCTGTGATAGTAAAATGAGAGGATTCACAGGGGTCAGTTTCTTGCTGGATGCACCGAGGGATGATGTAATGTGACAGTTCTGGCCAGCGGCTCAGTGCAAGCAGCATCAGTGTCAATAGAAGGTGCAATCAGAAGCTCATTAGGAAAGGCTTGTGTCAGCTCTGCATTTCTGCTGGCTTTCTCCCGGCCACTCTGCTGCTTCGCTCAGACGCTGCTAGTCCGAGGGAAACTGGAGCAGAGAGAAACAGTTATGCTGGAGGTTTGAAACGCTTGAGGAGAGAGGAGCGGGTGGGGGGTTGTGGTGGTATTTTCCTGCATGCAGCCTGATCCTAAAACACAGGTGCAGGTTCCTTGCAGCCCTTTGAGCATACCCCACCCCAACCCCTCCTCCCAGCTGCAAAGTGTTTGTCCACTTGATCCTCCATTAAATCCTGATTATTATGGATTTGTCTTTTTCAAATTGGTGATTTGCAAAGATAAGGGACTGATAAAGGTTATTTGGCAAGGGCTGTTTGCTGCCAATCAATGAGACTAATTAAACTTGATCCAAATACTACAGAAATATGAGTATGTAAAAATAGAGGTGAAAGCAATGCAGATATCCTCACTGCCTGGTTTTAAAAAAAAAAGCCATTTGGTTTAAGTGAAAGCAGAGTTGTCACTACGCATGGGTTCGGTTCGGTTTTTTTTATAAGATAAAAAGTGTTCAAAAGTGCGTTTCTGCCTGGTTTTCAGTGCAGACCTCTTTTCGCTGCAAAGCATCTAGTTTAAAAAAAGAGAGAGAGAGGGGAGGGGGGTCTGATATTTGGGGCTCCCATGCGGCGTCATGCAGAGCCGATCATTGTCTCTCTCACACTTTCTAACTAGCCATTTCACAACATCCACACAGCGGATCGAGCTGTACGCAGCAGCAGTTTTACCTTCAGGGCTTTTTTTTCTTTCTTTCGTTTTTTCTCCTACACGACGTCGACCCATAACTAACAATTTGAATTCGGCACGCGGATGAGGCCAATTACCGGACTTAATCTATCATTACGTCCCCGTTCCGATCGGCTGATAGTCAAATGAGTTAAGCGATGGCTGAAGAGCTCCGAGTCCGCCACCGGGTGCCAGAAGTGGTTGTTTAAATTTAAAAGAAAACAACTAAAAGAGAGAAGAGAGAGGGGGGAAACACTTTGATTTCCTTGCAACGCGGACTTGGAGAAGCTGTTCGGCGGACATGATGTGCAGAGTGGCGGATTTTACGCGCAGAAAGCCGCTGGGTGCGTTTGATTTCGGATTACTGTGACACACTGGCTGTGTAGTTTTCAGGGGGAGATTTTTTTTTTAAGGAGTCTGCTTCCCTCTCGCTCCTGTTCGCTGCTGTCCTCCAGGACTCCAGAGTCGCGGAGATCCCATGCAGTCGCCAAGGTTGGTTCGAGACTAAATTTTACTCCTTATTTCTCATATTAGGCAGGAATGTGATCAGTTTTGTGCTGCTCAGCCCTGTAATGTGTCTTGTCTTCCTATCATCCTGCCCGGAGTGTTTGGATTTCAGCAGATTTAATAACCTGATCCTTTTTCCAGTGTCACACAAGAAAAAACTAGGAGAAAACTGAATTTTGAAATGCACCAGACCCCCCACCAAAAAAAAAAAAATGCATTTACACGCCTCATTACTTCTAAATTATTGGACAACTGGGAGTAAAACTATTAATCACAATTTTATATGTTATTTTGTCTGGATTTAGCAGTCACTCCCGACTAAAAATACCCTTGAGGCCACTTTAATCCAACATGCAGTCAATGATGATCTTAACGGTGCTACAGGACAAATGCGCCTGTCGGATGCAGATTTTTCACCTTTTAAATCCCAACTGCGTGACAGCTACCTGTAATTAGACCAATAACCGAGCTGTCCACAAAGCTCAAATTTAATGACAGGTTTGGTTGTCCTCGTAACGCCATGTGCGTTTGTGTCATGATTTGAGGTTTCATATCAGAGCTCATAACAAGCGCCATCTGTTGGAAAAGAGGATCAGTCCCTGTGGCTGTGGAGATAAAGATAAATGGACAGAGATATGTTGGCCTGTGCAACCAGTTTAACGCTGCACACAAAAGAGATGGAGCATCTTGTTATTTAGATTACACAGGGAGGATTTAAAAAAAACTGTCTGCTGTAATTCCCCCAGCAACCTGGTTTGACAGGTGATATCAGAGATTTAAGCAGCACATCATAAAGCCATTATGCTGGATTTATGGAGATGTTTTATTGTTATATTGTGTCACCGCTACCTGTTACAGCATGTGGACGACAGGGTCTCCCGGATAAATATGTCCTCATTTATATGACGGAACATGGTGGTGGTTAAAAAGCAAAAAAATTTGAGCTGTAGATAAAAACATAACTAAGCTAAGCAATTCAGTGATCAGTGTGTTGACTCGGAGAGGTGGTGATTAGAAAAGACATGTCCTAACCTCATTTTGATTGATTATTTTATTAGTGATTTATCGATTAATCAATAAAATGTCAGAAGTTTCTTCCTATTTCCCCACCCAGGAAATACACCAAAGAGGTTCAATTTCAGTGAGAGATTTAAGAGCCTCTTTGATAAATAATTTAACTAATCAAACTGGAAGCAATCAAATTAGCTGATACTAATACTGTAATTTATTATTCTGGTATTCTAGCAGAAACAATTAGTGATTCAGAATAAGGAATACATGGGGTCGTTTTGGACAAAGAAATAGAGCTGTGACTTTTTATTGATATTTACAAACCCTCTGTGACACAACTGGTTTCTCATTCACTTTTAATAGTAATAACTGAATCCTTTAATGAAGCTGGATAACAACAGATAACTATCATTCATGCTTGTTCTCCATAAACGGATCATAAAAATGACTAGTTGGCTAAAGCACTGACAACAACAATAATTTCCTCTATTTGTTTTGTTGTTCAAATAGTGCAAACACATCTTCACATAATGAGAGTAGATGGTTGATATGGATGTTGTAGGTTAGTCTGCAACAGGTGATGTGTGTGCAGCATCTGTTTTTCAGATCTGGTGCATTTTGCAGATTGATCGCTGGGCTGCTTCTGCCCAGCAGCTGACTGACATCTGATTAAGACAAGCTGCATCAAACCCTTCAGAGTGCTGCTGAACAGCTTCATTCCTCTGCTGCAGCCACGCTACAATCCAAAAATATTCCACAATTCATCAAAACATTTCACCGAGCAGCTTATACCTTTCAGCTGCGCTCATTCCTTCCTTTCAGATGTGAATGCTCGGTATATTAGGTTTGGAAGTAAGTCTGCACGGGGGCCACCCTTGTTGAAAACATGTGTAGGCTCGGACCTCTTTGTACATGAACATATCCATCACCCGCAAGAGGGACAGCAACCACAAAGACAATCAGCGCTCTGTGGAAAAATACTGTACAGCCAGCCACAACCTGAGCAAGATGGTACATATTTTGGTGTAAATGAAATGCTCCACTAATGTGTCATCAGCACAATTCAAAGCTAATCAAAAAGAGGAGCGGATCAACACCTGCACTTCTTGTCATTTGGAGAAATGCTTTTAAATCCACCGAACCAACATGGAGGAAATGCTCACTGCAACGAGGGGCTGCTTGTTCTCATTTCAGTGAAGTAATTAAGTTGTAAAATGCCATCAAAATTCTTACAATCAGGTGGGGCTCACTGTAAGTTTGAGTACCTCATGCCCGGGTGCTTTAAACGACTTGTGCTGGGTAAACTATGGCCGCTGTGATATCAAAGAACTGCGGTGTTTCCACACTGTTTCGCTCTCTCTTTTTTTTAAGTCATTTAACAACCTGAGGATGAGTTTACATCATATAATTACAGGCACATTACACATAGCGGATGGTTAAATGCTTATTTTGAAGTTAATGCCTTGAAACATGGTTATAAGAAGATAACATTTGCAATAACAAATACTGTGCAATTTGTTTTTCACCCTCCTAGTAATTGTTTTTAAAATTATGACTTATGGCTGAATACATGGAGTTAGGTAACATTTTAGTAAAGTACGCTATTAAATGATTCAACTTTTTGTCAGTATACAGATATTGATCCTCAAGCTAAGATAATCTCCAAACATTCACTCGTTCCACTATGTTAAACACGATCAGTTTAATGGTTTTCCTTGTTATGTGTACCAGGAACCCAATTATCTTTGGATCAGATCAGGGTCTGGGAATCTGTGATGGGGATTTTTCCCTAGATTAAAAACCACAATGGAGAAATTAGGAAGCAAATCAGTGAGATGAATCCACAATTACATGTATGCTTTATCATTTTGACCCAACTTTTCACTCAATCCTGGGTATTTGTGGTAATGAGACCATCTTGTTCAATAATACCTTTGCACATTGCCCACAGTGGGCTATATTGGGTGGAATGGTTAACGTGGCTTGTAGCAAGCATATTAAGGTGATGCAAATGATGTATAGTTTTTCGAGAAGTGATATGAAGAAAAAAACTGATGATTGTTCGTATTGTTGGTGGTTTTCCTCTTGTTAATCTGCCCACACACGCTCTGTGGAGGCATGACACAGTTTTCATTTCAAGCCTTTAAACGGTGCGGTTGTTGTTGTGATCTTATAACAAATCAGATCTTTCTTTTATATGGCGGTGTGGACTACCACTTTGTGGGTCATGAAAAGTCGGTCGTCGTATAACAAGTCTGCACACTGAGGTGTAATTTGAGTCTCGCAGAAAGGTGGGGGTTTAAGGGCGAAACGGGCAGCCGTGATTGGTTCAGCTTGTCCGATGGCCCGCAGAGGCTTCGCCTCCTCGGCACTCCCTAAAAGGAAGGATAGCTCGGCTGCCTGCCTGCCTGCTTGGAGCTGTTTCAGCTAGCTGCCTAACTTTTACCGACGAGAGGAACAAAACAGCCTCTTACCAGGCGGTGATGAGAAGACGGGACCCCCAGCTTCAGACCGTTTTCATGGACTTTCTAGTGTTTTCTTAGCGAAGGCTTGGCGAGTTGAGCTAACTGTCCTCCACTGTTTTTTGTCCTTAATGCGACCAGGGAGAGGAGTACAGTGCGAGCCCGAGCTGGATGGATGGTTATGGGGGAAAGAGGGAGACCCTCGGCGCTTGAAGTGTGCAGAGTCCTCGCCGTGCTTTTCTCACTCTTCCCCTCTGGTAAGAATTTTTTTTTTTTTTGTCCGTTTTCGTTTTCTTCCTTTTTCCTTTTAGACCCAACAGGCGCGTTTTACGCCAACACACACGGTTTATATGACTTCACGTAACTGTTAATCACAGTGCTAGCAAACTCCAGAAGTTATTAGCATTGATTTTTCTCCACCTTGGCGTCCAAAGTTGCCTGATTTATATACTTTTTATTTGCCGAAATATTGTATTTTGTATCATTGTTATTATTGAACCACTTGTTTTTATTTTTCAAAAAAAAATGTGACGTTTTAGCGGGAATCCGAAAACTAGTATGAAAGCTTATAATAGTCCTTATCGTTTAGTTAAAAATCCACCAAACTCTATACAAAAAGTGACTAAAATCTAGAGAATTGCAGCGAAGCGTTTACTTTGTACGTTTATAATTGTTTTTAATTTGAAAATATTAATTTTTCATATTTATTTAATGTTAGAAATCTTGACATTTAAAAATAACATTTTGCCAGGTATTAGTTTTGAGACAAAAACCACTGAAAGGTCTTCCCGGAGCTGCATGCGGCTCTCCAAAAGTGTTTTGTTGGGGGATGGGACGTGTCTCGGGGTTTTGGCTTCTTCAAAGTGTTTTTTCAAACCGAGAACTGCACCGTAGAAGCACAATAATGTATCTTATTAACTATATATTTGTGTGACTGCAGTCAGTCACTTTTTCAGCTCACTTAGCGCAAAGCCTTATCGGTTTTCTTCTTTGATCACATGCCGTTACACAACAAAGTGATAATACGCTGATAGCTGAGATCAAGATTAGTTTATTGCCGTCTTGATAAGTGGATGGGTGGTGTGGACGCTTTGAGTTGTTTAAAGTTTGACTTCAAAGTGCTGGTAGTCCACCCCCCGGAAACCTCTCACAGCCAGTTCAAATAAATAAATGCCTTATTAATCGAAGGTGATAGTATTCAAACATGGTGTTGCAATGATTCATCCTGGGAAATGTTAAAGTAGCATTGGTGCAAAAGTTCGCCGGATATTGCAACAAAGCTGGAGACCCCAGAGGAGTAGTGTTATTAATCGGTTATCGTGTAGATTAGTATCCCTAATCGAGTTTTTACCTGTGCATATGAAGAAAGAGAAATGGAAACAACTGGATTTGAAAGGGAAGTGAAGCGAAGCTACCTTCTTTCCAGGCTTCGCTTTTGTTTGTGGCTACATCATATAAAATGTATATATTGGATGAAAATTACATCTAATGTTATTGTAATTGTTATTAATTCTATAGATTGTTTTTTATCATTTACAGTATAGTATGCACAAAGAAAATGGTTAACTTAAGGAGGAACAACACAACAGTAGCCTTTTGGATAGAGAGTGTGCTTTAAAGTGTCATGTTTCTAGATGACTTTATTACTTTTGCTCCAACTGGATGTTGTTCCTCCTTGACAGTGAGCCTGCAGTGCAAGATCCTCAAGTGCAACTCTGAATTTTGGGCCTCCACCTCAAACTCTGGACCGGAGGAGGAGTTTTGCACGGCTCTGCGGGCGTACAACAGCTGTGTACGTCGGACCGCACGTACCTGCAGGGGTGACTTGACATATCACTCTGCACAGCATGGCATAGAGGACCTAATGAGCCAGCACAACTGCTCCAAGGAAGGACCGACTTCCCATCCACGTACCCGGACCCCGCTTCCTCCAGCACCCCCGCCGGTTATGACTGACAGCCAAGAACGCTCCGATGGCCCAGAAGTGTGCCACTATGAGCGCAGTCTTCCACGCAACACGGCGCCACCTAACTATACCCACTGTGGCTTTTTTGGAGACCCACACCTCCGAACCTTTGGCGACGACTTCCAGACATGTAAGGTGGAAGGAGCCTGGCCGCTCATCCATAACAAATACTTGTCCGTCCAGGTGACCAACACTCCCGTAGTACCAGGCTCTTTCGCCACCGCCACAAGCAAGGTGAGACCCTCTGTTGTTCCTGTGTATGACTGCAGCACTAGCTGATTGGCTAAGGCTTTGAATATATGTCTTGATGCATGCTCATCCAGGTAAGAAAATCCCGAAAAGTTGAATTTGTTCTGGACGTAGCGTTTTCAGTGGCAGAAACATTTCGTCACTCATCCAAGTGACTTCTTCAGTCTCAGCTGACTGCAGGTTTCACCAATCTTATAAACAGCACATTTGCATAATGACTGAAACTAGCACCACTGACAAACAATGATTGCATTATTCATCAGTGGCGCTAGTTTTTTCTTTCTGAATCCAGTCAGTCCGCTTGCATCTGAGTGATGTAAATTCCATTATCCAAGAGGGTCCATGTGCCAGTTTTTTGTGACAGTGCAGAGTACCCCACAGAGACTGCACTGGATGCACTACAGCTAACTGCAGTGGATTGTTATCGAGGCTTAATGCCGAACTGATCATCCTTAATCAAGCTAATGTTTATTTTTCCACAAAATGTGCTGTACTAAGTATTCTAGAAGGGATTCTGTTCTGTGTTACTAAAAATACACTAAAAGCTACACAGAGCAGAAAAGGAGGGCAAGATGTCTGACACAGGAATGGTATACAATCATCCAGTCACTTTTCAAAATAAAAGACCCTGTGCAGACTAAATGCTGTGCTGCTGAAAGTGTGTTTTGAAGAAGTTCAAAGGATGCTATGTGTGTTGCATCGCTGGGATGAGCCAACAGTCAGTCAGCTAGGGCCACTGTTAACAATTAAAGGGCCATTTACACATTCCTAAGAAGTTGTTCAAAATTTGGTGAACAATTTTTGGTTGATGCGCAGTTAAGAAAAGGACTCTTGTCTGTGTTGTGTTACCTCCGTAATTAAGGGGGGGGGGGGGGGGGGGGCGCAATCAACAATTTCTATTATCATTGACTCAATTAAGTAGCAAAAATGTGCTGGGTACAGCTTTTAAAATGGGAAGCATTGCCTGATTCTGTATAAATATATGGTATGTAAGGATTTGGACTGTCAAACAAAACTGGGTTTTGTAGCATTCTCTGTAGGTGACTTGAACAGGTGTTTTAAGATAATAATTTGTTGATCCTTGCAATATTGCTGGTAGGGTTTCATAAATGTTAGTACAGATTAACCAGCTGCACATATGTGTCTGTGTGAAGAGCTGGGATGATTTCCTTTTGTTGACATATACATGGGCAGCTGCAGAGACCGCAGGTGTGTAGATGTTCTTACTGCCCTGCTTTCTTATCTGCTTGGGGAACATGTTACATACACGTGCATTAGATCAGCATTACAGGAAGACCTGCAGGTCCTTTTTGAAGAGATGGGTTATTTATTTATTTATCTTTATTTTTTTTTCCCCTCGACACATTATTGCACATAAGATTGCCATATACAGGTGTAATAGCAAATTCCATGTGTTCTGAAAGGTGCTGTGGGCCTGTGTTCCTGTCACACTGTGGATCCTGCTTATTTGGATGAGTTCTAAATTAGGATATGAGGAAGCTCGATCCAGCAAATCTCAAAGGGCTCCATGAGCTTTATCAAAATCTTTTGATACTTAAAATCAAGATCTTTGATAAAGCTTATCAAGATCTTTGAGATTTGTTGGGCTGGGCTTCTTCATCTCATAGATCTTGATAAGCTTTATGAATCATATGTTAGTATTAAAACAGCTGTGCTTTGTCGCATGTGAAGCTTCATTCTCTGTTGAGCTCAGTCTGATGTTTGGGCTTCTTATTGTAGCACACAGTGAGCACAGAACTGCAGATTATTTTGTCCACATTATGAGATATTTTCTTACAGATTTATCAGCAGTGCACAAGTCATTATTGATGTTTTGTTGAATAGTGAATTGGTTAGTTTGGATAGCAGCCCCTAAAATGGTCAAACTGGAGGCCATAACATAGGAGTTGGCCTAGACTTGGCAATGCTCCAGCACCATTTGGTTGAGGACCTGAGTCGTTTGCTGAGGATCATAGCTGAAGTACTCAGACTGAGGTATAAGAGGACTTTGTCCCTAATCACATTTTTAGAAACTATAATTTTCTGTAATCAAGGTTTCTAATCATACTCTATTAAGCATTTGTGGGGGGTTTTAGCTTTTAAAGTAATTGCATTTTTGTACTGCTATTCTTGGAAGCAAATGAGACGGCTTTTTAAAGATCATGATTCTGGACAAAGGGAAAACAAAGCAGCAGCCAATGCCACCTGTGCAAACAAGGCCCTTCTGGTTAAAGATCTGCATTAGCAGAGCTCCGTGTTGGTACATAGCTCTCGCTACAGCAAATAAAACTGTCTGGTTATTTCCATCTTCATACCAGTAGATAAGGCAGGCCTTTTTCTTTTGTTTGCTTTTATTAAACATTTAAGAAGGAAACTGGGAAAAGGCAGAAGTTATTGTGGCTTGGATAAAGGAAATTGAAAGAGGGAGAGAGAGAGAGCTGGTGCAGCAGATGAATTGTCAAGCTTAAAGAGTATACTGTGGACCCCCACCCTGTGTCCCCTGTCTCAAACGAGCAGACATCCCAGTTCCTAGGCCGTCCATGTTCACACAAAGGCTCGTTGGTGTCCTGATGAAACCAAGCTTACAGAGTCCTGGCCAGTCTCACTTAATTAGCTGCAGAGTATATCGCTGTGTCCTGGCCCTACGCCACTCCATGGAGCATAGTTCTGGGGGTTCACAGGCAGGTTTTTCAGTACTATGAATGGATCGTCTTTGTGTCTGCAAACTGAGGCCTGATTTTTACATGGCCGAGACTTGTGTTTTTTGAAGGCGTTTGCCTTGGCCTCCCTCATGTTGAGCCAGCCCTGAAATGTGACTCTTAAGTGGGGCGTTGTGGTAGATTGCACAAACTTGTTCTTAATGCAAAAGTATAAGCACTTCCCATTTCATTCCGATGTTTACATTTACTGCAGTTTACTAGGATTTAGTACGTGAGTAGGTAGGGAAATGGTCACTGATAACTTCCTGAGAATCGTAAAAGTTGACCGTAAAATGAATGTTGAATATTGATGCGATTTCTTTCTCCATTCTGCAGCTGACGATCATCTTTAAGAACTTCCAGGAATGTGTGGACCAGAAGATGTACCACGCAGAGACGGACGAGCTGCCGGCTGCGTTTGCAGACGGCTCAAAGAACGGAGGCGACCGCTACGGAGCGAACACCCTGCGTGTGGTGGAGAAGGTTGCCGGGCAGCATGTGGAGATTCAGGCGAGATACATCGGAACAACCATCGTAGTCCGGCAGGTAGGCCGCTACCTAACCTTTGCCGTGCGGATGCCGGAAGAAGTTGTGAACTCAGTGGAGGAAGGTGACAACCAGGACTTGTACCTGTGTCTTCACGGTTGTCCTGCCAACCAGCGTATCGACTTTAGGAACTTCAGAGCTCGAGCGGCGGAGGCCCAAAGCGTCAGCAGGACCAGGAGCAGCACCGGTGCCAACGGCTTTACCTACCAGTCTGCAAAGACCAAGTGCAAAGAGCGGCTTCCAGTGGAGGATCTCTATTTCCATTCTTGCGTGTTCGACCTCCTCTCGTCCGGAGACATAAACTTCACCATGGCAGCCTACTACGCTTTTGAGGATGTTAAAATGCTCCATTCAAATAGCAAAAGATACCACATCTTTGAAAAGGATGCCGAAATGAATAGTGCGGAACAGAAGGGCAGAAATGTACTTTCAGTCTTCCTCGTCAACCTCCTCGCTGTGTTATTGTGGACAGTCTGTCTATAGTGTCTTTACAACAGTGTCCTCATGGTGTGTCTGTCAAGGAGCATTAGAGTACCATCGCTGCGTCCTACATCGGCTCCTCTCTGCTCTGGTTCTGTGACTTGACAGGTAGCTTGCAAGTAGGTCATCCTCGACCCAAGTCTCATTTTAGTGCTATTGTCGTGTCTTGACGTCAGCTTAATGACAGGACGAGCTCAGCGTTCTCCCACCTATCATCACACGTATTTAGCTGCTTCATTGGATTGGTCTTTGAAGAGGGCAGCGGTGAGAGAGCCCAGCTACTGCTGAGCTCAGGATATCCACCTGGGATTAAATCCCACATTCTCAATGGGGCCTGCATACCTATGGGAAGCTGGACAAGATGATCTTTTGCAGAAAGAGGAGTTTGCTGTTCCTCCCTCCTCTGACCCCCCCCCCCCCCCTTTTCATTGGTGCCAAGCCAGTGAAGCTCTATGGCTCATGTGGCAAAACGAGAGGACCTGACAGGGGCTTTTGTTAACCTTAGGCCAGAAGCAGCTCTATGTTTGATTAGTTTCCAGCTTTGGAAAAGCTGGAGCCTTTTGGAAGAAACACTCAGCCAAAAGGATGTCAGAGCAGCGTCTCCAGTTGTCTGCTGTGGAGATTAATGGGTCATATTGTTAGGTTGTGTGTGTGTGTGTGTGCGCGTTAGTACAATATGTGTGCCGAATTCAGCATCTGTGGTTAATTTTGTGTTTGTGCGTGCAGCAGTTTCCAGACAACAAACCTCCAGCGGGAGAACTCCATTCCCATGTCTTTGTGTTGCACCTAAAATTTCAGAAATAGAAAAAGATGAAGCGCTCGAGTTCATCTAGTGGACTCTTTATCAGCCAAGTAGCAAATTCCAAAAAAGGGAACTCAAAAATAGTCATCTGCACGTCATTTTTCACTGTCACGCAACCTTTTCCCCTCCTTTTGAGCCGTCACTGACACGCTGACGTGTGGATCAGACAGCGTTTGTACTTTTAGGTCGGTTATGTGAATGTAGCGAAGAAGAAGGTTTAGAAGTGCAAACTTGTTTAAGGGCACTTAAAGCGTTTACAGAAGGTCGAGCAGCCAATCAAAGCCCGACACCTCCTCGAGAGCATTTTGTGAATTTAAATCTCCGTTTAAGCGTCGGTGGTGTAGATGCCGTTAGTACTCGCTGTAAAGACATCACCTCTAGTCAGTTGAGCATTTTTATAGACTACCAGCGTGCTGAGCTGACTGTGGCTTAGTGAGTAAACGATAAGCATATGTCTGTAGACGTGATTTCATGGCTTAAGTCATTGCCAAAGAACAAGCCCTTGTGCCAACATTTTTCCAAACAGCTGAATTTTCATCTTTCAGTCCTTTAAAAACAGTTTGCGACTCCTGTGTATATAACTCGTGTTTGTGGGTGAATTACAGTAACGCGTACTGTAAAGGCAGCATTGGTTTCTGTTACTGCAGTCTCACTCTTTGCTTTTCTTGTTTCACAATAAAGCTTCGAGGTTTCCAGCTGAACTTTGGCTCTCAGCTGCAGTATCTGTTAGTGTGCAAGTCCTCCCCCGTAGGTCCCGTTACCGCTGGGGCAGTTTAATGGTCATTTATCCTTTTTTACACTGAAGTATTTGGCAGGCCTTACTACTGCTATTTGGAATATGTATCAGTGCAGTTTGACGGCAACAAAAAAGGAAAAAAAAAAACACATACAACAAACTGATGATTGTAATGTTGAATCTTGTGTTGATAGATGTAATTTGTGTTTGTGTGTTTCACAGTAAATGGTTCTACATGTGTAATGTGAGACTGTACATGGTTTTTGTGTATTGTTGAGTTTAAATTTGTATATTACCTGTTGTGTTTTGAATTTATCACTCCAGTTTTTTGTACACAAGATGTTTCAGTGAATGTGAACTTTTGTTTTTCTTTAATTTGAAAAGGGATTTTTCTTTTGTCTTTTTGCAAAAACATGAACGCCACAGAACAGATTAGTCTTTACTGAGTACAGCGTACACATCGGTCTGTGTAGCAGTGATAAACGTTAGTTGTTTAGTATCAAACAAGACTGCCCACCTTACCCACAGAAGAGATTGTTGCAAAGTGTTTTTTTTTGGGGCGTTCATGTTTTTGAGTTTAAAGCACTTTATGTTTTCTTTGACATTTAGCTCTTTTGTTTGACTTGTAAGGGTTTAAAAAATACAAAAAAAAGCTGAATGGGGGAAATGCCAGAAAGATCAAACTGTGTTGTAAATGTGATCCCACATGCCAGCTGTTTGTAATGTAAATTATTTATTAAATAAAAGGAAGATGTCTCGTTTATCAGCTCTCCTTTTGTCCTGTGTGGTGTGAGTTTGAAAGCATTTTTTGAAAACCACCCCGTGTGGGTTTTCTGCCTACACTTTGCAGTGCTTGACTGCCCCCTGCTGGCAAATGTTAAAATGTTTTTTGGGTTTTTTTTTTTTAAGAAGTTTTAAGTTTTGACTTTGGAGTTAAAAATTGATATTAAAAATGGGATTTATGAGCTTTATATAGTTAAAATGTAAACACAGTTAAATGTAAAAGTGACGTTTCAGGTGTATCGACAATTTAGAGAAAAGCATAATAAATAATCTAGAATTGTCAAATTTACTGAACATCCTATGCAGACAGAGTAGGAGGAATGAGTAGGAGGAACGTCCAAACTTCATACAGAAGTCTCAAGGCCAGAATCAGTCTGCTGCAAATTAAATAAAATGTGAGGTCAAAATGTCCATAAAACATGTCTTTCTGACCCAGAGGAGGGAGGAACAGCAAACTCCTCTTTCTGCAAAAGATCATCTTGCCCTTGCAGTGGTCTCCAGAAAGCTCCAGGCAGAATTTGAGTAGGTATGGACATCAATGTGATGCCGAAATGTTATTATCCTGTTTGGAAGAGCCAAATGAATCTAAAATAACACTCAGGTTTACTGTTTGCTGTTGCACTGAAGAACCCTGATCCAGCCTTCCTGTCTTATTAGTCCGTTCACATTTATCTGCAGGAAACGAAACGCAGAGCATGAAACTGCTTCACCTCACTGGAAGGAGAACCGCAATCGGTTGTAGCCGTGATGCCCTCATTTAAACATCGGATAATTCAATCGTGCAGGAGGAAGGTTTCCATGTTAGAATATTATGTGGAGTGGTGTCTTTGAAGGCCACGCAGGAAGAAATATACACAGAGCAAAGATTTATTAGTGTGTGTGTGTGTGTGTGTGTGTGTAATGTGAGAATGGTGGTTTATGTATGTTGAAGTTTATTCTCCTCTAATGACTTCAACAGAAAACATGAAACTGAGGAGAAACTCTGTTAGTCCGTGCTGCGTGGCGTGCCAGTGGCACATTTTCCTACTACAGGCCATCATTGGCGTATTAATTTGGGGTTGGCCATGAATGCAGACATGTTTGTTATTAATAAAGAAGAAGAAAGTACTACAGATGCAGTACACATGGGCACTATAGGATCTGGGGTCTGGAGCAGGTTAATGAATGTAGCTGCTTGTTATGAGCAGCCTGTTGCAAAAACATTATTTATTCCCATTTCTTTAGCTGAATCTATGACAAATGTCAATAATAACACAGTTTGGCAGGCATAAAAAAGCATTATTGCATCAAGAAGGTGATTCTGTAAGAGCGATTACCCATAAATTTGGCACATCTTGGCATAGTGTGCAGTGTGTCCTTAAAAGTTTGAGGAAACTGGATAAATGGAGGTCGAAAGAAGAAGTGTCAGGCCTAAAAACTATCTGCTGGAAAAGGGTGAGGTATGCCTAATTACATGGTTTGGTAGTGACCAGGTGTAGTGACCGCTCCTCAATAAAACCGAAAGGCACCTGAAGGACTCTCAGACCATGAGAAACAAAATGCAAAAGGAGTGGTGAAACAAAGATTGAACTCTTTGGCCTGAATGCCAAACATTTCATGCAGGAAACCAGGCACCAATAATCACCTGGCCAAAATCATTCCTACAGTAAGGCACGGTGGCGGCAGCATCATGCTGCGGGGATGTTTTTCAGCAGCAGGACAGATGAATGCTGCAATGTACTTAAAGTTAACCTGCCCCAGAGCGCTCTCGATCCTTAGACTGGGGCAAAGGTTCATCTTCCAACAGGATGACAACCATAATCACACAGAGCCCAGATCTCTGGTTATCTGAAAATGGCTGTACATCGACGCTCCCCATCCAACCTGATGGAGCTCGATAGGTTCTGCAAATAAAAATGGGAGAAACTGCTCAAAAATGCCAAACTTATAGCATCATACTCAGAAAGATTTGAGGCTGCAATTGCTGCCAAAAGTACTTTGTAATGTGGCAAAATGTGGAACAAGCGTCCGGCTGCACTGTAGATGTGGTTCCTGTGAACATTTAGTTGAACTGATGCTGAAGCCACCGTGTCATGTTGGAGACGAGGTCAGGTATTAGGACAAACTTTGTATTCCTCTCACACCTCTGAAAGCATGATTAGCATTTTAGCTCCTGCCTCTCCTGCAGTGCTTTTACACTTTGAGCAGAGAAACTTCAGAGCATTTTGAGCACTTCTCATGTTTGTAGAGCAAAAGATGAAGCAGTTCTAATAGATCAGTTTCATCAGGCATAGTTTTATGAAGACAGCAGAGATGAAAGTCATTGTGTAACAAAGTTTATTACATATGTCCAAACATATGTACAACACATTTCTCACTAAGAGTGGTTTTTTTGTCACAAATATAAATTATTTAGACTTTCTTAAAGAACATATGATACAGGAACTGTAGTTTGCTTGATGTGGAAGAAAACATGGGCTGGCTGCTCACTGTAACAAATCGGTTAAGTACCCCTGGACAGAAGACGCTTGATTTTCCTTTATATTCTTGTTTAAATATTTCTCAAATCATTAACTCTTTTGGAAAAAGCACACAAATTACCAGAGTGGGTCCCTTCACCAGTTTGCAAAGAATTACAATTTTGTACTTAAAAATGTGCCTGTGCGAGCCCTCCGTATTGTTCATGAGCTGATATACAGTTTGATAATACAGACGTAAATAAGGCACAAACGGAGAAGCAAAGAAAAAGGTAGGAAAAAAAAGAAAAATGGGGGTGGAGCAGGGTCAGATTTGGCACAGGAAAAGTGACTAAAGACAATAAACACAAAGAAATTTCAACAGCAACTTCCTAATTATAATTCAAGAACAAAAATATTGCCAAACGATTAAGTACAGAGAGGAGAAAAAAGAAGAAGAAGCTTATGTCGCTTAATTCCCCCCCACCCCAGAAATAACTGAGTATTTAACCATCGTAATACTGATAATCAGGGATCGATTGAAGTCGTAGTGTTATAAACTTTCGTACAAGTTGTTGCAATAAATACTGCTTCCAAAGCTTTCGATTCATCGGGCCTACTAACAGTAAAGTGGTTAAAGTCAACAGAGCAGGAGGATTTCAATGATTTATACTACTACACAATGATTTTTTTTTTTCCTTTTTAAACACGTGAGAAGCGTGACTTTGTTAAAAACCATCGCTGCGCTTGTAGAAGAAACAACTTGGCTTGTTTCGTCGTTTAAGTGTCAACAGATCTCATTTTAACCCGCATGGTGAAACCCCCATGGTTCGGTTCGGCTACATGTTCGACACAAAACATTTTGAAGGTGCAGGTGAGAACACGGTACACATTCTATCGTACGGAAACCTTCTTATGACATCATTTGCACTTAAAGCTAAACGCAAAAATAAAAGTTCATGTCATGGTTCCTTTGGGAATTATCCCATACATTTACCATTCAAAAAGGCCAAAACACCTTCAGGCACTTTTAGGATGGAGATCATGGAGATTTAGTTCTTGTATCCTAAATTTTCTTTATATAATAATAGTCCATGGGACTAAGCATCCATGAGCGCGCCACTCAGTCTTTCCGTGATTAACTGATGAGTTCGTTTAAATAAAGTTGCATGTTTTAGGTTCTTTGTTTTTCCATCTTTACGACAGAAAACAAAGTTCTTCCTTCACGGCACAAATTCAGAGCCACAGTCACTGTCGGGGGCGGGGAAGAGCAAAAAATAGTTTGGTTTTGCTGGTAAAGAGGGTACGTGTTGATTCCCTTTTCAACTGTGAGCTTATGTTTTGGCCAGTCCAGACTTGTCCATCAGCAGCAGCATGTGGCTTTGACCCTGGACTAAACACTTAAATGAGTTTTTTCAGCCTGCTCTGGGCAGACTTAAGTTTTCCTGTTGTTCCAGTTCGGATCTGCCATGGCATTCAGCTCTCCGGGCCTCTCCAGTGGAGAGCGGGAGTCCTGTGGCGACTTCTGAGCCTGCGGGGAACGAGGGTCTAGAAGTGGAGGAGGTTTTTCAGGGTGGAACGGCCTGTTGTAATGATCTGGCCCTGAAGGACCTGCAGGCCTGTGGTCTGGCATCCTCCTGAAATCCTGAAGAGGACCGTCTCTTCCCTGGTGGTAGTTAGGGCGGAAGTCATCAGGACGTCTTCTTTTGGGGTCTGGATGCCTGAAATATAGTTGAAAGGTCGTTAAACTAAAGAAACAATGGTTCTCCTTACAGTGTAGTATTGTAGGGTCTTTACCTTAAAATATTAAGCACCTTGAGGCAACTGTGTTGTGATTTAGTATAGTATTAATCGAATTTATTTATCACTAAAAATAAATTCGTTCCAGTAATAATAATGGAGCTAACATCTCTGTAACTTAGGTGAGAAAAGAGCTTATTATGCACAGTGAACACGCCTGCATTAAACAGAGCGCTCTCTCTAAAATGTTGCCCCATTATCTCCTAATGAGCCTAAATAAGTCACCTGATACTAGACATCCCTTCACAGATGTTGGTGTTACCATCGAGCCTGACGCTTTTCCCATTTCCTCCTGTTGTCTGTTAATTATTCTGGTTTTTCCTGAATAGAGGAATTTTTGGTGACACCTCATTTTTGTATTCAAAACCTGAAGTAGCGACATAGTTTGACTTCTCTCAACAAAGTGAAAACATTTTTACTCCAGTATAGTTTCTGGCTAATCTACTCGCCTCAGAAGGTCACCATATTCACGTAAACTCACCTGTCATAGTAGGGTCGGTGACCCCTGTGGTCCCGGTCGTTGCTGTACTGCTCGTATGGTCTTTTTCGAGGAGAGGAGTTGTTGCGGTAACCGCCCGAGCTGCGGTAGGGGTCTCCGTGCGGCCGTCGATCACCGTAGTGGTCCTTATAGCGATGAGGGTCATAGGGATGATGCCGATCTCCCTGCCACGATGAGTTGCTGTTACCTGGGTAGCTGTATTTACGGTCCCTCTGCCAGTCTCCTCGATCTGTAAAAAAAAAAAAAAAAGAAGAAAAAAAAACACAAGCAAGCTGACATTAACTGACCGATGTCTGATTTTTCTCCCTTTGAATAATCATCAAACACACGTACCGTCGTTGCTAAAGTGCCGCTTGTTAGCATTGTACGGTTCTCTGTGGTGTCCGTGGGGTCCTGGCTGAGTGGAGTGCGATGCAGATCTGGAGGACGGCTGAGTCCCCGTGGAGTCTCGACTGGAACCAGACGGCTCTGGCCTGAATGACTTTACTCTCCCTGAAACGTCCTCCTTCTTCTTCTGCTCCTTCTGCAAATGTCACAGGATAATTTCAGCGCTGCTTAGCCACAGTATAACAGGTCAGGTTTAACCCCAAACAGCTGCTCACCTCTTCCTCATGCGATCGCTTCTTCTGTGCCATTTTGTAAAGCTTGTGTAGCTTCCTTGCACCAAACTCTGTAAACTTGGACACGAAAATCCAGAGATTTCTGTCCAACCCCCCCCAAAAAAATAACATAAATAAATAAATAAATAAACGATTAGCAGAATTCAAGAGACAATCGTCATGTTCAGTTACACACAGAAAATTCCCATTTTAATTTCTCACCTTCGCCATATTTTGACGTGTTCGGGATCGCTGTAAGCTTTAAGGCACTCTGTGATGCGGTCTCCAATCTTCAGTAGGCATGTGCGTGTGTGCTGGAGCTGCTCCTGGTCGCTTAGACCCTCATCTGGTTTGTCCAGCTGTTTTAGGGCCTTTTTCACAGGCCTCATGCGTTCCTTACACTACAAACACACAGACAATGATTAATGCAATGCTTTGTTCTTGGGCATTCAAAAAATAAATGCAGAAATGTGATTTGTTCATCAGAGCTAAGAAGAAACTCACAATACTGAAAGTCTCCTGGTCAAGTTCATCGTCCTCCTTTTCTTCAATGGGAATTGGTTCAGATCCAGCTGTAATATGAACTGGACCTTGAGTCTTCTTCCCTTTGGCTCCTTTAGCCTGAAAGAGCAGACATCAAAACATTCTTCAGCTGCACGTTAAAGCACAAATCCTGTCCGATTTAGCCTGTGTAAATGTGAGGAAGGCACTTAAATTCAGGTTATCAGCGTCTCTGAAATACCTTTTCTTTTCTGGGCTTGGCACCCTTCTTTTCTTTGTCCCCATCCTTTTCCTTTTTGGGAGTTCCCTGTTTTTCTTTGTTCTCTTTGTTGTCCTTTTTCTTCTGTCTCTTCTTCACAGTGGACTTTTCTGTTCCATCCTCCTGATTAAAAACATATAACAGCAGGTCATTAGTCATTATTTATTTACTTTCACTACCATTACATGTACTGCAGGCAGGCCTGCGTCCACACGCAGCCTCTAACATCCATAAAGAAGTAGAATTCAGTCTGACCGACCTTGACCTCGCCCTCTTCTGACGGGTTGTCTGACAGGCGAGGGGAAGAGATGTCGTTTCCCTGCTCGTCTTTAAGAATCTTGTTCTCCTTCTTCACCCGGGGCTTCCTCTTCTTCACTTTGACCTTGAAGGAAAAGACAACGAGTGAGGCTGAGGTACCGAAAGTCCCTTTGTGTACATGCAAATCCAAGTTAATGAGATACTCAGTGATTAATAGTAGCACACCTCCTCCCCGGTTTTAGCCTGATCTGTGCTGTCTTGTTCTTTTTTAAGCAGCTTGAGAAGATACTCTGCCCTCGCCTGCAGCTGCTTGGCCTGAGGCTTCTTGCTTGGATCATCTGGAAGAATCTGTACAGACAGATTTTATTGTTAGACTCTTTAATTAATCTGTAAATTTTATATATTCATAAGGAGTGCAGTGAATATGAAGACAGAAATAAAACTGGAAAGAACTTAAAACAGCTTTTTCGAAAGCTTTTACAATAGCTCCATGAAGCTATTTTTCTTTAAATGCTTATAATAAAACTATTTTACATCGTGTGCTTGTGTCATTTTTGCTGTCTTCTACACTGAAGCTCTACTTTTCAGCTTAGCAGTAAAAGTAAGCATGTGACGCTTGCCTTATCGGCGAGTTTAAGGTCAGAATCAGTCTTGATCAGATCCCAGTTGCCAAAGCCGTGCTCGTAGATGCCGAGCAAGAGCTGAATGTCATCCTGCAGATCCCAGTCTACATCAAAGTGAGCCACTTTCACCCTGCACGTCAGCTTAAACCTGGCAGAAGCAAAGTGTTGGTAGTTTTAATCCACAACAGAACATCAAATCTTCAACATGATACAAGACACTGTGTTCCTTCTTATTTCTACAGTGATATCTTACTTATTTCTCTCAGCTGGGTTGGAGGGCACAACTTTGTGCAGCGGCTCGAACTCTTCCTCGTGCTGGATGATGGACTTTGCATTGACTTGCACTCCTGAGATCTTGATATTAATTCCTCGTCGCTTCCCAGGACCTTTAGCTGGAATAATAATAATAATAATGATGATGCTTCCTCATTTTTGCCACTCAAAAAACTGTTTCTTTATTAGCTAAATGACTAAAAGCGACATACCTTCGACTGGGTTCTCTTTAAGGTGCTCCTCGTGCTCCTGCACTGCAGTCACGCAGCTAGAATGAATCAGTTCACCGAGCCTCTTCAGGTCTGCGATGGATTTGTCCACCAGTTCAGAGTCTCGGGCAATGGCTTCCAACCTGGACACACAAAAATAAATAAATAAATAAATAAATAAATATGCAGAATTTAAACATAAATAAATAAATTTTAAAAATCTGCTTACTGCTACCTTAACATCTGTGACAATAGGCTTACCTTTCAAGTGGACATCCAAACTTCTTGTATGCCTTGATGAACCTGACGATGAGATTATGAATACGTTTTTATTGTGCTGACGAAAAGATGCTTTCAAAGAAAACCGAATGTCACTTTAAGAACAATAAGAAAAACAACACACGGGAGAAGTTTTACCTGCGAATCTCCGCGTCAGTGAAACCCTCCACGTTGTTTTTGCGAGCTCTTGGCCTTCCTCGCTTCTTTGGCTTCTTGTCATCATCGCTGTCATCGGTCTCACTTTCAGAGCCTGATGAACGGTGCTTCAGTTTGGAGCCCACATCACTGTCACTGTCATTGGCCTGAGCCTGAAAGCCAAAAGAGCCACATATTGAGCAGCTGCCTTTTTTTCCCCAGTTTTCTGTAACTCTTATGTGTAATAGTGACATAATCCATAATATATACTCAGTCACGAGGCTATGGGTTCATACAATTAAGGGTGATGCAGGAAAAATAATGGAAATGCAAAGAAAATGTCGACATAAAGCCAACGCAAAGTCTAAAACCAGACAATCGAAAACTGTCATCATTATTACTCTTTCAGCTGCTCCCTTTAAGGATCACCACAGGAGATCACCTGCCTCCATCTCACCCTATCCCTAACATCTTCTTCTGTCACACCAACCCCCTTCATGTTCTCCTTCACTACATCCTTGAATCTTTTCTGAGGTCTTCCTGTGTTACTCCTGCTTGGCAGCTCCAGCTTCCTCTCATGTACTCGTTCCTAATCCTGTCCTGGACAATGAACTCTTTGCCTCTCCAGCTAAGCCTCCGGTCTTTTTGTCAGTGCCACCATCTCTAAACCACACTTTATAGCCTTGCTGGTTTCCTTCTATCACTCATCTCCACCCTGCCTGGAATCTTCAACTTCCAGGCAATTTTCTTCAACTCACTCGAGCACTGTCTGCTGCTTTGGATGGCTGACCCCAAGTATTTAAACTCATCCACCTTCAATACCCCATGCCCCTTGCATTTTCACACCTGTCTCCCTTATAGTCACTCAAATGAACATTACATTCCAGCTTTTCTTTTCGATCGATGCTACACTGGATCAGCTGGGAGGTACTCAGTGGGAAAAGCACTATGCAAAGCCTGAAAGCTTAACCTCCACCTCACATCAACACCCAGGAGAGGGGCATCTTGCTTCAATAAACTTCAGCTGAACTTTTAATAAGACCAAACTGATTAACTTTGTATGTTCACTATTCATAGGCCCTCATGGAGGCTGGATGAGTAATGAGAGGGCTCTTCCATTTGGCCATGCAGTGTGGGAGATTCAATTGTCTTGTGGAAGTTAACAATTTCATAGTCTTGCAAGCTTTCAAGGCTTAAGCTTGTTAGGTAGATGCTGTCATTCACCTCTTTCTTGTATATGTATGCAATATGAAACAGAGACCAGTGCTGCTTTCACAAATAACCTTTCCTACCCGCTTATTAGAGCTTCTGCTTCGAGGCAGCATGAAGATGTCCTCCATCTCCCGCTGCTTCTCCTCCTCTTCAATTTTGCGACGTTGCTCCTCGGGAATTATGTCATCCCATTCTGGAATGGGCTTCTCCTCGAACTCTGGAGTGCTCTCTTCCATACTGGAGAAATTGGCCACCTGGATTGACACATCGATGAGAGAGAAAGAAAAGAGACAATTTTGATCAGTATTTTATAAAAAAAAAATAAAATAAATTGGGTTGGTCTTTGAGGATGCCGTAACAGCTTGCAGATACCTTAAACTGTGACAGAAGTTCATCTGTAGCACTTGAGCCTTGATCACTTTCTCTGGTTTCGGCCAACCTCAAAATCTCATCAATGTCCATTTCCTATAGAAACAAAGATCGTCTGTTTTAACTCCCAAATATGTGAAAACAATTTTAAGCACACACGAGCTTATTCACCCATTTTGATACCTGTGGTTCAGACTCCTCGCCTTCAGCCTCTTTGAAAAGATCTTCTGCACCAAACTTGAGAATAGCGGTCAGTTCTTCTTTATTGAACGGGTTTGAACTGTTAAACCAAATTAAAAGTGTTAATCACACAAAGAACGTCCACATCCCCTAAAACCCTCACTGCTAAACTCTCAAAGTCTTACTTTGTGTTTCCTGAGTTGCTGTCCAGAACAGTTCGACCAGTCGTGTCCATTCTCTGAATGACAAGATGGTCCAAAACCATCTTCTTCTTCGCCCTCTCGATAATGTCCTCCTCCACTGTTCCCTTCGTGACAAGTCGGTATATATTCACCTACGAGGGAAGAGCGCAGATACATTTTTATACAACAATCTCACTAGTTACAAAGCACACCTACGATTACAGACGTGAACCTGAGCGTTAAGATTACCTGTTTCTTTTGACCAATCCTGTGAGCCCTCGCCTGCGCCTGCAGGTCGTTCTGAGGGTTCCAGTCAGAGTCAAAGATGACGACGGTGTCTGCCGAGGCCAAGTTAATACCTAAACCTCCAGCTCTGGTGGATAAAAGGAAGCAGAAGTCCTACAAAACAAAGAAAAACAACAGAAACGATTATGTGAGCAACTGGAAACTAACTAATGGCGCTATTTGGGCCTTACTGTATAATTTATAAACTATATCCTTCACCAAATTTGCCATATTCTGTGTGTGCAATAAAGAGCAGCCCAGGAAATGTGAGGACATGCAGGAAATGGTCCAGCTGGCCAGGGTGCACTTGAGGACTCTGCTATTAAGGGCATTAGAGCCCACGTGCCTTATGCCCCAAACATTTGGTCATCGATTTGGTCAGCAGTTGAGCCAATAATAAAGAAATTGCTGTAAGTGTATTCTACGTTGTTAAAAGATTAGAATAAAAACTGAAACTCTTTTATTTACATACCTCTGAGCCTTCTGCGTTAAAGTGGTCAAGTGCTTGTTTTCGGATTTCTCCCTTTATGGAGCCGTCGAGCCGCTGAAGAGGAGACAAGCAAAGAGAAATTTACCCTTTGAAGATTTTCCCGCCAACCTCTGCATTACTCGTCCTTACATGCCACGCATTGCACTGATCTATATGTTTAAACTGACCACAGCAGCCTAAGACTAAGACTGTAAGCAAAAACAACCCGAGTCGAGTGACTTGCAGGAGTCCGTCTGGTCTTCGGTAGAAAATAACTTGTAGATATAAATAAACACATGAACTCTAAGGCCGGGAGAAGTATGCGTGCAACAACACTGACATCTGATGCCGAGTCTAATCTGCCCAGTGCAGCCATCCCTAAAGGCGCTTTCGCTGTAAACACCAATAAAAGCAACAGTCAAAGTCTGAGGCCTGCCTCTATTCACTGATGTTCCCACTGATGGTGGCGTAGTTATCATGAACAGGAGGCAAGGCGACAGCACCAAATGTATGGTGAAGGTTATGAAAATACTTAATTTTTATATTCCGTCAGGTCCTCCTGATCTCTAACAACTTATCAAGCAAGAAATTGCACATCACAGGAGGTGCATCACTGCCCTCCTAACCCTGGAGAAATCACAAAACTGAACACCACAGCCTGAATAACCACACCAATCAATCCTTAGTGAAATCTAACATTAGCCTTCTATTTTTTTTTTTTTTTCAAATCTTACCTGAAACGGATATCGTTTCTTAGACAGGTATTCAGCCAGAATGTCCAACATCCTGACCATCTGGGAGAAGATTAGGACCCTGTTGCCTCTTTCTCTGAGCCTGGTCAGCAGCTTGTCCAACAGTACCAGCTTCCCACTGCCCCTCACCAGAGCCTAGAAGGCACAAAAGTCAACGCAAAATATCAGTGAGCGGGAAGAGCCGTGTTTTCTTCCTGTGTTAAACTGCAGCTAGTCTCTTTTGCAGAGCAGAGCTATCCTGGGGTGACGCTCGGAGCTAAATCGGGTTCACACTGAGATATACCTGCAGGTGTTCCTGTTGCGTTTCAGCGTCTCCATCCTCGGGCTGTTTTATGAGGAAACTATGGTTGCAGCACTTTTTAAGCTCCATTACGATGTTCAGGAAGCCGCTGGAGCTGCCTCTGGTGCCTTTGGCAAGAGCTTTGTAATTCCTTGTTAAAATCCACCTGGAAATATTCAGGAACAAATCAAGTTAATGAAGAAGAGAAATGCAGCCGCTACAAATGGCATTTATAAGAAATTTATAAATTTATAAATGTTACAGAAGGAAGAAATAGAATCATACTTGTAAAATTGTTTCTGCTGTGCGGACATTTCAACACGGAGGATTTGCTCCACCTTGGCCGGGAGAGATTTTTCCACATCTTTTTTGACACGCCGGAGCAGGAAAGGCTCAAGGACTTTGTGAAGACTCTGATAGCCGTTTTCCCTTCCCTTCCCATGCTCATCCTCAAAATCCTCCCAGGAGTCAAACCTACGATGCACAGCAGATACAGGAAATGCCACTCGTGTCACACAGGATGCCATTTACCCCGCTTTTGTTCAGTAGAATGCTCAAAGTGTGAATCGGGACGTACTTGTCAGGCATGAGGAAGTGTAAGAGTGACCAGAGCTCTTTGAGCGAGTTCTGTAGCGGCGTGCCGGTAATGAGGAGCCTGTGATTAGACCTGAACTCCATTAATGTTTTGTAGAGCAGGGAGTCATCATTCTTCAGCCTGTGAGCTTCATCAACGCCCAGGAACGCCCAGTTGATGTTTCCGAGCACCCCCTAGAGTCAAATTTTAAGATGCCGTCAGTTATCTCAAAGTATAAACATTCATTTAAAAAAAAGAAAAAAAGAAGAAGCCTACCTTGTCTTTAAGTAGAATCTCATAAGTGGTTAGTAGTGCATTGAAACGGATTCTTTTGGTTTGATGGTTCACCCACTCATAATCACGGATCTGCACAACACAGAAGCACCAGTTCAAAGTATGCAACAATTTGTAGAGCCAGCAGGAGGACAGAAGTATTCGAATTCGACCTACTATTTTCCTGCTCATGACGTCGCCAAGGTAGACCACCACATTCATGTCAGGGGCCCAGGTGTCGAACTCCCGCTGCCAGGAAGTGAGCGTGGACAGAGGCACCACCAGTAAAAAGGGCCCATAGAGCTGATGCTGGTGAAACAGGTAAGACAGGAAGGAGATTGTCTGGATGGTTTTTCCCAGCCCCATCTCATCAGCGAGGATAACGCTATTGCACCTACGGAGGAGGACAAAAAGATAGTTATGCAGGCTTTGTGAAATCCTATTTGGAGGGGAAGGGGGCGGCCTTGGTTATATTTATTTACCTGCACCAGGAGTGAGCGAGCCAGTTTAACCCATCCAGCTGATAATCTCTCAGTTCAAGGTTGGAGTCCCCAATATATGACGGCTGCTTCTTCAGAGCAACAAATCTTGGTCTTTGCTTTAATACCTGAAATGATAGAAACACACTCCTTCATTTATGAGGAGCAAAACATGCTCACGTAAAACTAAAAAAAGACAAAACAAACAAAGAGACAGACCTGTAGTTACTGGGCTTTTACAAACAATTACTCATAGCACTCAGTAGGATCCACGTTCTACTGTGCACACTTGGTATGCAGCTATTGATTATTTTAGTAATCGAGTAATCTATTGATTATTCCATTGATTAATTGGATGGGAAATACTTTTCTCACTGGTTTCCATTTCAGAAATTGCAATGTTTTAATGCAAACATCTGTCAAAAAAAATAATAAAACAACTTAACCCTTTTTCAATTGTATTGAGATGCAATATTAAATTGCATTTTTTAAAGAAAACATTCTTTTCTACATTTTTTATGCAAAAATATATAAATAATCTAAAGTACAATCAAAAGGTCAAAATCAATAAAATCAGATGTGTATAAAAAAGTAGCCCAAGTATATTTCTATTGGCTTACAAAAAAAGCTTTTATTTTTATATTTTCAAATATTAACGCAGTTTAATTAATACAATATTTTATATTATTTAACTTTCAGTCTGAAAAATGTTATGAAAGCCTTATAATTAATCAGATGTAGTACACCCCATTCCCCCTTTAGACTCACCCCTGTTTGCTGCAGGTATCGAATCCATGTAAAATAGGACAGCTGCCGTTAACTTACAGTTAACTTATACAGCATGCTGTATAAGTTAAATGTGTATCAGACTATGTTGACAGATCATCTGCATGTTTTAATAAAACTTCTAGAGGCCTAGTGCAGACTTTTGTTGTGTAAAACAAACAGGAGTGGATTGAACAACAACAAGGTTCGCTTTCCTTCACATCAGAGTTTGTTGATCAGGTGCTGGAGGAAGGATTCCTGCTAGCTGCTTCCCAAAAGGTTTTAATTGTGGTTACAGGAACAGCTGTTTTGGAGTCACAAATGTGGCTTGAAAATCCATTGGTCGCTTGTCACATGAGTGTGAGTATCCTACGCTTTCCTTGAACTGTTTCGCCCTGATGCGTGGGGTCGGATTAAACTGTGCTTTGATAGGACTCCTTGCAGCCTTACCTTGCAGTCTTTAGAGGGAACTGTTTTGCTGGAGTTTCGGTTCATGAAGCTGTCTATGCAGTGCTGAAACTTCTTTCTAACCAAAGCTCCATCTTCCCAGCTGCACTCGGAATAGGGCAGACCCATCCACTTGCACAGGAACTCTGGTTCATTGGAGGACGGAGTCTTATGACTATGAGCTGTTCATTGAATGAGAAAAATGTTAGAAAGATGATTGTTAAAACTGTTCTTGTTGCAGAGATGGTGGGGGAAAACGTTTAGCAACTTACAGGGGAAAGTCAGAGGATCCTGGTGTCTTTCCCGTTTTTGTTGCTGTTAATAACAAAAATAATTTTAATGGTAAATGAATTGGTTCTTATTCTTATATTCATACATCCACCCATGCACAAACACTTTCTAACAGTCGCACACCAAGACTGGAGCAGCCAGGGATTAAACCCCTAACTACTTCCTGAGCCACAGTCGCCGCAAAAATATAGTTTGCCCACAACTTACATCGAAACTGTGTTTTCTGCAAAAGCGAGAACATAATGATTTCTTACCGATGATACGCTCCACAAACTGAAACTGCTTGTTCAAGTCAGAGGTGAGCTCTTGCTGGCAGTTATGAAATTCAATGTCCTCAGGGGACGCCTTCCTCAACCTACAAACACGGACAAAATTGATGGTGAATTTCAGGGGTGGTGCACACTTGAAAAGAAATTCTGTGTAAATGCGAGGGTCGGGATTTTCACCATGAGTTCAGTTCATCATTTTTCTTCTTAAAGTTCTCCAGTTTCTTCATCCCCTTGACTTTCTGCTGTGTCAGAGAGTCCATGCTCTCCCACGTGTTGTGGATGTAGGACCAGCCCTTCCACTTAATCAGGTAATGAGTCTCCCCTTCATCCTTCTCGTGGTCAAAGCCTTCGCACGGGTCCCCATTTTCCTCCACGGCATACACAGTAGTGCAAGCCCCAGTGGCTACAAGAGACAACGCTGACCTTTAGACTCCACAGAAAGCATTTGAGTGAATATAGGTTTAAAAATAATGAGACGAGTGAAAAAGTATCACCTCCTTTTTTGCCAGTCCTGGCGTCCATTACTTTCTCGATGGTTTCGCTGTCGTCGTCCTGCTGCTCCTCACACGCGTCACCTGTCATTTCGATCAGGTCATCAGAGTCCGTTTCAAAGTCATGTTGGTCCTCTTTATAACTAGAGCACAACAGAAAGATGTGATGAAGATTAGGTGGTGCATGAGAGGTAAAAATGTTACTGGACTTCAACCCGTTTTAACACCAGCACTTATCTTTACATTTTTGCACGCTGTAGTGCCAGTTTTGGAGCATTTAAACTTGCTATACATCAATAAAAATAAAATGCATATATAGCTGCGGTAGGACTTACAGGAAAGAGGGAAAAAAATCCCAGGAAAATAATATCACTTCCTTCATAGCTCATACAGCAAGACTGACGACACATATTCCATTCTTGGAAGTGCTATGAACAGCTGACAAAGCACCTGCGTCTGGATTATAATTTTATTTTGTTGTGTGCACTTTTTGTTGATTTCTACAAACCCATTAATGAAAGGCAAAGGCATTCTGGGATATGTTGAATTCCTGATATGTAAGTGTAACTCATCTGGCTTTATATGCAAAATAAAAATACATTTCTCAATCTCATTTGGCTAAAATTTTACTGCCATTGAAATGAGTGCGGACACTCATAAAGGGTTAATAACACTGGTCATAGTGAAAACTCTAAATTACTTTTAAGAAAATATCCTTAACTTTAGGTTCAGCAATTCACCTTTTGACTTTTGTGGCACCCCTTCGTCGCGTCTGCCTCTTTGGAGTGTCTTCCTCATCGTCATCGTCGTCGTCGTCATCGTCGTCGTCCTCTTCTGCCGACGACTCCTGTTTCCGGGACTTCTTCGCCTTCTGAGAGAGCTGCTTTTTGGCTGTTGACGATTTGCCCTGAGGCCTGTAAAACAGAGTTAAACACAAAAACAAAAGAAAGAAAGACAAAATCCACTTAGACACGCTAAACCAAAATTCCTGGCTCGTTCATTTCACACTTTTCTTTGGTTTCTGATTGTTTCATAGGTGATTCTAAAAGCTTGAAGCAGCCAATAGCATTTCACACAGAGCACAGCTGTAGCCAATTTGAGCAAAAACAAATGAGATGTTCGGACATGTCACCGTTTCATCAGGCTGGAGTGTTAAAACGTTTTTACTCAAACCAAAGAAAAGTCAAACCAATCAGCTCGCTCACACAATATGAAATGATTTAGAGATGCCCAGTGGGTAGCTGTCTGATGGCCAGGCTTCACTTCACTCTTACCTTCTAGCAGGAAGTCGTCTGGATCTAACTTTTTTCTCTTCCTGCTCACTGTCTGTACTGTCGGAAGCATCCTCCTCCTCCTCTTCATCATTTGAGTCATCATCTTTCCAGATATTTCTTATAACAAAGAAATGCCACAAGTTCACCCTCCACGCCCATGACTTTGCCATTTTACCGATTTTAATTGAAAAAATAATGGCCGTAGGGTGTTCATCACAGCCCAATTTTTTAAAACCAGGGTTAAGCCACTAATTGGATTTTAATGTCGAACAGCACCTGGCTGGCTAAAACTAACTGAGCCCATTCTGAGACAAACAGATACCCATTTTAAAATAAGCTTTAAATGATAAGGTTCACAATATGAACACAGGCTGGCAGCAGAATGACACAAACTGACATGAACTCTAAAAACATGGGTTGAGTTCAGTGCACGTGTCATGAAAATTCAAAAATATTGAAAACAATATTGTGCTGTACTGACAAATTATAAATAAATGAAATAATGGTGAGATTATAGTCCTCAATAAGGTATTGACAGTCTCTATACTTACTCCTTTTTCTTAGCCCGGGAGGTTTTCCTTTTGGGGCTTTCGCTCTCAGACTCACTGCTGCCCTGCAAGAACAGCCAGCAGAAAAACATTTCAATAACAAGAAGCACCCCGACAGCGCAAACCCTCCACCAAGGCAGCTTATTCTCTCCCTCCCTTAACAATACTTTCTTTGAAGAAATAAAGCATTCTGGGGTCAACTTGAAAGAAAAGCAGATGTGAAATGTAAACGTGAAATCACAGGTCAAATGAAAATTTGAAATGTGATATTTAGAATCCTCATTTATCAGAATCACTTCATAAACGTTGCCAATACAAGAAAAGGCAGCAGAATTTTAAGCGTAGTTTTAAAGATAAGACATTTTATGCAAGTTTCACCTTATTTGACCTTGAAGAAGAGGTCAAAGGTCCACAGCAACATGACATTTACAATCCCCATAAAACATATCCTATATGCCTATATGACATAATCATTTTGATTGGAATGAGAGAAAATTGGGAACGGACGGTTTCAGAAAGACGAGTTTTACAGGGATATTCGGTGTGTCACGCTAACACAAGGCATTCACACACTGCTGTGCTAGTGCTACCCATCAGCCTACTAGCTGATAGGTGTGTGGTATGAATTTTTCTTCGTTCTTGAGTTATGAAATTCACAAGATTTTCAACCTTGTCCTCAAGTTCAAGGTCACTAAAATTCAAACTCGTCCAAGATTTTTAGCAGGTCGTCCTGTTGCATTTTGAATTTTAAAATCCAACATTGTCTTGTTCTCGAGTTGTCGCATTCACAAACTTGGGTGTCCGCCTGCCCAGCTGGGCAACAACAATACCCACAAAAACCCAGCTCAACCATGGATCTTATCAAGCATTCTTCAGATTACCGTAAATTTTCAATCATTCTGGGCTAGAGAGGTAGTTCAAATGCTGCCTGAAAGATGAGCCAAAATGACCGTATAAGTTCATTAGGCCTGCATGCAACTTGGGTAATAAAGGGTTAAGTTGACCTTAAAGATCTTGGTGGCTGTAAGGCAAATCTGTATGTACCGCTAACATGACGCCACTTTTGTACCTCCACAAAATTGTATCAGAATTCATTGCAATCTTTAAAGCTACAGGCAAACACGCACGCAAATGCTACCAAAAATAACCACCTTGGCAGAGAGAATAAGTGTCAAACAGACCAACACTACAAAACATCCACTAGATGGCGTGCATGGCTTGTTTATAGCAGCTGATGTCAATGCAGATAACTGCAAACCAGTACTGCTCATTCACATCTGCTTACCCCAGCTCCAATGTTTAATCGAGCTGGCTCCTGCCTGCTCCGATTGGACCGCCGGACACCGTACACATCTGGATGTTCTTCCCACATCTTTGAAAGAAAACAATCAGATGCTATAAAAGAAGCCACGGGGTTTCTGTATTTCTTTTTGTAAATGTAACATGTCGTCTTTTCTACTCTGCTGTTGTAAGCTTGCACTACAGGGCTGAAAGTAACGATGAGTGTGTGTCGATTTTTCGCCTCAGCTCATTTCGTCATTACTGCAAACCATCCACAAGCCACTGTGACACGTCAAAATGCATAGCTCTGTCAGACGAACGACGAGTGTACACATATATTCAGTTTACGATTAGCTGAGAAAAGAAAAGCAGCAAATCTTCGCTCACGAGTTAAACATTAACTGGGATTTTTCAGAACATCAATTGTTCTGTTGACTCTTAATTGTTACTGTAACCTTTTATGGCCTTTATCAAGGATTTATATCATTAAAGAATAGCCTTTATCCAGCTCCACCTAAAATTCAAATAATCTTTGTGGCTGAGTGTCTGTATCACGTCTGTGGGAGAGTAATGTGAGCACATTGCATAATCACGATGACCTAGGACACAGCAAGAGCCTGACACAGATAGAAGGACAGTCTGGATAAAGAAAAGCTTTTACTGCAAAGAGCTAAAGCCCAAGTTTGCTGCATGTCACACCTTCATGATCAGATTACCACGCTCATGAATTAAGTCATTTCCATCACCACTGCGAGAGGGCAGGAAGTACAATCTGGTTGAACACAGAAAGTCTCCGATGGCCTTTACCTTCTTCACATCAGCCAGGCGCTCCTTCTTTCTAACTGGCTTGTCTTTGACCTCTGCTGTGGTTTGCTGTGACTTGGACTCTGCAGATTCGCTCTCTGACTCTGAGTGACTCTCTGACTCTGAGGA
The DNA here is from genome assembly GCF_900408965.1 of Simochromis diagramma. Taxonomy (NCBI): domain Eukaryota; kingdom Metazoa; phylum Chordata; class Actinopteri; order Cichliformes; family Cichlidae; genus Simochromis; species Simochromis diagramma. The sequence continues at coordinate 9,798,932 of NW_024386801.1, forward strand.
GCTGTTTGACTCGGAGTTGTGCGATCTCCTCCTTTCACTGCCATGTTCGCTCTCTGACTGACTTCCCGACTCCGACGCAGAGCGGTTGGATTCCTCTGAAGCCGAAATGCTACAGGAAAAAGAATATGTTCATTTGACTTTGCAGTCAATGATGGGCTATTGCTCAAAGAGCTATGTGCAGCATCATGGCAGTAACAGGAGTTGTCGGTGGCAGCAATAAAAAGAATAAATATTTATGTATATAAAAAAAAGAAAGTCTTAAATTTCAGAGCACACCCCCACATGAAGGGCACAGCGAAACTGCAAAAGCTGGATGGCATCAGTAATTCGTGACTTGGCCGAGAGGAAGCAGAAGCCTCATTACATCATGCTCCATGTTCCTTACTCAGCTAACCATCTTATAATAAACCTCTTTCTCTCCAAGGCTCATAAATCCTCTTACAGGCATTTTAAACAGGCCTGCAGTGAACAGACCTGGTTTCACAACTAAAATACATTAAAACTGGGTCAAACACATTTAGCAGGATCAGTCTTTTCCACTCTGCCATCCTCTAAATGCTTGTGGCATAATGCAAAGCTATGAATTACCACAAGAAATATATAATTAGAAAATGCAATAAATAGGTGAATTTCATCCGTAGAAAAGATTAAAAACAACCAAAGAATTTACAGAAGCACCGCACCCATCTGCAAGAATGGTCACTGTTCAGTGTTTATTGATCACTCACTCCTAATCTTTTAACTCAATCCCTTAAAACCACATGAATGGTCACAAGGAAGGTCAATATAGTTGGGAAACTAACAAAAATACTACTACTACTACTACTACTACCACTACTAGTACTAGTTAATCTGGTAAGAAGATGTTATCATGATATTGCTGATGAGGCTTTGATACTTTGGAAGTCTACAAGACTTAAAGTCAACTGCTTCCAGAAAGTTGTCAGTTTTTATTGTAATGCACTTACTTGTTTTTTCCTGTGGCATGGGTCCTTCATACAATAAAAGAGAAACTAAAACTGAAACAAATCAAAGCTAAACTGAAACAAGCAAAATTACTGTGGAAAGTAATTTAAATCGTTTACAAAAAACCCTAAACTATAACTATAAGCTCTGACCACAAGTGCACATTTCTTCAGTTTAAAATGTTTTAAGGGCAGCTTGGGCTGTGAGCAGTTTAATAAAGCTACGTTCTTCTATGCTGTACTTTATATGAAAGTTTTATAGAGGCCTGAAGATGTATAAGGATTCAATGAAATAAAAAATAAAAAAAGAGACATTTCATAAGCCAAAATGAGATAAAACTATAATGCATAAAGCAATACGAATTTTAAACATCTCTTCAGATTAATATTTTTTCTGACGCTTTCAACTTTGATTCAAATGAACTGGCCTTGTGCGTAAACATATAGGTTTTGGCCGGAAGTTTCAGTAAACAGGGGTTATCGGTGGATAGATTTCTGTGTGCAGTTATCTTTTTGGACACAAGGCGTCACCAGAGCCCAGCATGGCTGGGCATAAATCTCAAGCAATCAATGCCTTTTACAATGGATCACATTTTAAACCATGAAAACGGCATCGTGTCCCATAAATGTTTTCATTAAAAACATTTGGTGTCATTTCGTCTAATGAGCATCATTACTTTTATTTTGAAAATGGAGAAAGTGCTTATAATAACCATCTCGTGCCCTTTTTTAGACGATGGGAATTATGCTAAAGGCAAAAAATAAATTAAAATGGTTGAAAGTACGCTATTACAGCATACACATAAAAAACTTTCTATTTTGCACAACCTCTATGTTGCGCTCCTTCGAAGACCAAACTCGGAAGTAGATGGCTTCTTCCGCTTTAAGTGAGGTCAGGAGTGGGCGGGTCATAGAGACATTCTCGAATTATTATTGGCTGGCGTGTTGCTAGGTGCCCACCTAGCCTATCACAGCCCTCCATGCAGTCTCCCTAGCATCTGAGGTCTTCCTGTTCCTCCTCTGTGTAGTTCTGAGCTGAGTTTTAATACTGGTAAGTGAGCAAGCTGGGTACACAAAGCAAGGGCCATTTTGTGACTCAGGAGTGTATGTAAATACTACTTTCATGTCATTTAATTACACAAACCGGATCGATTTCCCTCATGTTGTTATTTTGGTTGCTTTGTTTGAATGCTCAGTGCTCAGCTCTCTGTCTAACAAAGTCAGGTTGTCAACACTGCAGAGGACACGTTTCAGTCACACTAGAGGAAAATACTAAAATGGCTGCCACAGGATCACACACATAGAGACTACAAGTGTGATGTAACCTAACTGCAGTGTACAGCCAGTGTAATGCTGTGAGGGTGCTTGCAAACTGATGTGTGTCTTTTTTAAAAACAGTCTATTGAGGTCAGGTCGCAGTATTTGCTTTGACAACATGGCAGTTATTCTTATACTGTTAGAATACAGCATTTATGCACTGAGAACAAACAGATCCTGAAGAAAAAGAGCAGCTAGTCACCCCAGCATTATCCTCAAACCATGCAAGATTATTTGATGACATCTTTATTGATCAACAGATGTTTCCACTGATTTTGATACGAAGATTTGGTGTACCTGAGGACCACAGGGCCTTGCAGACATCAACAAAACACAATAATAAAAGTGGACAATAGGGCAAGAAAATGCCACTGTGTTAAAGTATTCAGACTCCAGGCCAGAGGCCTTTACAATCAACCTAGCAGGAAATACAAATAAAAGCTAGATTTAAGTAAAAATTACCACTGTTTAGCTTCAAACATCAAAATATACATGTTCAAAAAATACATTTACATCCATATACCCAAAATAAAATGAGCCCCATAATCATTTAAATGTAGTGGACATGAGGATAAGAGAAAAAAAAGTTTCGAATTGAAAATGCTCTTACAGGAAAGTAAAAATAACACCTTAAAACATGTTAAAATTCTGTTACATAATGTAAGGATGTGAACACTGACATAACCTCTTTTTTTACTTTTAGCAGCTGTAAACAAAACAAAACAACACAAAAACTGTTTACAACCACTGAGCTTTAATGGCTTTTTAATAAACAGAAATAATCCAGTATTAAAAGGTAGATGTGGTAAAACTTTAAAATATTTGGCCAAAAATGTAAATACAGAATAAAATAAAAATAAGTAGAGACTGACATAAAGTGAGAGTTGTGGGCACTTGCAAGGTCCAGAAACTATCTGGTAAAGTATGTTACATATAAAATAGTTGTAACACTGTATATATTAGTGTCCAATGACAAATCAGTGCACCGTTTCAGAAATAAATCAAACCCCAAAATCAACAACGTTAGTTAAAAAAAAAAAAAAAAAAAATGGTGCAATGCAGTACTAACTCCAAGACAAGGTCATATAACATTATAGCGAACGGACATTAAGACACCTGTGACAAGTTTTTTTGCAGAATAATACAGGAGGAAAGGCTTTCCCAGTGGTCTAACACATGCATCTTGTGGGCAAAGATCCATAACACAGGCCTGAAACCTCAGTATTGAGTGTAAGAAATGGTAAGGGGGGAAAAAAAAAAATCAGGGTGTGGCTATTAAACAATAGCAAGGTCATTCAAGACACTAGTGCACGTCTTCAAAACCACGTCGCATATCTAACACAGGTGATCAACCAAGCTTGACAACGTAAACAATCAAAGCATCAACGAAAAAAAGGTAAAAAGTATAAGGCTCATACCTTGATGCATTGCTTTGAGTCGATCCTTCATCCTCTTGTTTTTTACTTTTACTCTTCATCATTGTTGTATCCTGAAAATCTGAATGGATGTTGCTTTTGTCCTGGTATTTACTGCCAAAAAGTTAAGAGGAAGCATGAACTATCATACAAGTCCCACAAGATTGCTTTTGCTCAGGTGGCAGCTAAAGCCTCGGCGGTGCGACACGAGCAGGGAAAAAAGCAACAAATCGAAGAAATTAAGGATCATTATTTACATCGCTGGGTTAAATAGACCTCACAAAAACGACAGGTGCTCTCACAATAAGTTAAATGCCTTTGAATGTCTTTCAATATAGTTCACAGATCGAGCCGCATGCCGTTAATTCTAACTGCGTCATCAGACGAAGCGGTAGAAAAATAATATTTAAACATGAAGAAAAACAGTAAATTAAGCTTGACACAGTGTAAACATGTCAATTCAACGTGGAGAAAGGTGCTAGTCCATAAACGAACTATTAGAATCTCGTTCGCCCTATAACACTTTAAATATGCCTCCGACTCGAATAAAAATAAAGATGTAAAGATAATTACTTAATAAATTACAAAAACAGCCTTGTTTCTATAAAGCTCGTAGGCCCCTTGCATTCTTCATCTACTGAGAGAGCGACAGAGGAGAGGCAGCAGCACACTAAAAATGGAGGCGCGCCATGGCTGCCAGAGACCAGTATGGAAAACAACGACGAGCACTTCGCCGGAGCAGACGGCTCCTACGGCTCGAAAAAACAGCACTAAAACGGCACAAATCGCGTAGATTTTTGTTAAAAACACGAGCGCACGATCGTAGCCCTCAAAATTTCATCAAAAATCGAGCAGTCTCGGACGAAAAACAGGCAAAAGAAACGGTCTAACGAAAGCCCATGGCACCCTTCCCAAGGCTCAGCCGCCATCTAGAGCTCCTTCCCTGCTCTGAAAGCTTTGCCTTTGATTGACGTTATTTCCATTTAGCCCACACTCAGGTGATGTTTAAGTCCCTCCCCTTTTATTATGTTTTTAAAATTCGTTTATATGAACTTACATACATTTTCTGCCCCAGGACACAAGCCTCAAAGTGAAATCTTTCTTGCCCTTTGATAAAAGGTAAGAATACTGAAAGGCTGTAAAAGTATATATTTTGCACCAATTACATCACTTCCTGCGCAGGCAGGAAGAAGGACGACCAGTAGCCATTTTAGAGAGCCTTTGGAAACCATTTGGGCTCTGACCAGAAAGCTTTCAAGTGAAGTGTATTTTCAGGTGTTTTAGGGTTAGTTAAGCTTCACCAGTGGGGCTAATTAAATGGAAAAAGGGGAATTTTAATCACTCCTTTCTCTTTTATCTTACAATTCAACTTGATAAATTCCAACACGAGTCTGAAGCTCAATTTCTATGGCCATACCTTGATAATTATTGACACAAAGCCAATGAAAAGTAGTGTGATATTTTGTATGTATTAACAAATACAAAAACGAACTTCCGACTTTAGGTACTTCAACGTTGTCAAATTTTTTCTGCAAATGTGCCCTTGATATTTCTCTGCTAATGAAACAAAGCCAGGAAAAAATATACGAGGTCACATACTTTATTTAAAACAACATTTGAATATCAAATGTACAAAAGGCTGACTTTCCAAAATCAAATGTTAACTTTTCAACGAGTCCACTACATAGCCAGCAAAGGTGTTCCAGAGTCCATGTTGTAGGTAAAAAATAAAAAAAAATAAAAATCCAAATGTCAAAGTCCAATCACAAAAAGGTTTCATCTTGTCAAAATTTGGCTAACCGCCAAATAACTTGCCATCTTCACGTTAAACAACGTAGTCTCCACTTCAGCAATATCCAGTTGAATGGGGTCTTGATAGGATAAAAAAAGAAGGAAGAATTGTAAGCCCACAGTGCAATGTCCAGCAGTTAAAACCAGGTATCCTAAACTAGATTACAATTATGCCAGTCAAGCAACATACGTAGCTAGCTTTCAGCTGCGCTAGCGATCACTGTGCAGGTGTATTTTGTTTTTTGAGAGTTAAGTGTTCCTATGAACGCGGAATTGATTAAAAAGGATACAAATAGTAAGTGAACTGTAATAAAATGGCATAGCGATGTACTGAATGCGAATTTAAATTCGATAGGGTTCGCAACTGAACTTTGTAACTCTTGATACGTTTACAATGAAACCCAAGACAATGTTGTGTTGGTCCCAAGCTTTAATGGCTGTGGTACTTTTTTGTAGTGCTTTTAAAAAAAATTGTGTGGGTTTTAAAGTAATTAGCACAATGAAATATGGGCTGAATAGGTCTTCCAGCAATTTGCGAAAAGCATTTCCTCAACTGACCACCAGGGGTAAAATGAGTCTAGAGTTGCACCTAAAGTCACATCAATCAGTTACGTATGCAATCTATTCACGCAACAGCTTTGATGTTCACACAAATTAGGAGTAAAACAGCACAACACAGGTCTGTAAGCAAATATTACTATATGAAAAATATGATCCACTTCAACAATTACCAGACTAACCAATTACATGAGCAACAGATGAACAACACATTAGCATCCAATAACTGTTAAAGCAACAGTTCAAACTATGGTCATTTTCAGTTGTCCACTATTCAGCAACAAGTAACTGTGGTTTGGTATTGGTCTTATTCTATCAGGTTTTCAGCACAATGAAAATCTATAAGATTTGGCAAAATTAAGTATATAGGTAAATATGGCTTTTTTATTAAATGCCTACAGGAGGCGATACAGGCAACATCCCCAAAAATTGCTTGTAGCCACATGAAATTGTTGTGTGTATCCTACAATGAAATTTATCGTCCCAAACTTCCCCTTTGTTAATTCATTTTCACAGCTGTTTTTTGCTAGCCTCTTAGAACTAAAAGTGAACGTCAGTCATAAAACATGGACAAACTCTACTTAAAGAAAACCTAGTTGAACTGGATCTAAATGTAAATATTCTGTTGAAACTTAAATTTGCCAATCAAAAAGCACATGACAAACGCAATCAGGTCAAAAAAAAAAAAAAAAAAAAAAAAAGGAACTTACAGAGCTGTCTTCTTTTTCTTCACAAATTGAAATCTTCTCCAGTGTCTTCTGTCTCCACTATAGAAAAGATGAGGAACAATGAATGACACCCATTTAAAATATTCACAGAAAGATTTCCAGCTTTACAGGCTTTAATGAGCTTTAAGTGCTTGGACCTTTTAATCTATAAATGCTAATTCTAACTGTCAAAGATGGCTTCCAAACACTCATTTTCGTTGTTTCCAGTTGAGAATGATTTGAATGTGAGGAACGCATTTCTGAGAAAACAAAACCAACCTTTACAGCAATAATGACTTGAAAGATAATGTTATTTAACATAAAGCTTAAGGAGAAATGGTCATATTTAAACTCATACTGACTTCAACCTTTGTTGTTAATGTAAAATCAGTATTTTGTGCTTTAAAAGATCTTATATATATATATATATACACACACACACACAAGTACATATTATATGGTAGATGTACTGGACTGAATGACAATTAGAGCTGGCAGGATCTTCTTAGTCGTTTTGCAGACTTATAATTTATCTAATGCAGATAAAAAATACTTGGCAATTTATAAGTCACTGTCGAGACACTCAGGTGTTGGTGTATGATACATTTATGTGCTGTGTAACTCAAGTAGCTTCGCAAGTTAAAACTATTGCAGTTCTTTCTTTTCAAATTTATTCTATCAAATGAAATACTTTGTATTGCTCACTGGAGAGTGTTTCCTTTATGTTCTGTGTGTGGGGATATCTAACCTGTGGATTTATTTTAGGATTTTTACAGTTACTTCTTACGATTAGAAGACAAGATTAATAAATGAATACTTTTTTTTTTTTTTTTTTTTTTTAAATCATACCTGAAAAGGACACCGAGAGACTTGAATTTCTGTGCGGAGAACAAATTGTGGTTGCTACTTTAATTGGTTTGGCAACATTTATGGGAAATAATCTGTTTTTTCCATTTTGAGAAAATTCTTAGTTACTTATACTTGTTACCCATCTGTGCAAGAAATTTTCCAAAATGCAAAATGGTCACATTCTTGGCTCCAAGTACTTCTACGAGACCCGCTCATTCCCACAATCCAGGGACTATAACCATTTTTATGTTATAGTTAGTGACTTTCTAGTTGAATTTTGCTTCCCAATTTATCAAACATTTTAAAATGTAAGATGTAATTGAATGTGGAGCATTTGCAAAATTTGTCAACTGCTTCCAGACACAAAAGTTCAGAGGAAAAGAAAAGGTTCAGTGACACTTTAGGTATAAATGATTAACAATTCTGCCCTAGAGGAGTTGAATTGCGGTTTTTAACACTTTAAGTTTTAGTACACCTGCAAATGAGATGCAACAAAAGTTCTTAAGTGGTAAAGCATTAAAAGCAGAAACGTTAATGATGATGTGCTAAAGTTTCCAAAGCCTGTCGTTTACACATCGGTTACAAAAACATTGTCTCAAGTATAATTTACGATCACATACGAAACGCATTTCTTGCCCATGTACTACAATTGGTGTCATCGTTTAAAATCTGACACAAGAGTTATGAAAAGAACAATCCTTAAGATTATTCACAGGTTAGCTAGTCAATTGTAAAATTATCATCAACGTGTTGCAAATAGAGATGTTCTCTTAAAACAACACAATAGCAGTTTAATATTAAGCAATTTAAATATTAATGTGCTGTAAGCTATAAAAATGTGCGAAGTGATCTTACGTGTCTGCAGTACACTTTATTCTAAGTGGAGGGAAAATTATTTCGAAATAACCGCGTAACGTTGGCATCCATAGTAAGTGAGCCCACTTCTATACATTTGGAATTTATGTGTTACATCATACACTAGGGGGCAGAACTGTGTTTGTTCAGAAGCGTAGACGTAGCGGTACTTCCTAATAATGATTCTGATGTACAAGCAAAAAACATAAATGTGGACTTTACAGCGTTGCTTTTTTTTAAAATCAAATTAGTAAGGTTATTGTTTTTTAATTGTTATTGTGATTTTTTTTTTTTAAATAATTCAGCACATTTTTTTAAGAGTTCAAAGCTCAAACTGCTTATAAGAATTCTTCTAAAGACACTCAAACTGCCTTAAAATGATACTTACAGTGTCTACTTGCAGTACGGATCACTCAAATTCTTCCATTCACGTTGGCTAAATGTCAACCCTTTGAAATAACAAAAAACAAAAAAACTTTTTTCAGAAAGGAACTGTGACAACAGCACGCCCTACTGGCTGCAGGTATGCAACAGTAAAGACTAACGAACGGTAAGACTACGCAAAATACCCTGGTTGGTACAAATATAAAACATACCATTTAGATAAGGCAAAGCAATCTCCGCTCTTCTTTGACGTCATTTGGGAAACATCACACCGAATCCCTGCAAAAAACAAAACATTATTTTGATTATTCTAGTAGTCGCAATTAAAAAAATCAGAACTTACATTGGCATACAAGCCAGTCATAAGCAAGCCATCTGTTTTAATACCTTTTTAAAGCAATATTTTAGGATTATCCAAGACCTCATTAACATATTACCATATTACAAAAACCCTAAATAAGTATTTACATATTTAGTTGTTACTTAGTAAAAATGTTTTATCTTTGCGTGCTTTGTTGACTCGAAACACGACTAAATTTGTCTTAAACAGTAACATCCACTAGAGAATACCTTAAGGAGGACATTTTGTTATGTGTAGGGTGGTACTAATCCGTTGGATTTAACGATATAGTCAAAGTTAGATGTATTATGCCATAAAAGACTAAATATCATCTGCTTTTATTATGTGTTGCATTTCCCTTTATATGTTTAGAAATCAACAACCTCATCCATGAGACTGAGATATTAACATGATTTTATGTCTTTATTTAATTTTATTACAGAATTTAGAATTTCCTTAAATTCACATACTTTTGGTGAAGCTTTCTAGCATAACTTTTTCTTTACATGATTTACAGATGTAAAGTGACTTGAAGAAGAAAATTTATGTGAATATTTAAATGACTTCTCCCTTCAGTACCTCAAAGGGTTAAAAGCCAACACCCTATTTTGTATTTCTAAGTATATCTTGGCTTTTATAAGGTACAGAACCTACATTTTCACAATCAAGTTATGTACTGTTTATGTACGGTGTCTAAAATAAAAGGATTTTAATTAATAGTCATATTTTGGACATTTTAGCAACTTATCACAATTTATGTAAAGTATTTTTAATTAATAAGCAATGAGTATATAATACTTTGTTACATCTTGCTACAAACTATATCTGAGCGGTCTGTGTTAATAAAATGTAAGAAATCATCGATTTTTAAATATTTTTTTCATCTAAAACTCGATGAAAAACCTCAAAAACCGAATACTGTGAAAATAAGCAAAAATGTACTTGAGGTTGTTGCGTTAATATCAATCAGCTCCCGATACAACATTTTTAAAACGAAACTTTTGCTTATTTTTGCTGGTTTTGTCGAACAAATTCAGACAAGGGCAATTTGCCCTTTCAAGGACAAAGCAAATTTTAAATGCGTAGGTTGAAATAACTCCAAACAGGTCGCGAACAAATACACTTTCAAAAATCTAAACTAAGCTAACTCAAAACTGCCCTTACAAACCTACAAAATCCACAAACTAAAAAACAAATGCATGCAATTTAAACTCTGCAGACCGTTTTCTTGTTTTCTTCGCTAACAGCACACCATAGCCATTTTTACCAACACTGCGCCTATCTGTCGTTCTTTCCACCATATTGCTTTACACGCCTGGCTCGTATTTTTCAGCTATTAATGTATGATTACTCTTAAGTTCTTACCAATTTCACGGGCCGTGTCTATCCCCCGTCATCTGCCTCGGTCAGTGCCGCATTTTTGCGCGATTTTCGCCGTTTTGGTGGGTCTTTGAGCTGCATCGCTGAGCCCTTCCTCCACTCCGTCGTCGACGCTTTGCTCCTCTGCTGCGTGTGTCCTCCTCTCTGCCTCTGCCTGAGCTGATATCCTTCAGCGGCTCTGCCCACTTTTGCTCTCAACGTAAGCCAAGCTCCACTTCCTCTACAGCCCCATCTAGCTAGCGCTAGCATCATACTGAACGTAAAAGAAATGTCCTCCTTTTTTTTTCTTTCTTCGGCTGAGCTCATGCCACGTTAAAAACAGCATATTTAAAACATTGTCGTAAATGAAAGAAGTTAACAAAACATTATGTTGGCCAAGTGTAGCTGTATATTTGTCAGATAGAGCTACATTATGACGCTAGCTAGAAGTCCAAGTGAACTGCTGGTATATGAGAAAACTTTGTACGAATATTATTATTAACATTGGCCACGAAGCTACAGTTAGCTTATTGAGGGTATACCAACACTTGAATCTAGTGTGTGCTTTCAGGCTACCCTTTTTTCTTTTATTTTCTCACAAATCAAATGTGAAATAGTTTGTTGTTGTTGGGGGGTTTTTCTTTACCATAATGCTGGCCTTCTTTGACCCCCTTCCTTTTTATAGCCTTAAAGGCTTGCCAGGGACCTTAATAACACTTTATTAAGTTATAATACATGTTTTTTGCTACCATGTGACTCAGCTTCATTGAGGCCTTGCACACAGTCTTTCTTAGCCTAAGATGATGCCATGCTAGATGTGCTATGAAATGAACTTTTTATTTGTTAGTTTTGAACAGAAAATTCAAATATTTAACTGCATAACCCCCCCCCCCCCAAAAAAAAAAAAGATGAATTGAATGGACTGGAAAGATCAAATCTACTTCAGGGTTAAGACATACATGAGGATGTAGCCGGATATAAGCACAGATGTGAAATAGATAACAGAGGTCCACACTGCTTGTGACAACCTGGCAAAAATCTACTGATTTCAGCCCATCATTAACCTTAACTGCAAATAAACAAAAAGAAATAGAAAGGAAAACTCAAACTAATAATGTAATGGATGCATTGAGAAATCTATTGAGAACAGCCAAACATGGCAAGCTTGGCTTGTTCAGTGAATGCAGCCTTTGTTGGACACTATTTGTCGAAGACTCTGGTATGCACGCACTCCACCCCCATCGTGGGCCAATGAGATGCTCCACACAGCAGCGCATGCTCTTTCCAGTGGAAAATTTCTATAAAAAGATCATCAGCCTAGCAACAGGAGTGCCCTGCTGAGGTATTACAAATTCAGACGCCACAAGTGAAGTGACCATGGCCTTATTTTAAATGACTGGTTGGATGGATGGTCCTTCCTGAATGCTGAAATCTAAATATTGTGCTCTGAGAGACTGACAGGGGGAAGCTGTGCCCCAATTGTACAAGTGCCACTCCTATTTGGTTCTTAAATGTGTTTATTATAATGTTGCTTTATGTAATGTCCTTAATGTGGTGTAGTTACAGTCATGTAAGATTTTATATTTATGTATAGATTCCAGTTTTAATGAAATTAATAAATGCATTTTGGGAAGAAAATAGAGTGTAGAACAGGGTTTTAAAACCTCTACACACAACTTCACAAGAGATTTGTGTCTCCTCCTGGGGCCATACTGAGGCTCTTTCACTTACTGGGCAAATGTATGACCAACACTAAACTATAGAGCCAGTAAACAAGTGGAAAACTCACTCCCCTTAATTTAAATATGGAAAAGTATGATACATGTAGTACATTTTATTGACAAAATGACCTGTAAATCAAAGATAATGGAGGATGTATTTGTGCGTAGTTTGGTAGGAAAATGGTAGGAAATTATAAATTAATCACTAGAATCGCATTTCTATGGAAAATAGTGTGATTAGAATACTTTAAACACACGTGTTAGCATATGAAGGACTACCGTTTATGTGAGTAAATGTATGGATAAATGATATATAGAGTGTCCGACCTACCTTTTTTATACTGTTATTTGTGGTGTTTTTTATGTGTATGACTTGCAACTTCTTTTCTTCATCCTTTCTTAACAATTCTTTAAAAAAGATTGTAGTTTTGGGGAAACTAGGCTTATAATGGTAGCTTTAGAGATGAAAAAGGTAAAGTGTAAAGTGTTAACATTTATCTTGGAACACATGTTCTCAGAATTGAAACCTGTAAATGCAGCACTGTTGTAGAAAGGTGTGGATGTTGGTTCTAGCAAAGACTGACCCAACAATCAAACATAAGAACAGGTTCTTATGTTTGATTTTTCACTTCGAAAGATGTGAATACACACAAAATGTGACAGTCAAACAAGGAAATTAATGCTTAAACCATCTTTGAAGGTAAAGAGAAATAAGATTCAAAATAAATACCATGGATTATAATGAGCATATTTCATAGCACAGGTAATATAGATCCTATAGAGTATTGATGTGTTTCAATCTAGTTTAAGGAAATGCATGACATGATCGCCTCGGTCATAACCTGAGCTGTTTTTCTGTGCAAAGTTCAAGCCCTGTTCTCAGGATGTGACAATATCCTTGTCAGCTAAAAATTTGTATCCTCCCTTTTGAAACAAACTCTTGCCCCACATGGGGAAAACCACAAAAAGCAAATACATCTGAGCAAAAATGATTATATGTAATATACATCCAGCCTTTGGACAGTTTATAATGGTTGTTTTGTGGGTCTGTCTGGTATTTGTGCTTCACTTAAGCTCCTCTGACATTATTGTAATTTGCGTACTAATCCGTGTTAGATCTTACGTCATAAAATACCTCTTTAAATATGAAAAAAGAGTCAACCACTAAATGGATTGTTTGCTTCAAAATGCCTCTGATTCTCGAGGTTTTCGCTAAACAGTGTGTGCTGCATGTTGAAACCTCATCTGAGGAGAAAATGCTTGCTCTATTATTATTTGGTGCTGCCATCTGGTGGACCTTGTTCAGATTAAAGAGTTCTAGTAAGGGAAATGTACAAAAATACAGAAATAATTAAACACACCACACACACACAATCAGACTAGCTTTTGTCTTTGTTTTCATACACAGGGAGTCCCCACAGGTTTGTCTGTGGTCTGATGTCTACATCTACTGTAGTTTTAAGTTCCTTCCTTACTCTCAGTTACAGGCAACCCTTGTAAAAATAACTTGTAAATATCGCTTCTTCGTTTTTTTGTTTTTCTTACAATAATTCTGGTTAAAGACGTAATTTTTTTTAAATGTATTTTTATTTTTTGGGGGAGGGGGATCATTATTTGCATCTATTTTAAGACAGACCCAAAGACACTGATTTAGTCGTTTTTTAATCCTTACTGATGTGGTTGTCAGTGGTTATCACTGACCCACTGACTTCTAGGTATTTTCTGGTCAAGATTCCCAGGAATTTGCGGTCGTGAACCCGATGTCTGCTGCCCTTGTAAAATTGCGTATGCTACGGCCCACCGTTAGAAGGGAAAAGGGCTGCCTTCAGTACAGTCGGAAATTTGGGAACTACCAATCGATCTTTAAATGTGCTTGAAGAAGTCAGGATACTCTTCAACCTATGAACCGTGTCAGAGAGTAATGATAAAGTAAAATTGTCCAGGACTTTACATTGACTACATACCTGCAGACAAGTTGAGATTGCATTTATTCTTAGATTAATTTTTATACTACTTGCATAATGTTGAATTTTGATTACAGCTATCAGGAAAATTTCACTGTGAAGAAATTATGGTATGTGTTTTTGCTTAAACTTGGACATAAATGTTTACCCCACCCCATTTAACTGTTTGTGTGCAGGTGGTCTGGTAACAATGAAAACCACATTTCATGGAGCCATAAACGTGTGCACATGAACAGAAATTCATATGTTGTTCTAAAATCACATATAAATAAATGAAAACACTGTAAAATACCAAGAAAAGTAGCTTTGGATGGGACAGAATAAACTGTTTTTTAATTTCCTTCAATAGCTCTTTAAACGCTGATGACTAAAAATGACCATTTTCTAAAAATCAAATACATTTAAAAGCTGTTATCTATTAACACTGAAACCATATCAGTAGCCAGTATCTTGAACTGTGAAGTAGATGGGCCACAGCAACATAAAACTACACCAGGCGTTGTTTCTGTCAGCTAAGGAAAGTCTCATCCACACTTCTAATAACTTCTAATAATTCAAAATATGAGCCGTGTTGAAAGGAAATCCATGAAATTGGACCTGCACATTTCTGTGATATGTCTCTTGTATTTTCTGAGCTTTTTTTATTTGTTTTTTTATTAAGGTAAGCTACTAACAGGTCAAACTAAAGTTGCCAGCATAATTTTCCCCCAATCGCACGAAGTTGTTGAAATTACACGATTAGCTTGAACGCAGCACAAGCCCACATAATGCTCTTCTTCAGCACCGGGAGCAGCGGGTCAGCCTGCAGAGCTCTTCCGGAGGCGGATAATCCCCTTCTCTGCGCGAAGTCCTCGTACAGTCAGGAAGGGATCGCTGTAGCTCCCCTCGAGAGGAACACGTTTTGGGATCAAATGCAAGTTACGACGGGGGAAGCGCAGCTTTGAGGACAGCTTGGACGTGTAGAGAAATGTCTGCGCATCTCTCCCTCTGGCTTTATTGTGTAAACAACCAAATCTGACACCGATAAGCGGATTCTCTATAATGTGACAGCTGCTGTCGCCGCTCATCTATTTCGGGAGAAACTACGGGCAGTATCCCGCTTGCGTTTTTATTATTTCAGGACAATGGTGGCTCATAACCTGGCCTTAACCTTTATTGCCGCGGCTCTTTGGGGGGTCAGCGGCGAACTACTGCTCACTCCTTCATCTGCGACGCACTTAAATTCAACATCATCATCATCCGTCATCAGTCAAGATTCACTGACTAACAATGCCACGGATGCTGCCGTGGGATCCCGGATTTCATCTCTAATGACGTATCTTCCGACCCTGAAAAACATTGTTATTTTCATCTGCGTGTTAACAGCTGCTCTCATCACGTGCCTGGTCATCAAAGTGGTCAGGTAGGCAGGTTGGCGCAGAAAAAACAAATCAATCGTTGCAACGGTTGTGAAGCTGTAAAAGTCATGCAGACATTATGAGAGCAGGATTGTTTATACATTTGCGTGTGGTTGATTTGTCCCCGTGTGATGTGATGGAGAAGGGTCTGGGCCTGTTGATTCTCATCTTACGGGGATTTCTAGGCACTGATAAGTTTAGCGTCATACTGCCTTATGTAGTCGTTTTATGTGCCCGTAAGCCTTGAATCTAGTGAAGTAGGCTACATTGTTACTCTGTTTACATTTCTCTGATTGCACAGTTTATTTTCGGGCTCATCCAGGTCAGATCTAATTCTGCTAGTTGCTATTTTCCTTTGCAGTCAGACTGTTGATCATATTTCTAATTAATCGGTGAGGGTTTTTTTTAGTCCCTAGCATTTAAGAAGTTGATGTAAATAAAAACAGTGTAAGATTGAATAAACTGGAACTTCTTCTTTGGGAGGTTGGCGCTTACTTAAGCAACTGATTATCACCATATTGAAATAATATTTGCCCCACTTTTTGGGTCAGTCTGAGCACTTTAACACACTCCATATGGCAGAACTAAAGGAAGATTACAACTTCAGGTTGTAGGCTTTGTGATCCAAAAGGCAAAGTTTTAATTCTCTTGCTCACCTCATGTGTGACGGTTGTCTTTTCTCGCAGATCTGGCAGAAGAATCAGGAAGACTCGGAAGTATGATATTATCACTACACCTGCAGAGCGCGTCGAGATGGCGCCTCTCAATGAAGAAAACGATGAAGAGGATGACTCAACCCTTTTCGATGTCAAATACAGGTTGGTTTGTTTTGTTTTTATTTCTTTTGGATCACTTAAGCAATGACAAGTTCATCATGTTACATTCATCATATTCCAAGCAGAACCAGAGGAAAAACTCCTTTTCTTCAATTTCTACTGGTCACATAAGCAGAGAAGAAAGAAAACATGAGAGCCTCATGTACTGAGAATGTTCTACGTGTATCAGAGAAGAGAAAATGTAGATGTGGATGAGATGCTGACCATGAGAAGCCATGAGTACTAAAAATGATGGCCTTGAAGACAGATCATAAGTTTCTTTGTACAGGTTCTTACACAGCAAATGTAAGGTTAATGTAGATTTTAAAACACTGATACGTTTTCCTCAGGCGCCTTAATCTTTACTATTACAGCCATAAAATGCTGAAACCCTGATTTGCTTATGCAAGATTGCACTTTGGTTTTGACTGTGAAATTTTGCACAACGGCAAATTTACCAGCCGTCCCGGAAGTTTTTTGTTTTTTTTTTTTTTTTTAAGTACAAAGCTTGATTAAAAACTGTGTGTTTGACCAGCTTTGGTCATCCTAAAGAAACACACTACTTTAATTCTAATGCACTGTTGACTTTAGGTCTCACCCTTCCGTGCTTTCCATTGTTCACACAGTCACTTCCTCAAAGGGACGCCTTGTTTAGTTGACATTCCTGACTTCCAAGTCAGACAGGACTCTTGACGGGCAAACACACTTCCTCCTCACTGTGTGCTCGTTAAGTAACTCTAAGTTTCTGCTTTGCAGGTGAATACCGGCGTGGACGTCAGCGTGTTTGAGCTGATGACTCCCACTTGGCCCGGGACAAGTACAAGTGATTTCCTGTACTTTTTTTTTTTTTTTTTTTTTTTGTGTGTGGGTGTGTGTGTGTGTGTGTGTGTGTGTGTGTGTGTGTGTGTGTGTGTGTGTGTGTGTGTGTGTGTGTGCGCGCGCGCATTTCCAAGTCTTACCATATCAGCAACTTAATGCTGTCTGTGCATGGCTTGTATCTGTGGTTAAATAGTGTTTTGACATCACTGTTCGCTGCTTTCCTAAAGCTTCTATCACGTGAGCCAAATAATCTCCCAGGTTATTTCTAATGTTAGAGATAAGGAGGCTCCAAAAGTCTTTCAGCGAATGTCTGCTTTGAAGCCATGTCCGTAATCCAGGGTTAATCACACTTTAAATAACTAAATAAATACATGGTGGTCACTACAGATCATCGCCTAATGCGTAAAGTAGTCATTTACCAAGAGTACTTTCTTCAACTGTAAAATTTAATTGATATTTTTTTTAACCAAAACCAAATATTACCTATATGTACTAACCACTTTGTTGTGCGTATATACTGTTAAAGGCTTTCCAGTCAGGAGTGAGCATACGCTACATATATATATATTTTTTTTACCGTGTATTCTTTCAGACATTCCTGTTTCGCTGCTATCACAGCTGACGTTGACCTTTAAGGTTATCAGATTTGACTCGAAGCGCAAAGACTTTTTGTGTCATATTTATGGAGTATATACCAGTTTGCTATGAATGTGAATCTGCTGTTATCGAGTGCGCTGAAACACGCTTAATCCTTAAAAAAGGAACCGCTGAGCAGGATCGGCGCTGCCTGTGGAGACTGCGGTCATGCCGCCACAGTGATTAACATGCGCCCAGTATCTTACTTTCAAGGCCAAGTTAAAGTTTGACTTTTCAGGGTCAAAGTCCAGTTACTCGCTTTAAAAAATATCCCCAAATTTGATATTCTTTATACCAGCTAACAAATTAAAGTCCCTCACTGTAATATCCACTAATGGCTAACTGACTTCTTCTCATAAAAGAAGAAATTTTCCTGGGCTATGATTGTATTAAAGGCCACTTTTGACATTTGGGGAAAAGTGATTGTTACTTTTTATAAATACTAAACCACTATATTAAAAACTCATATTAAAAAAAATTAAATTACGATTATCTATCTAAAGTTTTATTCAAAGTGAATGAAAGGAAAAGCAGAGGAGATCACAAGACCCTCACGTCTCCGTCTGCCCAATAACGATAATTACATTGTTTGAGGAGCGAGGCAGAACAGACACAGATGAGCTTTTCTGCAGCACACGGTCGCGCGGTTGCCGTCTGTGACCTTCTCTTTTAATCCAAACTGTTATCTGATAGTGCACTGTGGCCTGCAGGTGCAGCTGTTTCCAAATGACCTCCATCCTCGGTTTAATAAGAAAATAAAAAGACTGCCGTGACCAAACTTGCACAATCAATTTATCGTTTTCTTTCTCTCCCCACGCCTGTCTGAAATAAAGTGTTTTTGGCATTTTGGGTAAAGCTGGATGTGTTTATTGTCTTGACAGAATCATTCATTGAATCATATGTGAATCAAACTTGTAAACATACTGTATTTTTTGAAATATGATGTTCTGTAATATTCCTCAAGCTGGCTGCTGTTATTTACTGTTTTCCACTTTTTCTCTTCTGTCCCGTGTCTTTAACTGTTTGTGAAGAAAGCTGCAGATCAATGTGTTTGTGCCTGCTCAGACAAAGATGCCAACCTTTGTCAACGTTTTTTTTTTTTCTTTTTCTTGGCTGGAGTTGTGTGAAATGATGGAAAAACTTCACCGAATCATCTGCTGCACATGGTCGCTCGTAAAGAGAAATTAAAGCTGTAGCGGTGAAACTAATTTCCATGATTCCACATTTTACCCAAAAACAAAAAAGAAAAAAAAAATTACAAGTGGAACTGTTTTAAAAGTTTATAGTAAACAAGCCCCTGCTTGGTTTCTGACACAGATGTGCGTGTAGCCCTGTCTGTTTCCTCAGTTTCCATTTATTTGAAAAACCACTGAAATAAACCCGCTTCCTTTGAAGTGTCAAGGAAAAATTTTGTGTATTTTTTTGCCACAGAAAAGTACATTCACGTTGTCATAAATGCACACGTTAAGCATCAGTGAGTCACACTGAGGATCATAAAAACGAACAAAAAGACTGGAATATGCTCAAACTGTATCCATTAACACAAGACAAACATGCAAAAGCGAGTATTAGTTTGCTGTAATTTGCACATTAAACAGATGTTAACAGGGTACGTGGGGGGGGGGGGGGGGGGCAAGATAAAAACTGTACAATCTTCAGAGCAGGGAACATGTGTGAGAAAGTTTTTCTCATCTGTGGCAAACTCCACATTCTGGGTTAATTAACTTAATAGCGTTGGTCACAAACCGTTTCTATTTTTGCCAAAGTCAGACAAGCTCACACAAATAAACCTTTCATTGCTTCAGACTGCTGACGTCTCTAGTACAACTTTCATGTCTATTCTTAACTTAATTGGCAGCGCAATAAGGTCGACATGCAAGTCAACAGGCGCATCCTGTCAAAACAACACTTTTTGTGGACAAATCACATGGCTGAGAGCGCATGAGAGGCTATTTGTTTAGCTATGGAGCTCTCGGAATATTTCAAATGCTTCCTTTAATTTTCTATAACAGAGGCATATTGTTACAGAAAAATACCCAGAGCTTCTTGGCCAAAATATCAACATCGAGATAACTCCAAAAAAAAAAAAAAAGGAAGAAAAAGCCCAAAACAAAACCCCTTTTGATGAGGTGGATCCTCGAAGTACAAAAATATAATTTAATCTTGTGTTAAGATGTTCCCGTTTGAAAAGCCAGTCTACTACTGGCCTTAAAATGTACATAAAAAGGAGTTTCTATCCTGACCAGAGGCCTAGACGAGACGTTTTTTGCATACTCTGTTTTTATTTTAAATTGATAACTAGGTTAAAGAACTCACAGCCGAATAAAACCTTTTATAGAGTCTGGGCATGGGGATGGTCCACTTAGGGACTGGTGGAATTGATTTATTATAGGCACAATACTATGTATCAAACTATTATATTGGTTTAATACTAATTCCAAACATGCTCTACAAGAAAAATGAACACATCACTCTACCTCCATATTTCTTAAAGTGTGACCTGTGAGCCCGTAGCAGCTCTTGGTAACATGTTACGAGGTCTTTCAGGGCAACAAAGAAAGAAATGCACTAGTTTATATTTAACTAATCCACACATCAAACGATCCTTTACACTCACTGGCCACTTCATTAGGTTACCTTGCTAGTAAGCTGCCTTAATGCTTTATGGGATATGTGCTGGAAACATTCCACGACCACCCGTTGTGGTCTCCTGTCGCTGTGCCCCGTCTGCTTCAAGGTGCAACGTGTTGTGTGTTCAGAGAAGCTCTTCTGCATACCTGGGTTGTAACAATAATTTGAGTCAGCTTAAAGCAGTCTAGCCATGCTCCTCTGACCTCTGACATCAACAAGGCATTTCCACCCAAAGAACTGCTGCTCACGATCCAGTGAGCTCCTCTCTTTATCAGGCCATTCTCTGTGAACCCTACAGATGGTTGTGTGGGAAAATCCGAGCAGATCAGCAGATTGTGAAATACTCAGACCAGCCTGTCTGACACATTCAGAGTCACTTAAATCCCCTTTCTTCCCTATTTTGATGCTCAGTTCAAACCTAAGCAGGTCATCTTGACCACATTTGCCAACATTCCCAAATGCACTGCTGCCTCATGATTGGTTGATGAGATAATTGCATTAACAACCAGTTGAACAGCTGTGCCTAACAAAGTGGCCAGTGAGTGTAGCAGCACATATCTGTGTTACAGCCATTATAGCAGACTAAACCTTTCTACCACTGACATATATAGCTGGTGTCAAGAAATGCAACACTGAACATATTAAATGTCGCGAAAAGTCAATTAAAAACACAAATAACAGACACGTCACACACATTTCCAGTGTTTGTGATGTGTGCAGACCTCCTCTCCCTACATTGGTCATAAAAACCTTGAGAACCCTTGCTCCACATGAATAAAGGCATACATATGTCCATCTCGGAGTCCTCTCAGTGATATGTCACTGAAATAGCTGCTGATTGCGACTTAATGTTAATTTAAAAGCACATCATGGAGCTTGCTTGTTCCCAGTAAGGAAGCCAACGAATACATTCATCTCAAAAAGTAAACCTCTTCTTAGTACAAACATCCAGCTACCGTCTCGCCCTCCGGTGAGGAAACAGGGCTGGTGCTGTTTGAGGAAAGTTTACAAAGTGGGTTTACCGTTGGCAAAGTCTAAGTAAACATTCGTATGTGAACAGCTGGTACACTCCTCCATTATGCTCACGCCTTCCTTTCTTGATTTGGTTCTCAAGGTAACCTGACTTTATTAGACTGTGGCTCTGGTTTATTGGAGGTTTGAGTTTTTGCTTGTTATTAACCTTCTAACATTAAAGTAAGGTTATGTCATAGAAAGCGTTTAAGAGATTCCACTTCAAAGTGTTTTAAAAAGAAATGTTGGTCCCCTTTTTTCCTCTATCATCATTCTTCCTGATTATTAAGTGCTTCCATCTTGTGGCTCAACAAGCGAACCAGTAATTTAACAGCTCACAAAACACCCCTAAATTGAGTCTTATCATCACAAAGTTGGAATATGAATTTCAGAGCCAGCCTTATTAACTTTTAACACTTGTGGGATGTCAGCTACTTTTAATTTAGAATATAAAAATGAAATTATATTCATTAATTTATTTAATCAACACACATACAGACACGCAAAAAAAGATGTGCTTGTGGAGAGACCTCAGGCCTGAGGGTGGAGTTGGTCACTCTTTGAGCTTGAAATAGAAAAATTGTTCATTCCAGCTGTTGAAAATAAGTTAATTCAAGTCTCATAAAAGTGCTAGCAACGAGAAAAACTGCTCGTATTCAAGTCTGCTTGCCGCAGAACCTTCTGCTATTTGCTCTGGAGATCTTTCTGTGGTCTCTGCTGGATGCCACAAACCCCAGTGTGGAGCCGTAGCGCCCCCTGTCTGTGCAACGTGCTCAGGGTCCTGAACTCCAAAGGCATGGTGTGAGGACTCGAGCTGGAGGTGTACTCATATTTGAGGGTGTCGTAGTAGTGGTATTTAACCGGTTTGCCTTGCGGGTCGAGCGAAAAGGGCCAAAAGCCGTAAAGGTGGATCTCCTCGCAGAAGCGAGTGGCCATTGTGTACATGAGGAGGCCGGTGGTCGGACGTTTGATGTGGACGTTGTTCGTCAGCCAGTACCTGCAGATGCAGACAGAGACAGAGCTGTAAGATAAGACATTCAGGGACAAAACAGGAGACACTCGGACAGAACCAGAACAAAAGGATGAGCAATGAAGGTGTCCATAACTCTTTTCTGGGTACACAGTGAGCTCTGCATTCACTGGGAAGAACCACTTTTCTCCTTCAGTAAGAGGAGTTGAATCCTGCGTGACACAAGCAAAAATAGAGAGTTTGACCGACACCTTTCTGATGTAAACAACAACACACTGGCCTCACAACTGTCTCGCATATTCCTAAAGTCTTCTGTAGGTCAGTTGGTTTAATAATTTCAGTCTTTCAAATGTGATGACTGGCTGCTTTCTTCCCTCTCTCTCTTTTACCTTTGAGTTTTCCACTGGTGATTGGTTGAAGCTGTAGGAAATGGGATTTTTTAATTTTGTGACCCTTTTAAAAAACAGTGGTTTACAATTATTGCAGTTCTATTAAGCACAAGGCTGGTAGCATCTACAGGGGAAAGAAAATGACTTCTATCTGTCGAGAGTTGGAGCACAGACTGTATGTTCTTTTCACTGCGTGAGCCTTTTTAACAAAAGCTGCAGACGCCACAGCTGCTCTGCACGACTATTTTCTCTACCTGAGGTGACTAGCAGCTCCTGTGACAGTGACGTGCCACACGCTCCCCTTGGGAGCAGCTTCGGGGACAGATGGTCACACGTTCGCTTGCATCAGCTTCATTTTCCTTTCCAGTCACTGGCCCATTTGCCCAGCCTTGAGGCCACAACAGCCTCTCCTCTAACACCCTCTATAGTTAATGTGGAAGCTCGTGTTGAGATGCAGCAGCAGTAACCTCCCACTCTAATCAGCTCATGAGCCGTGCAGGACAAACAGTGGGCAGGAGAACAGGGTTTAATTATCAGTGGCATCATCCGAGGTGAGATTTGAGATTTGGTTACGGTGAATATGAGCACACAAGATTTATTCTCTACTGCAAACTAGCACGATTTAAAGTTCAGCTTTTCCGAGGAAAGGTCAGGGGAGCATTTATCAGGCACGACTATCGATTTAGGGCAAAGACTGTTTCTTACGGTCTGTAAACAAGAAAAATCATGGCTGGTTGTGCCTCTTTGCAATACCGAGAGTGAGTTGGAGCATAGAAAATCGCATAATTTGGTCACCGACCAGCGGTGGTTGTTAGGCTTTTAACGAGGCAGGAAAGAACCAGGGCAGAGTGTGCTAATGATAACAGAGGCGAGGACACACAAACAATAGCAGAGAGGGATTTTTATAAATGTCCAAATGCACTTTAGGACATTTGACATCAGTGTAAAGAGGACTTCTTAAAAAAAATCACTGACAAGCTGTTAAATAAAAAAAGATAACATTAATGATAATAAATGGAATTTATAACATGATTAATCAAATGCACTAAACACAACACATTAAACCACAGCGCAGCAGCTTTTCCTATTATCTGAGCTATTCAGGAGCTCCGGAAAAAGCAGCAGAAGGAACAAATCAACAACATTTGCAAATAATTAGGCAAACTGATCTTTTCACAAGCTCGTATAAATCAGGCTAAAGAGCTGACGGGAACATGTGATCACCGAGATTTTGACTTCGCCTCATCAGTGAAGCCTCAGCGTGACGCTGAATTGTGAAATGTGTGTATTTGCTTTCTTGCAGAGAATCAAGTCAAAAGATTGACTTTATGAACACCATGAGGTCAGTCCACACAGCTTTTTAATGCAGCATCTCTGCTGGTTGCCTGGCAATGTCACGGTGTCGGGTGCAGGACTCGCTGCTCCCTGCTTTTTTTTTAACCAAGATAGAGTCAAATGGTGGGAGCGCTGTGACTCAATGGAAATGTCATATTATATTTTGGTCCAGCACCACCTCTGACCCCGTGACTTTTCTTTTGATTTCACCATGAGGATGATATTTTGGTTTCATTTTGGAGTGATGATGCAGGTTAACCTCTCCCAGCTGTAACTGAGCAGGACCATCTAATCAAACCACACAGAGCTCCTGTGGATGATTACGAAACGCTGGGTGACTCTCACACTTTTTAGCCACGGTATCTTTGCTGTGAAGTACAGCAGCTGCTTAAAGACTGGTCTGCTGCACCATGTTGATTACCATGCGTGCTAAGCACTATGGAAAAGCCTTTCCCAAGCATGGTGGGCAGACACAGCACCCAATTTCTAGAGAATTTTTAACTTCCCTCTGTGCTCAAGCAGCTTTAGTGGAAAGTGTGCACAAGGAGATGGACTTAAACACCGTGCGTGTCCTTGTGGACTTGTACTGAATCCTCTCATGCACCTTCCCCTCAAAGCAAGCATTCAGCATTGTGCGGGTGCAGCACTGTTGGACAGAACTAAGCAGCATATGCAAACATTCAACTTGAGCCAAAAGAGACCAGGCTAGTACTTTTCCTTTCCTTTCCTCAAGATATTCACACTAAGCTAAATGCTTCTTACCTGACATGACATCAGACAAGACTAGAGCTGAATCAACATCTGCCCATGTGAAAGAAGCACATTTCCCAAATTGACCCCATCACATTGTATCCAGGGTTAAATTGGTATTTTATATATAAAGTGGGCCTATTTTATATTTTCCTTATTTTTTTGTCACAGTGCTCATTTTGGGAAAAAGAAACCCATTTCTTTTCCTCCCTTTTTTCCCCGAGTTTCCACAATTTACAAGTGTCCCATAAATGTGTCACAAGCAGGCTATCCTAAAGCTGCAGACTTGAAAAGAGGACAGCTATAAAAGGAGACAGCAACCGAACAAATGAGTGCGATGGTGCCTGTTTAAAACAGCCCTGTGCAGAACAGACAGACCGTTTCAGGAAAGCAAACACATACAACGAGATAAAAGTGTAAACAAAGAAATGTCGTTCATACTTGTTCAGCTGTCTTCGTGCGATTTTTTTTTAATTACATTTTTTAAAAGTTGGCACTTTTCTGTCATGCTTTCAAATTTCAAGGCCCTTTTTGAGGGTTAAGACTAAGCTTAGGGTTAAAATTAGAATTAGGTTCAGGTTAGTGTTCGGCAGTTAGCTGTGATCCTAAACTTAGGGCTGAGAGGCAAAAGTGAAGCACAGAACGATAACGGCACAGCACAGTTGTCACTCTTTTAGTCAAAATCTTGTGAGCCGTTCATTCAAATGACGTCAAACTGGGCACTGCACTCAGCCAGGGGCCCCACTAATACCCCTGCAAAATTTGAAGTGGATTGAAAGAACAGTTGGAGAACAGATGGACGGACAGACCGAGAGTCCTCAAATTATTAGAAAGAAGTTATTGTCCAAAATAATACTCAATTTGGCTTTCCCAAAGACAAAAGCGCTGACAGTTTCAGCAGTAAGTTGGCTTAAATGGAGGCAGAAGTGAGCTAAAATGACTTGTTACAAATAGAAGATCAACTAAAGGCTGCACAGTGGGGAGGGACGTTTAACCAAAATAAGTCATTCTTGGAACTGTGAGTCATGCAAAGCTACTCAGTCAGAGACCCAGAATAAAACTATAGGGCTGAAAAATGAGCATAACAGTTTCCCTTTTAGGTAAATTTGATAGGTGGGCCCTTGAGTGGAGAAAGGCAGAGTAGCTTTATCTCACCGACTGCCCCCGGTGATCAGCTGTGCTTAAAAATAGCCACCTGGGCTGCAGATTGGCTTCGTCAGCCCCTTTGAGTGTGCTGCTCACAGGTGTTCTTATAAGTCTGTGCTTGAGCATCTTACCCTCTGACGGCATGGAGAAGGCGCAGCGATGGAAAGGCGGTGCGTATGTCTACGGTGTGCAGCAGGATGAGACGCAGTGCCCACTCCACGCGCTCCTCTCCCCCCTTGGCCATGAAGGCTGGGATCCACAACACGCTGCCGCTGAGGCTTCGAAGACGCCGTAAGAAGCGCTCCTTCCACTCATTGGTGACCAGGTCCTGGAAGGCTCGCTGCACTACTGACGGGTTCATGGTCACCAAGTTGGTCCGCCATCCCACGTCCTGAAAGTATTCCTCCACCGGTGCCAGGTTACACCTTAAAGCAAAGAGCGTTCAGTTTTAACATGTATACAAAAGTAAAGAAAGTCAAAACTTTCCACCTTTATGTTACAGTTAAAGCTCTGATATCCTCTATGAAGGCAACTTTTAAGTAACTTTCACCTCCCTACGTGGTTCTGATTAATGAAACACAGGTGGATAACTGACGGGTTACATTAAGCCAATCGTGGAAGCTGTTCGATCATCTCATCGTGAAACCTTGACGAGAAACTTTTGTTTATTTGTTTATTTTTTCCACGTAATTTAGCAACCATCTGTTTCCCCCCCCACCACCCAAAGTCTGAAGAGTGAAACAGAGCAGAAGTAAAGGTGAAATTCAGCAGGAAAGCAGGGTGGCATTTTCTTCATTGATGTTAGTCTCCGCCTGAAAGTAAATGTCAGAAAAACACTAAGCTGGTAATTATCCTCACAGCGAAACATCTCCATTCTGTAGGCGGGGAGGAGACATCAGGAGGCCTTGTTGTTAATACGTTTTTATTCTCTTATCTACACACTGATTACAGTGTTTGTTTAGTCTGAGCACTTCAGATCTGCGGGGTTCGTTCATATTTTCAATGATAAATTGCCAGGACTTCTTTACTTTCAGTCAAACTTTCATCATCTGAAACATCAGTGTAAAAAGAATCAAAATTCAGTGCAGTGATTCTTAACTAAAGATTAATGACAAGTTTTATATAAAAGCCATAGTTTAACTAGAGCTGCCTGTCCCAGCTTTTGCTTATCTTTTTAAATTCAGTTGTTTCACTTAGTATCCACTGTGACTTTGCTTGTTTCCATTTAGTTTCAGTCTTAGATTTAGTCTTTATTAATTATTGTTGCATGGAGGGAATCTGTCAGAGGCAAGATTTAGTAAAATCAGTACAGGTATTATAAAACACAGAACCTCTTGAAATCACAGTCTTGTAGAAATTCAGAATCTCAATAAATAAATAAATACATCAAAGCCTCATAAGGCAATTTTTAATTAAACAAAAATGATTTTGTTCTGTAAGCCTCGTGTTTATTTAATTGCTCCCTTTTTGTGACTGGTCAGGTGCCGCCAACGCCATGCTATCTCTTTCATAATCTATGTTTTAAACGGTAATTATAAAGTGAATCACATTTGCCAAATTTGCTAAAACTTCAGCAGGCTTTGGAGTTAAAACTTTAATTGCCACAGATTTGATTTGATTTTTTTAATTAATTAATTAATTAATTAATTTGAGCAAATGAACCCTGGATCTTTTATCTGTGTGGGTGTTCTCCGCTCTGGGGTGTTGTGTTTTACATCTTAATGGTTGCTGTCGCTGTCCACAGCAGCTAATGTACCCACTGCAAAGAACAGATGGTGCATGATGAGCTGAAGCAATCTATGTACCCCGAACGCTGTCAACCTACTTTGTGGGAACTGAGCGGAGGGCAGGGAACTATATTTAGCTGCAACATTATCTGCCGATCGGATATGTGAGCACAGAAGCAAATTCCTCCGCTTCTCAAAATGACACATTTCCTGTTCTGTGACTTCAGCTGACCATTACTGCCATCGCCTGGCATTATCATGATGCTGAGGGAGTCTAGAAATCATGACCTCTTCTCATCAGGGTAACACGGCAGCACAAGATACAAGACAGATAGGCATACGACAGAATCCACTCGTGAAAGGTGTGCAAGACTTTGAGCTATCGATCAACCAGCGCAGTGAGGTGCTGCTCTAATTCTAACAACACTGATTTCTGAGAGGGTGCAGGTTGGGCGGTTCTGTTCGATCATGCCTAACTCCAAAGATAATTTAAACCAGAACACTTTTCTTTTTTTTTTTTTCCCATCTGCCAAATATAATACAGCCTTGACAGGCTTTTTTTTCTTTACCTCTGTTGGCAGGTATGAATGGTGATACATAACCCACTCAGGGACTCGCGAGCTTGCACCCAAACACAAACAGACCTGGCCGATGGCTTCGCAAACAGCGCGCTCTGCTAAATGAGAGCAGGGCCCAGGAGAACACTGGTGTTTCTCTGAAAAGCACAACGTCTTACCGCTGGATGCAAAGGCTGTTCAAAATGTCAATTTCATGTATAATCGTTCATCTAACAGCTCTCAGCTTGACAGTTGCTTCCCAAATTTAAGCCATCAGAGAAGCTTTGACAGCTTTTTCAAATGCGCAATTAAAATATTTCCAGCCGTGTGGCCACCGGCTATCGATTATCATACTAATATGAATTATACACTCAGTGCAGGAGATAAGACAAGCCTAAAACTTAATGCACCAATCTATTTCAATTATAGTCCATTTTAACTGCTGTGTTTTATGATTTATTTCAAGCAAAAGGCTTCTAAGACTTAAATCACCCATGTTACCTGATAACAAAGTCATGAGAGTCGATCTCAGGCCCACAGCTGCTGTTCAGAAGGATCCCGGAGTTGCCCACGATGGCACAGCGCCTGTAATGCTGGTTTTTCATGGGGGATACGGTTGGCAAGAGACGGTAGAGATTTTCTGAGATGTTTGTGGTACTGTGGCGATCAAAAACATAGTGGATGATATCTCCCGGTTTCAGCGTGCCCTTCAGAATCGAGATGTCTCTCTCCGGGTCGAGGAATCTCAGAATGTTTTTCCTGTGAAAAGAGAAAATATGCGCCAATTATGACCGCCCGTCTACAGCGAAGTGTAAAACCTTGTGGAGATAATTGTGGAGGGTGATAAAAATACCTGATGAGGTGGGAGAGGGTCTTATTGAAAGTCCAGCTGTTTGACGAGTGTTTGGCAGTGTTATTGTAGATTGGACGGTGACGATATGTGTCCGCGCTTGCTGTTGTCAAAGCAGTGGGGTTTACATGTACTGCAGCTTTTCTAAATGATAAGAAAAAGTTGTGTTACCAACACACAGTCCAAAAAAATTATGCCTGTTATCTCCTCCATGTATTGTTAGAATTTGCCCCATTCATTGCTAAATCTAAAGGCTGTTATGTCAAGCTTTTCCTTCTCCGAACAGACTAAAAACAGAGATGCTGTATAGAATGTAACCAAGAAAAATATGTGAATCTGAGTGTACCAAGGTAGAGTTACGGTACAAGAAAACTAGATTAACAAATGACTCCATGCTTTGTTTATTACCGGCTTTGCTCTTTTCCAGTCCCTTGGTTCATCTTCTATGTGTGAAATTTAGTTTCACTTCCTCTTCCTTTAACCCAACTTATTTCTGATTGGTTGCCACTTGCAAACAGAAGGTTTAAACAGCAGATTGCCGATTAGGGCTATCCCCTCTTTGTGACCTAATAGAGAGCCAGTAGGAGGAAGTAACATATGAAAGTGAACCTTTTTAATACACTGAAGCCTGAATTTTTCACATATGGCATTTTTAGTTATTCCCATGCCGGCTCCATTATTTGAAAATTTCGCCATTTTTAATAGGAGCATCTACCATCAGTAAGCCCAGAAAATGAGGAAAAGTAAGATAGGTCCAACTTAAGATGAAAATTTGAACTGGAACATGACATCTGATGGGGCTGCTCTATCACTGGCTATTTTGATAGGGACACCTGTTCAACTTCTCATTAATGCAAAAATCTAAACAGCCAATCACATGGTATCCATTTAGGCATCCAGACAAGACACCCTGCTGAAGTTCAAACTGAACATCAGAATGAGAAACAAATGTAATTTAAGTTATTTTGAAAAAAGCGTAGTTGTTGGTGCCAGATGGGATCTGAGTATTTCAGATTCTGCTGATATACTAGGATTTCCCCATGCAACCACCTTTACGGTTTATAGAGAATGGTCCAAAGAAGAGAAAAAGCATCGTTGATGTCAAAGGTCAAAGGACAATGGTCTGTTGCCTTCTTGTCTGCTTCCAGCTGACATGGAGGCAAAAGTAAATCAAATCACCACCTTTAAAAGCAAAGTACAAACAAGAGCATCTCTAAATATTAAACATGGTGAACCTTAAAATTGATGTGCTATGGCAGCAGAAGACCACACCTGTGGGACTCCTCTCAGCCAATAACAGAAAACTGAAGCTACAGTTCACACGGACTCAACAGAAGACTGGGAAAACGTTGTCTGGTGTGATGAGTCTTGATTTGCTTCGACATTTGGACGGTAGGGTCAGAACAACACGAAAACATGGATCGATCCTGCCTTGTATCAATGGTTCAGGCAGCCAGCAGTGGCGAAATGGTGTGGGGGATTATATTTTGGCATACTCTGGACTAATATGTACCAGCAATACTAATGGCTGAGTATTGTTGGTAAGCATGTGAATCCCTTTACAACCACAGTGGACCCATCTGTTGATGACTGCTTCCAGCAAGATAACGCAACACATCACAAAGCTCAAATCATCTCAAACTGTTTTTTTTGAACATGTCAGTGAGTTCACTGTATACACACAGCCCCCACAGTCACTCGATCCCAATACAATACAGCACCTTTGCAGGGACAGGAGATTCGCAACACTGATGTGCAGCTGACAAGTCTCCAGCTAATATGTGATGTTATCAAGTCAATATGGACCAAAATCTCTGAGGAATGTTTCCAGCATGTTGCTGAATCTGTGCTACAAAGAATTAAGTCACTCTTGAAGCAAGAGAGTGGTCCAACCCAACGGTAAAAAGGTGTACCTAATGAAGTGTCTGATGAGCACAAATACTGCTTCAGATTCTTAAGGACTTGCGGCAGGCTATATGTAGGTACAGATAATATTACTTCTACTTAAGTATCTGATTCATTCAGCCACTGCTCCGAAAAAGGACCTCCTTGACATGAACAATAACTTAAATGCAGTAAAGTGATGTTCGGCGAAATACTGCAGTTTCCTTAAAGTTAAATCCAGCTTTGCTCACATGGCAGATGTTTGCATTGTCACATGGATACCACACAAACGCACATACACACACATACTTTGATGGGTATTTATAGCGGCTGTGTCTCGCCTTAAAAAAAAACTAATGAGACGCTCACTGTGACTGACTCACTGTGGCATCATAGCTGTAAAGGATTCAGTGACCAATAGCAAGCGAAAATTACCCAGAGAGGCCATTTAGCTACCCACTGGTGTTCTACAGCTGTGTGTGTGTGTGTGTGTGTTTGTGTGTCTGAGTAGATAAGATTTCAGACCTGTGTGGTTTGGGGATGAGCTGGTGCAAGTTCATCTTCTTTGAATGTCCAATATTTCTGAGTGGGAAAAAAAAAGGTTTAGATTGAATTATGAATCACTTACTGCGGTGTGGATTCTTACACGGAGCTGTATCCAGCAGCAGGCGTACTGTACATCACTCTTACAAGACAGAATAAAGGTGAAAAGCACACATCAAGGCATTTTTAGAGAACTTCACTGTGGACCCATTTGCTGATGTAATGAGGGGAAATGTGGCCTTAATGGGGCCCCATTATACTGAAAAGAAGATTTTCTTTTCATGGGGGAAAAGAGCGATCGCTTTACAAGGGTGTTGAATGCATCAGGCAAAATGCATTTACAGTAAATATATTGTATATGCATTCAGATTGTTAAGCTTCGAGCAATTTTGCAATCGTGACCTTGGTCACATCTAATAGACGACTTTAAATATAGGAGTGAAGAAGTGAAACACCCGAGTGCTACCGGGGCTCCTTTCATTCGTTTTACAATCCCGGTGGCCTTTAAATATATTGTTATAATCATATTAGCCTGAATTTTATGCAGGAGTGGAATTGGTTCTGGTGCTTCTCCCACGGCAAATCACAAACCAATGTGACCTCATTACAATGTGAGCCACAGCCGGGTAATTGCTTTCAAAACAAAATGTTCTTGCTCAAAGGGGAGAAATGCAAGAAGACAAAAGCTGCATAGAGACGTAGAATTTTTTTTCTTTAAAAGTGAGTTTTTGTTTTTTGGTTGTTGTTTTTTTTGCCATTCAGGTAACAGGACATCTTTACATCTATGTGATGATTATGAAGAGAAGCAGAGGAGGATGTAGCCCTGCTGAGGTCTGGTTGGATTTTTTTTCTTTTCTTTTTTGGAGCCTGCATGTTTTTCATGCTAAATTAAGAATGGATCTTCTTGCAGGTCAAACGCGAGTGTGTGTGACTTGGAGGAATCCTGCGGCAACATTTCAAACTCTGAAAATGAAAAGAAGAAAAATATATAGAGGAGACCCTCTTTTTTTGTCGTTCTTTTGCCCCTTCACCTCTTTTGTCTCTCTTACACACACACACACACACACACGCTTCCCCCTTCTCTCTTTCTCTCCCCCCTCTCTCTTATAGTGTAAATGTATCCTATCCCGCATGCAGCCTGCTGCAAGACAAATAGCCTAATCCTTGGAGACCCAGGCAGGCGGGCTGCTGTAGGAACAGCTGCTCCTGCTGCACCCAAGTGTTACAAATGTAGAAAACAAACCGCGCACACTCCGGCACCCCAAACTCCGAACTTCATTTCAATTCAAATAAACTCGTTTATTCCACTCAGTCAGCCCCCTTTTCCCTCCCCTCACATCACACATCGCACCTCAAATCTTCTGAGAAAGCCTGAAGGAAATAACCTGCTGGGTAAGAAAACAATGGGCATCATCTCTCTCTCCCTCTCCCTCTCTCTCTCTCTCACACACACACTGCGTGGATAAATCACGGCGGGATACTTACGCAGTTTCTTCCTCCACTTCTGCAATATCATCAATTATCAAAAGCACAACCAGCAGCGTTACAAAGCCGAACAACAGTGTGCGGAATACAAGCGGCATGGCTGAGAGGGGGGAGGCTGCAGCCGCCGGGGGGGCCGGGGGGAGTCCCTCCGTTTAGCGAACACTGACTTAAATGAACCTCCTTGTGTTTTCCATTTAGAAAGCGAAAATCCGCTCAGTCATCTGTGCCTTTGTTCTTTTCGCCAGAGTCGGACACTCCCCGGCGAGCTGCGGTCCTTCCTCTCTCCTCTCTCTCTTCTCAGATGTTCAGTTGTGTGTGTTTCTGTTTCCCGACGGGGCGATGCTGCTGCTGCTGCCGCCGCTGCTGCGGTCTCCGCTCTTCCCTCTATTCCCCAGTCAAACTTTGAACGCGTGCACCTACAGAGCCTGCCATGGGAGCAGCGAGATGTGGACCACATGCAGTCTTAAAGGCGCAGGGGCCAAACTCTCCCATCTTCACTCCCCCCCACCCGCCCACTCCACATCCACCATCCACTCAGCCGGTTTGATCTCACTCTCCAGGTTGCTGCTCCAGGTGTTGCTGGCGCACGGTGTGAGGAGAGGTGAGAGACTGCAGCAGTGTGGAGCCAGCCTGCACAGGTGTATGAGGCAAGTGGTTAAAAATTTTTTAAAAAAGAGAAAAAATCAGGCATGCATGAATCATCTGAGTGCAGTATTCAAGCAGGCATGTGTGGTCTGAAAACCCACGTTATCAAAATAAAGGTCAAACATCTTTCTGTAGCCGTGCTCACCACTGTTGGAAACTACTTGTGTGCATTTCATAGTCAGCTTTAGTCATTAGTTTGTTTAGAGCAGCAGAGAGCCCTATATCTATCTTTTTTCTTCACATTTCCACTTAAAAATGAATCCCAAATTTTGTCAGTAACAAGAGTGAAATTCACATCTTTGGAAAGGAGATGCGGCACATCTTCTCTTTACCACCAGACCGGAGTGGCAATTGAAAAAAAATCTTCTATCAAATCAAAAAAAAAAAAACTGTAAATAGCCTTGCAGCAGTGAGTCAGTGGACAGCGATGTCACTGAAAATGTTCACACATCCAACAAGAAAAAGAAGCCAAAACGGATCCCACATCTATCTGCGTCACAGTAGCTTCTGAGTGCACCCTGTTTGGCAAATTTCAACAAATAGTATGAAGGGCACAAGGGTGGAAGGAGGTCTGTCAAGTGCATAAAAGACAATCTGTTGTTAACAACAAAACTTGTACTTCACTGGTTGTGAGTCTGCAGGAAAAAGCAGCGTATTGTCAGTTTTTAGTCGATTCAGTGAGTGTCGATCATTTCAGCAGTCATTTCTCTCCACTGCACTTTATAAATGGGCCAAATATGCAAGAAATCAAAGCTATTACCTCACAAACAGCAAAGATTACACACAAGTAAAAATAAAATGCACTGCATTGTAAAAACAAAGCATAATTTGCTTTTGTCTTATAGACACGTTTTCTTTCTGTCTTATACAATATCTTATATCTAAAAGTGAAATTGATTAGAAACAGTTCACATTACAGGGCTGCTACAAAACAGAAGCAGAAGAGCATCTCTGAAGCAGATGTGTGGCAGAAGCCCACACGTCTGCTGCTGCTGCTGCTGCTGGCGTTGGCACATTTTCAGTGTCTTAGTACCAACTGAGCACAGCCTACCTGAGTGCCATGGATGACCAAAGTGTCACAAAAAGATGTCCCAAAGCTCAAATCACATCAAACTAGAACATAGCTGTGAGTTCACTGTGCTCAAATGGACTCCACAGACACCAGATCTCAATCTAACAGAGCATTTGGGATGTAGTGGAACGGGACACCAGCATCATCTATGTACATCCAACAAATCTGCAGCTACTGTGTGATGCTGTCCTGTCAATATGGACTGAAGAGCGTTTCCAGCAACTTGTTTAAGCAAATTGTGAGCGACTGGAGTAGTGTGCTTTGTGTTATCACTTATGCAGTCTTGTTTGTGCTATCAAAACGCCCCTCAGAGACACTTTCCTCTGACACTCATCAGAGAAGTGTTGTTCAAAAAAATTAGAACATTTTGATTTTGGGAAACTGTCAAAAACTGAAGTTGTCATCAGGCATTGTGAACTACTACTTTCCACACTGAGGAGCATGTTGAGACTACAATTTGATATTCAAACATAGGCGTAGACGCTTGACCAGCTAACTATATAACTCGTTAATGGGATTTCAAATCCACAAAAACAACTGGAAGGAGTTTTTTTTTTCCTTTCGCTTGTAGCTATAGATAAAACACTGCATTTTTACAGTGTGGAAGGGATGGTTTGGCTTTTGTGTGACTGTGTAGATACTTCATTAAAATCAGAAAAGATTTAGGATTTAGGATGAAGCATTCTGTTAATCATTAGATGTGACCTGGGGTTTAGCTGGAGCTTTAGACGTCCAACCCCAGGAAACTCTGAGTTTGAAGCACTTCTTTTCCTTTATTGCGTGAATCTAACACACCGAGTTGCAACTTTTTTGGGGGGAATGCCTGCTGACTTTTACTGGAGTAAAATGCATTTTGCTTTCAAGTAATCATCCTCATCTTTCGGCATTTAAATTTCTCCCAGCTTAGTCAACGCGCCTCCAGGCACGATTTAGTCTTTTGTCATCTTTTTGTGTTTGCTTGAATTTATTGCAAGAGTCAGATTGTAACAAACCGACAGCTCTATTCGACGTCAGGCCGCTTTTGTGTCATTTGTTCGAGGAAGCAAGTGCAGACGTGCAGGTAAACGCGCCACCTGATCGTGCCGGGGAATTTATTTTAATTTAATCACCCCTGGAAGTCAACTCACGTTGAAAACATGTCACACAAACCTTTGTTTTGAAGTCATACTGTGCATCTCAGAACAAGACTCATTTGCTAACTAAAACCCCTGTAACATAAAGTTCTGACAGCAGTTTTCACATTTTTCTTGGTTGTCAGACAATTTCAGGAAAAATCTTCTGCTGATGTTACAATCAGGAAAAAAAATATCAAAAACCTCCCCCATTCTCCTTCCTACTGGCTCCTCCATGTTTTATCAACCTGTCTGCTTGTACACGGCACCAGAAGAGAGGCTGTGCAGCCGCTGGCTGAGATCACAACACTGTGTGTGTGTGTGTTTGTGAACAGCGGGGATATTTCAGTTAACCACAAAAGATTCAGTCGTTATATGAGCACACAACTCATTCACTGGAATGAAAAAAAGGACCATTAGCTAAAGAAAAAACGCCTCTATCCCCTCCACAAACTTTTGAGCTGCAGTGTAAAGTGTTAATGATATACATAATAATCAGCCACAGAGTTCATTTTTCTGATAAGGCTAAACTATCGACATGTTTGTGCTTTGAATTAGGTTCTGAATACAACTCTGCCCCTTAAACAAAGCATTTTTAAAGCCACTATTATCGGCACTTCATCCTGTTTTTGTAAAAGATGACCTTTTGCTTTTATTGACTGGGAGGATGGCTGAGATGAAAGCAATTCAGCCTCCTTTCTTTCTTTCTTTCTTTCTTTCTTTCTTCCTTCCCTCCCTCCCTACCTGAACTTTTCCCTCCCGGCTTCACAGACTCATAAATGTTGGACTGTTCTGTGATTTCCAAACACATTTTTAAAATTTTCTCAATTATTTTGCTTTGCTCAGGGAATTCCAGCACTTTTCGGGCATAAAATAATTAGAGTGCTGATGTTGGAAAAGAAATGAATCTTATTACGCACCCCTTTATTACTGTTATGCTGTGCCAAGATTTTTCCTTTGAATATATTTATGTTTATCCCAAAATGCTAACTGAGCATGTTTGCTTTTTTATTTTCCTGCCGTTCCTTTAGCAGATGAGTTTCTTCATAAGTACAAACGTTTGAATAGTCGCCATCGATACTTCATTCCCTTGTAATTAAAAGTCATTTATTAAAATGTGTTACCCCTCCATTATACAATTCCTATCATTAGCATCATTTTCGCCCTCAGTCAGTCTTTAGCTAGTTAGTTAGTTGATATATAATGAAAGTAAATTAGGGATTATGCAGTCAAAGCAAATCTAAAGGGAAAGTGCTATCTGTTTTCATATTCCAGGCATACATTTTCTACACGATTGCGATTCACAGACATGAATAAAGGTCTAATTTACATAAATTGAAAAGTGCAGCTGGAGCCCTGAGATTGTGCATAATGACTCATAATTATATTTACACATATGATGTCTGGCTTTACATCCAGTGCTAATTCACAGTTCACTCTCAGTGTGTTTAGTGGAACATGTACGTCGCATTTCCACTCTGGGATGAAAATCCAAATGAGAGCAGGATGAATTCAGTCACTCTATCAGATTAACAGTCACTGAACGTGTATCAGCAATTTGAGAAGGATGCAAGTCGAGGCACCCCAGAGAGGATTTACTGCTTTATTTTCTCCACTCGAGCTGTTGTGTAACGCTTTGTCTTACTAAAGCAGCCATTAGGCTAATTGACACTTCTTGACTAAGAGAGAAAACTCTTGCCTGCAGCAGCGTCTGTTTCCTGCTGGTGGATTCTTGTTGTTGTTGTTGGCTTTTTTTGTTTTTTGTTGTTGTTTTGTTTTTGCTCTGCCTTTCAACAAGGACACCTTCCCGGGGAATCGCAGTTGTTGTATTTTGTGCATCTTTGTTGTGACAAGTATCAGGAGTGAGGTGAATATCAGAGGCTGTTGAGACAGATGCAGTGATACTGATACTGCTGCTGTCATGCACAAGCTTTTTCTCTTTCTTTCTGTGTGTGTGTGTCTTGTTCAGGAGTGTCATTGAGCTATTATTAGACTTTACAACCACCTGACAACGGCACTCGCTGAAAGACAGGCAGAAATACACTGCGCCCTCATTTTTTAAAGCGCATTATAGCCACATTTGCAAGTGCTGAGGTGTCATTGTAATTATGAGATGTCGTTTTCAGAAGCAACAAATATGAGGAGGCCATTAATTTTGCATGTAAGATCAGTGAGATCTGTGACATAGCATATCATAAGATAACTGCTCCAGCAGACTGTATTTCCTTAAATTTGATAAGACTAAGGAGATGAGGGAATAGTACCTTGATGCCTCTATACATGCTTTACATGTGTCATAAGATGCATTCATCTATTTTCTTCTGCTTATCCTTGGCAGGGTCGTGTGGCGCACTGGAGCCTATCCCAGCTACCACAGGGCGAGAGGCTCCAGGCACGCTGACGCAGGGCTAACACAGACATCACAGTCACATACACACCTATGGGTAATTTAGAATCACCAATTAACCTAACCTCAATTAACCGAACCCACGCAAACACGTGGAGAACACGCAAACTCAGGACCTTCTTGGTGTGAGGCAACAGAGATAATTATGCCACCGTGCTGCCATAAGATCATGTTTGGCTTTTTTGAACCGAAGAAAGCAGAGGTGGGCTCGATCCAAAGATAATATCGATAAGAATGCTGGTATTGGTATAGATATTGGATACATACTAATGCAATAGGATCGATACTTTGTTGCCTCTTACTTCAGTATGTAGCCCACTTCATTGTGTTGAACCTTTTTTTTAATTATTATTATTTTACTAAAAAAGAAAAATTAGTTTTAAAATATGTGAAAATTTTTAGTGTTTTTTGTTAATACAACAAAGCACACTTTGAAATTTAGGTTAATACAACTAATTATTGTGAAAAATATAAATCTGTGAATTAGTGAAATGTATTCAGAGTTGCAAATTGATGATGGTTCATCTCAAACCATGATACGTAAGCCTTTATAGGTCAAAAGTATCGGTATTAGTTCTGGTATTGGTGATACTTGGTATCTAAACTATACCAAAAGTATAAGTATCCCACAGCACTAGCAGACAGGCTTCAGCTCTGCAACACTGTTTTTAGTGTAATTCCCACCTGTTACAGGTCAGCTTCTGACTGACAGGGTTAGGGGTTTTTTTTGTCGATACCTGTAAAGTATATTATTGACACTTTTTCAAAATTTCCTTCTTATTTCTCATTTGGTTACATTTTAATGACACTCAAACTGTAGGACTAAATCTTGCACCTTAAATATTTGTTAAGGCTGAAAACAGGAATTAATTCCAGTGTGTTTGTTTTTGCCCAGAAAGGATAACTGGCATAATCATTAGGATGCTGTTTTCATATATGGGTTAATATAAAGTTGCTACAACATTTGTCATATGGGATTTCACTACCGTATTTTCTACCTTAGTTATTTACAGAAATCAGCACAGCGGTATGACAAGGACGAGAAATGTCTTAATTTGTGACATAGATTCACCGAGGCTGATTTTAGCGAGATTGACAGGTTATTGATCAGAGATGCTCTTCTGTTCTTCAGCCGGTGTGGTCTTCTGATGCTGTTGTAGCCCATCTGCTGCTTTTCTGCATAGCTTGGTTGATTTTCTGCTGCCTTCCTATTAGCTTGAAGCAGTCTTGCCACTCTCCCCTGACATCAGCCAGGCATTTTCACCCAGACAACTGATCCTCACTGAATATTTTCTCTTTTTCAGACCATTTTCTGTAAACCTTGCCACAACAACCATGCCACATTCAAAGTCACTTAAATAATTTTTCTTCTCACGGTTTGAACTTCCGAAAGTTAACTTGATCATGTCTGCTTGCTGAAATTCCATGGATTACTGTCAGATGATTGGACGATTTAATATTTGAGTTAAACAGCTGTACCTATGAAAGTAAATATAAATATATATATATATATATATATTTATATATATATATATATATATATATAATATATAAATATATATATATATATATATATTTATATATTTTAGGGGTGCAACGATACACAAAATTCACGGTTCGGTTCGGTTCGATACTTTGGTGTCACGGTTCGATATTTTTTCGATACAAAAAATGTTCATGCATTTTTAATTTGTCATTTATTAAAATTATAAATATATATTTTAACTCAAAAGTACAGTTTTTAAATTTAACCCTAACCCTTGTGCGTGTTTTTTATTTTGACAGCGAATGCGCACCTGCGGACCACTTATGTGCAGCCCTGGTTATTTAGCTCATCATATTGCAGCCACAGAAATTCTTTTGTCCATGAAACCATAAAGCTGCACTTTCTTTTTGCCTTATAGTCTGATTTGTCATAACTTCTCCGTTTTGTGGTAAGCTTTTCTTTGGCTGTCACTTCTTCACCCTGACCTGTCTTATTTGGCTCAGCAGAACTGAAATGCTTTTACACGCTCACTCACATAAGCTCAGCGATTCTCTGCGCGATCAACCTCTCACATGTTTAAGCTTGCTGCGGGAGATTTCACTTGTCATGTTTGCATAGTAAGCTAACGATTAATAAGACGATGTCAGAGGAATTGGTGCACAAATTATCATCACTCACCAATCAGTGCTGTCGCTCTCTATACACAGTTCGCACGATTGCAAAGTGAAAGCAAAAAAACAAGCGCAAATTCAAACGCGACTTCAATATGTCACATATTGACAGTGGCTCACCGATGCCAATGACATAATTACCCAGCTACATTTCTGAAAGAATGCAAAAGCATTGACATATATTTTTCCTACAATAGCCCGACGGGCAGGGAAGAGATAGATTTTGGTAGCCCGACTGAAAAAAATCGCTAGCTCCGGGACGTCGGGCTAGCGATATTGCAAGCCCTGTATCTGATTGAGGAATCACTCATCTTTGTAAAAGAGAGTTTATTACAGAGAAATGTCTCTTTCCAAAATAAAAGCTATACTATCCGCTTCTTCTGGGCTATATTCTCAGCAGCATAAGGAGAATCATGTGCTAACAGCTGTCTAAATGACTCGGCTAAAGTTAGTAGCATGCTTGTTGTTTTTGTCTTTGCACTAGGATGATGTCGGCGTAAATGTGCAGTCATATTCGTTGTGTTCCCACTAGTGCTTTCAGGTTAATCTCGTTGAAATGACCTTAACGCCACAACACGGCAAATCTCCGTTAACGAGCTACCGCCGATCGCTCCGTGCATGGGGCTAGACGGCAAACACGTTAACGAGCTAACTGCGCTAACACACTAGTTCACACCAATGTAATTGAGCATTGCATGGCACATCCAACATACTGTTTTACTTTAGTCCATGACTCGCTTACCTTCAGGGTCATACGTCACATGAAAACCAAAATAATTCCAAACGCCAGATCTGAATGAGGTTCAATTTGCCTGTTGCAAGTAGAGCTTAACTTCTGTCTCGCTAGCTTGCCCTGCGCTCTTCCTTCTGACGATGCTGTCTGTGTTGAGCGCTCAGTGAATCTGTGTTCGACTACTCCGCCTAGGCTGCACTGTCGAGCGCAGATCCACTGAGCGCTCAACACAGACAGCATAGTCAGAAGGAAGAGCGCAGGGCAAGCTAGCGAGACAGAAGTTAAGCTCTCCTTGCAACATGGCAAATTGAACCTCCCCCACCCTCATTCAGATCTGGCGTTTGGAATTATTTTGGTCATGGACTAAAGTAAAACAGTATGTTGGATGTGCCACGCAATGCTCAATTACATGGGTGGGAACTAGTGTGTTAGCGTGCAGTTAGCTCGTTAACGCGTTAGCCGTCTAGCCCCAGGCAGGGGTAGCTCGTTAACGGAGATTTGCCGTGTTGTGGCGTTAACGTCATTTCAACGAGATTAACGCTGACAGCACTAGTGGGAACACAACGAATATGACTGCACATTTACACCGACATCATCCTAGTGCAAAGACAAGTGGAAGCAGACAAAAACAACAAGCATGCATGCTACAAACTTTACCCGGGTCATTTAGACAGCCGTTAGCACATGATTCTCCTTATGGGGACCTGATATGTTTAATATTGTGGCGAGCTCAGACAAGGAGGAGACGGAGGTATCGTTTGGTCTTGCTTCCCGTGAGCTAGCCAGGGAGCACAGCCGTTTATTGACATCTGCAGAAGAACACTGCTGCTAACTAACTGCTCAGGGCGGCAACCGCACAGCAACAACAACACACAGAGCGCCCTCTGACTCCGGAAGGACACACCGTCGCAGCGAGAAGGCGTCACCCGTCACTATGGCAACATAAGCAAAACATAACTGTACAAACAGAACCCCGAACAGCCCTGACCCGCTACATAGCCCCCACCTAAGGGGTCAGTCGTCCCCGACGACCCCATTGCCCCACACAAAGTCCTGCAAATGTCCAGGTGCCTTCTTTTGGCGCACCGGCCGGTCACGACCGGCAGGGGAAAAGTCACTCGGGTCAGAACATGGGGTGCCACCATCATCCCACTTCTGACACCAATGTGGCGAGCTCAGACAACGAGGAGACGGAGGTGTCGTTTGGTCTTGCTTCCCGTGAGCTAGCCAGGGAGCACAGCCGTTTATTGACATCTGCAGAAGAACACTGCCGCTAGCTAACTGCTCAGCGTGGCAACCGCACAGCAACAACAACAACACACAGGGCGCCCTCTGACCCCGGAAGGACACACCGTCGCAGCGAAAGGGCGTCACCCGTCACTATGGCAACATAAACAAAACATAACTATACAAACAGAACCCCGAACAGCCCTGACCCGCTACAATATGCTGCTGAGAATATAGCCCAGAAGAAGCGTATAGTATAACTTTTATTTTGGAAAGAGCCATTTCTCTGTAATAAACTCTCTTTTCCAAAGATGAGTGATTCCTCAATCACAGTGATATATTTATTTTTTTAATTACTTTTGTTTCAGCAACATTAAATTTAAAAACTGTACTTTTGAGTTAAAATATATATTTATAATTTTAATAAATGACAAATTAAAAAGGCATGAACATTTTTTTTGTATCGAAAAAATATCGAACCGTGACACCAAAGTATCGAACCGAACCGAACCGTGAATTTTGTGTATCGTTGCACCCCTAATATATATATATATATAGCTCTGCTCAGTCGTTTTAGCTCAAGGTTGGACATTTGAGAGTTACATGATGTCAAGAACACAAGGACTCGTGTGCTACGTCCAGAAATCCAGGAAAGCTATTATTCAAGTGTTTCTTAGAAACCCAGGAGAGAGGACCACATCAGTCATCTTGTACCAGCTCCCTGTGTGTCAATAAAGTGACTTTTATATTCTTTTGTTGGTTTATAAGGGACTGAATCTACTTCACTTTTCACATGTCATATATCAGGAATGAAAGCCTTAGAAAACTTGAGGTCTGATTGAACTCTCACGTCTATTAATGTGATGAAGTGAAGAACTTTGAATTGTGCTGCTTTTGAAAGCCTTTATTAAACAAAAGAAAAAGAAAATTTGTGTTGTACAACACAAATTCTAATTTGTCTTGTACAGTTATTTCATTTTTAACCTTAATCTATATTTTATTCCTTCCTAGTTAAATTTACCCTTTTTAATTTTTCATATTTATTTCCTATCTTATTCATAGCCTTTTCCTTTTTTGTTTTCTTTAGGTCACCAGCAGTTGTCCAAGCATTTCACTACATATTGTACTGTGTATGACTGTGTACGTGACAAATAAAATTTGAATTTGAATTTGAATTTGAAAGTTCTCATTGCACACTTTGTCCTTCCCTCAGCAGCATTTGCTGTTAGAGAGCCTTATATACATCCTCATGTAACATTCATGCTTATTTGACTTCAAAAGGTAAAATTGTTCTTTGATTTATTTATTGTTTTTATACAGTAAAAATATTAAGTAGCACTTGTTAAAATTATTTTTGCAGAAACATGTATTGATTTACATAATATCTAGAAGCATATTTTACAAACTCTCAGTGGTTCTGTGGTACTCAAACTGTGAGAGCTAAAGTCTAACGGCTAAACTAAGCCTCCAATCCACTGTGCAAATCAAAATATGGAAAGTCTCTGTCCTCATGTGGTACCATTAATTTCTCGTGTCTATATAAAGCATCTCGCTGGGCGAGGACTT
This sequence comes from Simochromis diagramma, assembly GCF_900408965.1. NCBI lineage: Eukaryota > Metazoa > Chordata > Actinopteri > Cichliformes > Cichlidae > Simochromis > Simochromis diagramma. The sequence continues at coordinate 9,843,021 of NW_024386801.1, forward strand.
GGTATAATATTGGGAATATGTGCTGAGCCGTGAATACAAACTGGCAGCTGAGCTGGAGCTTTTATTTTAACAGTGCCTCAACACTTATATTAGAATCTTTAAAAAGCCTATCTGAAAAATAGAACCGTGATTACACACACACACACACACCAACAATTCCATGTTCTCGGTCCTTGCATATCTTGTTCCAGTAGCCTACTTCTAGACCTCATTAAGCCAGGTGACATCTGAGCCGGTGTGGTAAATAAGTGCAGCAATTTATTGAAATATGTGCAAACATGAATAGAAATACAGTATACAGGGCAAAAACAGAGTTTGTACAATTCTAAAAAGTTTGAAAATCGATATTTTGTTTGACCAGCACAGCCTGAACTCTTGCGACTCCTGCATGTTTTTCTGTCCAGCTATGCTATTACTGCATTGGCACTTTGTTTGGGATCATTGTCATGCTGAAAAATGAAGTTGTGGCCAACAGCATTGAGTCACATTATATTTTTCAGTGGTGCAGTTACTGCACTAAATTCATTAATAAATTACCGTTGCAATTGTGTCGTTACTTGTAGGGAGGAGGACCGCGGTGGAGCAGCCTGCAGTCCAGATATGGACATTACTGTTTATTTTATGAAAGGACAAGAGTACGATGGTAAAGCTGAAACTACATCCAAGATAGAATCAATCGCATTCTGCTGATAACACATCTTCAGCTCTTTCCAAGTATCTGCACAGACAGCATGCTAACACAAAGCTAGCCAAAACCCCAAAGTGACATTAAAGCTGAATGCATGCTAGCAACCAGAGCCTGAACTTCAGCAGATAACAAAGGCAGTGATGAGCCGTCAGCCTCGTAGCTTCCGTTTGTACTTGTTCATGTTTCTAAAGTTGACTGTGGCAATCGCTTTGAAGTCTCTCTGTGCTCGTTTTCAGCTTTGCTTCAAGTTGTCAATTTTCTGTTCATAAATACATACTAAAATATTGCATCTGTGTTCTAAATAGAATAAGTTGTGTGTTGGTGTGTGGAACTGCCTCAGGTTTATATTGTTGGCCATTTGAACAAAGTTAAGTACCGAGTAGTGTAACAAATTACTTCATCCACTTAGTAATTAAGTAAAATACAGCATTACTTGAAAAAAAAGTAATGAGTAATGTGTAATATATCAGAGGTGGGCAGATCAAATATTGATAGTATTGATACCGATGCTGGTATTGTTATCGGATAGATACTTTGCTTTATCTTGTAAATATGCATTATATTATTTAATGTAATATAATCATGTTAAATGAATTATTTTTTTCAGAAATGAAAAAAAAATTGCATTAAACACAGACTATGACAAATGTTGAATCGTTTTGTATCAACTCTCATGTCAGTTTTACTTATAGCACATTTGAACAACAGAAGTTGATCCAAAGTGCCTTAGAGACAGACATGTTTAAATTTAACTAAATTGATTTTAATTTTACTTACACAACAGCCACCCATATGGGCGCTTAATATTGTAAGGTAAATACCCCTACAATAATACAGAGAAACCCCAACAATCAGACGACCCCCTATGAGCAAGCACTTTGGCGACAGTGGAAAGGAAAAACTCCCTTTTAACAGGAAGAAACCTCTGGCAGGACCTGGTGCAGGGAGGGGCAGACATCTGACGAGACCTGTTGGAGGGTGGGCATTCCAGGTCTCCAGAAAATCCAGTTTTAAAATACATGAAAAGTTAAAAGATGCATTTCGTTATGTTAGCTAATTATTGCATAAAAACAGTGATTTAGTGGCCATTAAAATGTATCCAGGTTTAGCAAATTGATTCATCTCATGAATCACGACACACTGCTCTCTCTGACCTAAGCTGCCTTTAAAGGTTAAAAGTATCATTAAAGGCATCGGTGTTGTATTTACTCGGTATCAGATCGATACCAAAATCTGGAGTACTCCTCATCGCTATAATACATTACTTCTTTTGAGTTAAGACCACAACACTTTACAGGTTGTATTGCATTGTGGATGAAAATATGACCAATATAATTCTATCAACTTTGACCGCAACACCACTGGCTGAAATGCAGCCCCAAACCATGACCCAGCCTCCACCATATTTTACAGATGGCTGTAGACACTCCTCCATACTTTGTGACAATTTGCCCCTCGAGTCGCCCCCTGCTAGCCAGCAGAAACAGTGGTTGTTTATAAAAACACTGAACAACTCAGCTCTACACACATGCAAAATAAAACTTATTTTGCCTGCTCCCTTATTCACAAGGGGCCACCACAGGATGGCTCTGCATATTTGATTTGGCAGATTTTCACACCTGATGTCCCTCCTGATGCAAACCCCAAGGGACTCGTGCCTCCTCCTGGGACCAAACTGGCAAGCTTTGACTTGTTAGGCGAATGTGTAAACGACTACACTATGGAGCCACTTGCACACAAACAGAACTCAAAAGAAAAGAACTCAAATTTGTATGAATTTTCTGAAAAATAATTTATTTCCAGAGTAAAATAAACAATATGCTGCCATACAAAAAGTGTAAGAAAAGGGACGAACTATAATTGCAGAGAGCTCAGCTGAGTAACAGGTCACATGTGCAGTGAGTCACACCTGGATATGAATTCAGTGCCCTTTAACTTTATTTAACCTTGTACACACAGTCTCCTTTAGCACATCTGTAACCTCTGTATCTTATTACAGGCCTAGTTTGAAGACACAGGCAACACACCATAGATGTGAATTGTCCCAGATCTTTTGTAACATCAGACACACACACATCCCAGACAATTAGATTACATATAATTTATACTCGAAAACAATCTAATAAAAACATTCTGGGCCAAATGAAAACAAACCTTCCACTTGAAGGATGAACAACATAAAAATACTACTTTTGATTTCCTTTGCTTTGACACTGGGTGCAAAAGCCAAAAGAAAACATATAGAAAGTTCTTATTCAAACTATCCCTTATTAAGACATATTAGGCTGAAAAGAAGTAAAAACAACATGGAAATGCTATCATGAAGAAACATTGCACATTTCAACCTATAAGACAAGACCTCAACGTCTAGTCTAAGAAGTATCAAAAAACAGTGTCTATGATCCAGCAAGAGAACAGGAAACTGAGCAGTTAAAAGATCCAACAGGCCACTAAAATAACCCAGTGAGGGTGTTTCTGTTCTCTCTTTTTTTAATTTTTCAATAGGAAAATTTCCTGCAGTGAAATTAAAATGCATCAACTAGTAGTTTGTAAACACTTGGCAACTTTTATAAATATGAATAACTGAAAAACAAACCAAACTTTTTTTTTTTTTAACCATAAAAATGTCATTTTGAAGAGTGACGGAACAAAAACACACAGTGCTGACTGAAAGGAAACTGTCACTGGAATCGTGACGGACCTAAAACAATATGGCAACTATAGTTTGTAGTAGCATCATGTCCACTCACTAATAACAGACTAGGACTGAGTGGGACGGTACTGCGCTTGTCTTCTACCACAGAGTCAACACGGGAACTCACTGGCAACACCTGACAACACCTCGCTCAGACGTAAACAACTACAGTGGACCCTTTTGATTTTATCGAGGACGTGTAGCGCAGTCGAGAGCCACCGAGGACCTCAACGGGCCGTAAAATAGATCGCCTTTATCAAAACCTCTTGAATTTAACAAAGAAGAAAAAACTACATTCCTAAAATAGTCATTTAAATGTCCATATTGTCCTTTTTTTGCTTTACAAATTATAAAACAGACTCCATATTTTCACAAAACTCGTGGTCCTCGAGGTTGTATATAAACTTCGTCCTGTCGACGACTTTGGGGCCGTCGGTGAGGGACGGGTAAAACTCAGTTGGCGTCAAGTGGCCCTCGTGACTTTTGATGTACTTCCTGTAGTTCCGCCGCAAGCAATACCACGTGGTGGTGTAAAGGAGGAAGGCGACACCCTTGAGAACGATGGCCAGGCTCACGTAGAGATGCCTGTAATTCGCGTTGTCGTACAACAGGCAGGCACCCTTCTTGTCGCAGTCCGAACTCCAGAAAAGGCAAGTGGAGTCGATCCCAGCACCGAAAATCAGAGGAGGGGGAATGAATCCTGCAAGAGAGAAACATGGACTGAGCTAAGGTTTGCTGGCTGTAAGAGGAGAATCATAAATCTTCAAACTATCACTCCGTACGCACTGAAATGATTTAAAAATCACATTTTGTCTCTCTTATGTTCCATTTCTTCTCTTGCCTCCTGAACGTGAGGTTGTTTTTACACTCTCGTGACCTGATTTATTTGCTTTCCATCTGAAAACACCTAAAGTCGATGCAGCCGCGCATCAGCGATTGACGGGTTGCCGTCATTAACAGAGTGCGTCACTGGAGGCATTGGTAAAACGCCACACGCTTGCAGCCTCAACAGGATTTGTGCTGCGAGTGAGAGAAATGAGACTGAGCGATTGTATGTGAAAGTGATGTGTTATCTGGAAACGGTTCCTACCGAGGAGTCGCAGCAGAAGGAACAGCACACCGAGCGCGTATGATTTCAGCTCAGGGCTCACAGTCCTTCAAGAGAAACAGACAGAACAAAAAAAGTTTTATTTTTCAAATTAAAGCATTGAGAGTCTCTTCACAAAATAAAATAAAACCACAACGATACCTGATTAGGATGATGACAGAGGGAGTCTGGGCCATGGCTCCGACCAGGCTGCAGACACAAATCACGCACAGGAAGATGAGGAAAGACTGCTGGCATCCCGGCATTGGGCATTTCCCGGGAACCGCCGTGGCACTTTCGCTGTCGTTGGATATACAGGAGCAGCCGGTCAGATTCTGTCAACAGAAAGAGAGAGAGACGTTTGTACAACAACAAGCCATTCATCCTGCAGGAACACACATGCTACACCTGCTCCTCACGTCTGGATCAAAATCCTCAGTAGAAATGAGCAATGTGTGTTTGTTTTAGGAGCACTTAAAAACTGAAAAAAGAAAAGCAAAAAAAAAATTCAGCAGCAGTGAAGTGGTGATATTTTGTGCTGCTGAGCTGATGTGATTTGAATATAGAAGACATTATCTGCAGTCAGCATCTGATCTTGAAACAAGCACGTTACCACCTGACTGCCCAGCATGTGCATGCTGATGACAGAGCTGTGAAATACTGGGACTTCATATCTGTGAACACTATAAAGGTTTCTGGTGGCTTTTCTGTGCTACAGTCCTCATCAACATTGCTGGTACTCATCATAATCAGAGGGCAAAAGCAAAATGAAAACCTGAGAAATGTTGGATGCGGGGATCCCAGTTCGGCTGCAGCCGGCGAGGCAGGCGGACAGGTAGGTGATGCCGTTGGAGCCGCACACAGGGCTGATGGAGGAGGTGAAGCAGCTGCATTGACTGTTGCACTGAGCTTCTGGTTTCCTGCTCGCCTGCAGGGTCCTAAACAGAGAGAAACAGCTGTAAGTTACATCTGTAAAACTAAGGAACCCTTTATCAGATATTATGGACACTGTTTCACTTTTAACATCTCCATGGAAACGACGCAGCTCTCCTAACCCGCTCTGGAACAAGTTGGTTTTAGGCCACCAATTTCAAAAGCGGCCCAAACATTCAGTATTTCTACAGGATGAGCACACAGACTAAATCACTGAGTTCACACTTTATTAAAGAGATAAAAGCAACACCGAGGCTGAAGACTGAGCCTGAATGCTTTTATTTTAACTGAAAAAGAAGCAACCTTGGACTCATAGAGGTCTCAAAGTGCGCTGCAAATAAAAGGAGGTGTTTAATATTCATCTGAACACATGAATATCTTTTACTAGCACAATGATAAAAAGATAGAGAAGGAGCTCAATACCAAAACCCCCGCAGAATACAGTGCTATCGGTCTCAAAGTGATCCAAACAGGTACGCTTTTCTCGAGGAACCTCGACACATCTGTGTGCAAAACACAGCTGGATTTCTGCATATGTGTGTGTGTGAGTGTAAAATCTCCCCCTCCTCAAAAACAGCCCCTGTGTGACAGATCAATTATCCTCCTCTTAATCTACTTCCTGCCCCCTGTTTATATCGCACACTTACATTAACATCCGTTCTATAAACACCATCATCATTTGTAACTAATAATTAGCTTCACTAGGGCTAAATGTAATGTATTGATTACCTGACTTAAACAGGCTTAAAGACTTAAATGAGACACAGCAACCAAAAGTAATCATTTTTAACTAAAATATGATGATTGACTGATTAAACAAATATTTGCTGCTGTTGCAGGTTTAGCTGTGGTACAATAACAAGATTAAAGCATTGAAAACAGTGGAGCAGTGAAAGCTGGCAGAAGATTTTTTTTTTTTACGTGGGCTTTGCACTATGAAGCGAGTTCAGCATACTTCTGATATCTGTTAATTATCTGAATTCATTTACCCAAACATCAAAAATCACGATAAGCAGCCACAAGAAGCTGCTAACCAACTCACCAAGGTTACCCAGGGTTTCTCAATCGCACATTCACCTGAAAGGTTTGATGTTGGCACAACAATCAAAATTAAAAGTTTAGATAAGTATACTGGCACCAGAGCAGGTGACTTTGCCAAGGAAGATAAAATTATGAGGAAAGTATGGGGAAAAATATAAAGAGGTTAAACGCACAATACAGACTGAAAGCATCATTTCTGCTGCTGACTAAGCAGCGGTGTGTGAGGAGAAGCGTTGCACAGCAGTTTAGTATTAAAAGGCCTGAATGAATGCAGGGGCACTTCAAGTGCTTTGGTCAATAAGACTGGAAAAGAGCTGCTATAATAATAAAATTTAGCTTATTTGAAGCCAGGAAAGAAAACCAGCAAAACGCTGACTGCACTGACAGTAAACAGAATCATCAATATCACAGCTGTATCCTGTGTATTAGGACACAGGAGAATCTGAGAGCAAGTAAGGAACACATTAAAAACAGAATTCAAATTTAGGTTTAGACTATGTGCAAATTTAATGTAATAGGGAAAAACAATGAAGGAATAAACTTGCATCTAAGAATTTATAATTCTTAATGGTCATCTGTGTATTGCATCAGAAATTAGACATTAAAAAGTAAAACCCTTCTACTATCTGTGCAGAAGTCAGAGGCTTTTCCCAGCTGTGGTGACACTGTGATTGGTCAGTAGGTTGATCTCTAGCCTTACTATGGTGATGCACCCCAGTAAGAAGTGACAGAGTTACTAAGATGATAAATAAGGTCTTTGTTCTGTGGCAGGTAGTACAATTGAAGATGCCACTGGCAGGATTACTAAGAAGTTAAGGGTAGATCTGCATGAAAACTGTCAGGCTTGGTGCAAGATCGAAGCGATTACATATGGAGGCTATCTAGATTTTCTTTTTTAAAGGACTCCTTATCATTCTGAGAGGCTATCATTGATTATTCCCTCTAAATTCAAATCCAATACAAAAAGAAAAAGGAGACTTTGGATTGTGAAAAACAAAACAAAGGAGCACTCGCAGTAAAGCTAGATTTCTACCAGAGAGAAAAAAAAAGGTGTTAGACCCAGCCCTGCTGGGGGGTTAACAGAGCAATAACCACCTACAATTCCACATACTGTGTGTGTCCACGTCAGATGATCTGTGGGGTGTATGCCTAGGTGTAGCTCTGCCTCACTCACTGATTTTTTGACAGTACTATTCAGATACAGGTCAAAATGGGGGCATTTTACTTCATGCCGTCACAAATAGTTATAAAACATGAGATGAGAAAAGGGAGCAATCTTGATATCACGAATTAATCCACAGGCTGATATCCTTGGATTCAAGATACATGCATAAGGTGAAGAGGAATGCAATGTGTCTGTTCTGATTTGAGATGTTTGTTTCTATTAGAAGGAAGAAGCCAAACACCATATTTGTTATATTATCATATAATTTGCTTTGTGGAGTAAAATTACGAGTTTATCCTCATGTACTTCTTTAGGTTTTATAAAAACAAACTGTCTTTTTACCTTTGAAGTAAAGAATTTAAGTTAAAAAGTGTGCGCATGAGACAGTGATTCATGCTAATTTATGACAAACGACAGAATAAATACAAAGTCCCTTCTAACAACAGAGCTTCAGTTGAAAGGTTTATCAATATGAAAGTGAATAACGTGTCCTGCTGCATAATAGCTTTGCTTTAAACCTCTTTTTATTGGTGTCTGATTCAGTGAAGTCTGTCACATTCATATTCAGTTCATGCAGCCCTCGAGGCCACTTTCCAAACAGAAAATCTTTTTATAGACTCGACAAAATGACACAAAGTTGTTTGAATAAAAAGCCTTCTGTCCCATCTTTGCCCCAATGTCCAGCAGTGATAAGAATTTTTATTTACACATTTATAGTCCCTACAGTTCACCTGCAAAAAAGTCCTCCAGCCTTAGCAGCAGCACCGCTTTTCACTGCTAGAGTTTGTTAACTGCTTGTATTCTCGTTCGATAAACTGGGTTTGAAATGCTAACAGTGCATTTTGTTCCTCCTCAACCTATGACATGAAAACACGCTGAAGTGAGGACAACAGAAATATATCATTAGATATCTGCCGTTCCTCCACTGATGAGCTCATCTCATCTTACGTTAAGGACACAGTTTCTGGCGACGTGTGAATGAAGCTTCTATGCAAGTTCAACGAGGAAGACCTAGTATTAACTCGTTTCCCTGCATTCCTGCATGGTTGGGCTGCTAGTCTGTTGTTAGATCACTTCTTTCATCATTATCTCTGGTCCAGTAACTTTATTTCCTTATTCAGCGAGTCAATCAGCCTCTGTTCCCTGTGCTTTAAATCTTGGTGCTCACTGTGGCCCGCCTCCACTACATCTCGATTTCATTTTGTTCGCTCAGATACCCTCGTCCGAGTCCATCTGCTTTATCTCCATCACCACCAGCAGCGTCTAGACTCCAGGGTGGTCCTGTCCTATTTCCCACCACTGGTGGGAGTGCTCTGCTATGTAGCTTCATCTGAGTCTAATCATCAAATAGTTTATTACCCAAACTTTGCGCTTCAACACATTGAGTTCAATTCTTTCAAATAGTCTCTGCTTACTGAATTGGATATCAAAAAAGATGGCTTCCCAAACTTTATGTAACCACAGGTAGTTTTAAAAAGGGGTTATCCAGGAAGTAAACATAGGCCAGAAGCCTGAAGATCAGAATGCCACACTGAGCAACAGCGCTCTAACTCGTCCCTCTTTCACACATAAAAGATAATCTCAACTTGCACCTCTTCACATGATCTTGGCTGACAGCTACTTCAACTGCTTTATTTATTGTGTTACATCAGTCTGCAGCCCCTACTCGCCTTGGATCAAGGCACAGCTGAGGTTGGCGTGAGGAATATGCCACTTTTAGCCTTTTAGTTGTGGTTATTAAGTAATTTAAAACCAGTGTTTTCTACAAACTCAGTTTCCACTTTTCGTTGATGCTTTTAAGCAGAGGATGTAACAAGTGATAATATTAAATATTTTTTCTTACATGTTGCCATACGGGATGGTCACTCCTGCGACGGGACCCGTATCACAGCCAAGGAACAGAAAGGAGACGTAGCAGGCGGTGGACAGCAGGTTGACCAGCATGGCCATTCGGATTGCTCCCAGCGCTGATAGATTCAGCTTCTTCACCAGCAGACCACCCATGAAGATCCCCAGACACGCACATGGAATAGCTGTCATACCTTAAACACAAGATAGGCCCAAATCTGTTTATTATGCTCCTCTGCAGAAGAAAAAAAAAAAAAAAAAAGTGTGCATACGTGCGACTTTTTGCACAGAATACAAACCTAACAACTGATTTGCAGAGGTGGTGGTGAGGTTGAACTGCTGCTCAAGATATTTCCCCAGAAAGGCTGCAAAGCCGGCTACGACGGCGATCTCCATACAGGCCGCCAGGACGATACAGGTGAACACAGGGTTCGACAGGAGTTGCTTGGTCACCGTGGGGATCACTGGACATAAAAGGAAAGAGGAAAGATAAGCATTGAGGGTAGGGCGATATGACCAAAATCTCATATCCCGATATAAGACATCTATCGTCCCGATAACAATATAAATCACAAAAATTTACATTTCCTGAAAGTTCTGTGAATCTCGGGCAGCTTGCATGAAGTGTTTCCAGCTGGGCGTCGTGTACCTGCAGTTGAGTGTTTTAACCGATGCATGAAACTATACATTTTTAGACATAAGTTGTAACGGCCGCCGTTTGCTTTGTGAGTATTTATTACACGGCGTGCTGCGGGGAAAAGCCTGTTCTAACGTTTGAGTCTAAGGTTTATTTTTTAGCACCAGACGGCTCTTTTTTTTTTACTTCTCATCCGTAAACACTCTGCATACTCTTTCACGTGATTCAGTTTATTTTGAAAGGTCTCAACAGGATCTTGAGCTTTATTGTGAAAGGTTTATGTGGAAAATAAACAAGCGGACACGCAATGGTTTTACCGTCGTTGTTGCTGCTAACGACAACGCATAACAACAGGCGGTTGTCCGTCCGTAGTGTGGTTATATTAAATATAAGAGAGAACTTTAAGAAATTAATATAGCCACTACAGTGACCATCAAAACGCTGAAAAAACTCTACTAATCCAAAACTAGTGTTCAAGTTCTTCTAGTAGTTCATTTTACTTTTAAAAGTTGCATACTCTTTCAATGTATTTCCCCTTAATGAGACAGATATTTTACAAACTTGTTGTTAATTAAAATATATATACACAAGTACAACTTGCAATGGTGCGATGTGGGGACCTAGTCTAGACTCCAGTAGCTAGAGTAGATTTACAGTTCAATTCTTATGTGTTATATAGTGGGCCTTGAAGCAGCTTCTAAGTTTATCCTTTGTCTCATACAAGCCTCCTTTTCTTTGAGTCAGCTTTATTCTGATCGGCTGCCCCTTGAAAACAGCAAGTTTGAACATAAGCTGAGATGACCATACTAATGATAGATGTCTGAACCAGAGCATTTAGCACAGTCTGAAACTGAGCTTTTGGTTTACTGGGATTATATACGTATATGTTGACCTCACCATCTGACCATGTTTAACATGAGCACTTGTCACTATAACAGTAAAAAAATAAGAAAAAAAAATAATCATAGGTTATCTTTAACAACACATAATACTACAAAGGATGATATTATAACTAATCTAGTACCATTTACACTAACAGGTTTTATTTAAAAAGGACTGTAGCACTTCTGTTTTGTCAGTACTTCATAGCATTTGGCAAATACAACAAATAAAAATATAAAATGTTGTGTGTTTTTGTTCCATACATGCTTGCATTAAAAAAACAACACCAACAACCAAAAAAAAACTGCAGTACCACACTGGATGCTGCATGCTCACCCCTGAGTTGCTGACAGCAGGTGGGGCTATTGGCAGGCTCATGGTTAACTACGACTCCGTTGCTGGGCTTAGGAGTATCACAGTCTGAGCTCAGAGAGGGAGGAAGCATAACCTGCTCGCTATCTGCTCCCTCCTCCCACTCCCTTGCTGGCAGCGACTGAGGGAAGCCAAACATCAAGACAGCAGAGCAGAAGAGTAAGGCACCACACAGGAGGAAGCCTGCCCACCAGGCCCCGATCCACCGCGGGTCTTCTGGAGTGATGTTCAGTTTACCTGCGGGGAGGCATGGTGTCGGTCAATAAACTGCACATGCCAAAAAAAGAACACACGAGAGGATCACAGAGTAGGGACAAATTCAACTCACTGGTGTCAATGAAGATGGCGTCCACATAGAATTTAGTGCACAGCGATCCAAGGATGAAGCCGCAGGCAGGTCCGAACACCAGTGTAGAGAAGAGGATTCCTGCAAAGAAACATTGATAAAGTTTAATGTTTGATTTCTACACATCCAGTACTCTAGGATATATTTTTATACTGGGAAAAAATATCTAAAGTAACCTAAATGCTTTATTGTTTTTCCTCAAAGTCTTGTTAATATGTTGTGGGTAGTGTTAAACATTTATGGTAAACAGACATATAGTATGAGAAAGCATCAAGCAGTTTTAATTAATTTAATTTGCTCATCTGAGTTTGTATTCATTAAAAATCTTTAGATTTAACTTATTTTTAAGTAGCTACACAGTTAGTTTTAGTCTTTGTAAGATGGAGGGTGTTCTTACAGAGGAGCAAGATTTAGGAAAATCAGAATACAGTACAAACAACACCTAACGAGGGCACTTGATTCCTTGTACTCTACTCGTTTGTTTATCAAATGAGTAGTGGCCCCACCACTCACCCTATGATAGCTGGGATGAACTCCAGCCTACTTGGAGAAGCAGTTAAGAAAACAGATGGATGGAAACTGGTTTAATATTTAGCCCATAAAAGGTCTGAATATAGTACAAAAGGCTCAAGTTCTAAGAGCCTAAAAGTGAAACCTTCAATTGTCCTACTTTTTCTGGGCAGCTACTTGAAGATATTCAATTTCAAAACGTATCAAAATAGAACGACAGCAAATCTTCCACAGTATTCTCTTCGTTTTCAGCGGTCCTATCCAGTAGGTACACTGTGGAGCATGACGGCAAACACAGAAGCAATTCAGCTGTCATGAAAGATCAAGTCAGTTAAAAACCACAATGCTATTGGTGGCAGCACACAGCGACTGTGTTCGTTATGCTCACATGGCTCAGCCCTATCAAACTCACAGCATAACATACACACCTGACAATGGAAAACAGTGGTTCTGTCCCAGTCTTATAGTGGGCAGCTTGAAGCTTGATCTAAAAATCCTCATTAGAGCATTGTCAGCGGGGTGGAAGTCTGGCACTATGACTCAGACTGCAGGGAGATAATGAAGACTCAAAGCTCAATTTAGGAGACAAATATCCCCCCGACAGTCTGTCCTGTGATCTGCGGTATTATTAGACCTGAGTGTGGAGAGCTGTACTGCGACAAACCAGATCCGAGTTTAAGTTTAACTACTGCTGCACACAAGAAATGCAGTTTCGAATTACCATCAAAATGAAATGAAAACATCCCTGCTAATTCTGCTTCCTTCTCTTGGGGCATTAAAAATATTTCTGCTACCAGGACGATGTTGTTTGCATGCCAAAAGCAGCCACTTAACAAAAACAAAACAAAACAAAAAAAACAAAAAAACATGGAAACTGTGACTAAGCTGTGTATGTCTTTGATTGTACTGAGAGCAAATGCATCAGGCCTGCTTCCTGCCTTGACCACCCACATAGGAAGGGAGTCAACACATGAGCCTCATTCACATCACAGTTTATTCTTCGCATAAAGGAAATGGCTCACAGATTTGCTAGGTGGCGTTTACTACCTATACACTCTTCTCCATTTTAATGCGATATAAACAGGCTCATTTAAGCTAGACAAGGAGTGAAACAAAACAGAAAGAGCCTTTCAAGTCGGGATGGGAACATTTGGCTGTTGTTCTGAAGAATACAAGTGAAACATCTTTGTGGTTGACAGTCAGACCAGCACGGAAATGAACAAAGACCCAGATGTAGTCATGAGGCACTGGATCATGACAGGTTTTCACCTATTCCTTCTGCTATTTTCTGAGATTTTGGCAGGTGGCTGACAAATTTCCGTTGCTGTCTGAATGAAAGACTTCCAAATGTGAGAAGTTTTTTTTTTTTTTTTTTTTTTAAATAAATTGTCAACTCACACACACACACACACACACACACACACACACACACACACACACACACACACACACACACGCGCGCGCACACACACAGAGAGGTTCACACACACATAGAGGAAGTTGTTGTATTTCATTAGGAAGTGTTTACTATATACCTAACAAAGAGTTTTGCTTAAAGCACTTTAAAAAAAAAAGAAAAAAGAAAAAAAGAAGAGGACTGCAGCCACCACTACGTGACTACAAAATTTGCCTGTGGTGTTGCAAATGAGGCCTATGCACTATTTCTTTCGCGTTTCCTTAGAAACTAAGTGTTGCTTTCACATAGCAACATCACAATTGCTTTCACCACAGGAAACCCCAGAGAGGAAATTCAGTTAGTGAAATCACCTTCCAGGAGATGATAGCTCAGTAGTCCACGAATCAGCAACCACTGAGAGGATAAATGTCTCTGCCTACCCCTGGTTGCTCTCAGAAACGCTGTATCTTGATGATAACATTTAAGCCACATGGCTCACATGAAAGAAAAAAAAAAAAAAAAAAGGTTAGTAATCTAGTGTGGCCCCTTATCAATCTGCTGCTTCTGGAGGAGAAACAAGGGCAGTGCAATTTGAAAGTCAGAGATAATCCCCACCTAAAATGATAGGGTTTTACATTTTTTATATGTTATGGGTCAATAACAACAGAGGCAGGCATGTCATGAGTTGGCCTGCATAATAGCATTACAAAAAAAGCTAAATTACAGTTACCAACAAAATTTGTAGTGCTTTGTGTGTCAGGTTATTTCTTGACATGGCGACTAACTGTTCCCACATTGGAGCTGCTATTAGATACACAGTCGTCTGTACATCTACAAAATCTAGCCGTTTCTCGCCATAATGAGCGTCACCACTAAGTCAGCAAATATCTGTTGTGTGTACCGCTTTTATGCTCTTATCTAAAGATTCTTCAGAGCTGCACCACAAACAATGACAATGCAACCATTTTAAATGTCACAGTGTGTAACATGGCTCAAAAAGAAAGTTAAACTCACAAACTGTGTCAGACTATGGAGTATCACAGTATTCACTGAGCACTGGGTGAATTGCAACAAAACGATCCAAAAAAGGTTCATCTCATGAGTTTGTGCATGGCTCTGATGTTTTGATGCATCCTTGCATGCGTTCATCTCTCACAAGTTAAATTTTTTCCAGTTTTGCTTCCATTACTCTGGTTTGTGTGTTTTCAGTAGTCTAGTCAGTCCAGTCAGATTTTATTGTGTGATGATAATAATAATAATAATAATAATAATAATAATAAACATTACTGAATTATTGGATGTGTGGAAAGAATAGGAACCTAAATTCCTAATCCACTCTTTTTGTCTTTGGTCACCAGAGATCAATGGTCAGAGGACTTTTTCCGAATCAAAGAGTCTCTTCTCGCCTCCTCAACCCCCCCAAATCCAGAAAAATCCATCAGTTTTCTTCAGTTCTTCTGTGCACAAAAAGTAGCAGACTAAATGGACAAAATGATGCATTAAGAGAACAACTTGGTTACTTTTACATCTGAATTGAGACCCTGACTCTTTGGTAAAACAAAAACAAACAAGTGTAGCAACACTGACTATAAATTATTATATTTTTTCCACAATATGATTCAGCAGGAGTAAAAACCCAAGTTAAGCACATTAAACCTGCATGAAGGACAATACACAACCGCAGTGTAATCTCTCTTTTCCCTTCTAGCTGTCCCGTTACAAGATAAGTACAAAACAAACTAATTTGTTCATGTTGTACTTCACTCAAGCCTTTTAGTACCCTGTGAATTATACTCTCTGGGGAGCATGTTTGACGTAATTTAATAACAAAGCTTGGGTCTAGTGTTTTTGTCTCCCTGTAATTGACTTAGAGACCAATGGAAAAAGCCAGAAAAGCCACGTCCATATTAATTAACCCACAGATGCATCTTAAACCGGGGCTGAATATAAAAATACTCCCGCAAAAACAGGAGGCATCATTCAAACTGTAGATCAGAATCTCCATTTCATATGCAACTCTTGTGGTTTAGCAATCTCCTGATGCTAAACTAACTGAACACTTTGATAGTGTTTCCGCTCAAACAACAATGCATTAGTGCATCTGTCTTACAGATGTTTATAATGATGTATTTAAAACACCATGCACAGATTAAACCATAACACAAATGATGAAGGTAGTGACAGGCTCTTCATAACAATCACTCAGGTTAATGCCAGATGAAACCCAGAGAAATAGATATAATGCATGCGTTCACATAGCCCAAAGACTCTATAAAAGCCCTTAGCTGCAAAGTTCAGTTTAATCTGGGTATTGAAATTATAAACCAGCACACTGTGAGGTTAAACACACACACACACACACACAGAGTAATCGAAATGTCAGATCCATGACAAGTGCACCACCCTTGGTTCATTTCCTCCTCTCACTGTACAAAGAGTTCCTTCGACTCCTCCATTAATCCTGCTCAAGTAGGCTCAGTAATCTCATGAGCTAAATAACAGCAGAGGGACAATGTAGTGTGGGAAGCCAAACAACAGCTTGTGACACTTTCACAAGAGACCAGACTGAACCTGAATGAGCTGAATGACCAGTAAAGATAAAACCAGCATCCCAACTCGTCACATCTGAAACCTAAATACGCGTTCAACCCCAAGGTTTGGTCGAGACGGGGAAAAGAAAAGGCACAAGATTCCAAGGTCACATCAAAGTGACTGCAACATTTACACGCTAGAAGATTAAAGAGCTTTCACACCAAAACCTCTCCTCCTCTTCTGCTCTATCAGGTCATCAAATCCTCTGGGTAGGAGGGTAAAGACATTTTTAAGATTAAAGAACATTGAGAAATGCTCAAATAGGCCAGACGTGTCAGAGGAGCATGGACAATTTGCTCCACAGAACTGAGATGGCATCAGTCACTCTGACAGAGATTCAGACAAATACGACATTTTAACTAAGAAAAGTCACACACTACACCCAAGAAAAGTCCTGTGCTTCAGCTACAGCACAAAACTTGTAAAAACTGAATTTTTTTTAACCGTTTTGAAAAGAAATTTCCTACTGTGCAATGGACCGAAGTACTTCTAGGAGCAAGTCTTCATGAAATGCATCTAAGGGCTTAGTTTCTGCAGCATTATCTAATTTAACTTTAGTTTTCAGCTGTCACCAGTAGAACGTTTGCTGACCAACTATAGCTGTTTTAACCTAAAGTGAAAATGACCCCTAGTTTTAGTTTAAGTGTGAACACAACTAGCCTAAGTATGCACTGATGCATGTGTAGACTGGGACATCTATGTGACAGAGTCAACTAAAAGCATTGTAATACCCATTTTGAATTTTGTAATTTGTCCTCATTTGCCCCTGAAAAATACCATTCATATTTGAAAGATTAAAAGACTACAACTAAACTGAAACCAAACACTGTAAAAATAACAAAAGCAAAAGGGGAAATGAGCAAAAAAATAAAAAATAAACTAGAATTTTTTTTTAAAAAAAAGCAAAAAAATAAAATAGCCCAATAAGATAGAAATTACACCAAATATTTTTTCTACTTACTGACCTTCTAAAAGTAAAATAAAAGAGTTCAGTCAATAAAATTCTAAATAAAGTACAATGATAAATAAGTACAAAAAATAAAATAAAAGAAACACAACAAAACACTATGTAAGAAATTGAATATGTAGAACAAAGAGGCTCTACGAAGACAAAAAAAATGCCTTAATAGATTCAATAAAGCAAGATAACACAATAAAAATGGCTGCATGAAAAACAAGCAGAGCTAATGTCAGATGGAATTAAAGTGGTTGAGTATAACAGAGAGCAGTGGACAGTGTAATAAAGTGACTTGGTGTACACAGAGTGCTAAGTGTTGTGACAGTCCAGGGCTGAAGTAAACTATTAATGAGATAACAGTTGTATAGTTGTGTGGTACAAAGTTCCCGTATATGAATTCCATTTTAAAATCATCTAACCAAGAAGCAGTGGAGGTAGATCGAATCGTCTACTAATCAGTGGGTTAGTGGTTTGATCCCAAGCAACCTCGGAAAAGATAGTGAATCTCAAATTGCTTCCGATGCATCCATCTGAGTTAGAGTGTGTGAGATAGTTAGAAAGCACTTAAAGGCATAGAGCAAAGTGCTGTTTGAATGGCTGCATGTGGCTTTAGTAGATATATACACTCACTGGACACTTTATTAGGTACAACTGACTTAATGCAATTATCTAATCAGCCAATTACATGATAGATCTTCAGTGCATTTAGATATGTAGACTTGACCTGCCATAGGGCTGGGCCATATTATACCGTTCACGGTAATACCGGTACAATGTTAGGCAACGATAAGAAAATGAAATATCGCGATAGAATATGGGTGAAACGCACATGCGCAGTGCCTTTGTTTTCATACGCACATGGCCGAAAAAGCACGGCGGCAACGGAGAATGAGAAGGGGGAAAGAGGATTGTTGAGTGAAACGGATGAACCAGAATTGGTTTTTAAAAATGGTGCAACTTCACTGGTTTGGTGTTTGTCCGTCAGATACACAACAAAGCACATTTTTTTGTAGAAGTTAGCAGGAAGTTAGCTCGCTAGTTTCGCTAGTTACCTAAGCATGATAAAGCATGTTCTGACTGAGAGATTTCTGAAAAAATTCAAACGTACAGCTCTGCTATCACTTCCAACATAAATGAAGACAGGAAACTAAACAGCAGTGACGTTGTTGCAAAGCTCCTCTTTTTAACTTCAGTAGATATTATACATGGCTATGCTCAGGATATGTCAGCCCATTTCTACTGGAAATGCCTTTTGGTTAAACTTTCAGCAAGGAATTTGCATTTGCACTGTTAAATGTTTATATAGCTTTAATGCACATAAAAAACAGCTGCTTGTTTAAGTGAAAATAAATTGATGGGGGTTTTTTTGCGCTAGTAAAGTTGTGGAGTTGAATTTTGTCTCGCAGAAATTATATCGTCAGTTATATCGTTATCGCAAATTTTCAAATATATATCGTGATATATATTTTTGGCCATATCGCCCTGCTCTAACCTGCCATACTTAAAACCACACATTAGAATGTGGAAGAAAGATGAGTTAAGTGGCTCTGAATGCTGCATAGTTATTGGTACCAAACGGACAGGTCTCGGTACTTCAGAAACTGCTGATCTACTGGGTTTACAGTAGAATGGCTGGATTTAAATTGAAATGTAAATATAAATCCTGCAGCAGTTTCTAGCAGGAAAATGCCTTGATGATTCCAGAGGTGAGATGCCAGAATGATCGGACTACCTTCAGCTGACAATAAGTCCACAGTAACATAAATAACCAGTCATTACAACCAGGGTATGCAGAAGAGCATCTCTGAATGTAACACTTGAACCTTTGCAGCAGATAGGATACAGCAGCAGAAGACCACACTGGGTGCCACACCTAAGAGCTGAGAACAGGAAACTGTGGTTAGCACCTAGCTGAATCTATCATATGAAGAACGGAGGCATTTCTGAAAGGAAAAAGGGGGGTCCAACCTGCTACGAGCAAGATGTAAGTAATGACTTGACTGCTGAGTACCAGCCCATTTTGTGGTGGAGGATTGTTTGGCCTGGGATACATGCTAGTTAATCATTGCTAGCTGGCTGAGGTTAGCTGTTATTGTTCTAACAGGCAAAATCATAAAATACAGTTCGCTTTAAAGGGCTGTGATAGATAAATTTAAGAAACTTTCAGCACACTTCACCAAGAGTCTTGATAATCCTTTGCCCTTTTGTCCCACCTCATTCACAAATTGATGGCCCTTCTTCTTGCCTGGTCAGACAGCTGACTACAAGCTAGAAGTAAGTTAGGGGCAGCTACTGCACACAGCCTGCTTTGTGTCTTTTCCTGAGTCCTCATAAAGATCTCAGAATCTTTTATCTGGTACATTGGTTAAATGTCAGTTGAAATCTTCCAAACTTTAGAAAAGCCAAGAGTTACAACCTCAACATGCTCAATTTAAGAATGATGATAGCAACAACGAGGACTCAATGCTGTCACCTGCCCTAAACACAGGTGTTACTAATCATATCAATGAAGGCTCTGTGCCCAAGCTGAACAGAGCCTAATTAATGTCATTAGTAACACCTGAGTTCACCTTTCATACCATGGCTGCTGTGAAATACATGTATTGTGTATCTCTAGATAAATGTGTGGGGTGTGCATCAGTGTGTTGTTCCAACTTTGACCTCAGAGCAGAATCATGTCTCTGGTTGGTGTGTGGCTTCAATTTGTCATCACTAAATACAGACTTTTTCCAACCACCATCTAGACATGAGCTGTAATAAAAACAGACATTTTACGCAATTCACAAGACGTTGCAATCTTCCTGTAACACTTTGAAAGCAAGCATATCCAGAAATCAGGTCCTGAATCATTTAGGAGTAAAAAGTTACTCAAGCGCTTTCATGTAACAACATTTCTGGTTCTTGTTTTACTGCATCATATCTCTGCCAATAACACAGACAGCCATGCTGTACCTGCAGGATGTTTTTTTTTTTTACCATAATGACTCATTACCGGTACCAATTTTCTGAAAATATAAATAAATAATTAAAAGATAAGGAAAACTTTAAACACAAAGAAGCTTGCAGTGTCTTATCTGTTTGACCAGAATTTTTTTCCGTCCATGTTCTTAAATTGTGTTATGACACAAATTAAGGTTTAAACATTAAGTATGACACATGTTACACATATACAAAGAGAGGGACACCACCTTATACTGATCTTTGTTATGTAAACCCAGCCTCCCTCATGCCAACAGGATTACTGCTAACAGGTAAGTCATGCCATAGTCGCCTCTGAGGTGAAACCTATTTTGATGAGGTACAAAGGCGATTAATGGTCACCAAATCTTTAGCTATCCGTAAGAAAGTACTAACAGAATTAGAAGACAGCCTTCCCCACAGGAAGCAAAGCTTTTACCCACCCAGCTTTTAGTATCAACGTCACCATCACTTGTCAAAGCATTTGCGATAAGCAGGAAGTCTCACTAACTTTCCAAAATCCAGACAGTTGCAAACTTTCAAATGCCTATTAATTATTTTCTAGTTATCCCAGAGAATGTTTAGATGGTTTATTCAAGAGGAAGGAGAATTAAAAAAAAAACAAAAAAAACAAAACAAAAAAAAAAAAAAAATCACTAAAGTCGAAGAACTTAATCAATTTTCTGATCAACTGACTTCAGCTTTCCGTTGAAGCTGGAGGAGAGAAAAAGAGTCAGTTTGTTAGTCAGCTGTACCCAATAATAACCTGTTAACTCTACACAGCCATGACCTAAATAAAAAGCCTCAGCTCAAAGTAGGCTCTCAACTCACATTCAAATGCCATTACATCAGGATCATCCTACTTTAACTTCCGCTTACGTCAAATCATGTCAAATTTGAAACCAACCCTTCGCGCACACTCAGCCGGGATCTGATATAAAAACAGCTGCTTGTGTGTGGAAATGGTTTCACTGACTGACATATGGTTGCTACACAGAAACTGCAGCTTGAGGACACGTTTAATACTATTAGCATTCTGACCCTGAGGATGAGTGGGGAGGTTACTGCAGAACACGGCCAGACCTCCACCCGGCTGACACACCAGCTTTCCAGCAGGACTTTTTCCCCTCAACACCCCATCATGTTAATCTGGACTCTGGCTCAATTTAAGCCCAGACAGGTCGTGGCCTAAATAGGGCCTCGCGAAAGGCTACACATCCTCACGTTAGCACCCTATTGTCTCCTGATACGAGTCTAAAAATTTCCCTCCATGCCACAGGAACACTTCTCCTCCACACCGTGAGCTACATATATAAATCATAATTAGGCAAAATACTGATGTCCATCTCGGCCACTGTATTCAAGTTGGCAAGGCAACTTCTGGCAGCTTCCACAAACCAGCGCCCACTCCTGCATATTATTAATGGATGAATTATAAGTTTGTTAGATGTATTTACACACTAATCAATGTATATGAGTAAAATACTCTTTATATAATATAGGAGAACCACCAAAAAACAAAACAAAACAAAAAAAACCCCAACTAACTGTACCGTAAACCAAAACCCTCAAATATTCAGGCATCTCAAATGTGCTTATTTTCTCTTGTATAAACTAAAACTGGATATCACTGAGTTTGAGGTTGCGGTCAGATACACTCGCTGATATATTGTAAACTAAAAAATTAATCACCACATATAGTTGTCCTGCTTATATTATATATTGTTTTACTATTTTCATACAAACCATTACATGTCTAAGAGGTATAAAAACTATATACTATATGATATATCATCTGTGTCAGACAATCTTTATCCTCTTTTATAATTCAGAGGCTGGCACAGCTGAGCTGCCACTTCCCTTTGGATGACAATACAGAGAAAAATCATTTAAGTAAAACACTGTGCGGCGGGATGGTAAAAGAAAAAGAAAAAGCCTTTTATCGAGTGAGATACAAGACAGAGCTGGAACATTGTAGTCCTGTCATGGAAATAAATGCGTTTTTAATCTAAAAAACAAAAACAAAAAAACCAATCCTCATCTGGACCTCATACATTATATAAAACAGAGTGAGGCCATCATATTAAACCTTTTGGGAAAAAAAAAAAAAAAAGTGTGTTCATACCCTGTGTGTCTCCTTACAGATACATGCTGGACTATGGAAAATACATTTTTAAAAAGGCCTAGCCAGAGATGAAAGAAGCTAAAAATGATTATTTTTAAAAGTTGTATTTCATTTCACCACTGAGGCAAGAGTACATTGGTAGTAATAATAATAATAATAATAATAATAATAATAATAATAATGGATTGCATTTATATAGCGCTTTACAATTCATTTACTCT
Source organism: Simochromis diagramma (assembly GCF_900408965.1). Lineage (NCBI taxonomy): Eukaryota > Metazoa > Chordata > Actinopteri > Cichliformes > Cichlidae > Simochromis > Simochromis diagramma. Next base: position 9,865,475 of record NW_024386801.1, read on the forward strand.
CACATTCACACACTGGTGGAGGCAAACCAGTTGTAGCCACAGCTGCCCTGGGGCAGACTGATAGAAGCGAGGCTGCCATATCGCACCATCAGCCCCTCTGGTCAACACCAGTAGGCAGTAGGGTGAAGTGTCTTGCCCAAGCACACAACGACCAGGACAGACAGAGCTGGGGACTGAACCGGCAACCTTCCGGTTACAAGATGAGCTTCCCAAACCCCTGAACCACGGTCGCCCTAAGAGTTCACAGACTAATGTCTTTACATGTAGCCCCATTTTGAAGATTTAGAATCAAAAAATTAATGCATCAGAGGGCAAATTTCCAAACCTACAGCCAACACTGATGAGAGGTCCTCCCACATACAGTTGTACTTCATAATCCAGGAGGCTTGTTCTAAGTGTGTCTATAATCTGTATTTTCTTTCACCTCCCAGGTCAATGACAGTATGCTACTTTAGCCTGAAATGCAGTAACTTAATCTTTGAGTCCAATTAACCTTATGTCATTAAACTGTTCCAGGAAGCAGTGAAAGCCCTCATTAACCTAAATGGCACCAGTATTAGCTGGATCTGACCGAGGTGCATTTGTTTTTGTTTCATGTCCTATGGATTTAAATCCACACTCCCAATTAGTTAACCATGCCATTATCAGTATAATGATCAGTAAGGCCTTTTCTGGAAATTGCAGGATAGCAATTTCCAAATATTTGGGTAATGGATGCTTTGAATGCTATTACAACAATAATGATGGTCTTTTTGTGCTGTACGATTACATAAGCAGACTGGGCATGCTTTCAAACATACTACTGATGTGACGCTAGAAGCTCAGAGGACTCGGCCAGACTGCAAAGTCTGTGAACGCAGGGTCAGCAGAGGAGGACAGACACAAAGAGACAGAGGGAGAGAATGACGGGTAGATGGTGTGTAGGAGTTAATGTAACAGAGTGAAGCCCGGTCATACAGTGATCCGTTTGTAATCAGCTTTTAGACGCTGGAGCTGAGACGGTGCAAGACACAGTCTCCACTGTTGAGCAGTGGGCTGCTTGGATCAAGGCAAGGGGCAAAAAGACCAGCGCATATATGGTCTGTGCTGGAGAGCTGCAGCTGCTCTATTGAAGACGAGGAGCACAGAGAGGTTCTGGACTCTCTGACAGCAGCTGGTAACAGCTTCTTCAGCAGGTGGTTTGGCTTAATTATTAGAATAAAGATGCCAGCAGCCCATCTCTCCTTTTTTCCTCGGGAAGATGGGAGAAGCAGGCACATAAAAACACAGCCAAGTGTACAACATCATGTCCGCCACCAAATAAAATGGAGCACTAATTGTGCTGCATCCTGAGGAAAAGGAGAACTGATGTGGAAGATATGATGAGTGAAGTGTTTTGAGGACAAATAAAAGGCAGAAAGCATTTGGGCAATGTCTAAAATCATATTTCTATCCAGACCCTAAACTCTGTCACAGCTCTCTCATTCTTAATTTTAGAGTTAGTACAACGCAATGTGAGGAACTCATCTGTGACCTCATCTTTAGGTGGGATTTCACTACTTACTGAAGGAATTTACTGTAAGTGATAAGAGACTGACTGAACAAACTACTATTTTAGGTCTTATACTAATGTCTCAGATCCGTGTAATTACAGTCTGAGTCAAAATGAAACCTTAGATGGGCGAGGTCATCTTAGACATGTGCAACTAAGAAACAGCATTAACAAACAAAGTCTACTCAAACTTTTAATCTTTCTGCTAGTACTGATTAATCTGTTGTGTATTATTAATAACTGTTTAGTCATTTGGTGTGTGAAATATTACATAAGTGTTACATAACACTAACGACATTTTTTCAAAGCCTCAAACTTGTGTTTCTTGTTTTTAAAACCAAGTCCAAAAACCAAAAGACATTCAACTTATAATGACAAAAAGTCTTTTTTTTTTTTTACTTTCTTTTTAAATTAATTTTAAGTACTTAACACAGAAATCAATCATACAATACACTCTGGACTCTTACTTTGGAGAAGGATATGATCAATCCATCAGCCATTTTGCTGAGTCAGCCTCTGAGGACAACGGCCAAAATTTCACCTTAGCCAGCAGATATCTGGGCCAAGAAGTGTTCATGGTCATTGTTAATGAATGGAGAAGCTAAATTGCTAATAGCAAATGGTTAAAGGAGTGCAACTTGTTCAGGTTAAAATTATACAATCCCTATTTTGCTCCAAGGGAGAGCAACAGGAAACCAAAGCCTGTTCAAACATGATCAGAAACAGACACCGAAGCTAAATCAAAATCTTGTCCCTTTCAGATTATGCTTCTATGCAGATATTAATACAGATTAATGTCAATCAAACTGCAGTGTCACAGAAAGCCTTCTGATTCAACACCTATTGAAAGGAGCATAACACAGTGGGACTGGAGAAATAAATAAAGGCTGACCGAGTCCAACAGTCACTTATGATTACTGCCTACTTATTGATCAGAGTCCATTTAATTAGGCACTGTTATCCTTCAGTCTCTGCCATCACTGATATGGGGATTAAGTGCTGAACATGCTTCTGTGTAATCCTAGGAGCCCACAGAGCAACCACTTACGCACCACTCAATCAATGAGGTTTGGGATTTGTGGTAAAGCCATGTGAATCCATGTAAGACCTTGTCCAAGGAGAGGGCTTGCTATAAAGTTCTTAAAAAGGACAGGTACAGGTATGGAAAGTCAAAGGTGTATCTGTGTGTGATTTTTGTTTTTAAGATCAGACTAGTGGCTGTATCCATCACTGCATCAGGATAGGAAAAATTCCACCCCCCCAAAAAAAACACAGAAGCCTAACAACCGGACGTTTCTGTGGCAACAGTCTGTTGATGCCGCTGTGTTTATGATCTGTCTCATCCCACCTCTTATCCCAGTGCTCCTCCCTCAATGGATGACAAAAAAAATCCCCTTTTTAATCAGCAGTGACGGTGCCTGACCCAGATTGCCTCTAGAAGACTGCCTGGCAGCAGAGTTGGCAGGAATTCGTGATGAAGAGGAAAAGGTGTCACAAGCATATTCAGACCAAAACAGTGGCTGTGAATACAGCAGGGTGCCAAAAATACAATAGAGATAATAATGAAAAAATTAATAATAAGATTAGATGGGTTGCAGCCAGGAGCTTCAGTGTACGACTGTGTAGGTTTCAGTGACAGAGGTTAAGGCTTTCATATCATGCCATCCTGTGATGATCCATATCATCTGACCTATTTTTTAAAGGCCAAATGTACACTTTTTTTCACTCCTTGATGGTGCAATTGCAGACTGTAAAAGGTCTTTCACCATCAGCGGAACTATAAAAAAAAATAAAAAAAACAGTCACAAATTGGTCAAACTCTGCAGATGTGTATTGCATGACTGATAGTGTCGGGAACAAGCAGCTAGAAGGACGAACCTATTGTCTCAACCGTTTGTTCAGTTTTGTATGACAATCTGACTTGAAACCTTAATCTTAAAGGTTAAGGATGGGACTCATGTTAGCATGGTAGAGTTGCTCTGAAGGTGCACAGGACTGTAAAGGAGCCTTGTCAATATAGTAACTGTCTATTGAATGCTCATTAACTGGCTAATTGTTTCTTCTCTCACTATTCTCACACTATTTTTCACACATTTTAAGGCGTTTATCCTTTGTTTTTGTTTTTTTTATTTGATTCCTTTTAAACTTTGTAAATGTAATTAAATTACAACAATTTAGTTGTTAACAAGTGAAACTGTTTATCTTTACATCTAATCGGCCCAGCCAAATATAAAGTGGAATAATCACAGCATGAGTGCAATATTAAATACAAAAACAACAAATTGACAGGGAGGTGATTCACTTTAGATGACGAGTGCTCCTACTACACAGCAGAAATCTGGAATTTTACAAATCACCCCTTGTGCTAAATTCACACCAGTGTGAGGTTAATGAAACATTATGAGATAATTTTTCAAACTGGCCTCATTTGATTCCTCTAGATAAACAAACTCTTTAATTGGCTCTCATTGTCTGCAAACAGCAGCTTGTGCAAAATCTAACTATAAACTGATCAGTATGTCTTGTCTTATCGCTGCACGGGACTGAGAAATTACCTCATTAGAGGCAGGAATGGCGGAAGACTTGCATCAAACAACTCCTTTTACACAAATTTAATGAACCTTTCACTCAGGGCAAGTTGCTAATCAATTATAGTGATTTCCCCATTTACCAAAACTGGAGCACTGTTAAGGGTGCAGACTCCCACTGCTCTGCACTATGTCTCCTTGCTTCCTCTCTGACTCTTACTTGACGTGCTACTCAGAGTATTCAGGGATAATTAGTGATTAGCTCTAGGACCGCATGTTGTTGACCGGTTGGATACAAGATAATCTCGTGTTCATTGCCCTCTATAGCCTCTAGAACCAGAGTAGAAGTAACTGAGCAGGGAGTACACTGTATCAGGGCCTGCAACTCAATGCACTGTAAACTCCTCTATGCCAATCAGCCTGTAGAGCAGCAGACGGTTGCATGCTGTCACATATGGCGGACAGATAGTGTTCATTACAGTGATGCAGGGAAGCAGCGGCTCATTGATGAAAGGTTACTGCAACCCTATTTATCATCTTGAGATAAACCAAACTTCTGTTGCTAGGCAAACTTTGCATGCAGCTTATACCATGGATGGAAAAACCCATTTAGGATCTAATCCTTCAAGATGACATTACCATGCGCCGACTTTAAGTAGCTTATATAAACGCCATACCACAGCAGTGGTTTGGATTCAAAGCATTTTAGGAGGAATGTTGACAAGTTTCTCGAGGATCCCTCCGAGACCGTTGTCACTGCAACCACTCAACAATTTTCTTAACAAACCTGAAGCTAAATTTATCTCTGAGGGGCTAAAGTAAACAAAAATGGTAAAATATGTAGGTTTGAATAAATTAGCACTACATTTTGCCCTAGATAATAATGAGGGCTGAAGATAAAATACAAAAAAGTGATTGGAAGAAAAGTACAAAGACAGGAAACACATTTTTAAAGACTTTCCAGGTAGAAGTCTCTTTGGTATGATGTGGCTGTGAAAGTTTACCACAGCTCTTTGTCAAAAGGAGACAGAAACACCTCTCTGTGTGAAAGGAAGTTGTACACAAACAACAAGTGGAAAGTAAGACAGGTGACAGCCACACAGACCACCACAGTTTAGCGGCATAGAATAAGATAGAATTGATCTTGTAAAGGAAAGTTTGTATGTAGGCCGTAAGAAACCCCCACCCCAAAACTTATAATCACTACAGTAATGCGTAAACACTTTCTATACAGGTGCAAGGAAGCTTTCCTGCAGGGAAAGAAGGATGTTGGTTGCAGCCATATAATCTGTGGTGCTAGCACTGCCAATTAACCACACTCAGCAAACTGATCTATTACTGTGTCTGTGATTATACATGCAATATTTAACCATATATGTTCAACTGAACTCCATTTTGACTATTTGTAACTTTTAGACTTGTAGATTTGTTCCGACTTTCTTCCCTCCCATTTACCCAATTAGGAAATTAGTCACCAGGAACTTCCCTAACCAACGCTTAGACTGAGAACAAATTTGTGCTTATAACTGTGTGAATCACAGACTGTGATGTTTGTTAGCAGATTAAATCACAGAGACCACAGATTGCTAGCTAACAAACTGCTTTTCCTAATAGTGTTTTCATTGTGTTTTCAGTGATGACTGTGGCCAATAGGGCATATACAAATGTTCTCTCACTATTCAGACAGACAAAGACATTTGAACTGCAAAGACAATGAGCACTGTGAATGATATAAATAATTTTAACCTACAAATTTATTCCTGAATGTGCCATATTAGTTGTCTAGCTCCAGAAATGATTGAAGTTTGATTCATTATCCTAAAATAACTACATCTTTTTTTTTTAAATCCATTTCATACTTCCACTCAACCCTTGTGTGTACTATACTGCAGGCAACGCATGCTTTACATTACGATGACGTAATCAGAGGCTGTTTAAAACGTCTGACACCTAAACAGACAGCTGTGTGAAGTCAGTAAGACACACAACATCAGCTCTAGAGGCTTCTGTGTGACTGTCCTGGACACTGTATTTATGCAGTTGGGGGTCCTGTGGGAAGAGCCAAAATTAGAAGTGAATAATGAAAGGTCATGGAGAAGTGGGAATAGAGATCCTGTTGACGCAATCTGTCCAATCATATTTATTTCCTTTGGCCAGCGACCAGTGGCTACATCTAGACTGGAAAACAAACCAAGACAACAGCATCCAATAAAATACCTGATGATGCTCGACTCTGCGGTGGCAACGTGATTCAAACTGACTTCTTCAGAACACTAAGGTACTTTCTTTTAAGTAGAACATGTAGCCTACCACTTACCAATGGAGGCTTAGCAAAATAAAATCTATTAACAATGACAGAAAACATATTATAATCAGAAAGAGACCAAAAAGCTCTCTGAAGAGTCACAACAGACCAGCCTTTAGTGTGTTTTACAGTTGTTGTTAAAAGAGTAGAGACACATGTCTGCTGCAGTGTACACAGTAAAAGTAGGAAGGCAGAGCCTCTCGAGGAGTTGTTTTTCATAGGCCTGTGTGGTATGCGTGAGCGTCCCGGCCCAGTCAGACCCACCTCATTGCTGGCTGGTTGGCATTCCTGCCTAACTCTGTAATTATGACTCCTCTCCAGGCCTCTATGCTACACTCTCCCTGAACCACTGTACTGAACATGGCGCGAGACCTGCCCTCTTCAAAGGTATGTGCTCGTCACCTCGCCATTTAGTTCAGACTCTAATCTTAACAATAACTCATCACTGGGTGGAAATATGCTTTGACAACAGTGACGGGTAACAGCTGTGCTGAGATAAAAACACCATCACTTACAGATTAGGATCATTAATTGTGCCAATATTTTTCAAACCGGTGCTGAGTTTAAAATGATATGATAGTGAAATAAACAATACGTAAAAACATATTTCTTCTGCTTTAAATCCTGACTATTTGTTAACACTTGCAAGTGTGAACGTGTCCAAGTCTTAATGTATCATCATTCTGCTGAAAATGAGACAGCAGTGGTTGCAGTGTAGGGAGCTAAAGTGAACTATGAAACTGAAGCTAAAGACATTGGCCACAGAACCTGTTTAAAATTAATTAATGTGCAGTAAATAACCAAACACAGTGGAAGAACAACAAAGACTTATGAAACACAACTTGGTGTGTTTCTCAACATTGTTATTACTGAAGTAAACTGAATGAATAATCCAAAAATGTAACAAAATATGAAAGGAAATTCAGACAATATACACCATTCATGGAGCTGGGGGCACATGACAAGCCTGCAGCAGAAGGATTAGGACGATCAGCTGAGCACGACTCAATACCACATTGTTCCTCGCTGCTCACCGCTTGTTTTTCCTCCAGCTCTCCTAGCAGCTTATCAGAGGAAGGCAGGACCAAATCTCTCCCCCCCTGTGCCTACCAACTTCAATCACTCACAGTCCACTTCCCACTATAAACCGATTACAAGCATCGACACTGTGGTGCGAAAATGTCAAAGCCTTTTGTGATACTCTGAGCTCTGTTTGAAATCATAGAGATCCTGACAATGTGCTTTTTAAAAAACAAAAAACAAAAAACATGTTGAAATAAACACAATGACTGGCAATCAAGAACATCAGCTTTGGCCATGAGATTACAAAGCACACTGCTGGCTTTGTCCACAGGTCACATCTGTATTGGAGTGACACACAGCACGCTGCTGTGCAAATGTATCAGGAAGGGTGTGTACCAGCCTGAACTCATCCTACATTCAGGCTCTCATTGTCTCTGCTGCACACTGATAACAAACATTGCCTGCTATTCAGACACATCTCATGCACTCTATCAAAGGTTGATGTTTCAATCTGGATAACAAATTACAGGCCCAGTCAAAACATAGAGACAGACTGATTGGGATTTTTGCCTGTGGCTTACATGTAAAGGGAAAGATTAATCATGTATAACTTACAAATTGTAAGGCCTCAGATTTAGTTGCTCTCTAATCTCTAAACAGATACTGTGAATTCACACTTTTGCACAGAAAGCACTCTGAATTCACCTTAAACCTAGCCACATCAGCAGCATCCTGGATTTGAGAGAGGAGCGCAAACACAGCAGACCGACACATTTCACCCATTTCTGGCCTCTTAACCACTTAAACCACTGCAATGGAGATTAAACAGCTCCAAGATGTGCTCACCTGGCACTCGCATGAACAGGCCTGCGCTGGGAACAAAGGGAGATGGTGTGCAGCAGAAGTGCACATGCATAATATGTTGACTTAAGCTATGTAAACATTAGACCTGATGGCGATGAACAAACACACGAGGTTACATTTCCTCGGGAAATCAATGTGTTGCTCAAAAAGAGCAAAACGTTTCTTCCTTTGATGACACCCTAAGAATTTTTAATATGGCTCACCTATATAGAGTGAGGAGTCTTTCTTCTTTACGTGATCATCGATATAGGAGACCCCCAGGGGCTGCACTGGCGTGGCTCCAATCCCCAGCAGGACCTGGGCTCCGATCAGCAGCAGGTACATCATGTTGGTGTTGGCCTTGTTGTCGCATACATTTTTCTCCGCTTGCTGAGCCTCTGAACTGCTACTATTGGAGCAAAAATCCCGACCCTCATTAGTCCTCCACACTTCCCCTATCTCATACTGATTTGTTAGAAACTCGGGTAAAGCTGAGAGCAGAGCGCCGAGTGCCATGACGATGCCACCGCAGCCGATCAGACGGGGCCGGTGTGCTTTAGCCCCAAAATAGCTGACAAACAGGATAAGTGCCAGGTTGCCTATCTCAAAGCTGCTGGCTATCACTCCGACGTCAGCACTCTGTAGGTTGAACCGCCGCTCCAGGGTGGTCAGCACACTCACCTAAAAACAAGAGGACAAAAAAAAAGGAACAAATAAGTAAATTGTGGGGCCATGCGAATAATGTGGAATGAACAAAAAAAATGTCGAATACATATCTGGATTTTAAAACAAGAGCCATTGAGGAAGCATGACAATTCAAACATAAAAACACACATTAACTATTAGTGGATCTAAATAGGGCCTGTGCTTGATTCTTTCAAGCACTGCTATAAATCACGTGTTTCCATCATCATCAGTCACATTGCTTTAAAGTGTGCCTTTCTACTGGAACATCCTGAATAACGAGCTGTTCAGATGTTCCACGCCGTGGCTCCTCCCAGGCAACAGGCCTCTGTTTCTGATTAGCTGGGCACAGCAACATTTACTTTCATTGCTTCTCTTGTTCACCAGCTGTCATCCAGAGCAAGAGTTAGAGCTTACCAGTAACTTCTAAACAAAGCAAACACAACAGAAAGGTTGTATAGGATAGTTTTTTGGCAACCCTGTTTGTCAGATACGATTCAGAGGTCAGGGAATAAATACTGTGAGGCCACATTTATAGTCAGGATATACAGAAAGGGACAAATAACACTTTAAATTTAGTTAGATGTGTGCATGCCATGATTTCTCAGTAAAGACGGATCTGTGGGAACAGTCTCTCTGAGCAATGTGAACCACAGTGGCACATTTTAGAGAGTATAAAATGCTATTTATATATTTGGCTCAAACTGTCCTTTAAAGGGCACAACTACTTCCCTTTTCCCAACTGCCACTATGAAGGAGTTTTGATTGAGCTACTAAAAAAAAGAAAGAAAAGATCCTACTAACACAAACATCCCCTGAAAAGAGGGCCCCACCAGTCAACTTGTGGTTTCTGCTGCTGGAGCATTTTACACATTTCTTTTCCAATTATGGTGATTTAATGTACACAGTTGATTTAGGTTTATAAGCAGTTTTAATGCAGACATAATCTTTGTGGCTCCAAGAGGCTCTGTGCTTAAGGCTTAAATGTGGAAAACTGCTCTTTTCGTCCATCATGCAAACACACTTGAATGTTTCCTTACCTTGATGCTGTACATTTTAAGTGTTTGGTTTGCAGGAGGAATCACAGTGAAGCATCAGCTTTATATTTTTAAACAGTAGAACATAGAATATATTTTCAGCTTTTCTTGTATTTAGTACCTTCACTTCCTCCACAGCTGTCCTTTCAGTGACAGCTCAACACACTGTGTTGTCCTAAAATTGAACTGCAATCTGTATCTGTGGGTTTACTGGGTGCATTATCTTTACTTTATTTACCTGTGCACAATACTTACTACACAACAGGTGCGTAGACTGTCACTTCCAACAAAAAAAACAATGCTATACAGTCTATCTGTTTTGCCATTTGGGTTTAAAATAAGCTGTCTTCTGTGACTTTTAGAAGTTAGATGTGACAGCAGGTCATTTTTGCACTTCTCTGAACACAACTGCAGTGACTCTTTCACTACTTATCAAAGTGCGGAGAAGATGATTGTTGGGAGCGGCTCATGCCGGAGTCCTTCAGTGAAGTTTGTTGGATTGAAAACTTCAGAATGAGTCATGACGTTTCTGCCCCTTGGGTGGCTCTTTCTCGGGAATGCAAACACACTAGATGGGCTGCATTTATGCCTGGCTGGCTCTGCCCAGCTGGGATCTAAGCTCAATCCTGTTTTACCCAGCTGTTAGAAACAATAGTGAGCCCCAACAACCTGTTAACATAACAGCTGCAGCTCTACACAGACATTAACATTGAAACAGAGGGAATAAAGCCACCACATCATCTCATCCCATTATCGAGAGCCTGCAGTCAGCACCTGTGACTGACAGTTTGAGCAGTGGAAACCCTCTGGATGAGTCATACTCTGGTCTGCAGGTTCAACACGTTTCTGACTTCAACAGCCAGCTTTCCATCACTGTTTTTTCACTTACAAGCATAAAATACACAGGAAAAACTGAGAGGAATGCTTAATGGTCAGTGGTCAAAGCCACATTTTCTCCGCATCACAACTCAGACTGTGGAAATGTTTAATCTGTCTCACAGCAACAAAACAAACCTCGTCGTGCTGACAACCCATCAAATATGAGAAGAGCAAACCTTATGTGAGCATGAGGAGACAACTTTTCTCAGGATGTACTGACCAGGCATTTAATTATCAACATGCAGAAGAAAGCTGCTCACTGCTGACAGTCACTTCTGCACATTGAGGTTTAGCATTGATGTAAATGTGCAGAAATGGTGCTATTTGTGATGGGAGAGCAACTGTTTATAACTAAGCTTCTGCTATTAGAATGGAATCCACTCTGTTTTATGAGGTGTGGCTTACAGCAGGTTGAAGGTTATCTAAAGGTATTCGAACAGGACTGCATAGGTTATTTTTGAAGAGCTCTGTTAGTGGCATCCAAAAGAAGCTGCCTCCACAGTTTAGGCCATGGGCAAAGAGATGAACTTTTAGTTAGTACTTTCTCTTTTTAAATAACTCGTATAGCATAGTTTGAACACTTCTTTAGAAATGTACTGCAGTTTTCAAATTAACATTTGTGTTTGAACACACTTGGTGTGACAGGCCTGCAGCGCCAAGACAAACACTGTTGAGGTTCAGTTGTTGCACTTTGTAGCTCAAAGCTTTCAAGTGTCAGATTTGGTGGTTTTGTGAGAATGGATAACATAGGCAATAGATTTTGAACTCTTGGGCCCTGCATACAAAAACTGACCAATGCTTTCTATTTATAGATTTACATATAACACCACACCCTAAGTTTAAAATTTTAATCAGGCATCACTATTTAAGGGATGTTTGAATATATTCATCATGCATGTGATCTATTGATATCAAAAGGCAGCAACAAAATACCTTTTTAACCACGGCAAAATAGAGCAGCTTAAATGGCCATACTTCAGATGAGTTGCTGTTTGTTTACCTATTGAAAGCCCATATCCTGAGTGCACATACATTATGTTAAAAAGCTTTGGCGTGATTGTAAGCCAGGACTTTAGTTTCCTGTAATACTGTGATTCAAACTCTGTGTCCACCAAACTGAAATGATTAGTCAATTAATCCGGAGAATCAAAAAATTTAATTCATTTTTCAGCTATTTTAGCAATTAATAAATCAGTTCTGTCATTTTACCAAGCAGAAGGAATGGAAATATTCTGGTTTTAGCCTTTTATATGTCTTTATAATATCTCATCACAAACTGAATATCTTTGGGTCTGTACTATTAGTCTAGTATTGTAACATACCTAGTAATGACAGGAAAAAAAAGAAAAAAGTTATAGCCCTAATGTGCATTAGACCATTGAACTCAACTGCCTAGAACAATCTTTCATTATTTGCTTCAGACTCAAAGCCGTTAATTCCCTCTGTTCACTTGCACAACTAAAAAGAGCAGGCCTAATAAATCACGGACTGCAGACGTACATGTGTGCTCTCATGTGTTTGTGCAGGTTAACCGTTCCCCTGTAGTCGAGCTGCTAAATCAGGAGGCACAGCGTGCTGTTACTGTAAGTGTCTTGTGCTGTAAGCAGCTCACAGAAATCAGAGGGGGTCGTGATAGTTAAATTTTGCCCCTTTGCTGCCAGCAAACACTCCTAAGCACCTTCATCCAATCAGACACCGCATTAGCTCATGCAGGTCGACACCAGCTCATTAGACTGTCACTAAGCCAGGTACCTCAGTCCTGGCTGAGTAAATGATATTCCATGTAAATCAGCTCGGTGGGTTTTACAAACAAAAACAGGCCCAAAAGCTTGGCACGTTTGACTAAGTGAATGATTCCAAACCTCACCTGCAGGTCTATCTTTCCTTTCCTGTTTAAACAGGTGTCCAGTGCCAATAAACTACAAAAAAACTGCAACTGCCTGTTTAATCTGAAATAAACAGTGAAAAAAAAGACCCCCCTCCTCCCCGTAAGCGACTCCCGAGTGGCACCACTGTGCTCTGTTGTTGCTGGGCCACAGGATGCTTGATGCTCAGCAGGTTCAGTAAGAGTTAAGATAAGATGTTCCACTCCAAATATGGACAAGATATTTAGGGTTTTACTCTAATAATTGAACAAGCAAGCTGAGAAATCAGTGTGATTCTTGGAGAATAAACACTGCTAATGTTGAAACTAAATGTTCAGAGTGGTTCGCCCGAGGTTGTGAAAGATCCTCTGGGACCCTTTGAGGAAAAATTTGAAGCACTTCAGGGAGCTTTGTTTAACAAAATCTATATTAGGCATTCCTGTGTTCAAATTTTACTGTAACACTCCATCATCATCATCACCAAGACACATTTCGAAGATTCATCAGAAGAGAGCAGGTGTTAATTATGTTATTTCTCATACTAACAGTTTATTTGTATGAGTAATAGTAAATGTGAAAGCTTAAGTAATGGAGGGGAAATTTTTGACCTTGAATGTCATTTGGGGTCAAAACAGCCAAATTCTGACATCCTAAATATGTTTAGGCTATTATTACTAAAGCTAACCAGAGTTTTAAAGTCACCCTCTGGTAAATGGATGGTAAATGATGATTTAGTTTGAGTTGTGACACATTAGAGATGAATTAGACATGAGTGAAAAGTAGCTATAGATGTTTTCCTCACAATAAAAACACAAGCAAAAGAGTGGTAAAGGGCATACTATCCTAAAGGGCAGACTTTACTGAGAAGAAGGCAGGTTTCTGTCCTGACACTGTTCTGCTGCATTAGTCAAAAGCATGCAGAACAGGAAAAGCCCCAAATGCAATAGCCTAGTCCCAGTAAACACAGATCTGAGCAGCCCCCACTGCAGTGGGGTCTCAGTTCACACTGCAGGCACTCCGAGTCCTGCGTGAGCTCGGGTTGTGTTGTACTCACCAGGTATGCTCCGACGGTGCCCTGTGCCAACATCAGGGCGCATTCCGATATTAAGAATATCTTGATATTTGAGAAGCACGAGGAGTTTTTGCGGGGACCGTCTGCTTCCAGCATGTCCCCGCCGCTCCGGTCCGGGTCCCTTTGCTTCTTCACCTGCATCCTCTCCTACGTTAGCCTCACAGAACTACGAGAAATCGAAACACACAGCAGGGTGACCAAAGGCACACACTGGCAGGTACAGTGTTTCGCTTTTCGCTTCCCCTGGAGGCTACATTCGGGGTGCTCCTTGGCGCCGTTCCTCTCGATTCAACAAACTGTACTCTTTCATCTGACAAGCTACCAAACACACATCCAAACTCCGCGGGGCTCCGTCGCTCGTCTGCGTCTAAACATTGCCTCCTTGTCGACGCGCAGAAACATGTGAACTCCCTGAAGGTGTTAGCAAAGGCACAAGTGAGACGCGGACACGTAGATTCCTGTCAGATCGCATGTTTCCGCCGCGGACTTTAGTGGTTTTTCGCGGCGGCTCTGGATTTTGCTCACCAGGTTCTTATTTTTCTGCTAAACTCCGGCCGTGCCGGTCTGTCATTATCCCTAACTCACACAGAGCTTGCCCTGCCTCCGCGCTCCCACCTCCCTGTACTACTCTCCTCCTCTGCGAGCACAAGTGCGGCCCTAGAGGCGCTGCAGAGAAGCGTCGACTCCTCTCAACTTACATCTACTACAGTAGTCCTGTGGGGCCTCGTGTTTGTACTGTCCACACGTGTTTAAGAAACACTTAACTATAACAAATTGCCATCTTCTCACACCATAAACTTTTATGTGGTTTTTGCTGGTTTGAGGCTAGCTGCTAAACCGATTCGTTTGTCAACTACAGTTTTAAGTAATTTACCTAAGAAAAATGCAAATGAAGTGAAGAATACAATATGGTTGACATGCCATACTTTATACTAGTAGTATTAAAATATAGAAATAGAATATAAAGACAAAAAACGGACCAGGACTTTAACAGGCTTCAGAGTTAAGCATTTTAGCTACCGCCATCTTGTGCCCTTTTTCTACACCACCAGTTGTAGAAGCTGTAAGCTAACTTAGCTGGCTAGCTAAACTGAGTAGCAAGAATCGCTAATTTACTTCAGTAATACAGTTCTAACTTTCGATCATGTAAAACAGGCTAAAAAATTATATACATGTTGGACAAACCTGGCAGCCAACTTCTTAGACTGTCTTTTAGTATAAGAGAAGACAGAAATGAAACCCACCTGTCTCTAACCTACACTTGTAATAGGTCAGTTATTTTAAAACAAATATCCTTATAGTTAGTTGCCACAAACAAATAATTAGCTAAACTGAGCACACAGTAGGAAGGGATTACCAAAGTGCTAGCAGGGGCTCCATAGTGGGCCACAAAGGTACTGCAGGTGGTCCAAAGTAATAATAATGTACAGTTACATATTTATATAAATACATTTATTCATATAAAAAAAATAAAACTGGCAATATAAGGGGGTTAGCTTGTGCTATTAATCAATACTCTGACCTAAATGTACAACACATGTATTGACCTTTGTGTCTAATTTGCAGGTGGCTCACATATTGGGCTTATAACTTAACACAAAAAATTCAAGGAAATATACCAATTTCTCTTGTATTTTAATTAGAGTGAAAATGTAAGATTGAGATTTTCTGGTTTTTAAGTGTGCCACAGCACTGGTGAGTTTGGGAATAGCTGTTCCATTTTAAATTTGGGGAATAATTAAACTTTAGGAGCCTTCCTCTAGTGGCCATGTGAGGAACTGTAGTTTTATGACACATTTCCTACATGTTTGTAGTGCTTATGGGAAGCTAGCATTCATCTGTTTGCTTTTTTATCTAACTCACGGCAAAGTGACAGCAGCCTCAAGAATTGCCATTTAAATAGTTATCCAATCATTAAAATAGTTGTAAGAAGTTGCATGAATAATAAAACTAAAAATCATCTTGTAATGACATCACAGCAAGTGTGACCACCTCCATTTCTAAAATGAAAGACAAAGATACAACTTATTGAGAATTTACAAATACATTATAAATTAAGAAAATTGCTGGACATGCGTGTATAGCCTATGCAGCATCAGTGCTATGGACAGGCTATAAATGTATGCATATATGGTTTAAAATAGCAAAGTCAAATTTATATCTTGTGAATCGGAATCAATTAGCATATGCTCTGCTACCAACCCTGAGCTTACATTTTCAAATTTGACTTTATTCTAAAGTTCTGTGATCCATCTTCTTCTGCGTAACCAACTCAGGGTTGTGGGTTGGCTGGAACAAGGTTCAAGGTTCAAGGTTCTTTATTTGTCACATGCATAGTTATACAAGTATAACACACAGTGAAATGTAGCCTGACACGCTCCTCGACATGTGCAAAAATTGGGGGGGGGGGGGGGGTGTAGAGGAAGAACATTATATATATATATATATATATATATATATATATATATATATATATACATATAGTATATACACTGGGTGAATGTGCAAGCTGTCAAAGGAGTGAGAGGTGATGGTACATCCTGGACAGGTCACATATATATATATATAAACTCCACACAGAAAGACCCAGATTGGATTTAAACTCATAACCTTCACCCAAGTGATAGTGCTAACCACCACACCACTGTGACTCTGTGAACTTCCATGTTACACCAAGGAAAAAAAATTCCACTGAAACACAAAGAGGTATTCAAACACTACTTCAAATCATCATTTTGGTATTTCTTACTATAGAAGATATTGCCAGGACCACATTTTGGCAGGATGACACACACACACACACACACACACACACACACACACACACACACACACACACACACACACACACACACACACACACACACACACAGGCGGATTGTAAGTGCAAAAACAGCACCAGGCACGGTGTCGCATGTGGTAATAATCAGCTAAACCTTGCAGTTGCATCACTTTAACACTGCCTTGCTAAAACATATAGCAGGAGTTGTGATGTTTGCACAACCTTTTCCAACCTTTATCACTGGATTATCATGCTCAACATTTCTGGCACGAGGTAATGGAGTGGCTATGATGTAATGTAACCACATAATGTGATAATGATGGTGTGGAAATAAACAGGACGATAAACAAAATATCGCGTAAAGGCTGTCAGGATTTTCTGCACGGGTCTACGCACAGTTTTAGATACAGCAGCAAGAGATGGAAAAGCAGCACATGTAAAGGTCACGGAGATGAGTTGGTAATCGATCAACTGCGAAATGTGTTTGTTTTTTTTTCATTCAGTATGTGTCAGTGTCCTTTTTAATGGCATAAATATGGGGAAATGTCAACAATAATAAATATTTTTAAACCAGTGACAGTGTAAAAAATAAAAAAGCAACCTAAAAATGAAGTTGATCTCACATTATTCACAACATTCACCTACAGTTCCACTGGTATGACAAACCCAGAAGACCTGAAACAGACTCTTTCTCACTTCCTTTGGACAAACGAGGAGCCAAAGCACAATGAAAACAATAAATGATCACTGTGTTTCAGCCACCAGCCCCCTCATTTTCAGAAACCTTTGGCAGGTGTCCAAAGCGAGATGATCATGAATAGTAGACGTTCCCTCACTCTTGACCGGCACACTCCCACACGAAAATGCTTCCCACACTGCTTCCTACGTTCAGCCTGTCGGGAAAAGCAAAACACAGAGCGTGAAGATGACAGTTTTAGTGTCACATGGTTCAATTATACAAACTGTGGCATAGCCTTTAAGTTCCGACTGAGCAACGATGTGGCAAAACCGAGACATGTATGTAAATATTGAAACGAGCAGTGTAGTGAGAAATGGAAATCTAAGGTACAGCAGAGTGGTTTGCTAGTTTCAAATTGTTCACAGACCCTACACAGCTGAAGCACAACGTGTGTCTGTGACACTTGGGGAGTATCAATGATATTCAGTGACTCCATCATCACCGATGCTTTTCCCAGAAGGCTCCCACCCTCTTTAGCCTGCTGCCGTCTGCCTGCTTTCACCAATGGGGATGCTGATCAGCTTATAAACAAGTGTGCTGGTATTTGTTCATACATAGCTGACAATTTCTGTGACTTTCTTTTTCACTTGTTGATAGGTGCTTTAAGGTACTCAGGACTGATTTGATCTCCAGTCATTTTGAAGGAGGGTGTAGCTACTGTATGCTGCAGGATGCCATCAAGACACTGAACTAAAAGCAGTTATTAAAACAGTAAAATTTTTGCATTTCCCCCTCTCCCTCCTCACAATGCTTTAAACACTCTAAAGCATTTTCACACAATATCCATAAAATTTTGGTAGAATGAAATCTGTTTACCTTGGTTCAACATCGGACACACAGAAGAAGTAGTCTGCTTCAGAACTGATTCAGTGCTGGAAATGTTTAAATTAGCCAAGGACAGAGAGTGCAGGACACATATCACCAACTGGCTCAACATAGCCGCAATTTGACCTCATACAGACTTCTACGGAGCCAACAAGTTAGCAAACACTGTGAGACATTTGCTTTTTCACTGCTCTGCAGTGGGCTGCAGTGCATTTATGAAAAATTAGAGTTCCTTTTAGGGATATGTTACAATTATAAAACATGCCATTTGTGTATTATATGAAGAGAAGATATATTAAGAAGCTCATGTTTCATACCATTCTGATGAATCAGTCTGAGCAATAGCAAAAGTGAAGGAGGAAACAGGAAGAAGGAGAGGGGGATTTTTGACCTTAAATTACATTTCGTGCCAAAATCAGCAAACCACCATGATACTACAATCAGGATTCAGTCGTCTGAACCGTCGGTGATGTTCTGCATTGGTCAAAAGCAAAGCAGGCAAAGAAAACAAATCTACTTCTTAAATTCAATGTTGTTTTTCACTGAAGATTATAGAGCTTTAGGTATTTTAGTGAGATAAGAGAGTCTTGCAGTGTTTCTTTTGAAACAAATAAGATGGAAATTAAGATAAGAACAGATGCTACATCCATGGACAAATCTGCCAGAGAGAAAACATGTTTATACAGTTTATTTTAGTATTTTAAATACATTACATCAGTCTGTACTTTGTGATTCACATTAGTTTTAACAAGAGCCATTTGTAAAGCAGATATGTGTGTGGTTCTGTTGAGTTCTTTCCTGCTCTGTGCGTGTGTGTGTGCACCACTGTTTACATACAGTAGACGTGCAGAGACATGAGTCAGGTAACCAGCAGAGGGTGGAGACAGCTTGGTCCGGTGCCAGGAATGTATGAATGGAGAAGTCTGCAGAGTATTGTTCTGCCTTCTGAAACAGCTGCTATTTATAGGATTTGGAAAAGGGTGGACTGCGGGAAAAAAGCCCAGCCCATTTGGGAGACAGTGGGGAAAACTGAAGGAGTCTGAGGAATGACTGGGAGTACAAACAGTCGTGTACTTTAACTTTTCCTGTTTAAATTTCAAAGGAAAGCATGCTGGCCAAAGAAAAGCTACATGTATTTTTTTTAGTCATTTAAAGTACTCCTTATCAAAATCTATCTTTTTCTGTCATCATTATCTTTATGTCATGTAGAAAGCTTACTTTAACTCCCGGATATTCAATTACGGCACACTTCTAGGTCTCTATGTTACTATAGCAGAAGCTACAGTAGCCTCTACTATAGTGATTCGCAATTAAAATTACAATTAGACAAGCAGTAACACTTTAGATGTTAAAACTTTAAACATCAAATGAACAACCAGTGAAAAAACTGTGTTTTTTTAGTTCTCAGAACCTTTTTGATCAGCTCATATCGGCCCTTGGTGCAGCTTTCTGACACAAACTCTTTTAGCTGATGCCTCTTTAATGGCACCCTCCCTTTAATATATCTTTCCTGTGATTGGCTGTCATTCACAGACAGAACTTCGAGGCTTTTCTGTTCACAGAGACTAACATGACCATATTAGGGAGATCCCCTCTTACTGACATCATACAGAGCCATGAAGAGAGAAAAGAATTTGAATATTAAATGTTTTGAGATTTTTGGCTCTGAATGAATATTTTTGCATTGGCCCCATGGCTTTAAACTTAAAACTTTATTATGAGCATCCACATTACATATGATATATAATAACAAGGAAAAGCACAACTGGCCCAGTTAGGCTTGAACACTAATACTGTGGTTGTAGTAGAAGCTACTACAGTGGAGACTCTAATCTAATCTTTTCTGTGTAAATATTTCCTTTATGAAATATATTTCTTACACAGGGCCAATGTGGAAAAAGCTATAAAACATTACTCTCACACACCAGCAGTGTCTCTGACTTTTCACGGCTCACCTCACTTTGAGTCCCGCAGAGGGTTTCACCTCTGGTAAAGGGCTCGGGGCAGTTTTTCCTTCCCCGTCTGCTACCTGCAGCTGTCAGTTTTTGTCTCCTTGTTGCAACCGAAACATCAAACACAAATTTAGGCAGGGTCCACAATTTGAACACCTGCAGCTCTCTCTCTCTCTATATATATATATTCAGCTCAGTGCTGATCTTAGAGTTATGCAATAGTTTGCACAGAACACAGAACCAATCATTTTACAGTCTTCATTTCATTAGGCCTCAGCAATCGTCCACAAAATCTCTTCATCCTTCTCTTACGCCACTGTGGCTATGGAAACAGCTCCTGGAGGATATGGGCAGCAGGCTCCGTGCAGAGGGACTTTATTTTTATGTTGTGAACTTATCACCAGATTAATTGGAAATGTGATGTGACTCGCTGTAAAACCCCACTGGTCATTTTGGGCAACCGCTAATGCCAAATTGGCTTTATAAAGACTGTATTTATTTTTTATAAATATTTTTGTCTCATAAGAATCCTTTTATAGCTTTAATATTTAGTTAAGTAAACTGTATAAAACAGTTTTCATCTAACTGACTGATGTGGAGTTGGTCTAATAAGATAAGAAAAGATAAGATAAGAAATGACCGTGTACAATAGTACAACGAAATTGAAAACTGTCCCACGTCAGCACTAAGTACAACTAAACACAACAAAACACAACACAACAACACACAGCAGATGTTAAAGTGGTTTTTTTTTTAAAGTGCAAAAAAGGTATGAGCAAAAAAGACTTGACGTAATAAATAAATAAAAGAATGAGTGAATGTTTACTGCACATTATTATTGCCCCCCAAAAATGTCCAGGGAGGTAACCAATGAGATCAGCTAATGCAGGGATGTCGAACTCTTTTTAAATCACAGGCCACATATGGTCCACTTTGATCTTACCCACTAAACAGTGGACGTCAGATAGATGTGCAGATCATGTTTTTATATATATACCAATTCTGGACATCTGTGTGACATCTGAATTTGGTCCACAATTTGGATGTCCAACCATCACCGAACCTGGACGTCAGTATGATGTTCAACATTTGAACTTTGGACTGGGTAATTTTTTTGAACATCATGTGGATGTCTATGGCAGGCGCAGGAAACTTACATGATTAAGAAATGTAATTTTTTTTATTTACAAATTTCAACATTGTTATCAACATGATACGTATAAATGTGGATTATTTTTAAACAAACACAATTTATTATGTATTAGCCTATTGTTTTATTCAGTAGGCTATTACATGTTTGTGATCGGTAGCAGGACTGAAAGAAGTTGCAACCGACAGTATGTGCAAGTGTGTGTGTATGAACTGGACATACTTTGCAAACTGCCTGTCAACAACCACAGTTGGACTATAAATAGCCCGTACACATAGGTCCTATGAATGTCAACACTAGAAGTACAGTATAGTAGATGTAAAAAAATTTTTTAAAAAGACATCAAAACAAAAGTTGTTGCGGACCAAAATTGCACCTCCAAAAAATGACTTAAAAAGACGTCACTACAACGTCACTTTGTGCAGTGGGTATGTGGGGCAGACCAGTGAAACTCCAGTTTCTGTCAGTGTAAAAAGTTGAACTATGTATTGAGATATCTTAATATGACACAAATAAGAGCAATTTAAACATTATGTGTCAGTTTTTCTACATGGTAAAGAACTGCTGCTGTAGTAAATGTAAAAAATCATTCTTCTCATCATCATTTGAGCGATGATTGTAAGAATGTTTGTAAAATTACAGAAATCTATAATCCAATTACACAGCAAAATCTCCAGTGTTAAATTAACACTGGAGAGTGTCTATATGGGTCCACACCTCTGAGTGTTAAATACAACACCGTTGAGTGTTAAATTAACACTTTTGACAGTGTTATATGTTTAAAAGTAACCTAGTCAGTTTTGAAGATTAACAATGGCTAACACTGAGCAGTGCTGATTTTCTAACACTGGAATATTTCTAACATTTTGAGTTATTT
This sequence comes from Simochromis diagramma, assembly GCF_900408965.1. Classification (NCBI taxonomy): domain Eukaryota; kingdom Metazoa; phylum Chordata; class Actinopteri; order Cichliformes; family Cichlidae; genus Simochromis; species Simochromis diagramma. Next base: position 9,887,567 of record NW_024386801.1, read on the forward strand.
TCCAGTGTTAGACAATGTTACATGTTGTAAATATTTCTTAACAAAATGCAGTGGTTTATGATATTCTGTGATCACTAGATGTTTTATATTATTAAACAATACGATATATTTAATTAAGATATATGAATGACAATGCAAGTTTAGCAGTTCAAAAAATTCTACATAGGAACAAGTTATTTAGATGTATCACCACTTTGCCAGGGTCTGGAAGAAGACCCAAATTGCCAACCTCATAGGAAATTACTTAGAATATTCAGGAACAACCAAGGAACCACTCAGGCTCAAGCCTGCCATGAACTGGAAACTGCTGGAACACCACAGTGTCACTGTCCACAGTGAAGTGAGTTTTTACGTCATCGTAAATCGAGAGGGTGCTGACTAAGACCGAGGAGCCTGCTCCAAAACTGACACCTTTTTGCTTGACTGAAATTTGCAGCTGTCCAAGAATTTTGTGGTCAGATGAGAAAAAGATTGAGGTATTTGGCATGACAAGAGGTACGTTTGGAAGAGTAAAGGTGAGGCTTTCAAGTCTTAAGAATACTGTATCAACTGTTAAGCGTGGTGGTGGTGGCATCATGTTCTGGGGATGTTTTGCTTCAAGTAGTACTGCTACAGAGTGGTCAGAAATCCAACCAGAATTATACCAGAAGGTTTGTGATGACTACCAAATGCTTCTGGTTGAGGTGCAACTTGCTAAGGGACATTTAACCAAACATTAACAGGGGTGTATCTATACTTGTATGAGTACCTGTATGTATACTTTTGACCCTGTGTGGGATAAAGAAAAACGTGTTCATCCAATTCTTTAAAAAAACAGTCCAAAATTACCATGACATGATGTGTGCATAAACCTTTTGCCAGAAGAACTGCTGTAGGTAACATTATGACACAGGCAACTTTTTCCCCCTTATATTTGCATTTTACACCCATCATATACTTATCAACTTATCATTCCTTATCTTTTTAAGCTGACTTCTCAGAATAAAGCTGTAACTATCTTTACTAGTGCTACCATTGTTGCAGCTTGAACCGGTTGGTTGTTGTAGCATGTACAGGTTTCTTATTTCAACAACATTATATTGGTGGATATTCTCGCCGAAGTTCATTGCATGTTCTTCTTCTTTGAGTGTGGAACGTTTTCAACGTGACATCCTGAGACTCTGGGTGCCGATCAATGCTGCTGAGCTTAAATTTCACTTGGAGGGAGCTGCCTCTGCAGAGGATGTGCTCACTTAAAACGTGCATGGCTGAAGGAATGTTTTCGCTGGAGAACCTCCAACATGTTTCCCGTGGTGTCAAATCACCCTGCCCGCATTCATACTACTCAGTGACTTCAGCGTTTTTTTTTTTTTTTTAATGTTTAATCGTGTGCCAAGCACCATAACAAAGACACAAATTTAAAACTCAACTTTAGCTGCTGGAACGCAGCTATGTAAGCCAGTGACGTATGCTTAACTGTTAAATATGTGACTATAGTTCTCTCAACATTGATCCCTAATTTCTTACGACACAGATAAGATGAGAAAGAGAGTGAGACCCAAATGGTGCAGCAATATCTAATGTCATAATCTGTGAGTAAGGACAAATGAAGTTTAATCACTAACTCAATTTTACCCCCTTTTAGACTTTAGCAGAGATCTTAAGGGTGTATAAAAACTGCATGAAAGTAAGGAAAGCCAAATGGCATTCAGTAGGGAGTTGATGAAATGTCACCAGGCACTTATTGTGATTGTGTCCATTCTAAATATAGCTTCCTGCTGTCTGTTCTATATTTCAAACTGTTTCGTGCTGCTGCACTGATCTCTATTTTTACACCAATATCAAAAGAGAGGGCAGCGTGTGATTTTAAAATAGCGTAATATTATCTGTGCCACTGGGGAGAGGGTTTCAAGCATGACACACATAAAGCAACATGGTCTGGTTTCCTTTCCATGGTAAAGTCAAGCCAGTGGCTATATTTGCTTATTTACAAACGCAAAATGGCCTTTGATAAGCCTGCTGTTTTCCTGACTTTGTGCCAAATTGTTGTTTCTGAACACAATCCACAGCAGCCAAATGTTGCATTCTCATATTTGATGATATCTTTGAACAATAGCTAAGGATTCTTCATGGGAGAATTCCAGGTAATGTGCGACTCACCTCGAATACAATTCACAAGCATACAAAATGTAACTGCTAAAACCAGTCCAGCGAGTTGGATGGTGCACATGAAAAAAGTCACCTAAGGAAAATGACTTTTGAGCCAGCTGAGCATGGGAAAAATGCACTGGAAAGTTTTGAGTTACAAGTGAGGTAAGATGGAAACAATGGCAGGACAGATCGAGGAGATCGCAAATGGAAACTTCCGAGAGGACATTTGAGTCAGACTATTTTTTTTTTCTTGCGTTGCCCTTTATTTGCTTGTCAAAACAATATATGCAAACATGAGTTTGCTTCACTCAGACGGCAAGTAAATAGACTGGTTCCTATACAGCGCTTTTCTACTTGAACACTCAAATCAAAACAAAACAAAAGAAAATGCCACAGTTAACAATATTCATAGAAGCTTTTTCATAGAAGCTGGTTTTTTACACTTAAGTGCTTTCTATCTAATATTCACACTCCAACGAATGCATTGCGGAGCAAGTTTTGGTTTATTTTCATGTCTAAGGCTACTTTGGCATTCAGACTGGAGGAGCCAGAGATCAAACCAATCTTTTAACTAGTAGATGACGTGCTCCACCTCCTGAGCTACAGCCACCGACAGCAAGAAAGAGTCAAGGCCCTCTGATCTCATCTTCATATGACCTGGGTGAACTGCATCGAGATGGATATTATCCCAAAGTACTGTTTAAGTGTTGTGGGATAATCCCACGGTTGCACTTGAAACTGAAACATCCTTAAGGTCATGGCAAACAGATTGGAACACTAAAATTCAGAGTTAGTTAAAGAGCTTACTGCAAGAATTTTTATATACTGTGTAGCTTGTGCTACGAAGTTTAGAAAAAACACCTTATGCAACCAGCAGCCACAGGCCTCTGAACCATCTTACCACAATGTGCTGCAGCTGAACTCAAACTCATTTAGTCTGCCCCTATGAGATACTCACTGTATGCAAAGTGCATGTTTGGACTTGGTTTATGTGTTTGGAGACAATCATATTATCTGTTCATATAATTGCAGGTGCTGTTGAGTTTCTTCTTCACAGTTGCTTCATCATCACTTTTCCAGGCCTGATATCACCTTAAATTACACCTCACCCGACAGCAAGGCACTGTTCTGGATATTTTGAAAACCATGCATTATACATCTAATTTCAAATCTGGGTATGATATTTAAATGATGTAGAAAAGCTGTTTAAAAAAAAAAAGAAGTAAGAATGTTTTTTTGATTCCAGTTAGACATGAGAGTTTATGCTATGCCTGTTTATGCCCTGTCCTTATCTTCAACGTCATGCTGCTCTATTGTATCTTAATTGTCCCTTGGGGATTGTTATGATCCAATGTTGTCAGTGTTTTGTTTTATGCGTGACTCCTCCCACCAGAGGATGGCTGTGGGTTTTTTCCCCTTTCTCTTTTAGGAGTTGGACACCTGGGCGTGCCTGCCGAGTAGTTGGGTGGAGTCTCTTCCTGTCCTTGGATTGGATAATTGGCTAATCACCTCCAGTATTTAGCTACCAGATGACAGCCACCTGGCTCCCTCTCTACTAGCCTCCACCACCCAACAAATAGCATGAGCTTTTGATTCGGTTTTTTGATAGTGTCTGTGCCCAGTGAGTTGCAAGTATAACCGTGTATGTGTTGGTATCTTAGTTTTGTAAATAGCTGTAAATAGATTTGTAAAGTAGCAACTGAGTATTTTGTTCACCTTGTATATATTGTTCACTGCAGCAGCCTAGTAGGCGTGAGAAGCCATTTTTGTTGATTAAGTTTTCTCCTGTTTTTCATGTAGAAAGTTAGGTAAGTGAATTGTCTTTTGTTTGGTTTTCATTTTGTGTAGGAAAGCATAGGGACCATTAGGGAGTTTTGTTTGTTATTTTTGGCACTGTTCACTGCTGAAGCAAATAAATGGCTGCTTAGCATTTTAGAAGATACTATTGTTTGGGTTCTTGTTTTGTTGGAGCGGGAGTGGGCCAATTTTTTTTTTGTTGCGTCTAATACACGTCTAGACAAAGAACGTAACAGGATAAATAAAGTCTTTCTGATTCTATATCCTCTCAGTTGTTACTTCATTAGTTAAATCTTGTTAGTACAGGATGGAGCCATCTTTTGCCAGATCCAACAAGGTGCTGGGAACTTCCTTAGAGGTTTTGGTCCAGATTGACAAAATAGCATCACACAGTTGATGGCGTGGCGCCTGGTTTGGTCTTCTGCTGCTGAAGACCATCTGATTCAAGGTTCAACGTGACTCAAGCAGTCTGACCATTCTTCTCCGACCTCTGACATCAATGAGGTATTTTCTCAGAAACAACCAAGTCACACACAGAGTTACTTACATCACCTTTATCCTCTACTGTGTTTTCAGCTCAAGCATGTCATCTTGAACACACCTGCAGGTCTAAACGTCTTGAGCTGCTGTAATATGAATGATTAGATATTTATGTTAAAAAAAACAAGTGGAAAAGGTGTTTTTATTAGAAACAACAAAAAATGACATTCAACTCCAAACAAACCATTCAGAGTGCTGAACCATATAAATGTTGAACTAAAGAACTTCAGTACTCCCAATTACATGTATATGTTGAAGATAATTTCTTTGAATTTCAGGAGTGGGACCAAACCTCCATACGTGCCCCTTCGTGTTCTATATTTATATATGACACTCCTGTTCATTCTCACTTTTGTGCCCCACCCTCCCTCCACTTTCTCAATTAATTCCCTTGCCCGGCCCAGGAGCCACCGCCAGTCCCCTCTGAGGCCTTCCCCAAACTGCAGCCTCAATTTATGTTCAAGCCATCTGCCATTACCTACTAGAAATGCTGTCGAACCCAAAATGAGGATGTGGTTCCAGCTAGTGAATGTATGTATATAAAGTATTTCATATCACAAGACAGTAAGAAAAAAACAAATTCCTTTCAGCACATAGGCTTTCTTCAGATACACATTTGGGTGTAGCCCTTGATAAAATGTCACCAGGACCTTGTTTGTAGCCGATATACACAGATACCCCCAAGATCTTGCTTTATATCTAAAACCTGTGTGTATTTTATTGTAAGATCTAGATAAAATGGGTGTAGATAAATAATAAATGCATATGAACTAAAACCCTTAATCAGAAACACAGTGAGCACTCCTCCAGTGGAAGAAGTGTATTGGATGAGGATGGAGTGCTGCGAGTGCAAGAACTATACATTTAGTCATGCAAACTTTTAGTCATGTAAATTACCACGTTGCCTGCAATCCCTTTAATTAAAGACTTCTAGTCTTTGCTACGACTGGCAATTATGGAGGAATAGATCCATAAATCCAGTGTCACCACTCTGCACTCACAGGGGAAGTTAAAGCAAAGCATTGTTTAAGATCAGCTACATTATCCACAAAGTTAGATTTGACAGCTGCCCTTATTAGACACAGTAACGGCACTCTGCAGTACAGCCTTAAGCATGAAAGAACTGAAACAGTTCTGTAGGCTTCACTCAGCACATTTCATTGCTCATTTTGCAGCGAAGATATTTTAGTCAGTGACATTTTGATTGTCAGCGTTTGGCAAGTGGTGGGCTGATAATTCACATTGGAAAGCTGACTAATTGGGCACCACGTCCAAAAGACTCGCTGTCACTGGAGGCTGGCCAGAGTTAAGATGATTTCATGCAACTGAAGAGATAATTCACTTGCAAATTTCCCTCGGCAAAGAACGAGATATGCGTGCGAGTTCTCTGGCCTCGATAGTAATCCTGGTCACAAAGCAGATCTTTGCTGTTTTTTCCTCACATTCTTAGTTTTAGTTCAAATTTCTCATTATTTCAATACTTCCTGGTACCCTCAACACAGACATGAAGTCTGATGGCACTGCTGGGGCAGACAGTTTGAGCTCAATCAAGTAAATCTATGCAAATACAGAGGAATCATGTCGCCCAACCTTCCTGTCTGCAAAAGGTATGCAAACATGCAAGTCATCTGACCGACCTTTGTTCTATGACAAATTTGCAATATAATGTGTATAAATATTAAATGGCAGCCGTTTTTTTTTTAATGACAAGTAAAAATATATATACTCCCTAGCCATTTTTACACATATATAGAACTTTAGTAAACAAGAACAGTAAACTTGACCAGCTTGGACGACCAACTGCTCCAAGCTGGTCAAGAAGGCTCACCAGTGCCTCTTCTTCTTGAGGACTCTGAGGAAGAACCACCTGTCCTCAGACATCCTAGTGAACTTCTATCGCTGCACCATCGAGAGCATCCTGACCAACTGTATAACAGTCTGGTATGGGAACTGCTCTGCCTCGGACCGGAAGGCGTTGCAGAGGGTCGTGAAAACTGCCCAGCGCATCGCCGGAGCACCACTTCCTGCCATAAAAGACATCTACAGGAAGCGGTGTCTGAAAAGGGCTGGGAAAATCATCAAAGACCCCAGTCACCCATCACATGGACTCTTCACCCTCCTGCCCTCTGGGAGGCGCCACAGGAGCCTCCGGACTAAGACCACCAGGTACCGGAACAGCTTCTTCCCCACAGCTGTCAGACTCCTGAACTCTGCCTCCTGACATCTGACCCACGTTAAACTCATGGACTGAACATACACACAATGGACAACTGTACCCTCAAACACACAATAATAACATGGACTGAACCACCACTCACAACCACTAGCACTTTATATAGCCTCTGTAGAAACTATCTACACCCTCACTTATCTTAACTGCACTACTGTATAGCTCTGTGTAAATAATCATTCTGTACATTCGATAATCTTTAACCCTACAACTGTTTACAACTTGCATAGTTCCCATTTCTGTATAGCTGTATATCTCAGATTCTGTAAAGTTATTTATTTCATATTCTGTATAGTTTTTCATATTTATATCCTGTTCATAGCCTGTACATAGCTTGTACTCACTACAGCCTGTACATACTTATAGTTATAGAATATTCACAACATACTTCATACCGTGTACATTATAACATACCATAATAGACCCATTTCTGTAATATACTCACATATCTATATTATTGCTAATATATATTGTAATATATCTATATCACTAAAGCACTTCTGGATGGATGCAAACTGCATTTCGTTGCCCTGTACCTGTGCATGTGCAATGACAATAAAGTTGAATTCTATTCTATTCTATTCTATTCTATTCTATTCAAATGTCCGTTTTTATCCTCAGCTAACTATAAAATTTAAAAATTTTCATTGATGAGGTTTTCATGAGTAAAGCCTTGATTTATTTTATTTTTTTTTTTTAAAGTTTTCATGAGCATTCATTTGGAGTAGTTTCTGGTCACCTAAATACTGTGTGTCCTCACTGTCCTTAACTAGTATATGTGCGGCAGATTTCATTGACTAATTGTTAACTATGTGTATTTGGTGCTGGACAGTTTTGAAAATTGGATTTCTCTAAGAATCGGGCATATATATATATATATATACAAGATTTACAAAATCTTGTTTCCATCCAAATAGTTTTAGATACTTCTTCGTGCTTTTGCAAAATAATGGCTAGAATAGTAGACAATTTACTAAAAAAGTGTGCCTGTAATTGTATAATTTTCTTTATGTGTTGAAAATATCCTGTGGCACAAGCTAAGACCAAACATGGAAATGATAGGAGAGGACTTTATGTAAAATTCTGACGAGCTCTCAGGGGCCATTACAAACCACTTACCATATTTATACTATGAAATATTCAAGCAGCACTTTTCCCAGCAAGCACATAACCATTCTTGAAAGTCAAATGCAACCAAACGAAATGCAACATGTGAACATATGGTCGCTTTGCAGTGGGACAGCAGCCTCGAAGATATGCTTTTAGGTAAAGTCGAGTCAAGCGATGTGCAGTTAAATCACATTTGTATATGTCAAATAGGGGAACTTAAACGAGTTATATTTCAAATCAGATGCAAGCTAAAAACAGGATTTAAATAAGGACTCTGTAAAGCATTGTAGTTGTTTAGTAGCCACTCTCCATTTTTGCTGGACTTTGTTTTGAGCAGGCACTCTGGTTGTCTTTTCCTGCCAATACTGGAAAGGATAGAGGTGGATTAATTGTCTCAGTAATTCTAATGGTGCAAGTCTGAAAGCTTCCTTCCTGTATGGGAAATGATATGCTAATGGCCTGCTCTTCCCTCTTCTATAGTCCTGTATCACAGCTGTCTGATGAGAGCATCAGCCTATAAGTGCCTGCTAATGATGGATGCTTTCAGTTTTATCAGCTGCAAGCAACTGGCTTCAGTAGTCCTGGTGAAATTATCCCTTTGCTTTGGCCTGAAAAGATCCATCTGTCTTTGTCTTCAGACATCCAGATAATGAGTTCTGTTAGGCATCTTTTCATCATTTGCAAATTTCTGCTGTTACCATAATACATGTATTCAAAGCCGATCAATTGACAGTTTAAGCTAAATGAATGGAGCGGTACATTGGTTGAACCTATATTTCAGCAACTGTTAATGTCGAGTTAGGAAGGGCACAGATGACATTAGCTATAGTTGGAGTGATATATTGTTATGGTTAACAACTCTATAGTTCTGAAGTTTTTATTTTCTTTTTTTATTATTCTCATCTGCTCAATCAGTATGTAATAAAGCTTGAATAAGAACGGCAATTCACTTTACTTCCATTGCCCAGTACCAAAATAATTTACAGCTAAATAGCTGGATAGTTCTCTCTTGGGATTGCTGTAAACCAAATGCTAAAAGGAGGCTGAACATTGCACTTGCGTCACAGAATGATTCCCCTGAATATGTAAATAGGTAGTCACCACAGTAATGTTTTCCTTCTTAGGGAGGTGAAGATGGTGCAACATGACTTCTTCACAGCAGCAACTGTAACTGTAAGCTACATGGAAAGATATAAACCAGTAAGACGGAGATTAAAAACAAAAATCTGTGCTGACCCTGAGCACACGTCTACAAATGCATGCACTAAAAGCTGGGAAATTCCAGCTATTACAATATGATGACATTTCATATACTCGGGCTCTATACACTTTGACTGATTGTGTTACATCTGCATGCCTTCCTCACTGGCCACTCTATTGGTAGCACCTTGCTAGTACTTGGTTGGTCATCACAACTGTCTTAATTCTTCACAGCACCCATTCAACAAGGTATTCCAAGCACTTCCATACTGACATGTTAACATTTTATTCAGTGATGCAAATCTCCTGTTCCAACACATCCCTAAGGGGCTCTATTGGATTTAGATCTGGTGACCAGATCTAAATATATACTGTGTGTGTGTATGTATGTATGTGTGTGTGTGTGTGTGTGTATGTGTATATATATATATATATATATATATATATATATATATATATTTATTTATTTATTTATTTATTTATTTTCCCCATTATACAACCACCAGCAACCTGAACTGAACTGAAGTGCGACAGGATTGATCCATTCTTCTGTCGTGCGGTTTTGGTGAGCCTGTGTGAATTTTAGCCGCAGTTTCCTGTTCTTAGCTGACAATGACCAATTTAACAGGTGTGCATAACAAAGTGGATGATGCATGTTTATGCTGTAACAAACTAGCATGTCATTAAGCTGAACTTAAACATTAATTTAAAATGTTCATATCTCTGATGTACTCACCTCAGTTCAGTTTTATACATTTTTATTTAGAGTGGGAAATTTCATGGAATTGCAAATAGAGTGTTGATATAAATAAGGAATGCTTTCCAGTGTTTCCATTGGTTTTCCATTCATTGTGAGGATAGTTTTTTTTTGTTTTTTTTTTAACCACATTTCCTTATCATATCCGCAGAAGAAGGAAAGGTAGAATTATCACACACATAAAGCGAGTGTGAGTTAAGTCAGGAAGAATATTTATTTGCTTAAGCACATACAGATATGAAGCAGGTTCCTGTGAAACAGCCTTTGATGAGAGGACGTTGTTGAGGTTATATTACATAACTATCCAATGAATGTTGCAGAGGTCCATATTATTCCATATTTTAATACAATTTATTTTATTTACAGCATCTTTTCAATGTTATTAGTACAATTTTTAGCATTATCCTAAATAACTTCTATACCTTTTATTTCATCTTGGGCATTAAAACTCTGAGCAATGTGCACACATAAGATTAAAACAATGTCTAGCGTCAGTAAGTCCTTAAAAACCTCCTTTCTTAGTTGTGGATGGCTGCATGGTTAACTGCACGAACATTTAGCAATATGCGTCACATGAGAAAGAGTGAAACATGCACGTCAGTCTGGCACATTGATGAAATTAAAGCTGAGTCTGTGTTGCTGTCACTTGCACACCATGAAAGATGTGTGAATAAACTCTTAGCACATTAGCACAGAGACACATTTGTTTATGATTTAGTCTGTACAGTGGCTGAAATAAATTTTCTATCACAAAGGTTTGTAGTTGTTTTTTTTCTTCCCCCCTTTCTCACCATCTCTTCTCCCCTCTATTTTTCTTTCTCTCCCTCTCTTTCTTTCATTCTTTCTCCCTGTCCAATCCCCCAGTCATGTCTGTCCCATCTGTAACAACCGAAAATCAAATCAAATAAATACATAATTATAATAAAGGTCAATCAAATGGACCAATATGGCAAGGCCATGATGATCCAGTTGGTAAAGTAAATCTGCTTGGCATCTTTCTTGACCTTAAGACAACAACTCTGATGGCTAAAGATCCAAATGGGACAGGCAAAAAAAAAAAAAAAAAAAAAAAAGTTTGTAGTTTAACAGTTAGCTATAGATTAGCTATAAAGCTAAAGATTTTTGTGTTGTTGCGCCTATTACAGCAAACAAAAGCACAACACATTAGTTTTGACTTTGACTTATTTTTACTTACACGTATTTAATGTTTTGTTGGTTATGTACAATTTAACAGGCAATTAAGGTCAGCAATGTATGATAATATTAATCTAGAGGTCCTCTAAGCACTGTAAGGCAATGCATTTCTTTCAAAATAAACTGATTTCCTTATTTTTGGTTATCATATATTTAACTTTTTTTTGTGTACCTTCTTTATTTATTCCATATTACATGGAGCAACTCCATGAATTTCATAAATGTTGCACCTGCACCAGCCAGGAAATTTAATAATCCTCTGAAGTATGTGCTGTATTTCACACAGACACTGACAGCCTGGGAAAATATGAGTTTATTATTAATCTGATTTATTAAAATCACTGCAGAAACAACTTTGCTTCAAAGTTATGTGCCTGCTATTTATAAATTGCATGAGCACATATTTTAATTATGATGAATTTGTTTTAGATGAGCACATGGTTTATGAAGGTCATACGTTTGGCTTCATTTATTAGAATTAAGAAGCCAATGCCGCAATTGCTAAAACCTCCTATGATAAATGAAGGCATTCAAATGCAAAATTAAGCAGTCTTTCCAACATAACGAAAGCCTATTATACATTTATTTTTTTTTATAATCACAGTTAATTCACACTCATCGCACCAGTAAACAAAGGTTAGTGAGGATTACTATAAATACCAGCTATGAAATCACATAAATGCTATAGTATTACAGGTACATGGTTAGCATACAAATATTTTAATACTTGAGTTTTTGGAGCTTCGGTCGGGTTAAAGTCATTGATAAAAGTTAAGAAAAAGGAAATTATATCAGAGACAGTCATGTACTGCAATAATGTTTGGACAAATTACCCCCCCCCAACAACAAGTAGTTGACACAAAACATTTTAGAGTAATGAACTAAGAATGATTTGGTCCTGTGTGATTTAAGCTACACAAGAAACAAGGTTAGAGGAGAAATCAGATTAAAGCAGGAAATTGCAGCATGCAGAGGGGAGAAACTAAAGCTGATAACATCAAATCAAACACACACGGATGTGTTTCCAACACTTGAGAGGACAATATATTGTATCTTATTTTTTGTTGACTTAACCTAACTGCTGCTCATCTCACTGTAACTTTGACCAGAAGTAACTCATTAACCAAAGTCTGAAATTCCTTTCAGACTTAGGTCATACCTTGTGGGAACTTGTAGTTTTTCCCCATAAGGAGGTAAAGTTGCAGATGCACGTTCCCAAAATAATAGTAGTACAAGGACACACACAAATACACATATGTGTCTTTCTTAGCTATCACTACAAACTTAAATCTAAATCTAACCTTAGGCTCTAAGACCAACTATTAACCCCCTGATCAACACTTCAAAGGTCACTAAGTGCAGTGACCTCATACATGTCCTCATTCCCAAGATTTAAAACTCAGGCTGGTCCTCACAAATGCAGCTATACAAGTACACATCCCACCTCACACACACAAGAAGGCATGCGTTACAGCGTGTCTGTGCAAACAGCCAATTATCTGAGAGTCTTTTTCTGGTCAACCAATCGGTGATCAGCAGCAGCATCCGCTCTGTTTTTTCTGGTTTCAGGAAGCAAAATTGTGTGCAGCAGAAGAAAACATGAACTCTTGTTCCACCTTGTGGCTGTTTTAAATATCCCCCCAAAAACAAAGATGTTCTTCTTCTTCTTAAAGAGTGGACACGCAACAGATCCTGCTTATACCACGTTGTTTAGTTTCTCAGGTTCTCAGGATTTATTATACTTCATTATGATGCATTAGTTGTAGCTCAATGAACTCAAGTAAACCCTTTCTGAGGTTAAAATAATTATTTTGATCTATATTTTAGAGTATTAGAGTGTTGTCCACATCAATCTTCAATCATAAACAAAAATCCAGCATTGAAACTTTACTAATTAATCGATTACAGAATTATTTTTTCTATCCTTCATAGCTTTTAAAACTGCAGCAGTTGTGTAGATTATTTAGGAAAAGCTGTATTTGCCTGTTTAAAGCTTAGTTTCCTCTCAGATGATATAATAGAATTAAGCTCATGTGGCATACAGTGGAAATGAGGTTATCTGACGTAATGACAGAACCATTTTGGACTTTACTCCCTCTGCTTCAGCGCACTCCACAGGAGAGACGCAAGCGAGGGACCACGTGAGGGAGACATCATTAAGTTACTGCTGTTGTTGTTGATGGTGGTAGTGCAGGGGGTGGGGAGGTGGTGGTGGTGGTGGTGGGGGGAGTGGTTGGGGTTTGTTTACCCCGCCCACCTGTCTGCCGTATAATAACTGCTGTCAGACGGCAGCAGTGGCACAGTAGCAGCCTCCTCAGAGAGGCACAATACAGCTGTTTCATTGAATATGGATGCCAACATTGTTGTTATGGGGATGGAGAGCGTTGGGAAATCAGGTAAAAAACAAACAAACACATTTTCAGTGGAGATGAGAGGTTACACTTAGGTCTCTTTTTCACACAGTGAACTAAAGTTTGTGTCTTTTTAGCGCTGACTGTCCGCCTGTTAACTCGGAGATTCATTGGAGAGTATGGAGATATTGGTAAGTGCCCACTCTTTATTTTATTTATTTATTTATTGCTAACTTTGATGCATTGATGCCTTAAACATCTCCTAAACTATCTTTTGTGTTTTTCAGAATCAATCTACAGCCACAGCTTCATAGTAGATGGGAGAGCGGTCACTCTCAATATTTGGGATTCACATTATTCTCAGGTAAGAACTTCAATATGTTGTTACTAATTCAAATTTTTCTATTTAAAAACTCCCGTTTCTTGATATATAGTGTTTAAAAATCTAAAAGAAATCCCAGTCTAAGTAAAAGCAAAGGTATTAGTGCTGGCATATGGTAAATATATTAAAAGTAAAAGTAGGCTGCTCCTTTTATTCTAATATTATTTTTAAAATTATCTTAAAGTTCGAAGAACATTTTGAATGTGTGAGCTGGTCATGATAGCGATAAATAAAAAACTAAATATCTATAAGCTCGTGTCTGTAAGTCCTAGAAATGGAGTATCACAAAATAAAAATTTAAAATGACTGACTGTCTTGTTTTTGTACAAAAATATAAAATGCTAGGACAAATGTACTTTGCTGCTTTCTGCCTCTAACTGTTGCTTAATATGAACTTCAGTGTGTGGTTTTGCAGGATTTCTCTGCAGACTCGTCACTCTTTGAGAAGAAGGTGCGGTGGGCCGATGGCTTTGTTCTGGTCTACAGCATCTGCGACAGGGCCAGTTTCAACACAGTTAGCAGGCTCATTCAGACTATCAAATCCACCAAGGACTGCCTGAGTGCAGACAAAGTACCCATAGTGATTGTGGGTAACAAAAGGGACCTGCACCACAGACGGACAGTGACGAGCGAAGAGGGCCGGCTGCTGGCTCTCAACACAGACTGCCAGTTCTATGAGGTGTCGGCCGCCGAGAACTACCACAGTGTGCTCATGGTCTTTCACGGCCTGGTGGACAGATTGAAGGATGCCAAGCTAACCACGAAGAAGCCTCTAAGGTTGAAGGGCATAGTGAAAAGCATGTCTGCAGTGTTTGCCAGGAGACGGACTGAGTCGTTTTAGTAGAAATGTGACAAAAGAAGAGGAGACTCCATCAGGTGGATATCTGTCAGTGAAACATTACCGCGTGTCGCATGTGTGTTAAAAAAAAACCTCGAAAAAGGTAAAAGCTGTTATGCTTCAGAGAACATGGGCACAAAACAATTTCACAGAGGTTACAGATGCTTTCTGCACTTTAACTGCACTTAAGTTAACATAGTGTCATTCTTCATCCAGCCTCTTGCCATTTAAAATCCAAAAGTGTGCAGCGATGTATGAATTGTGTTTGCAGTGTATGTGTGTTTTACAAGATTTTTTCAGATGTTGCTTCAGATCCAAAGAAATTCTATGCACAAACTAAATGTGCCTTTACTTATTATGTATATGCCAAAGATCATTTCTCATGATTAGAGTGAAAGTTTCTTCTCACGAAAAAAGTGGCTGAAACGTGCTAAATCCGTTAATTAATTCTTGGAAGTGAGGCGTAATATTTCTATTTATTCAAGTCTAAACACTGTAAACGAACAACTGAATAAAGTGTTTTTTTTTGTCAAAGTGTTTTATATCTTTATGTTTGGTTGTTTGACTGTAAGTCAGTCCCTGAAATATACTGTTTGTATGAAGTTATAAGAATTTTAAATAAACCATGTGCAGAAAGATTTTCTATTGCGCTTGTTTGTTTTACAGTTATTGATTCCTGCTCACCCCAAAATGAGTGAGGATCCTGTGTGTACTTGAGATCAGCAAAGTCTATTCTGGTGGATGCTCGGCTAAAACATTCACACCCATGTCTCAAAACTGTCTCACAACTTAACAGCACATCACACTTCGTGTTATGATTGTTTGAGACCTGGATTGTTGCAGTTATTCAAGAATAGATTTGCAGTTTTTTGTACAGCTTCGACATCCACATGAACACATCGACTTTTAATTTTTGCTTAATCCCACCAGTTCACTTTTCTCACACTGCACTAGCTATACCAAATAATTGGCCAAAAGTGTGTATCAAAGCATAGGCTCAACGAGTCACAATCACAGTCAAAATGATGGTCTAATAATGGCCTAAGAAGATATTAGCTGCTTGATATATTTATTCTTGGACCATTATTAGACCACTTAAACCACTGCTACAAGTAGAACAAAGGAAAAGAAAGTTTTTTCATAATTTCTGAGGTCTCTCATATATGAAATGGACTGTTATCCAAAAATATTTGTATTTATTTGCAAATGTATTAAATTGACAAATTTGTGAAAGCAATATAACGCAAACACTAATGGGAAATACTACAACTTGAACTTAATAATATCATCCTGGAAGCCTGGATTCATCCCAAACAGGGTGAGAAAGAGGGCATGGGTTTCCTATCCATGTCTTAAGAAATAGACTGTGGATATCTTGATGCTTTATGCCAATACAGGCACAAAAGTATGATAGCTGGACAATTCATGCAAAGAATGGATGCATATACTTTTCAAAACCTTTTGTTGTATATTAAAGTCTGTGATGTAGTGCAAGTAAAATCACCAGCAGTGACAGGGTTGAAGCCTAGAAATGATTCACCTCTATTATTTAACTTAAACATAGCTGACTCATTTCATGTCCCCTTGAAAGAATACTGGCAAAACATCCTTTGCAAATCTATTTAGGACACAGTACATCCAATGCCATTAACTTCGAGCTTATAAAACACATTCAAGTTTTACTTTGACCCATTCCTATAAGCCACAATCTTTACAGATGTCTTCTCAAGATAGGTCTTTGAAAATATTACATGATGTGAAAAATCCTTTGAAAATAGCCCTGATGTTACAAATCACATGCTTCTCTGACTCTTAGAACAAGGAACCTGCCAGTAACCCTTAAGAAGATCGAGCTTACAGATACGTTCAGCTGGCCCCACAGAGTCTGTCATCATTGGGAGAGAAAAGGAATATTTCTTACTTCATAAAAAGCAGGGAGAAGCCCAAATAGATGAAGAATTTATACTAATACCCTGTCTGCGTCTAGTACTTTGCACTTCTATGGCGACTCCCTACAGAAACCCAGCGTGATAGGCTCAGCATCACCTATATCAACACCATGTTCTATTAAATCAGTTTGCCTGGAAACAAGCGTGCGCACCTTCAACTAAGTTCAACCAGTTGTTTACTCACTGAACCACTGCCCCGATCGAAGCAGACACAAAAATAATCAGGAAGTAAGTGAGAAAGCCTGGGGGCTATCACACACCCGGCAACGTGTCTGACAAAAGCTTGTCCAGAATAACATCCTCATTTGTGCAAGTATGTGGATTCTTTGTCTCTGACACAGAGAAGAAAACTCTTGGCTTCAATCAGATTAAAATGTCCATCAGGTGCATTTCTTTAGGCGCATTTCTTAACCGGGTGTTTAATAGAGTATCGTGAAAAGTGTGCAGATCTAATCTACTCAGATTATGTTGTTGTAGAAACACCCTTCTTCAATTCACACCCATTTGTTTTTTCCATGATAATCTGCAGATTCCACTCTGCAACCAGCAGACCACTTCCCCTGAAGAAATACTCTAATTTGTTTCTAGCCTGCTCCAGTGAACTTGGTCTGACCCTAGAGATTAGGTAGCAGACATATGCATTCTCCTGCGCTCGCCTTTAGCCTCATCTGTCAGGTGCTGGGAAGATGTCCATCTTTGAGGCTATTAAGGGAGCAGCAGAGGAGGGCAAATGGCAGATAGCTGGTGCTGCTCTCCCTACTTTCTGTTCTTGTGTATGAAGAATTTGACAGAAACAAGGCAGAGGTTAACAAACCAAGACTGGAGCAGTCTAGGCCCTGCAGGACCTTGTCACAGTCTCTGACCCCTCAAGGTCTTTACAGCAGGGCTTAGACAGAACAGAAGCCTGACAAAATGTTTCACCTGTGAGAGCAGCTTGCAGCTTTACTCGGGCTGAAATGATGTGTCTCTTGAGCAATGACACTTAGAGGGAAGTGAAACTTTTACAAAAAGGAGAAAAGTGTAGCTAAAAAGCATGCACTGTGTAACCACTTGTCATGCCATTGACTGAGGAAACAGCTTTGGAATGTTTAAACAGCAACAAGTTCTTTGGATATGTGGCAAACATTTTGCATCCAAGTGTTTTTTGTTCCAAAAAAGCCACCAAAGGGGTTTTGAAGAGCCTTTTAGTGCATTTCATGCACATTATAAAGAGCTGACCATACATCATGAATATGCACTTTGGGTATCGGATTCTTGCTAAGTGCTACCTATAATGTCTTACATGTTTTTGGATTAAAATTCGACCAGCATGCAGCTCATGATACCTGATGCCACTTGAAGCAGTAGAGTTTCAACAACAGTAAAATCATAAACTGTTCTTATGAATAAAGTGATTTTTTGTTGTTGTTCAGGGTCGTTGTAGTCTTTAGATGTTAGATATTTTGCAGCTGCTCATCAGATCTTTTTCTGCCTTTACATCAACCCGAAAACTTCAAGGCACAAACATGTGAAGGTGCCGAAAGTGTTTCACAGCTTCACTTGATGCTATCACATCAGCTGCAGAAAACACTAATATTATCTGAGCCCATGCAACAGGACAACATGAGGCTACCAGTGCACTGTGTGTGCATTTACAATGCAATTGTCCACGTTAATATATGTCCAAAATTTGTGTTCTTTAGCAGATATATAAATATAGAAAAAAGTACACCATACTTCTAGTAACTCATTTTGCTAACTGAATGCACATGTTCACCTGTGGTGTTTTAGCATTTTATCCGGTATATATAGTTTATTTTTGACTTATTAAAGATTATGCTATTATACTTTTGACTATTGTGACCATTGGCGGTGGCTGTAGCTCAGGTGGCAGAGCAGGTCAGCTACTAATCAGAAGGTCAGTGGTTTGATCCCAGGCTGCCTCCTAGCTGCATGCCAAATATCCTTGGGCAAGATACTAACCCCATGTTTGCCTACTGGTGGTGGTCAGAGGGCCCGGTGGCGCCAGTGTCCGGCAGCCTCGCCTCTGTCAGTGCGCCCCAGGGCAGCTGTGGCTACGATGTAGCTTGCCATCGCCAGTGTGTGAATGTGTGTGTGAATGACTGAATGTAGTGTGAAGCGACTGAGTAAAGTGCTATACAAATGCAGGCCATTTTCTGAACGTAAGTAGCCTGATTATATGCTATTTCACTTGTGCTGAATTGCGTTTTGTAAATATTTCTGTGCAGAGACTGTCTGAATAGATGAGTTTGAAGCTATTTTTTAAGGATGCCACAGAGTCAAGGGCACAAAGAGTGAGCGGTAAATTGTTCCAAAATTTTGGTACCAAGGTTTGAAAAACACAATCCCCCCATAGTGTTCAGAGGGATGCATTAGATCACAAGAAGGTTTCAGCTTGGAGAATAGGGGTGGAGTAGTTTGTGACAGATGCTGCAGGTTTAGTTAAATGACTGCCCTTAATTCAATATTTAATATTTAATGTTTAATGTTCCTAAAACTGAATCCTTCATTACCCTCCTTTATTTACTGTTAAAATAGAAGGTGGTCTAAAGCAGTGTTTACGGCCTGCATTAAAAACAGGCTCTGGAACCCGAAACCAGCCACTGACCTTGAATTGATACGACCGCCTTCGCCATGTTGTATTAGAAATTGTGAGGCTCGTGTTTACCCCTCTGCCTTTCAGGTTCAGTGATCACTGCTGGAGATCAAGCTACTGGAGATCAAGCTACTGTGGAGAAACTACTTTAGAGTTTGAGGAGATGTACTCTGAGATGTACTTTTTCTACACATCAGTGACGCTGAGCTGATGAAGTGGATTGCACAAATCACATATGTTAATCATATTTTTATCTAGAAGACTCCAGCTGTGATTCTTTATATTATTGTAGAAAAAGGTTTGTCCAGCTGCCCATAAGTTTGGCAGCTAATGGTCTCAGAAATCTCAAAAACTGCTTGGACTCCTGCCTTCTAGCATTTGGTCAAATAGTAGCTAAAGCACTGAACCCTGACTGACTGCTTGAAGTCAAAGTCACACAGCTACCTCTGGAAGTGAGCATACCTCAAAAGTATGTAGAGCATGGTTTGAAATTCCTTTGCAAAAATTGCAGACCCCCCACAAAATAAAATTAAGTGGACAGGATTAGCTGTGCTCGCAGATAATCAGTGTGTCTCTGTCATTGTGACAACAAAGAAAAAGAAACAACAAAATAAAATAAATAAATTGAGTATCTAATCCATACGTTTTTATTTTTAACTCCTAGTCACCCTCAGAAATCCAACAAGTGTTTTTATTTTTTTTTTCCAGGTTAGCTGGAGGCACATTTTGAAGAGACATACCTGATCAATGCAGTAACACAATGTAATTTTCTTTTGCCTTATTAAAGGCAAGCAGGTCTTATTTCATTACTGGGAAATCGACATGGACTAGGAGGCCAGCAAGTTCAATGATCTGGTAAACAAAGAAATAAAATGTAAGGAGAAGGTGGACCCAGTTGTAAATGTTACAAACCCACACATGAATTCTGTGAGACAGTAATGCATTGAACCATTTGGATTCATTGGAAAGGAGCAAACAGTATCTGGCTGACTGCTTTCACAGAGACAGAGAAGGGTTTAGAGAGGCTTAAACTGCATTTTGATCACGTTTAGTCTACAGTGCTTGGAGGGCTTGGTATTTATATCGGTTTATTCTAGCAATATTCATATTGAAATGGAGATGGGAAAAAATAGGCAGCAATTTAAAAGCCTGATTTAAAGGTGGCTGGAGCCATGAGAAGCAGAAGTAAACGGTTAGTTTTATAGCAGAAGTTTCCTTTATAATCTGATTGAGCCGCTACTCTATTTATGTGAACTGAAACTTATTAATTCAGCTAATGTTAGCCCAGGATTAATTCTCCTCTCATAGTATCTAAAAAAAGTGTATACCAGTAGGCAAGTGTATGAAATGAGACAATTCTTGGCCATTTTATCTATCTATCTATCTATCTATCTATCTATCTATCTATCTATCTATCTATCTATCTATCTATCTATCTATCTATCTATCTATCTATCTATCTATCTATCTATCTATCTATCTATCTATCTATCTATCTATATATATATAGATGAGGAAAATAAAGCATATAAAGCACCACAAGCTTAAGAAAGCTTAGAAAAAGAGCTTAGAAAGGGTTTCACCTGGACTCTTGTGGTGTTAAAGGCTTTGTAAATGTGAGAATAACTTTTAAATTCCTAATAAAATGTTTGCTCCGGGGGGTCTGGCATGTATGGACTGTAAGACTGAAGTGCTCAATGAGCTTTTTTTTTTGTTGTTGTTGTTAAATATTAATTTTTTTTTAAAGTGTTAACTGTTCAAAAAATGCCAGCTATCCCTTTACTTGTGCCCTTTTGGATTTGCCAAGCTCTCCCACAAAGGTTTAAGGACCTCCTGCAGTGCTGCGCTGCTCGGCACCTTTCCAAATAAGGCCTGGAAGTTTACACACACCAACCATAATTCACCCCCAGCAGTGAAAGCACAGAGTTCAGCAGCACTTTGTGCTGTTTCATGTTAGCATTTAGTAGCATTTCTCACTGCAATCTCTGGAATCTAAAACCCAATGCACACAAACATAGTCTTTTACATGTTGTATCGCAGATTTTCAGAGCTTATTTGCTTGTTTTCAAGCTCATTCAAACAGCACAGCAGAGTTTAATTGTGGCACGTGGTAAAGTTGCTCTTTGATGTGTAAAATTTGCTCATGAGAATAATGAGAGACAGTTACAGGACCCAATAGCCTCATCTGTCAGTTAACTGACACGAACATGGCAGATTTCACCAGCAGGTAGTTTATTAAAGTGACGTCTGCTTCACTCTCTCTATTATCTTATGACACAGAAGCATGATAATGCATGATATCAAATT
This sequence comes from Simochromis diagramma, assembly GCF_900408965.1. Taxonomy (NCBI): domain Eukaryota; kingdom Metazoa; phylum Chordata; class Actinopteri; order Cichliformes; family Cichlidae; genus Simochromis; species Simochromis diagramma. Next base: position 9,908,948 of record NW_024386801.1, read on the forward strand.
CAGTACAGGACTGTCCTGCAGCTCATAAAATGGCTCTTAGTTTGATTGAAAACATTTTAATCTGCGTGATTCTACAGCTCAAGAATATATTTGCTCATTTGAGCCTTTATTAACCTCATACTACACAAAGGCTATTCATGTCTGGAGGACAGGGCTGATAACGCTTTGATCTAATATAAGCTGGGTGATTGAGTTGAGAAAATGTTTCCTCTCACATGAGAGGTTCACGTGGAAAGGAAATGAGAGAGATTTTCACACGTGAGCCAGTAAATGAAATCAGGCATGGGGTGTGAGTGACTCATTGCAGCATAATGGGTGGTGGAAGGTTGACTAGACAACGCCTGTGGCACACCATGCCTGCTGTAACTACCCATAAGTGGTCTTCCACTGAGGCTCAGACAAAACATATTCTGACCTCTCCATCACGACATTCCTTAAATTGAAAATTAATGAAAAGAGATCGAACACAGCAGCTCACCAGAGAGGATGTATGAAGGCTGAAATAACACTGATGCTGTTTTGGCCCTTTTTTCTCTCTCTTGTTGGAGTTTATAAAAGCACACTTGTGCTGTAAACGCCCCTCCCTGAGCCTGGCTCTGCTGGAAGTTTCTTCCTGTTAAAAGGGAGTTTTTTCTTCCCGCTGTTGCCAAAGTGCTGTATAAATAAAGTTACATTGAAGAATATGCCTACTTTTTATTTTTGCTACAATTAGAGAACATAGGAAATGTACATCATTGGCTTAGGTTAGATTCCGGGGTGACCCTTCTCACCCTGGACACAGTCTGTTTGACCTGCTCCCCTCAGGCAGGAGGCTCCGGTCCATTCGCACCAGAACCTCTCGCCATAAGAACAGTTTCTTCTCCTCTGCTGCTGGACTCATGAACAATAACCATATGACTGTTCGCACCACAAACACATGACCCTACACTGAGTTCACTGCATCATTCCATTTTTGCACTGATCACCACCTGCATTCATGTATATATCTACCTGCTTAGCACTTTTAATTTTAATTTTTAAGTTTATTTAAGACTGACAGTACATTTTGCACTAAGTACCGCAGCAATTTCCCAATGTTGTAAACCTGCTCAACATTTGGCAATAAAACCCTTTCTGATTCTGATTCTGATTTAGAACACTAAAAAACATATTAAATTAATAATACAGAAGTGTCTAAAATTCATGTTTGTCTTAATGACAATGCCAGAAATTGTTATCACTCAGATCTTAGCTAATCGGTCAGTGGCTGGATTTGATTTGACTTGACCGGCATCAACATCAAGTCAAGTCACTTTTATTATTATAGCACATTTAGGAACAGAATCACCCTTTAAACTAACAAGCATGGAGAAAACAGGAGGATACAGATCCAAGAGCCACAGAGAGCTCTCAGGCACAAGTATTAACGGTACTATACAAGTATACAAAAACGTATGTAATACGTATTGTAAAGGGAAAGCATGAAAACCACATAAACATGATAATGTATCTAAAAAATACTGGAAGCTGCCAGCGCTGCCTCTCAGCCTTCTAGTAGATACACCTATGGTGTCAGTTTCAGAATCCTACATCGCCTCACTCTCATTTTATCACATTCACAAGATTTTCAGAAAACTTTGAAGTTGACCTTGAGGTCGAGGTCACTAAGATTTAAACTTGTTAAGGATTTTTAGTTCTCATTCTCAAGTTATTGCACTCACAGACTTGCACAAACTGCCGCCTGCTGGTCACAGTATGTTGACGACAATACCCCATCAGTGTTTTATGGCGTGGGCTAAAAACAATCTTAAAATGAAATGATGCAACACAAAGCTCAGTGAAAGTAAAACAAACATAACTGGATGACTTATAAATAAATAAATCAGTATATCAAATAAAGAAGGTCCTGGGTGCGACCCTACTGGCTGGTTACCTTGCGTGCATCTGCATCTGGCTTTCCTCTGTATCCTCTTGTTTTCTCCCACAGTGGAGAGACCTGCTTGTTAGTTTAAAGGGTGATTCTAAATTGAATGTCAGTGTGAATGTGAATTGTTATCTGTGTCTCTAAGTAAGTCCTGTGATGAACTGGCAGCTTATCCATGGTATACCCTGCCTCTCACTCAGCGCGAACTGGATAAGCTCTTCTAAATGCAGAAGTAAAAAAAAATATGATGTGACATAAAATATGTGAAGCGATGGACTGAAATGACAGCTAGGGGTTGTAGGTGGGCCTTAAAATCTTATTAAATATTAGTGGTGGGACAGAAGACTATTTTAGAGTCTTAGGGTATCAGAAGTGAAAGGCTGTTTGCCTTTTAGGGTGAGAGTTCAGGACTGAAAGCAAGACTCAAGTGAGCCTGAGGTTAAATATGGAGTCGAGAACAACACAACAGACTCTCAGTGATGGAGAGGTTGCCGCTCAGTGTGCAGAGCTGGTTGCATCTCTGCATCTTTGCTGACGTGACAATGAACCCCAAACTGCTCCATATGATTGAGCCATTAAATGAGTGAGTGTACATGAGAAGCAAATAATTAGAATTTGGCTAATGATTAGCAACAGGAATACATGACATTTCTGTTATTACACAGATTTACATAAACATATTAGATTGATTTCATATAACTTTATGAGAACATTCAAACATTTTTTGTCTGAGTCACTGACAGTTACATTTTATCCGTGCAGTAAAACTGCATTACATCATCCTCACTAAATTCATCTGGAGAAAAAGAATCCACTTCACTAAAAGTAGCTTTGACCTTATATGTCTGAGAACATACTTTAAACTATTACAAACATTACTTAACTTGATTTTTGCCTTTTAACACAGGCTTTACTCAAACAGTTTTACCAATGTCTGCTTAACATAGAGTACGGCATACTTCACACAGCATGTCCGCTCACAGTATGCATGCAGACTTTAACAGCGTTGACTAACTGCCAAGATGACTTTACCGCAGGGGTCTGATGTTGTGTAACGGCTCTTTTGTGTGTGATATTCATCCTCTGACCTATGCTACAAACGTGGGCTCGGCAGAGAGTGTGTGCTGAATGTGAAGAATGCTGTTGATTATGTTTTCAGAGAGCTAAATCCGGGGTCACACAGCAAGACTGCTGGGTCAAATATTATCTAGAACTTGAGCTGCTGATGGAGAACTAATAGTAGAATACGCACTTTTTCATTATTAACTCGTGAAAGACGTGCAATCAATAAACATATATGCTAATAATAAGATTGTTTTGGACATCAAGTTGTCTGAAAGCAATCCACTGGGCTGGTTTTTCCTCAAAGTAGTAGCATTTGCATAGAAAATTAGTTTTGTATTCTTTGTTTTCTGTTGTTCTTCATGCCCGGCAGGGATTGAATTAATCACTATGGGACAGTAAAGATAATTGAGCTGATATGCTGCACGCCTGCAGGCTGGAGGAAAACAAACAGTCCCAATGCACACACACACGCAAAGGTTGGAGAAGACTATGCAAACTCCACTAAATGCCACTGCTATACACTAATTAGAGTCCTTCTTGTCTTGTGCTAATAGCATACTTCAATGTGAAAAACATTTGAAAAGCATCACTCAAAGCCGATGGTGGTTGACAAAATTAAGCGCCCTCGACACTGAATTTCTCAAGAAGATTCGATAAATTTCAGAAAACATCAAGGAGCAATTTTCTGTGCAAATGATGAGCAAACCGCAATCAGAAATGTCAAAAGCAGGAAATGGTCTAACACATCAGTGAAACAGCAGAATCCTCTGTGTCAGGAGAAATTATTGACTCATTAGTCATCTTGAAGTAGAGTTGACCTGAAAGAAGTTGGACAACTCCTGAAAAAACGTTAACAAGCTTTTTCCCATTATATCACAAAGCTGTATACTATTGATGTCATTTGGACTATTATGTGGTCTGTGCTTCGGGAGTATGGGGTGTCTGGCCCATTACTACAAGCCATTTGATCCTTATCTGGGTGTTTGACTCTGCCAGGGCTGCACTGTGTCACTGATTATATTCATAATTTTTATGGACAGAACTTCTAGGTGTAGCCAAGAGGCGGAAGGTTTTCACTCCAGCAGTCTCAGAATCTCATCTCTGCTTTTGGCTGATGGTCATCAGGTGGTGACCTCCAAAGTCTGAGGCCATGGTCCTCACACAGAAAAGGGTGGAGTGGCCACTCAGGGTCAGGGACAAGTAGCTGCTCCAAGTGGAGGAGTTTAAATATATCAGGCTCTTGTTCACGAGTGAGGGGAGAAGGGAGCGGAAGATCAACACAGGACTGATGCTACAGCTGCAGTGATGCGGTCGCTGTGCCGGTCTGTTGTGGTGAAGAGAGAGCTGGGCGCAAAAGCAAAGCTCTCAATTTACCATTTGATCAATGTCCCCACCCTCACCTATGGTCATGAGGTTTGAGTGGTGATTGAAAGAATGAGATGGCGGATACAAGCAGCGAAAATTAGCTTTCTCCGAAGGATGGCTGGCCTTTAACTTGGACATAGGGCGAGGAGTTGAGCCGTCCGAGAGGGGCTCAGAGTATAGTCATTACACCTCCACTTCAAAAGGAGCCAGTTGAGGTGGTTTGGAAATCTCACAAGGATGTCTCTTGAGCGCCTCCTGGGTGAGGTGTTACAGCCAAGTCCCACCGGGAGGAGACCGCAGGGCAGGCCCAGGACACGCTGGAGGAGGTGGCTGGGAAGGAGGTGTAGACTGCTCTACTTAGGCTGTTGCCCACGTGACAGACTGGTGACCTGTCCAGGTGTAGCCTGCCTCACCCTCTATGGCAGCTGGGATAGGCTCCAGGCTCCAAACTTTTTATTATTACAGTCAAAATACAGTTATGTCAGTTCTAAGACTAAACGTTCCAAATTGAAACCAGAAATTATTAACATTTCTGGGGTATAAGCCAATTTTCAGATGGCCACTCTCTCTAAACTAGTCATCCAATTTTTATGAAATTGGGCCGAGGTGAACAGAAACTGTATCAAGTATGAACATCCCACCTAGATATGACATCATAACCTGGTCTTGCAGACTGGGTTCTAAAAATGAATAAATTCAGCTGAGTTTTACTTTTGTTTATGTGAACTGAGCTTGAATATCCCAATATGTGTTAAAATTAAGTCTGCTCTATATAGAACTTTTTAATATTTTTACACAATGAAAAAAGGTGAAACACGAAGAAACCGGAGCTTAGAATGTATGATTAAAACTCATCCACACAATGTTCAGCAGTGATAAATGACAAATGTCTTTTCTTTCTTATCAAAAGAAAAGAAAGGTCAACTTAACTGACATATTGGGATTCAGTGCATCAAACTCCAAAAGAAATACCAGATTTTATTGCTGAAGCAGATGACTTCAGAAAAAATGTTCACATAGCATTAACATACATAAATATTCATGACAGTAAAGATTAAATACTAAAAACTGAGGGAGTTATAAACACACTGTGGGGTTAGTCCAAAGCAAAGTTTATGTTAACAGAACAAATGTATTAATATTTATTAAAAACCAGCTCAGAGCAGCAAAAAACTGCAGCATTAACTCGTGTCTTACAGCCGCGACAACAAGTTGTATTACAAGACGTTTTTAAAGGTATCATTTCATCTGCACAGACGCATTATGTTTTTATGAGTTCTAGTGAACTACGGGAGGTATGAACAGGTGTGTCAGTATCACACAAACTAATTTCTAAAAATAACCACAGGAGGGCAGCTGAGTCCAAGAAACAGTCTGATCAGCTCCATTCAGTTGTGCTTTGTGCTGTTGCCTGCATGTATGGCTGTTACTTTTTTTTCTCCTCAAACAAACACTTAATCTAGTTTATTAATATTTACACAATCTCAAAATATCCACATTTTTTTCATAACCACCATCAGTCAGCAAACGATAGCAGCACATTTACTTTGTTTACGGTTGCATTGTTTGTCTAAAAAAGGATTAGTGACAACACAGGTTGCGTTTAAATTGCACCCATCTGAATTTGGGGGTTCATGCTGAACAGATTAATCTGTGTGTGGCTCACTTCCCAAATTGTCGTCGCAGCAGTCCAGAGCCAGCGTGCCACGTACGGTGAAGAATGCTGGCCCGCTGACAGCGATGAGCGGTGGAGAGTCATTGTGAAGAGAATTTGCACTGGATTGTTACGCTTCCACGTTTTCATGCACATAATCTGAGTTAGCAGTTTAGGCTTAATGGCAAAGATCACTTCCAACGTAAGTAGAATGGCATTCATGCAGTGGGTCATAGAGTAAAGGTGTTCAGTTCTGCTTAGTCACGCTTCCCATTGACATTTTTAGCCAGAAGCAAATTGGCATTCAGTTTTATCCCTGAACTGCAAGTCGAATAAGTGCGCTCAAAGGTCGGGTGGCCCGCTGAGGAAGCCAGACTGACTTAACAGCAGATACTGACTTTGGCACTAATCACTTAGTGAGTATTAACGAGCATTTTGCTTGTCAGACATTATCTTTACCTGGTCAATAGTTTATGACACATAGGCCTCACTTCCATTGTGCCATGATGACAATTTTACACCAAATAATAGATACTAGCAAATCTTTTTCTCAGTCCCAGTCATCTCACAACCCTGAAATTACTATTTCTGTAATTATTAAAGTGACAAGTAAAGAAGAAAAGAAGAAGAGTGTAAAGACAGAGTAAAAGTAAGTAAAAGGAGACTCTTAGTGATATAAACCTAAAAGCACTGGAGAGCAATGGGTCTAAATTCAGAAAATCAATGGAGCTATTTGGCGGCAGCAGAGAAAAGAGGGGCTGATCTGAAGATATCCATCAGCAAAGGGTGAGCAGATAAAGTCAAATAACTATCTTTAGCTGTGTGTTAGAGCCATTTGCAGTTAAAAAGAAAAAGCTACATCTGCTGAGGAAATTAAGGCCCTTTGGAGTGGGCAGCTGCATTAAAACCTTTTGCTTTTGCAGTGGCTCACATAAAGTGATCAAGTGGTAGCTGGATTCAGGTGTTTTTAGTTTCATTTATGATCATTTTAGCACTGGATGATGCAGAAGATGCTACAGGTATTAGAAAACTTCTGCTTTTCATCCAAAAGCAGAAATTCAGCTTTAAATCTATGAACTTCACAGGGTAACAGCATTAAAATTAGTCGTTTGTCAGAGTATTCTCAAATGAGTAATGAGGTCCTCAGAGAGGAAACCATGGGAACCTGCAACTATACAGTTTGTAGGAAAAATAGCTTTATTTACTCTAAAATTCATTAAATTATTTGGACCACCAATGATCATTCACCAATGTGTTTTAAGGCGGTAAAAAAATGTCAGAGTAATTCTGCTTTAAAAAACTTTAAAAAAGAACAAAAAGAAGAACATTTCTGGTTAGGTTTAGACACAAAAACAACTCTTCATGATTTAGTAAAAGATTGAAATGAGCACCCTGAAAGAATGCTTGTTCTTGCGTTTCTATACAGAGAGCCTGATTATCACCTATGAATGCCATCCTGTGTGAAACTGGGTGCAATTTACCTAGCGTGTGCACAAGCAAATACAAGTAGAAGGAAGCTAAATGGGTAGAATTATGGCTTACACCTGTTTCTAGACAAAACAGCGCAGATTCTATGTTAGTTTCTGCAATTTGAGCATTGATTATACGGCTGAATCTACATGAAACAATACTAACATCCTCTATTTTTTTCTTAATGCTAGCTTTATGCCTGTGCATGTCAATTGGTTTATTATGGAGCTGGGAAAGGGAATTCTCCATCATCCGCACCTGTTTTCAAACAATAAAGATGTTAAACATTCAAGAGGAACTTAACGGTGACTGCAAACATCATTATGCATGAAATTGAGATGGCTTGTGTGGCTGCTGCATTCATATTTACCTGAAGGTATTTTACTACAAATGAAATCCTATGAAAATTTTAAACGTTGGGCTGTTTTTATTGTCTCTGTTATATTAAAAATATAATAAAAAGAAACAAGATTGGTCACATTTTTGAAAACATATTTTTGAAACATTTGTTCAGGGCTGACTCATGAGCAAACCCCAGGAAAAAGGTAATAGTTCTCTTATTTAGAAATTCTTCTGCTTTTCCCAACATGTTTTTGAATTTAAATGACAGACACTGTAATTTCACACATTACATTTAGCACTCTACTTCATTTACTAAAGGCAAGCCCTTAAACACTCTCCTGAGCTGAGCAGCCAAACCAGACTGTTGTTTTTATATATGAAAATAATCAAATGCAGCGGCATACCATCACTGTCATGCATGGTTTTGCTATATATGAGATTTTTGTTGTGCCTAGAACTCTGATAGGACGCAAACCAGTGCAATAAGTACAGCCATGAAATTTCCTCAGAACAAAATATTCCACATTCAAATGCTAGTGGCGTAACAAAAGTGGAAGCGACTGGCAACTCATCCAGGAAGTGGTAGACCACATAAAAAATGCAGAGCGGGGTCAGCAGATGCTGAGGCTCATAATGCGCAGAGGTCGCCAACTTCCTAGTCGATTGCCACAGCCCTCCAAACGTCAGGTGGCTTTAAGAATACCTCAAGAGCACTGTGTAGAGAGCTTTATGGAATGGGTTTCGATGGCTGAGCAGCTGCATCCAAGCCTTACATCACCAAGTACAATGCAAATCATCACATGCAGTGGAAAGCACGCCGCCACTGGACTCAAGAGCAGTGGAGATGTGTTCTCTGGAGTGACGAATCACACGTTTCTGTCTGGCAATCTAATGAATGAGTCTGGGTTTGTTGGTTGCCAGGGGAACAGTATTTGTCTGACTGCACTGTGCTGAGTGTAAAGTTTGGTGGAGTGGAGATTATAGTGTGGGGTTGTTTTTTAGGAGTTGGGTTCAGCCCCTTAATTCCAGTTAAAGGAATTCTCACTGTTTCAGCATACCAAGATATTTTGGAACTTTGTGTGGAACAGTTTGGGGATGACCCCTTGCTCTTCCAACATGACTGTTCACCAATGCACAAAGCAAGGTCCATAAAAATATGGACGAGCTAGTTCGGTGTGGAATAACTTGACTGGCCTGCACAGATTCCTGAACTGAACACGACAGAACACCTTTGGGATGAATTAGAGTGGAGACTGTGAGCCAGGCCATCTTGTCCAACATCAGTGTCTGACCTCACAAATGTGATTCTGGAAGAATGGCAAAATTCCCATAAACACACTTCGAAATCTTGTGGAAAGCTTTCCTAGAAGAATTGAAGCTGTTATAGTTATAGTTATATTAAAGCCTATGGATTAAGAATGAGGTGTCACTTAAATTCATACATGTGTGAAGACAGATGAGCAAACAGTTTAATATATGTGTTCCACAGGTCCTTTCTGTGACAATCCAAGACCTCTAATAAATTCGGATACTAAAGTTAAACTTGCTTCTGCTGAATGATATACCTGTAGTTAAACTGGAACTGACCCACTGAGATAGTCAGACAGCAAAATGCACTTGTAAGGCTTCGATGTCCTAATTAAGTGGGCAATGGTGTATCACGTGCTTTTCTCAGCCTGTAGAGCTGGATAAGGATTTATTAAATCTGACACAAGCTCAAAAAGATAAACTACAGTGGAGCTTTGCCAGTTCGCTTGAACTACAGCAAACAGGGAAGCCCAAACATTGACATACACTTCTGGGCTGAAAGAGCAAGTGGAAAAAGGATCATTATCAACACTGACTGTATGACAGCCTGAACAGGGACTTGAAGCCCAGACCCTCAGATTAAAAGGCTGATGCCCTACCAGCTGAGCTACTCAGGCCCAGAAAGCTTGCTGGCACTAAATAAAATCCTCAGTAAAATCCGATGTCTGTGAGACTGCACAGAAAGATTAGTTTAGCTTTTCTGTTACAAAAGGGATCTTAGTTCTCTTGGATTTCTGGCAAATGAGTGCTGATGATGTTATGAACCTTCCATCTCAACACCACAACTAGCGTATGAGTAAAAAGTAATTATTTCATAGCTAGTTAGCAAGACAAGTAGCCTTTATTTAATTTATTAAGGTTTTTTTTTTTCTAGAAAATCAGAGGCACACAATGAGTTTCCACAGTCAACAGTGCAAGAGGTCGAGCTGTGATTATCTTCCGCCGATGATAGTGTTGTTTTCTGCAAATTAAAGTGTGTGCACTGGAAAAGGGTTGGAAAAAATAGTGAGGTTAGTAAACCTGCCAGGGGAAACTCAAGGATCAGAACAATGCTGTTTTTGGAAAAATAAAAATGGATACTGGGGATAGTCAGCACATATATTCTGGTGAGGACTCAGCAGGTGAGACCAAAGAGAGATATTAATGCCTGATCAAGAATGTTTTTAACCACAGGGATGATCTAATCTCTCTGCCCAAGACAAAAACATATAGGTTTGCTCTGTCTTGGTGGGAATCTTTTTTGTATATCAATAAATTACGTACAAGCACAGGTACCAACCTACTTTCAGCATAAGCTAGTATCAGTGACCTTTAGATCTTCATCTAACCTTCTCCCAAATGAGCTCAGCATGAGCCTCAATGTTGTATTAATCGGTCACGTACACCTCTGGTCAAACTGCACTACAGCTGACCCACTGAGATAGTGAAGTGTACTTTTAGGCTTTTAATTTTACATTGAAGACAGCCAAGTGATGAACTTTCATGGTAAAACAGACAATCAATTAAGGTGTTGTGGGAGTGTTCCCAGTCAGGGAACCAGACCTCTGACTTGGTTTGATTGAAAATTTAATTTAAAGTTTCTCATTTCCACTCTTCTACCCAGTGTTTAATCTTGCATTAGGTGTTCATACTCATATAGTTTAAATACAACTTTTTGGTTACCCAAAACAAACAAATGAATAAATAAATACATAAAAATAAAGTCCGGACAGAAGAGCTACTGAATTTGTGTCACAGGCCGAGTCTCTGACCCAGCGGTTTTGAGTTATTTGGCATCTTTGATTCTTTTTTGCTTGTAATTTAGGTCTGTCAGGCTTCTGTTGTCATTTGTATGCCTCATGTTTCCTGTTTTATTTTGAAGGAGTCTACTGTGCCTTTGTCATTGCATTTAGTTTCACTTCCCAGTAGCACCATTAGGTTCATGTGCATCAGCTGTTTCCTCATGTGTTTTCACTTCCCCGAACCACTCTTGTGTGCATTTAGTCTGTGTGTTTCTGTTCACTCATTGTCAGGTTGTCTGTTATCTTCACCACAGTCTTCATTGACCATCACCATCAACACAGGAGCACCTCAGGGATGTGTCCTCTCGCCACTGCTCTACTCCCTCTACACTTCAGACTGTGTGGCCACCCATGGCTCCAACACCATTGTGAAGTTTGCTGACGACACAGTGGTGTTGGGTGCCATCTCCAACAACGATGAGGCGGCCTACATGGATGAAGTGAAGAATCTGGCATCGTGGTGCCAGGACAACCACCTCCAGCTGAACGTCAGCAAGACCAAGGAGCTGGTGGTGGACTTCAGAAGGGGTCAGCACAGAGACTACAAGCCCATTATCATCAATGGAGCTCCAGTGGAGAGGGTGCAGTCCTTCAAGTATCTTGGTGTCCACATCTCCTCAGACCTGACATGGGCTGCCCACATTCAGGTCCAGACCAAAAAGGCTAGGCAGCGCCTGTATCACCTACGACAACTGAGGAAGTTCAGGGTCTCTCCAAAGATCCTCAGGATTTTCTATACAGGCGCTGTGGAGAGCATCCTCACACAGAACATGACATCGTGGTTCGGGAACAGCTGTGTGAAGGACCAAAAAGCTCTCCAGAGAGTGATCCGTACAGCAGAACGCTGCTGCAGGATTGCTCTCCCCCCGCTTCAGGACACCTACACCAGGAGATGCCGGACTAGAGCAGCGCAGATACTGAAGGACCCGTCCCATCCTGGCAACAAACTGTTCCAACTTCTGCAATCTGGTAGAAGGTTCCGCATCTTCCGGGCAAGGACAGAGAGACTCAAGAGGAGCTTCTATCCCCAAGCCATCCGTGCCCTAAACACACACACCCGCCCTCTCACATCATCTATAATTGACTGAGACAGGACTCTTGCAGACACTAAACCAAGGCACAATGTACATTTCAATTCCTTTAATTTTAAATATGTTTATATTGTCTATCCTGTAAAATAGTCAGATGTCTATTCATATTAATGTACAGAATTCACCTGCTTGCTGCTACTACTGCACATTCACCCAGTGTATATACTATATGTGTGTATATATATATATATATATATATATATATATATATATATATATATATATATATATAATGTTCTTCCTCTACACCCCCCCCCCAATTTTTGCACATGTCGAGGAGCGTGTCAGGCTACATTTCACTGTGTGTTATACTTGTATAACTATGCATGTGACAAATAATAAAGAACCTTGAACCTTGAAGAATCTTGAACCTTGAACCTTGAACCTCATTGGTTTTTCCTCATAGTTCTCACTGTGTTTCATAGAGCCTTAGTTTACACAGTGTCCATGGTTTTCTTCATGGTTGTTCTTAGTGTTTCATAGTTTTCATGTTCTTTGCTGCCTTCAGCCAAATAAAGGCTTACTTTTTGTTCAACCTGCAACTCCTCTCTCCGCATCTGCTTTTAGCTCCTCTTCACAACACATCGGCCGCCCCCGCCGTGACAATTTGATTGAATAGAACTTTCACTTAGGGTCCTCTGTTGTGCTAAATTGTAGCAATCATTTTTTTGAATTCTCCCTCTGATGAATTCTGCTTATTAAAAACCAAAGGTCTAAAAACTTTCCAGGGTTTAATCTTGTGCTTAGTGTAGGTGTTCCACCTTATTCAGTGGAAACGCAACATTTTGGTTTCAAGAAAAGAATTGGACAAAAGAGCAGTTACAGTGTTGAAGAATTGGATTTTCACCGACGTCTTTTCTGAGAAATCATTGCAATTATTTCTTTGAATTCCCCCCCTTATGAGCAACCAAATGTCTAAGAACTCCCCCTGTGAACACCCTAAAACTCAGTGAATAACTGCAAATAACATACATGCTAGTTTCCCTTTTGCTTTCCACTTACTTCATCACCAGACTGTATGTACTTTTTGCATGTTCTGGATTTTCACATTTTTTGAGCATTTACTCTTTTGTCTTCCAGGTGGATATCATAGCGACATCATAGAAACTGTTAAAGCTTACTTTCCTGAAAATAAAGTGTTCTCACTAAATATAATCCACACAGCAAATGGATCTCGCTAACACGACTGGTAAATTAGAAGAAAAGGAATCTATTCTAGGAAGAAGAAATGATCCTTAATTAAACTGATGCAGTGCATGAATACTGTGGCTGAACAAACAGGAATTAGTCCAGATTAAGTTGTACTAGAGCACTGAATGCATTCTGAGAAATGAAAACAAGCTTTCTCTATCCATGAATATGTATAGCTGAAAAAGAAAAAAACCCTCACTCGATATATCGTCCTATCACTGATGACCACTTTTGCTGCTTTAAGATGTGAAGTGTGGATAAACAGCACTCTCAAGAGATCGATGCTATATCACTCAGACGCCAAACAAGATTAAATGATTAGAGCTGTTCAAGGCACAAATTCAGTGGAAGAGGCAACATTTAGGATTGACCAACTATTCCCTTTGTTTGCATTTAAATGGTTTGAAAGCAATTGCTGACAAACTAGTCTTAGAAATAATTGTTGCTAAGTAGTGCTTTTACAAAAGCTGCTTCTAAATTCATAAGAAACGCACAGTCATTTTAACTTCATTTTTATCTTAACACCAGAGTATGTGATTTAAGTGTTCTGACACTAGATTATGAGAAAAAGACAAACTGATAAATGGTCAATAATCCAGGTAAGGAAACCCCAGAATGGAAATGACCTTTTAAACCGGGGAGGGGACCTATTGCCTGAATTATTCTTCTGTTACAATATAACCAGGCCAATCAGAGTCATTGCGGGGAAAGGCCAACCTTGCCCTCATGGCTGTTGATTTATGTATATGAAATTGATCAATGTTTTGCAATATTCCTACTTTTGATTGCTGTTTGAAATGGTTTATAAGACTGGTGAAACCTGCAGTCCGCTGAGAAAGAAGAAGTCACTTGGGTGAGTGATGAAATATTTCTCCCACTGAAAATGTTGCTTCCGGTTGTACTTTCAGGGAAATATGGAACGTCCTGGTTGTTTTTGTTACTGAAAAGTGTGAAATGTATTGTCTTTCATGTAGACCAATAATAACTTTACTCTATAAACTGAAACATGGCCAGCCAAACAGCTGCATGGCCCTTCTTTTAGTCTTTGATGTTACATGAACATGCATACCAATCATTAAACCCTCAAGAAATTATAGTAGGGATGAATAAACCTGAGTAATATGCAAATGAATAAAAGGGTTTGTTAATCTGCATATTGCAAAAACTGTGGTGGTTCATATGCATGTTTATGAATTTCAGCGCATTAATTTTGTTTTGCTCGACTGAACAGTTAAAAAACAGCAGCTAATCCATTAATTGCATAACCACATAGCTGTTATTGGATTCAAGCAGAACATCAGAAGCAATTCAGACTCCAAAGAGTCTAAAGATCTTGTTATCGTTGCGATTTCTGTCCTATCTTATGTTTTTGGGCGATCGTGGTTCAGGGGGTTGGGAAGCTCATCTTGTAACCGCAAGGTTGCCGGTTCGATCCCCTGCTCTGTCTGTCTTGGTCCTTGGGCAAGACACTTCACCTACTGCCCACTGGTGTTGGCCAGAGGGGCGAATAGCGCAATAGCGCTTCTGTCAGTCTGCCCCAGGGAGGCTGTGGCTACAACTGTAGCTTGCCTCCACCAGTGTGTGAATGTGAGAATGAATAGTGGAATATGTAATAAAATAGTATTAATGTAATGTAAAATAGTGGAATTCACGTTGGCAGTAATGACACCTGGTTACGCCAATCGGAGGTCACTAAAATCAATATTGAATCGGTGTGTAAGTTTGCCAAAACAATGTCGGACTCTGTAGTTTTCTCTGGTCCCCTCCCTAATCAGACCAGAAGTGATATGTTTAGCCGCATGTTCTCCTTAAATTGCTGGCTGTCTGAGTGGTGTCCAAAAAACGATGTGGGCTTCATAGATAATTGGCAAACCTTCTGGAGGAAACCAGGTCTTGTTAGGAGAGACGGCATCCATCCCACTTTGGATGGAGCAGCTCTCATTTCTAGAAATATGGACAAATTTATTAAACCCCCCAAAATATGACTATCCAGAGTTGGGACC
Source organism: Simochromis diagramma (assembly GCF_900408965.1). Classification (NCBI taxonomy): domain Eukaryota; kingdom Metazoa; phylum Chordata; class Actinopteri; order Cichliformes; family Cichlidae; genus Simochromis; species Simochromis diagramma. The sequence goes on from NW_024386801.1 coordinate 9,924,121, forward strand.
AGGAAGCAGAGTTGCAGTCTTACACGCCTCGCTGCAGCTTCTCTCCTCCTGCTCCTCCCCCCCCCCCCCCCCCCCCCCCCAAAAAAAAAAAAAAAACCCATCTCCATATCAGTGTTCTGTGTCAGCTCCCAAACAAACTAAAAACAAACTAAAAACCAGCAACAAACAACTTAAACATAAAAAATCACAAAGAAAGAACAATACAGTATCCACATCTGAACCAAAGAGTAAAACAGTGAAATGTGGATTATTAAATATTAGGTCTCTCTCCTCCAAGTCACTGTTAGTACATGACTTAATAATTGATCAACAAATCGATTTACTCTGCCTTACAGAAACCTGGTTGCAGCAGGATGAGTATGTTAGTTTAAATGAATCAACACCCCCGAGTCATTCTAACTACCAGAAATCTCGAAGCACAGGCCGAGGCGGGGGGGGGGGCAGCAATTTTTCATACCAGCCTTAATCAACGAAAGACCAAGACAGACTTTTAATTCATTTGAAAGTCTGGTGCTTAGCCTTGTCCACCCCAGCTGTAAAACTTAGAAACCAGTCTTACTTGTTATCATCTATCGTCCACCTGGGCCTTACACAGAGTTTCTGTCTGATTTCTCAGACTTTATATCTAATTTAGTTCTGAGCTCAGATAAAATAATTATTGTGGGTGATTTTAACATCCATGTAGATGCTAAAAATGACAGCCTCAACATGGCATTTAATCTGTTATTAGACTCAATTGGCTTCTCTCAAAATGTAAAAGAACCCACCCACCACTTTAATCACACTCTAGATCTTGTTTTAACATATGGCATAGAAACTGAACATTTAACAGTGTTTCCTGAAAACCCTCTCCTGTCTGATCATTTACTGATAACATTTACTTTTACAATAATTGATTACACAGCAGTGGAGAGTAGACTTTATCACAGTAGATGTCTTTCTGAAAGCGCAGTAACTAAGTTTAAGAATATAATCCACCCACTGTTATCATCCTCAATGCCCTGTACCAACATAGAGCAGAACAGCTATCTGAATACTACTCCAACAGAGGTCGATAATCTTGTTAATAATTTTACCTCCTCACTACGTACGACTCTGGATACTGTAGCTCCTGTGAAAACTAAGGCCTCAAATCAGAAGTACCTGACTCCGTGGTATAATTCTCAAACACGTACCCTAAAGCAGATGACTCGTAATCTGGAGAGGAAATGGTGTGTCACAAATCTAGAGGATCATCATTTAGCCTGGAGAAATAGTTTGCTGCTTTATAAGAAAGCCCTCCGCAAAGCCAGAACATCTTGCTATTCGTCACTGATTGAAGAAAATAAGAACAACCCCAGGTTTCTCTTCAGCACTGTAGCCAGGCTGACAAAAAGTCAGAGCTCTTTTGAGCCAACCATCCCTTTAACGTTAACTAGTAATGACTTTATGAACTTCTTCACAAATAAAAATTTTATCATTAGAGAAAAAATTACCAGTAATCATCCCACAGATGTAATATTATCTACAGCTACTTTTAGTGCCATTGATGTTAAGTTAGACTCTTTTTCTCCAATTGATCTTTCTGAGTTAACTTCAATAATTACTTCCTCCAAACCATCAACGTGTCTTTTAGACCCCATTCCTACAAAACTGCTCAAAGAAGTCCTGCCATTAATTAATTCTTCGATCTTAAATATGATCAACCTATCTCTAATGATCGGCTATGTACCACAGGCCTTAAAGCTGGCTGTAGTCAAACCTTTACTCAAAAAGCCATCTCTAGACCCAGCAGTCTTAGCTAATTATAGGCCAATCTCCAACCTTCCTTTCATATCAAACATCCTTGAAAGAGTAGTTGTCAAACAGCTAACTGATCATCTGCAGAGGAATGGTTTATTTGAAGAGTTTCAGTCAGGTTTCAGAGCTCATCACAGCACAGAAACAGCTTTAGTGAAGGTTACAAATGATCTTCTAATGGCCTCTGACAGTAGACTCATCTATGTGCTTGTCCTGCTAGACCTCAGTGCAGCATTCGATACTGTCGACCATAATATCCTATTAGAGCGATTAGAACATGCTGTAGGTATTACAGGTACTGCACTGCAGTGGTTTGTATCATATCTATCTAATAGACTCCAATTTGTGCGTGTAAATGGAGAGTCCTCTTCACACACTAAGGTCAATTATGGAGTTCCACAGGGTTCAGTGCTAGGACCAATTCTGTTTACATTATACATGCTTCCCTTAGGCAGCATCATTAGAAGACATAGTATACATTTTCACTGCTATGCTGTTGACACCCAGCTCTATCTATCCACGAAGCCAGATAACACACACCAATTAGTTAAACTGCAGGAATGTCTTAAAGACATAAAGACCTGGATGGCTGCTAACTTTCTGCTTCTTAATTCAGATAAAACTGAGGTTATTGTACTCGGCCCTGAAAATCTTAGAAATATGGTATCTAACCAGATTCTTACTCTGGATGGCATTACCTTGGCCTCCAGTAACACTGTGAGGAACCTTGGAGTCATTTTTGATGATGATATGTCCTTCAACGCACATATTAAACAAATATGTAAGACTGCTTTCTTTCATTTGCGCATCATCTCTAAAATTAGAAATATCCTGTCTCAGAGTGATGCTGAACAACTAGTTCATGCATTTATTACTTCCAGGCTGGACTATTGTAATTCATTATTATCAGGATGTCCTAAAAACTCCCTGAAAAGCCTTCAGTTAATCCAAAATGCTGCAGCAAGAGTGCTGACAGGGACTAGAAAGAGAGAGCATATTTCTCCTGTTTTGGCTTCCCTTCATTGGCTTCCTGTTAAATCCAGAATTGAATTCAAAATCCTGCTCCTCACATACAAGGTCTTAATTAATCAGGCCCCATCTTATCTTAATGACCTTGTAGTACCATATCACCCTAAGAGCACTTCGCTCTTGCACTGCAGGCCTACTTGTTGTTCTTAGAGTATTTGTAGGGTAGCTGTAGCTCAGGTGGCAGAGCAGGTCAGCCACTAATCAGAAGCTCGGTGGTTCGATCCCAGGCTGCCTCCTGGCTGCATGCCAAATATCCTTGGGCAAGATACTACCACCTACTGGTGGTGGTCAGAGGGCCCGGTGGCGCCAGTGTCCGGCAGCCTCACCTCTGTCAGTGTGCCCCAGGGCAGCTGTGGCTACAACATAGCTTGCCATTGCCAGTGTGTGAATGAATGGGTGAATGACTGAATGTAGTGTAAAGTGCTTTGGGGACTGAGTAAAGCGCTATACAAATGCAGACCATTTACCATTTATTTAAAAGTAGAATGGGAGGGAGAGCCTTCAGTTTTCAGGCCCCTCTTCTGTGGAACCAGCTTCCAGTTTGGATTCGGGAGACAGACACTATCTCTACTTTTAAGATTAGGCTTAAAACTTTCCTTTTTGCTAAAGCATATAGTTAGGGCTGGACCAGATGACCCTGAATCCTCCCTTAGTTATGCTGCAATAGACGTAGGCTGCCAGGGGATTCCCATGATGCATTGAGTTTTTCCTTTCCAGTCACCTTTCTCACTCACTATGTGTTAATAGACCTCTCTGCATTGAATCATATCTGTTATAAATCTCTGTCTCTCTTTCACAGCATGTCTTTATCCTGTCTTCCTTCTCTCACCCCAACCGGTTGCAGAAGATGGCCCCGCCCCTCCCTGAGCCTGGTTCTGCCGGAGGTTTTTTCCTGTTAAAAGGGAGTTTTTCCTTCCCACTGTTGCCAAAGTGCTTGCTCATAGGGGGTCATATGATTGTTGGGTTTTTCTCTGTATCTATTATTGTAGGGTATACTGTACAACATAAAGCGCCTTGAGGCGACTTTTGTTGTGATTTGGCGCTATATAAATAAAATTGAATTGAATAGGAATTGGAATGTAAAGTGCTTGAAAAGCGCTATATAAATGCAATCTATTATTGTTATTTTCCTGCCTGTGATAAGCCAAGTTTTACTCCTATGCTGCTGCTACAGGGTTAATGCACAAACAGCTATTCCACTTCCTCTGACACATCTTGAAATAACAGCTTGTTAAAAAAGGAAAAAGAAGAACCAAACTAACAAAGAAACCCAAGAGAACTGCTCTTTCACTGTATTGTATCAAAACTCAAAACACCGGGGCACCGACCCAGGACTGTGATAGTTACAGGAACTGAAGATACTTTGTTTAAACAATCATTCACCACACATTTATTTAACCCAGCATTACTCCACTACCAATTTAACTAAATTGTATATTCTAACTGACCAAACTTAACTTTTATCTTTCTTAAAAATCAAAATATATCTTTAAATCAATAGAGCCAGGAAATAGAAATACAACAATTTTTTATTGAACATATCTTTGTTTCAGTAACGAAAGTAACAAAAATGGTTTCTTTACAATATTGAACTGTGTCCGCTGAAATTTGGTGAATAAAATGACATTATAAAACTCAGCCCTGCTGAACACTGGTATCTTAACATTTACAAATAACAATTTGTAAATTTTCTCTTTTGGCTCTCACCGAAGGCGGTTGCACTTTTCTCCTCTCCTGCCCTTATCTTCTCTGCTTAGCTTCTTATGTCCTTGTCTTGTCTTGTGTTTTTACTTACTTTTCCCTGGAACACTCTCTCACAGTCTGTTCTCTAAAACCTAAAAGAGGAATTATGGATTTGCTCACGTGGTCTCTGAATGCAATTGACACCCCTTCTCAACGAGAAGTCTGGGCTCGGTTGAGCCTGAGTGCTGAAGATATCTACCTATTCGGAACCATGATAACAGGGTTCTGGCTGATCGGAGTTGGCTTAGCCCTGTCTTATCGAAGAATTAAGGAAGTGGAACCGGCTGTTCAAACCCCCACAAGGCTGCCCGCTGGGATTGAAATGATGGGACGAGGCGTGAGTTTCTCAAAATGGGCTCATTGAATGCAGCACGGAGAAGATCTTGGAGAACGCACGGCTGCCGTGAATACTCAGAACAAGACCTCTGAGTGAAAAACTGGATTACATCTGGAGGGGCTAGCTCGAATAACACCTTTGAGCGCAAATTCGATCACATCTTGGGGAAGTGCACTGCGGTCGTGAGTTCCCAGAACCTGCTCTTTGAGCAAAAAGAATGACAACATCACGGAACGTAAGTTTGGATAACATCATAGAAAGCTCACGGCTCTCCACATCTCTGCTGATTTTTAAGTGTTTGTAGTTTGGGTTTTAGATCTGTCTTACCTAGGTTCAGAAGTACTTGTTGAAAAAATTACAAGTGTCCTTCATGTACTTTGGGTTGTTCAGATACAGTGCATAGATAAGTCCGAAGACAATGTACATGGCCTGGAGCAGGTTCTCAGCATCCATCATAATCTTGCCCTCCAAGATGATAATCAGTAATTAGTACTGATTACTTCCCCAAAAAAGTAATCCCGTTACTTTACTGATTACTTATTTTCAAAAGTAATTGATTACTTAGTTACCTTTTAAAAACACGATTTACAGCCTGAACAGGTGATAAAACAATAGATCTTTCAGCCCAATTCTACTTTCTCTGCATAATCCATCATACAAAATGTAATCAAATGAAAACGTCTCTTTTTAAAACTTGTTTTATTAGTTTTAATCTTTTAAAAAATTTAATTATATGCAACATTCTCTGACTGGAAGAAATTTGTTTAATATTTAAACCTATTTTCTGCACATTCCAGCACATAAAATAAAATATTTTTTGTGTTTACACTCACTCTTTCAAATAGATGCAAGTAAAACACAGCAGAAAATAAATAAAGTCAAAGACTAGCGGTCCTGTTGCTCTGTTTTCACCTGTAAAGCAGGAGTGGGGTAGGCGAAGGTTTGCCCTGGTGCAGGTGTGCCGCAGCGGTCAGTTGAAGAATCTGCGAGTTTCTCTGTGAATTTCCCATTACATGGTAGCGTAAGTGTGTGGTCGCACTCGGAGCTTGCTTGGAAGTTTAGGGGGGGTTTTCGCTGTAAAAAGAAGTTTTCTTCCCACGCACAACGAACGCTAATGTACGGAGCCCCGCAGGGGACACATTAAGACGGACATTTGCGAGATCTCGCAAAACTAACTCGGGATCTCGCAAAACTTTTGCGACCGGGAGGTCGAGGCACGATGTGCCGGGAAAGCGGTGTTCCTCCCGGCTGTAGTAGGTCTCGACCTCCCGTTAGCTTTGAGATGGTGGGTGTCAGATCTCCGAAAACGTCGGAGCACTTTTGCAAATATGTGATGTCTTGTAAACCGAGCAGATATCTGACGTTTACACAACTACATTCACGCCTCAAAATATCTTAAAAGTGTATTTTGTGACCCAGAAAGAGTAATATTACAACTAAGTAGCTGCTGCCATTGTTGGAATTCAACTTTTGCGAAATCCCGAGTTTGTTTTGCGAGATTTCGCAAAAGTTTTGCAAAAGTCCGTCTTAATTTTTTTTTCTCCCATGTCCCCTGCGGGGCTCCGTACTAATGTTTTTGTCACTTTTTATGGAATCAAACTCAAAGTAAGGTCAGTACTTCCATGCTTTCAACGCTGCACGCTCATACTCTCTCCCGCACTCATTATATTATCCATTGCTGATCTGCACACAGCTGTTGTCACGAACGTCGCACTCGCTTACGTCACTGTCATGAGACATTCTTGCAAAAAAATCACGGTTTTAGTAACGCAGTAACGCAGCTTGCTTACGGGAAAGTAACTGTAATCTAATTACCGTTTTTGCAATAATAATCCCTTACTTTACTAGTTAAAGTAATCGGATTGGTCACAAATTTATGGTTTGAATCCGGCTCAAAGCCTCGAGATTGGGTTTTAATTAGCTAACAGGTGATGTCATGGTTACTATGACATGATGAAATCATAATCGCACTGTTATGATGACATAAACTCGAGTTTCACCCTCTAGATCATCTAAATATGTGTTTAGATGAAATCTGTGCTTCAAATATTTAGTAAGTCAGGAAATATTTAAAAATGGGGATCCAGACACTGTCCTTCACAATCTATACAGTTGAACAAAAACTAAATGTTATTAAAAGTCAGAAAAAAACATTTTTTTCCCCAGGTGGTATTTTACGCCTACCTGTATTTACTGATGCTTATCCTGATGCTTTTATTGGGTGAGGGTGTGCTGCTCTGAAGACAATCTACCCATACAGGGGACAATGGAAAATCAAATATATCAATTAAACAATCAAATATTCTGGGAAATAGAAATATACAGAAATAGAAATGTTATAAAGGGTGATAGCTTTACAGCAGACAGGATTTCCTGGCTTGGTCCTTGTGACAACTTGGCTTGACTGTCAGAGGAAGTCCCTCACGGCTTGTCATGTAGGTGATGGAAAAAGTGCTCAGGATAATCCCTAGTGGATAGCAATTGGATCAGTGTCCTGTCCACTGTGACTTCAAAGCCTTGAACCTCTTGATCAGTTTTGGTGCTGGCTGCTGTGACATTGCTTCCCCAGAGACCACAGTTAAGCACACTGCATGGGCCACAACCTCTGGTGCTGAAAGATTCAGCCACCACTTTACAGCCTGGTAAAAACAATGGTTTTCTGATATTACAGTTTTTCTCGATTGGTTTGGCTCATTTCTTGAAACCGAGATGACATTCTCAAAATAACATGGACAAATCTCCAAACCACCTTGCAATTGTTCACAACAGAATGTCATTTTTCATTGGTTTTATCAAATTGCAAATGCTTTAGTACATGTCTCAAGTGACTCTGTGCTTCTTTTCAAATGATTATGTACAAGTAGCTACAGTTAGCACAATGAGCCCACATTTAGCACATTTTCCAAATAAATAGATCTTGGCGATCTAAACGGATTAGTTGATTTTTCAGTGAAATGGTTACTCACTCCAAAACATATCAGCATGGTTTCATTGTGTAAGTCATCAAATGCACAATTGTCTGTTCAACTGTCAAAATTAGTCAAAGATATAATACCATGAAAGAATATCTTGGAACATTTGATAAAGTTATGACAGTACTTGACAATCAATCAGGTGAAATTAGAACTAATGAAGGAGCAGTTTCCCACATCTCAGATGACCAATCAAACAGGTTGTTTAGATACCTGACAGGTGTTGTCTATGATTATGACTGCTGCCAAAAGTATATAGACAGAGCTTGGCCTGGGGCCAGTTTCATTTGCAGTGTGAACATGGAAGCACCTCGCCAAGTACAACAGCAACTTCCTGCTCGAGGAAGAGGAGGAAGAAGAAGAGGAAGAGGAGGAGTGAGAATGCGTGGAGGAATAGGGGGAAGAGGCCGAGGAGCACGGAGGCACCATGATGTCCCAAATGAAATCTGGGCCACCCTTATTGACCACGTTATAAACCATCGCCCCACAATGGCAGAGGCAGGTCGCCGAGTGCAGCCTAATGTGCCTCGGTCTACAGTCTCCTCCATCATCCAAACCTTTCGCAGGGAAAACAGGTACAGAACTATGCTATTGAACTATTCAGTGTTGGTGTGTGTGTAGGCCTAGAGTACTGTAATATCTTCATGTGATGTCATATGATACTATAACAATGACAAAGAAAACAAATGGAGAAAATACTGTGAATAGTATTCCAGTCACTGTGCAGTGCATCACACTTTTGGTACCATAAAACAGCAGTACAATTACATTGGTAACTCATTTCGTAACAAATTTACAGTGTTGACCTTTGACTTGTATGTCTAGGATTGGACGACAGCCTCAAGTGGGTGGCAGAAGAAAACTTCTAAATGAACAACAAGAACGAGAAATATGCAACATGGTCATTGCAAATAATGCCATCACACTGAGACAGATTCGTAATGCAATCCTGCTAGACAATGTAATGTTCCAAAATATAAACTCTATCAGCATCTCCACAATAGACCGGGTATTGAAGAAACATCAGATGACCATGAAACAGATTTACAGGGTACCATTTGAGAGAAACTCTGACAGAGTGAAAGGGCTGCGGTACCAGTATGTGCATGTAAGTCAACTACTGGTTGTCTATCATTGTAACACTATTACAGTAAGACATGGTTACCACTGTTTTTTTGTTTTGCGTTATCCTTTTTACCTTCAGAATCCAGCTTTGTGTGACTAGAGCATTTTGCCTAGAAATTGTCTTCAGTTTTCCACTCCCTGTTTTTACAGTACTTTAGATCCTCCCTGCAGTATCCTTCTCTACTTGACTGATTAGATTTATTTCTATTCTATTGTAGAGAATAATGGCATTAGAAGGCAACGAAACCCCTCACATCCTAGTGTTCATTGATGAAGCTGGCTTCAACCTGGCCAAAGGTCGAAGGCGTGGCCGTAACATCATTGGCCACCGAGCCACTGTGGATGTCCCAGGCCAGCGAGGAGCAAATATAACAATGTGTGCCGCTATATCAGAAAGAGGTGTGGCCACACACATTCCCAGTTTAGGGCCCTACAATACACAAAAGCTCCTCAATTTTTTGGACCACCTTTATACTGATCTGATCCCAGAAAATGAGAGAGGTGAAGAAGGACCTCAGCTACCACATTATGTCATCGTGTGGGATAATGTGAACTTCCACCGCGTCCCACGCATCAGAACCTGGTTCACCACCCATCCCCGGATGCTAATGGAGTTTCTTCCACCTTACTCTCCTTTCCTAAATCCAATTGAGGAGTTTTTTTCAGCTTGGAGGTGGAGGGTGTATGAGCATCAGGCTCAAGACCAGAGGGCCCTGCTGCATGCAATGGATGCTGCATGTGAGGACATCAATGTAGGGGATGGTTGAGACATTCACGCCGTTTCTTCCCTCGCTGCATCGCAAGAGAAAATATCCGTTGCGATGTGGATGAGAATTTATGGCCTGACAGAGAGCAGCGCGTCGATGGCCAGGGGGATGAGGATGGTGGCCAGGAAAGAGAGGGTGACAATGGCGACCACTGAAAATATTACTGTACTATAGTTCTGAAACTTTATTTACAGTATGGTAGGCTAGAGTTTTTTTTTGTTTTTTTTTGTTTGTGTTTATAACTGTTCACATTTACAGGATCCTGTATATGTTTTCTTGTCACAGTATGTTCTCTAATGTTAACATTTCTTTGTACGAATAAAAATGTTTACAGTTTCCTTGAGTATGAGTGGTTTATTGGAGGCTGATTTTACTGTAAAATCTTTTAGTTTTATTCATAGTGGTATTCTGTTGCTAGACCTGTGCCTCAGTGACAAAACGTCTAAGCATTTTGACTTGCAGTGCTTAAACAATGCCAAAGGTATAATGCATTTTGGGGGCATTGACTATTTATATGAGAAGGATATTTAGTTTTGACACATGGATAAACTCTTTTGGGAGAGATATGAGCTTTTGCAGGGGATCCATGGTGTTGTGCTAAACCATCCAGGTTATTTTGACAAAAGCACTAAATGAATGCACATGTGCCAAGGCAATTGGGAAGGATCTGTGCTATTTTGACTGTACTGACCTTTTATATGGGAAAGGAATCTGCTTTTGAAGCATGGACGAAGAGTTTGGGGAAAGATATTTGATTTTGCTAGTGAGCTATAATGTTGGGCAGAACTGTAAGACTGTTTGGCCAAATGACCTTATGGTTTTGAGAATGTCATCTCGGTTTCAAGAAATGAGCCAAACCAATCGAGTGAAACTGTAAAAAAGGACAGAGTCACTTCTACAAAGGAGTGGAAACATGGTCTCATGGCACATTCACCTCCTGCTGTCTGGTCTGTGCAGTCTGAACCTGTTTTACAGAATGATGAATCTGAAGAATCTGGACCTCAACATTTTTTGAAGCCATGTGGGATCTTCTTGACAGAAAACAAAACAAAAGGCAACTAATATCTGAAGAAGAGCTTTGAATGTCCTTCAAGTAATCTGAAGAATGATCCCTGTAGATAAAGATTGAATTTCAAGCTTGTTCCAATTATTCAATTGTTTTTGACTCATTTACTGTATTTACAGTAACAAATGTTTCAATAAAGTGCTGCTCGTATTTCCCTGTAAAAGATGATGAAATGAGGGGTGAATTCCTGAATCAAGGCTAGTGCTACCCTGAAATGAATCGCTGCGTTTGCTTGCACCACTATAAGGGTGATGTTGAAATATAGCTGATTATGTGTGCCAAAGCCTTTGGGTAAGATGATCCGTGAGAGGAAGAAGTGGCTCAATGAGAACGAAAAATGAAAAATGCATGAAATTATGGGTAATGTCCTTCACACTTCCACTCCTCAGTCTATCTCTCTCCCCTCAGTGTTTGTAGGCAGGAGGCTAAATGGATCTGCGGCTTTGAGGGAAGCGTTAATTCACCAACAAAACAGACTCTAAACCCACAGAGAGAAGTGAACATTCATTCCAGCCAGACTGTGATTACCCACATGAGTTGTCACATCACAGTGGGTAATTTACTAAATAAGAAGGTAACAGTGTGGCGACTTAAATCAAAGCCCATTAGCCTTTCTACCATTGAGTTGGCCTTTGTTTCTATAGTTGACACTTCCATGTCTTTATCTTGAGATGTGAATTATTCAATTCAATTCAGTTTTATTTATATAGCGCCAAATCACAACAACAGTCGCCTCAAGGCACTTTATATTGTACAATTATTCAGGCAATAATTTAATTAACATAAAAGAGTATCACAGTTTAGGGACGATTAATCATTGTGGTTTTTATTTCAGTAAAACAAACGCTGTAGAATTTTGATACAAAATGACATTATCACCGATTACTTTGTATTTACTGATTATATTAGAGTAAATACACCGTCTCCGGCTGCTGTGGTAGCTTTTGATGATTGACCTACTTACTAGACGCATCGTAAAAGGAGCCCACCTTGACCTTTATGAAGGGACTCTGGATTTGTGCTCAAATGTAAACCCTAAAGTAACATCCTGCAGTATATTAGTATATTAGTAACACAGACAGCTGTTTTCTTAATTCCACATTTGACCTTACTTTACACAGTAGACAATGCCCTTTTTAAAATCATAATTATCATCTGATTTATTTATTTAGTTTTTTGGTGGGGCAAAACATTATCTATTAAGCTTCACTGCCAACACTTTGTCAAAAAGATCTCCTTATCCTCCATAAATATCATCCAAGGCCACCTTTTACTAGACTGAGCACAAGAGATACACTTCATTTCTACATTGTGATTAATTTACGGTTAAAAGGTCAGTGTATAAACAGAGAGCCAAGACCACACTTCAGTTTTCGTCCTCCCTGAAGCCACGGTGAGAACTGTAAGGGAGCAAAACTCCTCTCAATAACAGATGAGCTGCCCTAACATTGTGATATGTGCATAATTAACACAGAAAGTGCATTACTAACAAGAATTTAAGACAGAATTGATAGATAGATAGATAGATAGATAGATAGATAGATAGATAGATAGATAGATAGATAGATAGATAGATAGATAGATAGATAGATAGATAGATAGATAGATAGATAGATAGATAGATAGATAGATAGATAGATAGATAGATAGATAGCAAAAGCATGGTGCAGGGACTACAAAGACAGTAAATGTAAATGTTCCCGGGAGACTGATCTAGTGCTGTCAGTTGCAATGATAAACTCCAGCCAGAGGAAGCCTGCAAGACAACACAAACAGACAGAAGAAGAAAAACACACACAGGAGGCCCGGCCCAAGCAGCAGGGTCACAGTTACAGCTGCAAATATATAACTTCGTACATTTGATACTGACACTTCAATTCAATTCAATTCAATTTTATTTATATAGCGCCAAATCACAACAAAAGTCACCTCAAGGCGCTTCATAGATACAGAGAAAAACCCAACAATCATATGACCCCCTATGAGCAAGCACTTTGGCAACAGTGGGAAGGAAAAACTCCCTTTTAACAGGAAAAAACCTCCAGCAGAACCAGGCTCAGGGAGGGGCGGCCATCTGCTGCGCATGGTTGGGGTGAGAGAAGGAAGACAGGATAAAAGACATGCTGTGGAAGAGAGACAGAGGTTAATAACAGATATGATTCAATGCAGAGAGGTCTATTAATACATAGTGAGTGAGAAAGGTGACTGGAAAGGAAAAACTCAATGCATCATGGGAATCCCCCGGCAGCCTACGTCTATTGCAGCATAACTAAGGGAGGATTCAGGGTCACCTGGTCCAGCCCTAACTATATGCTTTAGCAAAAAGGAAAGTTTTAAGCCTAATCTTAAAAGTAGAGATAGTGTCTGTCTCCCGAATCCAAACTGGAAGCTGGTTCCACAGAAGAGGGGCCTGAAAACCGAAGGCTCTCCCTCCCATTCTACTTTTAAATACTCTAGGAACAACAAGTAGGCCTGCAGAGCGAGAGCGAAGTGCTCTAATAGGGTGATATGGTACTACAAGGTCATTAAGATAAGATGGGGCCTGATTATTTAAGACCTTGTATGTGAGGAGCAGGATTTTGAATTCAATTCTGGATTTAACAGGAAGCCAATGAAGGGAAGCCAAAACAGGAGAAATATGCTCTCTCTTTCTAGTCCCTGTCAGCACTCTTGCTGCAGCATTTTGGATTAGCTGAAGGCTTTTCAGGGAGTTTTTTGGACATCCTGATAATAATGAATTGCAGTAGTCCAGCCTGGAAGTAATAAATGCATGAACTAGTTTTTCAGCGTCACTCTGAGACAGGATATTTCTAATTTTAGAGATGTTGCGCAAATGGAAGGATTATCACTTGAAAATAGTATTGTGATGAGGTGAAATGTAATTTACAATAATCAGAAAGTAACAAGTTCTATCTTCCATCAGTACTTAGCCCTCTTGTTATGTTGGTTTCCAGGAACACTTATGTTCCCCGGTCAATTTGACTCGGGCATGTTTACTCATCCAAAAGTGTCAGAAACACTGGCATTGATTATTTTACAATTTTCTTTTATAATTTTGATCTTTTTCGTTTTCTGTAGTGATGCAGATGACATGTGACATCTCTTCTGTTCTGGGTCAATCTGACCCGCAAAGTAACAGGAGGATTAAAGGAGGATGTTTGCCTGTTTTAATTTAACAAAACTGCCTTCCCCTCCAATTTAGCAGCAACAAAGAAAACGTCAAACTTCAAAAATGAAAGAGCTTTAAAATTTCACCGAATTCAACCACCAGTAAAGGTATTTGTTATGGTCCCAGTTTGATGGGAAGTAAAATGCTTCTCTGCAGCTCCAAGCAAACATCAAATCCATGTTATGATGAAGTTTCTCCAGTGAAAATAAAGCTGGGTAAAGGAGGCTTACTCTCCTCAGCAGCATCCCCCCGCCCCCCTCACAGCTTGCCGAATAATTCGTCTGTCTTCCTCCAGATCTAACATTAGGAGCGGCACCGGTTCGTGAATGGTTAACCCGAGTGACGGCGTTGGTTGTCATTTTGCACAGCGGACGAATGAAGCGGTCTGAAGCAACAGCTGCAGTGACTGCAGTAACACGCTCTCTTTTAGCGATCACTGGTAACGGCGGGTAAGTCGTTTATTTCTGGGTCATAAATTGGTTTAATTCCGATTTGTTCCCCCCTGACTTTCTTTATCTTTGGAATAACGTCAGGAAGATGGGAAGGTATGAAACAGCGAGAAATTAAAGGATGAGACTAGAAGTTTAGGAAATGTTTACATCTCGGTTATTTTATTTGTTATTTTTTTGCATTTTCTTTACCTCTTTTTGAATTATTTTGTATGTTCTTCTATATCCTCTGCATTCTTTGTGTGTATTCTTTCCATTTTTTTATTGATAGTTTGCGCACAGCAGCCCATTCGGCAATATAATTAAAGCTGGACATACATTCTTCGGTAGAAAATGCCACATATGCATAAGGCACAACACCTTTTGCATTTATTATCAGGTTGAATGAAGATTTTTTTTTATTTTCCCCTTTCAGACTTGCAGTTCCGCGCTGGAGATGTTGGAGGAGAAGAGATACACATTCTAACTTTTCTTTTCTTCTCTTTTAATCTTGTTTTTGGGTCCAGTCAGTCCGATCTCCGTCAGGCTATGTACCACCAGCTGACGGATCAAACAGTGAATGGCAGCTGTCAGGGACCCACCTCAGCGTGCAATAAGAGTGCAGATGGAGACGCGCTCGAGCTTCCCACTTTCTCCACAGCAGCCAAAGTCAGAGTCATCATCACCTTCGCTCTGTGCGCGGTGTCGGCTGTGTGCAACTTGGCCGTGCTGTGGGCTGCCAGCAGCGGCGGCAGGCGCAAGTCACACGTCCGGATCCTCATCATGAACCTCACGGTGGCCGACCTGCTGGTGACTTTCATCGTGATGCCGGTGGACGCGGTGTGGAACATCACGGTGCAGTGGCAGGCGGGGGACGTCGCCTGCAGGCTGCTGATGTTCATGAAGCTGGTGGCGATGTACTCCTGCGCTTTTGTGACAGTGGTCATTAGTTTGGATAGACAGTCCGCCATCCTCAATCCGCTGGGAATCAGTGAGGCCAAAAGGAAGAGCAAAGTCATGTTGGCTGTGGCCTGGACCATGAGTGTCATCCTTTCACTCCCTCAGGTAAAAGAGGACATGGTGTTGCTACCCTGTGAGTTTGCAATTTAATGAGGAAAAAAAAGTGAATTAATTTTTATTTAAATTTTATTTAAACCCAAAATTCAAGTTTTGATCGTAAAATTTGAAAATACCACGTGGTTAAACTAAATATAAGCGCATGAAAACACTTTTGAGTTTAAATATAAATTTCATTAATTTCTAGACTAAATAAACTAAATAAATGATTAAAAAAAATATATATTCCACATTTGATCTCTCATATATTTTAGTATGAGAAAAAGAAGTTTAATAATAAATCTCAGTTTTTCTATGTGGAAAAAGCTCTAGCTGCTCATTGGCCAGACTGACCTCTAAGTTTAAAACAGAATTTTTTTGTTAATTGACAGAAATTGTCCCTTTTTTCAGAAACAAATTGTTTATCTCTTAGTTATTTACTTTGGTGTAGTGTGAAGGGCTATGGTGCAGGTCTTTATCATTCGGAAAAGCTAAAAAAATTAATGTGTTTTATGATTTTTTAATATGTGAAAAAACAGCTCACATTTTCCAATGCTGTCCAGCAGGCCAGACTGGTAACTTTGTGAGACTGATGAAGCCCCCCCCCCCCCCCCCCCCCTTATGCCTTTACCCTTCAGTTAGCGCATAACAAAGGAGGCTGGGGACCTTCATCAGGTTGCCTGCAGGAACTTAAGAATTCACAACATAACTTGTTATACACAGTGTTCATGTGACTAAATTGGATGCAATTTGCACACTTTTCAGCCGTTTGCACACTTTTCAGTGTGCTTATCACAAACCAGTGTGGCAGAGGTGCTCACACATGGGACCTACTTGAAGTTCAGTTTCTTGCCCAAGGGCACTTTGACACAGAGAGACAAAGTTCCGTTTAACAGACTTTTTAGACTTCACTTAATTTGTAGAGTGAGCTTAGACAGGATGGTATTGGACTGGTTCTTATATAGTGCTTCTCTACTCTCTTTGAGCACTCCAAGCTCAAGTAGCATCAGGTCAAAAGTGGATGGAGCTGTTCTTTCTCGTGGCCCCCTTTACTCTTTGACCTCAGTAAACACTTTTCAGATGATTTTATGGTGTCAGCTGCAGGCCACAGGTCATACTGAATAAAGAATAAAGTTATTTTTGTACATTTGTAAATTATCGAGATTCTAAGTGTCAGGAAAGAGGATTCTCTCTGTTCACATTTGATATCAAAACACTAGGGGTGCAACAATACTCGTATCGATATTGAACCGTTCGATACAGTGCTTTGGTTCGGTATGCATATGTATGAACAATACAAAATTTTTAATTTATTTGATCAACTTTCCTTCTGACGATGCTGTCTGTGTTGAGAGCTCAGTGGATCTGCGTTCGACTACTCCGCCTAGGCTGCACTGTCGAGCGCAGTTCCACTGAGCGTAGCACAAGCTAGCAAGACAGAAGCTAAGCTTGTTGCAACATGGCAAATTGAACCTCCCCCACTCTCATTCAGATCTGGCCTTTGGGACTATTTTGGTCTTCATGTGAAGTATGACCCTGAAGGTAAGCCCCTCATGGACAAAAGTAAAACAGTATGTCGGATGTGCCACGCAATGCTCAATTACATGGGTGGGAACTAGTGCGTTAGCGCAGTTTGCAAGTTAACGTGTTGACACTAGTGATGGGATTTCCGGCTCTTTTTAGAGAACCGGCTCTTTCGGCTCGGCTCACTAAAAAGAACCGGCTCTTCAGGTTGTTTTGTTGCTTTAATTAATTTATTATTAACAATAATATAAAATTATGCACAAAAGGAATTACTAATGTAAAAAAAAGTGGTTTTATTTATATATGTTTATATATAAATATATGCGGTGGCCCCTAGAGACAAAACACGTACAAACTCCAAAAAGCACATACAAACTCCAAAACACATTTCTAGCATGAACTGAACTTCCAAAACAGAGCTACCTAGATCACTTAAATTACACAATTGAAAGCATGAAAGCATATGTGTATTGTTTGTGTATTTATACACAAGCATTCATATTTATAGTCAAATAATAAATAAAAAAAAAAAAGTTCATTTACCTGTTATTACCACACACCAAATCCGGTCGTTGGTACTTGCTGGCTTGTGTAGCCACTAGGTAACAAAAGCTCAACACTGCCCCTAGCATCCTGGAGCACTTCTGTTGTCTTTTGTACGTGTTTTGAGTTTTTATGTGCTTCTGAGTTTTTACGTGTTTTGGAGTTTGTACGTGCTTCGGAGTTTGTACGTGCTTTTACGTGTTTTGGAGTTTTTACGTGTTTTGGAGCTTGTACATGTTTTGAAGTTTGTATGTGCTTTGTCTGTAGGGGCCACCGTAAATATACTTTTATTTATTCGCTCCACATAAAATGTAATAAATAAATCATATAATAGAAAAATCAACTATTCACATTTCAACTTTTAACTATTTAAATTTTCAGCTTTTTCCTTTTACAAATTTAAAGTGAAACAACACAAAACACTGCAAACCACAACACAATTAAATATAAATTAAAATATGAAAACATAAAGAAGATGCATATTCTCTGTCATATGGACCTGCATGAATAAACTTTCTGAATCCTTTATCATCTGCAACTGAAAATAGTTGTGAATGATTACTATACCTTTCTAATGTGACCTTGTTGTCCCTGGCTCTCTTTCTCTCTCTCTCTCCCTCCTGCTCTGTTCCTGTGCTACTGTGAGTGTAACTACCGCCCCTCCCCCCTTTTCCCAGCGTAAAGCACAAGGCTCGCATGCTGAGTGAAGCGGAAAAAAAGTGCGAGAGAGAGGGTGAGAGAAAAAAAAAAAAAACACAGCTTGTGATAAGGAGCCGACTCGCATCGTTCACGTCAAAGATCCGGCTCTAAGAGCCATTTCGTTCGCGACCGACCCATCACTAGTTCCACGGTAGCTCGTTAACGGAGATTTGCTGTGTTGTGGTGTTCATGTCATTTCAGATTAACGCTGACAGCACTAGTGGGAACACAACGAATATGACTGCACATTTACTCCGACATCATCCTAGTGCAAAGACAAGTGGAAGCAGACAAAAGCAACAAGCACACATGCTACAAACTTTACCCGAGTCATTTAGACAGCCGTTAGCACATGATTCTCCTTATGGGGACCTGATATGTTTAATATGCTGCTGAGAATTGACCCTGTGCACGAGAAAATAATAACTTCCTGGTTTGAGACTGGATGTGGGGTTGTACATTTCCGGTAGCTTTACTTTGCGGTCAATCGCTACTGCGAAGATATACTCCAAAATCATGTCCAAAACTCGAAAACGGAAAGATCGCGTTAAGTTACAAAGAGGAGAAGGTGGGAACACTCACCACTGTTGTGTCATAAAAAATCTAATGATCAACTTTGACGTTTAAAGAGTTTAGATCGATCAGTTGTTTACATCACTCAACACAAGCAGAACTGCATTACTGCATGCAGAAGACACATCGTCCACATTCAGAAGCACATCTCTGTATAGTGACTGGTCTTGTGATTTAAACAGGCAAATGTTCAGCATTCAAACTACAGGTGAAGAATAGTCAAACCAGATGTTTCCCCCGTTATGTCGATATCAGCTAGTCAAGTGTACACCTACACAGCATGTTAACAAACCGTGAAAAAAAGCCACACAAAAAATGAATGATTGCTGGTAAGGGTTTCTCTACATTAGTATTTACAAAGGGTATGTTGTGACTTACCTTCAAAATTACAGCGGTCCCTCGCTATAACGCGGTTCACCTTTCACCTCGCTGTTTCTCAGATTTTTTAGTGCAAGTTTGCATGCTTTTTTTACGTCACATTGTGTCCTGCGTCCTGATCGCTGCAGACGATCTCCTCCGTGCCGTCTCTCCTGTACAGTACAGAATCGCTGCATCGATCGCTAGCAGTGTGACTCTGAAGTGCAGTACTGTATGTCCACGATGTCCACGAAACGTTTTGCACCGTCAAAAAATAAAATTGGCTACTTGATTTCACCTATCGCTGGTTATTTTTAGAACATAACACCCGCGATAAACGAGGGACAGCTGAGAAATATAACATTTGAATCCCTTTTCTCTTTTGCTCTGAGGCGCAGGGAAAAAATATCAACAAGTCGGTGAACATCATTTACAGATATATTGGGTAAATGCCCAAGACATCTATAGAAATGTAAATCGCTGCTTGATTCATTCATTTGCTTAACTTGTTTTGGACCGTAAACAGGGCGTGAATAGGACACCGGAAACAAAGCTCCCCACAGGAGTTTCCACACCGGAAGTAGCATATGCTAACGTGCACATAGTCAACATACCCCAGAAGAAGCGTATAGTATAGCTTTTATTTCGGAAAGAGCCATTTCTCTGTAATAAACTCTCTTTTCCAAAGATGAGTGATTTCTCGATCAGATAGATTTATTATTTTATCCCTTTGTTGTTTCAGCAACATTAAATTTAAAAACTGTACTTTTGAGTTAAAAAATATATTTATAATTTTAATAAATGACAAATTAAAAAAGCATGAACATTTTTTTTGTATCGAAAAAATGTCGAACCGTGACACCAAAGTATCGAACCGAACCGAGAATTTTGTGTATTGTTGCACCCCTACAAAACACCAAGATGGTGATATTGAACACACTCAATTTGAAGCTTCAAATTGGGATCCTACTGACCAAATGACCAAATCAAATGGTGACTACATTCTTCTTTTATAAAGTCTATGGCTATAGGAGCAAAAACCAGATTAAGAAATTCACTGGCCACACAGGATTTTTTGCTGACAGCCTGTCCAGGGTGTACCATGCTTTTTGCCCTGCTGGCACAGACAACAGCCACACACAACTGCTGAATAAGTAGTTATATAAAAGGATGGGTGCATGGATGGACTGAGGTTTTCCCATTTTCACATACCCCTGTGGTCATTGGCCACTTTCAATAATGTCTTGGGGTGATTGGGCTGATTTTCAGGTACTCCGGGGTATTTATCTTTAATGTTACACACAGGTGTAATTTTATAAAGCACACTGACACACTGTAACACATTATATACTGCAGGAAAATTATTTGCAAGTTGTATATGTAAAATATTACGTTTATTACAGTGTTATCAGCTCACTTTTTAGCTTTGATCATTACTGTGCCCTGGAGACTAATTTTAGACTTATATATGTCTTTAAGGAATATTTCATGAGTTTGGGAATCAAATCAGCATGTGTGTCCTGATTTTTTTAAAATTATGAAAAAACGCAATGCAGCATAAAATAATTTAATAGGATGTCCTAGCAAGTCCCCCACATTAAAAATAGAAGTAACTGTATAATATTGTTTCTGCGCTTCCCTTTTTGTAATATTTCTTTCCCTTTTTGTGTTGCTTCTTTTATTTACTGTCACGGTCTGGCTGGCAGACCGTGGGGAGATGGGGAAATAGGACCCAAACGCGGACTCTTCAGTGCAACAGTGTTTATTTACAAGGTGGTGAAGTAAACAACAATAAATCCCCAGTTTCCCAGACTCCCGTGTAGTGTCTTCTTCCCAAAAGTCGTGTAGTGTGTAGTGTAGTGCTCTCTGCCCCAGTGTCCCTGCACTCCCCGTGCTCACTGCTCCTTCTCGTCCCACACTCCTCGTGTAGTCAAACGCAATAATCCAGCGTCGGTGGAAGCTCCATCGCTCATCTAAATAGCTCCCCCGACAAGCCCAGATGAGGAGCAGGTGTGCAGCAAGGACTTCGGGTGTGGCCAGCCCTCAAGTCAGGCCACGCCCCCAGGGCTGAAGGTGCCTGTAACTTGGTCACAGAAGAAAGGCAACACACACACACACACATACCTGCCTACATACAGATGTGCACAGGGGCAGTGCAGACAACACACCAAATAACAACAACAACAACAACAACAACAACAATAATAATAATAATAATAATAATAATAATAACAGTCATAGTCCCCACTGCCCACGGACCCCGAGTCCCCAGAGCCGGTCCGTGACATTTACGTTTTTTTTCTATCTATAAATCTTACTTGAAACATACATTAATTGAATATAAGTTTCTTAAAACAGCTCATATAAAACAAAATGCTAAAAGGTTGTAACACACTTGAAACTTTTGTGTCAAAGAATAAATCATTTCCACCAAAATTACAAATTCTTCTGCCACTGTTTAAACTCAAGTGGTAAAATAAAAATAAAGATTTTTGTCAGAATGACAGACAATCCTGAACGCTTATTATACCAGAATAATTTCTTTTAAACATCTCAATGCTTTTTTGTAGCCAACTGAATGAATGCTCTTGAGATGTCCATTTCAAAAGGACAGGATTTTACATTCTACTTAAAAAAGAAAAAAAGACCACTTAAAGTTCTTAGGGGAAATGTGTCCTTCAAGGATCATACAATGGAGGAAACTACAGTTACAACAGCAAAAACAAAACAAAAAAAACATTTAAAACTGCTCAGAACAAAACATGTAAACTAGCAGCATCAAAAATCAGATACTGCAGGAGGTAAACATGAGTCTTCTAAGGACAGAGGTACTGTGCTGTGAATCACTGGCTATCTTGTGGCTCCTTTGGGCCACAGATTCTTATTAACCTCCCCTCTAATGCTCTCTCTTGCATTGTAACAGGAAGATCCAGCAGGAACGCCACATCAATCCTCTGCACTCTTCTGCATATTCCTATATATTCTGTTGTCTTGTCCTCGCTTCACTGCCAGACATTGTCATTCCTCTCTCTGTTTCTTAGGTGGACTTTTTCAGCCATAAAATGCAAATTTGTCCATATATGCTGTTTATTGTAAAACTGTTGTACTCAGGCTTTACAAATGTTGTGCTCCAATTAGAGATCTACATATGTGGGCAGGACAAATATTGACGATTAGATAGTTAGATGGACCAGATTCTAAAAACTTTGCCTGGTCAGATGAGTCTCAATTTCCACCCCAGCATGAAACCACGGATCCTTCTTGTCTTGTACTGTATCAATAGTTTAGAGTCCTGGTGGTGGTGTAATAGTGTGGGAGATACCTTCTTCTTATTGGCACACTTTCAGCCCTGCTTGATTTTCTTTACTGACCATGCCCATCCCTTTATGATCGCAGTGTACCCATTTTCCAGTGACTATTTCCAGAAGGATAAAACACAATGTCATGAAGCTCAAATCATTTCAAATTGCTGTCTTGAACATAAAAATGAGTTCATTGTTTTCAAATGGCCAAAGTTACCAGACCTGAATCTAATAGAGCGCCTTTGGAATGTTGTGAAATTGGAGATTCATATCGACATAGCTGCAGTAACTGCGTGATGCTATCATGTCAGTATGGACCAGAATCTCTGAGGAATGTTTCCAGCATCTTATTATGCATTATGGCAGTTCTGAAGGCAAAAAGGGCAGTCCAACCCAGTACTAGCAAGGTATACCTTAACAAACTGGCTGGTGAGTGTATGTTACACACAAAGATATTTATGTTGCAAGTGCAATGCATTTTTTTCAGTGACTTATTACACAGAATATATTTCAGCGAATAACTTAAAGCTCTCAGTTTTCTTCCCTCAAATTTGTTTGCTGCACACATAATGCACAACACTGAGTAACCAAAGTCCATGACCTCTCAAAACCTCTTCCGCTGAAAACCAAGAAAAAAGAAAAAAAAAAACCTCTCTTGATTATTTCGAACTCTTCACAGACCAAAAGAGAACAGGCTCATGCAAATGTTAATGCAGTCGTGCACGCTCGAGTCCCACGATTTCATCAGAAAACAATCAGAACAAGATTAAACCCAGAACACTTTATGGATGCATGATTTATACTAAAATTTATAGATGGTATGCAGGGTGTGCATATCTTCACTTTTTTTCCCCAGCTTTGTATCAAAAGAGCAGTGTGATCTTTAGTTACCAGAGGTGAAATGATAATTTCTCTGCTGGGTAAGGTCACACTAACAAATCTCCCAATGCCTCATACTGAAAGTCAGCATGTAAACTAATATACTGTACATATACCCCAATGCTAGGAGGTGATATAAAAGGACAGTTTGTTATATGCATATACTGTATTACAGATAAGGTTGCACTTCATTCAGCAATTTAAGCTTGAAAACCAGAGAGACTGCTGGTTAAACGTTTTTACTGGATGTTCCACTGAAATTCTGCCAACGGCATTTTATTTCTCCCCTTACCAATTTGTTGAAGCGATGTCTACGTCGCTTTAAAACATCAATAGCAATGACATCACCTTCAGCCTCATACTGTTATATTATGAGCACATTCTCTCTCAAAAATTAATACCCTGCTCCACTTTTGCTCTGAAAAATGTCAGGAGCTCTCTCACCAGTATAAATGTTGGGTGAGGAGCGGGGAGGTTCTTCCACTTAGCCTTTGAGAGCCAAACTGGAAGTGAAAGTGTGGAAGGGAGCCAGATGGTAGCTCTTCTAGTACAGGTGGGAATCTTACTGGGGTCCCACACTAATAAACATTCAACAGAAACATGACTTTATACACTTTTCCATGAAAAGTGTATAAATTCGATTGGGCTCATTCATGGTATGTACGATTTTTAATAACAAAAGTGTCTTGCTCACACGTGCCTATTCATACCTGGGAAGAAAATGCATGCATTTACCAATTTACAACATGTTTCTCATTTATGTGAGAGCCGCCAACAAACTCCAGTTTATGTTTTAGCAAAATTGCCAGGAGCAATTCTGCTGCTGTTTGTTTCTTTTCTCTTCCCACAGACACTTCAAATCCAAACTAAATGCTTGAGCCCCGAGGTTTGACTTTCCCTAGAAACACTGTGACTGTCTATTTGTGTATCTTCATGAACACATAATAAAGCAGATTTGAAAATTAGAAGCATTCAGATTGTGAAACATATAATTGTTTTTTAATTTTTTAACGTAAAAACAGCAACATATTATGAGTTCAGATTTGGAACTAAGCTTTCCAAACAGAATGCAAATATTTCTTTTTAAGTTGATATAGGACAACAACAAATATTAAATTCTGAAGCTGAAAAGTGTTTTTGTTCTTCAGAAAACAAGTCCTAATTTTGAGCGTGTTTTCCAGCAACATGTTTTTCTAAAAGCTTGGTTCGAGGGCATCAAAATCTCACTGACTTCTGTCATTAGTGGATAACCTTCTACCACCTGAGCCACAGCAGCCCTCAAGTAATTGCACTGCAGCCCAGCAGCAAAAGCAGCACGTTCGATTACTTGGTGCTTTACTTTCATCAGGTATATTCCAGCAAGACATTGAGGACTATCATGTAATGAATAGAGTGCTGAATCTTAAACAGAAATAATATCTGCTATAGTAATGCACGGCTAAGTTAACAGTTTTTTAAAACTGTTCTATTGTGAAAGCAATCATCATTTCTCTTTGTATGGAAGTATTAAATGGATTGCAATTATATTGTGAATTATGAGTTATAATAATGCACTCAAAGTAATGACCTGTCTATCAGTAGCAACTGGGAGTCTCTTCCTTGCTTAAGGATACCTTGACATGTAAACATAAAGGGCCAGAAGTGCAGCCTTAACCCTAAAATTATTGGATGATCCCTATTTTTTACTCTCTTCCTGATACTGTAGCTAGGATCTTTTTAACCAGTCTGGAAATCCCTACTTTCAGCTTCTCCCTCATTGATAGGGAGTCACCCCAAAGGGAAGCTGCACATGTTTGATTTGGCAGCCTTTGGCACCACATGCCCAAAGAGATTTGTGGCTTCTCCCAGAACTGAACTGGGGATACTTTGCTTGAGTGGGGGATGTAATAAACAGCTATACTATACAGGTACTCACACTTGTTGCTCTTATTCACAGATTTTCAGACAACAATTATTGACGATGTCCAACTGCCTTAAAATGTGTCAGAATGAACATTTCGCTTGCTGGCTGTGGATTCAATATCGATTAGAGGATCTGTAAAGACAGTAAAACAGACAAAAATGATTTTAACAGACAAAAAAAAGAAGAAATTGTGCTTATTCACAATTATCTCTCAGATGTTTTTACAGTAACTATGGCAGAGACTGTAATGCCCAGACCACCTCCATGCAGAGATTTGAATTTCTAAAGCATTTCCAGTTGAAGGGTTTTAAAGAAAACCAGTATCCTTTGCTAACTTCAGCAAAGTGTCAATCCCAGGATGAAAGACGAGGCCTTAACCAAGCATTTTCAGACCCAAGCATTTGATCAGAAAACACCTTTAAGTGTTATTCTATGCAAGCATATGGTAAAATATCACTGTGTTCAGTTTTACTTTCTTATTAGATTAACTGATCACTAAATATTCATGATCCACTTACATCATGCTTGACTACAGGATAGATCACGAGGATGCAGTGCCGTCGCTCAGTAGAACTTTTCTCGTCTTTTTTTATCCAGATGTTTATATTTCGCAATGTGACCATCACGGTGCCAGAGAAGTTCACCCAGTGCACCACCCATGGCAGTTTTGTCCAGCGCTGGCAGGAGACCCTTTACAACATGTTCACGTTTGTGTGCCTCTTCCTTCTACCTTTGGCCATCATGATCTTCTGCTACACACGAATCCTCATTGAGATATCCAGCCGCATGGCTCGGAATAACTGTGAGTGTTTACTTTTATTTTTTTCAAAGGCTTCAAAAAACAGTCGTGAAAAAGAAAGTAGACCTAAATTACTCAGTCATTTTTTAGCAGCAGTAGCCTAAGTAATAACTTTTCTGTACGATTTTCTCTCACATTATTTTGGAGGAACTTTGGCCCACTCTTCTTTACTTATGAAATGTTGCTTCAGGTCATTCAGGTTTTGTAGGCATTTGTTTATACAAAGTTCTCTTAAGGTCCCGCCACAGCATTTCACTCAGGTTGAGGAATACGAATGTTTCACACACAAATCCAAAATGTATTTTTATACCTGAATTTGTTCATATTTTAGGAACAAATTCAGAAATCCCTTCAACCATGCATAAGAACAAATGACAGCATGGTTAAATAGGCCTACTAATAATAACAATAATAATTAAAATTATTATTATGCTTTTTTGGTCATTGTTTACAGTTGTAAAAACCACCTTGAGCCACAAAATGCTCAGAATTACAAAAAAAGGTATATAAAGAAAATAACATACTGCTGCTAAGGGAAAGCACAGCCACCCTTTGAAAAAAGCTTATTTCCGCCGCTTGTATCAGTTAGTACCCAAAGCTCATGACCATAGGTGATGTTGGAGATCTGTCATCTCCACAACAGACCTGTGCAGCAGCATCACTGCAGTCGTGGCCCTAATCCGTCTGTGAGTTCAAACTTGTTCCATTATCTCTTATATCACCTTATATGTTAAATGTTCTTATTAGTCATTTAAAATAGCTTCTATTATTATCATCATATGTCGTCACTTACAGTATAATTTCTTGGTACCGAAAATGGATTCTTGAGAATGAGGATTTATTTTATTCATTGCAGTGAGTTTCTCATGTGGAGCTGACAGATTAGGCTTACTGGTCCTTGTCCTCCACCTTGTCCTTTTCTACTTTTTCTTGTACTCTGTTAGTATTTTTCATACCAACTTTAATTCCAAACCTTTTTTTGCTTGAGGCACAGTAATTGTCTCAGAGGAAATTATATTGAGTACTCCTGTTATTTTAGTTTCAGTCTTGCTTTTTTATTTATATTTTCGTCACTCCATGGAAACACAAAACTAAGCTTCTTCTGGCTTCTTCCTTGCACCTCAGACTCTATTATTCAATTTTCTACATTCAGACTTTCTACTCATTTCATGCCTTAGAGGTTGTTACGTTCCCCTAAAAGGGTCCAGGCGATGAGGGAAAGTAACAAAAGGTGTCCGGGTCAGAAAAAGGAGACAAATTGGCAAAATGGTTAAATGAAAGAGTTTTATTAATAACTTTCTATTAATAACTCAACTAAAAGAGACGGACAAGCCATTTAAAGAAACAAAACAAAACTCAAGCGTCGGTCAGTAAACTGAAAAGCAAGTCAAAAAAGGGTTAGCAAACAAACACACTCATGTCCACCAAGCAGGAGCAAACAATCACAAAACAAAACAATCTCACTAGCTGCAAACACACAGCTCACTAGCTGCAACCACTCACATGACACTCTGCCACC
This sequence comes from Simochromis diagramma, assembly GCF_900408965.1. NCBI lineage: Eukaryota > Metazoa > Chordata > Actinopteri > Cichliformes > Cichlidae > Simochromis > Simochromis diagramma. The sequence continues at coordinate 9,951,690 of NW_024386801.1, forward strand.
AGAGCTCACCTTTCTCTGCCCTTAAATACCTTTAATTGCTGATGTGAGTCAGCTGTACAAAAGAAAAAGGTGGCACTAAGGCAGGAAAGATGCCCACACAGGCAACTTCAGGAGGAGGCCCTAATAGGGCCATAACACCCCCTCCCATAAATACAAACCTGTGGTTTGTCAAATTGTTCTACCTGTTGCAATAACCAAAACAACAACCAATCAAGTCCGTAATCGTTGCATCACCAAATTATAGCAACGGTTAGGCATTGCCTGCAGAAGCTGCCAACCCCATCTCAATGGGTTCAAAACACTGACTGAGGCTTCTCTCTTACAACATCTTGACTGATTTTTCTGCTTCACCTCAAGGTTAAAATATTTAATTATATAGAGAAACAGGTACTGAGCAGTGGCGATTGCGCAAAGCTGCTGGTTCTGAATGATTCTGATCTTCTAACATACGCATAGTGGTGGGAACAAAATATGCCCATTTCATAAATTCGACAGTAATTTTGCCTTCCAACAGATTTTTTTATGTAGATTTCCATGAGAATATTAGTAATTGAGTCCCAAAGTCCTGTTGCATGTTTGGCTCAATGTCTTCAAGGTTCCACAGGTGCTGTGCCAGCAAAACCAGCCCAAATCCTCCCCTGTCCACCACCACTAACAGCTGGTATGAGGTGTTTGTGCTGATTGTGTTTTGTTTTCTCCAAATGTGGCACTGTGAATCATGGCCAAACATTTCCACTTTTGGCTCCAAGTCTTGTGGTTTGTTCACATTGCAAGCTTAAGCTGTGCTGCCATGTTGTTCTCAGTGAGCAGAGGCTTTTTCTTGGCAGTCCTTCCAAAAGGGATCATATTCATCATAACGTAACATGCTAACTGAGACCTGTAGAGTCTTCAGATGTAGCTCTTGAGCTGCTGTACAGTCGACCTTGCGGTGACTTTGATGATATGTCCACCGCTGGGAAGATTTTGCATCATGTGAATAGAAATCTAAATGCTCCAGACCAAAACCTCTACCAATTTTTTTTGCTTTAACAGAGGTGCTTACACTTGCTGATGATGACCTAATCAAGTGAATCATTCCTATGGATTGCAGTAAGGGTGCATAGAGTGCTGTGAACAGGCTTTTCTTCACATGAATGTATATTTTCAGGGAGACATGGAGTAACGGACGTGGTGCTTTCTTTTCTTCCAGTCCTGTCAAGAGATGTTCATCTACGCCGATCCCACAATAACATCCCTAAAGCTCGGATGAGAACTCTTAAAATGAGCATTGTCATTGTGACGTCATTCATCATCTGCTGGACCCCGTACTATCTGCTTGGATTGTGGTATTGGTTGTTCCCTGAAAAAATGGAAAAGACAGTTTCGCATTCACTGACTCATATGCTGTTTATTTTTGGCCTTTTCAATGCCTGTCTAGATCCCATCACCTACGGTCTGTTTACCATTCATTTTCACAAGGGTATGAGGAGATGCCGTCAAAGTTCAAACGCACGGACTGAATTAGAAAACAACACTCGCCTTGTACAAATGAGTCGGCTGTCCTCTCGCAGGCAGATTGCCTCAGATGTTCACAGTGCAAGCACAGAGGTGGTAAGAGAAAGCAACATCATGAAGCATGTCTCAAACCCAGACATGTCAATCAGCAAGATATGATGGCTTAAATAATTCCATAAATGAATGTGTTTCTCTCAATGAAATCTTTTTGTGTTATAAATCTGTTCATGTTCCACCGATATAATTGATGTTGTATTATAGCTTACCTTGAGTTCAATAATCCTGTGGTTTCTCACACTTAATACATCGAAGGCCTCTTATATGATCTGAAAGAGCACTGCCACATTGGCTGAGGGTGACTCAGTACAGACAGATTGTATTAAATGTGAGCCTATGCAGCATGTTGTTGATACTGACTGCATGTCCAAAATCAGTTCTGTGTTTAATGTGCTGCACCAAAATCTGACTCGAGTGAAGGCTCTAAAAAACATCTTTGAGGAGAGCCATTTGGATATTTCACATTAGTATTAGTGTAATCTGTGTTGCTTCCTGTGACTGAGGCTAAAGAAAATATCTGGATTTTGAAGTTTTGTATTAAAAAGTAAATCAAACATCACATAAACCTTTGCTCCCTCAAAATAGTGGTCATTAGTAAATGTTTGCATGGTGCTGCTTCTGTTCTGCAAGATGTTGTAATGTGAATGTATTTATGTGTTTATTTATTGAATAAAAACTTCAGCTTTTTGCTTTGTTAATTCACAAACAGTAAGAGATTTCCCACCAATTTAATGTACATCTGTCATCAAAATAGAGCAATGCAGTGCATCTGATTAAAAATAACAATAATAATACTACAAATCCAGTTGTTGTAATCTTACATTTTCTACTGATTAACTTCTGTTTAGATTTAAGAATGAATTCATACAGTCAGTTAAACCTTATGATATAAATCTGTGTAGTTAGGAATTTCAACAGCTTTGGTGCAAATGAAAGACACAAAAGGTGCAACAGAGAGGAAACAACAGGTTAACTATAAACAACAACAGAAGATTTTGCAGGTGGTCACAGATCGTTGCTCTTTTTTTATCCCCCACTCGTCAAAGACATTTCTCTCTCAGATCATCAATGCCCGACTGGCAGGCTGGTCATGCTGTATGATGTTGCAGGCAGCGAGCTTGGTTATGGTGTCTCCAGGATGTCACGTGTGTCTCAGTGATGAACTTGCTCTCATCTATGCAGAGAATATTGCACGTACACAGGTACAAATTTGAGAAACACTGGGAAACATCAACTGATGACAGATTGAATCAGGCTGTTTTACAATAATTGGAGTCCTTGTCAGGGTAAGCCAGTTTTCTTTGAAAATCCAAGAATTTCTTTAATGAGATAATACGCATGTAAAATAACATTAAATGGCAGCAGTGAATGAGACTTGGCTCCAGCCACGGTCTCTCTTTGTTTAATTGGGTATTTAGTCAGATTTAACATTCCCGTAACTATAAGCTGATCTCTTCTTCTGTGTTCACTGCCAAAATAGCAAAAAATTGCTCATAAGCCGTTTAAAGATTAAAACAAGTTGCACTAGTTCACATTTTCATCATTCATCATCAGCTAATCTCTTGTGTGACTTTATTGTGGTCATAATTAAAGCGCTTAACCTGGAAAAGTTGCTTGACAGTCCCTGCAGATACATGGATAAGCAGTGCTTTTTAACATTTTTTTTTTTCATCAGATTATACCCAGCATTTTGCACTACCCAAAGCTCTGCCTTTTATTGGGATACACAGAGCTGTACTTCATAATGTTTCATCATCATCATCATCATCATCGTTTATTTATATAGCACTTTAAAAACACACAAGGCTGACCAAAGTGCTGAACAACAGAAACATAATAGATACCATAAGAATAATAAATACGATAAATAATAAATAAATAAAATAAAATAATAAACATAGCGAAAACAATAAAATACAAGTCAGTCAACTACTGAATCAAAAGCCAGTGAATAAAAATGCGTTTTCAATCTGGATTTAAAAACCATCACTGATGTCGATTGCCTAATGTGAAGAGGAAGATTATTCCAAAGCTTAGGAGCCACAATAAAGAACGCTCGGTCTCCTCTCAGTTTCAACCGTGATTTGGGGACTGAGAGCAACAGCTGCTCAGCTGACCGGAGCGAACGAGTGGGGACATAGGGCTTCAGCAAATCAGACAGATACGCAGGTGCCAGACCATTTAAAGATTTAAAAACCAATAAAAGAACTTTAAAATTAATCCTAAATTCAATTGGAAGCCAGTGCAGGGAGGCCAGAACCGGAGTAATGTGCTCAAATTTCCTTTTACCAGATAACAACCGTGCTGCAGCATTCTGTACTAGTTGCAGGCGTGTCAGAGTGCCCGGTCCAACCCCTATTAAAAGGGAGTTACAATAATCCAAGCGTGAGGTTATAAAAGCGTGGATAACAGTCTCCAAGTCACGCCTTGAAAGAAAAGGTTTAACCTTCGACAGACGCCTGAGTTGATAGAATGACGATTTCACCACCCCATTCACGTGGCCATCAAAGGTAAGTGCAGAGTCGATTTTTAACCCAAGATTGGTAATCGAGCTCTTCAGGTGAGGGGTCAGAGCAGCAAGGTCAACATCAGGGATGTCAGAGGAACGATTCGGGCCAAACAGAATTGCTTCCGTTTTACGTTCGTTAAAATTTAAAAAAATTTGAGCCATCCATGACTTAACATCACTAAGGCAATCAAGCGGGAGTCTAATTTGGGAGCTATCAGAATGACTGAAAGGAAAATAAAGCTGGCAATCATCAGCATATAGATGAAATGAAACTTTATGTTTACGAAAGATCGCACCCAGTGGCAGGAGATACAATGAAAACAGTAATGGCCCAAGAATAGATCCCTGTGGTACACCCCATGGCAGAGGGGCCACAGAGGACGATGACGAGCCCAACTTAACACAGAAGCTCCTGTTTGAGAGATATGATTTTATCCACAGGAGTGCAAAGCCAGAAATGCCCACACAATGCTGCAATCGAGAGATCAGCAGGTCGTGATCCACTGTGTCAAATGCAGCAGTCATATCTAGTAGTATAAGCACTACGTGTTTACCACAGTCCGTCGCTACCAGAATATCGTTCATAACCTTTATGAGAGCTGTCTCTGTGCTATGAAACGGCCTAAAGCCGGACTGAAAAACTTCAAACATTTGAGAGTTGTTTAGAAAATCCATCAGCTGAGTGTGAACAACCTTTTCCAAGATCTTACTCAGAGAAGGAAGTTTAGAGATGGGTCTAAAATTTGACATTGCTGAAATATCTGAGCCTGGCTTCTTAAGTAAGGGATGAATAACTGCATGCTTAAACTCACTTGGTACTTGACCTGACAAGAGGCTGGTATTGATTATGTTTAAAATATGTGGTCCAACAGTAGGAAACACCTCTTTCAGAAAACGGGGTGGAACGACATCATTCGGAGAACCACACGGTTTAGCACTTAACACAAGCTTCTCTAGTTCAGGTAGAACAATTGGTTGGAAAGCAATGAGCAAATTTAAACAGGGAACATGCACAGCCGGGCCAACAGAAGATTCATGAGTGATCTTTTTTTTTTTTTTTCATTGTTAATGCTGATAAATTAAGTCTTATACTGTTTTAATATCAGAAAGCAAGGGAAGCTTTCTGAACATGTATACTGCCAATATGACAAGTGGCATTCAGAGTGAAATACTCATTAGTGACCTGCAGGAAAAATGCTATGCTAGAGCGGATGATAAGGTCATTAATTCTGGCAGATCAGCCTCAATGGCATTTTTTCTGCTAAGTGATATGAAACCTAGCAGGAGATGGTTGGCTTGACTTTTGACTTTTTCATTAAGTATATTTTATTTAAAGCCTGGTTTTGCTTCCTTTATACCCCAGCTCTCTCCCATCTAAATGACATCATGTCTGGTTCTTAAAAAAAGATGCCTTTAAATTCCAAACCTCAGGCTGGAACATCATATTTTCACAGTCCAACAGTTAATCTTACTCTAGCTACATCCATTTCTTATTTACAGCCCATGGTAAAATATAGTCTTTATTAAAAAAAATATTTTTTATAATTCATATGCATTCGTTTTTTTTAAGTACACTAATAATAATAAAAAATACAAACAATATTGAGTCTTACAAAATGTCGCATTGCAGTAAAACAAACAAAAGTAGTGCACAGCTGGACGCTTATGTGTCTGCTGCAGTTGCTTGATGTACTCAATTTAGTACACCCATTCAAGTGTGTTGTTTATGTAAATCATGTAGCAGCAGCTCAGTGCATTTAGGCATACAGACATGGTCAAGATGAACTGCAAAGCTCTAATAACCAGTTGTTACAACAGAAGTATGCAGAAGAGCATATGTCAAACCTTGTAAAGGTGGACTACACCTGCAGAACACCATGCCAGGTGCAACTCCTGTAAGCTAACGACAGGAAACTGAGGCTACATTTCGCATGGGTACTTCAAAACCTTATAGAAGACTGAAAAATGTTCCCTGGTCTGGCAAGTCTAATTTCTGTCAAACAGAATTTGGAGTAAATAACATGAAAGCATGTCTTGTACTAGTGCTTCAGGCTGCTACTGCTGTTGACCATGTTCATCCCTCTTTGACCACAGTGTACAGATCTTTTGATGTCTGCTTCCAGCAGGATAATGCATCACATCACTAAGTTCAGATAATCTCAAACTGGTTTCTTGAACGTTATACTAATAAAGATAATAATAAGCTGCTATAACTCTTTGGGATTTTATTTTAAAGGTCACCAGGTGACACTAACTGGCAATATCTGAACCACCTATCTATTAAAGAGAACCCCACCAGTGAAAAATGTTATTATTGTAAGGGGTGTGGGAGAAAAGTGAGACTAACAACCCAGAGCACCAATGTGGTGAGACTGCTTCTTATTAAGTCATTAGGGTGTTATGAAACCAGGCTGTTGTTTTTTTTTGCTTTCTTCCTCTTCTTTGCTCTCACGTGGAGTTGGAAAAGTATCTCTTCCAGCTACTCATCCACATCCAGTCCAGGTCCATTCCTGCAAAAGAGAAATTGTGTTTTTACCTACTTGAAAACGTGCCTGCCCATCCACTCCCCTCCATCTCTTTATGTCCTAGGAAAATATGACTGGTTGCTCCCTCCACTGTCAGCCTCACCAGCATTTCCAAGTAATAATCCAATTTTTTGTTTTTTTTTTACAAATTTCTCCTGCACTGTATTGCACTAGCATGAAAGTTTAACCCACTTCTCCTGTCTGACAGAAGTCTTCTCATGTTCTGTGAACTGAAGCTCTCCTGTGGTTGTTTAATCCTGAGCTTTGCTAAATAAACCTTTTAAAACTGTGTCAGGTCGTCGAGTCCACCACTCTAATTACCTTAATTGGTTATGGCACAGTGTCATGATTAAACTTTGTGAATAACTCACACTGGATGACTAAACTTTGATTCAAACAGTAGTGCAGGCTCTGATGCCTCCACTTTCACCCCTAAAAAAATGAAGCAACGTTATTCAGTTCATCATTCGCTGGACTCACAAAATCAAAGACAAAAGCAGCAACTGAAGGAAGTTAGTTGAAAAATTTGGCTAAAAGAAAGGCGAGCAGAGCACAACTCCAGGTTAAGAATGATTAAGCTATCAGCCGTTGGTAATGGCAGTCATATGTGACACTATCTAAAAGTCATGTAACACAAATCAACACAAAATATGTATACAATATATGGTAAAATGGTAAATGGCCTGTATTTGTATAGTGCTTTACTAGTCCCTAGGACCCCAAAGCGCTTTACACATTCAGTCATCCACCCTGTTCACACACTGGTGATGGCAAGCTACATTGTAGCCAAAGCTGCCCTGGGGCGCACTGACAGATGTGAGGCTGCCGGACACTGGCGCTACCGGACCCTCTGACCACCACCAGCAGGCAACAGGTGAAGTGTCTTGCCCAAGGACACAACGACCGAGACTGATAAAAATATATATGAAATACATCTATAAACAAACACAACTGTTTCCATATTGCACTAGCCCCCAATGGTAAAATGTGGTTGTAAACATGGAAACATGAGACTGTGTTGTAACATTGTAACATTTTACATGAAAGTTATATTGGATCTGACTGTTTCTGAGACGACTTGGTCTGTGCGGTTCATCAATTAAGAGGAGAGGACAGCTGACTATCCACTGGGCGTTATATAACCATACATCACCCCGTGGAGCTCTTTCTTCTGTGCTGTTTTGCAGCTGGAGAACCATACACAGAAACAGTAGGCCAGGATGCTCAATACCGTGCAGCGATTAAAGGACACTATCAACTTCACAGGGATGTTATTCTCTCTGAGAACCTTTAGAAAGCAGAGTCTCTTTTAGGTTTTTCTAACTACATCATCAGTTTGCTTGGTCAGGTCCTCCCTGATGATGACTTCCAGTAAGCATTAGTCAGAGATCCTCTCTACACAGAGCCTGTTGATGGTGAGTGGCAGGATGTCATTTGCCTTCTTCCTAAAATCCACGATAAGCTCCCTATAAGCTCCTTGGTCTTTGCATTATTCAGGAGAAATTTGTTGTTATTACACCAGCAGATCCATCTCATCTCTGTAGGTGGATTCATCCCCCCAGAAATGAGCGCCACCACCAAGATATCATCCACACACTCAACAAAGGTGTTACTATAGTGGGCAGGAATAAAGTTGTGTGTGAAGTGGGTGTAGAGCAGGCAACTCAGGGGTTAAAGCTTTGCAACACATACATTAAGCAGTAACACTTTACAATAACTACATGTGATTAAGCGTTAGTACACTATAAATCATCCTAAGTGAGGACCATGTATACCATAGAAAGCATTCATAAAATGAACTGAAAGGTCCTTGAGACTCAAACTCGAGTCTTTGCTACGTTCAAATCAGAAAACAGACAAAGCACAAAGTGATACAGAACATACAAATTTTTATTGCATGATGCAACAAAATCCACCACAGGTTTGGAGAATAATGAAATATTAAGTTGGTCCAGAATCTGAGTTTTCTTGGGGGTTTAAGAGAGAAAGACACGCACAGGAGTGGAGCTTGAGTACTTTACCTTCAATAAACTGAAGTGTCTCTATTTAAAATAAAACATGAATGAGGTATAGTGACGCAATGGGGACTATTTCACAGAGCTTCACATACAAGTGTAAGCACCACAAAGTGTCCAACCTGAACTGAGAGATGCTGCTTTAGACTGCTCCCAGTGTGATAAGCAGGGCTGGACTGGCCATCGGGCATACCGGGCATTTGCTTGGTGGGCCGCTCGTGATTTTTCGTTTTTATGGGCCGATGGGGTTTTATTTCTTTTCTTTTTTTTAACGGTATAAATGAATAGTGGTGGATTGGCCAGTTGGTCATGATCGACTCTGGGCTGGACCAATTACAGCCGAGGGGGTTAAACTTTAAAGTTGAGGTGAAAAGGAACGCGATTTGTCCCGTACTACTTCAGCTAGAAAGTTGCTAATTCAATCATGAAACAGATCAACGATCAGCTGATCGGCTTTTCTCTCTGCGCCAGGAAGAGGAAACCGGCGGAGGTCACGCATTAAACAACAGCAGCACGTTTAAGCTTGATCAGCTGTTGTAATTTATTTAATATTACTTTCTAGTATCAGCTGATGTTTGCTGGAGCCACAGCTGTAAAGCTGCTGGTCATGATATCCGTTTGTATATGTGGTGAGAGGGAAACATGAAGATGAAACCAGGAGATGTCCTTACTGAATCATCAGAGCTGAACAGGTGATGGAGAAACAGGTTTACCTTTTAGGTGACATTAATGAGTTGAAGGGAAGTTATGAACTGTTTCTGAGAGACAAATAACACCAGGATCCTTTTCTATGTAGCTGACAGCTGGTAACTGTGCAGGGGTGGATCTAGCAAAGTTTTGCCGGGGGGGGGGGGCAGGTAGGGCATTAACAGGGAAAGGGGGGCACAAAGAAATACTTTTCTTTCTTATTCTTATTTAAAATGTCTAGTTTTTAATAAATAATTATCTGAATCTTACAACCAAAGTTTTCATTTGATGTAAAATGTATAGAAATCCATTATTGTATTCAGTAAATATTAAGTCTAGTATATGCCCTAGTAAGTTATAGTATTCTTCCCTTTGGGAAGGTACCTTCTATGACGTCTGCAATTTTGTTGAAGAAAGATGTTGAATCTATTTAATTACTGGAGAAAAATAATAGATTTCTGTGCATTTGTTTTATACGTGCATTAAATTAAAATCGGTTTTGTCAATTAAGCATCTTGAGGGTGTAGGTTTAAGTTTATTATAAAGGCTTTATGGCTTTTCCTATAATACCATGGTGGGCCGGTCACTAGTCAAAATGCCCGGGCTGATTTTTTGTCCCAGTCCAGCCCTGATGATAAGGGTCACCGGAAAAATGCTGGAAAATGTCACTGGGATGTTTCAGACTTTTTTCCCCCGTCTGGATAGGTTAGTTAGGTTTAGTTTCAAAGTTTTCCCTTTTTAAACAAAAATGTTAAGTTGCTTGGTCCTGTGCTTTCACATACAGTATGTGAGCTCAGCTGACATGAAGCAGTGGGTGTCTCTGTCTCCAGCAATAGCAGCACCTCGAGGTAAAGGGGTGACCAGGTTCAGGAGTGGGTTGCCATGTCCTTTATCAAGGAAAATGACATTTCCATGTAGTCTCAAAAGCCTCTGTTTGGAAATAACAGCTTTTAAAAGCCATGAATGTGAATTCAAAATTCTAAAAATATTTTTCTAGGACAGCAGGAAATAAATAATTGAATATATATTCACACTAGTGTTTTACATCAACTGTGACTTCTTTTTAGATTTTATTTAATCATCAGTTATGGTCATAAACACATATTTTAACATAGATCTTACAAGTATGTTTACTTTCAATCCTGGATTGAATAACAGTTTATCATCATACATCAATTCACTTGGTACAGCTAAGGTCGTAATTTTAAAAGCACATGAGCGGTAGTCATATTTATCGTATTGCAGGTTATTATTAGCACTGATGGCACACTGCACTGACGCCTCTGCAGCGGTACATGCTGCACCAACACAGGTGTGTAACTTAACATCAAAACCAAACAAAGCTGGACCAGGAGTGTTTTTTCTTTGCCCCTTACTACATGTAACTCATGGATGGAGCGGTGTTTTGTCTACGCATAAAAGACAACTCAGCAAATAACTGTAATAACTGTATCTTCATCAGTCTGTCACAAAAACACATAATTTGTTCCAGTCTCTTTAGCTGAATCTGTGAAAAATGTCCAAAGTTTTCATGAAGCTTTGAAACTCTGATCAAAATATCCCAACAGTGACATCTGCGGTCTGGATGGGGTAGGAAAGTGTGAGGGCAGAGAGGAGGAAAGCAGTCCTGAGGAACTTTTTTACATACATGAGAAAAATGGATTTTCTCATGGTTAAAGATGCAATGAGTGATGTGGCAATGGCTCCGACGTCTCTTATTGCATCTTTCAAGATTGCAAAACATGTGCAACTCTCCCACAGAGAGGAATAACTCATAACACACTCAATGTTTGAATTATCTCTGGTAAAGCACTCGGGGTTGCAAACATGGTTAAACTTAATTATTCATAAGTATACTGACTATCTATCAATTTATCCAAATGACCAAAGTTACATATATACCACAAGCTATTAAATGCATGCATCATTCCCCTTCACAGCCTATGGCCCAGCATGTTAAAGAAATCTTATAAGCCATTGTTTTACTGGTCAAGTTACATCTTTAATAAGAAATCTTTGCTAATCAGCCAAATAATATAAAATCTCACGATGTCAAAGTTCGTTTCTTCCTTCTTTTCTGAATCATCAGCTGCCGTTTGTGTGCATCTGTGACCGAAGGACGGCTATGAGATGGTAATATAAATATAGCGTTTTTGATTTAACATTGTGAAACTTGCATGTGCTTCCATGGTAATCTGCTGGGATGTGTGCCATAAAGACAGATCTCTTAAGACAATTCAAGAATTTTCAGTTCGTTGTCCTCAAGAGTTATAATCCTCGTTCAGACATTTAAAAAAGTTAATTTTTACCTTTCACCTTATGCTCGAGGAGAACAAAGAGACAATGAGCATTGTGTTGCTGAGAAACATGCAGATCATCCACCGTATACCTGAAAGTCTAATAAAGCTTAAATGCTCAGAAAATTCATTTTTTTGTTCCTCTTTGAAGGCTTTGGGAGTAAGACTAGAAAACTGACAAAACCCATACTGATTTGTTGATTTGTTTATATAACCTAAAGCTACTGTGGGTACTTAATAGTTCTTTTTGTTTCAAAAAGTGTAGACAGTGATTATGAAAAGTAAAATGAGGAAGATAGAGTTCCAAGCCAAGATGCTCCTCATATTTCCAGAAATATATGAAAATATATGACAAACAAGATGTAAAAAAAAAAGAAATTGAAGATTATGAATCTTCTTGCACTGGGCTGGACTCCCCTTTTTAGTTGTATTTAAAGTATAATTCATATAAATAATATTTAATAAATATCACTGAGACTCTTAGAGGACGATGTTTCTCTTGGAACCCAAGGACAAATCCAGTCACATCCATCACTGGTGTGCTGTCAGACACAGGCATATGTGTGGCCGACTGAGATTTCTTTTTTATTTATTTTATTCCACTTCAGACAACAACTGTTATTTTTAAACACAGAAAATAAGAACCTGTCCTACTTGAAAGCTGAGTCCTCTGTTTGGTGTCAGTGAAATCAATAAAACACTGAACCTACCCACACTTTTCTTCTGCAAGGTGTAATCTGATTGACTGCAGGGCTGCTCTTTCCACAGCTGGTTTCTATTACATTCTTCTGAAGCAGCAGACGTGACATATCACAAACTAGTTCTATCCGGTTAATTAAAAACTTTGTGGGAAGATACACATATCTAATGATAAAGTCAGAAAAAAATGTTTATATTGGTGGCAGCAGTAGTAGACAGGCTCATTTTGTCATTCAGCAAAGCAATTAGAGAAAACCTCTAACGCACTGGGATTTATGGGTAGTTGGAAACTTCTCACTGATCTGACCTAAAATGATAAATTTTCAGTGGCTTTAAGATTAACAAAGACAGAATTTCTTTGAATTTAGAGTCAGGAGCTGTGGTTCAACCTGATTTGAACTGTAATATAAAGGTAAGTGATTAATTTTATATTCATAAACATACTATACAAGTACGAGTTCTGTTATTAACTTGAGCAAAGAGACATCACTGAAAGGTGTTGATATAAAAAAAGGTCTAATGTACGACTTATCCAAGGTGATCTAATGGAAGCGGACGAGGTTCCTGTTTTCTTTAGACTTTTAAAAATTTGAAATTTGATTCTTTTATACTGTTAATTGCTAATTGCATGCTGTAATTTTTACATCAGTTAATTTTTATATCATTTAACTGCTTTTTATATAGCCTCTGAAATTATTTGAATTAAAGCTGAGAGACATTGTATTTGTTTAAGCTCTTATGTATTATGTGCAAAGTATGATACCATAACTGCTGCTCTTTCATCTCATTGTTCAGCTTTTTTGGAAAAATGATACTGGTTTAAGGTTAGTGCAATCTTCTTGGGCATTTTTTGTCTGTGTTGGAGAGTGTCTCACAGACCTGATTTTCACTTGGGGCTCAAATGTTGGGGAATAAAGTATGTCACCATTACGTGCAGTCACACTGGGCTCAACCTATTCTGGTCATCTTAATGTGTGCTGCAGGGTTTTTGAGCCTCGTGATTATAAAATCATATAAAGTAAATGTCATAAAAGTAAAAAGAAGAAAAAAAAGAAAGAAAACTCAGAAAAGTGTCACTGTGCTACAATCAGTATATGATCTCACAGTGGTCCCTTATTCATTTAGCAATATAATACTTATAATTTCACACATTCGAGGAGGGAATTGGAATTGAAACCCTCAATAACAATCTTTTTACTTTGTTCTTTGCTTTTTTAAGGTCCGTAAACACAGATGAGTGGGAATGCAATCAACCATGAAGAGGTTAGCATGATTATTTGATTATAGTATTGCTAAAAACTGATTCAAATATAGAAAAAAACACAAATCACAAAAAAGTCATGCTTCTTCATCAAATTACTGCTCAGAAATAATGAAATTTTCCATTTTGAAGACTAGACAATCAAAAAGTAAGTGATGATCAAGTAGGTGAGGGAAGGACTGGATGCAAAGTCAAGCTTTGGGAAGCACATGTAATCAAAAACATCTCCATCATTGCTACTTTCAGTAAATCAAAGGTGGTGTGGTGTTATTGGTAGCGTTCATTGTGTTTGTAGATTGGCTGCTTCATCAGTGTTAATTTTGACAGCAAACTTTCTCAAAACTTTTTTAGTTTTAGTCATAGTTTAGGCATCAAATTCTAATTGACTAAATACCATCTTTTTTACTGAGAGAACTTCAAGAGACAATCCAGCAGTTGCACTGTTTTATAATTAAGCAGTTAAAAGTTCAGGTTGCATGTCATGGTTCTGGGTGTTTCACCCAGCTTTTGAGTTTATTGTGTTTTTTCCAAGTGTTTTTGTGTTATTGTGATGATTTAGGTTTCACTAGTCAGTCCTGAGTTTTTCTTGCTGTTTTCAGAGTTTTCTCGTGTTCCGTGTTTCCCCTCCCTGTGTCTCCTCCCGTTGTCCCCTCAGCCTGTCTAGTCCCCATGGATTAGTCTGTGTCTTAGTATTTCCTGTTTTATTTTGACAGTCTCCTGTCCTGTGTTCAGTTTTGCTTCCTCTTGTGTCATTAGGTCTGTTCATCACAGCTATGTTCCCCATGTGTTTCCACTTCCCTCGTCACCCCATGTGCATTTATTGTGTGAGTTTTCCTTCGTTCATTGTCAGGTTGTTTGTTAGTCTTCCCCATCTATTGTTTTTTTTCCTTGTTACCTGTGTGTTGCTCTGAGTTTAGTTTCTCCCAGTTTAGATCAGTTATTGGCTTTTGGTTTTTCTTATTTTTGTACCTTTGTGTTTTTCACCTAAAAAAAACAGCTGCTTTTTGTTATTAAGTTCCTGTCTCCATGTGTCGTGTACGCCTGAGTCCTCACCTCACACACGATCTGCAGATTGTTGACATTGCACAGCTGTGGACTTATCTATGTCAGGCAGTCTGCACATGGAGAAGTGAAGTGCAATTCATAATTCAAAGCATATTATTAGACACATGAAAACAGAAAATTTTTGTGATTGGCTGTCGATGGGGAGATGGAATAAAAGAAAAGACCCAGCTGTTTTTGGTGTGGTGCTGCTCTATCTGTAGTTTGCATGTTCTCTGTGCCTGTATGGGTACCGTGGCTTCCTGCCCTGCTTGCTAGGTTAATTAGTGATTCTAAATTGGTTGTAGGTATGAGTGTAGAGGGTTGTCTGTCCTGTGTGTTGGCCCTGGGATAGACTGGGGAACTGTCCAGTATGTACCCTCCCTTTATTAACCATATCACAGTTTGGATAGGTTCAGGCTCCCACCGTGATCTTTAACTGGATTAGTGGAAGACAATTTACAGTGAACGGCTCTCTTTTTTTGGGTTTGTTTTCAGTGTTCGACACAACTGTATTTTGTGTTTGTTTATCATTTTATTCCTGTATGGTCCCAAGAGGCTGCAGAGCTGCAGAACAAATATAAAAGATAACATTTCCAGTCAGCTGCTGGTGAATCTACAGCTGGAGCATGGTGACACAATCATGAATTACATACTTTGCATAAATGAATCCACAAATCACAGAAATCAAACACATGTCTGCTTTCTGGTGTCTTATAACTCCTACATGAGACTACACTTAAAGAAACTTACAGTTATGTAACACCTGCTTTCTCTCCAGTAGCTTTTTTTATTGGTTGCATTTGGAGACGGGACCAAGTTCGTCAACCCATCATGCTTTAACTTGTCATATGAATGCAAGTGTTACTTTTTTAGTAACACACTGTTGAGATAAGATGAAAAACTTTTTTAGTATGCTTGTAACAAAACAAGTGTTTCACAAACCCTTCAAAACACAGTTGCACTTCCTGATTTGGTCGACACAATTTCTGAAGGATGCAGAGTGTACATTTAAAATGAGCAGCACACAACTGTTAGTGTTTTTCGGGGCATTATTTTGTGCTCCATCCAGAGTTTCCCTGTTCATAAAAATCCTTTATTTTCCCTCTTCTCTTGTTCCTCCACAACAGACAGTCGTCTCAGTGAAGCAGCCGTAATAAAAAAACAACAACAATACACACTTCTCTTCCTCTAACACACCAGCTTTAGCTGTTATGTTTTTTAGACAGGAAGTCATTGGAGACAAGCTGAGACATAGAAGATCATCTCTCATACGATAAACTGGAAATGTGGCTGAATCAGTTGGCTCTGGTGTTGCTCACAGGTAAGTTTATGATTTCTTAGTGAATGCTTTCAGGGTTTGGGTCTGTTAGTCAAAGTTTTTAATTTTTGACATTTTGGTTTAAGATTTTAACTTTTTATTATTCTGAAAGTGAATTTGATTTGCTGTGGTATTTGTGAGTCTTTGATTTAGATGTTTTACTTCATGTGTTTCCCAGTAATGAGTTGCTCTTTTGAGGTCCCATATTTTGGTATGTGATTTTGTTGTTACTGTAGTTTGATAAGCTTTAGTTGTATTGTAGTTTTTCGGTTTTTATAGAGTTTTGGATGCCTGTTCAGATGAGTTTCTGTTGTAGTGTTAGATCTGAATTCTTGAATTGGATTTAGTTTTAGTTCCTTCGTTGAGGTTGTTATCTGTGTCATGTTCCTCTTGGTTCCTTCTTCTGTCTCAACTGCTTGTGCTTACACAAATGCTCCCTTGTCTGTCTTTATGTTCTTTTTGATTATTTCCTGTTTTACTCGGTTTAACCTGTGTCCTCTGATTCCCATGCACTGTTGTTCTGCTAAAAACTCCACTCTATGACTCAAAATTGATATCTAACACAAATAAAATAAAAAATTAAAACAGAAAAAACAAGAGGTATAACATTTCTTCTTTTTTCTGTCTACAGTGGTAGCAGCAGCTGTGGGGATATCGGGCCAGACTCACGTATTTCTGGATAAAACCCAGACAAGAGTGATTGCTCCATCTGGGTCATCTCTGACTTTGCACTGCTGCTTGAGTACAAAGAAATATGAGAGATATCGAGTGTCTTGGTATTTTAGCTCACATGGACCTTCATTCAGCAACTCAGGGAATCTGTGCAGTAAAATAATTAACAAGTTTGCAAACAGTTCCACTGAAGGCAGTGAAAATACACACATTTTATCTGTTGTTAATGAAACATGCAGTGGATGGTGCTTTTGCAAAATCACAGTAGAGGTTCCCAGTTTAACAGAAATTCGGAGCAATGGAAAAGAAGTACTGGTTTGTAAGTATTCTTGTAGTGACATTTTACTTTAACTAGCATGTGTGAGCAATGCGCAGAAATGTAATAACTGGTTTAGTTATACATTTTGATACTAATTCATATGCTTCACCCACTGATACTTCAAATAAACTGGCTTACAAAGATTAAATGAATGCTCGTCAGAAACTATTATTTTGCCCACAGCAAACATCTTTCAAAGAAGAAGAAGAAGAAAAGGAGCTAAGCCCTGTTCAGGCCGTTCGTGCAGCGTGCCCAAAAAGAAGCGTAAATTTTTTTTGTCGAGCCGTTACAACAGACAACAATCTTGTGGATCAACAGAAGAGCAATGTAAGACTAAGTATCTCTTGTATGTGTATATTTATGTATTTAACTTGTATTTATATTAAACTTATACAATTAGCAGATGCACACTTAGGTTTGTAAGATGAATCTCCTTTCCGCAAGTAACGACAGGAGTGCCAAAGCAGCCAAACATTTGTATCGGTACTTTATTGTTACATGGTTATGTGATGGGTTATGGTATATTATAATAATTTGAGTTCTGCTATACAGATAAATTTAACTTGCAGTTAGACATAGTAATGAGCAGAATAGCAAATTACCTTTTACAGGGAGTGGATTAGTAAAGTAAAGAGTTAGTAAAATTTCACTCTTTTTGTGTAGCAAGCCTAATAGTGAAGAGCCTTTTTTGTGATGTGTATTTGACTTTTCAGCTGTGTGGACAATGGCCAAAAGAAGAGCCTAAACACGTCGATTCAGCTGCAACAGGCCCCAGGTAGCCTATCTAAATACTAATTTACATTACCTTTGTTTCTTTCATTTATAGTGTTCATTACATGTTTGCATTACCCAAAACCAGTAAGCACATCATGCATAAATATTGTTTAAATCTATTGTCTCTCATTTCCTTTTATTCCCCACAGTGGTCCCGCATACGTCCTTCAAACGAACTTATATAACTTAATGCCGTCATAATACTGTTTGTTGTGCCACGTCTACCTTTCACTATTTACTGCACACAAGATGTTCAAAATAAAATTTTAACCTTGATGTTTTCAGTCATCAAGGATTGCAGTTCAGCACGCCAGTGAATACTAATTGCCTCCAACCGACACTTTGCTCCTGATAATGTGTACATCTAATTATTAAAAAACATTCTGATTAGGTCAACAGCTCATCAGGAAAGGACAGAAAAACAATTCACAAATCCAATTTACTTCATATACCCAAAGACTGTCAATGACAAAAAGGAGTAAAACAGAAGCTAAGGACATAAAGGATGCTGTGGCCATTGGGTTTTATCATTTCTATTTTTTCTGAATTTTTACCTTCAAATCTTAATATTAATTCAATCTTTTTTATTATATATACATTTTTGTTGTACAATCATTGGAAATTAGAGAACTTTTTAAATCATGAAAGTTTTTTTTCTACAACAATAAACAGAAATTATTGAAAGTGTCTCTCTTCATCTTTGTGTTTTAAACAATGCAAAATGTCCTGTAATCTTATCATCATGTGCTTATGATTTTTCTAACAAATGGCTGAATTTTATGCATTACCAATGTGAAATCACAGCCTAATCTTAATGCAGATGTTTGCACACATACAGTACTGTACATGCAAAAGATGCTCGAAGTGGGGAAACACTTCAAGACATTTTCTCTGTGGGAGGATTGTTCACCTATTTCCAATCCTGATTATGACCGCCACCTCTCAGGCCGCCCATACGTCTGTAAAGTCAGTTATGATCTGGGTGTCTGGTTTATGATTATATCAGGTTGCAGTGACTTGACAAAAACTTTTTTTTATGAGTCAGACGTGAATAATAAATTAGACCAAATATAAAAAGTAATGAATTATGTGATATAAAAAATGGATTTTCTTTCAGTAACCTCAAAGAAATTTGTTCATCGTGCATTTTTTTAACCATCATACCTTCTTTTTTGTTTTTTGCTTTCTTACACTCAATCTCAACATGTTCAGTGCTGAATTAAATTAAAACAAATGAAATTGAGACCATAACGCTGCACGGGTCTGAGATTCTGCTCTGTATTAAACTGTCTGCAAACAGCATCTCTGAGTGCTCTCGTTATTGGTGATAGATTCAAATAAAAATTGAAGCAGACCCCTGTGGTGCTCACGTCTTTTCTGCAGTACAAAAGAATAAATAAAGACAAATATTATAGCATACAATAGTAATTATTTTTGTCTTCTGTTATGTACAATCTGTTGAAAATAGTTATTCAGCAAATAGAAAAACACCAGTCGGCCAAAAGATATAATAGAGATATTCAAAATGTGTTATTTGAGAATTGTTTAGAGGAAAAATGTTTTTTGACATAACTGTGACTTCATACTGTGGAGGTTAAATTCAAAAACTCATCACTGCAGTCAGATGAATTATTTTATTAATGCCCCATTAGTAGGTGTGCACAAAGTCCCCCTTCATATAGTTTTAAATGTATGCCTGTAGATTAATGAGCTTTTCCTGGTTCTAATTATAGCACAGCAACACCATAGCAACAGCAACAGCATGGCCACAACGTCCTCATATTTCTTGGCCTCCTCATTCATTTCTAAATGCTGTCTTATGGGATTTTAAAGTGAGGATATTACTTTGATGCATGCACTGATTTTATCAATCTAAAACCCTTAATTAGATACAGCGGGGAAAATAAGTATTTGACACATCAGCATTTCCATCAGTAAGGGGATTTCTAAGTGGACCATTGACACAACATTTCCACCAGATGTTGCCATCAAGCCAAATATTGAATTCATACAAACAAATCAGAACATTGAAGTATACAAGTTAAACCATAATAAATAAAGTGAAATGACACAGGGAATAAGTATTGAATACATGAAGATAACAAGGGGCAAAATGACATAGAAAGCCAGGAGATCACCTGAAATCTGTCAGTATTGATAGAGAAATCCTGTCCCCTATCAGTACTAATTGATATCAGCTGCTTTAGTCCTAATTGATGGCCTATAAAGGCTCCTCATTACCCAGAAGGCACACAGGAAAGACTTCATGATGGGTAAAAGCAAAGAACTCTCTCAAGATCTTCGTAATCTTATCGTTGAAAAGCATTGTGATGGGAATGGTTATAGGTGCATTTCCAGAATGCTGAATGTTCCTGTGAGCACTGTGGGGGCCATTATCCGGAAATGGAAGGAGCATCAGTTCACCATAAACCTGCCACGATCAGGTGCTCCACGCAAGATCCCTGTCCGAGGAGTCCAAAGAATAATCAGGAGAGTTCTCCAAGAGCCAAGAACCACTCGGACAGAACTTCAGGAAGACCTTGCATCAGCAGGTACTGTTGTTTCAAAGAAACTATAAGCAATTGCACCGAACCGCCATGGCATCCATGCACGCTCACCACGCAAGACTCCATTGCTGAACAAAAAGCATGTCAAGGCTCGGTTAAAATTTGCGCAACAGCATTTGGAGAAGCCTGTGGATTATTGGGAGACTATAGTATGGTCAGATGAAAGCAAGATTGAACTTTTTGGCAGCCATTCTACACACCATGTTTGGAGAAGGAATGGCACTGCTCACCACCCCAAGAACACCATACCAACAGTTAAGTTTGGGGGTGGTAGCATCATGGTTTGGGGCTGCTTTTCAGCAAGGGGTACTGGCAGACTTCATATTATTGAAGGCAGGATGAATGGAGAGATGTACCGGGACATTCTGGATAAAAATCTGCTGCCATCTACCAGGAAGCTAAAAATGAAAAGAGGGTGGACATTTCAGCAAGACAATGATCCCAAACACAAGGCCAAGGTAACAATGAAGTGGTTTCAAAAGAAAGAAAATCAAGTTGCTTGAATGGCCCAGTCAATCACCTGACCTAAATCCCATAGAAAATCTATGGAGAGAACTGAAGATTAAAGTTCATAAAAGAGGCCCAAGGAACCTTCAAGATTTAAAGACCGTTTGTGTGGAAGAATGGGCCAGAATCACTCCTGAGCAATGCAGACGACTGGTCTATCCATACAAGAGGCGTCTAGAAGCTGTAATCACCAACAAAGGCTTTTCTACAAAGTATTAAATAAAGTGTGTTCAATACTTATTCCCTGTGTCACTGCACTTTATTTAATATGATCCAACTTGTATACTTCAATGTTCTGATTTGTTTGTATGAATTCAATATTTGGCTTGATGGCAACATCTGGTGGAAATGTTGTGTCAATAGTCCACTTAGAAATCCCCTTACTGATGGAAATGCTGATGTGTCAAATACTTATTTTCCCCGCTGTATCTTATAAAAGTATTTCAAAACTTTGTGGATTCTCTGCCTTGAAGGCACACTTGAAATCCTGTTTGATGCAGATAAACAGGCAGCTCACATGGTTGAGGTTTTGATTAAAAGTCCCAAAGTCACTTGTCTCAACTGAGGTTTTAAAACAGCCCTGTCGTGTGTGTTTTTTCCATCTGAATTAATAAAAGAATGACAAGTGTGTTTGAGGGGTTTTTGTAAAAAATGTAAGACTAGAGAGCTGCAGTGTTGACATCACACCCTGAATAACCTCTCACAATATTTTTTTTCCATAAAAGAGACAAACATCTTTACTTCTGAGAACATCTTTACTTCTGAGAACATCGTGAATTCGCAACAACTGTTATTGCAAATCAGAACCTTGGTTATTTTCCACAAATTAAGGCAATGATTACTTTGTCCCAAGCGTCAAAAGTAGCAGTGCTTTGGTCTCTACTGGTTTTTGCATCACTTTTACATCATTCAGCCCTCCTCTCACTTTAGGCATGCAGTCCAAAGAATAAACCACAATTTTATTATTTAAATAAAATCCATTCTTATCTTAACACATGAAATAAACAACATAACATAAATACTCCATACAAAGGCTGTCCTTTTAATACTAGCTGACTTCAAACCTGTAGGTTCTGACTTCTCTTTCAATACTGACCAGAAGGAAGGAGCAGGATTACTTATTTATTTATTTATATTTAACATGAGATGAGATTAATTCCACTACTAGGATAAGGATGCTTGGCTGAAAAGCATCAGGATAAGACCTGCATATAACTGGTCTGCACTTATAAAGCGCCTTTTTGACCTTTGCAGTAATACAAAGCATTTTAGATTATGTTTCACATCCAACCACATCTACACACTTACACGACAATGCCACGCATGATGCTTGCTTTCTGTCAGAAGTACCTCCTGAGTTCTCCTGATAGCAGGAGAAAGGCACCAGCAGCCCTGTGATTAGTGGACAACCTGGTCCACTGCCTGAGTTGTGGCTACGTTGTGAAAGTTTCTTGTAGTCAGCTGATCCTTCAAAATCAGTTCCTGAACTTATTCTACATGTTTAGATTTGTCTTTAAAAAAAAAAAAAAGAATTGCTCAACAATTGTCAATTGCTCGACTACCTAAAAGGGATAAGCAACTGTCTGTTTTTCCAAGTCATAGATTAACCTTTAATCAATTATGCCAATTTTCAGTTAATATACTGACTATTGTTTGTGATGATTTGTGTGTTTTTAATATTTTCAATATTTTATCTCTTATATTTTTCTTTTGAAAGAGTATTTTTGTATTTCAGTTCCTCCTGCTGTTTCTTCTAATTCATCTCACGTGCCAGACTGTCTTTATCCTCAAAGCAGTGGAGCATCTCCACAATCCTTGTGTCATTCCTCTTTGTTTCACGTGTCTGATCTCTGCCCCTGTTTTTTTATGCGTCATTAGTCTTTACGCATTGTTTGGTTCTTTGGATCTCTGGATGGTTCATGGACTCTGTCGTTTTTTCCTGCTCCTTATCTACATTTTTTTGCCTGACCTACCTCTGCTTTGTTTAGAAACACTTGGATTTTGGACCTCGCGGCGTGTCTGATCCCTGCAGCGTTAAAGAGACTGCTCTCGCTCTCTTTAACGCTGCTCCTCCTACGTGTGCCTGTGGTGATTTATCAGGATTCATGAGCTGAATGACAGCGAATCTTGTTGAGCCTTTTTTGTGAAAGAAAATCATTTAGTCCTAATTGGTGACATTAGGTTTATTAAATAAAAATAAATAACTGCAGTGAGTTGTTATATGGTGTTAATGACATATTAGTATAAAGTGCAATTAACTGCAGTGTTTTTAGAAAATCAGTTACTGAGGCCATTTTTGAAACCTGTCAAATACAGACATGGTGCATTCATGGTTGTGTCATAAATTACTACTTCATACACTGCAAGTAATAAAAGTGGTTTTCAAATGAATTATTCAGAAAGAAGGGGCCCACAGACAAATCTCTATCTCAGAAACTCCATAAGTTAAACTTTGCACAGCTCAGAAAGAAAGTCGGTTGGCTTGTGGCTACAGAGTGTATATGAGCCCAGACATCGTCTTTATGTTTCTGCTGCTTGCTTTGAATGGGCTGTCTCCTACTCGGATCTCTAAACTCCTACGCTCATGCTCAACCCCATATCCCCTCAACTCATCTAAAATAAACCCTTTAGCTATTCCAGGGAGATGTTGCATGCTTGAGGTCGTAGCCCTTTAATCTCAGAAGACTCTCCCACACTGTATCCGACCTGCTCTCATCACTGACGCTTTAAAAATTGTTTTCATATCCCTTTATACCTTTATGCCTCTGTGTGCATGGCAGGGCTATAAGTGCACCACACTTAGAAAATGTGTTGTGCTTTTGTTGTTGGTCTGGTCTATTGATTGTTTTTCTTCTTACACATAAAAAACTTGGATTCACAGAAAAAGTTCATCTTAACCCAGTTAAGATCGCCTCAATGTAGATATTCTCATGTGTTGTTACTTCCTTGTTTTGCGTCCCTTGGGATGAAACTAAGTATATTTTAAACAAAAAACAATAAATCGAACAGGGATTGGCTGTATGCTTGTTAAAAATATTTTAAGGTACACTGAGGAAAACTGAGAGTACTTTTATGGCACATAAACAAGTCGGGGCGAAATTAAATGTGTGCATGTTTGAAAAAGCACTCACTGAATAGAAACACAGCATGATTCCTGTATTAGTTAAATTAAAAATAATGGTAGTCAAGAAGGAGAAAAAGATGATACATGTAAACAGACCACACACTGTCTAATTAATGGCATCAAAGCAACCAACGTTTTAAATAACTTCCACAGAGAAAGCTACACATGTGATCTACGCACATACAGTCAGAAGTCTTTGTTTTTTAGAGCTTCAGCATTTTGTCTATAAAAAGGTGCAGTAATTACTGATGTGTGTGGTAGGAGCATGACATCAGTTATATTTCCAATCATTTGTTTTGTTTAATTACCAGAATAAAATATAATTTACTGCATCTGACACAAGCAGACGTGAAACATCTGGAGAAGCTGTGGAAAGTGCTACTCTACCTGTAACATCATTCAGCATGACCAGTTTGGTGGTGGGTCGGTGATGGTCTTTGGAGGGATATCCACAGACCTCTGCAGGCTAGGCAACGGCACCCTGATATCCATTAGGTATCAAGATTAAATCCTTGGACCCATAGTCAGATGCTACGCCTGTGCAGTGGGTCCTTGATTCCTGGTGCATGACAATGCCCGGCCTCATGTGGTTAGAGTACGCAGGCAGTTCCTGGAGGATGGAGGAACTGATACCATTGACGGGCCCCAACACTTGACCTAAATTCTATATGACATCTCTGGGACATCATGTCTCAGTCCATCAGACGCCACCAGGTTGCACCTCAATCTCTCAAAAATGTGGTTCAGTGATGCCCAGCTCCAAAACGGGGAGGCAATCACCCAGGACACCATCCGTCATCTCATTATGAGCGGCCCCTGATGTTGTCAGGCATGTTGGAATCATACAAACTACTGAGTTGCTGCAATAAAATCAGTAAAATGTACAAGCCTGCAACATTTTTTTACTTTGATTTTCAGGGTTTCTTTGAATTCAAACCTCTGTAGGTTTATAATTTCCATTTCCATCAAACGATGTGGAATCCTCTCATTCCTAACACGTTACTCAATCAGCATATCAGTATAGATTCTTTCCCACTGAGAGTTATATATATATATATATATATATATATATATATATATATATATATATATATATATATATATATATATATTCATTCAATAAAAATATTATTTTAGGACATACAGGATGGGGGGTGAAAAGGGTCACACATTAAAAAGATTTCGTTGTTAATTATACAGCCTCAGACCGCCATGCAGCTTCATGTCCATGCAAATAAGTCCAGTTGATATTTGCAGTACAAAGTGACCTTCTCTACAAAGAGCTGAGGAGATCTGAAATCCCGCATCCGACTCTGATTTTCATGCACTTTCACAGCAGTGGAATTCAAAGGTGGGCTTTCAGAAAGCTTATACTGTAATTTACATACTGGCTGTGGACAACGCCTTGACACTGGTGGTAATAGTTCAGCACCCTACAATATTACTTCAATATTCTGTTAAGATGTCGCAAGCATAATCCCATCTTTGACTTTTATGCACCTTCAAATTTAATAATATCTTACAGTTTTTCTCAATTAGTTTGGCTCATTTCTTGAAACCGAGATGACATTCTCAAAATAACATGGACAAATCTCCAAACCACCTTGCAATTGTTCACAACAGAATGTCATTTTTCATTGGTTTTATCAAATTGCAAATGCTTTAGTACATGTCTCAAGTGACTCTGTGCTTCTTTTCAAATGATTATGTACAAGTAGCTACAGTTAGCACAATGAGCCCACATTTAGCACATTTTCCAAATAAATAGATCTTGGCGACCTAAACTGATTAGTTGATTTTTCAGTGAAATGGTTACTCACTCCAAAACATATCAGCATGGTTTCATTGTGTAAGTCAATTGTCTGTTCAACTGTCAAAATTAGTCAAAGATATAATACCATGAAAGAATATCTTGGAACATTTGATAAAGTTATGACAGTACTTGACAATCAATCAGGTGAAATTAGAACTAACGAAGGAGCAGTTTCCCACATCTCAGATGACCAATCAAATAACAATGTGTGCCGCTATATCAGAAAGAGGTGTGGCCACACACATTCCCAGTTTAGGGCCCTACAATACACAAAAGCTCCTCAATTTTTTGGACCACCTTTATACTGATCTGATCCCAGAAAATGAGAGAGGTGAAGAAGGACCTCAGCTACCACATTATGTCATCGTGTGGGATAATGTGAACTTCCACCGCGGCCCACGCATCAGAACCTGGTTCACCACCCATCCCCGGATGCTAATGGAGTTTCTTCCACCTTACTCTCCTTTCCTAAATCCAATTGAGGAGTTTTTTTTCAGCTTGGAGGTGGAGGGTGTATGAGCATCAGGCTCAAGACCAGAGGGCCCTGCTGCATGCAATGGATGCTGCATGTGAGGACATCACAGGGGATCAATGTAGGGGATGGTTGAGACATTCACGCCGTTTCTTCCCTCGCTGCATCGCAAGGGAAAATATCCGTTGCGATGTGGATGAGAATTTATGGCCTGACAGAGAGCAGCGCGTCGATGGCCAGGGGGGTGAGGATGGTGGCCAGGAAAGAGAGGGTGACAATGGCGACCACTGAAAGTATTACTGTACTATAGTTCTGAAACTTTATTTACAGTATGGTAGGCTAGAGTTTTTTTTGTTTTTTTTGTTTGTGTTTATAACTGTTCACATTTACAGGATCCTGTATATGTTTTCTTTTCACAGTATGTTCTCTAATGTTAACATTTCTTTGTACGAATAAAAATGTTTACAGTTTCCTTGAGTATGAGTGGTTTATTGGAGGCTGATTTTACTGTAAAATCTTTTAGTTTTATTCATAGTGGTATTCTGTTGCTGGACCTGTGCCTCAGTGACAAAACGTCTAAGCATTTTGACTTGCAGTGCTTAAACAATGCCAAAGGTATAATGCATTTTGGGGGCATTGACTATTTATATGAGAAGGATATTTAGTTTTGACACATGGATAAACTCTTTTGGGAGAGATATGAGCTTTTGCAGGGGATCCATGGTGTTGTGCTAAACCATCCAGGTTATTTTGACAAAAGCACTAAATGAATGCACATGTGCCAAGGCAATTGGGAAGGATTTGTGCTATTTTGACTGTACTGACCTTTTATATGGGAAAGGAATCTGCTTTTGAAGCATGGACGAAGAGTTTGGGGAAAGATATTTGATTTTGCTAGTGAGCTATAATGTTGGGCAGAACTGTAAGACTGTTTGGCCAAATGACCTTATGGTTTTGAGAATGTCATCTCGGTTTCAAGAAATGAGCCAAACCAGTCGAGTGAAACTGTAATAAATCTGTCAGTTGTTTGCCCATCCAGACAGTTTCAGGTGTTGGGGATTCGAGTTAGTGGATGCTGAATCTCTAAAGCTGCTTTGTTTTACATCTGTTTCCTTTACAGTGTGTGCTGCCTGCTTCACTCAGTCTGTAAGGATCAAGTTGATTACTAACTGCACTTCCTCCAGTGGCCACTTGAAGTTGGCTATATGAATCAGCAGACTCCAAAATAAAAATCCCAACTTTACAGCATTTAAAAGAATATTTACAGTCGATTAATGAAAACTATTTTGGGCTCCGTGCTTTTTCCATAGCAACTGTGGAGGGTTAAGTTTTTAAAAGTTATCCATGTGGATACTGTGTATGCTGTGGCTTGCATTCACTAATTGGAGTCACTGAACTGAACTTCTCCACCAAGTTTGTGCCGTTGTTGCATTTTTCACCCTTTTTTTAATGGCCTGTCTTAGAAGTGTGTGCTTAAGTATTGATGTGTGAAATTCTAGTATTTTCATTAGGTTGTTATTTAGCACTAATTACCACATATGTGTATCGCCGTCTAACACTGCAGCTTACAATAGCTAACTTTTAACATAGCGGCCTATCCTGTCATCCAAACATGGTCACTTCACAAAATTAACACAGTGATAGTCAAAAAAGCAAACTTTAAGGCGTCACAAACCAGTGGGCGACTTTATTTATTTTTGCATCCATCATTTATATACAGTCTATCGTTCATTTTCAGTATTCAGTTTTTGGTGGATATAGTTGTCTTCATGTTCACCCAGAAAGCTGAGCTCACCGTCTGGGACAAGGCAATGTGAACTGCTTTTGAATTAATATACTGTAGCTGTGCAATTTTGGAATCTGACTATCATAGTTGACAGTTTGGCTGTCCACACTGATTTCCATGCATTTAAAAAAAAAACACGTTAATATATATCTATTGTGTATGGAACTAACTCATTTTATAATCTAAAACATGCAAGTTTAACATATATGCCAAAAAAACCCAACACAACAACAACAACAACAACAACACACTTTTCCGCAGCACTTTTCTAGTCAATTTGAGCATGCAAAGCACTTTCTTACTACAAGCTTCATTAACACAAGTGCTTTATTCTGTGTCTAACCACTTTACCTAACATTCACACTCACTCCAATGGATGCATCAGGGACAACTTGGGGTTCAGTATCTTCCCCAAGGGCACTTTGGCATACACACTAGGGAGCCAGGAGAAGTCTGGTGCAAAATAAAGGCTACTTTTAAGTATAAATATATTAATTTTTTCCCAAAAATTACAAAATGAAAAACTGAAATAACAGATCACAGAGCTGCTTCTTTGCCAATAAACAGAGATTTACTTTTTAGTTCTCTGGGACTTCACTGAAATACTTTTACAGAAATATATGTTCATATTTTCTTGATCTCATCTGATGGGTATCCCTCTGCTGAACAAAGAGGAGGGCATATGCCGCAAGCAATCAAAACCACTAATACCATCAGAGCTTACATTACTGAATACATAACAGAGCCAAGCAGACAGACATACACATACACACACACCAGAGAGGCAGAGTGTAATTATTCAGCACCTCACCAACAGTCAACATGCTGTCAAACTAGAGAGATTAAAAATAAATAAATGCTGTAAACAGTTGCACAGCAGAGGCAAAAAATAATTCCACTCTCCATTAGTATGATGGCAAGTATTCAAGAGCAGTTTCAAGGTTATATCGTTACCTGAAGGTAAGGGCTCTCTCAAAGTCATGATGTGTCTTTTCAAAGTGTGAGACACTACTCCAGCATTTCTTAGGTTTATGATCAAAGAATATTAATCTAATAAAAAAGGCTGCAGTGTCACAGAATCACTTACATGCTCTAGCTTGACCAGCTGTAACATTAAAATGTTTGTGAACACTGATAAATTGTCTATCTGTATTTATTCTGTTTGCACTCAGGATTGCTGTAACTTCACTTAATTTTGCTTTTTTAAATTCCCTGGTTATGCACTTGGAAGCTAGAATTTTGCAATATCCCTTTTGCCTTTGGCTGACCTTTTGTCAGTGCTACAGCAGTGATGTGGATACTCATGTGTATTTCTGCATAAGAAACATTTGCTGCACATCAATAAGAGGAAAAAAATCTCTTAGAAATAATATATAGTTTTTTTGTATTTTAACTGCTTTTTTGTAACTCGGTTTTTCAAATGACTAGTTAAATCTACCTGGATCTGTGTTAAAAAAAATAAAGAAATGTATCCAACCATGCAAACTGAAAGATTATTTTTTTAATTAATAAATTAGTTTGTTTGAGACTTTCTATTGTGTGTAATGTAGGTTTTTATTCCCCGCTTTATTTATGTATTTATTTATTACATTTGTATTATTATTTTTTTTACATTTCTTACATTGTTTATTGCGTATTTATTAAATTTAACTAAAAGCAAATCGTAAAGGACCGTTTTAGTTTTAAATTGTTGGTATTTTTATTCACATACGGTAACAAAACCCTTCAATTTATTACAATTTCTTTTAGTCTTTATTTTTCATTCTTTGGGTTTCACTGTTACCATAGTAACTGGTAGTAACGCATTGGTCCGTACAGAAAATCAGTTCGGCTCTTGGTCCGTTTCTAAAACCATCCGTAGTGAAACAAATAGGTGTTCTTCGGTTGCAATAGTTTGACTGCAGGGAAAGGAGATTGGCTAATTGTAAACGTGGGGTATGGATAAAGTTTGAAAATCAAGATTACCTGATAAATACTTGATAACGAGTTTTACTCATCGGCGTTATATCACCCTGGCATTGTGTAAGCAGAAGAAAAGTGACTGATGCCGTGCCGACTGTAACGACAAATTAATGTTAACAGGTTCGACGAGGTGGAAACTTGGCTCTAGCTAACTAGAACAACCTGTACTGGTGTGGTTTAACAGCATGGACCCATTTGTAAAATTCACAAGTCAGAGTCAGGGAAGGGACCGCATATTCAGGTGAGCTTTTCATCGCTTTTGTAACCAGCTCGTACAAACGTTACTTTATTTTCTTGATAAAAACGGGAAAGTTACCGCATGACTGTATCCTTCTAACTTTCCCCCTTCATCTGCTTCTTGTTTATTTTAGGGCAGCTCAGTATGCTTGTTCACTCGCTGTTTATTTACTTCGAAACAACTCGGACAGAAAGGACCTTGTGGCAAAACTTAAAAGTCTGGAAACCAGCTTGAGCGCTGGACGAAAATGTGAGTAACTGTTGAGGGAGTTAGGAGGCGTTCAGTGGCTGCGGTTAAATTGGATTTCAGTTTCAAATCCACTGTGTGGTTGTCCTAATTTATTGCATTGGTTTCTGTGAACATGGGTGGTTCTAAAAACTGTGATGAATTCAAAGAGCTTGTTTTATTTTTGACCATCAGACAGAAATACAGTTATTCAAACTAAACAAACGCATCATACATTTGGTTAACAAATGACTTGAATCTTGTCTCTCTGTTGAGTTTGTCTATGAGCACTGTATTTCTTCATCATCAAGGCCAGTAATTCTGCCAAGGAGTGCACAAATGGACAATTTTTTTTCTTTTCTTGGCAAACTGTCTACTTAAAACTTAGACAGTGTTGTTCTGTAGCTTTCTCTTTATCTCACTGTAAGCTGGGATAAAATCTGCACCGACTGTTGCTGCAAATGACGGTAATTCTGATAAAAGTACCACTCATAGATGTGCTTACTTTAGAATTCATGTGGAATTTGACACATTTTGTACCTTGACATTTGGTAGCTTTAGTATGAATTAGGTAAAGACTGAAATGAAACAGGCTTTGCATGGAAATTAAGGATATGGCCGTGCCTTAGAGCAGCTTCTTTTGTTATGCCGCAGCTGAGCTGTGTTAAGGCCAAGGCCAAGATCTGTTTGTGCACCAACTAATGATCTCTTTAAGGAACTTTGCTGCCTCTAGGGCTGGCCTGCCTGTCTTTGTGTTTCTGGGTGAAGGGTCATTTATGACTCCCAATTTAAAATGTGATAACGTGTTGTGAAAGGTTCAAAAGTTTAAAATGAAGAGACTGGGGTGAATTGATGTTGTTCCAGTATGTAAACACAGATAGGCAAATAGTGAAAAGATGCTGTAGTTAATTTTCTGTGTACCTTAACTGTATTTCCATCTGTTGTGGGCTGCTATAATGAAGTGTTGACCTGCCATTTCATATTAAATTGATTACTGCTCTAATACCCTTTCATGTCCTCCTCCTTTGTCAGTGCTCAGGCTGGGAAATGCAGCAAATTCCATTGAGGCTGCTAAGCGAACCGTGCAGCTCTCGGACCGAGTGCTGCGCCTGTGCCTTACTGTGGCCAACGTGAGCCGCACCCTCTACTTTATCTGTGACAATGTACTTTGGGCCAAAAGTGTCGGTCTTATCCGCAATATCGACAAGGAACGCTGGAGTTTAAACTGCTTCCGCTTCTACTTCTTCTCATTAGTTATGCATCTCAGCAGAGATGTTTATGCGGTTCTCCAGGTGATGACAAAGAGGTCAAGAGATAAAAACTTTAAACAGAGAATGGATCAGCATCTCACTGAGAATCCTGAAGTAGCTGAAGTTGTCGTCCCTCACCTGGATGGCTTTCTCTTTCTGCTTTTGGAAACCCTGAAATCACACCCGGACCTTGCCTTGGACTCTGTGAAAAACATCTGTGATCTCTTCATTCCCTTAGATAAGCTTGGTTTATACCAGTCAAATGGGGGAGTGATCGGATTCTGTGGTCTGATATCATCGCTGATTGGGATTGTCACCCTCACACAGCCCAGGCTAAGGATTGCACCGTGATGACACGGGCAAAGTTAAATATTACAAAGCGATTACAGATCAAAGAGTTAATCACGTCAGGTGCGTTCAAGAGGTCGCTGGAACTGTAATGGTGGACAGAGGTTAAAAACAAAACCAGCACATTTTACAATCCCTGAGTCAGTAATAACTAATGGACTTGTACTTTTTTTAGAATTACTGGATTTCTCTGTTTTGCACAATATCTGGAATTAATTTTGAAAGGGAGCAAATCGAGTCGATATAGAAACTTTGTCTATTTGTTGTACTTTAGAACATCCAATGACAGGTACTTTTGTATTCCAGTCTTGCACAACACCAGCTGTTTTACACTGTAGTAGAAAATAAGGGCTACTTAGTGGTTATGAAAAAGAAAAAAACTTACTCTGTCACTTCTAAGTTCACTGTTTTTCTTGTTTTTCTGCTTTGTACTTAAAATGAGGCAAAACTTGCAGCACCAGTTTCAGAGAGTTTCTTCGGTTTCTTTCTTTTGGCGTTGGCTGAACGTGAGTAATTTATAGGATGTATGTTACGAATAGAAGATGTGTTTGAAAAATGAATAAAACTATGCAACAATGTTTGTATTATAGAGAGAGTCACCTTTTAAACATTCTAATAAGAACATATCTGTGAATTGAATACTCGAGACACAGAAACTCACCGGTCACTTTGTTAACTAGACGTGTTAAACTTCTCTTTAACGCAAATGTCTAACTCAATGCGTTTAGTTGTGTAGACGTGGTCAAGACGAACTGTACAAGTTGAAACTGACCATTAGAATGGAGAAGAAAGGTGATCTAAGAGTGGCACTCTTTGATTCTGTCATAGCCTTGTGCTTCTATATCTGTAGTTCACAGAGTCAAATACAGGAGTGATTAGCTCCAACAAAATGATGTGAAGTAAATATCCAATGATGCAGTTCTCTGGGGAAAATGCCATTTGGTGCCAGAGACGAGGGGGATGTCCAGATTGCATTGTGCTGATAGGAATGGCAATGTTAACTCAAATAACCACTTGTTAAAACCAAAAATTGTCTCTCCCAATGTACAACACATAGACCCTTTTAGCATTTAAGATGGGCTACAGCAGCAGAAAAACACACCAGGTGTAACTCCTGTCAGCTAAGAACAAGAAACTGAGGCTACAGTTCACACAGACACAATACAATTGGGCAAAATTACTCTGGAAAACGCTGTGTTTGAGTCCAGATTTGTCAATTCAATTCAGTTCAAGGCCTTGAGGCACTTTATACTGCAGGGTAAAGACCCTAAATAACACAGAAGAAACACCAACAATCTGAACCATGAGCAAACACTTTAGTGACAATGGGACATAAAAAAAAAAAAAAACCCTTTAACAGGAAGAAACCTCACCTACCAGAAACCTGGGCACAAAGACACCATGTGAAAGAGAACCAAGGATTAATAATATAACTAATGATTAAATGTAGAGTGGTGTATAAATATATATATCAAACATTCAGATGCAGGGTCAGAGTTTGCATAAATAATAAAAACACATGGATTCATCCTGTATTAATGAGGCTGGTGGTGTAACCTACAACCACAGTGTACTCTGATGACTACTTGTAAAATAACATGCCAGGCAGCTCCGAAGGCAAAAGTACGTCTAACCCACTATTCTAAGGAGCTTGGAAAGAAAAGCGTCTGGACTTTTTTAAGTTTCTTGAAGACGTTTAACCTGTAATCCGAGAAGCTTATTCAGTTCTAAGAGCAACTGGTGTACGCGTGACACAGCAAAGAAGAGCCATCTCAACGGGACAAGACTCAGCTGTTCATCTGCATCTAAAGGACAAACGTCACTCTTTCCTGGATGCCAATTTTCACATTTTGGACAGAGAAGACAGATGGTTTGAAAGAGGAGTGAAATAAGCCATCTATGTCCACTGTGAACGGCCATCTTTGAACAGAGGTGGTGATTTACACACCCAACTGTCTGCCATCTATAATCCTGTTTTGAGATCCCTTCCCAGACGCCTTATCGCCCACTCACATCAGTATATCACATGATAGGGTGGGGCTAGGTTTCACTATGGGTTCATCAGAAACCTTGGCTGATTGTGACCTACACCCGTTTTCACACCTTGGCTCCTGTGATTAGGTAGGGGATCAATAGGGCTTAAAATCTGGGACTCTACAACAGTTGCTCTTAGAACTGAAGAAGCTTCTCGGATGAGAAATGGAACGTCTTCAAGAAACTTAGAGAAGTCCAGACACTTTTCTTTACAAGCTCCTTAGACTACAATGACCTGGATGACAGCAACCTTCACAGACATACGTCTAACCCAGTACTGCTTTGTTTTTAAAGCAGACGCTTTAAAAACTGTTCAAAAATGGAGCAATACTGCCCTCTTGAGGAAGTATGACGCACTGTTGAATTGAAAAGACCTTTATTTTTCAATTTCACCGAGACAATACACATTTTTCTTGAAAGCTTTTCTCAAGAGGATGACATGATAACGCATCCACAATCAAAAATTGCAAAAATATATCCTGTTTCCCTTTCATCGTACTTGGGTTTTGCTGTGTAAAGAATGAACAAACTATGCAGAGATGAATTCAATAAAAGAACAAACACAGAACATAATAAATACATTTGCTCTCCT
The DNA here is from genome assembly GCF_900408965.1 of Simochromis diagramma. Lineage (NCBI taxonomy): Eukaryota > Metazoa > Chordata > Actinopteri > Cichliformes > Cichlidae > Simochromis > Simochromis diagramma. The sequence continues at coordinate 9,986,279 of NW_024386801.1, forward strand.
AGCTAGATCAAATGCAGTGATTTCTAAAAGAAGAAGAAGAAGAAGACGAAAAAAGGGTCATTTCACATTTTATCATGGCTTTTTTTTTTTACCAGTACCAAATAATATGTGGAAGTGGGTTGCCAGGTTGGAATCAAAACCAAAACATAAAAGTCCAGGCTGTTCTTTCAAATGCACATGTGAGCAAATATCAAGCAGCTTCTATAATTTTGGAAAAATCCAGCTTGTCCTAACTGGAATAGTTACACATTTCAAAAGGCATCTGAGATTAACTTTATCAAAAAAAAAGATGAAAAAAGCACTTTGAAAAGTGGCACAGTGTTAAACTACAAATTTATAAATACTGCAGCCCCAAGTTTCCTTTTTCCAGAATACCGATGATGGTTATATGTAGAATCACTCTGCTCTTTGAATGAAAGGCACCTTTAGTAGTTAGCTACTGTGACAGTACAAAAAACAGACAGCACTTGAAAAGCACCTTAAAAAAATCAAAGGTGTGGTTTGCCAAAAACACATTTAAACAAATGGAACATTTATCTTCATGATACTGTGATTTTGCCCAGGAAGTTTCACCTCTTCTACGGTTTATTTGATCATTGTAAAAGGTTCTTATTTGTAAGTGTGAAGCCCTTCATTTAATAGAAATAGTTAAATTGCGACTTTAAACTCTCGTGATCTAGCTGGTGCTCCATCCTGCCAACAGTAGAAACATTTTAGTACCTTTCTTGTGCCAAATACAAATAAACTGTTTTGTATTTTTAAGAGCCTCTTGTGTTTTATTACCACTGAAGCATCTGCTGCTTTTTTCTAGTACCAGCACAAATGCTACGGGTGTTTATCGCGTATTTGCTTGGTTGCTCAAACCAGTAAATCTTAAAGAGATCTGGTCCTGAGAAGATAACCAACCAGGCACATTAACTAAATGATCCCTTTTCTGTGTACTGGGGCTTAAGGAATCTAGTTCTGGTAATACTGAATGTTGAAAGCTGGTGCTTCCTGGGCTTACAATTTTCCCCTTCCCCAATCATCAGTGCAGATAAATGTATCTTTCTTGGAAACTTTCATATGTGCCGAGACAGAGGAAATGTTACTAGTCTAAAATCCTTCAAATATATCAGAGTACTGAATGAATTAAAAAGAAACAAAAAAGTGATGATTGCAAAATAGCAAAAAGACCCCACCGTCTATTTGCACTGACAGAATCAAGAGGACCTTGGTTTTGCAATGATTTCTGCAAATATTCCTCCTGATAGTGGTGCTTGCTAGGATTGGACGTGATTATCTGACAGATAACGAAACGACAAATGAAGCTAAAAATACAAAAACAACACAGATAAGACAACTGCTGCACAACACCTATCCAGTAACTGAGCTATCCTTCAAACTAAAAAGACATTTACAGAAACAGTCTGAGCTGGTTAAGCAGAGACAATTTCAGAACTGGGGTACCAGGATTGTGGAAATGTCAGACATAATGTACATGTCAAGGCAAATATTGGCTTCATTCTATCATTTTTAGCCACCTTTAAGACAACTGTTGTTAGTATAGCTACACTGATGCAAATGTCCAGAGAATACTGAAATCTGATCTGCTTATTTGCACTTTAGGCTAATTCGGGTGAAATAAAATGGCAGGTGGTGGTTAAATGAAAACATCTAAAAGTCTCGCCAGCAGCCACTAGAGGTCAGTCTGCTCCTTACACGCAGCCGAACCAGAGTGGTTTGAACTTAGTGAGCGACCTACAGTGCCATACTCCCTGTGGGGCTAACAATTACACAGTAAAATTTATAAAGGCTTTGCTGTCGCATTCAGCAGAATAATATCAAAATGTAACACCCACTCAAGTGAATTATGCTCTCACCCCATTTTTTTTTTTTTAAATAACCAAGGTGTAAACACAGCATGCTCATGTATGTCAGTAAACCTGTCACAAAATAAATTGGGAGAGATTTCTGAATCAATAGTTGTTTTTTTTCCTCACTAGACACTAAAAGGCAATTCTTGGTACTGTAGGCTACATGTGGGTGAAAGTGACAGAAACTGTGCACAAGCACTTTCTCAAAAAACCAACGTTATAGCACTGCGAGGAGTCGTTTTGTGGCATTTCAACATTTCTCAGAAATGAAACAGTACGCTAGCAGAAAGCTACAGGACAAAATCCATCATTGAAAAAGCCTAAAGAAGCAGATTTTAAAGAGAAATCGACTTTTCAGGGTCTCAATCCTGCAGAAAAGGTGTCTTGTGTTGTTGTTGTCTCGTCGTAATGAAATATAAATTAATTAGTAAATTATGATCTAGTCTAAAGAGAGAAACTGTTCATGGCACGGTCCTATCGCTGTCAATATGGGATCTGATCATTGACTGATCAATCATCATTTGACTTTCTATCAGCAAAAAGCGCATAAATTTCTCTATTTTTAAATATAAAGACTTTAGTAGCATTTGTTTCCCCTCTAGGACTGATTGTACCATCACTTTTAATACTTAAAAATCAACACTTTTTTTTAAGGTTTTTTTTTAGTTCAGATGGGATAAAGGAGAATTTTTAGGCAGGAATGATCACACCCATTGGCTTTCACCGTGTCACGTTTTACAGCAGAAAGAATCCAGCGGCAATCACAGCTGTAAACCAGATGGTGTCGAAGGGTAACATCGGATCATGAGTCCGTGGTCTCGGCCCGCTTTTTGGGAAAAAAAAGAAAAAGAAAAAAAGAACCTCGCTCCTCGATTACATCAAGACCAAGGAGTAAAGTGAATAGTGTCTCAGCGGCTTCAGGACCCATCCGGGCAGTCTTTGGGTCCGTTAGGAGTCTTTTGGTCCAGTCGTATTACACCCTGCCGAAGGGCCGAGGCCGATCACTACGAGAGTCCCTGCGCTCTGTCGTATTCTGTGATCAGGCCTTTGATATGCGACAGTTTCTTATGGAGGTACTCGCATCGCTTTTTCTCTTCCCGATACCCAGGAAACTTCTGCAAGAAAGAGGAAGAGAGTCCAGTTAGATGTTGTTGGCTTCAACCTGATTTTATGAGAAGATGCTTATCTTTGCTTATCTCTGATTATCAGTAGATAAAGAATTTTTAAAAAGAGCCATCGATGCATATCAGCAAAAAGGAATGGTTTGATATGAAGATAACGTGGCTAACATATCTTAGATGATGTCTTGAGATAACTCTTTTAAAACCAGAATATGTTTTTGTGGTTCTTGTACACCACTGAATAAAAGTGTTTAGATAAAAAAAACAGCAATAAGTCTTACTTTTTTGTACTTGCGATACTTCTGTAGTATTTGTTCCTCCATAAGCTGAAAAAGCAAATATAAGAAAAGGTGTTAGTGTGCCATATGATCTGATCTGTTTTCTATTGTGGTGATTTACAAGAAACGGAGCAGCTAGAGTAGCCTCCAAAACCGGACAGTACCTTGTACTCTTGTGTTCCTGGAGAGAGAGTGTTGATCTTTGAGCCCAACTGAACAAACATCTCTGTTATAGCCCCAATCCGGTCATGAAGAGCTCTGTATTCATCGTACTCGGCGCAGAAGTCCTCATTATACTTCTGACGCTGCTCCAGCGCAGTTATGATGCTGTATTTTCTAAAGAAAATGAAAGAAAGAGAGGAAAACATTGACTTTTTTTTTTAAAAGCCAAGAAGCAGAGCCATCGTTTCCTGTGTTTCCAGTAGGTGGCACTGCACATTGGCAGATTTCAAGGCCCGAAATGTAACTGATTACAGCCTAATATGTTGACCAGATGTACGAATAAAAAGCTTTTTTTTAAAGTAATTGTCAGGGAAGCTTTGTGGCATGTTATTTAGATGTGCATTTTTTCACTATATATAAATATTTTGAAGCTGAACTTCAACAGTCAGCCAGACTCTGAAACCTAAACACCTCAGTGAGAGATGAATCTCTTCTAAATCTGGTAATATGACATAAATAACAAAGCCGGACACAGAACATATTTAATCTTACGTTAAATAATCAGGCAGATCCTCTGCTGTGCCACAGCTAACAGGTGTTTTCTCTCCCTCATGGCCTGTAGATAGGAAAAACACACACATCGAAAAAAGGTTAAAGCGCACTGCCAATGCAAATGTGATAATGTGGCCATCATATCAAGGCTGACGGACTCATTTATCTCTGTGTCTGATAAGATTTCCGAGCCGAGGCAAGCGGTGACGCCAGCAGCCCCGAGTAGGAGGCAACCGCTGCCTGCTGACTCGCTCGACCGTAGGTCACACAGCTGTTCCACAGTCAATCATCAACAGGCTAAACACAGGGTGACAGTGTGCGAGTTTTAACCGCTCATCTAAAATCATTAAAATTGAGAAAAATATATCGATTTCTCCTTGTGGTCTTCCAGAAACAACATATATAAAATATAGAAATTCTAACAGCTGAAGGGTTTCGTGGCCTGCACAAATAAGACTATGATGATTGGTGGCTGAACAATAGGACACGCGGAGGGTGACAATAACATGACATTTTATAGTTTTATTGCTCTTTACCTTGGAGATTTTCTTGATTCTGCTTCAGGTCTGGGCTAGTTTCTATCCAGTCTGCTTTCAGGCGTTCTCTTTCTTTGTCTTTGTGTTTTTTGGATCTTTTCTTTTTATGTTGGCTGTTGGTGAACTGCTGGTCATTGCACATGGAGGTTTCAGTGTGCGGAGGCTTGGCGGTGGGTGCAGTCGGAGCTGCTTCAGTCCTCTCCGCTTTGGGAACCGTGGATGACCCGCTGAGTTTGTGTGGCGAGTACAGACCGTTTGGGCTCCCCTGAAGATGATTGTTGGTTTTGTCAAACTCTGTTTTAATGTGTCCGCTAGAGTTTCCATGACTAGAGGAGCTACGAGCCCCATTGGTGCCAAAGTCAGCATGGGAGGGCGACTGCAGAGGCTGGCACTTGTCTAATAGCCTTTGTCTTTTGGGGGTTTGAATGTTGGATGGGTCCAAAGCTGATGGGCGTTTCTGGGGGAAAAGAAAACACAAGTTTGCAAAGTATGATCAGAAATATTCTTCTTACTTTATGGTTGCTATTTTTTGAATTCATTTTAATTCAAAGATTGGCCCATTTCAAATGCTTTTACATCAATAAAAAGCTACAGCAAGCAGCACTTTTGCAAAAATTCCACAATATGTGACGATTACAGTCAGGCTCTGGCTCAAAGGGAACAAAATCATCTTAATAGCATAAATTCACACATTAAATTTGTTTAATTTTAGATTCACTGTGGATGGGTTGAAGGCTGCTTATGTGAGAAACATGTTGTTTGATGTTTTCTCTGCCGAGACTAGTTACTTGGTGGAGTCTGGTTGTTAACAATTGCTCCTTGCCAGGAAACAGTCTGGCACATAAACATGTTAATCTACCCAGATCCAGCTACATGTGCTAGAGGGAGAAGTTCGCTGCCAAGGTCTTGAAGGAGAAAGGAGCTTTCAGCTGCAGTTTGGTTAAGTTTAAGTAAACAAAACTGCAAAGTTAAAGAAGAAACAACAGCATTAACAACTTTTTAAAGAACACAAAAGAAGAGCATAAAACCTTGAAGGCTAACTTTTCCCTTATTTAACATAGAGGATACAAGACTGGTGTCAATTTTTCCATATCGCTCTGGGCATTCTTGCCCAGAGCGATATGGAAATATGCATTTCCCTAAATGTCAAACAATATCCATGTTTACACAGTGTACTGTGAATCTGCATAAGAGGAAATTCCCTGTCTATTCTTAGTCTAATAAGACAGAAGCAACAGGGGGGGAAAAAATTACGTTGAATTACCACAGAGAGAGTTTTGGCAGGACTGAGCTGTGAAGGAGAATCCCCGGGAGTTTTGTGGAATGAATGGTTGGACTGGGGACTCTTCAGCTGGCTGCTGTGGAGTGGCTGAAGCTTCCTGAGGAAAGATTGAGAACACAGCACCTTCAGTTGGACAGCAGCTTCAAGGTAAATTGCCTGTGAAGCTAAACAGGAAGAGCCAGTATATAAGTCACAACGTTTTCTTTGGCAGATTCCTGAGCAAGCACATGATAAATTATCATTTACTTTGATGTGGAGATGACAGCCTTTTCAGAGAAGCTCTAATCATCAACCTTACAAAACTGCATTTTTCTCCCTCCTCGTTTTGCTTTTTGCACGTTTCTGTGGCACAGTTCGTGTCTTCGGTGATGAAATCCACAAGGGGGCAACCACAAAGACAAAACACAGGCCGGCGTAAGAACAATAGCAGCTGATTTAACCTCTGTAAGGGTAAACACTATTTTCTGGTAATCTGCTTCCTACAGCTCCTTCCTCAAACAGATGCCACTGCATAAAGTCACTTCCCCCAGTGGTTTCAAACCTCTTCATTAATGCGCAGTGCAGTTCAGAACAGATTAACATCAAGAGGTACATGAGAGTAGTAAGAAAGCCTTCACAACAAGGACCTTCCCCAATGCACGGATAAACTACAAGGAAGAAGCGTACAGTTTGCACAGTTTACAGTATGTGCACAGCGTCACAGCTTTATCACACTTGGCGAATCATTCGATGACTACAATTGTAAGACTTTTACACTCAGTGGGGGTGGTGAAAAAAACAAGGGAGATTGTGCAATCAGACAACAGCACTTCTTCCAAAATTCTCATGAAGCACATGGCCTGCATGGCTGGCAGGCTGAGGAAATGCACGAGGGGTGGAAGCTCACCATCAACAGCTCAGCCTTGCAACTCTGAGCGCTCCACGCTAATGCCATTTGGCAACACGGCGCAGGGAATATTTTTCGGCGCTTTGATGTGTCCATTAAGCGATTCATCAGTGCGGAGAAGTAGCTCATTTAGTAGCTCCTCTTTCAAAATGATCACAGCAGACTTCTACATCAATCCATTGGCCTTTCGGTGTTAACGCCAGCACTGTCACAAAGCATCTATCGCTTTCTTCTAGCCTTATCTGCCTACGAGAAGTCTCTGAAAATCTAAAAAAGAACTTAGGGGTAATGGACATATGCTTCATTTTATGCTGCCAGTCAGACACTTATATTCGTGTGATAATGGACTAAACCCAGCAGGCGGTTAGTTTAGGATAATCTCCTTCCAGCGCCCCAGTTTTTGTATAAAAAAAGGAATAATATATTAATTTGTGAGATGCCAGTGGGTGGATATTTTATCTTTACGCTGAGCTGAGCTGGTTGTTTACCCTGTTTCAAGTCCTTTTGATAAGTTAAGCTAACCAGTTGTTGGTTTTCTAAAACATTTTGCTTTTTAAAGTCTCTCAATGGAAAAAATACCTGAAAACTTAATTCTCACCTGATCAAGAGTCGGTGGATGAGCTGCTTCTCCTCTTCTAGATATCCAGGCCATTCTCTCTGGACGTGTCTGTAGAGCTCATCCTTCAGAGAGTAGCTGTGGTCTTTAGGGCTCAGTTTAGCAACCTGAAAACCCCCAAAGATTTCAGTCAATCCACAGGAAAAAAGAGATTGAGTATAAAAATAAAATAGATCCAGCTGCGTTTGGCTTTATGTGTAAGTAAAAACAAAAACTACCTGTGTCTGATAAACAGTTTAACCCTAATCCCGCTGATACAAATCTGCCCAAACCAACCACTTTCAATTTTGAAAGTAGTCAGATCCCAGCTGGAGACAACACGCCCCCCCCCTCCTGTCAAAACACAATCTTCTCGTCCAGAGATAATTAAAGCAGAGCCCTAATTACAGCTACCAGCGGCGGCACAGTCTCCACTCGATGATTGCAGTGGGACACTCAAACATTGTGAGCACAGGAAATATGCCTGAAAGAAACTAAACTGACGTCACTTTCTTTTTTTTTCAAGCACAGTTTTTAGCTGCATAACACTAAGCTAGTTATAGCGGGTGTATAAATAGTAGTTTACTAGTAAATTGCATGTTGGGCTTTTATTTATGTTTGCATGGTCAGTCTTTAACATGATAGGAAAAAAAGCAGCCTGGTTTGTATTCACCTGAATTTTTTTTTTACTTGTTGCATTTGAGGAAATTTCTCATTAGTGGGCAAGGTGTTTACATAGCATTTTACCAGATATCTCACCTCTTCCAGTACTGAGGTCAGGTCAGCCTTGTCCTTTGGAGTTGCCCGCTCCCTATCCAGCCACAGCAGCAGCTCGGGTTTCCTGTAGGGCTTTAAGGCCAACAGATGAATGATGCGATCCCTCAAAGGCCGGTGTGCCACAGGGCTGGGAACCAGGCTCCTCTTGTTGTTGGGGGAGTGCTTGTTGTTGCTATCTGAGCTTGACACCAGACCTTGTTTCCGCTGGACCTTCACACACTTGCCTAAAGTCAAAACAAAGCAGCTTACTTTGATTAGAGATAGGAAATTAAAAGGTTATCGGTGTAATAATCTCAGGCTGATGAAAGGCAATACAGTCGCTACCCTGTACAAAATTTACAGATTATAACTGATCTGATAACAGGATTCACAGTATCCTGTAATAGCGCAGCCAACATGTTGGGGCTAATCCAGTCCTCAGGCCAGATATTCAAATACAACCTGGTTTTGAAAGACCAACCTGCGAGGGAGTAAGTGTCGCCAGTCCCCTTAAGTGTAACCCAAACGAAGCACATGCACGACTTGCAACGCTCTCATCCTAATCGCGAAAATCAGTTTTAACGTGTAAATAATTTAAACACTGCGCTCTCTGCACATATGCAGAGGCAGTGTTCTTTAGAGTGGAAAACAGTGAGTGGGTTAGATAGCACGCTTAGCTGCCGTGTAAACAGGAGAGCGTTTAAACTAAAGCAACTAACAGAGAGAACCTTTCTCAGTTGGACCGAGGCAGGCAGTGCTTATGGATATCTACAGACTGTAATCTCATTATAGCTGTAACACATGCTTTGAGGTTGCTGTAGGTCAAACGCTAACAGTGCTTTCACGGGGACAGTGTGGCAGACTGTGCTGTATGTACAGATGATGCTTTACAGCACAGTGATAATGTGAAAACTGCTGATATTTACACTCTAACAGTAATTTGCAGTTTTGGCAGTATACAGTATTTCATGCTTCTTGCACAAGCTTGTTCCAACAATTTACCCATGTCGTGTCAATTTTAGGCAAATATCCACCCTGCTCTGAAACAACCTGTAGTGCAACTTTCCAGCAAGCAGCGACTAGAGCCATTGTTTCACAGCAATAAATTAAAGCAGCGCTTCGGGGAAGTTTTAAGATTCTCAAGGAAGCTTTGCTGACTTTCCATTGTGACCTACTAGAGTTTACACGCTTTGCAGTAGTGCGGGTGTATTTCCGCACATTTACCAAACAGCCTGAGATGGAATTGTATGCAGGAAATGGCTCAATTTATTTTTCTTTTAAGACTTTTTCAAGCTTCCGAGCACCAAAATGTGTGTACTACTGAACATAACCAAAGATTAAATCATACAATACAGTCCAAATTATGTACATTTTTCTATTGTAGCCTGCATTTAGGAGTTGACGTATAGACTCTTTTTTTTTCCTGTACAGTGTAACATTACTGTACCATAAAAAGACGGCAAGTTACCGCAAAATAATTGTGCAGTCTCAACTGCATGCAGTGCATACTGCGATCCATTTCTTTTCCCTCTCTGCAGGAGTGTCCAGGAGACGGTACATGAAAAGACATGTTTAACTGAAACTGGATATTCTGTAACTGCACCAGGATGTCTCCAGTGGTTTTTGACATTTATTATCTGAATACACATGTAAAAGCCTCAGAGGACTATTTCTGTTTTCTTGTACAAATCATAACCTAAGCTAACGCTGGGCTTGAATGCCACCAGGCCTCAGTCAGGAGTCAGGCACAGATCACTACAGGTTGTGTGTGTAAATATCTATTTAGGTGTTTTTAGGAAACATATAAAATGACTAACATTTCAGTTTGTGTAATTACATTTTAGACAACTTCACCAGCATGAGACCTGTTAGCGCATACTTTGTGCAAACTCAATCACATTAATGATGCTGGCAGGGAAACTGGCAAAGTGCCTGAGCAATTTTGTCAGAATGAAAGCAAGAAGAAGAAAAGGTTCTGCTTTCACATGAGTAACTGCAACACGGCACTTTGATCAATTATGTGATAACTTTATTATGTGATAGCACCATATGGTAATTATCAGAAGGATTAAATATTAAAAGGCGGTGGTTTCAAGGCTTTTCGGGAACATAAAAAATTCCAGTTATCTGTCCTTGGTTCCTAAATGCCTGAAGGCTGCTGTGTAAAATGAAGTTGGAAGACACAAGAAAATATCGACGCACGTATTGTAAGAAACGTACTTGGGCCCGGCTTGATCTCAATTGCTGACCGGCTCCAGATGTCTTTCTCCACCTGAGACATGCGCTCTCGGGTCGTCTGATAAGAGTCGTCTGTGGCGCAGACTGTGATCTTGTCCTGAATGCTCCCCTGGCCCTCCAGGTGATCCCTGCCCTCTCTGTGTAAAGAGGGAGGGAGAATTAGGAATTCTAACTGTCACCCAGCATTTTTTTCAGACACCATGAGGTGCTGGAAAATACCAAAATAAGACCAATATTTTCCATTTTTTTAAACTTTTTTATGTTTCCTAAAATGTGATAAATTCTAGACTACTGTGCAAAAAACCTGATTTCAATTACCTACCTTTGTTTACTTTCTACAGTTTTAACTTGAACACATGTCTGTTATTTGAATTACAGTGTTTTAGTAACGATAAAAATACCTAAACACTTACTTGTAGCACATTTGTAAATGATCAACTCCTCTAGGATTACAAGAAATCATCAATCGCAATCCACAGAGTAATATCACCACTAGCTAAAGATGGAAAAGTTGCCAGCATCAATGAATGAGGCATCAATGAGGGAGGCACACACAGACGAGATGTTTGTTTATTTGTGGTTTATCCATCACAAGCTGTTCGATAAACTACATTTTTTGGAGATATGTTTCTCGGAGATATTTGAGAGAGTGCACGCGGTGAAGCCGAGTCAACAAACAGCAGTCATTGTGCAGCTGTTTTTGTGCACGGCCTGTGCTGTGGCCGGGTTTTCCCGCGCTGCATCACATATAAACACCATTCCTTAGTCAGATAAAGAGACAGTGAATCATTGCTTTTGTACATATGTATATTTAGTGATGTATATCTTTCTCTTGTGTCTGTTTCACCGTGCACATCCTGCTTTACCCTCGCGGAGCGTGGCAGACAAATAAAGATAACATTAAACTTGCTATGCCACCTTGAGTGCAATTAAAGCTTCCCAGCAAGTATTCAAAATAACATAACAAAAGGACAAAGAGACAGATAACCCCATCGCTGGCTCACCAACTTGTTTGACTACAATAAAGTCGCAAATACTATTGCAAACAAACATACTGCCAACCCTTTGTTCCCTTATGCTCTCTCTATTGAAACTGTATGGATCTATCCACGCACCGATGTTTACATCTGACATTTGGTAAGACATAAAAACATAGAGCTGATATCTTTGATTAAATTCCATGTGTCATTCATTTGTCACTTATATCCCATCCATTCATTTTAGCAAAACATCAAATGAACAACTGAAAGGGAAAAAAATCCTGTCATTGTTCCTCCATGACTCTGTGCCAAATCTGGTCCGGTTACCAAGTTAAATTCTTTATAACAAATGTTATGAAGGCTTAATGACTGTATTTCTAACAAGCTGCTCTAATGTAACCTTTTAACAAACCCTTTAACCTGGCAAAGCATAAACACTACTTCTCTGTTTTCAGTTACGTGTGGTCACACCTTTGAGGTCATGGTGGCACGACAGCCTCTGGGTATTTTTGTAGTTGAATAGAGCCTGACGGTGATTCTCTGCCTGTTGTGGTACTATTACCAAAGAGAGAGGCCACTGTTTGGCCTGGTCCTGCGGTCTCACTCTGGTACCAAATTTACTACAAATTCCATTTGTGGTCGACTCTGGAAAGAGTTATGTGTGTGTTCCTTACCCTGAGACATACTGATGAATGCAGTCGAAGCTGGACTGAGGCTTGTCTTTGCTGTCACTGGATAGGTAAAATGAGAAGACTCTGAATCCATCTGGAGACTCAGGAGTCGGTGCGGGGATCTTTACGTACTATCCGAGACAAAAGAAACAAAAACCACGAGTTTTAAAAAACATTGATTTACAGAGTAAAGAAATGCTTATGATCAAACGTTTAAAAGCTGGTCCTTGGTAATCATTAACAGTTCGACAGTGTTCTCTGACATGCTTGAGTGTGTGTGTGTGTTTGCGTGTGCTAGCATTGCTAATTTAAGAGCCGTGTTATGCAACAACCATGTTTTATCTCCCCCAGATATAGCCTCAGCTCATTCAGTGTTATCTCAAAAACACTACCCAAAGTAAAGCAGCCAAACTTACAAACTTTGGGGTTTATTTTCCTGATCTCAGTGACACCTAAATAATCTTTTGTTTGCGGCCCATAACAAGAGGCCTCCCAGGTCACGTATGATGACCTTTAAGTAGTCACAAGAAGAGCCTGTTCGCGAGGCACAACATAACAAAAGCACAGTGGACAACCTTTTCACTCCGGCGATAACCTCTTCTGTCACAGACTGTCCACGGCTCTGTTCCAACAAACAAGCCAGCAGGTTGAAGTCTATTACTTTTAGAAGCCTGTTACATAAAATGACCTGAAAACCCACTTCCACTGAAAGGATAGTTCAACTTAGAAAGTCATTAACCAACAGGTAATATGTCCTTTAAAGCACACTGGGTAGTGGCTCTCTGCTACACTGCCTGCAGCTGTGTTTCAGCCTGAAAATGGGCAGTTTGGCACTTTTGTTGATAGACTGTCCTAGATTCAGATGAAGCCCGTGATTATTGCCCATGCTTTGCAAACACGAGTACGTGTTCACTGATGAGTAGGACTAAATGTTGTTGTTTTTTTTGCCTCTTCAATGGCAGATCCAGTAAAACTCCTCAGGCCAAAGCATGCAGTAGTTTCTTTAAGCACAAGTCTCAAGAAAAAACAAATGTCAGTCAGATGGACTTCTTTAGTTACCGTTCATGATTGATTGATGATGAGCTGACTGAGCTGAGAGCGCTGTCCCCCTGGCAGATGTGGCTGGCAGGACTATAGCTGTCACAAATGCCCAGTCATGCAGCAAAGCCATAAGCACTTTTTTTGCAGCAGGGAGCCAATGAACAGCTCTTCTCCTCCACACCCCTCCTCCTTTTCTAAAAACCCAAGGCATGCCATTCACCCCACCCCCCCATCTGCCCCCAGCTTTCCCTCATGCGCACCCATGTCAACACAAAACGCAAAGCAACACACAAGGCCGGGGACAGTTGAGACTCACAGCTGACCATTAATTTTGACCTATTTATGTCTGACCGTTAACATGAAGAGGTAAAGCAGAGCCCTGCATATGTCGGCTTTGCTTCCCCCCCCCCCCCTTTAACAGTAATTAGAAATGATCAGCCAGAAAAGCATCAAAGTGAGCAGGCATAAGAGGCGAGGCACGTCCTCGGGACCAAAGAGTAAAGTAGTGGCTGCCACGACCAAAATTATAAGTCAACAAAAGTCGCAAATTTGTTTTTAAAATCAGGGTACGGCTAAACAAAGGCTTTGGGATAAAGTGAGGTTGCACTTGCACATTTAGCATTGCAATACTGCCACCACGTCCCCTTTTTCAGTCACTATGAGCTCCTCCAGCCATGCATTAGATCTGCCTGTCACCCCCATCGGTGCCACCTTGCACACTTCACATTCTAATTCTAATCAATGTCACTTAGGTCAGACTGTTTAGAGGTCGTCCCCCATTTCATTCACAGCTTCCTTTTCAAGCTTCATAACCATATGTCTTTTAACCCATTAGTTCCCACTTCCTGACTTCTCGAGGAGAGCCTTTCTACATAGCCGCAGGATAACAAACTTTAAAGCGCCAGACGACTATAAAGCCTGAACAATAACCATAGCTCAGTTTATTTAAATATCACAAATTTACAACAAACGTCAACCTAATTGTAAGGTTTGTATTGTAAGGTAAAGCTCATACAACATTAGAGACAGAAACAGCAACCCAATAATCCCCTATGACCAAGCACATAGTGACACAGATGTTTTATATTGTGCTTACTTGCTTTCTTATATTATCAACTAAGAAGACCGATGACACTCATACCTTAGAATATATATGAAGCTACAGCTACACCAAGTAGCTTGCCTGCGTTAGCAATAAAGCTCAGAAAAGAAAAGAGAGATAAGGTATCTATAGCTAATCAGCAGTAATTGTGGAACTATCACATGACCCACTGTCTCATAATTCCAAGAAAAGCTATCAAACTATATCAGACAGGAAACAGTTAATCATGAGAAAGGGTTAGCTGGTATCAGTTAACTTGTAGAGGCTTGATGACACTTCCTCTTTGCTTTGAGAAAGTGGGAGATCTGAAGAATATCACTGAGTATGCAAGATTAATGCAAGCTTGAATATCAATTTATTTATTTATTTGTTTATTCAAGCAGAGCATTTGGAAAAATATTACAATTTTTCATTTAACATTTTAAGTCCAACAGCTTTTTGTAGCTAGTGAGTGATATCATGGATATTTTCAATGTGGAATATGTCCAACTAAATAATTGTCTTGCACTTCTGTGAATAAAAAACAGAAACCAGGAACTACAATTTTAATGCAGAAATTCAACCACCCTTTTATTTTAACCCTTTTTTTTTACATTTCGGAAAATAAGGTTTGCGAGGCCGCGACAGATCATGATGAAGCGCTCAGTAAGGGTTAGTCGCACTGAACCTAAAAATGCGAGTCATTTACTTGAAGAATTTAGGAGTCACTGTCTGTTATTTTGTAGACACGTCTGCAGGCACTTGTCCTTTACAGCTAATCATGTATCTGCGTCTTTGGTGCCTCCTGAGTTTGAACAAGTCTCAGAAGGAAAATGCACAAACATATGCCTAATATTATTTCTTTAACTGCTCAAAAATGACTAGAACAACACTGCTGCTACTTTCTTACCAAAATTGATTGTTTGAACAATAAGTTTTTTGTATGTTATCTTGTAAAAGCTTAGAGCACTAAATAACATTTTTCTCTGACTTGTTACCTGGTTAAATTGCTACTTTTTTGCTTTATACCAACAGCAACTAGTAGTGCTGAAGTATCAGCAAATACAGGTTTATCTGTTTATAATTTTAAATGCTGCAGAATACACTAATTATCACAGTCAAGTGGACTTTTGATGTGGTAACTCAAGGATAGAACTTGCACCAACAGGTCTGTTATCCCAAGGCTGCTGTCAGTCACGTAATAGGTGTAGATTTACATAGAGACGCTGAGTCATACACATATGGAGCTTTGGCCTGATCCCCTGAGGCCGCCAGTGTGTGTGTGTGTTGTCTTTTTGTCTTTTTTTAGGCAGAGGAACCTTCACACCCTGACGGGTCACACGGAGGGAGAGAGGTCAAATATTTGACTGTTTCAGTGGAATGTCAACAGAGAGGCTATTATCAGTCAGAGCTCAACGCTCAACGCTGAACAAACAAAAATACAAACAAAAAGAAAATAAACTATCCAATCAAAAAAAAGAGTGTAATTGGAAATTGGTTATAGAAGATCCACACACAGCTTTTATATGCAGCTACTAACTCAGAGATAAATGAGTAGCTAACATCAAAGAAAAACGCAGCTCCATTACCCAGAGGTCACTGAAACAATATTTACTTCTTCGTGTGCTTGCTGCTAATGACTTTTCATTTTAGTTCAGTACTAGTGACAAACTATCTCGAAACATTTTATTCTAGGGGGTTTAGTTGTAATAGGAAAATATGTCAGTTGAATTATTAAAAATGCGCTGTTGAACGCCATTTGAATAATTTCTGACTTCTGTCTTGATTCCTGCTGTAAAAAGTTCATAATTATGGAGATAACTATTAATTCAGGGTTACTTGTCCGGTTCAGAACGTGGCAAAGAATTCATTAAATTGCTTATGTGCTACAGTATTCCAATTATGATTGTCGAGTCCTTTAATCTGACGATTAATTAATCAGAGAAAAGCTTAATCGGGTATTACTATGATCAGAGCGTGCTATTAACACGTGTCAGTTTAATATATTTGAGCAGCTTAATATTAAGAAGCACACAGCGGTGAGAGCTGTGTGCAGCACTGCTTCTCATTATTATGGCGAGAGTAAAAGTTTAGCTGGAGGACAGTTACAGTTCGAGCAACAAAAAGGCGAGCCATAGCACCTTGTCAGTGCGGCCCCCCCATCGAGCGCACGGGCTAGTACAATAACTGCCTCTGTGGCTGTAGCCCAGGCACATCTGCTACTCCAGGCCCTGTGTGCGGAGATGTCAAATACTTTCAAGCTGTTTTAAGGTGTGAACTGGACTGGAACAGAAAACCTTGGCAGGGGTCTCAGCAGTTGAACAAGGACAAAGGGCACCGATGGTGATGTCCTTGTAAAACTTCATCTGTAACTCCTCGAGCATGTTTAAACTGCTCATCTTTGATGAGGTTAAACAGAGTTCTTAACCCTGTCTTTGTGTGACAAGAGCGAGGGGGGGAAAGGGATCATTAATGAGATCTACGTTTGCCCACCTCTGTGCTACGCGCAAGCCAAACATCTGCAGAAAAAGATGAGAGGATAGTTTTTCCTCTCTTTCTTTCTTTTCTTTGCTCTGCAGACGAATGCGAGGAGGCCAAGGTTCCCAGCTCTGGTATTTGGCATGGTGGCACTGAGCAGGCGCCTGGATATGTGATTTACTCTGAAGCCTCTGCCTCCTGCCCCTGTCTGTACTGACACTAGTAACCATTGTCTTCTCATCTGAGCCTACTCAGCCATAGCTGCTCTGTGAGCTGCCCATCTTTTGTTCTAGCTTCTTCCCCCACAAAGCTGAGTGCAATGGCCTGTCGGGCCGCCTGGATTATTCATGAACAGCAGGGACGTGTGGCTGTGTGTGTTGTTGGGTGGTAAAGGGAGGGATTGGGGGTTTGGGTGTGTGCGTGGAAGGGATGGGGGTGGCGTTGACTCCCAGTAGAGCCAGTGCATGAAGGATGGCCCTAAATAGTCTTCCTTTAGGAATGTGTATCTCAGTAGAAGAGGGGGATGGATCCTGACTGGAACTAGTGTACTGGTTATGTTTCTTTTTAAAAAAAAATACAGTTTAATATATGAATGTAACTTAAGATTGACAGTAATAATAAAACAAAGGAGAGGAATTTGTTATTAACGTTCATTTGTTACAGTGTGAGCAACATATCCACTGTGACAGTTATTAAAATCAAAATTACATACCCTCAAAGATTCATTTAGACCTCTTACAGTGTGAACTGAGCTTTCAGTGAGGGTGGATGGATGTGGCGGTGATGCTTGAGGATCTATTCATCGAGGGGGGTTGGTAGATACAGGAAAAGCAAAAGAAGCGGGGGTGGGGACTGACGGGAGTTGTTGTGGGGATATGGGGATGGGCAACTGTCGAGCAACCCCCAAGGTACTGCCTGTTATGCCAAGCAGAATCAGTCTTTTTCCAAGAAGCTGAAGCTAATCTGTCATCCCTCAACAAACGCTCCCTATCTCAGCACCCCTGACACCCCCACCCCTTCTTTTAGGTGCCTTCCTCTTCACACACAGAGGGATGGAGACGACACTTAATAGCCTTCAAATGTAGAAGAGCTAGGCTGCTGTTTTCTCTCAATACAATATGTAAACTTCCCAAATAAATAAATAAAATCTATTACACACATGCAGATTGTGTTATTATTGTGTTATTCTGCAAATGTGTTCCCCTTATAATCCAACAATCCACTGCAATCACTCTGCTTACTTATTACTGGACTGGTAATCCTATAACAATTCCCTGCCTTGAAAATGAGGTAAAACGAGCAAATAAACATTAAATATCTCCAAAACTTTCAAAAGAGATGAACTGCAGGGCTGTCATTTTGCAAGAACTGGAATTATCACCATACAGGTTCATACTTCTGACTTAAGCCACTTTAAGAACCTTGATTCTGGTGGCATGCAGCATGACCTACAGCGCAAATCATCCCGGAAAACAGTCACATAATCTGATGAATTTCTTTGTGGAACCACGTCTCAGTTTCTGGTGCCTTGCAGATATTTTTGTTAATAATTTATGGTTGAAGGCTTTACTTGTTCACTTTGGGGATATGGAGCATAATTTAACAACAAATAAAATCTAAATCTGCAAATCTGTTTCAGTGGAGTCATGCGTTATTTCTGAGTTTCCTAACAAGGCACTTGCCTCTTTGGGACGTAAATGAACTGCATAAAGACGCAACACGAATGCAAAACTATTTGTGTTTCTAATCCTGAAAATTCTGTTTGACTCACTTGCACGTTGCCACCTTATTGCCTGTCCAGCTTGAGCCACTGATTCATCTTTTCATCACTCTTGTAAGCTTAAAAGACCGGTGTTCTTCAAAAGAAGCCAAAGAATACAGTAATGACAGAGAAGCTAACTAAAAAAAAGTCCTCTTTAACCCTAGGATCTCATGGGGCTTGTTCTAAAATATACTGTATGATCTAAAAATCCCAACTGCCTCTGCAAAAACACAGTGGGCCTCAAACGGGCAGAGAACAGAGGGACTTTTGCTTCGCTTAACACATCTGGATGAATAGAGCGGCGTGTGCCCTTTCAGAAACACGTGGGACAACTCTCCCTCTCACCGCTTTGCCACTGGGAGAGGACAGCTCTCAACCACATTCCTGTTATTGTTATTCTAATTAGGTCCCAGAAAAAAAGGGGGGAGCGAAAAAAAAAAAGGATGTGTGGTGTGCATGCACACATACACTCTCCCACAGTGGAAGAGCTTATTTGCAGTATGAACGCGAGGCGAGGCAAAGTGGTGCGGTGACAGGGGAATAGAGTCAGAGCAGCCATGTGTGAGATAGAGGCCCTGATGGTCTTGCAAGGATTCAGCCAAGGCATGGGGTGAAATGGCACAATAATCAAGAGGACAGGCGGGAGGGAGGAAGCTAGCTCTGCCTTCACACGCAGTCGTCGTGAGGATATCTTAAGAGCACCTCTGCATTCCCCCTCATCCAGCGCCACTGTCTGTACGTGACAGCTGTGCACATGAAAACAGAGCCATAAACAAAAACAATTACTCTGGCAACTCCAGTTGACCGTTTATGCACTGAAAAGGTAATAAAACCGACGTCACAGCTGACACGGCACATCGCACACGCGTTTAAACGAAATGGCAACAACAGACGTATTAGACTCATCAAGCCTTTTTTCAGTGCTGCGGTATAACATCGAACGACTCTACACTACAGCTTTGCAGGATAATAACTGAGATTTCTTATAAATGTATGAAAACATGAAGGTGCGCGCATTTAATTAACAAGCAGCTAACCTTTACCTATCAGTAGACTTTAGCATGTATTATTATAAAACAAAGGCCAGGTTCTTTTCTTACTAAATGGATATACGTCATGCCAACAAGCAGGCAGCATTGCCAGTAGCACAGGAAAATAAGCACTGGGATGTGAAATTCCAGACCATGGGAACCCAGACCAGCTCCGAATATATTCCTTAATCCTAGTGATGACTTTTAAGGAATCCAGAATGTTTCTTTTCAAACTCTCTTCTACAATGTTCTTATTGATTCATCAAAATACGCTGTTTTTCCTTTTTTTTTTTTTTTTTTTTTTACCGTTTTCCACTCACTGCTCCCAAAGTATTGTCATTGATCAAACTCACTCATTTTCCTTTCCTACAACAACATGCAGTTTTAAATCTGTTTGTCCAAATTAAACAAGTAAAAGCCGGGGTTAGCTAGATTCTCCTGTTTTTTTTTTATAGTAATTTGTGTTTCATAGTTGCCTTGAACACCAGATACAGAGTCCTGTTGTGTCTTTCATTGCATGATTACAAGCTTGGCAGACAATTTACAATAGTAGGGCAGAATGCCGCAGGGACAGAGGGAAAAGCAGCCGAAAACCTCAGCGTGCTATTTCTTGATAGGAACCCTGGCCCCTGATACCACGCAGCCCTGGACTGATGCCAGGACGGTGATTTGGAGAATTCTTCTGGTTTCTGCGGCCCTGGAAGTGCCCTTTTTACAGGAAACGTGACATGAGCCAGCAAGGACAAACATCAGAAAGAAGGCAGTCGTGGCTTTTGTGATCAAGCTCTACAGTTGGCAGCTGTCAGCAGACGCATGACCTCTTGGACCTCATGTTGCTTTTGGGGAAAAGGATGTGATCCAGCTAACAGTTAGCAAGTGGAAAGATAAGGGGAACGTCTACATCTGTGATGGTGAAACCCTCCAACCGACACAGATACTGGATGTCCTCTTGGTCTGTTATGTGCCAGACTGCCATGTTAACCAGCATCCTCCCCCCACTAACGGCTTAATATGGCCTCCCCCACCACCAATGGCTGCCGCTACCTCATTAATGCCCAATCGTCCAGCTCTGGGACTATTGTCGGAGGGGGAGGGAGCCCATGCTTGAATTCCGCAAAGCAATTTGAATATGTAATGTGCCAGCCAAGATATAATCACCAAATCCTATTCAATGATTAAAGCACACTTAAATTGCACTCACTTAACATTGCTACACAGAAAGATGCAATAAGCTGGTTAATCTGCTGCTGGCTTTACAGATGTTCCTTTACATGTTTACATTCATCATTTGCACTTTGAACATATTTTGCACATTTTCTTGGATAAAAATTCCTCCACTTGTTTACCACCCCTGCTCGTCAGATCTTTCATGTCTGCGCAGAGACAACAGGCGTAGAGACATGGGGGCTCCCTGGGGTTTGCCAACTCCCCTTCCTCCTCCCCCCTCCAAAAACAAAGCCTCCCCAGTTACAAGCCTGACCCAGTAACCTGGCTAGCAGCCTCGGGGTGTAGCACACCCTGTCTTAGGGCCCATGTGAGCACACAGGGCTAGCATTTGTGTACAGAGCAAAGTCACTTTCGTCAATGCAATCGGCTCTTATGGGGATTAGAACAGCTCCTTTTAGACAGGGCTGATTGTGTGGTAAATGTGTAGAGGCCTAGCAGGCAGAGCTCGGGAGGTTGTAATACTGGCCGGGCTAATCTAGCCGGACACAGGCAGGAATGGCCTCTTACTTTCAGCACCAAGCCATGATATGTATCTGATTTCTGTACATATACGTTTAGAGAAAGAAACATTTGACACAACTTATTGTGACTTGGAAAATGACTGACACCTTTCCCTCAAACTGGGTGCACTGACTGCTGTTATTTTCTTCATAAAACAATTCAAGGCAGCAAAACCCATCGACCTATGACAATAAAGTCATCCAAACATTTGGAAAATCACCACCTCTTCAACGATGTGTTCTTAAGAATCATATAAGACATCTTCCAGAGGAACTGTCATAAGCGTGCTCCACAACAAATCAGAAGTAATTAGAGCGTTCAGGTTCTCAGACATCAGTGGGAGAGTATGCAAAACATCTTACCCCTTGGCTCCCCTTGAAGCAAATCGCTGGCTGATTTGATAGTGATGCCTGAGGAGAGAGAGAAAAGGAGACACTGGTCAGTGATTGAATCAACAGCTCATGCATTATGAGTAAAGAAATACCGCCATTGTTTCTAGATAACTGCCGTTTGGATTAGGGAACTTAAAACGCTAAAATGTTGCCATCACTCCCAGCTGCTCAGATGCTTCTTGCTTTAATCAGAGGAGAGTAATGTGAGCGTTAATCGTTCCATATCCTGCAAAAAACTTCGCTCATGTCAGTCGGCTGGCCGAGCGCGTTTGTGCGCGGGTGTGCGTTTCGGCTGATTTCCCCTCTAAATGAATAAAAGGCTAAAAAGCAGATCCCAGAGGAAAGACAAAGTACGCTCTGAAACCAATTATATGTCTTTGAAAAAAAAGCACTTTTACAAGCCTGCACTGTGCTGGAAATACTGTACTGGTCTCCAAGACCACAGTGAAACCTGGCTTAAGCTCCTGAACACAATATTGTTTCTCTCCCAGCTAAATGATAAAGAAATATTTGAAAAATCCCTTTAAAAATGAAGCCTGCTTTTGAGTCGACACGGCTCCCAGTAAATAGCTGGAGACTGTTATCCACGAAACACAGCTTTGCCTGTGATTGACAGGGCTCGTAATTTATTATTAACAGCTTTGAGAAATGTATTCGCTATTGAGCATTGTTGTAATTTTCTTCATAATCCATTAGCTTTTAATATTGAATGGAATAATAAATATTAAAGCACATAACACAGCCGTAAGGCTAAATCTAACTTGTTAAAGGTCCAGATTTGATCATTTACTCACTAAAAGAGTCGCTGTTTGACAGAATTGAAATAATTGGTTAATTGAAGTGCTTTTATAACACGTAACTAGTGGTTTTACAAATGTCAACAGACTGTTTATTTATTAACAATTAGCAAGATTTCTTTGAGGGGGTTGCCAGGTTGAGGGAAAAGCCCTCTGACTGATGTTTATTGTTCTACCGCAGTGGCATTTAAATCACATTTATTAACAACTGCAAACATGACGGCTTATTGGAAAACGAAGACTAATGGGTGTTTAGTGACGGCTCGTCACATTTAAATAAAACGAAAGGAATTTATTACAACTTGGGAAAACATAAAGTTGTTACTGATTTGTAACTTGAAGTATTAGTAAAAATGTTATTGACCTTTAGTAAAACCACTGTTGTTTGCTAAAATGGCACCCATTACAAAGAGCTGCAGATTAATTCATCAACATAAAATAAGCAATTGTTCTTATTCTTATTTTTGAGCAGAAAGCAGCAGTGGTTTTCCTTGTTTCCTTAAATACCTGCTGGTTTTTGGTTAATTATGGATAATTATGATTTTACAATAATGTTATAACAGTTGTGACAAACTGTTATAACATTATAAAATGGTTTAGTGCATTAGATCTTCAGCTACAGACCTTATGTGATAAGCTTTTGTAGTTTCCTTAATAAAATCATTCTCTAGCTTGTGCTTTACAAAAACACATGTATGAAAAGCATAAATAAATCATAACTAGTAACAGAAACTTTCAGGTTGCGGCTCCTTGGGACAACATCTTTCACAGCTCGGTGGGAGACCAGCGGTCTAAAACCGTATTTACTATGGGTGGTCTCTGACTTGGAAAACTTTTGCAGTAACCTCTCCTGCCTGCCTGCCTGCTGTGGCCTGGGAGAAGCTGTCAGGTCTATGAGCTCTGGAGTTTACTCTGCTTCACAGACCAATGAGCTCCGGAGATGGGCAGGCGTCCAAGCGTGTAAAGGCCAAAAAACAATACACAAGAGCACAGCAACAACTTGCAAAACCGTGCCACGCCGACCCAATGCGTACTACACAGCTGATCCACCGAGTCCCAAATCCAGAGTTAGTTTCGGGCTGTTGTCTTTTATGGTCCGTGACCGGAAATAGACTTGTTTTGATGGTTAAGCAGGAAACAAACAAACAAACAAGAAATATATTTAAGCAAATATGACTTCAGTCATAACTGGGACTAACTGTCTTATCGAGCATTGCTTTGGGAAAGACAATTTAGACAGACTAAATTATCCCGGTCTAATCTAATGGACCATAAAAACAATAAAGCAGTCTCCAGATTCGGAGCAGTCGAATAATTTGCTTGATAGCTTGTTCATTAATTTATTCATCAGAGCGGAATAGACAGGGGGAGAAAAAAGCCTTTTAAAGAACATTTAATGATCGGCAGGGACAGTAAGTAGTGCGCATTTGGAAACGCAAAGCAGAACTTATGATACCAACAGAGGACGGTAGTAGTCCCCAACCACATTTTGTTTATAGGAAATCGCCTGCGTTTTCCCATAATCTAAATGTACATATGTTTTTAGATCTAGTGTACTGACACACGAAAACAAAACAGCGAAAACAAGCCCAGGGGATAACCACAAACCTTTGTCATAAAAGAAATCTAACACCTTTTGGTTTTCAAACAGATTACGATTTGATAACTTCTCATTTTCTGTTCAAAACAAAACAAATTTCTCGGATTACAGGAAAATTCAGTCACCAGAGTGAAATGATTTGCTTGTTATAATCACAATAAATCATGCTCAGCCTGCCTTTTACTGTAACACAGCCAGAAGAAAGTAACGCAGTACACAATTATCTACCAAAACGCTTTTGTCGACGGCATTTGAACCGTCTGTAATCGGGATAAGTGGGCAAACTTCACAGTTTTCTCCCTAAAATAAGGAACTGTCTTATTTTCATGCAGGTCCCGGAGTTGGGAGGCGATTCAAAAACAAGAAAATATAGAGAGGAAAAAAGACACACAAGCTCCAAAGTTGGTGAACCTGATAAATTGTCTTACCTTCAAGTTCTGGTAGGCTTCGAGGGTCCGGATGGCGGTGTCAGTGAGCTTGACGTGGTACAGAGTTTGATTCGGGGTGTTTTTGTTGATTTTAGCACAGGAGAGCCCATACCGATGCTCCTGTCTCAGCGCTGCCATTTCTACAACTGAGAGCTGCTGCTGGCGACATTCTGCCTGAAACGTCACCGAGGAGACGACCGTCTGTGGGCGGAGCTAACACACACTTACAGGAGCACGCACGCACGCACGCACGCACGTACACACGCGTACTTTCGCTTTCGAGAAGTTCCAGTCGTCGGACACCCCGGTCTCTTTTTATCTGCTCTTTGATCCGTTCGCGGTTTGGGGTTTGGTCGAAGTTAATCTCATCCACCGGGGTTTTGGTAAATGCATGTCGTGACTGTTTGCAACGTTAGAATAAGGTAGACTATAAAAAGTTACACCTGATGGGATGTTAGCTGTAATTTATGTTTAATTTCTATAGCATATTTTCGAGTTTTAACTGCAGACAGCAGACAAGTATAATAAATAGTTAACCTGCCAGTCCTTCTACATATATATATATATATATATATATATATATATATATATTTCTTGTCTAACAGTGGCTACACGGAAACTTTAAAATTTGAATAATTGTATTCAGATAATCTTCATTTAAAATTTAAGAAAATAATACAATATTTATTGACGTGTGAGGATCTGGAACCAAACAATTTTTTAAATTATTATTATTATTATTATTATTTCCTTTAAATCTGGCTAAAAACTAAAGCAAGTATTAAAGAAATTCCGAACCAAACTCCTTACATAAAAACATGTGTAGCCTATCTTATCTCCATATGGCAGAAATCAAATAAGCACTTTCATTCATTTCTTAACAGATAACTTACTTTAGCTGCTGATTAAAGAGCACAGCCAGCTCTTATTTACCTATACATATTAGCCAGTTCTCTACTTGAGGGTTTACAAACTATTTGTGAAATAAAAGTGTGATCATAAACCACTTAATAGGGTGTATTTTGCAATGCTTCAGATTTTGGTATTGCTGTGTTGATATGGTAAAATGATAAGTGGGAAATAATTTTACAGTGATCTGTTATTGAAACAACGTCAGTGGGTTATTATTTTCTGGGGGGGGGGGGTTTCTGTTACATTAGCAGAAACCCTGATAGCGTTGTATTATTACCTGTGAACGATAGTGCTGTTGCCCCACAGCCAGAGGTTCCTGGATTCAGGGCAGGGCGTTTTTCCCAGTGATTGAGCTCCCGCACTCATGGGCATTGTCATGAAAGGGATTTTAAATCCAAAAAGTTTCACTTCCTAGTTTTTTAAAAAAAGAGCAGAATAGTTTATCGCACTTTTTATTATGAGATAAATCTAATTGGAAGTGTAAAACAAAAAAGAAATCTCACTTTTCCAAATATTTTGCTCCCATACATGTTTGGACAAATGCTTTTGGGCCACACCTCATAATCTTCAAAGTCAGAGTTTTTCAGTCTTGTTGCCACAGTTGTGTCAAATCAAGCACCTTAGCCATGCAATGGGCATGATACTATAACACAATGCAACCAGTATACGTCAGTTTCTGAAATGTCTTTTCTCTTGGATATTCCATGGTCAACTGTAAGTGGTGTTATTACAAAGTGGAAGCATTTAAGAACCACAGCAACTAAAAGGCACAAAGGCACAGACCACGTAAACTCGTAGAGTATGGTCACTGATGTTGTAAAAGTTGCCAATGCGCTAGTGATTCAATAACTTCCTCTGGCATTAACATCAACAGGAAACTGCACCAGAAGCTTTGTGGCATGAGTCAATGGCCAAGCAGCTCTTGTAGCTGTAATATGTAGACAGCCCAGTGCTTTTACTCATGTAGTATATATATGTTGTGTTGCTTTAATGTAAATCTGCTGTTGGCCTGGGGTGTGAAGTTAAATAGCAGCTTAAAAAAATCTGGCTTGTGTGTTTTAAAGATGAAACATTTGCATATATTTTCTTTACAACCATGACAAAAGCAAACATCGCATGGAAAGTGTGATGGATAAAACACTGCATTTATTTCCATTTCTAACGAATAACTGTGACTAAAGCCAAATGGATTGTGCATAAACTGTAATCCACGGTCATCTTTGCAGCCTGGGTGTTATCACGGGTCGTCTGTGAATCCTGTGACACTTCAGCGAATATACAAATCTCCAGTGCAACTTGGGGTAAATTAAGTGGGAGCTTGTGTCTGCTGAGAGCTCATTGGTAGATACTGCATTCATGGAAACTGCGTTATGGAGCACAACGGTGAAGTCATTAAGAAGCTTACAGACGTTCTGGCAGATTAGGTTTTTCTCTTCTAATCCTGTAGATTACCACTGCACAAGCCCTGCTGGCTGAGAGTGCGTCGATGCGTTGCAGTTTCTTTACATTGATCATTTTTGTGTGTGTGTACTAAAGTGTCATCACTGAACTACGTAGACTAAGACTGATACGAGCGGAAAAAAGGACAGGTCAAAGTGCGCCAGAAGTGCCGAAAGTAGGCATGGGACCAACGCTTTGAAAAAACCACTGATGAAGCTAGGATTTAAGGATCTGACCTGGATTTACTGAAGCGCAACATGGATTTTTGTAAATATTATTTGAAGGAGATATTTTGTTGCACCATAGTTGGTGAACAGAACTCCTAACCTACATCTAAGGAACCACTGGGTGAACAACGAGGATCATCTCTTTTGGAGGCCCATGCTCTCTGTAGTGAAATGGAGACAGAGCCATGTTGTGAAGCGCATAATGACCCTGGAGTAACGGCTACAGATTCTGAGGTGAAGGAGCCAATTTTCGGACTTGTTGATGGAAACAGTCTCAATGAGCTGCCCCGTGCGCCTGCAGAGGAAGGCGAGGAGCTGTTTGGGAGTGAGCAGGCTGAAACAGAGAGAAGTGCAGCAGAGAATAAAGACACTGAGATAAAAAGCCCCTCTGATCCTGAGCAAGAGAGTGGGGAGACAGGATGCAAGGCAGTGAAGAAATTCAAAAAATCAAACAGTTGGAAGATGGTAAGATTTCAAGACCCATCAACAGAAGATGATGTGTTGGAAAGGGACAGCTCCACGGAGAGTCTCTTTCCTGAATATGCCACACAGGAGTGGACTTCCACAAGCTTTGAAGACCTGTTCATGGCAGAAGATTGGACAGAGATTACAGGTAAGATACATTATGTGTTGGTAGGAAATCCTTTAAAAAAATTAATAAATTAGATTTTATAACCTTTATCTGTCTCATATAGTTTTGACGACAAACTAAAACAAGTGACCAAAACGTGACCGAGCTAAGGCCCGGCCTGTTTGTGGCTGTTTCTGAGCACGTGTTTACCCACAGCAGATTAACCCCATTTCCTTCTGCACAATCTTTTCTTCTTTCCTCACGCAGAGGACCGGCTGTTGAGGAAGAAAGTGCTGGAGCCTGGGACCCCACAGGGCCCGCACCCTGCCTGGGACCAGGAGGTTACTGTGAAGATGCAGTGTGTCCTGGAGGACCGCACTGTGGTGGAAAAGGACTCCAAGCTTGTCTTTGTTATTGGCGAGGGAGATGTGAACCAGGTGAAAGCTTTAAGCCTCTGCCACAACGTGTGTTTCTGCATTATTGAGAGTGTGTATTACATCACACTTGTTTGTCTCTGTATTACATCACACAGTGACGGATAGAGACACAAAAAGCAGGTCAGGAAATCTCTCTAGCCAAGCTGCTGAGTCCGTGAGCTAACATCAGCATGCTAACATGCCCATGCTAACAGGCCCATCTTCTGAGTGACTCAGAACATGGGCCTGTTTGTGATTAAAACAAAAGAAAAACAAAAGAAAAACAAAAAGTGTAGTCGAGGTCAGAAGCAAGAGCCAGGCTGAAACCAAAAATCTGGAACTGGTTAATTACTACTTAATTAATGCTCATAAGATAATTACATATGAAATAATTTGTTGCTGCACTGCTAAAATGAGGCAGAATCCTCTTGATGAGGTTCAATTAAATTCAAATCAGTTTTTTCTCATATAGCACCAGTTCTCAACAATAGTCAATCAAGACACTTTATATTGTAAAGTAAAGACCCTAAAATATTAGAAAGAAACCCCAACAATCACACGATCTCCCATGAGCCAACACTTGGTGACTGTGGGAAGGAAAAACTCAATTTTAACAGGAAGAAACTTCATGAGATAGCTATTAGTTATATAATCATAAAAAAAAAACAGAATTGCTCACCAACGTTTTTCTGTCTTATTTATTCAGAAGATATTCTGAGCTATATATGAATATCTAAACCAAATGTAAAGGTAAGCCATCCAATAAATATTAGACTTAACCATCAACCTCTTGTGGTGGCACAAGAGGAAACCTCAGCGGCACACGAGTAAAATTATTGCTTGTCCTCTAATATCAAAACAACCAAGTCCAAACGAGACCAATGTAGCAGACCAACCAGACAGACTGACATTGACAGTCATCAAGCTAGCATATCGGAAAACCAGGTTCAGATACTTGGAGTTCATCATCTAACGTTGCAGTCAGTTAGAAGAAGCAGACACTGTCTTTTGTGTAATTCAAATAATACGTACTCAATCCTCTAAATGACTTGTACTTTGAGACCTGCAGGCCTTGGAGGAGTGTGTCATGTCCATGCAGAAAGGAGAGATCACATTACTGCTAACAGATTCGCAGTATGCCTATGGACTTCTGGGAAGGTAAGGACTTTCCAGTTATTGTTGTTTGATGATAATGTTATGAACTAATGAAATGCAATGAAACGGAAACAAGAAGTGGGCTGTTACTTTTTTTTTTCAACATGAATGACAATTAGATATCATCCCAGTTAGCCGCCCAGACCTCTTGAACCTGTTGCTGTGGGGGCGGCCTGGTTATCCAGGGGTAGCAGGGTTAATGGACCATAAACAGGAGCAGATGGCTTCCTCCTAACAGCCTGCAAAGGCTGCCTATCACCGGTGCGTTCGCAACATCCCGACCTATGGGAGCGCAGCGCTCACGTTATGGCCACTGGTTTGGGTTTATAACCTTTACACCATTAAAGAGTCAGGATAAACACAGAGGAGATTGGTGTGTCACTGCAGAAAACCCGATTGTTTATAGTTTAAATGTTTGTTCTAGATAACCTGAACACGTGAGAATGAGACAGTAATGCACCACAGTGATTAGATGAGATTGTGTATAACACCAGTGAAAAGACTTAACGAAAACATATTAGCAGATGTTTTTAATGCGATTTGTTTCCCCCTGCATGATGTTGCTGTAACATTTTTTCCGCACAGCATTTTATTCCATATTAAGCAATTTCATAAAAAGTAAAATTGTGTCCATTAATTAAATTCTAAAAGCCATAATGTGAGCTCTGTACTAATATTTGAATAGCCCCACATGCATTAGAGCAAATTAAAGATTATTAGACAGTGGCTCTCTGACTGGAGATTAGTAACAAATATCACATTTGTCTGCATTTTTTTCTAGGTGTAAATCATACTGTACCATTAACTGAGAAGCTGTAATTCAGAGTAATTCATAAGAAAAACATCTATACGCCCCAAAATACTATGTGTCAGTGAAAGACTGAAAAAGGTTCAGTGAACTTTGTTCAGATTTACTGAACACAGTGTTTTTCCCCCAGTGTGCGTGTAGGTTATAATGAGTGCTGTACATAAGGTTCTGTTTGTGTTACGGAGATATGTGCACGACATGATGTGTGAGAGGTAAGGACGAGGAGTGTCTGAGGTGTTGTCTGGAATCTGGCCCAGCGTTGTGCGTGCAGTAAGAGACAGCAGGAGGTTAGTTAATGACTGTTTTGATGGAGCTGATTAGGGCTGTGTGCTGTGGAGTCAAACTTATTTGTGCCTAAAGGTAGACAATCAGAGCTTCGTGCTGGTTTAGATTATATTCGTCTGTCACTAAACTAAATATTTAGTGTGACGTTTGAGAATTTTAGTAGTGTGGCATGTTTCAAGGGATAAGCTTGTACCTGCCTGCGTAAATTTAAGCAGCAACAGATGTCGTGTTTCACTGTAGACGTGATGGCTGTAAAATATAAGACAATGAGGCTAAATCTCAGCAGCCTCTTTCTGTTTGAAGGCACATTGCTGAGTGGATTGAACTGTGTTAGTCACCTGTTGCGCACAATGCCACTTCACCGTTGTCTGCAAGAAGGGTGCCAGTGTGATTCAGCACAGGGCGGTGGAGTGGTCTTTAGTTCGGAGTGTGGGTGATGGGCTGGCTGCAGTGTCTAATGTGATCATGAAATGCAAATGTGAATATTGAAAAGAGGTGAACACGAGGATGATGAAACGCTGGCAAATGTCGGCAGTGTTTAGCCACTTGGTTACAGAATAAAAGATTAAGGAACGCTGACGTTTGTCCTGTGAGAAAGAAAAGCTCAGAGCCCTTTAAAGACTACAAGTGACAAAAGACTTCATCATGTTCGCCTTTTTGTGGAACAGAAGTGTGCGTCAGTTCTGTTCCCGCTGAGAGATGCTACTTAGTCAGAGACACAGACTGCATCCCCTCAATCAGCAGGTCATTATCAGAGAGGAGTGGAAGCTAACATCTGTTGATCTCTGGACGGGCACTTTAGCATTCATAAAACCTTCAGGAGCCGGAGCGAGCCTACCTCATCTGTCCTGCGCAACCCCAAAGTCAACAACTTTATCTATCACCAGTAGCTGCTTTCGCTGTACGGCTAAACTCGCAAAAGGAGGAACTGTAATTTGAAAAGTTTACATTATGCACAGCACATGTATTTTTAGCTCTGTCTCACTGTGAAGAGAGTGCACCCTACGGTTATTTTGGCCAGCTGTCAACAAACATAAACAGAAGGTTTAACACTCGTGTTGGCACCAAAGGTGTTGGCGTACGTTTACTCCTGGCATTACTGAGAACTAACTCAGCGGCATACATGTTAAAGTGGAGTTAATTAGACCACTGGGAAGTGTCAGAGTTAAATTAATAGTTTTATCCAAGTCCAGATGGACAGTGCCAGCCAGCTAATTATTCTAGTTTTGCAACAATGTGTTATGAGGGTATTGTGTGCTATTTATCATCAATCCATGTATTGTTTATTTGGCACTGCTGTTCAGCTTATTATTATTACAAGTACTTATTAAAATAAAATAAAAAAACAACTTTAAATTTCTTGGTTTACAAAATAAAACATGTTAAAACAAACTTTAAATAGAAATATTAAGAGCATGGACGTGGTGCAAAAGCCAAGCTTGGATATGATATGTCTACATGATATATACACTCACCAGCCACCTTATTAGGTACACCATTGTAATATTGAGTTGGAGCTCTTGTTGCATTCAGAACTATCTTAAGTCTTAATGGCATATATTCATCAATGTGCTGGAAACATCCTACAGAGATTGACATGAGAGCATCGCACAGTTTGTTGGCTGCCGTGATGGGAATCTACAGTTGAACCACATCCCAAAGGTGCTCTGTTAGATTGAGATCTGGTGACTCTGGAGGCCATTTAAACACAGTGAATTGTAATGTTCAAGAAACCAGTTTGAGATGATCTGAGCTTTGTTACATGGTCTGTTATACTGCTAGAAGCAGCCATCGGAAGATGGGTAAGCTGTCATCATGAAGGGATGACATGGTCAGGAACAATAGTCAGGTACTCTGTGTTTTTAAACAATACTCAGTTGGTACTACAAATAGTGCCAAGAAAATATACCACACTCCATTACACCACCAGCAGCCTGAACTGTTGATACAAGGCAGGATTAATGCTTTCAGGTTGTTTATGCTAAATTTGACCCTACCATCCGAAAGTCCCAGCAGAAGCTGAGACTCATCAGACCAGACAATGTTACTGTGATTCTTTACTATCCAGTTCTAGTGCGTCTGTGCAAACTGGAGCCTCGGATTCTTGTTCTTAGCTGACCAGAGTGTTGGTCTGCTGCTGTAGCCCATCTGCTTCAAGGTTTGATGTGTTGTGCATTCAGAGATGCTCTTCTGCATACCTTGATTGTAACAAATTGGGTTACTATTGATAAGATAAGATAAGATAAGATAAGATAAGATAAGATAAGATAAGATAAGATAAGAGTCTTTATTGTCATTGCACAGCCACACATAGTACAATAGTACAATAGTACAATAGTACAATGAAATTGGAAAACTGTCCCACGTCGGCACGTACAACACAACACATCACAACACAACACAGCAACTTATGTAATAAAAGTAATAAAAAGAAAAATAAGTGTATGTGTATTGCACATTGTTATTATTGAACCTTGTTATGAATATAAATATTATTATTTTTATTGTTGTTACCCCCCGAAAAAGTCCAGGGAGGTAGGCAATCAGGTCAGCTGTTTGCATTGATTAGGACTATTGCCCTGTTGTAAAAGCTGTCCTTGAATCTGTTCGTCCGCGACCACAGCAGCCTGAACCTCCCGCCAGACTGCAGCAGCTCAAATACCCGGTGTCCTGGGTGTGTGCTGTCCTGTAGGATGCTGTGTGCGCTCTTGAGACAGCGAGTGCTGTAGAGGTCCTTCAGGGAGGGAAGAGGATGTCCAATGACTTTTCGGGCCATATTAATGACCCTCTGAAGTGCTTCCCTATCAGATTGGCAGAGTCAGACCATTCTCATCTGAGCTCTGACACCAATGAGGTATTTTCTCTCAGACAGAATTGGCATTTACTGGATATTTTCTCTTTTTTGGACCATTTTCTATTAACCCTAGAGGTGGTTGTGTGGAAAAACCCACTATATTACATGTTTCTGAAATGCTCCAACTGGCCCGTCTCACACCAACAACCATGCCACTTCACTTTTCTTCCCCTTTTCTGATATTGAGTTTGAATTTCAGCAGATCATGGTAACCAACAGTGTAGATACTAAACTCAGTTGTTTGCATGTGGTCAGCTGATTAGATATTTGTCAGTATTTAGAGCACTCATCAAACATCCCTTTTCTGCTTTCAGGCTAACGAATGTTAAGATACATTCATATAAACTTGGCAAAGTGGCACTTAGAGTTTAGTTTGAAAATAATCCAAAATTAAAACCTTTATTTGATTTCCAGAATGAATTATTATAAGTGTGGTCAGATCGACTCAGTTACCATTGGGGTTTTATTATCAGTATGTGAGTTATACCATCTCCTGACAGGACAGTAAAGCATCAAAGTACACACATAGCTAGAAGATTGTAGTGTTCTCAGCTAAGGGGCCAAAATCCTATTTTACTATTTTAAACACAGTTATCTGGATCAAAAAAAAATACAAAATAACATAATTAGTTCCTTCTTTCTCTGCTCCTCTTCATCAAGTTCATAAGAGAGAATGTGAAGTGCAAAATGCAATTGCAATACACCTATGAATAGCCACTAAAGGAAGGGCAGAAGAACAGGAGACGGCTATTGTCAGTTTCTGAGGAGAGAAAAACAAACAAGTGGAGGGGAGGAATCTCCTTCTCTTTGGCCCCAGGGGATGTGGGCTTGGTAGCTTCTGGAGCTTTGCTTACACCACCTTTACTCTTCTGACTTTATTGTTGGAAAGGTGAAAGACACTTTATAAAGCTTCCGTTCATGGGAAAGTATTGTAAGACTCACCTTAATAATCATTGTAATTTTGTAATATATGGATCTCAGTGTGAGTGCCAAAACGTTTTTCCTTCTAATATCACACTGGATCCGACTGAAGAATTGATAAAATCCTGGACTGGTTTCCTCCAATATTCTAAAGACTGAGAAAGGCACTCCTGTCTGACAGTAAAGGGAAACTTTGTTACTTTTGAACAACAAATTCTGTTTGCAAGTCTTTGTGAGTACTGGAGCATGTGTGAAGAAATGTTCCAAAGTCATTTGGACTCTTTTAAGTGTAAAGACTGTCTCAGGAGATGTTGCTTGAAGCAGTGTTGCTTAGGTCTGAAGACTACACGCTTCCAAACAAATAAATCAAATTGCTTTGTGGGTAATTGGTGTGCAAGTTTCGACACAGAAGAAGAATCTCTGCTTGATTTTCATCGGTTTCCTTGAGATTGTCTGTGTGACAGTGTTGTTGGAGTGCTGGCTTGGAAGAGATGGGAAATATAATAAAATACGAACAAACACATAGTGATGTGAAAAAGTATTTCACCTCTTTCTGATTTCCTTTTTTTTTCATAATTACACATTTCAGATAATCAAACAATTTTAATATTAGTCAGAGATACCTAGAGTAAATACAAAATGCAGTTTTTAAATGGTTATTTTATTTATAAAGGGGGAAAAAAGCCCAGCATATCAAAATTACTCAGTTATGGTCAGATTTCATGATTTAACAATAACTGGGAGAGCTCCAAGGAGAAAACCACAGCCAACCAAAAAGAACACAGAGCCTCATCTCATATTTGCCAGAGAAACATCTTCGTGATCTTCAAGACTTTTGGGAAAATATTCTGCAGACTGACGAAACATAAGTCAAATTTTTGGGAATATTTTACTCCCGTAACATCTGGGGTAAAACTAACAGCATTTAATTAAAAGATCATTACACAAGCTGTCAAACATGGTGGTGATAGTTTTTGTTTGAGTTATCATTGTATTAAAATTTGTTTAATGATCTAAAAGATGTAATTGTGGAGGGGAACAGCTGTTTACAGCACTTTATTTCTTAGTCTATTCCTATCTAAGCAGTGCTGTGAGGCTAAACATCTGTTATAAGGCTTTATTAACCTAACACGCTCACATGCTGATATTAACAACTTTCCCTACTGTTCTACTTAGCTGTAAACACACAGTACAGTTTGTGCTTATAGGGAAATCATTCACTTTCCAGGTTTCTCATCACAATATTAATTCAGTTAAAATACCATGACCCAATGATACTGTGAAGTGGTGAACTGTCTTATGCTTAATTTATGCTACTAAATTTGCTGAGGTTATCTGCTCACAGAGAGCCTACGGAGAGGAGTTTTCAACCACCGCAAACATATTTTCAAGCTGTTTTCCAAAATCTCACCTGTGACATTCACCAGGAATAGGAAAAATGTTTAAAAAAGAAAGAAAAAAGAAAGAAAAAAGAAAGCGTACAGCATGAAAAGTCAAGATAGTGGCTGCAGTGGACACTAGACATTGTTTTTAACACTCAGTTTCACTTCAGCTCTTTGTGTTTTTATAATGTTGCTCTTCTTGACAGCTGTTTTAAGGACCTACAGTAGCCAATAGACCGGTTGTACCACACGTTTTCGACACTACTGCCATGTGACAACAGACACTCTCTGCTGGTAGACGGGCTGTCCGTCTTCCTGTGCACAGACTGCGCACACACTACCCCTGCTGACCCATAATTTCCCCATTAACCAACACTGCAATACTGTGAATGAGTACTGACAAGCTGACGCTAGCAGTGATGTCACCAGAGATCAAGGAATGTCAAGGATATACAGACACTTGATGAATTAACCTTTAATGACCCCAAAAGAGTGGGACCCAAGGTAAACTTTGAGGTGACTAATTGAAGTGACACCTGGGAATGAAGGACGGCTTAAATATAACCGGTTATGTAATATATAAGTGGGTTTGCCATTCAATTAAAGCTTGAAATGTTCACCAGTGACGATCTAAAAAACAATGGACAGTGAGCAAAGTCTATAAATAGCATAAGAGACACAGTTACATGGCTATTAAAGTCTACCAAAGTATTTCCTGCGCACTTCATTTCCTGTTTTTAATCTAACTGTTACTTCATGTTAA
Source organism: Simochromis diagramma (assembly GCF_900408965.1). NCBI lineage: Eukaryota > Metazoa > Chordata > Actinopteri > Cichliformes > Cichlidae > Simochromis > Simochromis diagramma. The sequence continues at coordinate 10,022,264 of NW_024386801.1, forward strand.
GCCTCAGGCTACTCACTCGGACATACGGGACATCCAGCCTTTGTAAAACAGATAAAACAACTTGTCAGTTTTCAAGTGTACGCATGTGCGTGTGTGACATAAAATAACAAATATTTAGTTGGAACAAACAGACAGTATACAATGACCGTTGATATAGCACTCTGTTTGTTTACATTTTTGAAGATGTTAAGCTAAGTGTGGAAATCTTTTCCCAAGGCCTCTGAGGCACACCCATATCCGACAGGGAGGGAAGCAGACAGGTGCCGGCGACACTTCTTTAAGCAGGAAAGCGCACAGATAGATTCACAGTGATCAAGCCTGATCAAGTCTGACTGTGAGTAAGGATAGACGACTGGCATAGTGGCTTGTTCGTGTCCAAAACACAGACAGAAAAGCAGTTTGACGTGTTCTGTGTTGCAGGAATAATTAAAAGGGTGTTGTGTGGGATTTATGGCCATGCACTGGTGCCAGTTTTAATGGGTCTTTGGCTAGCTAGAGACAGGGATTACAGGAATTCAGAGTAGTCAAACTTGCACACTGGAGTCCTCTAAAAAGCTCACAGTGGGCAGCTATGATGACACTAAACATAATTTGAATGCTGGTTGGTTGAAATGTTGACTTGAGCAGGAAAGGAAACAACATCAAAGGTCACCACGAAGAAGAAGAACCTCAAACCATCAAAGCTCAAAAAGAGAAGTACAGACCCAGTTTTGGACACATATGAACTTCTGGTTTCACTTCACTAAAAAAATGTTATTTTTCTCTGTGACTTGTGTGTCCTACCTGACAGAAGCTAATCCTTGAGATGAGCCAAACAAGAGACATACTTTTGACACCGCCCCCACGTGACAGTGTACAGCTCCATCATGTAGACTACTTTGTGCAGCGCCTATGGACCACCAGCATGCTCATTTGTTCTTTATGCAAGCTAATCTCTCTTCCTATCACCCACTGTAACAAGACACGGCCAAGAACTGGCAGTTCTGCTTTCCATTACATTAGTTAGTTGCCAGCAGACAGGTAGGATGACTCACTTGCCACGCAAGTGCACTGGTGTCTGTCACTTTAGTGCACACAAGCTCACCTCCCCCGTCTCTTTAAATCTAACCATGTTGTCCATTCAGAAAATCTTTGAGGTGGAGTTCCTCTGTGTGACTCACTGTGCAGAACCAACTGGGTCAAATGAATAATGTGACCTTTGAGATGCTCCTCTGTGGAAAACCCGTTTACATAAACCATTCATCTCCACACTGGTGTTTCCACCCTGTGCAAAATTAGTTAGGCAAACAATTGGCTGTTTGGTATAACTCACAGTACTATGAGCAACTTTGTGCCTCGCTTCACTGTTTGTCATCAGTGAGGGATTCCAGAAGCAGATGTGAACAAGATGAACTTTTGGCTTCACGTGTGTCACGTGACCTGAACAAGTTTGACTGTAGCTTTTGGTCTATGCATGTGTGTCTGTGTGTCCCTTTCCCAGCAAAGAGACAGCAGGCTGACTTGAAACCACACCCAGTCCTCAGGCTTCAGGAGCAGACCAGCAAGCACTGACAGCTGTAACACGCTCTAGATAAGATCAGGCTCAGCTTTGAGTCGGCATGCCTACTTCTGCTTGTTACAACTGCCCAGTAGATTGTGGCTTTAACGTATCAAACTTAAGCTAAAATTAAATCTGAGCTGAACTGACCTTTTGCTTTTCCGTCTGAAATCTAGATGATGAAGTTGTTTTGGCGCCGCGAGCAGTATTTTGCCACTCAGGCCACTGTTTGAACTGTGCATGTCCTTCATCTAATCTCCCTGGATGTTTACCTTTTTCCCCTACTGCTAGCAGGCTTATCTCTCACATCGACAGCCTGGGTTGTAATATAGCACTGCCCTCATTTATATCTACTTCTGCTTTCTGTGGTCAGGCAGGGGGTATTTAGAGGGAGAGTAAATCTCCTAAACTGAAATGTTCTTTTATTGAATTTTAGGTAGACTGTTTATTTTAGAGCAGTAAGGCCTGGTAGAGAAACACTGGTACTGGATAAGGATTTATAATTCTTGTCTAGTTTTAATCTTACAGTGCTTACTTTCAGCTTTTTATTTATCGTTGCTGGTTATTGTGTTCCTCTTTTATCCCACTTTGATAGGCCCGGTTAACTTGGCACTGCATTTGCTGTGGTGTGGTTTTTCACAGATTTATTATTGTGCAATTATGCAATTTATACCTAAAATATTATCTGGAGGCCACAAGAATGATCCTTGTCATGACGGCTAAAAACAGTGGCGAAAGAAGTAATCAGAGTACATAATTTGGGAGTAAACAAACAAAGCCTATATATACACTCAGTGTTTCTCATCAAAGTAAACTGTGTGAATTCTTGAGGCTGGATTTCCAGATCCAGTTCCATAAGCCATCATTTGTTTTATTTTATTTTATTTTGTTGGATGCAATGCTAGGTAGCTTTGAGATCAGTCTCATCCATAGTTTATATTTCATAGTGCATCACCAAAACAGAGTGTAGTTTTAATTACTAATTGAAAATGTAATAGCAGAATTTGACTCACTGAAAAAACACAGTAAGAGTTTGTCTTAGTGGATGCACTGTGGGGATAATTAAACACATTAAGTCATGTCATTTGTAAGACGATTTCATAAAATTTGCATAATGACTGAAACTAGTACCACTGAACTCTCTGTGAATGGTACTCATGGCCATTGATCAGTGGGCTTTGATCAGTGGTTGATGATCAATGGTCATTAGAATTTGCATATTAATGATCAAGGAACTGACCTCCCAGCCCATCGTTCCTTCAGTCGTGCTAGTTTCAGTCATTATGCAAATGTTCTGTTAATAAGATTGGGGAAACCTGCAGTCAGCTGAGACTGAAGAAGTCACTTAGATGAGTGACGAAACATTTCTCCCACTGAAAATGCTAAGTCCAGATGAATCAACTTTTGGGGAAACTATAGCTCTATTTTCTCTGTGACTGTCATCAGCCTTAAGCAACCACTCGCAGCCACTCTCCTTTTTACCTCATGTCCCTCATTTTTTGTGGACTAGCCTCTAGGCCTGTGTGGCTGGGGTCTTATAAATTCTTCATGGCCATATTAGTACGTTTTTTGTTATCACATTGCTCAGGTCCAAAACAAACACAGGAAATAGAAAAAAAAAAGATTAATTATAACTAAAACTTAAGCTTTCAAAAATTTATAAAAGGACAAAAAAATGATCAGCAAATGAACATTTGGCTGTGGCCTCTGAGATGATAAAATAGTGATTATTTTATTCATGTGTTTTTGTTATTACACTGTATTAATCCTCATCATCTCCGTAGCTAAAAACTGGTTTTTACCCAAACATTTCCACCTAAGGTAAAACTCTCTATATAAACTATATATCCCATTCCCGCTACAGAATACGGTTAACCATGGTACTCTTCTTGAGAGGGACGTCAATATCTGTACCTGCTGACCAACCCTCATATCTGAAATGTTACTCTCCTTGGTGTCAAAACATGATGCCTGCACTCAAACACCACACTGTTGGTCCACTGTGGCCTTAGGTATTGTATGCTGTGTTGAACAACCACCATATTACAACAAAAGCCTGTTTTCCAGTGTTTGCTGTGCAGGGGGACATGAAGGACCACACGTGAGACAGCTCTTCAGCCCCACCAGCACCTTTTTTACCATCCATGCCTGCTGTCTACAAAACACACAGATGGAGAGGCACAGAGATTAGTGGAGCATGATAAGGACTAGATGGCTGACCAAACCTGATTTTAAAAGCAGCTCATGGTCAACTGGGCTGTATGTTAGCTGTGTGAAATTTAAATTAAGGGCATTAAGCCTTGTGAAGAGGTCAGCATGCTTCAGATGACGAGCATCTAAAAGACACGGTCTAAATTACTAAGGTTATTACTTCTTTCCTCTTTGTATGACAACTAAGTGATGCTGTCCAGAACAGCTATAACTGTTGCTGCTGATGTGGTCCGATGGCATGTCATATGCCAAACTTTGTTAAGTGGATACACTGGTCTTTGTTGCTTTGTATTCAAAACTGCTTTCAATCTTCCTCGTCGTTCTCTCAAACACAGAACCTGCCTCTGGGATCCTTTGACTTCCAGGACCACCCTGTCCCGCTCGTCATTTGTGGCTCACAAAAGACACTTCCTATTATGATTTTACAACTTGACGTTCACATTTAAAACTTGGAAAATTACAGCTCTCCTGTGGAGTGAGCTCAAGCAGGCTGATGAGGGAAAACACACAAGAGTGGCCACTTTATACGTATGTGTTCATTTGGAACTGCAGCAGAATGGAAGCAGATGGGATACTGGAGGGGGCAAGCTGTTTCTGACACTGCACACACATACACACTGCATAGGTGGGTTAATGTTTAAGGTACCATGCTCTCTGAAGGCTGAGGCAGAGAAGACAGTGTGCCTGTGCAAATCAGCTCGTGCAGTGGTTGTCAGTAGAGAAATGTGCTGCTGCTGCTGTGAAAGGATGTGAGGTGACGAGTGCAGCCGAGGAGCTCAGAGGAGAGATCTGTAGGAGAGTGACAAGTGGCACTGGTGTGTGTGTGTGTGTGTGTGTGTGTGTTGAGGTGATGAAGAGGTACCGTCAGCGGGGACGTGGAGCATGACTCATCGCACTGAGACGTCAGCGCACCGTCATCACACGTCTGCTGAGGACGAACTCCCGCTGACGTCCTCGCTGCGAAATCAAAATCAGATGTGCAGTCCTCGAGCTTAAGGGATTAACTCAGCCTCATTACGAGATCTCATTATAAATGAAACAGTCTCTGTTGTTTGATAGCACTGATGGGATTAGCCGCACTCTGATAATGTTTCATATTGTTATTCCAGATGGTGAAGGACAAAACAAGTGAGCTCATGTGCCAAAACAATGCATTATCCGCAGAGGAAAACAAGTGTGTTTGCGAATATAATAGGAGCATAAATGGCTTGGAATTCTTTGCAAATGTGCTCGTCTGTGTTTGTTTTCTGAGAACTCTGTGATGAGAGGGACCTGTCCCTTTTCCACAGGCTCAGGTTGAGTAAAGCCAAGCCCTTCCTCTTAAGAAATCTGGATGTTTTAGTCATGATTAACGCTTCAGGTCTCATAGTCGACACAACGAGATGGAGGGAGAGACAAAGAGCCTGCAGACACGGGCTGCTCCTCCATGACAACCTGACTAATAGGTCAGGAGTTCGGGGTGCTGCTTTTCATTCACAGGCTACACAGGGAGGCACAGCTGGCTGCTGGTAAAAAGAAGCTGTGGCTTTAATTGGTTAGATTATAGAGACACACTTATTGAGGCAGTCATATTTCTCCTGGACACCGAAGTGACAGTGAATAATGGCCATGACGTTGTTGTCTGATGTGCACACAGCACACCTTCAGGAGAGTCAACATGCTTGCTCGTAAATGACTCTTTAAACACGTCGAACATGGAAAAAAAGGCACCAAGGCCAGGTGTAGCTGTGCACAGGTGCACGGGGGAGCAACAACCGCCGATTCAAAGTTACATCTTGTTAAATAATCAGTCGGGGGGAGCGTGATAGCTCCTGTCTGTTTGTTGTGCAAAACGATATTGCAGAAATGGTGACATTTTCTCGGCGGGCGTTATCTGGTTTCGGCACATGCACATTTGACAGTTCAGACTTAGAAGGGAAATTAATTTCTGATAGCTATCTCTTTATGACATTTATTCCGTGCCCAGAATGTCACACATAAAGCAACTAGAAGCTTGTGATCAAACATTAATGTTCACAAACACAGAGGGAGGCAAACAGGAGACCTCGTTGAATGGTAATTAACGTCTCACCCATATTTTATGCTCAAATCACATTTTCTGGGGGGGAAAAGGGAAGAAAAAGGAATTTTTCGATTTGAATGGAAGTTAAATCATCCAATCAGGAAGCATAAAACGCTCGGGCTCCGCTGAAGTAGGCAGACATTTATGTGAAGTGTAAGAGTAATGGAGGAGGAGGACTTTCATCTTTCAAAGAGCAGGATATTTTGGCTCCTTCCTCTGAATTTGTTGTGAGCTTTGAAGTTCCAGTGTGAAATCCAAAACTGGGAAATATTTGGTTTATATAATCAGTAGACATAATGTCTGCCCAAAGAAAGAACCTGGCTGCCATCGCTTCACATTAACATCTCAGTGGATCCACTGAAACTAAATCTTAGAGCCTTGGGCTGCTTGAGAAATTGCCTCTTGACCGGAGCGTGCACACCTCCGAGATAGCTGCTTGTTCATATTGATTGATTATGGACTTAAGAGTCAATCCAGGGCTAAGATTTCTTCTGCAGATAACAGTGAGAGTGATTTAATAGATAATGACTTGCAGTGGTAAATTTCACAGGGAAACAGACTGCAGTTATCCTCCCCAACACTCAGCAAGAGCTCTGAGCCTTTTTTTAGGGGCTGGGGGTGGAGGGGAATAATTCATCTAGATGCTGCCACACATCAGAGCCTCAAAGCTGAGAGATTTCAGATTATTGCATAAGGTAGAAACCGAAACTTCCTGCTCACCTGTGAGTCAGAGAAAAGGTGTTGTTTTTGTTGCAAAGCTTCACTCAGTCATTGACTGCAGAGAGCTGGAGCTCGCCGGTGTCCTATTGCGGGGCAAATTCGCTCTTAGATTTTAAGAGCAGATGGATTTTTATCAAAAATACATTTACTTTAATGGGTCAATATTTCATCAAATTTCTAATTCTTCACATTTGCTGCAAGGGTTTTCTTGCTTTAAGCTCCATTAACAGTTTGTTTAGAAAAACACACACACACAAAAACCATTTGTCAACTGAGATTTCAGCTGATGTTATCGTGGTCGATTCTTTCCACCACTGATTGCCGTCTTCTTTGATGATAAAGCCAGTTATGTTTTAGGGAGGGCCTGCCATATGATTGAAGAGTGTCTTTCGGTTTCACAGTCAAATCTGTCCCATGCTTCTGATGCCTGTTTTTAAAAAGTAAAAATGGCAAAGGTGAAAACTCTTAGCTTCAGGCTTTAAAAACTGGATTACATGAAACCCGTTGGTCCATTTTTATGCACATTCTTGACCACATTCCATTTACGTTAGGTACTTCCAGGATTCTTGTTATTTGGAGACTGACTCTCCTTACTGGTACACTTAGTGAAAACTATAAGTCACGCATACTGTTGTTACTTCCTGCTATGACACGATAACATTTCCTTGTATATGTTCCATGATGTGCAATAAGTTGTGGCTTTTGATGAATCTCTAAATCCACTGATCTGCTACACCAGTGGGATTACCTGAGTCCTGTTATTGTCTCACTCTTGTCCTGCACTAACCACTGCAACTCTGTGCTGTTTATGATGCTTGCTGGTTATCTCTCTCGTCTTCTGTTTGCTCACCATGAATACTGAGTCAGTTCAAACAACTCTAAGCAATGAGTACATAAAAATAGTCCTCATCATTAAAGATTCACCATAATCCTGAGTAATTACTTGGCAGAGGAAGCATTCAGTATGAACATTATTAGTGGAAACTGAGATTCATGAGACCAGAAAACAATGTTCAAATCTTCTATTGAACAGTTTTGGTGTCCACTTTTGTCCAATTTTGCTTTGAATTGTTACAATTTGTCTCTCCTTAGCTGACTGCAGTGGCACCCAAGAAGTTTATGGTCTTGTCCTTTCAGAGATGTCCTTCTACAGTATGTGCCTTGGTTATTTGAGTTACCGTTGACGTCTGCTCTGAACTCTGACATTAATAATGTGTTTTTTGCTCAGAGAAATGACGCTCACTGGATATTAATCCTTTTTCATACCAATCTTTGTAAATCCTAGAGATGGTTGTTCAGGAAAATCCTAGTAGACCTGTCATTTCTGAACATCTCACATCTGCTCATTTAACTCATAGATGGTAAAAACATGGACGTAGCTTTTCTATAGGAGAAATGAAGCCAATGCAAAAGTTTTTTAGACTTTTTTAGGGCACCAGATGGTGGTCACAAAGGACTCTCAATTTATAGAAGTCTATTAAAAACAGCTTTCTGTCTTGAACTCTGTAAAGACTTACCTTCTGAGTTCACTGACTAACTCAATCTTTTTGGTTATTTTTTAAGTCTATTTTGAAAATCTTAAGCTCTACTTGAGAGTGGAGGATTAGCTGTGGTATAAAACCGCACACTGATTGGCTACAGATTAGTCAGTCACAAGTCCGGAGCAAGCTCAGACCTGCTCTGTTTTTTTGCAACTGAGATGGCAATAAGGGAATTTTTTTTCTCGAGGCTCCAAAACGGGACTTCAGGAAACAGTGGATGATGTCACGGTAGCTACAGTGGGGCAAAAAAGTATTTAGTCAGCCACCGATTGTGCAAGTTCCCCCACTTAAAATGATGACAGAGGTCAGTAATTTGCACCAGAGGTACACTTCAACTGTGAGAGACAGAATGTGAAAAAAAAATCCATGAATTCACATGGTAGGATTTGTAAAGAATTTATTCGTAAATTAGGGTGGAAAATAAGTATTTGGTCACCTCAAACAAGGAAAATCTCTGGCTCTCACAGATGAAGTGTACCTCTGGTGCAAATTACTGACCTCTGTCATCATTTTAAGTGGGGGAACTTGCACAATCGGTGGCTGACTAAATACTTTTTTGCCCCACTGTACCTAACAAAGTGACTTAAATAATGGTTTGGGTGAGTTGCAGAAAAAAGAAACGTCTCTTTTACTGTATAAAATGAAAATATTCCAGTATGCAGTAAATTTAAACATAAAAGTTGAAGACCTTTTTGTAGGACACACATTTTACTCACACTTGCACGGGTGGGACCTGAGAAAATCCTAAAAAAGAGAATTGCTGGCAAAAAAATCCAAAATGTAGCCAATGTTAATTTGCGTTAGATATCAAGGACACAACCTGGTTATTTTTTCACATGTTACAGTGTAACCAGTGGGATCTTCGCACGTAAACTGCACTGGATATACTGATGTTTGCATAGTTCTGTTGCACTCGCATCCTCGTGTCATTTTTACAGAAGGTACTAGTACTGACATTGACCCATGCCAGGCAGATAATTACAGGACGTACTGTACTTTCTCTACTTAATAAAGTTGTATAACCAAATGATCCTCTGGAGTCTCTCTGAAACGACTGGACAAGTACCCATCCCTATGATTAAAAATCCACTGTATGCCCTGCAGGTAGCCCAGAGCTGAGATGAGATTCATTTTAACAGGCCTAAGTAGAATGTGCTGTAGCTTATAAGGGGGCTTTCAAGGGGCTCAAGAACCAATATGCAGACAGGAGATGTCTTTGATCCCTGTGAGCACAGTTTCATTGGTTCATTCTTGGAGGAGGAACTAAAAACAAACAGGAGAGGAGAGTGCATGCGGCGGCAGCAGCTGAAAAGTCTTACACTGGTAGTTTGGTTTCTTGATCTCTGACTGTAATATGAGGCTGTTTTGCTGCAAATTAACTAGTGCGGCAGCAGGCGAGGAAAAACAGCTGCGACGTCTCACCACTGCCAGGATTATAGCTAAGCTTCTTTGCGTGGCTGTATTGATGCTGGCTGTCCATCCAAGAGTCAAAACAGGCTCCGCACAGACATGTTTTCACCACCGGAAAAAATAAACAGCCTCATAAATCCTCGTGCATTTTGCATTATCATACCACCTGCACACTGCATTTATTACGGTATATTGGACGGTTGTAACCATAGAAACCAGGATGAGGCACATCGCCGTCCTTTCCATCATTTATGGAGCGCGTGACGTCAAAGTGACCACTATTTTTCCTCCGAGGGAGTTTTTCCTTTCATTCGGAGCAGCCAGGGGTCTGCGTGACAGATAACAGCATGAGTCAGCTGCACTATCAAACACCTTAATGAGGAAGTTTGCTAAGCCACATGAATCAAAGTCATCTATAATGAATTCATACTCGCCTCGTGACACAAGAGGGAAAAGCGCATCCTTATCTCACTCGCATTCACATGAGCACGAGAAGTGTGGAAACATTTCTGCTTTTAATCTGATCTGCAGGCCCATTATGACAAAGACAACCGCGTCACGCAAACGCCACACAGTAAAGTCACTGCGCTTAGAAGCAGACAATGTCCTCATCACTGGAGATAACAGAAATGGGATATTCGTGGAATTTCTGCTGAGTATATCGGTGTTGTTGCTGTAACATTTCAGCATTTCATTCAGTATGTAAATTTTGTAAGAAAGTCTATTTAAGGCGTTAACTGCTTCTGTGACACCTAGAAATTTGATCCCTCACAGCCTCGGGCTCTGTCCTGCTGCTCCCACCCAGAAAACCTTCCTGTATGTCTTTTCGTTGCTCTAGTTTTGGTCAGGCGACAACCTGTAGAGTTATTTCTCTGCAACACGTTTTGAAAATGAGGAACAGATTAAAATCAGGCTTTCGTTTTTAAATAAACGTATAACTGTACAAATAACAAGATCCTTTATAATAAAAGTGATCGGCCACAATACAAGGGAGTCACAGCAATAATTTTTAGTTACTGTCTTAAACAGCCAGTCCAAATTACCATCAGCATAACAGATTACAAACACTTCCATCGGCAGGGTTAAGGAACAGAAACAAACAAATATGGAAACACAGGAACTTGGTCAATCAATCAATCAACGGCTTTCATAGCTTAAAAACAAACAAGTTATGTGACTTTTGTTTGCTATAAGAAACCTCTTGCATGATGAGATGGTGTCATTTGCCACTTCAGTCCAAATAAATGTCTTCATCACAACTTTCATGAGAGTTTGCACATCTAAACATCTTCTAACTTCATGCCATTATCATCGACTACAAAGGATGGGTTTAACTTCTGGCACTCAGCGATTTGTTGACAACATTTTTGAAGTCGTTTTTAATATTGCTTTGTAATCCATCGCCATTTCGATTCTCTTGAATGTAGACGTGACCAATTTAGAGGACAGGGTGCTGGCTAGCTAGCTAGCTTGGCAAGGTTAATCTGCAATTAACTTTGATATTATGTAAGATTATATCTATTCTTAGGGGGGGGGAAGGGTTAAAACAAAGTGGGCCTATCAGAATCCACTTTGTTGTACTTAAAGTGTCTAAAAGAACAACAACGTGTCAGCAAGACAAAATATCACTCACCTTCCACTCAAAATGGCCGTGGCCTGAATAAAATTCCTCCTCCTTATACAAAACTAACAGTTTTATACGATTACTGATCCATACATTCTCCCACCCCATTACCTGCCTATGTGGCTTTCTCTCCCGTTGTTTGGTAGGAGGAGCTAAAGTGGCTCTTTTGATGTTGAAGGTTGCTGACCTCTGCCCTAAAGGATGCCCTACTTCATCTGGTTTTACTCTTAATAGGACCATAATTCATGAAATTAATATCATGGCGGAATAAATTAAAATACTAATAAAGTCAAAAACTCCTCAGAAAAGAGTTTGTAAAGCAAAAATTAATCTCATTTCGCAAAGAAATTTGACTTCTTTTTGAAAACGCAGATTTTTCTATGCGTTTGCACCTTTCGTCCACACGTAAACTGCGTTTTCTGTCACTGAAAACGGAGATTTCTAAAAACGCCTGCCAGGGTGAATATTTTCGAAAACTCAGTTTTTGCATTTACGTGTGGACGAGAAAAACGGAGAAAACGCAGCGTCAAAGGTGTGCGCCTTTTTTGACGTCACACTGTGCGCCACGTTATTGTTTCGGTGAAATTAATTTCTACAATACTGTTAATTGTACTCTCTGCAGTGTTTAAATGCTTACATATACACACAGTTACTGTCCCTCCACACATACGACTCGGTTCTGCTTCTATGCCCCATCTTTGTTTACTATTTCCCACCGAGGCTTCTAGACTTCTGATTGGCCAACATTTCTACACGGTTAGGAATATATCGCCACCTGGTGCTTTGGCATGTTCCTAGCAGTGTTTTCCTTCTGCGTTTACGTGTGGACGGGATTATTTTTTAAAACGAAAATGGAAAATCTCAGTTTTCAAAAATACCCGTGTACGTGTGGACATAGCCTTAATTCATAGAACACCAAATACACAGCAAAACTCGCTGGTTCAGACTACGTGGCTACAAATCTTGGGTGAATAGAGCGTAAAACAGACCAAAGAACCTTTAATAGTTAAATCTAACTTTTAGCTTTGTTTAGTTCTATAGAACAGCGGTCCCCAACCCCCGGGCCTCGGACCGGTACCGTTCCGTGAGTCGTTTGGTACCGGGCCACGAGAGTTGAGGCTCAGGTGTGAAATGTATGGTTTTTAGGGGTTTTTTGCGTTATTGTGTTATCGTTTTTATCGTTAACTCGGTTTTCCTGGGTCTTTTCACGTGTGTTATGAATAAATCTTATTTTTTTCGGTACCAGTACTAGTTTTATTTTGTTGTATTTATCCGCGACACCTTAAAGGCCGGTCCGTGAAAATATTGTCGGGCATAAACCGGTCCGTGGCGCAAAAAAGGTTGGGGACCGCTGCTATAGAAAGTACAAAAAATTTGCAATTGTTACACCATTACACTTCATTAATTAATTAATTTATTTATGACCCTAGTTTCTCCAACAGCAGCAGAGAGAGGCTGCCAGGAGTAAGCGGAGGGGGGTGTTGACTCTGCAGCTCACTTTTTAGGAAGTTGACCTGGGCTGTAGTTACAGGTTCGGGTTTCACTGGGATCTTGCAGCGAGGCCGCACCCCGTCCAACAGGCTCTGCTTCCTGTTTGCACTAAAAGGACCCTTGGGGCTCATTGGCTAAACTCGGCGTAGTAGCACACTGGTGTGGCGCTAATCATCAGTGACCCGTATGACACTTTAAACCTTATAGATCTGTCAGCAGGCTGTGTTCTCAGATTACTCTCAACATCTCGAAAGTCATGTTTATTTTGTTTAATGCCCGAGTCTGTGCGCGACTTCAGTTTCATTCGCAGGGTAGCACATCACTTGGAGTTAGTCGAGTGTTGATGTGGCACATTCAGTTGCCACAGTTGACGTTGAAGCAGCTGTGTGGCTGCAGCGATTAATAAGAGATGAATCATCACTTCCCAAATATTGTGTCTCATCCTTTGTGAGTCATGAGCAGCAAAGTGTTTCTTCTGTCTGAGAAAATTGATCCCTAATGACACATGAGTGAGAGGTTTTAACTCTGAACAAAATGTTCGATTCAATGCGGATCTCTTTGTAGGCCAAACAAAATAACTTCTTTCTTTCTTAAATGAGATATTTAGGTTTATTTTCTATTCTCGGTAGAAACTAATCCAAATCTCTTGTAAAGTAGAACAAATATGTGAAGCAGCTTGAGCTAATTCTGTGATAGGCTATTTATAGTTTTAAGAACACTTTGCTGTTTACTGTACTATGCACTGATTTGCAAGTCTGAATGTGTATATTCAGTATAGAGCACTCAAAAGTCCACGCTACATAATGATGGATTATAATAATGATGCACATAATGATAAACCGATTCTCAGTCGCTGCTCACTGTAACATTTATGTTTATCATTATCGTCCGCAGTGGTTCTCAAACTCAAAGCTTTATAATCCACTTTATTAGATACACTGTGCTTGTACTGAAGCCTTAATTCTTCGTGGCAAAGATTCAACAAGATGCTGAAAACATTCCTCCGAGATTTTGGTTGACATTGAATTAATAGGGTCTGTAAATCCATGGTCAGAATCTCCCATTCCAGTATACCAAAGGTGTTGGATTGAGATCTGGTGGCATTTTAGTGCTATATTTGGCTAGAAAGCCATACTTATTGTAATAAACTAATGAGACTCAGACTTTAAAAACAGATTATAAATTCTGAGTCTTCATGGTGACTAAAAGAAGTTTAGTTGGATGTACTTTCAGATTGTGGTGGTTAATCAGTGGATTCAGGGGTGAATTCCCACAGATCCCCTTTAATCTGGAACCGGGCACGTTAAGGTCGGAGTTTGCCGGTCTCTGCGTGAGTTATTGTTATATGTCAGGCGCTATTACATAACACACAGTCTGGAGATTGTGTAATATTTTTAGATAAGAGCAGAGAGAAGCAGCTACAGTAAGCGTACAGACAGTTACAGTATGTGCGGTACAAACTGATGGTGTTACATTCTTCCTATGCCTGCAACACACATGGCGTGAGCGGGATATGATTAGAAAGACCAACATTACAAAATGCAACACAGGCCATGTGTTTTTCAAAAGCTCAACTTCTGTCTCTGCCGTTGCTCTCGGACACCTGCTGCACAATTCAGCTCTGTGCAGCAGTATGCAAAAACAGCTCATTGAGGTTAAATAATTAAAAGAGACTTCTAAAAGAGTTTTTTGAGATGTGAGGGCGGGGATCTGGCTCGAGTTTCTGAGGGCTTGGCTCAGATGCTGGTTTTACACTCCTGTGTGTCCTGCGATAGTGGATGAGGTCTCCAGAGAGGGGAGGTGAAAGGGTAATCCGATCCCACCTGCTGACACAGCCTTCCAGGATAAGGCCGAGGATACAACTACAAGTCCGTTAGACAAAAAGAAACTGTGCCACTGACGCAACCGGTGTGAATATTTAATAACCTAATTTTAAAGAAACCCTTGTATTATCACTTTGCAGTAAACAGAGGCTGAATGGGGGTCTGCAGGAACACCTTTGCTTTGTGATCTTAATTAAATACTTTTGCTTTTGGTGTTAGTTTCTATTATTGTTTCATCGCTTGTCGTATTGCAGTCGTTTCAGAGTGAACCTTTAAAAACGTAGCCTTCTGTCTTGGCTCTCTCTGTCTCTTTTTCTGCCTCTCTCTCTCTCTCACACACACACACGCACATGCACACACACCCCATCTGAATCAGAGCTTCCACACAGAAACTGATAATGGGCCATTGTGTGCAATGTGGTCACAGGAGCCAGATGATTGAGAACCAAATTAACTTTCCTTCTGAGTGACTCTTGAGTGAACTGAACACATTGACAGCTCCAGAGTTCACACCAGTGTCGAATTCTGGTCTGTTTAAGTGAACCGGGGTCTCTCAGGCATCTTTAAAGTTGTTGCTTTTAAGGTCTATGACCTGTTGGATACAGTGAAATTTAACACACGCTGTACTGATAGCGTACCAGCACAGAGAGAGGCATAAATATCAAGTCAAATATCAGAAAAGTGATGACAGTTATTTACTACTTTGTGTTCATTTATTATAAACTCTAGTGTTCAAAAGAGGTTATAATAAATGAACACAAACTGGTAAAACTTGCAACAAAAAAGATACCAGACTGATCGTCACTTTAATTCTGTAAAACCTGAATCATTAACTAGTTGCCTGAAAATTCTAATTTTTTGAAACTGAAGTGTTTTTGGAATTAAATTTGTATAACTTTTGCTCAAAAGTTTATTCAAGTTTTTTCAGGTGTCAAAAACTCACAAAACGTCATGTATCAAATATGTCACACTTGGGCCTACGGGGTTAGGGAATTTACCATGTGACCAAAAGTGCCGTATAAGTACCAGCGTTTTTAACATGCACCGGTGTAAGCCACAACTGAAAATCTTGTAAAAATAAAAATCTTTCTAGCTGTGTCTGTGTCTTTAAATTTAAGAGCAGCATTAGGGGATGAGAAGTGACGCTTTTGTTCTTGTTGGAGAGTTTGCTATAAAGATAAAACACAAGCAGTGACGTGACTAAATAATCCTGGAAGCTAAGCACCAGCTATCAGTTCAATAACTGGGTCACAGAAACTTTCCTTGAGACTAACGTGTCCAAGATCGCGCCACCTTTTCATTCACAGTGAAATTCATCCAGATTAAAGCTCTCTAAGGCTAAAATGTTTTAAAGCCGAGTAGTGCCATACTGTGGTCTGGGAAGTGCAAGTTCAGCCACGTTTTCCTGAAGCACATCACTCTACACTCATGGTATTCCCTCTGGGACTTTATCAGCGCTCCAAGCTCATCGATCTTATTGCCCAATACCTCACAGCCCTCATGATGATAGCTGGAATGGACGATTTATATTTCTTCCTCTTTGTTCTCTGCTTAGATCCAGCTCTGCAGCCCCATTATTTCCTCCCTGGCTCATCAGGGATAACAGTACTCATTCCATTCAGGATTACTGATGTACTCAGTGCCATCAGTTGGTCTCATGTAGAAACAATTCCACTGGGAAAAAGGAGCAAGAAAAAAAGGCACACAAAGTAATACAGTTATAAGGCCTTAATAACAGTTAAGACAATAGCTTAAGAACACACACACACAAGCTGGGGCGATCGTGGCTCAAGAGTTGGGAGTTCGCCTTGTAATCGGAAGGTTGCCGGTTCAAGCCCCCAGCTCGGACAGTCTTGGTTGTTGTGTCCTTGGGCAAGACACTTCACCCGTTGCCTACTGGTGGTGGTCAGTGCTCCCCAGGGTGGTGCCAGTGTCCGGCAGCCTCGCCTCTGTCAGTGCGCCCCAGGGTGGCTGTGGCTACAATGTAGCTTGCCATCACCAGTGTGTGTGAATGGGTGGATGACTGGATGTGTAAAGTGCTTTGGGGTCCTTAGGGACTAGTAAATACAAATACAGGCCATTTACAAGCTGCTGCCATCCTCTGGCATCTAGCCTCCTTCATACTGACTGTGTTTGTTTTTGTGTTTATGTGCAGAGAGCCTGATATTCCAGCCTGGGCTCCTTTACTCTACCAGCTGCAGCTGCTGGACTTCAGAGAGAAACCGGACCCATTAACTCTGCCCATTGCAGACCGCATCCGCATCGGCAACCAGAAACGAGAGACAGGGAATTTTCATTTCCAGAGGGAGGAATACAGCTTGGCTGCCCGGGCCTATTGCGTGGCTCTGGATGTGCTGACCACACGCAGCAAAGGTAATACACCCTTACTTTTGAGTGTGCCAAGGATGCTTTGACAGAGACAAAGAAACACACACAGAGAAAACACAAACCAGGGCACATAAAACACAGACTAAGAGACCTGAGACACCTTATTGCCACATCAGCCGGGGATGACATAACAGGTTAGCGCTCTCCTCACTTCTGCCGTCACACTAATCGCTTCAGCACGATGTAGCGCCACGTCCATCTGAGCCTGGGGCCGTGATCGGTTTTTTTGGCTTACTTCTTTTGCATAATCAAAGCTAATCAATGGTCTTATTTTTTCTACTTACTTAATCACTTTGATCATTGATGAGGCAGGGTCGGGCCAAGAGGGAAATGTGACTGAACATGTCAGCAAAGAGAAAAACATGCACTGCTTCATAATGCAACAATGACAGTAGACCGGTGAGACAAGTCACCATGGCACTGAAGAGAGGAGTTTATCAGGGCATCGAGATCATGTAATTAGTGGATGAGAAGATGACCAGCAAAAGGGAAAACACAGACCTTATCTCTTACTTGTGTCATTCGGAGCCTAACACACAAAAACCAGCTCGGCACACACGAAGATTTAAAATCAATATAATCAATTAACTGGTAATCACGTAAAAATAAATATGCTCTTGCAAAATATTAGAAATGCAAAACTCAATTAATTTTGTGTCATTTTTTTAAAAGTAAGAACTTTTAAGTTTACTGCGTGGATGGATGAAACATGGTAATTTGAGCTGAAGTGTCCTATTAAATGTGGAAAAAAGGGAATATTTTCACTTCTATGTCAAACGCTGTTCAGCTTTTAAAAAAGGAAAAAAAAAGAATAGTGTTTGGTTTGAAGAGGAAATGGCGTTTGAGTTTGAGGTTTTCAAGCTCAATATTTAGGCTTTTTAAAAAACGAATTTAATAAGTAACAAAATATTATTAAATAATTCATTTATGGGAGAAGAGCGTCAAATGAAGTAAAACTCGAGCAGATGACCGTCTAAATTATTTGTAGCACATCGATACCAACACTGATATTGTTTTCGGATCGACACTAGCTCGATAGAATCAATACTTTGTTTCTATCCTCTAAGTTCAGTATGTAGCCCACATAATAGCCTATAACAAGTTGGAGCTGGAGTTTTAGAAACAGGCGCATTTGCATAGCAGGTCTCCAAAAAACACAGTTTCAAAATACATGAGTTAGAATTTGGTATAAATGTACGATGATACACACACACACACACACACAAAAGCCAGATAAGCTGCTTTTATATGTTAAAATATCATTATTGGTATTGGTATCAGCAATACTGGCCCTGCATTTACTTGATATCGGATCAATGCCAAAATTTGCAGGATTGCACATCATTATTATACATTCAGTTTACAACAAAATAGAGAACCTAATAACTTTGTATAAAACACTGCAAAACATTATGATCCCCATGTTTTGGCTTAAATATTTGCAGCTAACTGGAGACCAAACAGTTGTTTCATACCTTGTCCGAGCACAATGAAGTGCAGTGCGTGTTGTTAGTGTGGCCGCTGCTTGATGCATCCAGGTGCTGTTTAAAAAGGTGAGCCCAAGCGCCTTTCACTTGGACTCGAGCACAGCATCCACGTAGTGTGATGCCTATTTCATATCACACTGCTTTCAATGCTTCCTCAGCTTTCCCGTGTTGAAAATGCTTTGTTAAGTAATTAACATATATGTGGGGACAGTGTGTCACTGCTTCCCCAATTAAGCCACAAAATGCATAAAATTATGAACCCCTTTTTCTCTGTAACAGCGCTTTTCAAGAGCAGGTGTGCACATAAAGAGGGAGAGGAGCGAGTGCTGAGACAAACTGAAGTGTTTTAGGGTCTGGGTCATCAGGGGCAGCGTGAGCGTGGGGATGGGTGGCCTATAGTCTGTGATAGTTATTGCTATGATGTGAGTTGCATGAAAATGAAATAGTGGTTGAACAGTTAACACTGAGACACTGACACAGACTCGTATTTTGAATTAGCTTGTGAAAAATGGGTCCATGCATGAGAGTCATCGGTCCTCTTTATTGTCAGATCACATTTAAAATAACTGATTTTGATTTGTTTTCTTTGCAAATTGCCACATCACAATCCTGACATGCAAATATTTGGTTAGCTATTGTCGTGTTGCAAATCGATTAGCCATTTGGGCACAGCATGTATTATGCTTCATTCAGTAAAACTAAGTTGCATGTTTTTCACGATTGACAGCCAAAGCACTCTTTGGCAAAAGATCAGCTTAATGGATGCAAAAGTTGGTTGTTTTTTTCCCCCTGTTTATGCGCGATGTACATAATTTCCTAAACATAACTGTCTTATTTCTGATAAGTTTTTGTTTTTAAAGGCAAAAACAGGCACAGTAAATCCAAGACGTTTGTTCAACTTGCTCAGGCGCATTTGCGTGGCACATTCACAAAAATGTAGCCCCTAAGCTGCTAACATTTATCACCCATCATGCTCAGGGCCAGGAGTAAAATCCCTTTGCACTAACCAGTGCTCATTACTTCAGTCACTGCTTAAGCCAGTTGGACATCTTTGAGCCTAATGGTAAAACCATGCAGGACAACGATAAAGCATCCAGCTGAATGCAAAAATAGCACTAAATAGCACCGAGTTTCTCCCTGACAGTCAAGATATTACAGATAGACAGTCATTCACCCTCACGTTTACATCTATTGTTAGTTTACAGCTGCCAGTTAACCCTACATGCATGTTTTTGGGCTGTGGGATCAGTTCAATCTAATGATTGTAAAGCTACAGTTGAAGCAGCAGGGTATGTTATAAGCCATGCGTCTCTCCCTGTGCAGATGGTAATGATGTTGGTGTGAAGGAAGAGGAGGAGGAGGTGCAGGACTACCGTGTGAAGTGTTTGAACAACCTGGCGACCACTCAAGTCAGACTGGAGCAGTTTGACGAGGCTCTGCACACCAGCCGAGACGTTCTGACCCTCGAGCCAAACAACGTCAAGGCCCTCTTCAGGGTAGGAAAGGTGAGGATGTATAGACAGTGTGTAGCATCTAATTTGAACCTCGCAACCTATAATTTTAAGGAGGTTTCCTGGAAGGAAGAGGAGTTTGTTAATATAGTTAGCGTTTTATTATTTTTGTGGGTAAATAATAGTAGGTACAATATTGCTATCTTCCTCTCTGTCAGTTTTTGATTTATGCTTCCTCCAGCTCTGCTCACACTGCAGGGTTTCTAATCTCTTTCAGCTCCTGTCTGACAAGAGTGAATACAAAGAGGCTATGGAAGTGCTAAAAAAGGCCTTGAAACTGGAGCCAGCCACCAAGGTGAGATGATATGGGTGAGCAGGTCCTTCTTCCAAGGCTGCCTGTGAATCTCTCCCACATAAAAAAAAAGAAAGAAAAAACAGAGGAGAGGTCGCTCCAAAATTATTTCTGGCTGCCAATACTCTCCAGTCGGTCTAAATGATGTGTTTTTATTTTAAAAAGGACCTCTCGAATGTGCCATTATTGAGGTTAAAAAGCTCTGCATATTATAATTTCAAGGGTAAAGACAGAGTCGAGTGCTGTTGTTAAACTTGCACTTGCACAGCGAATGAATAAATAATTTCCAGGCCTCGTGCAATTATTCAGAAGAATTCAGCTCCGTACTAAACGCTCAACATGTGTTAAAATATTTTTACATTATTACATTATAAACGATCAACCATCAAACAGCACGGGCTCATATAATAGCAGTGCTCTGAGGCTATACTTGAGCAAAATCGCGCTTTGGGCAATATGCTGATATCGCCATGCCAACGTGCAACAACGCAACTGATTTATTTAATCCCAACATGCACAGTTAGGCTTAATCTTAAATAAATATAAACAAATGTAAGAAAAATCTTTGGTTGATAATTAAAAAAATTGGTTTCCGCTTTATTTAAATTGACAATATTTTTTTAAATGCCTATAAAATCTCCAGTTTTTTAATACATGAAAACATTTGACCCTGGATACGGGATAAATTACCATCTCTCACATTCACACAAATGGACATAACCGCTTTATTTTGAATATTAACGTTTAGAAGCTTTTAAATAAATTTGCTCCACATCAGCCTGAAGGAACCCTGGTGAACTCTTTGTGTTGAGGCCTGTACCATCTTGTTTTTGTGGTTTGTTTAATCTGCCAAATCCTCCACAGAGGCTTATGCAAACTGCACATCTGGCAGTCCACAGATGTGACCACATCACTAAGTGCTTTCTTGCAATCTTGGCAAAAATACCACATACATACATAACTTAAATTTTTGTAATGCGGAGAGAGTAACCAAGTCCTCTTTTTCAGCTACAGCAGAGGAATGTACAAATGCTGCAAAGATTTGAATTAATCCTAGTTTATGGTCATTGCTTACTCCAGCACCGCAGGATCTGATCTACAGAGTGTGAGGAGTACATTTCTGCCAATGTTACAGTGACCTGATCTATAGGGCGCACTGCCACAGTCACAAATATGCCTGGTCTTGTCTAGACAAAACGAAAATATCTGCTGCTTTGGTAATTACACGCTTGTCCCAGCAGTGGATGAAATGCTTTAGAGAAACCTGATTTAGCTGCTCTGTGAGAAAGTTGGTGCACTGCACTCTGTAGTGGTGGGTCACCCAAAAAAAAAAAAAAAAATCAGAAATTCCACTGAAAATAAGAAAAATGGCTTACTTTTTATGGCGAGCTACAGTTTTCCGATGATAAATCTGCCATTTAAAAAATATAAAAGGTCCTCTGTGTGAAATTTGGTTACAAGTGCAAAGCTGTTAGTATAAAGTTTAAAATGTGACTTTCATAATTCCCTGGTCTTTAGCATAAAGGTCTACTTTACTTTCAGATCTCTGCTTTCACCTGCTGGACACTTTTAAAACTGCACCTTCACCCTTTGAGCGTTTCATTTTTATTTACTAGAAGCATCTTCCCCCCCCTTACAGGCAATCCATGTCGAGTTATCTAAACTTGTCAAAAGGCAGTCTGGAGACAAAGAAACCCAAGAGTGGAAACCCAAACCAGCAGAGATGCTTGGAGACAATATTGCACCTTTCCTGATCCCATCAAAGAAGAAGCCATCTGTAAGCTGTGATTATATCTACTACTTTTTTTTTTTTTTTTTTAAATTGTGATTGCCACGAATCTGGCATTGACCGGAACTACCGTGGTGTTTTTGTTGTGTTTTAGGGAATTTCCTGGAAATTTATACTTGGAGCTCTGGTGGTGGCTCTGGGCAGTTTGGTGACGTCAATGATTTGGACTGCAAGAAACTGAAATCCTCTGCTGGAAGTAGTTCGAAGATCATCATCTTCATATGCAGGAGCAGAGTTTGGTCTCGAGTCATCTAATAAGTTTATATGAAAAGAGTTTTCTGCTGTTGATTCAACACGACAGCACTGGAGCCTGAACTAAAAAGCTCTCGTCTGAAAAACGAATAATAAAACAGAGTTCTCAGTAGGTTTCTGCTGATCGATACGACAGAAGCTTCTCAGCTTTCCAGTTCTGTCTGTTTCACTTGGAAAAAGGATTACATTTCTCTTTGTTATAAATAATGGGGCCTGGAAAATGTTCCGCTATCACAGATGTTCAACAAAAAAAAAAAACCCCAAAAAAATTAGTGGATGTGAGACTTTTGTAAAGAAAAAACCCAGTTACAAGCAGTTTTATTTACACACAGATAAATCCTTCAATTAGTACAAGCGATAAACCCGCAATGTAGTATTGCTTACAGTGACGATGAAAACAAAAAAATTAAATATTTTTCCCCCTCTTATGCAACTCTAGAAAAGAAATCTGGGGGGAAAAAAAATAGTGCATTGATCGAAAAAAAAGTGTTTGTGTCTGGCAGTTACAGTTAAAATACTTACATTAAATCAAAATGTAAACACTGTTGCTTATTTTATAAAATAACCTACCAAATAAATAAAACTTTTTAAAAGAAATATAATGTTGTACATTTATATTTGCACATGTGCAATATTCCCACAATAGAAACCTTCATTTTGATCAAATAATAAAAGTACATTTAGGATTTTTATAGTAATACATATAACAGTTTTTAAAATTTGACATTTATTAAATAAAAGTAGCACGTTGTCCTTCGTTGCTCTGTACAGACATGAGTCGTCTACAGTCCACAGCAGTTGTTAAGAGTTTTCTTTGGGCTGATTTGATTCAGTCTGACCTGAGAGTCTGACTGCGGCCTCAGTTTGACATTTTTCTTCACTTCTCTGTGTGAAAGTAAAAAGGCAGGAGTGTTGCCACGGGTTACCAAGCAAAAAACGAGCAAAGAAATTAACTCAAACTCTCTCTCTCCGACCTCCTACCTTGCCAGATGAAGCACAGCCTCTGTGATGTTTGTACCCTCTTTGGCACTCGTTTCGCAGAACAAGGCACCGTACGTCTACAAGCAAAGCACCGACATCCCTGAGTGCATTCAGTTTACTTAGACACCTTAGACGCCAGGTGTCTGTATAAATACTTTTCCACTAGGTGAAATGGAGAAAAAAAAAAAAAATAACACACCTTGGCCAACTTTTCACCGTGCAAACTGCTCACACAGCTTCCCTCAGGAAGCTCCCCTCGGAGGTCCACCTTGTTTCCAATAACACACATGGGTATTTTCTCCTCCGCTGACTCCTTAATAGAAACAAAGCAGACGATAAATTCTGTTCCTACTTTTTAAATAGTGCTTCTTTTGTCATCTTTTCAACAACTGATCGTCACCATTGCAGTTACCTGAATCTGATCCACCCATGCTCTGACGTTAAGGAAGCTGCTTTCTGAAGTCACGTCATAGAGGAGCAGGACTCCGTGAGCTTTACGGAAGTAAGACCTGGCAATACTACGAAACCTAAAATAAACATAAAAACTCATTTTACTCTAGTGTCTTTTAATTGAGTCAATAATTTAAGAGGTTTGCATGTGTTAGAACCAAAATGATAGCAGCACATTTTCACAGTTTTCATTAAACGGTTCTCATGGGGGTGCTGTACCTCTCCTGCCCCGCTGTGTCCCAGATCTGCAGATTTGTCTTCTCGCCATCCACCAACATCCTCTTCATTTGGAAATCAACCCCTGGGAACAAAAAAGAAAAGAAAAGCAGATTTATATCTCTGAGATCAAGTGAGTGCCAGTGTTTAATCAAAAGATATGTTTGCCATGGCACGCACCCAGTGTTGTCTGAATATCATCTCTGAACTCGTTAAGGGTCAATCTCAGCAGGAAGCTGGACTTCCCCGCTCCTGCGTCTCCCGCTAAAACCAGGCGGTACATCTGGGTGGGCTCATCACATGCTTCCATGTCTGCTTCCAACGGCCGCTTAAAGGGAGCATAAGATAACAAGGTTACCCAACACTGACCATATAAAGCAAGCATCATTTAGTTACCTTTCAGAAATGAGACTACGCAGAACACAAAACTAAAATCAATACAAAATTACAAGTAAGAGCAACGCTAAACACAACACCAAAGAAGAAACCAAAGGAAAAGTGGAAATGCAAAACATTTAAATCAAGAACCGGTTTACCTTTGGAGAAAAGGCAGATAAACGTCTTCGTAGGGAAGAAGCGATGGAGGTGGCCATACTCGGAGCCATTGACACGGCAGCTTCAGATTTCACTTCTGATATCTGTAAGAAAAACACAAATTCAATGTCCCGAGAGCAGAGGAGCGTGTATTGGCATCGAGCGATCCTGGACCTGTCCCCCACCTCCATGTCAGATGGGACACATGAGTAACTGAAGTGCACAGTTTCCACCGAGCTTCTGCTGTCGTCGCTGTCGTAGTCACTGCCCGAGCTCTCAGCTGTGTCCATCGGCAGGGAGACCCCACTGTCCAGGTATTTATCGGCCCAGGTGGCCACATGAGAGTAGGTCAGTTTGCTCGGGACCTCCAAGCTGTACGAAAACAACCGACGCAAACTATGGCTTTAGATGTGACACTTAAGTGCGTAGACATCAATCGGTAGAGGCATACAGGTGTGTAAAAATCTTTATATACCCGCTATGGTTGAGCGTGCTCTGTCGGAGGGGTTTCATTCTCCTGGCTGGGATTTCATTTTGGGGAGACAGCTGTTGAGCAGATTAGGAAAGTCAGGGAGGAAAAAAAAAAAAAAAAAAACCACCACCTCAAACTCATGAAAACAGTTGACTGTGAGCTTCTACCTGACAGAGCCAGAGGGTATAGGGAAACATGCTATTAGAACAAAAGAGACTTACCCTTCTTTTAGCTGCAACTGCTTCACTTGCCAATACCGAGCGCAGGTCGTCATTACTGTCATACAGCTTTTTATTCAGTTCCCTAATGATGCATTTAAGGAAATACGTGAGAGTCACATTCACATACAATTATTGCACTTCCTTACTTTACTGTATGGGATTGTCAAGCAGTCAAACACTCCTTATAAATAGTCAGTCAATGCTATTGTTTGTGTGTAGTTTTTATTCTAAAGACATAATTTAAACAAGCACGCAACATCCCCAGGAGCGGCATACCTTTGGCCACTTTAGTAGCTGTCCAGTGAATTCACAGTGAGACGGCACACGAGCGTTCACATTAGTCTGCCTTAAAGGTTTTACCATTTACCTAATAAAATCAGTCATTATGCAAATAGCAAAAATCCCGCTATTCTGTTACCCCCAGTTAGTCCAGATAAGTGGCAGACTCATACAACTAGATTAGAAAGATTAGAGGCATTTAGGAGGTACTTGGCTCTTCTATTACATCGTATGGAGAACAATAAATATTTGCATGAACTTGGATTCTCAAATCCAAGTTCATGTTGTTTATATAGAGCTCATAAATGTCAAACAGGAGTGACACTGTCAAACCTGTGCGCTTTATTTACTCACAAAGAAGAGCTTGAAAGTACTGACTAGAGTCATTACATTATTGTTTTAAAAAGTCAGCATAAACACATTATTATGAGCTTAAAGGCAGACTTACTGGAGAATCTGAATCTGACTGGAGTACGACTGGTATTCCATAGCCATCCTCTTCAAATCTTCCGTTTCTCTGTGAAAGGACGCACACACCTTATATGGATTGTGGTTCCTGAGCGTCAGAATCGTCAGGTCAGGTCTGACAATAGCTTTACCGTTCATGTTGAGCTTTCTGATCCGCATACACGTTCTTCAGCTTGTCCAGCTCTGAGTGCAGGATGGCGATGTTTGTCTGGGCTTGCAGAAGAGAGCCGCGTAGCTGCTCGTTCTCCTGTGAGGAGATTCGGCCAATGACAACATAAAAATTAAAGATAAAAACATTTTGGGATTTACTGGACTAATCTTGTAGTTTGACTTACGTGTGAGAGATTGCTGATTTGTCCGCTCAGTCTGAGCATCTCTTCCTTTGAATGGTTCAGTTCAGAGTCTTCTTTACTCTTAAATCAATTTAAAAAAAAAACAAAAGCAGTTACATTAAGATTTGGTTAAACAGTTTTACATTTTAATTATATGAAGCAAAGAAAAGCCAAAATACAAAGTAACAGCCACCAAATCTTTTATTGTGAAAGAATGAAACAAGCAGTTCAGAGTTTAGACATTTTTATATATAAAGTTCAAAAAATTTAAATAAAGGATGATTTTTTTTAAGAGAATTGCAACTCATTTGTAGCAAACAGGATGTTTTACAGTTTAAAATGACCTGATGCTGCGATTTAGAAACACTGTTGAGTGTTTCTAAATTACTTTAAACACACAGACTTGCCTCCAATCTCTTGAAACGTACCATCTTATATCCATCAAACTGTATGCTCACAATAAGTTAACGCTGTGTAAGAGCAGCTGATCTATCACGTTCACCATCTACAGGACAAGGAAACCAACTGCTTCCACTATACTGTATGTGCCAAGCAGACATTTGGTACTATTGCAATACAGAGGAGTCTTACTATTAAAGCTACACAGTACTCCAATTACATGTCTTACATAATAACCTAATTGCATTGTTTTGTTTACTTTGCAAGTTCACGTAATAATGTCTCGTCTTCCTCGTTGATAGGAAATTATTGACCAGGAATTACTGTCAAAAACTGAAGTAGATGTTTTTAAGATGACTTCTGCTGAAGGTTTAAATTCAAAAAGGCTTAAGTGAATCATCAGAGAGTCTTTATTTGACCGGGCTGATGTTGGTCACCATCCACAATAGTCACAGACACTGGAAATTTGTCTGACAAAACATATGCTGCATGAGGTGGCAATCATATTTTTGCATTTTTCAAAATGCTAGTGTGGCCTGTAGATGAACTACAGTAAGCCACATAGAGGTGCGTTTTTGTGACGCTGTAGCTTCTTAAAGGCTTTTAAACAGCTGGGTACTGTAACACTAACTGATATTTTTGCAAAGAGCTGCTTCATGTGTTTAATCAAAAAATGCTTGGCTGTGAATAGGCTGTAGTCAACATAAAGGGGTTACACATAGTTTGTTTTTTTTCGTTTTTAAATGACCCGTTTTGCAGGCATCCTTATGACTCTGCATTATCAAACTTGCTCTGTTCTATATTCTATATCAGGTCAGTCCTTTTTGCCAGTTGAAATATTTTCATAGAACTGTTATATTTGTTGCAGTTTCTCGTTCCCTCTTTGCCACACCTCTCTTTAAAAAAAGATTTGTTTTTATCTCAGCGAGTCTTTTTGCCAGGATAATTAAAAGCATATCTAAAAGTCCAAAAACTGATGTCAGCTTCTATCTTGTGACGGGAAAGTTAAAAATCACACATATACATAACTCCCGTGAGATATGTCTGACAAATTATGACAACAAGTTCTTTACAACACTTTAAAGTCGATAATTTTCAGCAGACACTGGCAATCACTGTTTGGCCAGTTCCTGCTTTAAATGGGTGTGGAGTGAATTTCTGGCTTCACTTTTTATGCCTCATTTACTCTATGCATTTAAATGCCTCCAGCATGGTTCGATTGAACAGTACAGGTAGTGTCTATACAATGTGCGCTTTTACATCTATGTTAATGTGCGTAATATGAAGCCTTAGAATGAGCGCAGCTAGTCTCCATAATACACACAACTCTCTCTTAATTATGCTTTCCCTCTTTTTTTGTCCCCTCCTTTATTCAATTCATCTTTCCTCTGTATTTTTATTCACTATTCAAATCACCAAGGCCAACTTATTGTATAGCTAACCACAAATGTGTATGTTTACATTACATTTTCTGCTACGTCTAATGTGAACGGAGAAGCAAAATGCACGAGTAAAAAGTCTCGTTTTTAAGCGAAATCTTGACATTTTCTGGAAATACTGTCATTTGTGGATGAAAGGTAGTGAGCAGACTTTATCTGTCTGCACGGTCCATCACACTTTCCCAGAAAGCAGCAGCAGCTAGACATCCTACAAGAGCTTGTGTGTTGCTTTTCAGATACAGAGGCTTTCTTCTCTTTTTGTATGTTGTTAGAGAACATCATGGGGGTACAAAGTAGACAGCTGTCTGTGAAATATGAAAAAAAAAAAAAAACACAACCTACCTTTAACAGTCTTTCCACACTGGCATGCAGGTCTGCAACTTCATTCTCATGCCTCCTCTGCAAGCCGGCCATAATTTCTTCCATTTTCTTTCTCTCCTGTGAAACCGAAGCAGTTAGAAGTGCAGGCCAGCTCAGGCCTTGAAGAGGGGCTTTCATGTGACTTTACAGGAGGCTCTTTGTGAAAACACATGTAACTAGCTGCTGTGGGCTGTGCCACAAATTTGCAGGTAGCTCACATGAAATGCTGAGGAATGCGTGCAATCTTTCCACTTCAACAGGGAATCAAATGCAATCATTTAGTCCACTTGTCTGCGTGCTGTTTATTGATTAAATACGCTGGCTTTCATGATGAAATTTCTTACGTTTAACTTCTAAGTATTGAAGTAAATCACAGGAGCAACGCTTCACATACTATGAACCCTGCAGCTATTCCACTCACCTCGTCTCTCGCCCTCTCCTCCGTCCTAGCGAGATGTTGTTGTATATCGTCCTCCAGCTCTGTCAGCTGACTGTGATTTAAGCCCTCGGCTCTGTTTGAACAGAAAAGTCTGTTTGAGTCCATCCTGGCAGCTTCAAGCACGCTCAGTCAAAGCAGATCCTCCAACAGCAATCCGAATACAAAAATGAGCAGCACAAAAAAACAGAAGAGTCCATTTACTTGATCTAGCTGACTGATTTGACTTGAAACCTGCTACACTTGTGGCTTGGCTCTTCAGCTCAGACAACACGTGAGCCAACCAGAGTCGAGGGAGGGACAGAATTTCAAAACAAGACTCCACAGGTGATTGCTATTGAGGTACTGATTACTGCCAGTGGAGTTTCTTAATTAGATGCCCACACACATTTATTCTACTTTAGTTTATGTGGGGAAAAGGTTACTTTATAGATACACATATAGATACAACTAATGGAAACAGATGGAAATACCCAAGCTATGAAACAATTAAACGACTGGGAAGGGCAGCAAATTTTAGTCTTCCTACTTCCTTGAGAAAGGAATGTTAACTTTCCCATTCCATGCAATTAGTGAAGCACACAAAGCTCTTAGAGACACACTCACTTTTGTTTGTTATAACAGAGATTCCATGGCTTAACAGACTGTCTTTACAGGAAATTATTAAAAAGGCTGAAGTCAAACCTTGATTAACCCTTTAAGACACAAACTACTAAAAGTCACTGTTTGGCTACTCAAAGTAAGCAATCAGGAGTGGTTGTAGACCTTAAGCAGCATCAACTTTTTTGTAAAAACATCCATCTTCTTCTGCTTATCCAGGTCAGGGTTGCAGGGGGGCTGGAGCCTATCCCTAACACATAGAGACAGACAACCATTCGAACTCAGGTTCACACCTACGAGTGTCACTACTAAGAAAAACATCAGATAAAGCTGCACATTTACGGAGCAGATAAACAAAGGGGAAAAAGCTGAGATAGTTAAGTCTCGGCTGATGGGTGTTACCCATGGTGCAATATTTCTTCACCCACCCACTTTCACTCTCCATGTATTTATGAACCACCTTGCATTTTTTATTCGTCTCTGGCTCGCTTACACAGTGTGTCTTTTATCCTGTCTTCCTATTAAAAAGGAGTTTTTTCTTCCCACTGACACTAAGTGCTTGCTCATAGGGGGTTTTCTCTTTATTAGTGTTGGGGGTTTACCTTACAAAAATCCTTCAGGCAACTCTTGTTGTGATTTAGCACTACATAAATAAAACTGAATTGACTTCAAAGGAGCTGCAGGAAAGTTTGGCATTCAGTGGAGCAGCCACATGATGCATGGACAGGGTCTACACAGAAGAGAATTGAACCTAAAAAAGATGATTTCTTTAAATTTAGGATTAGCGTCTTCAAACAAAGCACAAAAGAGCCCCTCACAATCCCCTCATTTGGAGAGTACAGGAATCGGTGGTATTTAGTTCGCTATACCTGCAACACAGCATAAAATACTTCAAAACTTTAAATGATCTGAAGATAAAAGTGGTTGAATATCTCACAAAAAGACTTTGTTGTATAAAAGGAAGTTTTTGTGTCAGGAGGCGATTCAGAAGCACAGTTTGACACCCACGTCAGAGAAGGATAGAGGAAGACCTTGTGTATGCACACCACTGGCAGTGTTATACTAAGAACACCCTATTCCAAATCACAGAGGTGCTTTTATTATTATTATTTTTCTATTTCAGGACAGTGACTGATGAGCCAACTGACAGAAGGCATATGAGACTGCAGCAACATCAGAGGAGTCAACTAGCAGTTAGACCTCCACTAATCAGAACTGTTGAAATCTGCACAGATTCACAGTCTGCCCAAATAAACATTTAACTCTGCTGTTGTGTCTCTAGCTCATTTGGGGAAAACAATTACAATACATTAGCTTAAGAAATATGCAAATTGCACACTGACAAAAGTAGTGAAGACCAGACCAGGGTTAAGACCACACTTAGCAGCTTCAGTAGTTAGATAGTAAACCAGATTAAAAATGCACTTGAACTGCATCCACAAGAGGGCAGCCACTTCATATCTGCTCATATCATCACTGGGACCCATGTGCTGTGACTTCCTGCTGATTGTTATATACTGATTTGACTTTACAAGTTCCTCCTAAATCTACTGACCACACACAGGACAGTTGCTCTTACCGCTTCAGACTGGTTTCAAGCTGTTCACACTGAAGTCTGCTGTCCAGGCTTTGGCTGATCAGGGAGTGGATGAGTTCCTCATACTGCTGCAGGAGAGTCATGTTTGCAGAGGAGTGAATGGCCTTGTAAAGATCGGCCAGCTGCTCCCTGAAACTATGACAACACAACAGTTAGTAACCACCTGCTGACTGACATTTTTTCAGTTGCATATTTTGACTAAAATATGGTTTTAGCAGCAAATTATAAACTCCTGGAGGGCTAAAAGATAGGTGTTAAAAGTTGATCGTTTCAGAAAGAGAAAGCAGTGCAACAGACCATTCATGATGGATATCCACTGTGGAATAAATGGGTGAAACAAAAAGGTAGAGGTAAACATCTTTTGGCAAAATAGTGCTGTAATTTCTGTTTCAACCCTTCAATTAAAAGATAAAACTTAGTACATCAGTCGGTATCTTGAGTGTTTGAAATCTACTCTGATGTGGTGTACAGAGCTACGTTTAGGACATTTTTCTCAGTGTTAAAAAGTTTCTAGATCTCATTAGTATACAGCAAGATAGCAAAATCTAGCTTTTCTAGGTTTGGAGAAGATCTATACAGATCTAAAACAGTTTGGGTTTCTGTGTGTCACTGATCACCATTAGAGAAAACTGTGAAAACTTCCATTTAGAAATAATGTAACAAATATAATGCCAAGCTGAGCTATGCTTAAAGATAGTTGCATTTTTTAAACTATATTTTTCTGTATTGTTTTCTTTTTTCTTTCTACAGTGTTGAGTCACATAATACAATACTGAAATGTAACTTATTACAAATACTAATATTTTACTTTGAGTACAGTTTAAATGTCCTTGAATGTTCTATACAAATATTGTACTTTGTATTTCATACCATTTAATGTAAAGCTATTTATTTCTATCATTGTTATTATTATTATTGTTATTGTTATTATTATTATTGTTATTATTATTGTTATTAATAATAATAATAATAATAATAATAATAATATTTAACATATAGAATTATAGTAAGTAATGAAAATTGCCAGATGGTGCTAAAATGATTTATGCATTAATTAAGACTTCATCGTGCGTGAAACCATATACTTACATCCAAACCATAAACTGGCCTGACCTCTCCTTTAAGTCATAGAGCCACACACATTTCTCCCAGCCAGTCATGGGATCTAACCCCTAAACATACAAATAAAAACTTGGAAAAAAAAAGTCACAAATGCAACAAAGTCTCTTTTTTTTCCAAGTCTTTCGCTGAGTGCCCTGATATCAGTTAATCAGTAATAGTCCAGCAATATAATTGTGCATAGTACTTTAGGCATTTTAGGTATATTTAGTACTTAGAATGAACTTTACCACTTTGACCACTTTGCAAGAAACCTATTCAGTATAAACCACTATTTGAACTCATGTGCGTCAGCAGTTTTTAATACATCGCATGTTTTTCTGACAAATATTCTGATTTCCTGTACTTCCCTCCGGCTTCCTCTTGGTTCCGAGTGGCACCCCATTTAAAAATCCTTTATAAACGCCCCTGCCACTAAGAAAGATGACATCAGTGACGATACAAAAGTTATGGGACGTAGACACTGAGCTAAGTATATACTTATTATCTTAGTATAAACGTCCAGTGTTTTTTGATTACATTCAAGCTGTATATCGTTTTTAAGGGTGAGCTTGTTTATTCTTCCAGTACACACCTGTACCGCATGACTAATCAGTGCAGCACAAAGCTAACAGTGGGGCAGCAGTACCCACTGGCCAGGTAATTTCCAGCCAGAATACGGGTAGAGCAAACTGGAGCTTCCCGGATGTGAGTTTACCTTTCGGTAAGGATGGATTTCGTATCTGCCTTGTCTTCAAACTCTTCCCAGGGGGAGTCTTGTGCTTGGGATGCCCCTGCGCCGAAAGACGCCAGATCCAGAGTCTCCGAAACCTCCTGAAACCTGGAGGAAAACCTGTTGTAGTCGATGTATCCGTCTTCGTGCGGGTCAAACTTGTCAAACAGAGTCCCGATCTCGGTTTCAGGGACGCTGAGCTCCCGGCAGACTACAGTAAAGTCCTCGTACTCGATCTTACCGGACTTGTTCACGTCGCAAACAGAGAATAATCTCCGAAGGCTGGGTCGCTCCATAGTTACTGGTTTAAAAATAAAGTATAATCCAGAAAATGTTAGAATTTAACAAACTTGAGCCAAAATAAAAGCCCCCACCATCGTCTCAGAGTTACTGTAGAGGATTGGTCCAAACCTGCCTGTAGGCGGGTACCAGCCGAATCAATGGACCCTAATGTGCCTCCTCGTTTGGCTTGGACTGGAGTTAGATGTCATGTATGTTTGCAGTGACGCTGCGATATAATAGAACTACAACAGACAACGCAGGTGCTTACCTGTGTTTACCTTTAAGGTGTGTGTGCTCCATGTGAGAGTTTTATCAGATAACCTGCGCACCATTGTTTGGCTGGGTTTGCAGAGTTTCTGACAACACCCTGAGAGGAAAAGCGGTAACCTGTGCTCAGAGTTGGGGCCCACAGTTTGTTCCAGCTGGGACTGCAGCAGCGTTTTTAAGTCACTGGCCACTTATTTAGAATAAGTGTTCCTTGAAATAACAACATTCCTAATCAGCCAATCACATGGCAGCAACTTGGTGCATTTAGTTATGTAGGCGCCAATTGTGAAAGTTCAAAGTGAGTATCTGAATATAGAAGGGTGAGTTAAGTGACTTTGACTATGACATGGTTTTAGGTACCAAGAAAGCTAAATATCTGCTTCAAGCTAATAGTATGAAAACAGGAAATGAACCATGTTATGACGAAGTAATGCAGAAGAGCGTCTCTGAGCCCAACATGATGAATTTTGAAGCAGGTGAGCTACAGCAGCAAAGGATCACACCGACCTCTGCTCCTGACGGCCACAAATAGAAAACTAAGGCTATAAATCCCACAGGGTCACCAAAATGGGACAAGAGAAAAGTGGAACTATTGCTTTGTTCTGTTTTTGCAGCAACTTTCAGATGGTATAGTCAGAATTTCGGGTAAACAACATGAAAGCATGAATCCATCCTCCTTGGTAATTAGTGGTTCAGGCTGATGGGGGTATAATGGTGTGGGGGATGTTTCCCTGGTTGCCCTAGTACCAACTCAAGCTGGAATACCTGAAACTTGGTAAAGCTGCTGAACATCAGTATCTCAGGTTAATTCTGAACGGCACTTACTATTGTGTGAGTGTATAAAGCATTTATGTAGTTATTAATTGCAACATATATCAGATGGTGCTGCCGCCATGCGGTAAAAAGAGAAATTACAGTTTATTCTGTTTATGGTGGCAGTCCATAAATAATACATTTTAGGGTAGGAGCGAAGGGCGATTTAAATCGGACCTAGGGCCATGATTCACAGTCACTTCAACGCGCTTTATATTGTGAGGTAAAGACTTTACAATAACACAGGGACAATCCCAATAATCAAATGAGCCCTTAATGAGCAAGCACTTGGGAACAGTGGGAAAGGAAAGCTCCCTTTTAACCAGCTGGAGGTTAAATAAACAAATTTCTACCAGAAAATGATACAAATTGGTATTTGCATCAAATGTTAGATGGTAAAAAATAAAATTTCTTGCATATGGACCCATTAAAACCCCGATTTGAGGTCTCCCACTACAACGCTCTTGCAAAAACCTGCACCATTGTCTGAAAGGAAATGGTTAACCTACTGAAATCATGAGCCTTTCAAATAACAAAAATCTCCATTTTATCTTTATTTGAAAAATTAAAATAAAGTGCTTTTTATATACAATACAAAAAGAAAGAAAACAGTAGTGATGTATGATACAAAAAAATACAATTCACAATATTTTTTACATTGGCAGCTGAATTTACAAAACAACTTTACATAAAAACTTGTTTACTTACAATACATGTTGACAAGAGTCTGAGCAACTTGTACTGTCACAAATAGAAGGCGGCCCGACTATAGTGGTTCAATAAGTGAGAGCAGACGACGATACTTTCACTGTGGCATTAATAGTGTAGGCTTGTATTCAAATACAGAAAAAACATATTCAGTACCTGCACATATTCGACTAAATCACTGCCACGCCGTATTTATTCTGCGCTTTGCAAATTTAATATTGTTCTGATGACAGTCGCTTCACCAAAAGCTGCCACTTGTTGTTTTTAATAACAGTCAAAGCATGAGTCTTTCATATTGCATGATTGAATATAGCTGACTAGTCTTTGAAATTCAGTTTTGCAGTGCCATTTATAGGAAATGTAATATAATACTAATGCTTATATTTTTTTTTAATATTTAAAAAAAAAGAAAAGAAAAATCAGCCAGTGGTTATTTATGCACTACAGTTTAAGAATAAAATAGAATCCCTGACTGCGCTTGAAGCCACCCTAACAAAAATGTAAAATAAAACGACACCTCTCATGAGCACGTATTGTACAACATTGACACAATTAAATTACACGAATTCACGGTTTTGACGTTTGTTTGTTTTTTTTAAGTATGGCCAGTCCTGTCACACCTACAGTGTAGCGTTTGACTCCAGAGCACTACTACCTGGTTAGTTTATTATCCCCAAGAGGCACATCTCTTGATTATTGTTTCAGAAGGCATTCTCCATTCCCACCCCTCCCCCCAAGGCAGATTTGTAACCAAATCCATAACCTGCAGTGTACTAAGGCTCCTAACATGATGTGCAAATCCTGTGCTTTCTGAGTCACGATGTATATGCCTTCCCTTCAGGTACGCATTTTTTCTGTTGCTGTTGTTGTGAAGTATTGATTTTGCTGGCTGGATCACAATACTAGAGCCATACTCAAGTAAGAATAAAAAAAATATTGGATGACATGAGAAATGCTTTCAAGTTACGCAATCATCTGATTTAGTTATATTAAAGCGAGAAAAATCAGTAAAATGAACAATTCCCCTGTTTATTACTGAATGACAATGAGAGTTATTGCCTTAATGGTTGCCTTTACAACCACCTAAGAGGCCGTTTTCTTCATCAACACTCTTCAGTTTATATTTATATCAAAGGTGGCAGTCTACAGGTGTGTTATTGAAATCACATTATTTTTAGGTGTTTGTTTTAGATTCAGTATGATTCAGTGACAGAACAGCTGTGAAAAAATGTCTCCATAAAATAACCATTTGGCCACATAATAATAATATTAATAATGACGATAATAAATATTGATAACCTTTCATCATGCTGCAATAAATGACCTGCCGCAGATTTAACATTACCGTTCCGGATGCTCGTCTTTTATCGTCTGTTTTTGTCACGCCAGCCTTTCAGGGCTGCATCATCTTTCTCCAGAAAACGCACCAAAATGGCTAAAATCTCTTGCATACTTGCGACTGCGGTGTAATGAGTGTGCGTCTCTTTGCGTGGGTGTGTGTTTGTAGTGCCACTGTATCTAAAGTAATTAACAGTGCCAACACCTTTGTGCTTACTCAGTCTCAAGGTGAGGTGTTTCTCGGTGTTTACCCCACTTCACATTATTTGCTTTGCATAGACTGCCTATCTCATGAAGAATAGCGTGATAATACCTGGAATGAGTCCCCCTCCCTTCCCTTTTATCATATTTGGTGAAAGAAAACCAAGACAAATCTAACAACTTAAAGTCAGTCGTCATCAGACAAATATTTATACCTAGTAAAGATGGCAATACTTAAAAAGCACATTTCTCTCTTTTCTTGGAGTGCAGTGATTGAGGTGGTAAGAGTTTCTGCATTTCTGCTTTCATCTTTTCAGATTTCTTTGTTCTTGCTGTGTTTGAATTAACTCTAAAATAATGAGTGTACTTGTGTGAATGTACACAGGCTATCCTGTAAGAAGCATTACAGGACTTTTTTTTAATATATATGTATGTATATCTTGCCTGTCTTTGACTTGTTCGTGTGGATTCTGCTTTACCTTGCTACAGTACAGTACATAGTGCACAACCTCAGTGAAGGCTAAACTCTCGCAGAATGAAAATAAATCAGCAAACACTGCGTCAGGCGTCGTGTTCGAGCATCACTCTGCCTTTCAGAGTATTACCGGCATGTCATATGGACGGACTGTGAAAGGCAACTCTCTGAAATCTGTTCGCTAAATCGTGGTCACGATGCCATCTCAATGCTCGTTACATTCCCGTGAGCCGTACGTGAAAGTCTGAAGGCGAGCCGGAGCTTCTTCAGTGTGCTTCAAATGCACTTGAATAAGAGGGTGAGAGGAAAACGAAATAAAACGCACATGGACCACATCGACAGAATTAAAAAAGAAAGAAAAAGGAGCGAGAGAGAGAGAGAGAGTGCAAAATCTGTGTAATGTAAAGTCTCTCCACGAGAGTGCTGATTTTTCCCTCTTATGTTTTTGTCTTTCTCAACAAGTGCACTCTTTCCTTTGAGTTCAAAAGCAGTCACTCCATATAACATGAAGCCTGCCTCACACTATAGAGTCTTTAATCTCGGAGCCTAGCCTGACTCGAGGCCGGGGGCACGTGGATGAAATCTCCACGTGGCTCTCTCTTAAGTTCAGAGGCCTCTTCTCCGATTCAGAGAAGCTCTTGCTGTTATCAGGTGACGAGCACTCGTGCGGTGGAGTGCTGCAGATGTAGTTGTCATTAAGGGTCTGGTACCCCTTGTGATCCGAAGCTGAGGTTGTGACTGTGTTGCCGTTGAGCGGCAAGTTTTCAGCGGGTTTCCCCACTATTCTGGGCTTCTTCTGCTGCATGTTCGGGCACTCTCCCTCCTTCAGCATGGACTTCATGTGGTCACGGTTCCTGTAAACCACAAAAAGGGAGAAGACTACCAGGGAAAACACCAGGAGGGCGCATACAACGATCAGCTCGTTCCAGTAGGTCTTTGTGTTGATCTGCGGCGAGCGGGCCTCCCCTGGCAGGATGATGATTTCCTCCTGTGAGATCTGCGGCGTACGTGAACGGCCTGTCAAGGTGGTGCTCTCCTCCTTGGCTTCGCCTCTCACACAGTAGTTTGCCAGCAGCTGTCTGAAGCCCTCCTCCACTGACCAGCACTCGTATGTTTCCTGCTTGTCCGCTTGAGCTACCACCACCAGTCCCCCCTCTGGGCTGGGGTAATGGAAATGACCTGCGCTCTCACCGAACTCCCACTTCCTTTCAGCCAAATTAGAGCGCAGCTTGCAGGGCAGTACTTTGAATGTGTTGGCTGGGATAATGATCACCTGGCATGACGACATCCCTGCGGAAAGTCAAAATGCAGATGAGTCAGGTATGGCGTGAAAAAAGGCTGTACCACGCGGCTGATACAGAATAATGTTTTTTTTAATCAACTCTCATTTTGAGAGGCATAGCACCGAAATGGAGAGTGCTCTGTAAATCTTAGAGAAGAGGAGGCCACATACGTGTAGGTGGAGGTCTGGCAAACCGTGGACTTGTCGCAGTCTTATTGCAAATAGCTGATGTGTCTGCTTCATCTACATCCTGCCGCCAGGCACTGAAACACATACAATTAACCATAAATAATAATCATAATCTTTTTTTTTTTTTTTTTTTTAAATGCACTCTCTCATCTAATATTTGCATATCAC
Source organism: Simochromis diagramma (assembly GCF_900408965.1). Lineage (NCBI taxonomy): Eukaryota > Metazoa > Chordata > Actinopteri > Cichliformes > Cichlidae > Simochromis > Simochromis diagramma. The sequence continues at coordinate 10,060,740 of NW_024386801.1, forward strand.
AGGCATAGACTGAATATAAAAGAAGGACAGAGCCCCTGGGCCTGAAAAGTGAATCCAGTGTGAAAGATCTTTAAACCCGTGTTCTTTCTCATGTCGAGCAGGGGGCAAATCTGGGCGCAAACAAAAGATTGTAAAGCGGATTAAACAGTTTCCTAGTGGGTTTATAGTCTTAATTGCTAGTTTCCAGTCTTATTTAATACAACATGATGCTTGTTTGGTAAATTGTTTTCCTGTTTAGAGTAAAATACATGATTATTCGGGGTAGAGCATCCCTCATGCCTGGTTCATCAAGATGGTGACAATGAAATTGCCAAATTTGAGGCTTCAAACAGGACTTCAACCTTTTATGTACAGTTTATGATCACAGAAAGCCTTGGCTGCTAAAATAAATATTGTGCAGCGGGATACGTACTTGTTTGGTGTAGCACGTCTGACATCTACACATTGCTTCCCATTCCAGGCACAGTAAGGATCCCTGGAGAGGATGCACTCCCCACAGCTCTGATAATTAGTGCAGTTAGCTACTGAGACCTCCACCAGTTCAGAGAAAGAAGAAACATAGAGCTGACCCTGTGGATGACAGATGACAAAGAAGGGGACAGTCAGGAGGTGCCCCAAATACTGATACTGGGTTACTATTTTCATCCAGAGTCCTCTCTTTGTGACCCTGATCTAAATGTGGTAGACTTCTTTCATCCATTTTAAAAGGAATTCCTTTGCCCTGATCTATGGAAGCACATGCCAGGATTCAGGAAGTGTCACAAATCCAGCTGTTAAAACCCCAGCTGCAGATCCCCTGAGAGAAAGTTGCACGCAATTAGCTCACTGAACACGGGGTACGCTGCAGGCTGCGACTCTTAATGGCTCATGGAGTCTCTAAACTGCCAATAAATGAATTTACTGAGCCCATTAGTTTAAACCATGAGAAAGTGCTGTGAATTAAATCGGACCGTTTTCTTTCCGAACACCACGTGTACCTTTTCAGTGTCCAGCTCAATGTGCTGCACCGGCTGAGAGTCACGGAAGAGCACCATCTCTTCAATAATGTGCATCTTCTTGTTGACGTTAATGGCTTTATGAAGTCTCCCATCATCTGGAGAAGAGAGTTTAAGTGAAGTCAGATAAAACAAAGGTGCAGGTGAAGAGTGTTTGTGAGCGGTGAGCTGTTTACCTGTGCCAATGAAGAGCACGTTATACACCTTTTTAGCTGCTTGAACACGATGGACGGCGATCTGCGTGTAGCGGACATTGCGCTTGAGTAGCAGAGGCTGGCTGCGGATCACGCTGTCCATCAGGAAGTGGTCTTTGACAAAATTCAGCACCTTGTCTGGCATGAGCAACGAGGAGGAGATGCCCTGTTTTCTGGCAGCGTTTGTGATGCACTGGAAAACACAACAAACATACTGCTTTACATGCTTTCCCCATACGTTCACTGGATAATGAAACCTACAGCGGCTGTACAGCACTTCTTTGTGTGTTTATTTTAATACCAGGTCATTTCAGTGATTTGAGTTTGATAAGTCAGGAAATTAAACCTACAGTCGTTTGATAAGAATCATGTTTAGGACCTGGAGACGAGTGATGCCTGTCTAAAAGATATCTGATCAAGCCTCTATCAGCAGTCACAAATGGGAACAACCTAGGCTACGTTCACACTGCAGGCGAAAGCGCATCAAATCCGATTTTTTTGACCCTATGCGACCCATATCCGATCTTGGTATGACAGTGTGAACGGCACAAATCCGATATTTTCAAATCCGATCTGGGTCACTTTCGTATGTGGTACTGAATCCGATACATATCCGATGTTTCAGAAAGCGACTGCTGTTTGAATGGTCAAGTTCCATTAAATCCATCTTTTATGTCACTGACACAAGACAGACGCCAATTATCAGCGCCGGAGAAGCGCCTTATAAGACATCGCGAACGCTTCCTGGCCATCCGGTGAAACTGCTGGGAAGACAACGTTGGAGAAACGTTAACATTTTATTTGTACTGTATAATCTGCAGATTATGACAGAAATCTGCAACTATCCTTTGAAGCACCGCTCCTCTCTAAAACAGCAATAAGGATAATTATTAGGTTATCTACATTATTATGTAAATAACAAAATAACTTGAAGCAAAAATTGGGAAATGTGAAGTCCAAAGTCTTTATATTAAGGGCCATCAGTCAAACAATATTGTTTGCTCTGGGTCTAAACAGAGCGCGTTGTGTGTGACATCTTCTTTTGCGCTATAGAGCACGTTTGCTGTCGCATTTTATTTGTAGTGTGAACGAGCAGACAAAACAAATCGGATTTGATCAAAAAATCGGAATTGAGCATTAAGACCTGCAGTGTGAACGTAGCCCTGGAGACCTCATGCAGCTGAAGAGACACAGTGCAGAGTAGTGACATGTGCAGGATGTATCTACTGGGTTTTCCAGCAGAGGGCAGCAGGAAAGCACTCACCGCTCCAGGCCGAGGCTCTGGCACCGGATGGTTGTAAGTATACCACTGCTGGGTTTCGCGGTTAACCTCACGGTATCGCCCGTTGAACGCCTTTTCTACCTGGTCCATAGTGAAGGAGCACACTGCAGAGCTTCCTGATGCACCTTTGTACCTTTTATAGGACATAAACAATTGACAGGCGATTACAATCTTTCAAACTTGTAAAGCCTTGAAAAAAGCTGTACGTAAACATAGAGATAATACAGTGAAAATCCACCAAAACAGATGGAAAACTGGTAGTTAAGTCCTGTTACACTCTTCTTTGCTTGACAGTAAATTTTATACATACATACATTTTATCTTTAAATAACAATTCTCATCTATCACAGATCATTGAGAAACATGATTGAATACATATTTAATTAGTAATCTAAATGTTACGAGTAAGATAAAAATGCTTGTCTTGATCTTCCTGGTGTTCATAATGGTTTAAATCTCCACAGCCTTCACAAACACAATCAGGTATGCCACTGTTTTTCATTTTATAATCCCTCGTGTGTGTGAAATAATTACCTTAAAGGTGTCTGTACATTTATTTCATTGTTATTTTAATCAAAAGATTTAAAAGCTCTCACCACTGAGAGGTGAAGACTCCATAAAACACTGTGTTCTTCCAGTCCTCGGGACTGGGTGTGAGCACAAACATGTCTTGGATTATGTTGAAGGGAAAGCCGTCATCGGGCAGAGAACACAAGAGCTGAGCCTTCAGGAACGTCGTCCATTTCTTCTGCAGCACCCTTTCACCTCCAACGTCACCCTGCAACACAATAACTGTTGGTTAGGAGGGGGATTTTTTCCAGCACGAAGCGCTGCAGTATGAGATCTGACACCTGAGGTCAGTATAGACAATATCCTCACACAGTTTGACACACAAGTGTGATTTGATGGGATCTGACAGATCTGCGGTGCATATTCTGAAATGATGATATGCACCACATGGTACACTGCAAAAACATACTATAACATGCCTTTGATCAGGGGTGTCAAACATTAGGCCTGGGGGCCCATTGCATCAGTTTGGAAAATTGAGGGGAAACAGGGATTGGACTTTTAACTGTATTTAAGTTTTACAGCGTTTCCTGGTGATAAAGACCTCCCCTATGGCCATTTATACTACATTAAAGTAATTAAGTAACCGATAAACAATTAAATGAAAGGGACATTCTTTGTGAATTTAAGCCCAAATAGTTGTGCTAATACACTTTACTTCTATCATGTAGAAAAACTAAGATGTGTTGTTGAAATTACACTGCTTTTTTATTAGATTAAGATACCACAGAGATTAAATGTGTATTTAGTGTAGTTAAACTTCTTTACACTGACAGGAAAGGAAGTTTCACTGGTTGAGTGATCGAAGTGGGCTGCATGTGGCCCACCGTGTAAAATGAGTGTTAACATCCCTGCCTTAGACACTGTATGTTATAATGTGTAGGGAAATACATTCTCCTGTCTTTGTTTTCCTTCTTTGTGACAAAAACAAAAACAGAGAGCGCACTGTCCAAAGGTGAATTTGTTCAAATTGACGTAACTGAAAAACATTAACCTCCTCGTAAAACCACAATGAGCTAAATCAATTGTGCCTGCAACATAGTTACAACCCCGAGGCAGAAGACTTCTAGGTCATGAAAACAATATACATCATCACAACTGGCATAGATAAAAAAAACACTTGGGGCTTAGAGGAGGGCAAATGCTTTTAAATGAAAAAGAAGAAGCACTGCTCTCTGACAATCCTCCTTGACTGATACTGCTGCTGTGATTCACCGCCTTTGGCACGAGCCTTCAAATTGCTATGAGGGATGTGGGACTTCTTTGACATGCAGACTAATTAGGATGCACCGATTTGTATGATAGAATATCAGTGCAAACTGGAGAGTAAATACATCTCGGCGCTTCAGTGTGAATGACATTTACAGTATGTGATATGTATATATATAACTGTTTGATGAGGTGTTACAGGTCTCAGGAAGGTGATTGCACATCAAGAGCTAAATTAAAGAGCTTAATTTAGTTTTGTAAAGAGACAATCTGTTTATCATAGATCTAACAAGCTCGAAGTTCGCCGTTGTAATCAGTTTTGCAGTTCTCCAGAAGGACCAAGAGAAATGCTAAATGACCTAAACCACATAAAACGTCTTTAACATGAAGCTTCAATTGAGTCCACCTTAGCATAACATTAATCAGAGGAAGTGGCAGCACGGGATGGAAAGGGAAATGACACATGACCAAGACTGAGCTTCTGAAGCAATTACTTGTTGTAACCCAGGCAGATAATGAGCAACATATATATTCCCTGGTCCTTTGGGCTGAACCGAGTTTTATAATTCAGTGCCACTCTGGGCTTAAACTGACTTCTGAATAATTGAAGCAAATGCATCCCATTCATTAATCCCTTGTAAAAGCACCCCTTGTTCAAAAGGCTGTTCAAAAAGCCATGAACATGGCGGGCGGTAATGGCTTCTTTCTGGGAAACGGAACAATCCTGCAAATGAGAACATGCTTTGTTGTGTTTGTTTCAACCAAAACATTGTTTATCATTCCATAGTTAGCCTCGATGAAGTGGAACTAAAGTAATAGTAAACACCTGGATATACAGCAAGTATGGAGACGGCCGCCGACACAGTTGGTGAAGCACATTTTGGAAGACTAAAACTGGACGTGAATAGTTTACTTGAACTGGCGTCGCTGTAAAGTTTTACCGAGACTGACCGTTTGCCTCATTTTAAAGCTTTGTTATGCTTTATTTTTCCTTCAGCACTGCTTAAGAAGCTAAAAACCTTAAACATTATTGCCAATTTCCTTCTGGGTAATCTGTTCCGTGTTACATATTTTAAACGTACGTGAGAAAATTATCATCAAAATGCCACATGAGCAGAGTTATAATAGTTTTGATTTTTCTCTAATTAGCTTTTATTTTTATTTTGTTTTGACATTTAGTTTGGGTTCAGTTAGTTTCCAGAGTGGGTTTGCTTGTTTTAGTTCAGTTTTTATTATTTAAAAATATTTAGTTTAGTTTTTAATGGTTTAACTTTCAATTCAATTTAGTTCAATTCAGTTTTATTTATTTAGCACCAAATCACAATAACAGTTGCCTCAAGGTGCTTTATATTGTAAGGTAGACCCTACAATAATACATACAGAGAAAAAGACAACAATCATATTACCCCCTATGATCAAGCACTTTGGTGACAGAGGGAAGGAAAAACTCCCTTTTAACAGGAAGAAACCTCCGGCAGAACCAGGCTCAGGGAGGGGCGGCCATCTGCCGCGACTGGTCAGCTTTAGTCTTTTTAATTATTACTCTATGAATCATTTTGAAAGGATTTCACTCACAGTCTTGTTGACATTCATCAATGCCTCATCAGGAAAGCTTTGATAAAATGTTAGTATAAAACTAACAAATACTAAAACTTCCTGCTTCTTATTCTTTTACTTAATTAAAATAGGTTTTTTTAATCTATTTTTACTAGTTGCTCCTGAGTCAATATTAATATTGGAATATTTGTCCTTTAAATGGATGTATGGAGAAAAAAAGGTGAATGAATGAATGGATGGACCCCCCCTCCTTCCATCTCAAACTCTCATCACTATTTTTCACCCTCTTCACACAGTGGTGAGTGTGATTGTTTTAGGAGAGCCAAACAGCAGTCTGATCTGGAGGACTGACTTCTCAAGGCATAAATACTAATATAGAAATGCTTAAAAATGAACAAACACTGTGTGAGGTCCGCAGAAGGTGTCAAAGCATTTCTGCACACAGATCCCACGCTTCAGTAATCCTAAGTGATTTGTAGTTGGATACTGAATCCTGTCTGAACGCAAATATTTGGTGAAACACGATAAGAGCAGAGAGAGCGGATTTGGATGGAAAGGAATCAAACTGAGGCGAACGTGCAAGAAAAATGTTTTTCTGTAACAACAGCTCGTGCGTCACTGCCCAGAAGGACTCTGAGCTATAAGCAGCTTTCAGTAGACTACATACTGTACATTCCTGTATAGGTACTGAGCACAAACAAACAAGCAAACTCCTGCTTTAATAGAATTCTATAGAGACAGCAGGGAGTACACATTACCCAAGGGTAAGAAAGCTGCTTTAGATGGACTATCTGCCTTGGAGCGTCGCTCACCTTACACACACGAGCAATGCGTGACACAATGGTGTTGTCAAAGAAATCAAACTCCTTCCCCGCTTCACTGAAGAAGAAGTAAATCTTATCATCATCGCCCACCGGGTTGCCCTTGGGAAGGCTCTCCTGTATGTAGGCAGAGCCAACAAAGGCTGGATCTGAAAGGAAACCAACAATACTGTCACAATGGGATCTAGGGACAGACATCCCTATTCCCATGGCAAACGCAGTCCAATTTAACAGGGACTGACAGACTGCAGGTACACACTTTTTCATATTCATCATTTCAAGTGATGCCACACTGTAAACTTCCCATTCAGTAGATTTGGTGCAAGCAGTTTGACAATGTCATTTATCTCAAATAAGACACAACAAAAAAAACCATTGCCTTCCAGCTATTATACTGTACCTTGAAGCCAGTTAAGTGAGTTTTCTGTTTTTAGAGCTGTTCCTTGGCTTAGACTCTTGTAAATGATGGGTTCATTTCCTTGGAAATTACTGACTGTGCCAGTATACAGCTCTCCATCTGCAACAGGGTGAAGAAGACCATCGTAATAAGAGTACTTATCACAAGGGAATGGGCTTCTGCGTCACACGCGGTAATGAAATCCAGAGGTTATGCCACAGTTTGTCTTTATAGGATTTACCAAAGTACTTTACTGATTCCCACAGTGGCTTCTATAAATCCAAAACATTTAAGCGAGCCTGAGTTTTATCAGCGGCTGACAGCCATCGTGAGACCTACCAGCCATGATGGCAGTGGACTTGTATTCAGGGTTGAATGGGCAGCGGCTCCGTCCATCCTCTGTAACAATCTCACCAGTATCGCTCTTGACAAGGGAGAAGTCTGTAGTGTTCTGGAGGAAACACACACACACACACACATCACATGTCACACGCTGAGTTTGAAGTAGAGCTGTAACCTGCTCTGATAGTGACCGCAGACTCAAGTCTCACAGCGGAAAGGAGGTCAGTCTGTGTTTGCTAGAAACTGCAGGAAAGGTCACGTGTTTGTTTGTTATGGATTGCTCTAAAAGGCCTTAAAAGATTTGTAGAAAAGGATTGAAAACGACATTGATTCTTACATTATTCGATTACGTGCATTAAATATTTTTGATCCATTTCCCATAAGGCACAGGAGATAATAAAATAATGCACTTATATGGTATCTGGCCGGGCAGAGCCTGAGCCAGACTGCTAAGTGAGTTGAGAGGCAGGAAGCAGAATGCATCTCTTCCTCTAGAATCAAATAAATAAATCAGATATAAAATCTTGCACCAGGGGTAATCAGCTTTTCCAAAAACAAACAAATGGAACAGATTTTTTTTTTTTTTAATATCCAAAACCAGGCGTGCTCAAATGTGGGCACTGCAACAGATGCATGCCCCTCCATTAAACACTTACTATGTAAGCACAGATGGGGCTGAAGGCATAGGTTCCACAAACGTACAGATGAGTGCTGTTCATGCGTAGTAAGATTTTGATGTAGTTGAAGCAATCCGTCTGTATTAGAAACACAGGGAAAAGTTCTGTTAGACTGATTGTTTTAACCAACTTCTTTCTTTTAAACTGTCCAGAAAGTCATTTTTCTTTTCATGCTCTAACATAGAACAGTTTAGAGAAATTTGTGAAGAAGTAAGAATACATTTCCATCCGACAGCTTTTCAAATGGTAAAGTAAAAGCACTAATTCCTCCTGCTAATGTAGTGACCCTTACTGAAGGCTCTGTGACTGGGGGCTGCCATTAAAAAAAAGTGGAAAACTGTGACTGGAAGGAGGGAAAAAACATCCATTGTTGTAGCATGGAAAGTCTCAACTTGAGAGGAAATGTCCAGGGTTCTGCCCTGGATCTGTTTGCCATCTAGCACTGGTCGTGTTTGAGCCACGTGTGAGTTTAGGCACTTGTGTATGAAACCATCAGTTCACTCGCCTGCAGGTCTTTGCCTTTGAAACTGCACTCTTCTCTCTTCCTCTCTGGGGTTTTCCATGCAAGCTGCAGAAGAAAAATAGCATCAATTGCATACAGTAGATATCATATAGTGAGGTGTGTTATAGTCACTTTGGACTACTGGGAGCTTAGCATACTTATTGCCATCTACGTATACTACACCTCTGGGATCATATCATAACTGAATTCATATAAATACAGTTTATGTGGTATTGCAGTTCACAGCTGCTTGCACACTGACTCTTACCTTTCTTTGTAGCTTGGCTGCGCTGATATCAGAGAGGCTGAGAGCGAAGAGACTCTCCCGAGCGCCAACATACAACATGCCGTTTTCGCTACTGAGCAGCAGAGAGGTAAAGTTGAAGACTCCGCTCACTGAGAAACTTCTGGTAGTTCTCTCCTTTGCATCTATACAGAAACAAAAACACAGACAGAGGAATAAAAATAAACATGTAATAATTCAAAAATGAACTTGTCCAGGTTAAAATGAGGGGACGGATCACTATATTATAAACTGCTGAAGACAGGGAATGAATTAAGGTGCAATCACAACACAGAATGAGACTTTTTGTGTGTCTTAATATTAATGACAAAGATTTTCTTAAATGATAGAATATTTATCTCTGCATGAGCATTGCTATTTTGCACTTTTGACTTCATCAGTTAGCACACAGTGAAAACTGATGTGAAAATGAGAAGAATGAGGGTGAAAGCAAGAGAAAGCCACCCAGCTCTCACTTGTGACTACATGTTCAGCATCTAGAACCAGAAAAAGATGGACTTTGAAGCTGAGAATATCAAGTAGATGAGATGAACAGCAACATATAATGTGGGCCTCACAGTGTTTGTTAAACCTGAAGGTTTTTGCAAAAATAAATAAATGACTGAACGAATGTGCCTGTTTCTCTGTCTGCTTGGACAGCACGTGAAACTACAGCTTCCAAATCTTACTGGCCCCTCATCAGAAAAATTCCCCATATTTCTCCAACAGTTCAATAATTTTAAATAAACTATGGAAAATAAATTGCTTTGTTTCCACCACACCAACAACTCCTGACTAAAGCCAAGAGTTAAACCATTAACTCCCTCTAATCGCTGCTTTAAAAAAGCCCATGTGTATCTCAGACTTGCAGCAGTTTGGAGGCCTTCACTGCCAGCACAACGTGAACAACTCGCCTCAGCGGCATGCCAGCATAAACAGAAGCCAGGAGCTAATGGAAACTTAGTCACTGAAGTTCTGAAACAGGATCTCAGGCCTTGAAATGTGAACTGTAAAAAAAAAAGAAAAGAAATAACAGAGTCCTCTTTGAACCCACCTACTATAAGAGTACGGACACTAATAGCTGCATAAATACTAAAGATTTAGAAAATGAAGTTAAAGAAATAACACAATATACCCAAGTTGTGACATTTCTGTAAGCTAGACAGAAAGTAAATAAGAAAATAGTTTTTTAAGTGCCACATCAAAATGCAATGCTTACAGAAAAAAACAGAAAAAAGAAAATGCAAATAGCACATACAAAAAAAAAAAATGAAAATGAAAGCTGAAACAGTGAGGGGAACACAATCTAAATTTGTAAATGCAACTTTTACAAATATACAAAAAAAGGTAGTAAAGCAAACAGTTTGCAATTTCACCCTTTGATTGCTTTTCTTTCCCTTTATTTAGTTTTAACATATTTTCATCAAGAAGGAAAAAAAAAAAAAAAAAAACACACTTATTTTAATTCGTATCACAATATTTTGAAAGTTACTCTCATGTATTCGGGGGACTTCCGATCTATGAGCCAGCAACAACATTTAGAGCGCCTCGTCACATCAGCTGATATGATGAGGCGCCTTTATCTACACTGTACACAGGTGACAAGATAAAGGACAAATCAGTACAAAGTTGTTCTGAATGATCACCTCTAAGTTGAAAGACAATTGCTGGGGCACAAAGGGTCATGGGATGTCTGGGAATGAAAATGACAATACACCTGTGGGAGATTTAGGGCCATCATCGAAACACCAAATGAAGGAGTATATACTTAAATTTAAATGTGGTAGGGTTTCAAGGCTTTGAGAGTCGCTGCTAGTAGCAGCCCACTGTGGCAGTGATGCATTTTCACTGTTTTTCACTGTTCAAATTTACAACATCACATGCACAGTAGAGTGAAACTGTATTAAACCCACTACTGCTGGTGGTAATAATTAAAATTATAGCACTTCACCGCATTAAACTAATCCGGTCCAGATAAAGCCATTAAGTTCTACTGACAATAGGCTCACCATGTGGTACATACCCTGCAGTATATGTGACCTAATATAACCTCACCTTAGTGTGCTGGTACAGGAGGTCGAGAGACTTCCTCTCCCTTGGGAAAACAACATGTTAATAGCGGTCCATCACCACGGCAACAGTGAGCCATATTGTAGTTAAATCTGTCCGTAAAACCACAAGAGGCTCTCCTCCATGTACTGTACATGGACCCACGGGGGCCATTCTCTCTCCTTCCCACTATCATTAAAGGATAAATGGACTGCTGCTCCATGCCGGTACTGTTCCCCCCATTTTTTTTTCCTCCCCACAGAGCCGTGGGCAAATTCAGCTGTGATTTACAGAGCGGGAAAGACAAAGGCCAAAGCCTCAACCAAAACAAAAGCTTTGAGGGATTTTCACAGAGGAGAATATCTACACAATTACTCTCTGGAGTCAAATCACCGCTGTCATACTTAGCAACCACAGATGACAAAAAGAAACAATAAGGCTCCCAATTGAATATCATTAAAGAGATCCAGGAGGGTTTTGCAGCTATACAAAGCTTTTGCTTCATACCTTTTGGAAAACAAAGATCATTTATTGGCGACCAACTGTTTGACAATGCTTTATTTCTCTGAGGAGTCGGTAATTGCTAAATGGTACATTTTATCATTTTTTTGACCACGTGGTGCATTCGGGCTTACAGAAGCGGCTGGACAGTCTTAAAATTAATGTTTAATTTGCAGCAAGCTGTTTTTTTGTTTTTTTTTTTAAAACATCTTCAATTTCACTGCAATACTGGGGAAAAATAGCTAACATTTTGCTCACATTGGAGTCCAAAACGGAGTGAAAGGGGAGTGAATCTTAATCATAAAGTCCCAGGACGGTTGGAAACACAACTCCAAATGAATGCTAATGTTAATGTGGTGCCCACTTTTCTGCTGCAGGAGCTCAGCACAAGGTGCAGCAAACCAGACTCATGAAGTGATGTGATAATTTTGTGACAGCTTCAAAAACAACAATGCATCTGTGAGACAAGAGAACAATGGAAGGAACAGGCACAGATGATGCTTCACAGTTTTTTTTGTATCCGTCTACACGAGGAATTGCATGTCGAGGATAGTGATGTTTGAGAGAGCGCCAGAGTGCAGTTTGCTTTTCCAAAAATGCTGTTCGTTCGTTTTACTACTCAGTGTCAAACCCTGCCCAGTAGGTTTTTGCAGGCTGCTCTGAAGTACCTTATATAGAGTAGGTAGTGTTTTCTTGGAAAGGGAAGCGGTCCAAGCAAGGTTCATGCCTACTTGGATCATATCAATAAAAGTGGAGTGCACACACATTCATACAAGCTCTTTTCTCCCCCCTATAGTTAAGTGATTTCCATCTAGCATTCACAAACATTCGCTCACTTGAGGTTGATATCTTAGTATTACTAAGACTGGAGCAGCCAGGGATCGAACCGCCAACCTTCCAATTAGTAGTTGATCCCGTCTACCGCCTGAGCTATAGTTAATTTGTCCAGTAAAACAGATTATTAATGACTTGCAGTTAAGTTTTATTGCTGAAATGATCAGTTGATAACAGGCTCTTAGCCATAAATTATCATTTGATTCACTCAATGTAACAATAAGTCTCGTTTTAATTGATTCACGGCGGAATTAATCAATTATTTGTTCAACATTCAGTGGTGGTTCCAGCTTGTTAAATGGATTCTTTTAAACTGCTGTACATTTTTTCCACAATGTTCTGCAAGTGAAAAGAATTACAATATCATAAAAAGGGTTTTTTTTATGATATTATAGCGCCTAGAGCACAAAACCTGAATAGACTAACCCACAGGTCGGACAGTGTACAGACTCTTACCCCCAGCAGCTGTGGCAAAGGAGAGAGGGCCAGCGTTTTGATCCCTGGCTCCTTCAACCAGCACGTCTTAGGGCTAGATATTGTGTGTGAGAGTGTAATAGGTTATTGAATGTGTGTGTAAATGGGTGAATGTGGATTGCACTGTAAAAAACAAAACAAAAAAAACAAAAAACGCTAGACGAGAAATGGCTCATATAAATACCAAATCAGCATCAAAAGCTGCATGCATCCTGCATGAACTTGTCTTTCCCTCCGCTCCACATATGCCACAGTTTCTTAAAGAATCCGCTCTATTGTTATTTGACTGTCTGAGGTTGATTTGCGACGGGTCATTTCATGACAATGCAGCCCCAGAAATGTTGTGGTGTACACCAGGAAACAGACAGACGAGTTCAAAGGAAGAAGGTTTTGTATCCGTGACAGAGAAACAAGTCAGAAGTGGCCACTGTGCCACTACTAGAACAGCAACAACAGTATCATCCTGCAGCATTTCATCCTTGTCCATCTTACCTTTTTCATGGAAGTCCCTAAAAGTAGGTGTTGACTACTTTGAAGTGCATGACTCCAACAGATGGGCTTATTTTTAGGGCGCATTTGTATCAAAGTGGTTTAGGCCTTTTTTCCCCCCTTTTTTTGGTTTGTTATAGAAACCTTACAGCATGCAAGTTACTTGCATCTCGCATTCATTCATTATAAATACTTGGATGATCTACGTGAAGACACACTTGTACTTTTTTTACGGTCTTACACCTTTATGTTATTTTTTTCTTTCAACACTGATCTTTCCACTTACGGGAATCTAGATGAGCAAATATGTTTTTTGTCTGCTGAGGTTCTAACATGTCATCCAGTAAGTTATCTTAGAAAAAACAATGAAACATGAGCCAACATTTGGGGAACAATGGCCAACTCTGTGATCTTTCAGCACTCTCACTGGAGAAAAAACTCCCCAGGAAAACTGAGGCCTGTGGATTAGCCCCAGAATCTGAGGCATTGTTTCTGGAGAGACAAATTATTGCCTAGTTTTTCTAATTGTAGTTTCATAAACAAAATTATACACACACCTAAATGTCATGGTATTTGATATTTGGCGGAAAGCTCAAAGGGTAAATCCAAAATTATATGGATGGATACATACCATCAGGGATAGGCGATTCATTTTGTGTTTGTTTGTTTGCTTAGTTTCCTGGGTAAACTGATATTTAAGGCAGGAAGCTAATTTTCAAAAAAAAAAAAAAAAATCAAAGGAAAGACGAAGAAGCAAAAGAAAAAAACTAAACAACCGCTGTATTTTTTGTAGGCTGATTATGGACTGATCAGAATGAGTACACAATGTCGTGCTGTCGAGCTGCAACTGAACGCACCACGAAAAATGGAGCCAGCAGGCAGATGTCTTATAGAGGGCTTTAAACTTCACCAAGTCAGTGCCTGACCTCTTAATCTCTGGTTTGAAATAGCAGCTTTGAGCATGGTTAAATCCCTTCATCTGTGACCTTTTCTACAAGTGCATGAAGAGCACCCTCTCTGCCATCTGTAAGCAATATTAGATTATTGCTATTATTATGTAATTAAGAGTAATTTGTGCAAATGACAAAGGGCTAAATGTACTGAAATACTTGCACAGACTAACTTGCTAATCTATTTAGAGACAAAATTAATAGCATCTTCTGCTTCAGGAAGTCATTCTGCATTTTTGCATCTTTTCTTTTTTTTTGATTGGTCCCAAAAAACGATCATTAAAAATGCAGAACATCCTTTTAAGAGAGCAACTGTAGAGAAATGTGTCCTCTAATGCCAGAGATCTAAGTCCCTTTGTTTTGTAGGGCAATGATAACAGGCTGATTCAACCAGCGCCCTCTTATAAGGGAACTGTTTTATCAGCTCTTACAGCTGTATGTTCAGGAGATCAGACGATTGCATACTTCATTTAAACCACCTGTTCCTGTTTTCTTTCCACAGAACTCTAGAAAAAAAAAAAGAAAAAACATCCCCACTTCTGGATCAACTGGATATGTTGAACAGCAAAAAAGGTGTCTTAAAAAAACCCCCACAAGATAATGTCCCTATCAAAACACCTGACTTTACTGATAATCTGCTTGGAATTGTACATTGTCAGGGTTCACTAGAAGATGACCCAGAAAATACACCCCTGTTTGTCTCTTTATCGCCTTCAAGAGCAAGCAATAGACTCATGACAGATCCTCTCTAAAGGACATCATATGCCCCATTTCCAGTCTTCTGACCACAAACATGACCTACATTCCCATCTCTGAGGGAGAAGAAGAAGAATACTTGCCAGTAATAGTCCTAAGAGAGCACATTTAAACAGGGTTGAATAGGCAGAAGAGGATGCACGAATGACAACAGTTGAGGAAAACATCACTACACCTATGCACACAGAAGCAGAGCCAAATCAGTGTTATGTAGAAAAAACCCGATTTACTTTAAATCTGGCAACCATGATCAGCCTCTAACTAAAAAGTGAGGGGGATGAGACCCCTCTATGGTAAAATGGGAGTTAGCTTTTTACTTTTTTACAGAACTGAGTGCCTATCCATCCCTACATATCGGTCCGGTGAGTAAAAGTAAAGTAAAAACACTGATTCAGTTTATTTAATGTAATTCATTTCTTAAAGAGTGAGGATTGCCAGATGAGCTAGGATGCCTCAACATTTGGATAATCTTGTAAAAAAAAAAATAAGAGGCAGGAAATTACATTTACAAGAAGCAGGAAAGGAACTTCTCCGGAACGAATGTCTTTCCTTTGTCTTTATCTGTCTACTGTACTTGTTCAAGGACTTTGCTCAGGGTAGAACAGATGAACTCTTGTAAAGCCATTTGCTTTTAGAAGAATTAGAAGAGTCCTGCTGGGTCAGAGCTCCTACTACTGTCGCATAGTCTGGTGACATAAAAACAGCCCACACTGGAGCTCTAACTACATTATCCCAAGTAATTTTAACTAGCTACTAAGAGCTGCTGCTGAATTGGTAATTGTGTGGGAGAGCAGACCCGGGAAGCTGAAGGACTGAGACTAAAGCATCTGGAATGCATTAAGACAACAGGCCAAGAGGGTCAATCCACCGGGAGGTTCATTAGGCAAGCTGCGAGCACGCTGTTTGTATTGGTAAATTGTGGGGCTGCATCTCGTTAGCAGGATATTGTCTCCACAGCACCATCCACATGCAGAGAAAGGTGGTAAATTTGAAGACAACATTAGGAAGCAAAGTCTGGAAAGGCATATCGTAAATTCTGAGGAAAGTGTAGAGATAAAATATGTGCAACAGGGATGAGCCATAACAGGCTTTGGTGGTGTAATTTATAGAGGGAAAATACAGCACGCTGGGGCTTCAATCTGTTACCATTTAAATACTTTAAATCAGTCATTTGTAAAGAAGAAAAAAAACCTCACACAGCTCAGCTCTGTAGGATCCTTTTTTTTCTGTTGATAAGACAGTCTGCAGGTCAGGGAGCTACAAAAGCTGACCCTGGATTAACCACTATAATGTAAACCAGCTGCTGGTTTCACCGGGAACTCACCCTGACCCCTTTCTCTACTATGAACAGTGCTGAAGCACCAAGAAAAAAAGAGACTGTACATGAGGTCTTGACTTGTTTTTAGCAATACAGCAGATTCAGACCTGAACAGCCAGACTCCACGCTGTGCTATTGCAGAAGGAGCAGAGAAACTGAAAAGTCACTATGTCCCCACAACACCCTGAAACTGAATGACGTGAAGCAGCTGCACAAAAGTTAAGAGTTGCACTCTTTACTTGTTGTTAGGGTCATTTTGTTTTAAGAGCTGAACTGAAGCTATTCTCGTCATTAACTGTGGATAAGGAAAGTAGTGCAAATACACCAATTCACCAATTAGTGCAAATTCACAACAACACTTTTACACTGAAGGTAAGGCCCTACTAAAAGCTGGAGACCAAGACTAAGCTGTCGCATTAGTTAGATTTTGAAATGCCATTTAAAAATTTGACAAATGCATTTTTACTACATTTTCCTTCCTAATTTTACCATTTACTTACATAGTCTTAATATAAAGTACAACTTTACACGTCTCTATTAGGCAATGTAATCACATTTGCTTGAGCGCTGATACCATCACGAAACCAGTGTTCAGCTATGTGGCATCAACATAGTATCGAGAAGTCGTTATCTCACTTGACACCACTGTCCTTTTGAATTACTCGAGAGTGGCTGATTCAACTGGCCCAGACACGACAGCTTTTAAATAATTAAAAATGCTTTACTCCCTAGTGTGGCTGTGGGCATACCCCTTAAACAAAATTAAAGCACGACTGTCACACGGTGGGAAGAGGGCTGAACGGTTCAACAAGAAAAGACGGGCAACTAAAAGGCTTATAGGTGTGTCTTTTAAATAGTGCTCAGCACACTAAGCCATTCAACATGGTGCGCATTAAAGCCTGGAACAAAAAAGCAGAGAGAAAAGCAGATGCGGGCTCTATTCCCCGAACCCATGATCCGTCCTGATAGGCGCATAATGAGAACCAGACAAGTGTTCACACCATAACACATACAAATCCCCATTCATTATTCATGGCAGATTACCCTCTTCATTAAGGCATAGGCAGGGACCAGGGGACAGAAAGAGAGAGAGAGACAGAAAGAGAGACAAATAGAAAGTGATAGGGAGACCGAGAGAGTAAGAGATAAAGCCCGTCTACAAATATGGTACTAGATGAAGATCAGCCAGGCAGGACTCTGGCCCGCCTACAGTGCTACATTTAAGCACGCAAGCCATCAAGCTAACTGGCATCCAGAAAAGACAGAGAGGACCAGAAACCATGATGAGTTCAGGCAGCTTCTGCTGTATAAAGTTCAGGTCCCTGAGGCCTGCAGCACTGCATTCTGCTTTGATACTGTAAATACAATGTGACAAAGCCCTTCTGCGGGAGGCTGGAAAATGTCAGTGTAGCAGAACAGACACTACCACAGCAGGACAACTTTTGTCACCAGGCCCTCTTAACCTTTATCTGCTGAAGAAAAGAAAAGAAAAAGAAAAATACTTGTTCTTTGCTTTAAGCCACAAAATAAAACTGGTCTTTTCAACACTAACAATACCAGTGACTCCACAAATTCTATGTCAGAGTTGCTTTTCAAATCAGCTAGTACATTTTACAAAAGTATGGCCTCTTAACCGCGTCAACAAAGAGTAAAATTACTGCTTGTTAAGTTTTACAGGGACATAATTATTATTTCTGTTGTTAAATTATTATCTACATGACCCTTCATGAAGTTATAAATAAGGTTAAAGTTACAGCAACATAAATGCTGCTATAAAAGAAGCTAATGACCGACTAGAAGCCTGGTAAGCCCCAATAATAAAAATCGAAGCAGGACAGAAAACCCTCCCTGCTTATCTCCTGGACAGTCACGTCACGCATGCTTTAAAAGTTGTTGTTTAACACCAGCAGCACGCCCTCCAAGCAAATCTTTCCTTAAGAACAGGCCCAAGTGTGAAGTGTCTTTTCAGTGAGTGATGGATGGTGTGTGTTGTTGTGAAATGCTCCACAAGGGATAAGCTATGGGCTTCGCTGAGGCTGGGAGGTGAGAGAGATTATCTGTTTGTATAGAGGTCCAACATGAAGGGGAAGGCACAAGCTCAGACAGGCATCTATGTAAAAGCTCGGTCGGCTTAAAATTCGCTCCAAACTGGAAATTCTACCCGTGTCTGTAATAGATTACTAAGCAGCATCTATCAACATAATCCTCCCTGAAGTAACTCTAATGACGCCTGAACATGAGTCACTAACTGCAGATCAATCACTGAAAGCCTCTACCGATCCCACAATCCATCATTTTGTTTCATTCTCTGTGGAGATAATAGAGCACAATTAATGTGCAAAGTCAACATGTCATCTTAAATGTACCAGTATATCATTTGAATAATTGGATACAAGCAGTTCTTGGTGCCGGTGGCTCAATCTATCAGTGGAGAGAAAACAGAACATCGGAAAAACAATACATGAGGGCGAATATAACTATATCTCCACCATAGTTTAAGAGTGAAATGTGAAAGGTTCCTAAGCTCAAAGTTATTTTGCAAGCAAACAGAAAAAAACTGATTGTATAAGAGCAATAACTCTCAGCGCTCATGAGATTGTGTCCACTTGTCCTTAGTAAGTCAAAACACAATGGGCCAGTTCATTTGTAATTACTGTCTGACCTGCAGGTACTCGACAGAGCCACCCTGATAGAGCAGCCATTCACAGCATGGATTTACATGATGGAGACAAACACCATTTCACCCCTCGAAATCCTTTTAGCTCTTACAATGGACACATAAGAAGTGCATTGATTTTTTTCTTTTTTCAGTGGACATGGTTAATAAATAGGGAACCCACCGGGAACTGGACGACCAGATCTGTAAGCAGAAAGTGAGAGTGGCAAATGTAGAACTAAACAGCTCAGCAGAAAACAGATGTTTCTGTTGAGCGTTCATGATTTAAGTTCCCAGGTGGACTTATGTAAACTTTTACCTCTAGACAGCTGTGAGCAGCACCTAGAGAAGCGAATGCAACAATGCCAGTCTTGATGACTGTTTATTGACAGTTGGCCACGTGCTGCGGTTCGCACAAAAGGATCCGACGACGCTCCAGCTGGAGCCTCAGGCATCTCCAAACCTCACATTTCCTCGGCTCACCGAGAGAGGAGGAGAGCCTGGTGTGTCTGCAGGCTTGCTGTGTGTGATGTGCATATATGGGATAGCAGTGCAGCTTGGGACCAAGCACGCCTACTTAAAAAAAAAAAAAAAAAAAGTAATTTGTAAAGTGGCTGTTTTTGTGTTGTGAAGAAGTTGTGAAACTTACTGTAAGAAAAGGTGAGGCGTGGAGTTACGTCATTTTCCGTGACAGCCGTATGAAAACAACCAAGCAGAAGGACAATGAAGGCAGAGAGACGCAGCCAAGCCATACTCATTGTCCGCATGCCTCCTAAGGTCTGCCAGCCAACTTGCAGTATTTCCCTTCAGGTTTTTGGTGAATTCATGTAGAGCGTCTTTTATAACACTTGTTTATTTTCTTCTCCTCTCTCTCTCTCTTTAGTCTTGCAGCTCCAGGCTCCTTGAACAGAATGCGCCTGCACCGGTGTGAATTCAGGGCAGTCTTCTGGGCTACAGACGATGACGCTGGTTTGAAATGATGATTTGTGACCTCAGAGCAACAGCCTCCATTGATCAGCCTCCATGCATATGCGGCAGCACAGGGTCACAGCTGAAACCTATCAGGATAAAGAAAGAGCATTCAAATTAGTGTGCATTAGCACGCTAAATGAAATAATAAGTCAAGTGACAGAAAAAGTGATCTTAAATCACTCAAATTATCTGTTAAATGTTATACGTTACTTTGCAACAGGTTCACTGAGCTATTGTAATATATTAGCCTGTCCACCAATTGTAATGCCATCTGCTGATGTCCACATGAACGGTTCAGCAGGGTGTATGAAAAGTTCAAAGCCTGCCCAAATGTGATTGGTTAAACAGAAACCAGAAGGTTTCATGTACCAAATTCTTGTCCCTTGCCTACAGATTGTACATATGAATTCAATTTTATATTTTATTTTATCACTCTAATATCTTCATGCTTGATAGTCTCTCTCTCCAGCCTTATTGTCTTATCGTTATGCTTTTTACATCTGTCCTATTGTCAGCTCATCAGTCATTCATAAATTACTTTGAATTCATTTATGAATGACTGATTCACCTGAACTAAATGCTGAACATCTTTTCTCGGCATTAAGAGGGTTTTTTTGGCACACAGCTGTCTTTATCTCCACACAACACAAAGCATGATTATGCAACAATGACATCGCATTCATAACAAAGTGTATAAGTGCCAAGGGTCAAAACGAAAGACTGCATGATTATCTTTCAGTTTCTGTTCATAGGAAGCAAATGATCATTTTGATAGTTCAGGGTGTTCATGTGTGAGGCTGTTAGTAAGGCGCTAACACCAACACTCTTAATCTCTATATCTGAGCTGCATATACCTGTTCTGCTGTGCGTTGGACTGAAAGAAAACAGAGATTTCTTGGTAATCTCTGCTTTCTTGAAAAAAGGTGTGACACCCAAGACACAGCTCATATTACAAGAGCTACAGGAGCTTCTGTCCCATCGTTTTCACCAGATGAACTGTAATTGCGCTGCAGAGTAGTAGGAAGTTGCATGTACAGATCAGAACTTGTCTCAATATAAAAGAGTTGGATTTCCATAGCATTCACTGGGATAAAAGCAACTAAAGCCTAAAGACAACTTGTGGAATAACTGCATAGGCACAGTGCTCACTTCTCCTTAAATGAATATGATATACGCGTCAGCAGTGTTGTGGAGTAACAGAATACATGTACCGCCGTTACGTACTTGAAATACAAAATATCAGTAACTGTATTCCGTTACAGTTACAGTTAAAAAAGGTGGTATTCAGAATACAGTTACTTTGTTGAAATGAATGGATTACACAACGGTATTTTCCTGTTTCATAAGGCTATGCCCTCGCTATTTTTGGTTTCCACGCCGGTGGAAACCCAAAAAATACGCATTGAGAGGCTCCAATGCCTGTGTCTCAATCTCACGGCCCATGTCACCCCTACTTGCGGCCCGCATAATGACGTGAAGAAATATTTAAAAAAATTATTCACAAAAATTATTTAATATGAAGGCAATAGGAGTCTTACAGGCATAGCCTGCGCATCAGGGAATCTGAACTTTTAGATATTTTTTCATTTCCACTAACACCTTTATGAACAAGCTCTCCAGCTATTTTTTAAGAAACCGTCAGTCCAAACCGCAACACGACCAGTAATGGAGTTGAGGGGGCAAATCACAGACTCTGATGAACTGAATGTAGTGAGACAGACTTAAAGGGAAACTCAATATGGATACTCCAGTTACAACTGCAAATGCTCCATTACAGTGGCCACGGGGAGCTCCTCATTAAATGCTACCAACAGGAGATTCAGTTTCATGTGAGGTATTAGAATCAATTTCACGAAGTACGGAGCGAAGCTATTCCGGCTTTTATCAAGGGGATCTTGACTCTTAGTCAATAAGCAGTCAGATGCTTATTACAAAACCAGACATGTCCAAATCTGATGTAGGCAGATGACATCTGCAAGAACAACAAGGCCAAGAGACAAGACACAAAGATGGTTATTTCTACAGCAGCAATGTCACACACAAGACTGAAAAAACAAGAAAAAAACCCCATGCAGACATGTCCTGTCAATTCAGCCTGAAGGGCTTGCGGTGCGTCAAAACACATATTTTGGTAACACTTTATAATAAGGCCCATGACTAAATGCAGTTAAATTGAATTGTAAATACACTGTACTTTTTATGGACAGGCAATATTATGGAGTGACTGTACCTTCCTTTTCGCATCTTTATTTTTTTACATCATTATTTAATATTGATTATGTTGAAGAGCATGATAGAAATAATGAATAACAAAAAAACTATTACAGTCGTGTTTTTTTTTTTTTTTTTTTACGCTGTACTTAAAATTACTTATAGTATAATGTGTGTCTTATTTCCTGTAAAATACCCAGACGTCAGGCAAGGTTAAGCAGCTCCATAGTCCAGCCCACATCCCGAAAAGTACAGAGTACTTAGATGTGAAATGGACGAATATTGTTTTTCCACTAAATTACCCACAAATTACGCAGTACTTAAAATTAACTTCAATATGATTATTTTTTTTGTTTCCTATAAAAATTCTGACTTGTTGTCCCTTTATTCTAGTGTATCTATCTTTAAGTATTTGTATATAATCGCATTGTAATTTCAAGTACATTGAATTCCCTTTAATTGCTGGAGAATTATGCCCTCAGTTGGAGACCATATTAAAAAGTGCTACCCACATTTCTAGTTTTAACTTATTTGACTCTGTTTTAATCTTTTGCCCACGGGACACCTCTTAGAATTAACTATTTCAGGTGTGCTTCCACAAAAAAGACTGGGTTAGTGAGGGAGCTCTCTGCCTATACAATCTATACCACATCTTTATTGATGTAGATATTGAGATGTCAAAAATCTTCATTAAGGGTACAGAGAAGGTTGTACCTATGGGGGAAAGAGTTAAATTAGGGTTTGATTAAAACATTTTTATAGTTTAAAAGAATCAGGTCAAAATTATCTCCCCTTTCACCGGGTCAGATACGCAAAAGCTATGAAAGGAAAAATAATCAAGTGTCTGGACAGCAAAGAATTTGGACCTACAGCAGTATGACTGTGATTTTTAATGATCCTGATGACAAAAACAGACAAGGTTCTGAAAAGCTTCTGCTTTTAAAAGACCGGGCTCGGCCACAGTCTGACATTTTTAGACAATCCCTCCCTGTCAGCAACCTACATGATGTCAGTGAACTATGACATGTAACCGACAAAAAGAGTAGCCATAAGCATCATTAGCGTCTTTTGTGTGGAAACAACCAAAAATGAGACACTACTTGACCACCGAGTGGCAGAATTAACAATAATCCCGGTTTTGTGTGACAGTCAGAAAAAGCGGTCTGCATGAATCCGACTGAGGTATGAAGAGAGAGTTCGACTCAGCGTGAGCAGGAGAACAAGGGCCCCTCTGACAGCACAGAAATCTATATGCAACTCTGCACTTCACTGCTCTCTCCTGCATGATGCATAAACTGAATCATCCCTTTCACTCTCTACACAGACGTGATAGTGTGCTCTGGCTATGGATGATACTCTCCCATCTCTCTGTCAATGATCTCTTCCTAAATCCTTTTAGAGTATATTTCTCTATTCCCTTCAGCAACACATCACCCTGATAGAATAATTTCATCATTTCTTTACCAGAGATTGTAAAACATCAACAATTAAAGATACTATAATTTTATTAGTGGGTGGGGTGATTCTGTCTGGTTTTTCAACCAAATTAAAAGAAAGCTATTTGTATTTATATCTTTATATTAGCCTTTCTCTTAAAAAACACAGATGGGATTTATGTTTGCATGCCAATGGAGTAAAAAGTGTTGCTGCTTTACATTTTCATTACATTTCATAGAGACTAACATGGTGTACTTTTAATATCTGCAACCAAAACAAACAACTAAACGGAGATATAAAATAAATGTTCTGTCAGGACCACTACAGTAAAACGAAAACTGTCATTTTCATCTGGAGTAAGTTATTTTTGGCAGCATCACTCCGTACTGGGACTTCTCTCCCTTTCCATGTGCAGATGTGAAAAGCTTGAGGCAGCGAGACCGGCGCGTACCCCCCATACAGAACAAAGAAGGCATCGCTGTCAACAGATGTGACACTGATTAGGTCAGACAACATGGAAAATGTTTGGGTGTTCAGATGGGTTGCAAAGCAGCTTGCAGGAATGCAGCAACTGTATGTCCAATATTAACCTTTCCAACTGAATGTGTGTTAGGGTATCAGCTGAGCCATCAGATGATGTGGGCAGACACAGAGTGGGCTGGGATCAACGGATCTACGGATTATGTCTGAACTTTATTTGATCAAGGATATGCACAGTTTTTAGTCTATTTTATACATTTTCAGCTTTGATCAGTGTTAAACAATATCTTTATATTAGGATATATTGTAATAGTTTGTAAATACTTCATGAATATAATATAATTATTAATTTAGTAAACTTAATTAGCTATTAATAATTAATAAATGTATAAATGCTCCAGGTATGAGTTCTGGCAATCTAGCCACCAAGGCTTCCAGCCCAGTGCACATACCACTGGACCCCTACACCCCCCTCCTCTGGGTAGTGGACCGACAGGAGGGCGGGTCCATTTTGCCCATTCAAGATAAGCCGAGTCAGGTCTATATGCAGCATTCTGAACATAGTCAGTTCATTAATTCCTCAACTCTAACAGTAACAGAGACCTTTCTGACAGTACACAATATTAAAATAATTAGAGGAAGGGAGATAAATCAAGCATTAGGACATACTGCCAGGAACAGCGTGCCAATAAAACTTCCAGAAATAAGCAACAGTCAGATTAGAGCTACAGAATAAACTCAAGCTGTGGTGCTTCATTTTACAATGTAAAACTCGGTCATAAAAAAATTTATAATACCTTTCTTACACTGTCCAAAAACTTTACAGTAATGTATCTTATAAAAGAGGAACCCAGTTTTATATTTAACCTAACAGGGAAATTCCTAGCAGTGTTTGGCGGTCATTTACTGTTATACAGCTCCTCGTGTAAAGTGAAAATATCACTATGTATCACTGAATGAAAAAGCTGGCCCAATGACAATGCTACTTTTAAGACTGTATTATAAATAGCTGCATCGCGTATGCTGCTGAAACAGGTGGTACCACCATTAGCTTTTGCTATTTGAGTAGAGTAGGAGGGGTGAAGGCTTCCTGGATTCCACACGTAGTCTGTTGACTGGAAAAGTGTTGCCTGAAAAATATGACCTTTTGCCTTCCTGTCATCTGACGAAGCCACCTGTACACATACACACACACGCACGACATACTGGCCACCTACATCACGCCCGTCAGATAACGTAGGTCACATGCTACCACAAGTTACACCCAACTTGTGAGTGTTTCCCCTCAGGCCCTGAAACACCTCCACGTCACTGAAGGGCTCTCTGATGTGTGACGGAGCAGATGTGGGATGGGAGGATATCATCTCTCAGGAGTGGCTTTAATGGAGGAGCACTCCTGCACATACGGACAGTGGCTGAGTTGCTGGGTGAGTTGTGTGGCTGTGCAGCGTTGACATACTTCCGCCCTAGTCCTACCGCTCTCTCATGTTAATGTTCAACAACTTGGCCAGCTGTAACGATACCTGGCTATGAGTAAGATATGACAGTGCTTCTTTCCCAAGGCCAGTGCATCATGACTAATCACAGTCAGAAGAGTTTGAGAACATGCTCACTCAGCTCTCATTAAAACAACTAAATGTTGTTTAGTTATTATGCTATCTATTATGTTCATTATTACATAATTGTAAAATTGTAAAGTAACAGCCACAAGTTCAACTGCTCATTATGGCAAATATCTAATCAGCCAATAACATGGCATCAACTCAGTACATTTAGGCATGTAGACATGGTCGAGACTGTCATTGTCCCACACAACTGTCTTCATAGTTTACAGAGAATTGTCTGAAAAACAGAAAATAACCAATAACGGCAGTTCTCTGGATGAAAATGCCTTGTTGATATCAGAGGTCAGATAAGAATTAAAAGACTTCTTCAAGCTGATAAGCAGGCAACAGTAACTGAAATAACCAATTGTTACAACCAACGTATGCAGAAGAGCATCTGTGAATGCACTGTGTATTGAATCTTTAAGCAGATGAGCTACAGCAGCAGAAGACCACACCAGGTACCATAGGATATGACCTAAAATATAATAAATCATGTATAAAATGGTATAGCTGAGAAATATGTTCGTTGTTTGCACTAAAAAATTATAACAGCCTATAGCATATACTAGCCTATGCTCCAATCAATGTTTTACAGTGACTCCCTCTTTAATTGATCAATTTCAACTGGGTAATGCTACAAATGTTTCCATTACAAAGTCTTAGCGACTTCTTAAATTTCAGTGGTGCAATTTAAATAACAAGCTTAAAGCCAACTAGAGCTCTAGCTGTCAAGAAATTGCAATGAAGTTAATAAACAAATACAGTCTTGGATTCACAATAGCTGGTGCAACACAGTGCAGCTACTGAGTTAACATATTTTGTCATTCAAAAGTCTGGCATGTTGATTAGATGAATATGGTGTTTGAAGAAAATACGCTCTTTCCTGCCCGACCTATTTTTAAGTTCAATCCCTAGACCCAGCTAAGAATAATTAATGGCTCAATCGTCCCTAAGTGAACTATACAGCAGTAATTATGACCATATGCTATTCCAAAGACTTTTAATTGCCTAATTAAAATCTTATTAAACTATTGGACAGAGATAGGGGACATTTTGAACTTAAGGTTCAGGGGAGTTAAATTCATCAAGCTTGCTTCTCCTCTGGGGCTTGTGACACAGGGTCAGAATTGTGGAATTTATCACAAGTGCTGAATTCCTAAAGCATCCCAAATTTAAAGCTATCAGGAACTAAGAATGTATTGATAGATTAATGTAATATATGGCTGTGAAAGTGGATGAGCATATTTCATCACCTCTGTCTTTGAAACCTATACAAGTGCTGAAACCAACCCTGTCTCAGAAGTGAAAATATATGAAATGATTTTCCATTTCATTCCATTTCCCCTCTGCACAAATTTCCATAACAGATGTGAAGCCAGCAGAAGCAGCTTGCTGATGAAATGTAAAGTAGCGGAGCTAGGTCTGTCGCCAGACCTGCTATTACTATCAACGTCGAAGTGGGTGAAAGAAGAGCAGCAGGGGCTCTGCGACGGGCCGAAAAGTGCTTTAATACCGTAAATGCCGAGGACAAAGAGAAGCAAATGAAAGGACAAAGACACCACCTTCTCCTGCTGGTCACCTCATCTAACTCCAATCTTTATATTAACACTAGTAAGGTGGAATGAATCACTTCAGAGTCGCTAATCTCATCAGCAAAGTTCAACGTTCAGACTTGTGAGGGCGAGTTGCTTCTCTTATTTGCTTCTCCTTTATTTCTTGGCATGTTGGCCAATTCACATGTCCAAACAAAGGTAAACAGGGCTTAAAAAGCGCTTGCGTCTTAAAAATATTCACGTATAGTCACTGCCATGATGCTTATAGAAGCTTGTACTTTCTCTCTGCACTTTTTGCCACTCTTCTGAAAGCCCCAGTGTAAGCTGATCCACTTTAAGGAAGGAGACTGCACTGTTGATCTTGCAGAAATGGCCTATTTCTTTTCTACAGTCTCTTGTACTGTTGTCACACCGATTGCAGGGAGAGGGAACACCCTACATCTCCCATTTCATTATGACGCACCTTTCAGGGACCAAAACTAACAAACAACAACCTGTTATAAAAAGCATTTTTCTCTTATTGGGGTTTTGGTAAATAATTTGACCCTTTTACGCTTGATCGCTTGTATGATAAACTATCCAGATATTCAAAATCAGTGTTCAAAAGCTGAAACTATTTTGACGGCGATGTTCAACAGTTAGATCTGCAAAACAAAAAGATGTTCCTCTTTACTCGGAAATATAATACTGCGTGTCCTGACATTTGGTGGAATGGCACTAAAGAAAATCACTGCTGTTTACACCACAAATGTTTATAGTACTATTCATACTACAATAAATGTTTATTCTTTTATAACTACTGAGAGGAGGATGGAGTGACCTGCAAACAGTGCCTCGGCTTCAATCTTGAACTATTTATGAATTTGCAGTTTCAGTGAAATAAAAGAGTTTTCCACTTATAAACAAAATGTAAGAGGTTTGGTAATGATTATATTTATTTATGTTGCTAATCTGCAGCTTAAGAAGTTTACTCTACAGATGGAAGCAGGCTAAAGTTCTCACTGTCAGGAAACATCCTTAACCATCTCACCCTCTCAAACTGTTGGCTGAGAGTAACAGCCTGTATCCGTGAGAGTGACCATATGCGCTCCAGCAAATGTGACAAATTCTTCGATGACTATTTTATAGCAGAAATAAAAGCACAGAGTAATATACTGTTCAGAGTACTGGATAAGATATTGAGGGCCTTTAGTTTATGAGGCTTCCTGCCTGCTGCCAGACACAGGTGAGAAACCGTTTCAGCCCAGGCTGCTGAAAGTAGGTCAGGCCTGTTGAAACACTCAGTGCCATTCGAAATGTCTCCACTTGTTTGCAATAAAATCCTGTCTGCGTTTGCTGGAGTGAAATATCGACCACAATGCAGTGAGATAACAGCCATTCACCTCAGGTTCTGTACCGTGCTTCTCCTTGTTTACATCCACTAACTTGGTTTTTTTCAAAGATAAGCATGTGAAACACAAGTAAAGTTAAATGGAGTGGTACTTGTATGCACCTTTCCACTTTCCACTCTTTTCTTTTTTTTTTTACTACAAGTCTCATTCAACCAAACACAAACATTCATAATACAACACTATCTATCACTATCTAAGCGCTTACTAACTTTCACACTTCAGTGGATGCATCAGGGGCAACTCAGGGTACAGCTCTTGCCTAAGGATGCAACGGCATCCGAACCACTAACCTTACAATTTGTAGATGACCCATCCTATCACCCAAGTCACAGCTGCCCAACAAAGTATTCTGAGGCTGTTTGAATACAAGTTTTCATGTTTTAGAAGACACACTGAAAAATTCAAGTACTAAAAGCATAAAGTTATGCTGTCTGAACTGTCATATGGTGATGATGTCATAACATCCACACCTTTTATGACACTTGATGTCTCAGCCATTAACTGTAAACTTCCAAAACCAACAAACCATCATACACACCCATTTCACCATGTGACTGACCTGCTGAGTTATACAGAGGTGAGCAAGGGTCAAGGAACTGCATTCCCTTTGTAGCTCTCATTTTAGCTTTTGTTATTTAACTACTGTGGTAATGTTTATTCTAGTGCAACACTTTTAATGTCTCCCACGAGAAACTGCATGTAAATGTAGCATGTTATCCCCATTTTTAAATGATTTCACATTTTACCATTCTATGATGGACGGCTTTTCACTCTTCCCAATAGTAAACTTTGTTTGGAACAACTTTAAATACATCTGATTCAGACTAAAAAGAGCAGCATGTTAGCAATAAAGTCAGAATAAGCTTAAATCTGCAGTACCAATTATTCCAGAGAAGCTGCAGCTCTTCCCTTCTGCTAGATGAGCCCTTGCATATATGCATGCGCTTCATATGCTGAAACAATAGGTCAGTGCTGAATTCTGGCATCATGCAGGATTTGAACTACATGCTGCCAAGTCTGGCAAGCTGAAAGTTCTCTGCTTAACCTTTTGAGCCCTACATATTATGTACATGTTGGCCAAACTCTTCCATTAAATTTTCTAAAGCCTAACAGGACTTCCTCCCTCTTACTTTTCATTTGTAACACTGAGTTATCCTACATGGTAGCCTATGGCACAGCTCACATGCACCTTCCCAGAAATATAATTACATTACAAAAACATTTGGTAGTAATATACCATTTGTTTCACTTATAAAACAAAATGCAATAGACTGTAAATGTATCAAGTTTGCTCATTATAGTGTGCCACAGCTTATAGTCAGCCTTTTTCTCCAATCAGTATATACACTCAAAATCAGATGTCTTTCTTTCTGTAACAATAAGCGACTATTTCATTGGGAACTTGATATTAAGGGTTTCATTAATGCAGAGACACGGAAATTATAAATGTCCACAAAGTGAGGACTCAACGCAGTACTATAAATTATACTTTTTTCCCCTACTTGGACAGCTTTAAACTGAAAGGTTATTATCAGATTTTTTTGTCAGCTGTCACTGAAAAAATGTTACCAACCCGTGTTTTACAAGAATAAAAGATTAACTTTTAATTTCTTTTTTTTGACTCCTGAGATTATTTAGCATATGTAAAGGAGTTGCCAAATAAAACTGAACAACCATAAAAAAAACCACTATATGCTTGGAAAAAGCAAAGTGAACCTTTTGAACCATAGAAGTCAAGTTTGTGGACAGTTGAAAAACGAAGTGATGTGCTGCATTTGCATTTGCTGCCCGTGTAAACTCATGGATCGTTCGATCAACAACAATCCATTGAAATATTTAACCTCGCTAAAATTGATTAGGCTGGTGTGGCATCCATGAAAGGGCGCAAACAAAACACGGCGGCTGTTGCCGCTTGATGTCCGCAGCAAGAAGCTGCACGCATTCCAGTAGCTTAGAGGCTTACACACAAGCTCAGGCTATAGGCCACTGGGCAGAGAGCTGCACCCATCCATCACTGTGTACAAATGATAAAAGGCTCAGAACGTCCACTTCTCCAAATGGCCACAGACCAGCTTTTACCGAATGTCAAGAGCATCAAGGCTACAAAGCACATCGTAAACCTCACGGATCGAACATGCTGGTGACCTTCAGTCCTTTTTTTAAATAGACAAATAAAGCAATTCTGAACAAAATGCAATCAACCAAACTTTCAGTCTAATGAATATTGATTATGAAGCTAAAAGAATACTGGAATGAAAACTATCACTTAAACCATAAGAATAATAAAATTAAGTTAAAAAGAAACATTGTCAGCATATAATAAATGAGAAATGTAATACTGCCAAAGCTTTTTTGAAAATCACTAGCTAGAAACAAAGATAGCCCAGGGAAAGGCGTGTTCGTCCGAGCAGGTGTAATCAAGTTCATGTTCACGCTGTAATTATCTATTGTGCAGTCTGTTTAAAATGACACCTATGAGAACTGTTTATAGCCTAATCCAATCGTGTGGAAAGTGATTTAGATTTACAATACCAAGAGCTGAAGTAGCAACTAGTGATTGTTCACCAGTAGCGATATGACTGTAAATCTGATTATTGCTAAACTTTTATTTAAGTAGCCACAGCTCTTAACATGACAGGAATTGTAGACTGTTCCTTCTTTTATTCGGGCCTTCCACTTGAAGCAAAAGGCATGTTTTGAAAGGCTTATCGCTCTTCAACAACACATTCAGTGAGATTCAGGGAAGTCCACTAACAATGACCAAAAACCAAGTTCTCTAAACCGAGCTCATGAGAGTACACAAATAATGACGAATGACTCCTTTTCCTGTGCTTGTAGTCATACTCGTTCAGTTGTGTCTTATCTCTAGTGTTAACCCTTAAGATTCAGTGATTTAAAAGTTAATTTTTGACCTCTTTATCTGGCGAACAAACCACATTAAAAAGTTTTTGTGGGGGGTAGTCTGTGTTCTTTATATGGGGTCCGAGAGTGGGGCAGCTGCCACCCACATCAAGTGACCTCACTTAGTACCGATCAATAGCAAGCTGCGCATTCCTAACGCGAAGTATTCAGCCATCACTTAAAACGCTGGTATCCTAGTCATCCGAGCTATCTTGAGAATCCGTCACTACAATGATATTTGGGTTAAATTCCAATCATTGAGATCCAATATCCCAGACGACCAGATCTGACCTATAAGGGCAGCGAATCTGGTAAACCATACGGGGGAGATGAGCTCTTGTCAATCAAGAGTATCTGCCTATAGGCTGCTGCTGATCCAGATACTCAAGGTCACACTTGTCAAGCCAGCACTGCTCAGTTTAGATTCAACTTCACATGTTTGCTCTTTACTTTTTTTTATCCTCGTGCCCTTTTTTTATTTGCCCTTTAAATCGCAAACACCAATCGCGCACACAGCAAATATATGGCCCAACACTGATCCCGTGGCTTGATGATTTAATGGATGACTGACTGACTCTTCTACTTAACTAGACAAGTATAATCAGGGGATTAGCAAACTATCAGATGACAGAGCTCAGTGTGCTTGCCTGCAGGTACAGGGGTATGTTAAAAATTGCTTCAATTCTACAGAGTAATTTTTAACAACAACAACAAAACAGAATAATCTAACAAACATCCCAGTTCATGACATCTTAAAGCCAAATTGCTCTGAGCAGTCAGTTAAGGCAGAACTGCAGTGCATATAATAAGGACCCTTAAAGTTCACGTAGCTCCATGTTTGCACCAGCGTGTGCTCGAGATACAATCGAAGCCCTGACATGTCTGCACGGCGCCCAGCTGGATTCGTGTAGGTGGGAGCTGATGTCATGGAGAGATGGAGGTGAAATGGTGTGTTACTAGAAAGTTGAGCCTTTTCACTGTGATGTCAGAGAAGCACACATTTCCTCACCTATTTCACAACGTGAAGGTGCTGAGGGATGGTTTATTATTTTGCAGACAAGAAAGGACTAAATTAGGAAATTCAGCAGATAACATCAAGCCATGTTTTTTTTCAGTTGAATTTACAGATAATGTGGAAAAAAAATCCTATTATCTATAATGATGAAGCACATTCCCGTAAACCAAAAAAAGGTCAAATTTTCATTTAGGCTTATGAAAATAATAGGCAGATAACAGGAACATTCAAGTCTCTCTTAACAAACATCCAGTAAACCCAAGAGGCTGCTCTGTAGCTGGTCTCTGACGTTACCATGAGCCAAGCAAGTGATTCATCTCAGTATTTATAAACTATAAGATGTAAAGTCAGTGATTTGATGCATGAGCTGGGACAGGATAAACAGCCTTGTTTTGCTTGGATCACTAACAAACCAGAAAGAGAAGTGGACAAAAAGCAAGGCCAGAAGACATTTTAATACTTGAAACAGTTTAATATGCAGATACCTGATAAACTGAGCTCTGTGCAGGATTGTTTAGATTTAGTCAGGGTACTGATTTTTTAGAGTTTAAGCAATCCAATCACTGAAAAAAGTATTTCTTTATGTATTTTTATGCCCCAATAAGACCCAGTGACCACAGAAGAAGTCATCAGCAGTGTTAGTTGCTGTGAGCTTGAACTGCACCTGCATGCCGAACAGCTTCAACCCCTCCAGATGTCTGGAGGCCTCTCTAGACCTAGAGCCAGCACATCTATAACTGTCTCCTGCACTGCCCGGACTCTAGTGGATAACTGCCAGAAAGAAAGCAGAGATGCAGGAGGATCTGAGCCCTGCAGCCACTCATGCTGCACAAAAAGTGCTGAAAGAGGCCATAGGATGGCCTGTGTACTCTGTCTTAATATATCTCATCTTCAATCCGATCTGATGAATTATTCAACCAGAGCTATCTACTGTGCCTCTCACCTAAAACATCTGCCCTGCCAGCCTGTCTGCCAGGTCCGGCTTACACTCTGCTCTGCCACAGGAAGCTTTTAGTCTACTGCTGTCCTGTGGGCTCTGTTGCATTTAACCCCTTTGCTCCATTTCTGTTTCCATCTCTCGGACCGCAGGCGTAGAGAGGAAAAGAGATCATGTTACTGTGTCAGAAAACAGGATCAATCTATAAAAGGCCTTCTGTTTTTTTTGTTTTTTAAAAAACAAAGAAATACAGAAGTAGATTTGTTACAACTGTGCCACCATCCAACTGTCTCACATGACTCATCGTCATTTCAATATATGAAAGCAGAAAGTATTCTGAAAGGTCACACTCAAGAGCCAAATTCAACATAATTGGCAATAAAGACTGAAGACTGATGATCTATTTAATTAGCAACCCACAACTGTTCATGTGCTTCATAAAGTTAAAGTCAACATTTTTCAGGGCAAAGGACTTTCAGACACCTCAAAACAACCAAGCAGGGCCTACATATTCACATAAGAGTTAGCTAACTAAAATCACACCTGCACTCTCATAAAAATTGATCAACAGATTTACAACAAAGTGTGTAATATTTGAGCTCTGTGCAACATGACACATGAGAGGCGAGAGTGCCTTTTGCATTGGGCTACATTGTACTATTTGTGTCCAAGGTTAGAGAAGAGCAACTATGTCAGTTAGGTGTTTCAGCCAATGTCCATCGAATATGTCTCTGTAAAGTAAGTAATCACAATGTTAAAAGACAGCATGTTTATAAGGAGGGGCAATCAGACGTGTGATTGGAGAGCTGCCGCAGGAATGTCTTTAAGGGTCAGTGGCACCATTAGCAGAGTAAAGGGCATAACCTGGAATGCTTAGAGATATCAAATCACGGCTACGGGGGAGGGACAAGTTGCCAAACAAGGCTCGGCCGGAGGCTGATTCAATCATCAGAGCTACTCCCGCACTCACATCAGGATGGACACAAACAAATTCAACCACTAACAGTGACATGATGTACATTTCCTGTATGTGATCCAATAGTCGATGCGTTCTTTTTATAGCTTTACGTTTTAAAAAACAGCTTTATAATGAAACATGCACGAGGAACAGGTGCGAGGTGATGAGTGACGGAAATATACCCTGAAATGGGAATTTTGCAACTCTCACACCAGCAACTAGGAAATGCTGACACGTGTGTAAACATACTCCACATAGTTTTGTAAAGCTGTTTCAAATGATTGTGTACAGTTAAAATAGAGCGCTGCACGTACAAGACAAGGTCCCGCAGGACTTCCTGTGGATGTGACGTTTTTTCGATGCGTGTTACATGAGGGTTAAAAAGGCACGTGTGGGTCTAGGAGATGCTGACGTGAGAGCACTGATCTGGCCATGTTCCATGTCCACAGTCATTTCCCACACCATGGCACAGCACTAGACTGGGAATAAACAGAGAAGCCCGCTGTGCTCCCAGAATGCATGTTTGCAGAGTTCCCATCAGTGAGTACACAGTAATAGGACTCCCTGAAGGCCTGTGTTTAACCTTTAGGTTACAAGTGGCTGGCCCTTCTCTTCTGTACCCCGGCCATAAACCCTTTTTTGTCTTGTTTTCAACAACACTTAGAAAAACGTAAAGGAAGTCAGATAAAATCACAACATCTAAAGGACATGTGACGTGATTAAAAAGTCCAGAACAGCTAGTACATGGACTTTGCAGCGAGACTAGTCTTGGTCAGACTCTGAGTTTGAACTGTTAAGGCATTACAGACGATTGCCGACACTCAGGAAAAGAAACCGAATACCGGTAATCTGAGATTTCCTGACCACTAAGTAAACTCCACCTGCTGATGAGAATCGTGTAACTTGACCTAAAGTTACCAAAATCTTCACTTTCTATTTTATTTATTTTACTTGAGGGCTCATTTTCAGGAACATCTCTGTAAGAAACACCATGAATGCAAAAGAATACCTGAGGTTACTGCAGTAAGTATAGATCAGGGATGTCATTGGGCAACATTTTGGATGAACACATCTCTTAAAAATATTTTTCGCAACTGCTGAGAACATACATATAGTACAAATGCTGTACATAGCAGACACGCATATGCATACTTTATGTTGGGGCAAGAGTCAACCTGACAATATAAACAGATGAAGGAGGATGAGAGCAGCCTAAAGCTGAGAAAATACCCCTGGGATGTGCTGACAAACTAGAAATGTGAACGTGGGGCCAGCACGGAGGATTAGCTGTGGTAAAACAGTGTGATGCAGTATGATTAATTTCTTCTTTGTCTGTTCTCCACAATGCAGATTTAGTAATCAGCAACAGGTTGCTTGTTGCTTTGAGCTGCTACCATTGACAGCCCACAGTTCCACCTTGCTTACACTGCTTTGAGCAGACTCGATGCAGCACAGCAGCGCCTCGAACACACTTTCAGTCTGCAGAGGAATCTTTCAGCAGCGTTCAGGTCAAGGCAGGCTCTCACTGCAAGCAACAACCACCATGTCATAAATTTAACTTTTTTGTGAAGTCTGGATTTTAGCTATTGATATAACAGGCACCATCCTTTACCAACGAGCCAAAGCCTCTCTGACAGCATCATACAGGCAGCTCATTGTCGAGGCCGCCGGCATCCAGAATGCAACTGCCAGCTGTTTTCTTTGTGGATCAAACCAAAAGAAACAGCAGGCCAAGGTCAGCACAGACAAGCTTTTCTCCTACAGCAGACAGACCAATCTCCATATAGCGGGAAAAAAAGTCGATCGCTGCCACAAATGTGATAGCACTGTTGATTATATTCCACCCTCTTGTGGAATAATCCGCCATTCTTGAAAATTCATGAAAGCTCGCATTTATTCCCGTTCTGCTGGGTGTTTGTTGATCGCTTGAGAATCTGTGTCTGCATGCAAGCCTGTTTGTGAGGGTTATCTCTCACGTCCCCTGTTGGTAGATAGATGCTAGACAAACACAGATAAGCTTTTAAGGAGGATATCAAGTTTTCCTGAGGATGTATCCTGTAAGATCACAGTGATTCAGATTGTTTTATGGTAAAGTTTCCCTCCACTCCAAAAAGTCCACTCCAAAAAATAGCCTGGATGTTTTGAATGACCTTTACTGTGCGGAATGATAAACATACACCTAAAAGAGAACATGATTGTACGCACAGCCAGCTGCAGTAAAATATGCAACTTTAAAAAAAGCTTATGGGGAAGCTTGAAACCTCCAAAGTTCACAACCGGAAGTTATTCTAGTCAGACGGCACTATTTCCATATTTATTGAGCCTTTTTATATTAGGGAAATGAAATAAACGTGATGTAAGAATACAAAAGACAATATAATACACAAGTTATTTTTAAATGCAACATAATAAAACTAAAGCTCACTCCAATAGGGGAAAATCAACCATATCCTTCTACTGATTGACTGCTAACCACATTTCTGACAGTTTGCCATTAGTAGATTGTTTTGCCAGCAGCATGTCAGTGAAAACATTATTTGATGTTTCTATATGCTATCACACAAAATTCCAAAAAAGGATTCCAATTTCAATTGGAAAAGTACATGCTGATGATTCTGTTCTTTCATCTCATTTTCCATACCCTTCTTGATTTACAAAAAGTAGCTTGGAGAGGATGCAGGGGTAATTGCACCCACATTTCCTACCCTCTGCCTGCAAATAGGAGCCCAAACCCCCAGACACAGGCTCACTCCTGAAGAGCTGTGCCTCAGCATAAAGACGCTAGAGACAGCCGATACATGCCAAAAAGTGTTAAAATGTAACACACCCAGGCAAATACCTATTATTCTAAGGGAAACGAGTCCAAGATCAACATCACTTAATGCATGGGTATCTCCTACATGTAAACAATGACCCACAAATACGAACGCACTGCACACACATGCATGAGGCTGCACTCAGAGTGGGTTTTTAATGACCCCATTGCCCTCCTATCACCTTACGATAAAGACCTAGTGGAGAGGATGGTGGTCTGTCTCATGTCAACTCACACCCACTTTTCCTTTTAAAGAGAGAAGCTAACCTCACATGGGCTCACTCATAAAAACATCATAATTCTCCAACAGGCAAATGATGGGTTATCCTAGCATTGTTTTAACAGGTAACCAGAACTGCAGCGCACTCGCATCAATGATTCATGCAGCCACGGCACCACGCAGTTAATGAACACAAGGGTAGTCATTGTAACAGCATTACTTACGCTCTGTCCCAGTCAGCTGTTAAACAGAAACTCACGTCAGATCTAAAACAGCCTTCCTTTAGGTGGCCCACAGGCAGATCAGTCCCTCTTTCAGGGGGGGACGTCTGAAGAAAAAAAATCCACAGGTACAGAGAAGTTTAAATCTCTCTCAGATGACAGCTCTGAGTCCACACGTCCACACTCTCCCTCTGTCTGACACAGTCTACTACAGCCTGCCCCCTGGCCACTCAACAGACTGCAGCTCCGCCCACACACAGTCACAAGAGGGAGGGAGGTACACTTCTACAAGTCTGATGTTGACTCATTTTTTCTTTTTTTTTCTTACTCCAGCAACCTTCTGCACTACTTTAATGACTCAGAGTAAAATAGAAACACTCACATTATCCTGCATGGGGAACGTTAGCAATGAAGATCAAAAAGAACACATAAGCAATAGTAAAAGACAGATAACAGATCTAATATTAACCACAAAGACAGTAAACTATTAACATCAGATTTATATTTTTTTACTTAGTATGCATATCCTAACATTCCTCTTTAGTGTGAACTTAAGAAGACGTTCTTGGCATTTTTGCCCAACATCATTTGTTTTTAAAAATTAAAATAAATACACTAATGTCCTGTCATTTTCTGGTCATTACATTTTTGGCTGTGCTTTCAAAGAGAATTCCTACAATGTTATGCAAAAGCAACAACTGAGCGTGAACTATTCCTCTCCAAAGCTCAGAAAGAAACCCTGTGAAAACATAAAGAGAGAATACAACAGCAAAAACTATTTTTTTTGGACAAGACTCCACTGATACGAGTAACATATAGAAGCTTCCTTACTAGTTATAGTGACACAAAAGCAGATTGGATTTCAACACTTATAATCTCTTAAATATGTAAATCTTAAATATGTTAATAAGTAAATATTAAAGCTAGAATGTGCAGCCTTTAATGAATCTGTATTCCTAGTCTTTTATTTGGAAATTTAAATTCCTGAATAAAAATCTAGCCATCACAAACTTTTGATAACAAATAGAACAACAAAGATCCTCACTAGTGTTAATTGAGATGTGGTAAACTTGTTTTTGCAGCTCTCCCGTCTTATTATTAGTAGTAATACTTCTTTCTAATAGTCATTCGGATCTTGAGACAGTGTCTGTTCAAAACAAATACCTCCCAACCACAGCTACAGCTTCTTTTATTTCAGACTTAAACCTCCGTGAAGTAAAATCTGACGATCAAAAGGATCACTTCTTTCTCTTTGGATGGTATATCTGTGAAACATGTCACTAACACGCAGCTTCGAGCATGAGGGTTCACTTGTTTACGTCTTGGCAGCGAACATTCTTTTCATTTTCCAAGTTAATCACCAGAAATCTGACAGAAATGTCTAGAATTTTATCATGTAGCCACAGCATTGCAACAAAAGCATTCTTCAATGCCTCCTACATATTTAAAACTTTAAAGCAGCATTAGTCCTTTTGCATGCTCCAACAGTAACCGTTTCGTGCTTATTTTAAAGTCCTAGGACTTAATGTAAATCAGTGAGAGCCGAGATCCACTGAACTTAAGGCTACATGAGAGGCACGTGAAGAAGAGAGTCCTGCATGTGAAGCTGAGCCACATACCAGTTCTAAAATAATACACACAACAGTAGCAAGGGCAATGTTTTCAGGCCATGACACTGAAAGTACGACAGAGGTGATGCAAAGTCTTAGAAGAGGCCTTTTCATTACTTGTAAAGGGGACATCAGACTCCAAAGAATCACCTCTTTTTGTGCTTTATGAACAGAGCTCTAATAGTTTTCTTAATATATTAATAATAATCATGATTTTTACAATGTATACTAATATGCTGATACCTCAGGTTTGTTTGAAACATGCTAATAAATACACATCAAAGTATTTAAAAAGTCTAGTCGAAGTGAAGTGTTACCAAAAAAACTTTACATGCCCGCTCCAAAAATATTTGCAGGGTAAATAGAGAGAAGTGTAAGATAGCAGCATGTTGAGACGGGGACGCCTGTTTCGAAAATAGCATATGCTAATTATACACTTTAGGCAACTGCTAAGGAGGGCGATGCGATGCCAAGTTTGAGATGTTGGGACTCTGAATTTCAGCTCAGTGTTTCTTTACGAAGTCGACTCCACACTGAGGCCGCAGCGAGGATACTCACTCACCTATTTATAACTTACGTCTACTGGATACCTCCCTCAGATTAGTGGCACACCTCTTGTTGAGCTAAACCACCTGCTACTGCCATGCAGCGGACAGTTTCAAACAATCCGTAGGACTTCTCTGACAGATGTCTAAATACATAGAGCAGACCAGTCAAACAGATACAAACTGGCCCAGTTAATGCGCGTGCCCTGAAAATGTCACTTTTCATTGCGTCTGCTTTATGACTTCAACAAAAACTGCACTCCTGCAGTTACAATTAGCAAACACAGAAACGCTCCTCTGTGCGAAATGGTTAACTACCACAGAGGAGGCTATGAGGACATTACTCAGGGATGGTTGGCCATAAGCTGCTTTTGGAATTAGGTTAAGCATAAATATTAAGGGAAAGAAGACACTGGAGTACAAAGTTTGAAAAACTGAGTGAATAATTCCTTGTTTTTATCTATTAATATTCTGAAAGGGCAGTTGCATTATTATTATTATAGGGTTTTAGGTTAATATTTATGTGTTAAGAATAAACCTGATATCGCTTACTGTTTACATACAAAGACTCATCATGGGATTGAAATCACATTAGCGTCACTGTCACGTCACAGGGAGTGTCAACCAAGAAAGAAGCCCCATGCTCCAAAACTGACACCTACAAGCTCGACTGAAATTTGCAAAGCTTTTATGGCAAGACAAGACAAAGTTTAAGCCATTTGGCTACAATGACAGGAGGTATGTTTGGAGGAGTATGGGTGAGGCTAAGTTTGATTATCAAGCACGGTGGTAGTAGCGTCATGCTTTGAGGCTGTTTTGCTGCCAGTGACAATGGTACATTACACAAAGTGGATGAAATGAAGAAAAAGGACTACCTCCAAACTCTTCTGCTTCACATCAGATCAGGAGGTAGACAGCTCAAACTTAGACACAGTTGGGCGTTCCGTCTGGACAATGCCTCCAAACACAGATCATAACTGGTTTTGCAATGGATAAAAGCAGGCTAACATTAAGCTTCCGAAGAGGCCGCCCCAAAGCAACAGCCTCAACGTTATTCAAAATTTTGGGTCTGTGCCAGGAAACTTCAAAAGTTTCAATGAGATCTACCAATTCTGGGAAGAACCATTTGTTAAAGGCCATTCAAACAAATGTTAGTGTTGGTATATGTATCATTTTGAGCCTGTTTGGATCAGAGAAATCCAAAATAAATGAAAGATTAATCATCCAGTTCTTTTTTTTTTAAGTCATTAAAGATGCATGCTGTACAATCATTCCACACTGGGAAAGAAAACAGTTCAAAGAAATAATTAAAAGCACAAAATTACCATGACATTCATGCCCATGATGAGAGTATGTAAACCACAACTGTATATGGTAATGAAAATATTGTTCAGAGCGTATTACTCAGCAACTACGGTGGACCGCATTTTGCATAAATTAACCAGAAGCAATCTACTGATTGTTGAAAATCTCAAAATAGCTGGAAATGTTTGATGAAGCAAATAAACCCTGACATCTTGGAGAAGAGCCATGCAGTTAGTTTTAAGTTCGATAACATTAAGCATGTGACACATAATGAGCTTTTCTGATTCCAGAAGACCACTTGAAAATGCAAGTTTGATCATTCTCCAGCCTCTGCATGTTTCACACACAGCAAGCAGAAGTGCTGACAAGTCATTCTATATAAATGAATAACTGCAGAGGAATTACAGCGCTGCGATAAGCCCTCGTGTTTCACATATTAGTTTAATGGGAACACACCAGATAGCAGCACTTAAGAGTCACTGAGGCTGACAGAAGCGCTGAAGACAGCTGAGAAACACCGGCCCCCAACTCTGTTTCAGTGTTTGTCAACGCAGTGCTATCCAATGTGTTGAAACCCTGTAACTGTGCAAAGCATGTGATAGAAAAATGTGACAGACAAAAACCAAACTGGCTAACTTCTTCCTTACTGTACGCCGTTATTTTAGCGGCTACATTTTGTCAGAATAATACCTTTTTATGCCGAGGCTACTTATGACCTTGTGACAATCAAATGCTTGGCTTCTGCTCAAGCCAAGCATTTAACAAACTTATTTTTTTCAATAAGAAGAAAGAACCTAAGATCTCCTGAGACCTTCACTTTCAGCAATAAAAGTGTTGTTAACATGAGCTGGAAAATATTTCACCTTTAGCGAAAACACTGCCGTGCATCTTACAGGTTGTCAGCAGTTGCATAGTAACAGCAGGGCCACGGCTGGCACTTGCTTCAAGCATCTGTTCAGTGCTACAAACTAAAAGGAAAATTCCAGTCAACAAAGTTGTGAAGCTACTAAAGTCACAACTACTCAGCTAAGGCCTTTGTTTGTCCTCATACCACTTATATTAGCACAGCTTTGACACCAGGTCAGGCGATGATCTGGCAAAGTTCGACAGCTCTTTATTGTTAAAAATCCTCTTACTGCAGTCTGACAGTAACAGCAATAGTTTGTTCCAAATCTTCATTAAACCCATATGATGTTTACACAAAGAACAATTCTCAAACAGAAGCTTTTATGGAGCGCCAAGCTCTTCTGTTTGATTTACATTTTGCACTTTACACAACGCTAAGCTCCCCTCTCTCTGTCAGGAACTCATGACACTCAAGACTGTTTCTTGTCAGCATAAAGCCTGACATATTTACTACAGCTGAAAGTCTGGGATCTGCACAAGAGTTTCAAATGACTTTTTTCTAGTTTGCACAAGGTATGGATGCATAATGACAGACCTACTAGCGGACTATTGTTTGCTATTAGGGTATCATAGTTGTTGAAAGAGTGGATAAATTTGGGTGAGACTAAATAAGTTGGAGCAGGTGGTGAAAAAAGAAGGAAAGAAACAAAACAGTAAGTAAAACGAAAACAAGACAAAAATAAAAACAAAACTGAAACAGCAAACATTACTAACTAAAGGACAATTTAACACAGAAACATAAAGAGTAACACTAAACACGATGACAGAGACAAAAGACATAGGAACAAAACCACGCCTGAAATGACCAAGCAAACCACAATGACAAAGACAGTCATAAGACTCAGACTTGAACTTGGGCCCCAGTCACACAGGCCTAGAGGTTGGTTATTGACTCCCTGGCCACCACTCCTTGCTATGGAAAAATGTGTATTTCCAACTGCTTGGTGAGTGGTTGCAGGCAGTCACTGTGATAGCCACTAAAGCCCCAGTCCCACAAACCTAGAGACCACTCAGTGACAGCCCTCCACAATCTCTGGCCACCACTCACCAACCAGTTGGGGAGTAGTAACTCTACTCTATTTTAAATCTCAGCTTGTTCTAATTTCTTTACATATACCAAACCTGGTGTGGTCTTGCCTGGTGTGGTCTACCACACCAGGCAACACCCTAGGTGCAAGCTGTGTAAAGATGCCCCTGAGACAATCCAGCACATAACAGCAGGGAGCAAGATGCTAGCATGCAGGGCATACATGGAACACCATAACCAAGTGGCGGGCATAGTATACAGAAACACCTGTGCCGAATATGGCCTGGAAGTCCCGAGGTCAAAATGTGACTTCCCCCCAAGGGTGGTGGAGTATGAGCGAGCTAAGATACTGTAGGACTTCCAGATACAGACAGAAAAAAATGGTGGGGCTAACCAAGCAGACATAGTGGTGGTAGGCAAACAGAAGAAGACGGGCGT
Source organism: Simochromis diagramma (assembly GCF_900408965.1). NCBI lineage: Eukaryota > Metazoa > Chordata > Actinopteri > Cichliformes > Cichlidae > Simochromis > Simochromis diagramma. The sequence continues at coordinate 10,104,145 of NW_024386801.1, forward strand.
AGTGATAGATAACTGTTCCGAATGACAGCAACCTCAGGAAGAAGGAACACGAGAAACTTGAGAAAAACCAAGGGCTCAGAGAAGAGCTCAAGAAGATGTGGAGGGTGAAGGTGGTCCCAGTGGTATTTGGAGCACTAGGTGCGGTGACTCCCAAGCTAGGCGAGTGGCTCCAGCAGATACTAAGTATTGATATAGCTAAGATACTGCGCAGGACCCTCAAGCTCCCAGGCCTCTGATAGAGGACCCGAGCTTGAAGGATATATATAGATATATATATAAACTCAATTAATGTTTGCATTTGTAATATTTTTAATTTAAGCAAATATGAGCTAAACTATACAGAAAAGTACCAGCAAAGGTGACACAGTTTGATGCGCAGCTGAGGTGACTGATTCATTTTCACATCCAATGTGATGGGAGCAGCATGTCAGATGGTGGGAGATACCCAGCATACGATCAATCACACTCTCTTCAGACACACCTGTGAATGTGGGATGTTGCGATTTTTCCTCCGGTGCTTTGTGTGTTTGGGGAGAAAAAAAAATTGAAGCTGTGATGGCTCAGTATGACACAACTAAAGGCATGACTCCACCACCTCTCACATGAAACTCACCAGCAGAGAGGGTTTGTGGGATGAGTGCCCTCTGGCAGGAGGTGATGCCAGTGAACAAACCCTGGTGCGTGTGTGTGTGTGTTTGATAGAGAAAGAGCTTTCGAGCGGCCCGTGTGACTCACCCTGGTCATTAAAGTTGCATACATGGTTATTTCCCCTGTGTCACCATCTTATGCATTACTCACTTATCTGAAACTGCTACCAAAGGTTCCCAGCATTAACGGTCACACGGTTAACCGATCACCGCAATCTACGTGTACCTTCCCACATTATGACCTTTGTCACAACATGTGGCCGTTTCCTCCGCTAATCATTTTCCAATCTTTATCTTTTTAAAAAGAAACAGTTTGTTAAAGCGGGGCAAACGGGCGCACCTCCAGAGCAACTGGGTCAGTTTCAAATCCAACAGAGCAAGAGGAACAGCTCGAATGCTCCTCAGGTGGCCCAACATATCCATGGCAGCGGCTCAACTTTCCTGTATTTTCCACCTCAGGTCTCCCTCCCCCACACATACACCCCCCTCCCACTACCACATACAGTAACAACCATGTCCTACAATTGAGGGAGGATAATCTGCTCTTGACACAGCCAGAAATTTGATTTAGCAGCCACGAGTTATCACAACTCATGTCATAGAGTAAACTGGTGGGAAATATGACCTTTTGCACAGTCAGTGATTTTTCTGGATTATTTATACTGAGCTAGATGTTCTTTTAATATAAGTAGTTATACTAAGTGATTGTAGGCGATGCTGTAAATCAATGATCAGGACAGCCAGAAATATCAGACTCTTAAAGCAGCTCTTTTAATGTGATTTGGTATCTTTTATTGTATGTATTAATCTTATTTAATTCACTTGTACATTTGTATAGTTGTATCGGTGATATTTTAGATCTGTTTTTATTGTTAGCTATTATTCTAAATGCTGCTTGTACATCCACACCTTGAACATCTGATATGTAATGGCAAAAAAGGATTCTGATTCTGACTGATAAAATACAAAATACATGGTCATTTTTACAGATCTTTCTTGAGTTTAGATATCAGTATATTGCAGTATTAAGACTGCAACACAGTCAGATGGGTTGACAGAAGTTTAAACGCATATATTTTGATACAATTTTAACATTTTTTCAAGCAAAAACAAAAAAATTTAAAAAGGTTTGAGCTTCTCGCATGAGATTTTTGCTTTTTTCCTTTTATTCTTACTTATAGGAAATGATTTAAATGATAGTAAATCGAACATCTTCGCATTCTGAACTGTAAATTAAAAATGATTTACTTTTTAATTACATTTATACAGTTTTAAGTTTTTTAATACAGTCCTGATCAAAAGTTTAAGACCACTTGAAAAATGTCAAAAACTCATATGTTGCAAGGTTGGATCTTAACAAGGTTCCAAGTAGAGCTTCAACATGCAGCAAGAAGAAATGGGAGAGAGACAAAACATTTTAGAATAGAGAATAGAATAGAATATACCTTTATTATCCCACAAATTAGAAATTTATGGCAAGGGGAATATAAAATATAGAAGGAAGACACAAAGTAGTCCTATATACACAAGCAACTGAAATTCGTATATACAGATGTACAAAGATATATTTTTATTATTACAGATATATTAAAACAGGCTGTTTTGCAGCTGATTAAATAGTTTAGGACCACATGCCTTTAAAAGGCCAAATCTGTCCAAAAATGTGGATTCACTCTCATTTTCTGCCAGACAGTCACATTGTCATGACATTCTGATAGCAAAGGCAAAAAAACGTTCCCTTTTTGAAGTGGTTGTTGAACTGCATAAGCAGGGTCTCTCACAGCACGCCATCACTGCTGAGGTGGGAGGCAGTAAGACAGTCATTTGGAATAGAACAAAAAAGTCAAGTGGAAGACCCCAAAAAATTTCACCAGCACTGAGCCGGAAAATCCTATTGGCTGTTGGTCAAGACACTGGACGATCCTCGACCCAAAGTTACTATTGCCGACTGCAGCCCCATAACCATCGTGGGGCATCTGAGACTGAAGGGCTTTAAAAAACAAAAGTGTCTTCAAAGGCCTCATCTCCTTGAATGCCACAGAACTGACCATTTGGACTTTACAAGAGAGCACCAAACATGGGACATTGAAAGGTGGAAAAAGATTTTATTCTCTGATGAGAAAAAAATTAACCCTGATGGTTTCCAACATTACTGGCATGACAAGCAGATCCCACCTGAGATGTTTTCTACACGTCACAGTGGAGGGAGCGCCATAATGGTCTGGGGTGCTTTTTCCTTCAGTGGAACTATGGAACTTCAGCAGGAGCAGGGGCGTAAAACGGCTGCTGGCTTTGTCAAGAAGTTGCAGAGAGCTTTGTGGTAATGACTGGGTTTTTCAGTAGGACAACGCTACAGTACACAATGTCCACAGGACAAGGGACTTCTTCTTTCTGCCTTCTTTTGGACCATCCTGCGTGTTCCCTGGTCTAAATCCAATCGGGAACCTTTGGGAATGGATGGCAAGGGAAGTTTACAAAAATGGACAACAGTTTCAGACAGTAGATGCCCTTGGTGCTGCCGTCTTCACCACATGGAGAAATGTTCCCACTCACCTCAAGGAAACACTTGCATCAAGCATGCCACAACAAATTTTTGAAGTGATCAACAATAACAGCGGAGATACTCATTACTGAGTTCATGTTTGAAACTTTGATTTCTGTTTTGGGGGGGGGGGGTTTACAGGGTTTTTTTGGAGGTGTGGTCCTAGAACTTTTGATCAGCTGTAAAACAGCTTCTTTCAGTTTAAGAGTTGTTTTCAATAAATTGTATGCTCAAAAATGTTTTGTCTCACTCCTATTTCTTCTTATTGCATGTTGAAGCTCTACTTGGAACCCTGTTAAGATCCAACCATGCAACATATGAGTTTTTTGCCATTTTTCAAGAGGTCTTAAAGTTTTGATGGGGACAGTATAATGAATTAATTAACAAAAAAAAGATATACACACATTTCTGAAAGACTGAAAACAAACTGCATTCATTTTTCCCCATATTAAATAAATGAGGTGTTCTGGATACCACCTTCAAATCTTCCAGGGGATACACCAAGGTCTTCTCAAGCCAGCCAAAAGATACAATCTCTTCAGTGTGTCCTGGGTCTGTCCTGAGGCCTTCTCCTAGTGGAACACACCCAAAACACCTGATCCAAGAAGCATCCAGGAGGTATCTTGGTCAGATGCCCAAATGAACTCAACTGTCTCTTTACAAGTTCTAGTTCCAATGAAACAGGGGTATAAAAAATGTGTCCATGTGGCCAAAAATGGCCCGACAGAGGAACCAGTCCACTGCACTGGATGGCTTGGAAAAAAATGAGGGAAAACTTTTTAAACAAGCCACTTGATTGCCATTGCAGCAGCATGGTTGCTTGGTGGTTAGCATTAATGCATCACAACAAGAAAATCCTGGGTTTGAACCCTGAGTGAAGTTTTATATGTTCTTGTTGTATTTTCTTCGGAAGCTCTTGTTTCTCCCACCATCTCAGATAGCGCTATCTATCTCAGGCCAGAACATTTGTGAAAAAGATTATTAATCTCATTAGGGTTTTTTCTGATTAAATAAAGGTTTAATTAAAATCAAACGGCATCCTGTCATGACAGATGTTGTCCAAACTTTCAATTTCCTTTGCAGCCACCCTCCTGACAAAAACACTAACCATGGTCTGCCATTTCCTGCAAATGTAACACTGCTGACCCCAGTTCTTGTTCTTTTCTTTGTAATAAAAGATGATATTCTCATTACACAGAAATTAGCAGCACATTGTTTAACATAGTCCATTGCCTTGATGATAAAATTGTACAAGAGGTCAGTAAGTCCGTAAAAGTCAAAACCTATACCCAATTTAAATTTGCACAATCTCACATTCAAGATCCTCTTCTGGCACAGCTCTGGAGCTCTGGATTGTTTTTCAGAGCAGCTGCTGCTTTTGTTTTTTATTTTTATCAGAAGGCTTCTGGCCACCACCACTGTTCAGATCTTTCCCTCAAAAGCACCTGGACATTAGAGAGAGTCTGGACTGACTGCCTGAGTGAAAACATAACATTGTACAAGTTCATGGAGTGATTTACTGAATTAAAAAAAACAATGCTGTTCATCCTCCTCGGATTGAAAATTGAAAATTCTCAACTCCTCTGCTAAAAACTGCTTGGTTTAGCCAGAGAGCCATCTTTCATTACCACCTAAAAGTGATCCTAAACATGAAATTTGAGCTTGAAACAAGAGCTGATGAGCACACAGTTTAAGTGTTCATTTATAAAGAGCTTTTGTGCTGGAATCTGTCTGGATCCAAGAAGATGACCTTGAATTGGAAATCTTCCACATTTATATCGGGAAAGACTTTTTGATGTTTATGGACCTGTCCCCAGAACTTCTTCATACCGCATCCTACCCTTAAACGTAATTAAGTATGTTTTAAAATTCTGCTTTTCTGTCGATGTCACCTTGTCTTTAAGGTGGTGATACTGTTGGAGGTGAAAATGGAAAGTGGGACTGTTGCTTTCAGTTTTAACCTAGTCACAGCATGCATACAGTATGCCTGCTCTCATGAATAATATACTCTGTCCAACCACCTTCAATTACAAATGACTTCTACCCAGTGCGATAACCATAAAATAACCTTGAAAAGCATGGTTACTCTTTATCTAATCCAAGCAGAAATTGCAATCCAGAATAAATCATGATCCCAAAGAGCTAATGAGATTGTGCTTCAGAGACGTGTTAGTTCATTAAGCCAATTACTACAAAAGAGAAATGTTATACTACTAATGCACTGTGTACTCAGGGAAATGACCCAGTGAGATGAATAGATAGAGAAAAAGGAAGAGGAAGAGAGTGATGACTCAAACACAGGGAAAACCCTCAAGATGAATTAGTTATAAGGCCATCTACATGTGGGGCAGACGAAATATGAAATATTAAGTTAGCATTTGATATAGCGAAAGAGTTAAGGTTAAACAACTCCTGAAAATAATCAACTACTATCCATTTAGAACCGTCCAACTGTGATGCTGCGCTGGAAGTACACATGCCGTTCAAAAAAGTGTTTGATGAAGCACTGTAACCACAACGCTCTGTAAACTGCTGCTCATTTCTGAAGCAGTTGAAAATCTGCATGCAGATAACGCCCACTGCTTTGCTCGTATCAGCTACATGGCTGTCATTGTACACGCCCAGTTATTATTTTTTTCTTTTTTTGAGCGGACAAGTCAAAATGGGTCAAATATTCCAAGGAAGTACAAAATTATTATCACATGCAAATCTTCTTTTTTATAAGAGAAAGTGTAACAAAGCTGTGATCTTTAAAAAATATTTAAATCCATAAAAAAAGAAAAAGAACCTGAGGGAAAATTCTGCACAGGAGATGAGAAATCATTTCAAAATAAAGGTAATTATAGCTTTCCACGACACATGCTGAATTACCTCTGAGCCAGCACGGGGATCCGTCTCATCTTTACCATGGAAACCAACACCATACAGTACATGCACGCACACTGAGGGAGCAATTGCCATGACATCCAGCACTGTGGCGAGAAGAAGCTTTCAGCAACTAGACCAATTTACTCAGCAGCTAACTGGACAGTCAGTCAACCCTCTGTACTGTATATCACTCCCTATTTCACTCACTCTCCTCCTCTCTTTCCCCTCTTTTCCCCGTGAATTTCTTCTGTCATGATGCCAGACGAATTACCTTTCATCAGCAGAGGACAAGGTCTTGCAGTGCTTAGTAGGAGTGGCTCTCATTCAAGTGGTGACAGAGAAAAGAAAGCTCTGCAGGGATCCCTGCACAAGGATGCAGTTGAACCGGCACCGCACGCATGCATCCACCGCCACTATCACTACCAGCGAGTGCAACGGCAGCAGTAGCAAATCGGAAGGGGAGGGGTAAATATAAATATATAAAAAAAAGCAGGAGAGGGGGTTGCTCTATCAGCAGCAGGAGCATTACATCATAGGCTGCCTCTGTGGAAGGGTGGGAGAGGAGTGGACAGAGGAAGGGAGGTGCTCCTCGTAGCAGCAAAAGCTCCCTGTTACTGTTGAGCTCTTTTCTTTGCGTGCCCAAGTCCAAATTTAATATTTATGATCTGGTAACTGTGAAATGCCCTTGGTGGTTAGCATAAGACCTATTTAATCATTAACTCAGCTGCTCTTAATTGTGTACCTTCACCAGGATTTGTTGTCAGAATGGATATAATATGATGTACACTCTAATGTGGATCATCCCTTTGGGGCACAGACTGCGTGCATGAGTGTGTGTCCAGCTCATGGAAGCCTACACAATGTCTATTCTATGTGGTAATTGAATTGCGTGACTAGCAGTTGCTCGCCACTGCTCCCAAAGCATGCTGATATTCATCCCTGGAAAAAGGTCAACTGAGATTCCTCGGGGCAGTGAGTGGATAGGTAAAAGTGTTTGGATTGCTCACGATGATTAAAACTTATGTGTCGCAACAAATTTGTCAGAAACAACTGCATGATTATGCCGATGCTCTGAGCACATCTGGGAGGCAGGCGCGACCATAACGAGAGCGCTACGGGTCACCTACCGCAGCGGACAGCTGTTAACCACCTACACACTGGTACACCGCAGACCACTGGCACGGACAACAATGCACTTGACAATAATGGTTAGTCAGAACCAAGTGATCCCACTTTTCCTGAACAAACACAAACAAAGCTCCCACAACTATGTACATGTTGTCAGAAGGACATACACTGGTCAACTGACAATATACATCCAATACTTCAACAGTTAATAACAATGCTTTCCACGCCAGGTAGAAGGAAAGTCATTAAGAGGAAAGTGGAAAGGAGGAGGAATCATGGCAGCTCTTAAATTCAGCATTTCAAATGTAATTGTTTTGACTGACAATTTTCATTTATATTATTTATTATTCTGCATGTTTTTTCTGAATTGGTGGATTAATTGTGTGTTCTAAAAAAATAATTATGCCTTGGAGTGCAACAATTCCCCATCTTACTAAAAGTCCAACATATTTAGTATCCCATGATGTGTGTACAGATGAATTTTTTGGTAATTAAAACATCTTTGAAGAGCCTTTGGGAGCCTTAGCTGAGTGTTTTAGTGTTCATGTTTGGCATGTAGCGGGTAGTCAGATCTCATTAATTTCTGTAGGTCGAAAGTATATTTCCAGCACAAGCTCTAATAAACCCACCATATGCTCCCTGCTGAGCACCAGACAGAATAAAAACAAACTTACCAGTTGGAGGTGAAACAAGCTGGAGACCCAAATATTTTTGGTAATTAACAGATGGATTCCAACCCATTCCCTTAATGTGATTACTGTGGAGGAAAAAATATATAGTTTACTATTAGCACTAATAATGATAATAATTCCATTTCAACTGTTTAATGTTTGAGGTGGCACAGCAGTCGATAAAGCAAACAGACTGTAACACATTATGCAAATGGACTGCAGCTCTCCCTAAAGTGACATCTGTTATGACTCAGTTTGAAATAAATATCATATTAACTGTTTACGAAACTATAAGCAATTTGTTCAAGTGAATAAAATCATAAAAAGAAAAAGATATAATAATCATACATCATTTGTAAATCAGGTCTACCTGAGTATTAACTGTAAGGACAGTTTGAGCCCTACTGACAAGCAAATCTGGTGCATACCCATTAAACATTGGACGTCGGAAAGACACGCTGCTCGTGTCTATATTGGCTCCGTCGGCCCACGACCAATCCCGGACATCTATACGATGTTGAATAAACTAGGTTCACAATTTGAACGTCCAACCATGACCCAACCTGGATGTCAATATGATACTGAGCTTTCAAAATTTGAACTTTTTGGACGTCATGTGGACAGTTTTTTATTTACAAATATCAACATGATAGATATGAATACAGATTATTTATAAACAAACAATTTATTATGTGTTAGCCTACTGATTTATTCAGCACATGTGAGGGTTTTTTATTATTTTACTTTTTTTTTTTAAAAAGTTGGTTTATTTTTTTCAATTAATCAACTTGTGGAAAAATATTAAAAGCATTGAAATCCACGTAAAATGTAAAACAATAATGGTTAAAGTGTTTAGAAAAAAAATGGAATTCCTTTTAAAAAGTGTACAATGTGCTTAATAATGAGCATTTGCATTTTATATGGTTCATTTTTACAAGTAACCTGTTTTATTGTGAAGAGCTCATGATTGTAGGAGGAAATGAATGTGATCGCTAGGTTGACTGCAAGACGATTGTGCAAGTGTGTATATATGAACTGGACTATCTGCTTGACAGACTTTGCCAATGCACGCATTTTGCAAACTGCCTGTGAGAAGCTGGAGACATTTCTGCTCCAAAATCCACCATGCAGCTGCTTACTTTTGTTTTAGCGTCAAGAGCCCGCACCATGTTGGAGATGTCTGCTGATCACTCTGCATTCCTTTACACGTAACTGTTATGATATAGTACCATTTCAGAAGGTGGCATATTGTTCCAGATCATTTTCCAATAACATTTGATTGTCTCAGTCACAGATGATAAATGGAGACATATACAAAGGTGTGAATAAAGCTACAGAAAAAATAACTGGTAGCCTATAGGAAACATGTCCTCCACCCTCTGGAATCATGGGACTACAAAGCCTATAGAAGCTGTATAAAAAATGGCGTCTAAAATGAGTTTGACGTTAAAAAGACGTCCACAATGATCCCATTTGAACTATAAATGCAAGGGAGGATGGATCCATGCTTTCGTGCCGTTTGCTCCATTCTGACCCTGCCATCCAAATGTTGCAGCAGAAATTGAGACTCATCAGATCATGCAACATTTTTCCCCATCTTGTGTTGTCCAAATTTGATGAACCCTGTGATCTGTAGCCACAGTTTCCTGTTTCTAGCTAAAAGGAGAGGCAGTCAATATGTTCTTTTGCTGCTGTAGTAAATCTTCTTCAAAGTTTCATGTCTTGTGCATCTAGAGATGCTCTTCTGCTAACCTTTATTATAACGACTGATTATTTGAATTACTGTTCCCTTCCTAACAACTCCAAATAGCTAGTGCTTTGACCTGTGGCATCAACAAAGCATTTTCTCCCAGAGAACTGCCACTCACTGGATATTTTCTCTTTTTTGGGCCATTCTCTGTAAACACTAAAGATGGCTGTGTGGTAAAATCCCAGTAGATCAGCAGTAAGTACTCAGACCAGCCTATCTGGCACCAACAACAATGCTACATTGAAAGTCACTCGAATCACCATATTTCATCATTCTGAGGCTCAGTTTAAACTTCAGCAGGTTGTCTTAACCATGTCTATGTGCTTAAATGTAATGAACTGCCTCCATGGCTGATCAGTTATCTGCATTATTGAGTTAGCAAAGTAAAGCTGCGAATATATGCCAACCAACTGGTTATTTTAATAGTTATTTTTCCTGTCGCTTATATTGTTTCACAGCACCTGGTGTAATGCTCAGGTTGCATTACACCAGGTGCATGCCTTTGATTTTAAGTCTGACTCTGTTTTTTTCTGTCCTTTGCATGGGGTCAAATCACAACCCCCAGAGAGTCAGAGGCAGAATGTTTAGTCTGCCACGAGTCTTTTACTTTGAAAACTGAACCGATTCTCCTTTCCTCTGTCTGACTTACCGCCCTCATCATCCGCTCTGTGCAATTTAATGCGCCTTATATCAAAAATACACCCGGTTCTATTTTGAGCTCACAGACGCTCATGGAGTGCTTCTCCAAATGCATTTGGTGAAATTGCAAGCATTGTCTTATGTGTGTATGATTAGTGGCCATATTGGCGCTAGAAACACCACACAGCTGCGCTCGGTGTTTTCCCAAGGACTCAGACATTTGGGATTGTTTTAGATAGATTAACTTGTGCTAATCTACTCTCAACTCTTCTAGAGTTGTCGCCAAGTCGAATAATCATATCGTGATCTGTTTCGTCTGTTGCGCTCAACTGTATACATCTGACTGCTTCACCATGACGCACAAATAAGCAGAACAGAGCTGAGCACAACAACAGCAGAAGAGACTCCCACGCTGAGCTGAAATGAAGCAAGTGCACATAAATCAAATAAAGAACATTGAATAAAAACATTTTTCTAATTCTTTAGTTATTGAGCCATGTCACTCTTATGTTGTGGTGTTTGAAGTCCCTCATAATTTGTTAAAGAACTGAGCAACGAAGAACAGTTTAAATTAGCAGGCATGAGCAGCCAGACATGTGACCAATATATAGAATAAAGAAGCTTTGATACACTGGACTATATATTTTTTTTCCTAAAGACAGAAGGATTCTGGTCACCGTTGAGTTCAACCTAGTGCGCAAGATTTATTTTTACTGAGGAATCTAATGTTGGTTGAGCTCCGCAAACTGTAAAAGAAAACAAAGCAAACTTTAATACAGAAGGATGGCTTTTACAGCATGTTTTGGCAGCTAAGTCCAAATGAAGGCTACCAGTTTACACTGAAGCAGAGATGATACAGCTTGTCCTGAAAGGCAGCAATGACAGAGCAGAGACTCTTTTAATTTAAAAGTAAAGCCTGGCTTGTAATGTTAACAGACAACGAGCATCTGCTATCTGTAATGTGCAATCCTTTCTCCACACAAAACAAAACAATCAGACCAACATATTGTGTATGAGCCTCATCTTAATGAAAAATAAAGGATAAAACAACAGTTGTTGGTGCACTGTATCACAGTCAAGCAAACTCAGAGCACAGATGCACCATTGCAACTTGCAGATGTGACCTTCACTAGAACAGTAACATTATCTCAGTTACAATGCACCCAAACAGAGGAAGACTATAAAGGAGCAGTGTATGTGAGGCCTCGATAAGTGTGACAGTACACGAGGAAAAATCAATCCAACTGCTCTTTTGTCTGCCTCATTTTAAAATGGAGCGTACAGCATTCCTCGCATACCGAGTATTGTAGGTTGGCTGGAACACAGACTGTACTCGGACGAGGCCGTGTGATTTCCAGTGTGTGTGACACTATTCATGGATGGTGTCTGACAAAGGAGGGTGTCCCAGAATGTAAACAGCACTCCAGATGGGCCTGACCTTTGGTAACACGAATTGGCTGAACCCCTTGTGACCGGAGGGGACAACAGCATTGAAATATTATTGCCACTGCAGCCAATCATCCAGCTTTTCCAATGAAAAGCCTCTTTGGCAAAGCGAAGTCTGTTTCACAGTTACAAACAGATTCAAGCTCTTTTTTTGCAAAAGGGAAAATGAAAAAAAAAAAACACAATGACAGCACAGAAAGACAAGGGAGTGACCTTGACATGAGCACATCCTGTTCTTTAGGAATACAAAGACCTTTTTCAGAGGTTCCAAGCATAAATTTTCAAAGATGAGCACTCTAACAAAATCAAATGTGAAGTTTTTGGACAAACCCATTATAAGCATGGCATTAAAAGCCCAGATGTGAGAAGACTTTAATGTTCCTATTATGGCATCCTCATTGCGTCTGAAAAAAGTCCCTTTTTGAAGAGTAAAAGAACATGCACACTGCCACTTTGGACCATGTATAAATATTACAGTTATTACAAAGCCTATACAGCGATCCATTTTCATAATCCAATTTAAGAGAATATCCCCCGGAGGGTAACGTGTCAATGAATTATTCAAATTTCACACATGCAGGAAGAGATGGTCAACTGTGATACATGGTGTTGATTGATCTCACTTAGCAGCAGGAGCCTTATCCCCACCCCCTGCTCCTCAGGCTCCAGAGACCACTTCAGAATTAAAAAGGTCAAAGGTGACTGGCTGGTCTGCTACGAAGCCGCTGCTGAAGCAGCAGGAGTAATCAACCATCATGACACGCACTCTCATATTTCCACTTTGTCACATGCGGAAGAGTACAGCAAGCTGACATGAGCATTAAAGTAATGGTAGTATCTGCACGCGCAAAGCCATCCGAAGTGAAAAAGTGCACGATGACATACCTCGCTTTCTTTATGAGATTAGTAAGCGGGACGGTTTTAATACTAGGCGAGACAAGTCTAAGACACCCAAACTAAAAACTTAATGCTCTTATATAACACAGGTATATATTTTGTTCTACTGACAAACCTGTCTGGTATGTTTTACAGGACAAAAACACCAGAGCAAAAGAAAGGCAGCGACAATACATTCATCTCTTTAAACAAGTGATTTCCGTCGCTATTTAACTCTGGCTTATTTCAAATAAAAACATAAACACATGCCCTACTGTATGTCAAGCTATATAGAGCATCAGCAGATAGTTTGAACATTGGTTTATACAAGTTTCACTCAGTGGCCTCTGTGAATAAACCACCTCCTTTAACATAAACCTCATGTAGATCTTGTCATTTCTGACCACCTCCGTGTTCACGTTGCTTCGTGTCCCTGCTTACAACCATCACGCAATGTCCTTGAAAGTTTTACGAAGGGATGCCAAACACAGTGTTTAGGGCAATCAGAAGCAGATGCTGCCATCAGTAAAAAGATGAAGGGCGGCAGTTGCATCTTATTACTGCGTCTTAGAATAGTGACGTTAATCCCCAGCACTAGCTTTTACAGCTGAAAGATAACTGAGTCCCGCCCTTGGCACCTTCCTTCGGGGTCTCGGGGTTTCTTGCACAGCTGCCCAGATAAAGCTCTGGTACAATGTGGGACATGCACAGTACCAGCACTGGTATTTGGGTATGTGTTTGAGTAAAGCTAAGTAAAGGCACTGTGCCATTAACATGAATGTTTTGCTCTTCTAAACCTCCAAGAGAGCTGGATTTATAGTGATGGATGTGCTCACAAGTGTTCTTATTTCCTAATATGGCATGCTTTGGTCTGCGGACCAACTTGGAAGAGATATATTTCTGAAGGGTGAAAGGAGGAACAAAGCTTTTTTTATTATTATTTTCCATAATAATCATTTCCATCCAATCAACAGATGGAAAGCGTCCCTCTCATTTTCACAGTGATATGCTGAACATTTTCTCCACCTCCACATACATGAATTTCCAGCCTTAAATGGATGAAGTGCTATAAAAATAGCAATGACGCTTTTCTGGAAACACTGGCTATTAATGAAATGATACATGGATCTACTCCATTGTCTTGGCTGCTGATCTAAGAGGCTACAGGTGAGTACTCTGAGTTCTTATGTTACAGGGTACAGCAGTGCCTAACCAGTTACCGTGTTTACTGACTCGCACTGCAGTATCATGTTCCACGTTCCCTCGGCAACGCTGCCATTATGTTCACCTTTCCATTCATGCCCTACTCTCGTGCCCCCAAGAAACAAAAAGCAGGCATATCGCATTAGAAGGTTGATCTAAAGACAGGTCAGAGCCCTCCAGCAAGATGGAAAAGAGAATGTCTTTCAGTATCTTATCTGTCTATTCTTTTATCTATCAACAATCAACACCAAGGGGCTCACAGGGGGGTGCCAGATGTGAAAAAAATCCTTCAGAAGTCAAAAATACCACCAATGTAGTATCACTTCAGAGCCAGTTCTGTCTTTTGAGGTCTGAAAACCGAACCTTTCTGCTGGTGCTGGTCCAGGCCTTCTCATCCAACATCAGACCTTACAAATGTGCGTCTGGAAGAAAGATGAAAAAATTCCCATAAACACACTCCGTAACCTTCTCAGAAGAGTTGAAGCTGTTATAGCTGCAAATGGTGGGTGGATGTTAAACCCTACGTAATAAGAAAGCTCATATTTGTGTGAAGGCAGACGAAAAAGCTAACATTTGCACAAAAAAAGACATATGTCAATTCCCCCCAATTTATTGTGGTCATGTCAATAAACATGTTCAAACATGCTAACATTTTGGCCTTGTGGTGATCATCAGAGCACGAAAAAAAAAAATGTAATTGACTGCAATTCACTTCTTGGTTTCTTATGCTACTTTTTGAAAATATGGCTGAATGATTAAAAACTAGGTAGTATAAGTGTGACTGAGATTACCAGTTGTGTAATGAATGTTTCTGTGTTTCTACACTTTATTAAAAAGTTGTTCAGAGGGCGCATTTTAAACTAAACCTCATTAGGCCAAGCAGATGTCATTGTGTTGAGCACTTAAAACAAATATTTCAGCAGAATATATTTAGCGGTTAGTCTTAGTGAAGGAACAACAGCATGTTGGTCCATAAACATATTAGAGTTGATCATGATCATCATCAAGAAGGTGGCAGTCACTATAAATACATCTGGATTATATGATAATGTATAACTTATAACTATGAATATTTAAGTACAGACAAATCAGACGCAGATGTTAGAAAGCAATAATGGTAACAACTGAAAAGATTAACTTATTATTTGATAATAATTTGTAAATTTAAAGTTGCAACAACTGGAGCTCTATTTTAATTCTGTGTACTGAACAAGATGCCTGATTTGCACAGGACTGTTATTAGAAGAACTCTCGTTATTTGTAATAACTGCAGAGGTCAACTGTGCAAAATTGCAATGTCTGAAGCTTGCAAAGTTAAAATGCCAACACATACTATGTACCATATTTCACTAAACAGAGTAGTCCTGTCATAACATTAGTCAGTTGCTAATCTGTGTTTTCTACACCTTTCATCTGCCTCGTTCCTCCACCTGAATTATAAAACTGCAGTAAACAAAACGAGAATAGCATTTTGGTGTCTTTAGGCTTTTTAGCTCATTTATGGCAGTATTTTGATTTAGATGATTTTTTAAAAGTTGTTAATGTTAGTTCTTTAACCGCAAACTACATAAAGATTTCTCGTGTGTGAATGGGCTGGACAAAACACACCGATGTGTATGTGCCCTAAATTACATGAGGTGCCCTGATAATAGTAAACCTGTGCAAACAGGGCTTTTGACATGCTTTAAGTCTGAAGTGTTTTGTCTGTACTTACAAAGTTGAAGGGTAACTGCACCGTGTGTACTGTATTATTATTGAAAAGCATCCTCCCTTTGGTTTTATATATAAATTAGTATATAGATATAATTAGTACTTTGTATTTCACCAACATAACAGTTCTGGCAGTTGAAAGCCGTTATATATCCTTAGTAGCACCCTGTTCTGTCCACTGACTGCCTCTTGCATTGATACAAAAGTACATCTAATCTCCAAGTAAAGCACTGTGTGACACTGTTTCAGTATGTAGCATTATCTTTTCCTTAGACTTCTCAGTGCCTGACACTTTCATGGCAAAACTACAGTTTTTCTGCCTCCATCTAAGATGAGCAAATTGGGCAATGGTAATTTAAAGGCTCTTCTTAAAAAGCAGGTAGGCCAGGAGCTCAGTAATATGCGGGCACGTAGGTAGTCAGTTAAACTGTTGCAAGCGTCTCTCTGTCGCTCTTCTAATGACAGGGTGGGATTCCAATGAAAAATCAGCTGTTTCAGTTTGAAGTTCAAGATCATAAGGAGCACAGTTCTGTTCAACACCTAAGAAGATTTAAGCCTTAAACTGAGCTTAAGTAACGCTGCAGGATTTAAAAAAAAACTCTTTAATTTCTACTGCTCCTCTAAAACGGCTAGCAATTAACTATACAGTGTTTGCAGTTAGTAAACTCAGAACTATCCAAATATGTTCTGTGGGATCTTAGCTACTGGTGTGTCTACTAGGACAGTGAACAGTATACACTTGTACAACTGCTTGTTAGCACAATTAAGTAAATATTGTTTATTTATAAAAAAAAACAAAAAACAAAACCTTTTACAGGAAGTGGTCACAAATATTCAGTCAATCACATGACAGCAACTATGTATTAAGGTATACATGAAAGCATGGATCCATCCTGACTGGTTCGGGCGATATTTACTTGGTACACTTTGGGCCCCTTCACTGTACCCAAATGGCCCCACAGTCACCGGATCTCAATCCATTACAAGACCTCTGGGATGTGGTGGAATGAAAGATTCACATCACAGACATGCAGCCAACTAATCTAAATTAACTTTGTGACACTATTATGTCTATATGGAGCAGAATGAAATGTTTCTAGCACCTTGTTGAATCTATGCCACGAAGAATTAAGGCAGATCTGAAACCAAAACAGACTCCAACCTAGTACTAGCAAGGGGTACTTAATAAAGTGGCCAGTGAGTGTATTTAAGGTAGTTTCACCAACACTTACTATGCACTTACACTTAGTACCCAAGTATTGGAACACAACAGATCAGCTATACATTCAACGTTCGTAAAGCAAATAATGAGAAAGTTCTGACTATCATAGAGATAACAATTTAGCCACATTTATTTGCCCTGTTGTGGACTGAAATGTAGAACTGACCAGTTATTACAAAAATCTATCTACACATATAAGAAGCCCCTGTGATACATTTTAATGAAATTAGTTAAGGCGAGCAAGCTTTTATAGCTAGTCAGCTGACACGATGTTGAGGGCTTCAACAAGATTTGGAGTGGCCTCAGCAGCAGTTTTTCATGAGTCACTTCATGAAATATTTAGAGCATAATACATGCTAACAGTGGTGCAGGCTGAAGTACATAATACAGTCACATTAGGAAGCTTAGGTGGGAGTTGCATTCAAGGACTCAGATGAAAGATAAAAAGCTGAGGTAAAAGGCTTCTAAATTAGGCAGCTGATTAGTACACATAGTGTCTGAACAGATGCATTACATTAATAATTAAAAATCAAAAATTAGTTGCTGATATTATGCATTAGCAATATTTTATATGTGTTAATTTATTTGAAAGAAGTGGCTCAAGACACAACATAATTTGGAGATTTTTATTGTTTGAACAAAGACATGCTGTGGCCCAGTGCCCTCTATAGCCTATTAAGAAATAATAGCAGCAAAGATTTCAGTGACAAAATTCATACAAAATGATAGTTTCCTTAGCTATAATGACAATAGTTGATTTATTCTGTGTGCACTTGGCTTCTAGGTTACTTTTCTGTGTTAGATAATTAGTTTTTGTTGATTTCCTCTATAATTGAAACCATAAGTGTCATGAAGCAGGCAGGATAGGACCCAAATGCAGACTCACAGAGGCAAAAATGAGCTCAAAAACACGGTTTTATTGCTGGATGGCAGAAATACAAAACTAATTAAATTTGGATCACGGATCACATTAACTCGGTGCAGTTGAGACGCATTTTTTCTAAACACTGGGTCTCTGTGGCTTTTAAACCCCAAAACACGCTGCGCCAAAAACTGGTCCACCCCAAGGATCGGGTCCCCCGACACTAACAGAGTAACATAGTGTACGCTGTTAAGTGCCAGGAGGATTGCCAGGATTTATACATCGGGGAAACCAAACAACCTCTGGCGAAGCGGATGGCACAACACAGAAGAGCTACCTCGTCAAGCCAGGACTCTGCAGTCTATTTACACCTACAGGCCAGTGGACACTCTTTCAAGGATGAGGATGTACACATCTTGGACAGGGAGGAACGCTGGTTTGAGCGTGGAGTCAAGGAGGCCATTCATGTGAAAAGGGAAAGACCATCTCTGAATCAAGGAGGGGGCCTAAGGGTACATCTTTCGCCATCTTACAATGCTGTGATTGCAGCCATTCCCCAACTCTCTGTGAATGGTACTCATGGCCATTGATCAGTGGTCTTTGATCAGTGGGTTTTGGTCAGTGGGTTTTGGTCAGTGGTTGTTGATCAATGGCATAGCTGGACTGGCCATCGGGCATACCGGGCATTTGCCCGGTGGGACCGCTGGCAATTTTTTGTTTTTATGGGCCGATCAATTTTATTTATTTTTTTTTGGAAGGGTATAAATAATGAAAGGCCAATTGGTCATGATCGACTCTGGGCTGGACCAATTACAGCCGAGGAGGTCGGATGCACCCTCCCCCTTGTTTAGTAATCTTATAGACAAACTAAAGAAAATGGAGAACAAAAAAAGGAAAGGAGGTGCAGAAAAAATTAGGGCCAAAAAGAAACAAGCCCTTCAGGCAGACGCTGCCAAATGTGTAAAAATAACTGAATTGTTTGGCGGTAGCTATGGCATAGCTTCCACAGATTTAGCAACATCAGCAAGTGGTGGAGGCCAGCAGGTGGATAAGGGAAAGGGGAGGCAAGAGGAGGAGAGACCCGAGGCGGCCGCCGGTCATAGTGGCAGAGGAACTGAACTTCAGGTAAGAAGTTATGACCTGCTGTCTGTGTCAGATATAAATAGGGATGGGTACCGGTGTCCGGTGCCATGATGGCACCGGTTCTGACATAAACGGTAGTAACCAGACCGAAAAGCAGCGCACATTTCGGTGCTTTATTTCGGTGCTTTTTTTTCCTGAGCTGTGATACACTTCTAGCCAATCATTTTACGTTTCCGAGGATAGTAGGCGGGTCCAGGTACGTACGTTCTTTTAGAGCAGAGCTACAGATTAAAAATGTCCAAGGCAAAGCGGTCAAAAGTCTGGCTGTACTTCACAGCAAAATATGCAAACTCAGCAGCCGACAACAAGTGCTTTAAGCTGATACTGTGATACTGTCAAAGGAGGTAACACCTCAAATCCGATGAAACACCTGGCGACGCATAGCGTTTTTTTTAAAAGCCCAGAAATGCGCCGTATTTGATAGCTTGCTGCAAGACCTCACTCCGAGCACATCTACTGCGGGTGGGTTGCCTGTTATGCAACATCCCCCAAAAACACGAAGAGGAGCATCCTGGCCCTAGCCCTGCCAGTGTAGCAGAAATGATGACGGATGATGATGGCAGCAGCAGCAGCCGTTCTTCTCTGCGTGAGTAGCTTAATGTTGTTCGTGTGTAATTTACGTTGAGTAGGCTAACCACGTTATTACATTAATGCATGTAAGGTGAACTAGCAAACATCATCATAGCTACATGCGGCTGTCCTCTTGTTTGATGGCAGATACTCCCTTCACCCTGGCCAAAAAGGCTAAAATGACCAAAGAAAAAGTGGAAAACAGTTAAACATGAGAGGTTTAGGACAAAGTTTGTGTTTTTTCCATTGTTTAAGCACTGCTTCCAGCCAAGAGTGATACCATATATGCCCCATAGCTGCAGAAAAGGCTAACATTGTTATCTTTTTACAAAAAACAGCTGAACATGAGAGGTTTTTGGACCAATTTTGTGTTCTCCATTCTTTAAGCACCGGTTTGAGCACCGGCACCATTTCAAAAGTACCGATTTGGCACCGGTATCGGATAAAACCTAAACGATACCCATCCCTAGATATAAACCAAGTTTAGTTGTAGTTTGTTTTCGTTGTGCTGACTTTTTACAGTCGCTTAGAATAACTAGTACTGCGTACTAGCTAGCATGACGGAGTTTATATACTGCTGGGCGGGTGCTATGAAGTTACTGATAGTAAATTTTATTTTATGCTTAAGGTTAGTTTCTCAAACTCCTCAAAATCTTAACAAATTGTGCCAATCCTTACATGTTGCACCAGGCTGATTTATCATCAAAAGTGGAGAAGTCTGTGACAGAGGAGACAGAAGAGCAGCAGAGAGAGATGGAGCAAGAGAGAGAAATAAAAGAGCCGCAGAGAGAGATGGAGCAAGAGAGAGAAATAAAAGAGCAGGAGAGAGAGATGGAGATGGAGAGATGACTTTATGTCATCCATGAGGGATGCATTTGACATATGTTTCACATATTATAGCCCAACAAGTTACTTATAGCAATTTAAATACGAGCAATCAGTTTTTGGCAAATACCAGAAATCAGTTTTTGGCACAAC
This sequence comes from Simochromis diagramma, assembly GCF_900408965.1. Lineage (NCBI taxonomy): Eukaryota > Metazoa > Chordata > Actinopteri > Cichliformes > Cichlidae > Simochromis > Simochromis diagramma. The sequence continues at coordinate 10,124,400 of NW_024386801.1, forward strand.
ACCGGCTATTGCAGTTAATAATACAACAGCTTCTTGCCATTTTTTGTGTTTCTTTTTATCGCTGTGTAACTGAGTTCAATTGAAAGCCTGCATGCGCTAGTACCTCTTGCCACAAGTTCCCAGAATCCTTTGCGATTTTACCCCTGAATGACGTCACATTTTTGGTGGGCCGGTCTCTAGTCAAAATGCCCGGGCCGATTTTTTGTCCCAGTCCAGCCCTGATCAATGGTCATGAGAATTTGCATAATTAAGATTAAGGAACTGACCTCCCAGCCCATTGTTCCTTCAGTGGGCTGGTTTCAGTCATTATGCAAATGTGGTGTTTATAAGATTGGGGAAACCTGCAGTCAGCTGAGACTGAAGAAGTCACTTGGATGAGTGACGAAACATTTCTCCCACAAAAACGCTACGTCCAGATGAACAGAATCAACTTTTTGGAGGACTACTAAAAATTGGCTTTTTCTCAGATCTCACATCCAAACCATCCTCCAAGTTGGGCTAGAACATTTACAAATTTTAGTACCATGCCAGAAAGGAAAAATATAAAGACTGGAAAAGGGTGCAGACGATATAGCAGCAGTTGAGGGCTCCATCTGCCTCACCCAGAAATCCTCTCAGGTCCCTGTCCTCTCTGCAGGCCTCTAAACTTAGCTCAGCCCAGAAACAGACCAGATCAGAGAATGTTTAGCTGCAGCCAGGTCACATGGCAGTCGCTCCAAGGGTGCAAAGATATGTGATAACTGCTCGAATTCCCAGCAACACCATGGACAATACTGAACCAGAACAATACTGTGTGTGTGTGTGTGTGTGTGTGTGTGTGTGTGTGTGTGTGTAATCCTTTTTACTTAACCATGCCAATATTTGGTTTGTAAACATATAAGTAACTGTGTGTTCCACATTATTTTGAAAAATATTCAAAATAAATAAATATTAATCTATAGTGTATACTACTGCACTACACTATACTATACTACACTATACTATACTATACACTATACTATACTATACTATATTATACTATACTATACTGAATACTCTGAATATTCTGATTGTGCGCCATTGCATTGTTGCATCACGTATAAACACAAATAACTCCTGAACAAATTCATGTCAATATTGAATACCAATACCAATCTTCCCTCACCGCTCCCAGGCCAGATTGAACTCCTAAATCAATTATTTTCATGACAGTTTCAACTTTTCATGATACAATTATTGTTCCAACAATACACACTACTATAATCACTTGCATTTTTCAGTAACACAGTTATGTAACATTACTGTACTAAATTCAGTAATTAAATTAAAAAGGCTCTTCAGTTATCTACACAAATTTGCTTCTTTTTCTTCCTGCTCACTTGTACTACAATCAGCTGATTTCAGTCTGGAGTGATCTACAGATTTTGAGGATTAGAGATGTGGATAGACACAATTGTTAGCACAACTTAAGTTCTTGACAGGTGTTTGGACCCACAGCATGCTATCACAAAGCTAGCTAGTATGCAGACTCCAGCCAACAAGCCAGAGCTTGAACTTTAACAGGTAGCAAAGGCACTGATGAGCTTGGTTGAAGTACTGTAGCCTCAATTTCCATCTGTACATGTTTTTACAGTAGAATCACTAAACAATCCCTCTGAAATCTCTTTGGGCTGGTTTTCATTTTTGATTTGTGTCACTTTACGGAGACGTGAAAGTAATGATACTAGCAGGGTAACTAATTACTTTGTCCGGTAAGTAATTAAGTAACGTACTACGTTACTTTTAAGGAAAGTAAGGAGTAATGTGTAATACACAATAGTTCTTTTTAGAGTAATGACCCCTACTTGTTATGATCTGCATGCCCGTCTAGTTTAGATGTCATTTGGTCTCTAGACTGTTTAAAATGATCTGGTCTGGGCTGATGAACTGGAAACTAATAAACACGTAGCAGGAAGCATGTGCTCACCTTATATCTTATATTGGCCGCTGCAGCAGTAGGTTTAATGAAGTGTTGAGACTTGTGATTTTCTTTGTTTTTTGCTTTTTAGTAGCTGTGAGCCACTGTCACCTCAACTCAATTTTTTGCTGCTACCTGACCCTTTTTGCTTATGCTGGCACTCTTTTGTAGAGATTTACCTACACCAAAATAAATGAAAACTCAAAAAATTCAATATAGCAGTAAGCTACATGTGAGAAACACAGATATTTATTTAATGCTAACCAGCAGACTGATAAAATCCTTGGATTTCATTCATTTCTTGAAGAAGGTGCAGCATACAGAAGCTCATATGTGTCGGATAATTCTGTAAAAATGCTCCACAAACACAATGATTTTAATTAGCTGAGGCAAGGCCTAACAGACAGCTTACTGTGTCAAGACACCTCTCAAAGTGGTCACACTTCCAAAATCCAATGTGTGTAATAGAGTAGCCGCCAACAAGGTTTTTTTTTTTTGCTACCCGCCTGTAAACATATTATTAACTTTAACAGGGGTGTGTCAAGTGGCCATTAGAGGAAATTCAGTTTTTGGCACTCACTTCTTAGCTCTGGAGGTTGCCACTTGACTTTGATAAGGGAAGAACTATTCATAATGTAAGTGCAAAGTATTTTTTAATGAGTTTCTGACCAAATGCAATATATAACTTGGATTCCACTAGCTGTTATTTATTAAAAGGCAGTGCTTGAATAACGATGGACTGCAGCCACAGTGTAATAGTGTGCTCTTAAAAACCACTATCACCAATTGTCTGAGGTCAGCTGGGCTTGTCACAGCACTAACCAGCAGATAAATGGGCTTATGCACGCTCACTGACTGGTGTTTGACATTGATCCAACAGTCCCAATTATTAAACAATCACGCAACCAGCTGCAGGGAATTTTAGTGGCTGGCTTCTGTAATGAAAAGAATTGATGGCTCCATGCTAAAGTGGACAAATTTTTTGGCACATGATACCTGGTGGGCAATCACGTGCACTGCAATAAACTAAGCACTAGAAAGAATATCGATGGTGACAATCCAGTGACCTGAATCACGTTGGTGCCCAACTCAACGATCAATCGAAGTGATTTTAAAAGAGAAATGGAACTTGCCTTAGATAGATATTTAGAAAGATCCTCATTTTAGTCAGTGCATTTCTCTATTTTGCATTGCATGAATGGGAGAAAGTGAGGGTAAGCTTTATTATAAGGAAATTCACATTTACCGTCAACACTGCTATGACAACAAGTACTACATACACACATGACTAAGATGGTTAAGTAACCCTAGATTAAAATTTCAGACATTTAACACAAGTGAAGCAATATTCAGTCTGCAGAAATAGAACACACCTGAAGTGTGGATTAAACATCAGATCTGCTCAAATATACTGGCGTGAAAGAAAACGAAGAAAACAGACTGGGTAGCTGCTGTACCTTTCCCTTTGCATTCTTACTGAGACTGAGCTGGAAGAAGTCTGACCGCTCAGGAGTTCTTAAAATAGATGCACTCACTGAAAGAAAAACATTTCCGACAAATGGGGTTGCTTATAGTCCTGGAAAGTTAAGAGGTTATGCAGAGGAAAATCAAGCTCATTAGCATCCGCTTCGACCATATGAGTCACATTATCATTTACAACCTTTCCGCTGAGAGAAAAGAAATTGATGAGCACTGACAGTTTAGGTTCAGGTTTGAGTGTTTGACATCCATAACAGGAAATACATAAAAAATGTATGACAAATAAATCAATAAATAATTTCAAACAATACTCTGCAGTACTTACTTATACACACACACACACACACACACACACACACACACACACACACACACACACACACACTCTTTAAGAGGTGCTATGACTCTCTTTATCACTAACTAGTAGCCATTACTGCTTACTTTCATTCTTGGATCTATTTTTTTAATGCCAGCTTATTGAACACCACATCCATGAGTTTTGTCATGCATTATTTGCTTTAGTTCATGCTGTGACTTCTTCAGTCGAAAATCAAATGTTACACTGAGTTATTTATTTGTTATCCAATGCAGTATTTTACTGCTGTTTGATATGTCAGGCAGCTACCAGGATATCAGCAACAAAAAATACTGGTTATTTTTGTTATCTATTGGCCTATTTTTTAATAAACTTATCAAACATTTATAAATCTGTGAATTGAAAATAAAAGAAAAAGAAAAAATTTCCCAATTTCCAAATCCTATCATTGGGAAGTCTTTTCAAGCCAAAAGTCTGAAACCAAGATAAAAGCCTTTAACCTCCTAGGACCTGGCGTCCACATATGTGGACATCACATTTTGGGTTATTTTGCTCTACAAGGGCCTGATATCCACTTACGAGGACAATATACTGCTACTGTTCTATCGAAATTCTAAACGAATATCCTCATATGTGGCTGTCATTTTTCTTAGAAACAAAAATCAGGTAAAAAAAAAAAAAATCTGGTAATTCTTTGTTTTTACATTCATTGGGGTCCCAATCAGTTCAAATATCAAAGAGAAATCAAAAATGCATGCCGTGGAAGAGTTCGGGTCTTAGGAGGTTAAAGTGCAAGATAGAATTGTACACCAACAGCAGATCTGCCATACATCTCTGACCTTACGTAGTATAGAAATTCACAGGAACTGAGTACACAACAAGAAGTTTGAGGGTGTCCTCATCTTCGATTATCAGGATGAGAGGATTCTTTAGGATGGACCTTCTATAGTATAGGCTTGATCCAATCTAACTCCAGGATGCTGACCATTACTGGGATCTTGGTGTTCAGTGGCTTTATGTTTCTTGTGGTGTTTCTTCAGGCACTGCTGAACCCTTTTCCTGCAGTTGGAAGTTCACCCACTGACCTGAGGGAAAGAGGCCACTGCCACTGGGGAGAAGGTACTGTATGTGCTTCATACATTGTTTAGATGGATCAAAATAAAATCCACATGCATTATCCAAGTTGTCCCCACAAGAGAATCTGTTGGCAGATGATCTGTATTATTAAATTGGTTTTATTATTGTGGCTGAACTGTGTGAACCGTTTCACTGTTTTTATTTTCTTCTTAATCAAATATGACTTAATCAATAAATTTTACATCAGATGATAATATTTATTTATATTTTTTTGCTAATCCACTAGCTGTGGATAAAAAAGAAAAAATTAAGACATAAATTCTTTTTTGCCCAGGTTTAATGTCGTCACATTAAAAGTCCTGTCAAGATTACAAGAACTCTTGGGTGCGAAAATGATTTAATAAGCTAGAAATAGCCCAGTTCTTTGGAGTTTGAAAATGCCTCATCAGATTTATGTTACGGTATTTGAAACAGAGACAAAGGAAGCCCTGAAATGGAGCATGCTGTGATCTCGCCTGGTCAGTCTAGTTTCTGACCATCTGTCACACAGGGCTCTTGTGATACTGGCACCTCCTGTGTGTATATTTCCTCCAGCATTTACTGAAACCGCTTCATGTTGCTCCCTTTGAAAAAATATATTTTGACAACACAGGACTCAACCTGCAAGTATTACTTCTGATCACCCACAGGAGGAGTCTTCAGATATGATTCACAGGCCTATTCTTTCTTATATATATATATATATATATATATATATAGATATATATATATATATAATGCTGCTGCTGCTATAGCTATTGCTTTATAACACATGTACAGATCTACTTGTACTCTTTAAGCCACAAGCTTATTCTCATTTCTTAAGTATAAATATATATTTAACCCTATATCATGCTCACAGAAAACAAAAATAAATAAATAAACTGTATCTTACAGGTGTGCTAGTTTTAGGCTTGTCTTAGTGTTATTAAGACAATCTGTGTATACCATAAACAAATAATGTACAGTTCTACTAATCGCTGAAAATATATTTAAAACACAAACAAAAACATTCAGCATATACGTAGACTCACGGTCATAAAGTTACATGAACTCATCATGGGGATGAATGTCATAGAACTTGTAGGTTTGGGGGTGGCAGTAGCTTAGTTCAGGATCATTCCAGCAGCTTAATGTTAGCCTGCTTTATTCATTCCAAAATCAGCTTGTATGTGTTTTTGGCATCATTGTCTTGCTAGAACACCCAATTGTGTCCTTATTATTCGATCCACTGGACCAGTACCACTGGAAGCAAACTAGCTCCAGAGCATGATGCTACAACTACTATGCTTGACAGCTGGTACAGTGTAGTTAGGTCTGAAGGTCTCACCTGTGTCTGTGGTCATTGTTGCCAAATATTTTAAACTTTCTCTTGTCTGACGAAAATTGTGCAGCTCGTTCACGTGGGCAGCTGCAAATTCATCAAAAAGGTGAAGATTTTGGAGCAGGGGCTTCCTTCTTGCTCAGCACCCTCTCATTCAAACAATATGAAACTGGCTTTACTGTGAACACTGGTGTTCCAGGAGTTTTCAGCTCATTGCAGGCTTGAACTTTGATGAGTTCCTGGGTTGTTCCTGAACATCCTAGCCAATTTCCTACTATCTGAGGGGTAATAGTTTAGGTCTTCTTCCAGACTCTGGCAAATTGGTAACACATCCTAATAACCTGTTTGAACTGATGAGCTGTCGTTGTTTAGAAATGGCTATAAGAGACCTTCCCAACTTGTGTAAACCTACAATTGTCCTTCTTAGAGCTTCACTAAGTTTCTTGAAGTTTCCTATTGTTTTCAGTATGGGTCAGTCCAATCAATGCTCCCAAACAAATCCTTTTGAATGCAGGCAAAGAGAAACTACCAGCTGTAGTCAATCATGATCACTAACTACAAGTTAATTGGCCTTAGACTTGTCAAGTTAAAAGATGCTCTAGAACCTTCAGCACCACTTGTTAAAAGATTTAACTTGTTGTAGGTATGTATACTTTTTAATTTAAAGTTTTTTAATTAGAGAAAATCGAAAATAAATTCAATTTTTTTCTTCTAGTTCCTGTTTTTAAAACCAATAAAGATGTATGCTCTGCTATTATTCCAACCTGGAAAAAGAACTGTTCAAAAAAATAATTAAAATACCCAAATTACCATGACATTCAATGCCCATGATGAGTCTATGTAAACTTACCTGACATCAATGGTATACATACTCTAAATGCCTGGATTCTGTCAGGCTGTTATTTCCCTAAAATGACTGCAGAGCCACTGCAAAGAGTGAAACTAATTCTATAATATACAGCATTTCAAATATAAACTCATAAAAGAGAAAACTGCATCACCTTCCCCACAGGCTGCTGCATCCGTTCCACCCAATATGTGTTCTTATGCCAGCTACAACTTGACAAATAGTTAGGTGAGAAGAGGGTGAAGTCTGTGTTACAGGCAAAGCTTTGATAGTACCACATCAATCACTGAAGTAGCAGTCATGCCGACACCCTTCCACAGTGCTTAACTGTGCATTAACCGAACAACAAAGCCTATGGACGGATCCAGCTGCACGATATGATAGGGGTTAAAAATGAGAATTCTTGTTGCCTACAGAAGAAAAGCCGAGACAGTTATTAGACACACTTCACACTGAATACGGGCCCTTCTTTTTAAGTTCAGAAAGAAAAAACAGGTGTCCAAATATTTTCATTCCTGCGTGCAAGAGAGAGCCCAGAGGAATAATACAATTCTGATAAAAATCTAAGTAACTGCCTAAGTAAGCTCTTGACTGTATTTCACACTGTTAAACATATCTACTGTAAGGATCTTATAGGAGTCATTTTCCCAAGCTTAAAAAAAAAGATCTATGAAATTTTACCTTTTAAAAAGTCATTTGACAAATGGGAAAATTATGTCTTGTTGAATTAAACACTGAATTATATCACTCTAGGGTAACTTGAAGTTACGGCGCAATTAACAGAAAGCACTCTTACTATGAGACTCACAGGTAACAGGATTACTTTTACATCAATACAGGCTGACTCTCCACTTGGAGTCAGTGTGAATCTGTCATCCAATCTTGCTTCTCTTCAATTTGAATGCAGCAGAAATACTCTCCTATAGAATTTCTGTGGAGCTGGTTTTCTGTGTTTATGTCTGTATTTGTAACAGACACAGAAGAATGTGCTCATGAACACATTCGTATGCATACAATACACAGTCCTAACAATAGAGCCACTAATCTAGTGGATGATTCTGCATTAAATTTGTGCTGTAGGCATGTAACTGCAAAACCTTCTGAAACTCTACACACAATTTGACGCACCTCCATATTACTGTAACTACATATTAATGCAACTTGACTCATCCACACAGGTGCAGGCTAATAAGATTTAACATAAAAGTTGAAAATAAAACCTAACCAGCCATCTCACTGGTAAAATAACCAAAATGTCACCTTTGTAACTTAAATTTCTCAACAGAGAGAAACCATATAAATGACCAGATTTAACTTGATCACATTATGGATGAAGCACAAAGGCTATAAGGAGAGAGGGGGATTTTACCGATCATAAACACACACCAAAAACTGAAACTGATATATTCCAACAACGTAACAAAACCCCTTATCAAAGCTGAGAATTAAGCCTGGAGCGCAACATCACCCATTGCACACAGGCCTACTGACTACCACTAGCCTGAAGGGGTCTTGTGATGGAGTTTCTGTCAGAGCCAGAGTACAAAGCACCTCCAAAGAATAAAACACAGGGAGCTATTTGCCTTTAGTTTCTGGTTGTAGATTTTGGATCCAGCACATATCCACTTACAAGGCTGTATTCAGATTAAAACAAAACAGCTTCTGTTTGACCAGACTTCAGGCGCACTCCAGCTCGCCAAAGTAAAGTGACTGAAAATATGTCTTGACACAGGTTAAATACTTAACTTGTGCAAATGTTAAGCCCATAAAAGTTTAACTACATTTTAATGTTCCTAATACCTGAGACATATTATGTAACATACACTGCCATAAATAAGAACATTTGCAAGCTGAAATGTGGTCCAGCATGGAAGAAATATTCAAAAGTCTCCCGTGTCTCCTTTTTAGTCTTTTCATTACCTGTTTCACAACTGGTAAAATTAAAACGATTAAAATAAGTTATCAAGAAAGTAGAAACTATTTCATGCTCAGTTTGAGCTTAACCAGGTTGTCTGGACTGTACTGTACATGCCTAAAAGCACTGAGGTGCTGCCATGTGATTAGTTGATTAGACATTTGCGTTAACAAGCAGTTGAATAGGTATTACTGCCTAAATGACCAGTAAGTGTATAGACATGAGACATAATAAATGGTATGACCTCCCCTGGATGTGATGCAAGCAGTCACCCATAAGCACATGAACTGCACAAGTGTCCAGATGTGTCATTGAGGAACTGATGACGCCAAACTTTCAGGTCATATGCTTTAAAATGTATTGAGTAACATCTTAATTAAACAAGAACTTACGAGAAGCTACTAAAACACAAGTACCTTATGACCATGTGAGTCAGGCACTGATCACAGGTTGAAAACGAAGCAACGCTGCAATCAAACCTCCCTTTTATTCCGAGGGATATTAAGCAATGCTTGTTAGCTTTAAATATGTGAGGCTCAGTATATTTCATTTACTTTCTTTTCAACAATTTCCTTGTGTTTTTATTCGTCACTAGCATGCAGTGCCTTCTGTAATAGTTTCAGAAAGCATACATCAAAATACTATTTATTATTAGTGTTATTTTCTTAATACTAGTTCTCGATTATTATTTTTAAAACACTGAATCTTCACACTGATTTTCAACACCGATTGAGCTATTAGTCATTATTTATTCACTTCAGGCCATGGACAGATTAACAAACAGGCTAGGCTTGTGTGATCTAGACTGGTGTCAGACAGACTGGTGTGATCTAGGTTGTATTATATGAATATATAGCATCTTAGGAAATAAATGTGGAAAATCCACAACTTGTGGCCACCCTTGGAGCACAGATTAGTGAGTGCATGCAAGAGATAGCATCAGATTTTGCATCCGTGTTAAGACACACACACACACAGACACACACGCCTATATCAAAGAGCCTTTCTTGGTGCTTTGCATAGCAAACAGGTGCTAGATTTAATCAGAAGGCTAGAGACAAAAGCTCAGTGTCTTTAACTTGCCTTGTTATACTGAAGTCAAGTTAAAGCCTGAAAGGATAAACCTAATCAAATGTTAAAAGCGAAGGGAATTAAAAGACAGATAGGACTGCCAAATGCAGACAAATAAATCAAATTAATTGTCTACACATTTGCCAAGAAACTCAGGTACTGTAATAAAGTGATTTAGCGAGCATCACCCAAACAGGAGTAAAAATATTTAGAAACAATTTTCTGCTTTAGATTAATGTGCGTTTAGAGTATTAGTAAGTATTCAAAGCAGAAGGAGAGTCTATGTGAGATTTAATCAAAATTAAACTACAGGGTCTGCCCAGATTTTATGATAATGTCTGTGTCATGGAGTGCAACTCTGTGTCTCAGTCTTGTGATTTTTTTTCTAATAGTCTTAAAAGAAAACAAATGGAAGTACTGGACTAATTTTCTTTCTTTTTTTTTTTAGTTTTTTTGGCAGTAAGATTAAATATCACAAGCTTCATCTTTCAAAAACTCTGAGAACTTATCTTCCCACCGCTGTCTCATGAATTACGAGGTCTTAAATGAACACCTTATTGTCTGCGAACGTTATAACAGTCTCCTTATTGCAAAAAAGACAGCCCTGTATTTGTGAGTCTTTCTGTAATCTCCTAACAATACTCAAGGGAGAAAGGTTTAGTTGGAAAAATGCCAGGACACTCAAAATACTGAATACAGCTGACATCAAACACAATAAAGAATCGCACCCTATCGATCAAATCTGATCAAGCTACAGATGCACAAACAGAGTTTTAAAGTTTCAATATAGTGTGGTTTTTTTTTTTTAATCACACACACAACTAAACCGTCTGGATTCAGCCAGAAGGGTTGAAGAAGAAAAGTCTTTATGACTTTGCATTATTTAAGCTTCTAGCTACTGTTGGTGAACATGAATGAGGCCTCCATTCGCCAGTGCTCCTAAATATAAAAGTAAGCAAAGAGCCAGCTGCCAATGAATCAATCAATCATTTCAGCTCCATTTATAACACAATTTTCTGTAGAAAACAGACAAACTCACTTACTTTTTCAGTTTAGCCTATCTACCTTTGTGTGTACCTGGAATAAAGTCCCAGACTTTGTCATCATGACTACTGTACTGACTCTACTTTAAGGCACTGATGCTGCTTAGGACAAAAACCGTGAATCAACAGAAAGACAGGTCTGCACCTGTTCACCTGGTGATGCAGGTTATGACATCATGAGGAGTAATTCAATCCCCAGACATTACCATTGTGAGTAGTATCAGCCCAAAGGGGCATTGCTCAAGCGAGCAAGATCAAATTATATTGTCCCTTTTCAACAGCAAGAAAGAAAGAAAGAAAGAAAGAAAGAAAGAAAGAAAGACGTTGTGTTTTTCATTTTTTCCTTCTTAGCAACATTTTCAAGCAGCAGCAGAAAATCTTGGCTGTTTCCACTGTGTCCAGTAGTTTGTTGTCAAGGTTATTGTCACACTTTCATGCAGAGCTGCATCTTGAGTGTAGCCAGACCAATGAATTTTCTACTTCTGCCCTCCCTCATCTGTTCAGTGTCAGTCTCAGCAGCATCTCATGTATACCAAAGCCTCCCTAAACACATCCATCATGAAAGCACACAAAATTTATCTGTGACTCCCTGCATTTGTAGAAGCAGCTAAAGAAAATCTGTATTCTTCACCCTCCGCATCTGGATAAAATGATTAGGAGGTTTCACTTTGTCAGTGTAAGATGTGCTAAATATTTTATCCCCAGCGGGACAAGATTATGGATAAAATTATCAGAAATGAAACAATATTAACATTTGCAAAAATGTCCAAAAAGGTCATATTCACTGCAGAGGGCTCACACCTGATTGTTTTCCATTGTACAAAGCTCACTTCTAATATGATCACCTCTGCAAGATATGGTTTTACCATCTTATGCTGCACCCACATCCCACAGCAGACTGCAGTGAATGATGTCATATGATGATGGATTGGGTTCCCCCTAGTGGCATCCTCAACACATCTATGACAACATCCTTGATTTTTTACCAGCTGTGATAGTGTAGCTGGTATTGTTTTTACCCTGTGAGTCTGTCTGTGTCCTACTGTATCACAAACAACCACAAAGGCAGTTTTCTTATACTTTGGCAGGTTTCTGTCTGCCTGCCTATTTTTGTCAAGATAACACCATTACACCTGCACTAGAACAAGTCACTAGGCTTTTTGAGATCAAAATGAAGGTCACATTTCAAGATGGGTGTGGTCCAACTGGCAGTACTAACCACTCAGTAAGCCTGACATGAGTCAGAACATCAGGATGACAGGCATACCGGCTGGTGTGATTCTACTGCAACATGATGTAAAGTATATTGTGGAAGGGATTTGATCGGGCATTGATCTGCACTGCAGCTCAGAAGCGATAATATATGACATATATTTCTATGTGCCACTGTGACATTTTTAATCCTAAAAACATTTTCTAGCTATTTATAGGAATTGGCCCTTGATGAGACAAGGCTAATGGAAGTTGTGTGAAGTCATTAACAGCACCAGCAATGTATATGTTCTGTTTTGTTTGCTTGTTTCTGTTTTAGTGCAGAAAACCATGACTAACAGACCTAGAGTAAGATTTACTGCTGCAGCGGCCTTGAGGCAGATACTTAATGCTCGACGTGACAATGAAAACAGCTCAATTAACCAAGATGAGCTAGGTTACTCATTTTCCATTAACATTCAAAGTTTCAAGCCTCTCAACATTTCTTTGTATGAAAGTCATGTCCTTAACAAGTAGGACAAAAATCCAGCACAGACCTGAGAGATGCACCTGAACCATCAGTTGATCCATTTACTGCTCACTCATCAGAAATGGCCTCAGTGGAAGGATGACTGTAAGGATGGCATTCGTAATTAAATGAGCTGAAAATTAGTAGCAAAAGATCTTATGGAATGATTAATCCAAATTTGACTTTTATGGCTCAAATCGTCATCGGTATGCATGGAGGAGGTCAAGAGACAGTGTACAGAGTACAACAGTGAGTGTCTGCAGCTATCTGTAAAACACGGAGGAGTAAAAATCGATGGAATTATAAACACAGAAAAGTACCATCAGATTGTGACCATGTAGTAACATTTGGAAAGTGTCTGACTGGCTTCATTTTTCAGCATGACAATGATCCCAAAAACACTGCCGATGCAGTTAAAGTACACCAGGATAGACAAACACACAATGGAACATTATCAGTCATTGGTAAGCACCCTCAGAACCCAGACATCAACATTACTGGAGCAGTGTGGGATCATCAGGAAATGAACAAAAGAAGAGCTTTCAATGTCCTCCAAGAAGCCTGGAGAACTATTCCTTAAGAAATTACAGGAATGCTTGCTTAACAGAGTTAAGGCTGTGATAAAAAATAAAGGTGGTCATACCAAATATTGACTTTCAAGGTTGTTAGAATGTACAAACTCTATTTTTGCCATATATAGTGTATTTCTATGTATGTTTGCCAATATTTCTATAATAGCTGCATCTATTTGCTGCAAATTATGAAGAAATGATGGATGCTTAAGACTTCTGGATAGTACTGCAGATAAATGAAACAGTACAGATATGGGAAAATAAGTATAAAATAAGTTGCTAATGAAGTTAAATAGTATTAATTGCTTAGGGTTAGACCTGTAATAGTAAATATGATTGGTCTTAAATTTTTAGGATCAATCATACTTTCCTGCAACAATTTTGTGTCACTCTAACTGAATATGTTTTAGATGTTTAGACTTATGGGTCACCGATTAGACCATAAAAGTCACGTTTTTATGGACTGTATTTCTAAACATTTAGGCAGAATGGTGAATCAACAAAGTGTGTTTTTGGATTACCATAAATTTATTGTCAAATTTAAAATAATTAGTATATTGAGAATAATGAACATATGCCCCTTAGTAAATTTCTCTACATTAAATAAATTCTCAGTTGCTGAGTTGTTAAAGGGACTATGAAGCCATTAAAGTTAATTACATACAAGATCTGATGTATTAGTTTTGTAGTAATAAGACCAACTGACTGCACCACTTACCATCATTTAATTAGCCTATTAAGATAAAAGTGGGAGGGCATGCTGCTGAACTAACTATTACACACACAGGTCTGTGTATATATATATATATATATACACGTGTGTGTGTGTGTGTGTGTGTGTGTGTGTGTGTGTAAGTCATAAAAGCCTTCAACACTGTGTTTCAGATAACAGCAGTACTGCTATATTTCTTTCAATGTTAAAACTATTAGGGTACTAGTCCTTTGATTAACTGACAGGAATTTAACAGGCATCTTTATTAAAATAGGCCCTAATACATATTCCTCAGTATAACATGTGAACTGAACAAATTTAAGTTTTGGACACAATTTTTTTCTCCAGGCAATAAGAGAAACAGTTTGCAGCCTTGGCTGAAGTCTGACACAACTACTTGGTTAGTTTTAGTAGCGCCACATCAACAGATATGTACAAAGCACTTGCTCATCTCTACAAAGACCCTTGAAGCTTTTGGACACACAGTGTCCTTGGCACTATATTAACTGATTACAAGAAGCGTGTGCGATCTCCCACCTCTGTATGCACTGCATGCTTGAGTTACATGCCCCATTTGCTGACCTCCTCAGTGGTGAGTGAAAAGAGGTCTCAGGTATATGTGAAGGAAGCAGGGTATGGCAGGTGTTTGCGCCTTCACGTTGAAATCAATGCTAATTTAATAGACAGCGCAACTGCATGAAAGGCATGAATTGAGACGAAAACACCGCACTCTTGGACTGAAAAGGGCTTTTTCAATAAAGGCTTCAGACAAGTTGGAGTACTCAAATCTTGAATGTACCCATATTCGGGTAACAAGTTATTTCAGTGCTGAATGAAAGAAAAGCTGTGGTATGTGAGCAGAAAAGGAAGGCCAGCTCACTGAGAAAATACTAATTTAAAATCATTCAGTTTATCAAAAGTGACAAATAAACTTTTCTAGCAGAATTATATCAGAGAAAAGAGCTACAAGTGAAGAATAACCTCCCTGCCATGCAGTTTTTTGCACAACTCATGTCCTTGCACGGCTCATTCAATTAAAGGTTGCCCATTATTAAATCGACTTTTAAATTTAGCTAAATCATCACATGTAGCTGTTAAAATCAGTAGACTGTGTGGCTGTCTTCAGCCTGCAGTGAAGGGTTGAAAAGACCCATCTGATTGTTCTGGTAGTCTTGTTTGAGCAAACGTGTGATGACATTTTGAACATTGCACTTAAAGCAATTGAAAACAGGAAAAGAGCAATACCAGCCCCCATAAATGTCATTTTTTCTATTTATCTATAGCCATTCTGTAGCACTTTGGACATGAGAATGAAAAAAAAAAACCTATACAAGAATCACTTTAGGAAAAAGACTACAGACTCAAATCAATCCAGTGCACTGCAATTGCTGCAAGTTAATACCAGTCTCAGGGTACTTTCAGTCAAACCACATCACATTTACTTTAATGGTTTTCAGCACACACTCACAAATACAGCAAAGACAAATCGTTTTTTTAAATTTACTGCAACAATTACACAAATGTTTATGATAATGTAATCATGTGAAAATGCAGCATTTGAGAAAGTCGTCCTTAGAATTGTGCAGCAACAGCTACACACTTACTTTTAAGTGCTGTACTGCAGGCTACAGATTGCTTAGGACGCAATAAAACGCACAATGTTATCAGGAAACAGTCTGATTGTCACTGAATCTTGTAGCCATAACTACAAGCCCCAACTGTCAGTAGGTATTACAGTAAGTATATCTGCCCTAATATCTAGAGAACTTAAAAGAAAGCTACAAACAAAAGGTGAATAAAGGAAAAGCAACCGTAGGTTTTGTCAAAAGGGGAAATATTCACATGAGCATCAAGGGGGATGCTCTATTTTCCCCAGAGGGAATGAGCAGGCTGGAAAATTATATGGATACATCACCCCCAAGATAATGTCCGTATCTTTAGAGTATGATTTTCATTACATCAGTGACGTATGGGTGTAATATTAGATGTTTTGGCTATATGTTTTGTTTTTTTCTCTATGCTGATATCTCGTATTACCAAAAAAATGCAATACACATTTTAATATAATGTGTTTGTCCATCATAGCAATATTAAAAACAGTGTTGAGCCACTGGTGGTTTACTGGTCAGTATCTACATTTATTTACTGGTAATGATGTCAAATCCATTCTATTGTCTATCATTAGTAGGAGTATTAGTAGTAGTAATAGTGGAATTCTTGTTGTTCTTAAGGGTCATAATGAGAGACATTTTGTCCAACCAGACTCTCTAAGTTTTTAAAAAAGATTGAAAGATTCTTATTTTACATGGTTTGCATAAAAATCACAGAGAGAAACTATGCTGCAAACGTGGTTCTAATTCATGTAAGTATTAAACAGGAGAGTGACACTTTTTCAGTGACTAATGAATGTATTAGTATTTGTCAAAACACTTGCTTTTTTTTTTTTTAAATTAACAGCCTAATTTTAAGTTTGGCAATTAGCTGCGCTCAAGGTGCCAATGTTACACAGCTAAATGTTGCAAATTAGGCTAACAGTTAGCTATGTATTCTAAAACACAGATTTTAACAAATACTTAAATTTTTAAAGAACGCTGACACTTACCGAAGAACTTTGTGTTTAGCGCCATCTGAAAACCCCCTGTGCAATTAGAAAGAAGCTTTTTCCTCAAATATATATATATATATATATTCATCTTTCTTATTAGCAAAGATGGCAGCCGGAAGTGGCCACTCTCAACCTTCAACAAAACATCAACTAACTTAAGTTTCAGTTTTCTTTTATGTTTCTACATGATCCTCAAATCAATGCCAGATTTTTGTTATTGGATTTATCCTGTCACGTTTATTGATTGTGAATTAATTCATTTATCTTCTCTTTATTTGTTGGTTTTCTGATTAACATCTTTGCATATGTGCTGCATATATATTCTTGATCAGTTTGGCTTGGACAAAATATGATGTTGACATCTGGAAATCTAGAGGAGCATTTCAAATGTGCTTCATCCACAAATAAACAGAGAGTTGTTGATGTTTTTAACGGTGCTGCAGTCGCATATCTTACAGCAAACATTTAGTCAGTGGCACCTTTGTTTTGAACGGGGTACCAGTGCCACCTACTGGAATATTTTGAAAACACAGGTTCACAAAGACATTAAAAGCTACGTCCAGTCATCTTGTCTGCTGCCTTCAGTAGCTTCAGTAAGCAGCACTGAAGAACAATGCTTCTTCCACCATTTTTGTTGATGCTATAACTCAATGGTATTGCAATGAAATGTTAACTGCATAGTTCATTTGTATACCAGGTCCTAGTGTGAAGCTCCTGTATGATAACAAACCTACATGACAGATTTATGAATTGTTTTCGCAATTAAACATTATTCCAATCATTATAAATGAGAATTGTGTTAGGTAAATTATGAAAGCATTTAAATATTTTTTGGTATTGTTACAAATGTAACCAGTAGGAAAATGTAGCTCTTAATTACTGCACACAGAACATACTGAAATAAAGCTTTAGGACAGATATTGTGCAAATTTTTTGAATGGCATGCGTGGATATTTTTTTCATTCTCAAAGCCATTTTGCTTTGATGAAAAACCCGAGAACAAGACCTGAGAAGGTAGTACAGTAATTAAAAAAAAAAAAAAAGGGGGGGGGGGGGGTGAACAGAGAGGTGTATTGAATTTCAAGGAGCTACTCTGAAACTAAGATGTGCACGATTTAAGATCCACAGGATAAGCATTCTTCTAATGTCAAATCATATAGTAGTTATTTTAGCTTCTAAAAATTTCTCTCAGACCAAACATAACCAGGGAGCACAACAACCACACACAACAAATAATCATTCAGTGTGTGTGTGTGTGTGTTTTATCTTGTGGAAGAAGCATGTCTCCAGCCCTTCAAAGAGCTAATCTACCAGCTCTCTTCATCTTTACTTTACAAGGTATGACAACATCTACCTGGAAAATGGCTAAAGATGCACATTATGGAAACAGGAATAATGCGCACTATACTAATATGTCGCCTTCAGAATCAAAAGCTTCTTTTTTTCCATTCTGTACTCCATTTTTTATCACCAGTGAAATGAAATATTCTGAAATATAACACTGATTAATTTATTCATGACAAAATGTTGCTAATAAAAAAAAAAGCAAAGTAGTATTAAGTGATTCTTTTATTAACTAAATTCATGTGGCATTATGGCTCATGTGGTAAGAGGGCAAATGTTTCAGCCGTTATTTGACGAAGCAAAACTATGTAGAGTACTTTCCTTCTCTGACAGCACATACATTATTTATACAACTAAAACAGAGCACTGCATTGCTCCGTAGTTTGTGATCCTTAACGTGATCGTGATTCATGAACAAGAGGCATGAGTGAGGGATCGAAGCCATTTTGACGCATCTCATACTTTCATGCTCATCCAGCTGAAGAGTTTGTGTGAATCATATGGAATAAACATAATACATAAAAAAAACCCACAATGAACACCCAGAGATAAAAGAGAAATTTAAAATAAATCTACAAAAAAAGAGGTTTTATGGAAACCTTTACCCAAACATATGCTTTTTGAGAAGAATCTAGCTGTTTAATTTTTTAAAATCTTTTAAATGAAGATGATGAAAAAATTTGCTTTTCTGCTTCATCTTGCTGTCCTCACTACTAACACTGTTAGGAGAAGAACTGTGGAGAGTGAGACATGGCTGCTTCAATACCCCTCGACCTCACATAGCCAGGGACTCTTCCTCATACACAAACCCCCGTAATATTAGATATTCAGGGCTCTCTTCAGATTTTATTGATTACCATACCATTAAAAACACACACATAAAAAGTAAATAATAATAATCGTTAAGACATGCGATTTAAATGGATTATAGAAGAAAGGTTTTTTGTCAACCATGAATAAAACCGCTAAAGGTTTCTGACTGTTTCCGATAAAACCTGAAAACAAATGCGGTTAATTTAATTTAACTCACATTTGTCCAAATTTGCATTTTATTGTATAATTTAAGAAAATTAGAATCAAATGCTTTCTTTTCTTTTTTCTTAATTTTGAGTCTGATTTAAATTCAGTTATGGACAAGATTAATTAATGAACTGGCAGTTTCCACTACAGTTTCTTTCAAATGGCCTTTAATCTGTTGTCGGTGAGATACTGTCTGTTACTATGTTTCACAATATGCTCAAAGTGGTCCTTAAGCTTTAAGTTAAAGCTCGCTAATGCAGTTTGTTCCCATAGTGACATACCAACCACATAACCACTAAAGCTTAATATATTATAGATTAATGAATTGTTGAGGATTATTAATGTAATTTTTGCCCATTTTTTTTTTCTTTTTTCAAGGTACACACTGAACTAATAAAATGAACACATCAGTTTTTCAAATGCACTGGAAGAATTGCAGTAGCTGATGAAATGAAACAATCTCACTATAGCTTGTTTAATAACAAGCAGTCCTGGATCTATTTATCTGGATATCTCAATCAAATGTATCACATCATATCATTACAAAAGCATCATATGAGGAAACAGCATCAATATGCCCAGTTTGTTAGTTGAGTAACCCTGAAAAGTTTGTGTATGTTCAGTATTGCTTACTGAAGGACACCGCTTATCCTTAAAGCACAACAGAGATGTGCTGAAAGTGTTCACAAAGCCTTGATCGCTTTACATTTACATGGCCTCACAGCCTCATCAGTCTCTATTTCTCTTTGCTCTCTTTTTGCTGTCTGAATAAACCATTTTATATAAGATGCTGGAATAAAAATATTGGGAACATTATGGCCTGTAATGAATGGAAAGACCTTAAAGGGGACACAAATCATTTATGACTAAGCTGAATGTTTTCTACTCCCACTTTAGCAAAGTTATGTGCATTTATCTGTTAGTACAATGCAGTCCCTTAAAACTAAAAACGTGCTGCGACCCTAAATCCTGACACTGGATCTTGTAGGAGATACTCCATTTAACATAGGAAGGAATATATACCTGAGGGGGGGAAAGGTAGAGCTGCAAATTTGTATGAAATAAAGTGCAAGTGATTAACATTTAACTGGTGCAATAATTAATAACAATGACACAATAATTCTGTGTTGAGAAACCAAATTGTCATGAATGCTAAATTGCCTGAAATGCACACCAGATTGAGGCAGTGATTTGTGCACAAACTTTACTTTTATTGTATTAAAGAATGCTGGACATCTGTCCAAATAATAACAAAAATAATAAACTAAAATTTCTAGACATCAACATAAGGCATGTGTTTTTCTTTGCAATTTAATTACATTATAACATAGGAGTTCAATTAATTTTTTTAGGCTAACTGTGCACTTATATATTTCTCTTTGTTGTGGGAAACCCACAGGGAGTCAGAGTAGAGGACAAACTGCAGAAGACAGCTCTAATAGGATTCAATCCTCTGCCAGCAAGGGGCTGTCATACCAAAAGCTGTCGGATCTTACTCTCTTTCCTCTTCTGCTAGCAGTTCATCAGAGTAATTTCTGCTTTGTGCATATAAAACTCTTCCTCATTGCCATAAAGGGATAAAAAAAAGTGTGCACTAGAGTCCATCATGGAGTCATAACACCACCTGACCTTTACGTTTTTCTCTCCTGCTCCTTATCTCCCCTTTCTCTCTCCCCTCTGTAGGCATCATTGAAATCTATTTATGCTATCAGTTTTTGTACTGTATGCTGATGTCCTGCCACCTCCTTTTGAGTAAAAAGTGAGCAGATGACAGAAAAGGAGAGGGCAGAGAGATATGCAGCCATTAGCTGCTGTCAGCTAACATCAGGGTATGTCCGTGGATTTTACAAGTTGACATCTATTTACACGTCTGGTTAAAGAGCACAGGACAAAGCCTTTTGTGGCTGTATGAAATCAAGTACCACTTGAGGCAAATCTGAGATTGGTCTTTCTGCATGCAGACATACTGCATGAGCCCTCCTGTTCCTTATGTCTGTTCTGTTTCCTGTTTCTAATACTTACATTCCACTGCTCTCCTCGCTCTCTGAGTATATGAAATTAAAAGAAATATAGGCTCCTCCTGGGCAAATTCCTTCCTCAGCAACCTGTGTACTTGGAGCTTTCAGGTCTCATATCTGTGCAGACAAACAGTTAAGGCTGATTCCAAATGGTCTAGGCTTTGTTCTTACGGGAAGCTTCAGAAGTTTCTTGATTTTGTCACTATAGCACCCTGGCTGGTCCATTCATATGTTGTTGTACCTCTAATTATCTTCCTGTCATAAAAGGCTGACCAGTTATTCCAAAATCTCAAGGAGCATTTGATCTCAGTCTCTGTCTATCCACTGTGATCTAGCCAACAAATCTGGGGCAATATGTAAGTGACATCCCGTCTGTCTTGTTAGTGTCCAACCCAGAGCCCTCTGTGTGCTTCCTCTTCTATGAAGCTGGAGAGCCTTCTTACTTTGTTTCTATTAATTGACACTGGCTTCTGGAAACTGACAACAGAGAAAACATATGCTACCACCTATCAAGTCTACAAATGTATTTACACTCACCTGCCACCTCATTAGGTACACCGTGCTAATACCAGGTTGTCCTCCCTTTGCCTTCAGAGCTGCGTTAATTCTTCATGAAATAGACTCAACAATGTGCTGGAAACATTCCTCGAAGATTTTGGTATCAGCTGTTCCACCACATTCCAAAGGTGCTCTACTACGTTGAGATCTGATGGTTTTGGAGGCCATTTGAGTACAGAGAACTCACGGTCATTTTCAGTCAACCAAATCGAGGTGATTTGAGCTTTGTGACATGATGCGATCAGCCATCAGAAGATGGGTACACTGTCATCATAAAGGGATGGGCATGGTCAGCAGCAATACTCGCTAGTGTTTAACTGATGCTCAGTTGGTACTAAGGGGCCCAAACTGTTCCCAGCAAGTGTGAGATTACACAACCACCAGCCTGAATAGTTGATATAAGGCAGAATGAACCTGTCCTTTGACGCTGTTTACACCAAATTCTGACCTTACTATTTGAATTTTGCAAGAGAAACCCAGACCAGGCAACAGTTTTCTACTCCTGTGTTGGCCAATTTTGGTAAGCCCACGTGAACTGTAGTTGCAGTTTCCTGTTCTTTTTTATTTTTGGACCCATATGGTCCCCCACTACTGTGGGCAGCACTGTGCATTCAGAGATGCTCTTCTGTATACCTTGGTTTTAGCAAGGGATTATTTAAGCTTCAGCTTCCTTCCTTTTCTCTTACCTCTGGCATCAACTAGACATTTTCAAGCAGTTAAAACACAACTTACCTCCTCACATCATTTCTACATAGGCAGATGGGACTTATGGTTATTTTATGGTTTTATTAATACTTAGTTTGGGATTCATTTCTAATTCTCTGCAATAATTTAACCTAAGAGCTATGTCCATAAGGCATTAGTATCTTTGGGACTTGACCTTAAGAAGATGCTTATGATCTACAGTCCAAATACTGAAAGCAATCTAATTAGAATTTGTGTAAATTGCACTTTAAGTCACAAAACCTAAGAACCACTAGCAATGTGATTAAAGTACTCATCTGATACTTACTGGACTGCCAAAATGAGCAAAACCATCATCCCAGTCCTATTTCACTTTGTTTGGGTCCAATGGATAAGCAGAAGAGGATGGATGGATGGATGGAATCAGTCATGAAACCTCCGAGTTGGGCTATGCTCAGGGATCCATGGTAGAAGACGGATAGACAAGATGGATATTTTGTCCACTGATGAATTGGAGAACTTAGACTTTCAAATACTTAAATCATCTTAAAAAAGTCGTTTTTATGGACTGAAAGGGACATAAGAGAAAGCAGGAAATATTGTATTGTATCGGCCCCTGAATATGGTAATCTAGTCAAGATGAAACAGATGCTCCAACGGCTTGCCAGTGGCTGGATGGGATACGGCCAAGATGACATAAATTTTCTATTTAGTGTGCCAAGTATTTGGAAGGTGTGACATGACTTCATTAAGGTGGCTTCATCCTTCTGTGACTTTGCTAAAATGTACAAAGATTTAATCATCGTTCTAATTTCAAATGTATTGTCTACTCGTTCAGTTTTCTCAGTGTGAGTCATGTTGAATATAGCTACTGTGCTGTTTAAAAGTCTGGAACCACAATGAAAACTTGTCATAATGTCATATAAAACTGGAAATAATTTCTAAATTGTGAACTTTAAGGACCTGAAGACATTTAAAAGGTGCAAGAAGTGTCACATAAGCTGGATTTGCAGCATTGGTCATGGTAAGCCATTACATTTTCTTACAATTCCCATAGTTAGATTTGTAAGTTCTTGACACTAACATATTTTTGTAATTTTGCCCCAACACATCCCCACAATGGATCAGACAAGATGGGACTGAAGTGCAGACTTTTAGCTTTAATTCAGAGAGTGTAAGTAGTGTGATGGCTGTTTAGGAATTCCAGCCATCTTTGTACACAGAACCACATTTTCAGAGAAAGTAATTTTAAAAATTGTAATTTTAATCTTAAAGATTGTTTTTAATACTTAAATGAAAGTCATTTGGAGTCCCTGCCTAAAGTCTAAACCCAAATACATCACCAAATGTTGTTCTCCCTCCCCTCTGCATTCAGCTTTGTATTTAATAACTGAAAAGCTTTCCTGTCGGGCTGAGATCAGGTAACTGACTTAGTCAATGAATAATTTCATTTCTTTGCCTTGAGAAACCCATATTTTGCTTTCGCAGTATGCTTCAGGTCATTATCCATTTGCACTGTGAAGAACCATTTGATCAGCTCTGCAATATTTAACTGAATCTGAGGAGAGAGTTCAGCCCTGCAGAATTCATCCTGCTATTTCTACCAGCTGTGACATCATTAATAAACACTAGTGGTTTGGTTCCACTTGCAGTCATGCATGTCCATGCCGTAACACTGCTTCAATCATGTTTGACAGATGAAGTGGTGTGCTTCAGATCATGACCTGCTTCTCTCCTTCTTCATCTGTCTGTGAAAGTTCTCAGTCATCCAGGTCATCGGAGTCTAAGGAGCTTTGAAGATGTTTCCCCTCTCATTCGAGAAGCTTCTTCAGTTCTAAGAGCAACTGGTGCAGCGTCCCAAGAGAAATCTTGGGACGCTACACTTTTGAGGAGATTTCTCCTCAAAGGTTGCCTATAGTGGACCTCATCACAGCCACAGAAACTGCCATAAGGATGAATAAATTACCACAAACAGAAGCAGAGCAAATCAGGATGAAGGTTTCCGCCACCCTCTCCAGTGCAAAACTTCCTCCGTCTAACCTCACAATACAAGAAAAGAAGGCCGTCACATCCCTGAGCAAAAAAAATAGCATCACCATATTACCAGCCGACAAGGGGAGGACCACTGTTGTTTTAAACACAATGGATTATCACCCAAAAATTACTACATTCGTCAGTGACAATAAGATCTATGAAGCCTTAAAATGAGACCCCACCCAGTAGGGCTTAAAAATCTGGGACTCTCCACCAGTTGCTCTTGGAACTGAAGAAGCTTCTCGAATGAGAGGTGAAACGTCTTCAAACGTAAAGTCCACACACCTTTCTTTCCAAGCTCTTTAGACCTCCTTCTTCATACTTTTCACTTCCCACCATTCCTGTACAAGCTCTTAAGTCTAATCTGGCCTTCTTGTTCTTGACCACAGCCAGTGGTTTGCACCTTTCCATTTATATTCATGAAATTATCTCTTGATTATAGACTTTGATAATGGCATGCCTACGTCTTTGAGAGTGTTCTTGACTTGGTCAGATGTTATGAAGAAGTTTTCTTAAGCAGGGAAAGAAGTATGCAATCATCTACTTTAGTTATGTTCTGTGGTCTTTCAGGCCTTTTAGTGCTGCTCAGATTGTCAGTCCATTCATCCTTTTTCAGAATGCACCAGATTGTTGATTTCACCATCCCCATAGTTTTTGCGGCTTTGCAAAAACTTTGCGACTCTTATACTTTTATTTTGGTTTTTCCACACATCAAATCCAAATGTTTTATCTGTTAAATTTGTCAGTAAATAGGGAAACAGTGAACTGGCTTAACCTGGCTTCACTCTTTAACAATCACTTGTCCAATTACTTTTGAACCTCTCAAAATGGGGCACTAAAAGCAAAAACATGGCTGTACTTTCAAAACAGTCTGAAAGTTCATTGCTTGATTTAAAATCATTTGCGGTAAGGCAAAACAACGTGCCATGGACCTAACTGTAACTCCTGTCCAACTGTAACTCCTGTTCAGTGACAGCGATACAACTCAGATTTCCTTGAGCTGTATTCCTGTCACTGAAACAGAATTCAGAGGACACAAAGCTGGAGTATGTCTACTAATTAAAGCTTTTCAAGTTTTCAGGTTGGCCCACATTCTTCGCCTGTTATGCGCATAGCTGTACGTCACGTTTCCAGAAGAACACGGCTTACTGAGTAGCATTTAGACAGTGGCAAACATGAAGTAATTGAAATTGGCAGGAGTCAAATAGTTATTGTAGCAAAGTGGGGTTTTCACTGAATCACATCATGGCTAGATTGAGGGTTTCTAAGTGAGCAGTGAATGGAACTTTAAAACACTTTATGTGAACTGGATTCTCTTCTGCGAAACACATGTTTTGCATTTCCAAACTACAGTCAGACAGATCAAAAGCGTCCACATCATGATAAGATCAGTATATGCAGCTTTGTTCAATGAGAGAAAAATAGTTTACCACAGACAGAGACATTCCTAAACAAAGAATCCAAGAGTCAAATCAGCAGAAGTATGGTGGAGCTGTGGTCTCAAGTAGCATCTCTAAACTAGTTCTCAGGAAGGGAAAAGTAACCAAAGGCTTCAGGCTTGGGCTAAGACATATCGACATTTCATAGTGAATGATGGGGAAAAGACCTTTTTACTATCCCGATTGATACTGCAGTTCATCAAACCCAGTAACAAAAGGTGATGGAAATATTAAATATATTAAATTCTAGGCCTGCTTTGCTTAACCTTGAGTTGGACACCTGCTCTAAAGTGACTCCACCCTAACAAGGCAGAAGTGGCACTCCAACCATCAGAGACATGCTACACCCTCAGATTTGTCTCTTTGTGGAGGAGGATTCATAATACAGCAGGTTAATGAGCCCAAACGCACCTCAAAGCTTGTTGAGAGCTACTTGAAGACCAAAGAAGACCAAGGACTCCTAATGTCATGGACTTCCCTCCACTTTCAGACACCACTAAACACTGCAGTCACTAGTGGGGGGTGAGAAAACCAAACATTCTCGATATCAATTGACTTTTTTTTTTTTTTTAAAACATCAAATTTATGCAAACTAGAAGTCTATTCTCAGGCCTCAGTCTTTCAGACCCCTCTGTACCTGAGACAGCACTGTGGATAAGTAAAAGGTGCCTCTAATGTTGAATTAACTGCTTTTAAGTGAAATGTGAAAGGGTCAGTATAATTGAAACAAAGTGCTTGTTAAATTGTTGAACTGTGTGAAAACCTCCTTCGAGCTCACCTTTCTAATCAGGGGAATCAGGAGAAGCTCTGTCCCCCAAATTTTTTTTTTGAACAACTACGGTACTAAGTTATTAGACCACCTGTCATAAAAACAAGAAACGTTAGCATTTTAGAAATTTGCCAAGTAAAATCCAAGCAAAAATGTGCTATTTGTAATTATTACAATTAAACTGTAAAACTGTAATTATTAATGCAGTAATTTGGCATCTATATTTAAATATATATATATATATATAATGTGCTTTACTATTTTCTTTAGCTTTTTTGTAAAATAGGACATCTGAGAATTCAAGAGTACTAATGAAAATTATAGCTTGCAAAAATGATTTGGGTAATTACCAATACTGTTCAGAGCTACTGTTGCATAAATCTTACATTAAGTTATAGTCTAATAAATTTGTTAAGCACACTACCTTTTTTTGTATGGTAACTTTTTCTATATGGTAACTTCATATAGAGAAAGGTCAGGTGTGTCACTGTGAGAAAAATGCAGTATTTATGTATTTTTTTTTGTTCTTCACAACTATTTCAGTCGCTTTTTATACTGAGTGCTACACTAAGAATGCCTCTGAGGAGAGACGCCCTTATTCCCATTTGTATAATTCATTCCATTAGGACTAGAAAGACCCTCTGCTCTTTTGAAGAGAGAGCACTGAGGCAGAGTGACAAAGCCAGGAGGACGCTGAAGTCTTTTGGTCAAAAAGTCACATATAGCTACTCTGAAGTGGTGTAGATGCATTTCGCTGCAGAGGTCGTTAGCCGATTAGTTCTACCAAGTAAATTGATACCAGCTTAGAAAACAAGAAAAGAAAATAGATTAAACTTTTCATATGCTATACTTTCAGCTGCTCTCTTATTCACAAAGGGATACCACAGCAGGTAGCTCTGCATGTTTAATTAGGCAGATTTTCACACCCTTCCTGATACAACCCCAAAGGGATTTATATCTCCTCCTGGGATTAAACTAAGAATCGTTCACTTGTTAGGTGAATGTGTATGCAATGGAGACTATACTATGTATGCTATGATCTAGTTGAATTTGATCTAACAAGCTTGACAATGGACAGTTGGACAACCCATGGTCCTATCCAGTCTGGCCTATCCTAAGCTGTCCTATAGTCAGGCTGATTGACAGGCAGGTACAGTAGATTAGTTAGCACTGCTATAGCTACTCATCAACCAAGGGAATGGTATTGACCAGATTTATCCAGATGGGTATGCACACACATAAGTACTTAAGTAGTTCATTGCATTAGAAAATCTTTGAAAATCTCAAAGATTTGATTTGATAAAAGTTCTTAAATCATTCATAGAGAAAATACTATATTTTCAAGTCTTACTTTGGTGCACTGTGTGCCACAGGATACAGGGTACAGTTATATCATGGTCGCTTAATTAGACCCTGAAGCAACCGTTTACCCTTGCCCTCATACAAAAGTGGCAGCTAGTACAGTTAGTGAATGTAAAGAAAACACAAAAGAATAATGAATTTTCCCAGGACATCTGGCATAACACATGCACAGCATTTTATGAGAAGAACATCATACAAACAGTGAAACACAGCGGTGGTAGTGTGATGGTCTGGGCCTGCTTTGTTGCATCAAGATCTGGACGACTTGTTGTAATTTATGGAACAATGAATTCTGCTCTCTACCAGAAAATCCTGAAGGAGAATGTCCAACCATCAATTTGTGCCCTGAAGCTCAAGTATACTTATGTTATACAGCAGGACAATGATCCAGAAAACATCAGCAAGTCAACCTCTATATGGCTAAAAAATAAATGAATATGAAGGTTTTAGAGGTACCCAGTCAAAGTCCGGACTTAAATATGATTGAGATGCTTTGGCATCACCTTAAACAGGCTATTCATACTCAACAACCCTCCAATGTGGCTTAATTAAAACAATTGTGCAAGGAACAGTGGGCCAGAAAAATTCCTCCACAGTGATGTGAAAAAATCATTGCTAGTTATCACAAATGCTTGATTGCAGTTTTTGCTGCCAAGGGTGGCACAACCAGTTCAACCAATTTTTCCCATACTAAATGAATATCCCAGAGCGAGAGGCAGTCCACCCTGGACAATGCTAACAACCACGGCACTGAATACAGCCTAGGAATACAACCAGTAGTTCACAATGTTTAACTACTATTCAGGAATGTATGAGGTTTTGTAAAGTGGTGCAGTGTGTTGGGTGACCTACAGTTTTGAAGTTGTTAGTACATGGAACTGAATTCAGTCATTTAAACTGTCAAACGCAGGGATGTCAAAATCATTGTGTGTCTGTGCTGGCCCGGTGAAACTGCATAAGAAATGTGTAAAATTACAGAAAAGGTTCTGATAGTTGTTAATTCACAGAAAATAACCCATCATATTTCCTAAAGTCTTTGCCTGGCCTATTCTTCGACACCCCTGGACTAACACACATATTTACACTGCAGAGTTACACAAATAGTAAATATATTAATAATTTGTTTCCTGTCATGCTAATCATTTGTTTATCTAAGGACCAGGGACTGTTAAATCTGAGTTTATGTAAGTGCAGGCCATTATAAGAGCTCTCCACATGCACCTTAGCATGTGGAGAGCTAAAATCTGCCCATTATGAAGCTGTTGCTTTCTGTAACGCACTTTGTAGTGGATTTTAAAAATGCTCTGCAGAGAATCATTTTTAGCCATATTGAAATGATCAAAGAAAAGTTAATGTTGTAGTGTGGCAGTTTGCCTTTGCAGTATTTCCAGCCTATAGGATCACTGGTAATTAATTTGACTTCAGTCACAGGTGATGAAATCCAATAAATGCAAGAGTTAGACAGGATCATCTCACCAGTGGTAAGAGAAAATATGAACAGACACGATCGCAGTGTGATAACTACTTCCTTTCAGTTGTTACCGATTTTCTTTATTTAAAACTCCAACTTTGGTATTAAACACATTTTTTTAAAAAGATTCATGTAGCCTACATGAAACAACACAGTAATAATAATAAAGGTTTTGATGTCTCGGATGTGCCTTTTTCTAGTCAGTATTTCAGGACTTTGTAGTTTCAACACTGCAGACCCAATATCAACAACACCCACTGTCACATTGTTAAGGAGGCTACTGTAACTGCACACAGATTCTCAGAGCACCTATGAATTCTCCTTCCTTTGACCTCGTGAAATTTTCCCAAAATTCTCCCAAATATTTTTCCAGCTATTCAGCCCCAGCGCTGTACCAAACCATGCCCTGAAATTGTATTTATCTTAAATGAATTGTAGCTCATTTTTGTTTACCCTTTGTGTGTAATTTTGCTCTGCTAAACCCCTATATGCCTAATATGCCCCCTTTATTAGCCTACTTATTAAATTTTTGGTTTCCTTTGGTTTTTTGTTGTTTTTTTTGTTTTTTTGGGGGGGGGGATTTGGGAGACCTTTTTGAGTTTGTAAAAAGCCCTTTTTTGACAATGACTGTTTTCTCATTTATCAGTCGTGAGCATTCAGGTTACTGGACACCTCTAAGTGGCAGCTAGCTTGTGTTACTGTCTGTCACTTATTACTACAGATTTCAGCTGCCTCAATCATTAAACGCTAACAAAGAAAACAGAAAGATTCAAACGTTAGCTCTTTATTAAAAGTCATACTACTTCCAGACATCCATTTTGCTTGCTTTTGCCTGCACTTCTGAACTTTTTAACACCAACTCAACTATGTCAGAGTTTTCAGAAAAATGACACATCCCCAGTCATAATTACAAGTAAGTGGGAAACTGGTAATTATGGCAATTCTGCTATGACACAAACAGTACACCAGGGCAGGACTGGTAATTGTACTCTCGTTTTCAGCATTTACTATTTGCAAGAGTGGATTTTTAATCTTTTACTTGGCAAAACTAAAGGCAACAATTAGGCACAGTGGTGCTCTGTAAATGCAGTCCAAATACTTGGTGATTGTAAAGATAATTGCAGTCTAAATACAATTGTATGCATTTAGCAGGACTGTAGTCAGGGTGAATGTTGTCCCTGTGCCTTTGTGGGTTCTCTCCGGGTACTCCAACTTCCTCCCACTGTCTGAAGACATGCACATTAGGTTAATTGGGGATTCTGAACTGGCTGTAGGTATGAAAGTGTGAATGGTTGCATATGTGTTACCCCAGCAATAGACTGGCAACCTGTCCAGGGTGTACCCAGCCTCCCATTGGCAGATGGAATAGGCTACAGAGCTTGGAAATAACCATCTTCATAGAGGCTCGCAAGATTGTGAATATTTTAGGAGAGCTTTTGAAATACTGCCCACTGTGCACTGTTCATTAAAACCTTTCTGCATGATGTTAACAAATGTAATCAATTTCATGGTTTTGTTTAATAAGTATTTGCTGTTGAAGATATGTGAATATAATTTCTAAGAAGAAAAGCAGGATCGAGGCACCAGCTTGCATGTTTCTACAATTTTCACATGGTTTTTAGACATCACATCAAATCTCCCAAACAATGCCCATGCAGATGTCATCTTAGGACTATAAATATGTAGTTACATCTGAGACTTGACAGACTGATTTAAAATAACAGATAAGTCACTACTATGTAAATAGGTCATTACAAAAGTAGCTTTAGCTGGGAAACACATTCAACAATCACTCTTAGACTAGTGTGCATACACTATCACCAACACGCAGAAGCTCAGCAATGTATGTTATCATTCTCTTCTTTTACATATACTGCATTTAGCATTTTATTTATTTAGAAAAGGATTCTGCTTGTTGTATGACATTTTTTCTTATTAAAGACACAGAGCTTGGTAACTTGAGAATCTTTCAAATGATTCTTGGCATGTACAACTAATCTGGTTTCTTTCTGCATTGTACTTGATGCGCATGTGCCTCAAAGTGTAATTTGAGCAAAAGCAGCATGGCTATCATTGGTAAGGAAACAGCCTTGCTGAGAAACAGCTTTCACGGACACTGTCGGGACACTTGCCTTAGAGTACTCACAAAGCTAATCAATACACAATACAAAACACACATCAAACAGCTTCTTGTGGTTTTGTTCTGAGGTTAATATTTGCTGCCTGCAGATGCCTTTTGAAAATTTGCAACATCTGCCTGATGGTCGAAAATAGTCATCGACCAATGTGAAAAATGAAGACTAAAATATCTCAATATTGCTTTGAGGTCTAATTAGGTCCAATAATAGCTATAAATCTAAAAAATAATAATAATAGGAGTACTGTTACTATACCCAGGCTCTACTGATGCTCTGCTAATGTTGCTCTAGAGAGCCACTGAGACATTATACAGTTTGTACTTGTAATTACTCGTGATAATTTGACTTGAAATGCTTGCCCACATAATCTGATAGCATTAGATAGACAACAGATTGTTAATTCAATAATATAAATAGATGGACCATAATGAAGCTGTCCCCGTACTGATTATTTTTACAGAGTCAATGTAAAAAATAAACTCACCAGCTCTGGCATTCTCACCACTCATGCATGTAGGGTGATGCTGAAATGAAATGTAAATCATACCCACACTGCGGTTCACGTAGCCGTCTTCCCTCATTAAATGGCCTTTCATATTGGCCCACACAGTTATTATTGTTTGTCACATGCATCTTTGCTAGAGCTGGAAGGTCAGTGTTTTCAATTACAGATTGTATTACTGATACCCGATATCAGATTCTTGACCAAGACATCAGTGGTGCTGGTGACCAGAGTTAACTCCTGCAGAAGGTAAAGGCTGAGAACTAAGCACTGTTCCTATTTTAATCGCCCACTTACTGTTGATACGGGAATAAGTGAGATGTAGAACAATTTGTTAAAAGCACATTTCCCTTTTTCCTATGTAGACATTTTTTAACTTATTTATTATTGTGAGAAAAGAAAAGAAAGTATGACCCAGAGGGGAAAAAAGTATGCTTTCTTTAAATTGAAAAATTTACATCAGGGCATCAAACAAATCACCTGGTCCTTGAGGACATCTTAAAATTAGGTAAATAACCTCAGATAAAGTACAAAACATGACATATTAAAAAAAATAAAGAGCGTAAGGAGTTACTAATCAAATGTACTTGACTAACTGATTATCATGAAGTATGAGCACCTCTACTAGAGCTGTAGTTTTGCAGGTTTGCTGGTATGGACCATTCATGTGTGTGTTAACACAATGGCAAGGAAGAACAACATCAGCAATGAGCTTTAGGAAGAAATTGTTGCTGCCTATCAGTCTGGGAAGGATTATAAGGACATTTCCAAACAATTTTAAGTTTACTATTCAGTGAGAAAGATTATTCCTAAGTGGAAAACATTCAAGACAGCTGCCAGTCTGTCTTGAATGGATGTTGCAGCAAGTTCACCCCAAGGTCAGACAGTGCAATGTTCTGAGAAACTGAAAAAAATCTTAAGAACTACATTTCAGACTCTACAGGCCTTGCTTAGCATGTTAAAAATGTTAAAGTTCTTTAGTTACACTTTTTTTTAAAGACTGAATGTGTATGTGAATGTGTGGAAGTCTTGCCAGGAAAAAACATTGTAGCATGGCTTATGTTTGCAATATTGTATCTGAATAAACTTGTGGAGCATTGGACAGATGGTACCAAAGTGGAAAGGTTTGGCCATAATGCACAGCAATCTTTTGGGTGAAACACAGCATATCAGCACAAACAATGGTTAAGCACAGTGGTGGAGCAGTGTTGATTTGGGCTTGTTTACAGGCATAGGACAAGGGCACCTAACAGCCACTGAGTACACCTTGAACTTTTTTTCACACACCTATTTTCACTCACTATGTGTTTATACCCTACTCTGCATTTAGTCATTGCTTGTTATTAATCTCTGGCGCTCTTCTGCAGTGTGATTTTTAAATTGTCTCCCTTCTCTCACCCCCAACCAGTCATGGCAGATGGCTGCCCCTCCCTAAGCCTGGTTCTGCCGGAGGTTTCTTCTTGTTAAAAGGGAGTTTTTCCTTCCCACTGTCACCAAGTGCTTGCTTATAGAGGGTCTTTTGATTGCTGTGGTTTTCTCTCTTAATGTAGGGTCCTTATCTTACAATATAAAGCACGCTGATGGTGACTACAGTTGTGATTTTATGCTATTATAAATAATTACATTGAATTGAACTGAACTGAAATTGAATTATAGTTTTGGTAGACTCCGGCAAATTTGTGGTTTATCTACAAGTTGCATGATCTTATTAGATTTTCACTTCCCAGTTATCGTGAACAAAATAATTCAAAGCTATGTTATCATTGTGGTATCAATGTAAAATGCAAAATCAATAATAATAATAATAATAATAATAATAATAATAATAATAATAATGATGATATCAATTAATCATGTTTTTTAACTTTTCTCTTCTGTGTTTTGTGTAATTTATTGAAAATTAATTAAACTCAAGAAAAAAGTGCAGGATGGGCAGAAGCTGAAACCATAACAGTATCTGTCGTAATTATATATGTATCCATAATGTGATGTCAATATTTTATTGTGAACAGTTTCCATTGGTTTCAACCTGTTTTTCTTAAACATAAAGAAATGAGCTGTTTATGTCTTCAGCCCTCTTTGTGGCCCCAGTTCACACTGAACAGCCTGTACTACAGTCTGCAAAGCTCTGCATGGGATCTGCATACAACCAGTGCACAAACATGTGGGTTCCTTAGAAATCTGCTCCTAATGACTCAGCTGTTTACTCAAAGGTTGCGATCTTGTGGCATGAACTGGTATTATCCCAAAGTACAGCCTGCCCCCAGTTCAGCTTCAGTTGGTATTTCTTGAACACAATACAGATGTGTTGGACATAAAGCCATGGCTACTGTACTTAGTTCTGTTGGAAGGTTTGAAACTGTATTTTATATAAACACAAATTCATATAAAATCAATACACAAGTTTTTCCCACATTTCCATTTTGTAGTATTTGTAAATTGGTGAGCTCACAGGTACAAGAACATAATGCAAACCTGTATTTCCTATTGAACTCTTAGGAAAGAAAGCACATAAGCAAATCTTCTTTAAAAAAAAAGGGAAAAAAGGGGAACTATTAATGGAATCATAAAGGAAACCGTCCATTTTTTAATTTATTTCTTGCAGCAAACACATGGAAAACTCGTAAAGGAATTGTTTTGCCTATTTGTCATGCAGACTACACGCTGTGCAATCTAAGCTATACACAACGCAGTCACAACAGTACAAATGGCAGCATCATCGTACCGATCAAACGTTTGTTTGTGTCTCATCTACAGATTTTAAGAATGCAGTTAGAAACAACGCATTTACTGATTTGATGATTTCTGTATCATAAAGAGACGCTAACACATGCATGCCTGATTTCTGATGTAAACATGGCTTGCATTAACAGTGATTGTGATAACAGTGGTCTGACAGAAACACCGACTATGACTAATGCGAAGTAAGAGACGGGGAGGCCAGATTATAAATTCAATTTAAAAGGTTGAATCTTTTTTTTATTCTCTGTTTCAAGTACTCAAAACATTTGTGAATGTTTCTGTCTGTTCTTTTGTTTTCTCTTATTATGATTGAGTAAAATGAAAAAAGGGGATTCAGACAATGTAATTTAGCGTGAATGTTAATTTAACGCAAATGAAAATAGCCCAGTCTTTAGCATTTGCACAATCTCTATTGTAATCATCAATTTTTCAAACCCATTTTGACCAATTCCAAATAGACCTTTTCCTTTCCAATATGCTGCTCCCCTCATCTTCTTCTTAGAATTTATTTCCACTGAAATGTTCCTGTCTTTCAGAGCTTTGTGTTTTTTTCCCTTTTTTTTTTTGCTATGCTTTTCTCTCCTTGCTTTATGCTCCTTTCGCTCTGTATCTTTTTCTGTCTCCCCTCCCTCTCCCTGTCTTTCTTCTTTCTCTCCTTCCTTTTTTCTTTGGCTGCTTTTCATTCTGTTTTCTTTCATTGTTTTTCTTTTCTTTCTCGCCTAGGGACCCCATTTTTTTTTCTCTTCCTCTATTCAGGTTTTCTTTATTCTCTTTTCTGAATAGTTGTGGTACTTTAAGGGGAAGGGGAAGGCGAGGGAGAGGGGAGGGAGGTTAGTTTCAGTCAAAGCTGCAGAACAAAACTTCCTCCCACACCACATGCAGTGTCTCTTGGAATGAGTTTGTCACTGACTTGAAGACACACTCCCCCTCCTGTGTATACCACCATGTATGACAGCCTTACAGTGAATTGGTGTTAGGCCAGCAGACATAGCCATGTTCTATACTGACTATTGTCCTGTCTTAAATATCACTGGGGCATGTTGTCTCTGTTTGTGGTTAAGCAGTGCAGTATCACATGGTGACACATGATGTGGTGGTGGTGGTGGTGCGTTTAAACCAACCACAGCTGTGTGTGAATACGATTATCTCCCGACTGAGGTGCGTAGAGGGAGGCATTTGTGCTTCACAAGAACATCTTCATCACTGCAGAGAAATGACAGGCTACCTTACAGGAGGCAGCCCCATGTCGAGGAGCACTACCTCCTCAACGGCTTCGGTCTCAGTGGGACTCCACACATATAAGCACAGACGCAGTCCAGCAGTAAATAAAAGATGAGAAAATCACATGTGCTGGTTTGTAAATTTATTGACACACAAAGCCGTTGATATGAAAATTAGGAAAATAGCACGGAGGGTGAAAAAAAAATCTATTACTGCACACCTGAAAGACAAAACCACAGCAACCAGTCTATCTCGACATATCATGACAGGAATCATTCCTCTTTCTTTATGGCAGTAAAAGACTACAGCCTCCTGCACCTATGCTTTCAGTCTCACAGCCATACACACACTCACAGTCTGCCCAAGACAATTTAATGCATGACTCAATGGCATTGAAAGTGGGTTGGATAAATTGGAAATGATTAAAAATGCAGAATTGACAGGGAAACCGATAAAACTTTCTCTCTATAAGTAAGAACCAAAAACCAGCATGATGGAATGGCAGGCTTGAAGGGGAGAGAAAGGTGAAAGACAGATGAAAGTGAAGAGAGATAAAAGCCGGAGTGAGGAGGGTGTGGGATAAAGCAGGAGGAAGGGAGGCAGAGATGAAAGCAAAATGAGAAAGATAAGAACAGAGTGAGAGAGACAGAGAGGGAAACGGAGGAAGAGATAGATAGTGTACAGAGCAGAGAGAGAGGTAACCATGGAAACAGGAGGAAGGTACAAAAGAAGAGATAGACAAAGGGTTTGATTTAAAAGAATGAAACTTGGACGAAAGAAAAGTAATTCCGACTGAAATTTGTTACCGGGAGCTGGAAGAATAATACAAAGAAAGTGACGGCCACAGAGGGACAGTGGCTGTGTCCCCACTGCCTGCTACAGCCAGTTTGAATGTGGTCGCCTCTAACCAGCACATAAGGCACTCCAGAGACCTCTAGTGTTAATAGGCTTCTGTGGTTCATTGTGGGCCTCACCTTGAGTAAATCTGGGGCCATTTCACTATGTAGGACACTTGCAAGATGCCCAAACCCCCCTCAACACACACACACACACACACACACACACGTTTCCTTTTCTATACATGGAATAGGTAGCACAGTATGTTTTATAGGCATACTTTTCTGTGAATCATATAGGAGAAAGAGACTTCACAGCGACTAAAATAAGATAAAATACCTTGGTAAGATTCCTCTCCCACCTCACTACAATGAAAAACTGCATTCCTGATAAGAAGATATGAGTTCTCCATGGTCCTACATTTTGTTTGCTGACTTATTGAATGAACTTGAGGTGCATGTTGAATTCTGTACTGTTGCCCATCCACTCCCATTGAATAAATGCAATGCGCCCATATATTAGGATTCATATTTGTATATCTATATAGAGTTACAGACAGACAGAGGGTTTTTATTCTGTGGTTTTTGAGTCTCTTGTGGCTATCCCTCCTTTTCCCTTCCCCCTCTCTGTTTTTCTCTCCTCTCTGTCTTTCTCTTTCGTCCTCTGTCTCTGTTTCTCTCACTCGCTCCCCCTCCCTCCCTCCCTCTTTCTCTTGATCTCTCTCTCCTCCTCTCTCTCCTGCTCTCTCATGCCCCCCTCTTTTTCTCGCTCTCTTATGCTCTCTCTCTCTGCCTTCTCTTTCTCTCTTTCCTTCCATAGCTCTCTGTCTCACTCCCTCGCCCCCCTCTCTGTTCCTTTTATATCCTCCTTGCTGAATGCTCTTCTCCTCTCCTCCCTCAACTCTGTCTTTTCTCCTTTATATTCAGCCTTTTTTTTTTCAAGCTCTCCCCACACTCCTTTCTCCAATGTTGTCTCCAAGCAGAGCTATTTCATTGCTAATATTCTGTCTTTCCATTTAGTACCCCTGCTACAAAATGGGGAGAGTAATCTTTTATTTAGGGTTTTCTTTCTTTTTCTTTTTCTCTTTCTTTTTTTTTTTTTTTTTTTTTTGCTCTGGCCATCTCTGCATCCTGTCTTGCAGTTTGCATAAGAACATTTTTTTTGGGGGGGGGGGGTTTTCTCGATTTGTTTAAATTGTATAGTAGAAACGAGCCAAAGTGAGAAATGGATCATAAATGCAGAATATCCTGCAGATATCTTGTTTATTTGCGGTAAGATGCATTCCCCTATACTCTGCCTTGTCTGATCACATATACCACATTTAAAGTTGCTCTCCTTTGCGGCAGTGAGGGAGGCAATACTGATAAAGACTCCTTTTTTTCCCTCCTTTTTTTCAGTTTTTCTTCTCCTGTCTGCGTGTCCACTCCATTCTTACTAACCTTAATGGAAGAAGCTGGAGGCGTGCAACTAGGGTGTGGCTGCTTTTATACACTTTTGATATAGGTCTTCTCCATCTGCATTGCTTAGATTCAAGCTGTGTGATAGTCAGCTCTCTGCTCTTTCTTGTTCTCCTTTTTTTTTGTGAAAGCTTAATTACAGCAGCTAATCATGCTTGAGACTTACTATTATATCAGCATGCCGTACAGAGGTGAGACTGATCCAGCGCTGGAAATAACAGAAGGTGTGTGGGCTTGCTGCCTTACACACGGGGGTCTGAGAGGAATGGCCAGCTAAAAAACATCAGTCCAATAACTCAAAGTTCAAAACACAGAGCAAACTGATTTCTCTCCTATCTTTCTCCTGCTTTCTGATCATAAGAAAATCCTCACCTGAACACTGGAGCTGTAACATCCCTACACACAAACCTACACAGCTCCCCGTTTGCCTGACAGTGAGAGGATGTTGAATTATAGCCATCACCCAGCACAGCGTCTCTCCCTCACACACACACA
This sequence comes from Simochromis diagramma, assembly GCF_900408965.1. Classification (NCBI taxonomy): domain Eukaryota; kingdom Metazoa; phylum Chordata; class Actinopteri; order Cichliformes; family Cichlidae; genus Simochromis; species Simochromis diagramma. The sequence continues at coordinate 10,163,147 of NW_024386801.1, forward strand.
CAGTCAGAGCAAACTCTGGCTGTATGCAGCCTGTCACTGGGCTGGATGAAGAAACAACACTGACAATGTAAGGAGTGGGATATGCTTATATAGAGAGACTCACCTATGGCTGATACACAAATGCCTTCAGTATGCTGCCATTTGGATTCGCCAGACTCTGTTCTCATATTTGTTTTAACCCCACCGCCCCCTCACAAAAAAAAAAACAAAAAAAAGAAAGAAGGAAAACAGGGAGTTGTCATCAATGAGTCCTCTGCAGTTGTATGATTCATTGAGATTTTCTCAGGGGTAAAACAGACAGCTGATATCTGAATCTGTTGCTCCCCACCACCAACACCAACACATCTTCCTCCTTTTCCTCCAGTACAGAGCTTTCTGTCGCTCTGACTTGTTCTCTTTCTCTTGTTGGGAAAGAAAAAAAAAAGTTCTAACTTTGACCCATATCACAGAGGATGTGACACTGCGCCGCATGCTCGTCATCCTATAGATAAACAGCGCCGAGCCAGGCCAGGTCTGGAAATGGACTAGCAGCTGCTGGTAGAAATACAGTAATCATACAGACACCCGTGTCAGAAGTGTGTTGTTTTAGGGCTGTGGAGGACTGTAAGCACGCTGGTGTCAGTGGTGTGTGTTTCTGTGTGTGTCGGTGTGCGCGCGTTTGTCCCTGATCTCAGACATCAGACAAATGCGCGCATGCAACCACGCACAAACACACATTTGAAATCCCAGTTGAGGGTTAGTACACTTGAGAGCAGGGCAATGGCTTACTTCCCTTTCTCTCTCCCTCTCTTTCTTTCTCTCTGCCTCGCAAACCTGTAGAAATCTAAGAAGTGAATGAAATTTTATGCTTATTATCACCACAGCCTTTTCCACTATTAGTTTTCCGTGGACTTATGCATGCAATCGTACCCTAAGTAAATGGACAAGCGAGCGAGGTTTTTTTTTTTTTTTGCTGTTGTGAAGATTTGGGCCTGGAAAGGAGCCAGTGTGTTTCTTCCACAAACTTTTGTTGTCTGTGTCTTTTTCATTTTCCCCATAGGCTAGTTCTGTGTTGTTTTATGTACGTGTCCCTTGTTGTTTCTTCCATGTGGTTTCTTTGTCTTTCAGCCTCTTATCTCTTTGTTTCTTCCCTTGCTCTCCTTCTATTTTCTCTCCCATTCTCTCCCTCGACTTCCTGCTATCTCTCCCCCCCTCACTCACACCCTCACTCAATCTCTTTCTCTCTCTCTTCCCCCCCCTTCCCCTCGCACTCAGTCTCATTCCCTATCTTCCCCCCCACACCCCCCCCCACACCTCCTCCACTCCCCTTTCTCTCTATCTTTCTCATTCTCGCAGCACTCCCAGCTGCTGATGATTGATCAAGGTTTTCAAGGTTTGCCCTTTCCTGTTATTTAGTAGGAAATGTTTATGCACGGTCCTCAGTCTTACAGTCACAACTGGCATGTGTCCACGCAGTGTTTGTCGCACTCGCCCTCACCTACACACACGCACGCACATCTCAGATCCACTTTTTATTTATTTATTTTTTTATTTGTCACACACACACGAACACACACACACGCACTCACACACACGTGTTTACTAGTAACAAAAAAAAAAAAAAAAAAGGTAAGGTAAGCACTGGAATAACAGAATACCTGTCTAATTATCAGGATCATCTTTAGTGAAGACTACTTAAGCACACAACCTGTACTCAGCCCGCAGGTACTCTGCCGCACTGTTTCTCAACACAGCCTGAAAGAAATCTGGAAGTTCAATAGTTAATGTCTTCCCTTGCTGTTTTTCCTTTTCCTCACTCTCTCCGTCTCTCTATCTCCTTTCCTCTCTCCATTCCCTTTGCTCTCACCCTCCCCTCCCCTCCCCACCCCACCACCCACACCCTCCTCCACCTCCTCCTCTCCTCCTTCATTCTGTTCTGTGCACCCCCCCCCCCCCCAACACCCCCACCCACCCCTTCTCTTTTCTCTTGCTGATGGACTCTTCTTTTTTATTTTCACACTCCACCATCCCCCCTTTTTTTTCTTCTCTCTTTTTCTCTCTCCTTTCCTCCAGCACACCACCCCCCCCCCCCACCCCCCCGCACTCTTTTCTTTCACTGCGTTTTCTTTCAACCCTCCCTCTATCTCTCTTCCCATCCCCACCCCCTCTCCACCACTCCCCCTCCCCTCTTTCTTTTTCTCTCTTTTATTCTTTCTCTTTCTTTTGCCACATCCTTTCTTATGCCCCTGCCTCCAACCCCCCACCACCCCCACCACCCCCAGTTCTCCTTTCCCTTCTTCCTCCTTTTTTTTTTTGCTGCATTCTCTCCTTCCCTCCCCCACCCCAGCTCTCTTTCCTCTCTCCCTTTTTCTTTCTGTCTCTTTCCCCCCCCCCCCCAACACCAACACCACCACCACCACTCCCTCGCTGTTCTTCCTCTCCCAGCTTCACTCCCCCTCCCTCTGCTTCTTTCTTCCTTATTCTTTCTCCCCCACGTCTGTCTCCCTCCCTCTCTCCTTAATGTTTTTTCTCTCCTTTTCTTTCTCCTTCTCTTTTCTTTTGTCACTCTTTTTTTTTGTTTCTGAATTTCTCAGACAGTATACTTCAGGCTGTCTCAATAGTTAATTAGTTTGAATCTAGAAACAACGGCAGCAAACTACACATTCTCTGGAAAGTTACAAATTTGAACATTTCTCAGACATTATCTGTCTGACTGTTTTGCCACTGACAGACACACCTCCACCCATAGTGTCTCTGAGTGGTTTGTGTGTTTCTGTGAAAGTGTGCACATGCCTCTATCTGTGCACGCTTACACACGCGCGCATCTATAAACATGTCTCTGTGTGTGTTTTTCCACGTATATCTGTGTGAATGCACAGAGAGGAACTGCTGATTAGATTTTATAATTGTTTGTGCGCTTGAGCACATACTCATAAAAAAAAAGAAAGAAGGAAATGCAAAGTATGAAGTGTGATCAAGAAACGATAGAGCCCGTGTCTCTGGGTGCCTTAAACAGAAATGTGTGTTGAAGGGTCATGCTGAATTGTACGTAGTGAGAAAGGGAGATAAGATGTGTGTGTGTGTTTGTAAGAGAAAAGAGGAGAGAAAGAGAAGTGAGATGGGAAGGAGAGGGTGGGAGGAAGAGAAAGAAATGGGGTGATGCTGTGTGTGTGTTGTGTGCATGTGTGTGTGTGTGTGTGGGGTGGAGGGCTGTTGGAAGTGAGGGGGGGCAGGCACAGTCAGTTCTGATAACAGCAACAGTAGGAGGAGGATGAGCCGTGGGACCGCCCCACTCTCCCACAGATATAAATAGGAGGTGGATTTTTTTACTCCACTCATTTCTCCTGAAGGATGAGATCCCTGAAACACCTTAAACATCACTCAAGGAACAATGTGGTGAGTTTGTAACCGAAAGATAGGGGAAGATTTTAGAGGGGAGAGGGGTGGCGGGGGGGAGGAGGAGGTGGCGATTACTTGTTTTGCAGTTTGTTAGTGAGCTGTTTGCACTCTTGTCTGTCTTTGTGTGTTTTGAGGGGAAGCAAGATTACTTTTTCCCCCTCCACATTCACATGAGTGCTGCAGTAGGAACATCCTTCTTTTTTTTAAAAAAAATATCATAATAATAGTTGTGTTTCTATCTCTGTGCTGCACGCTTCTGCTTCTGCTTCTGCTCTGTTTGTCCTTAGGTGTCTTTCAGTTGCAACTTTAAATGTGAAAGTACGGACTCTTGCAATTATTACCCTACCTTCTCTGTCTACTTGTCATTTGTCTTTTTCTCTTTCATTTTGTCAGCCTTTCATTTTGCTGTGCTTTTTCTTCTCTCTACAGCTCCCCCCGCTCCTCCTCCTCCTCCTCCTTCCCCTCTTTCTCTCTCACTCACTCACTCTGTCTTTCTGTCTTTCTCCGGCTCCCCCCTCGCACACACCCCCTCCCTATCCTTTTCCTTTCTCTCTTCCCTCCTCTCACATGCTCACTCAATCTCTCGTTACCCTTCCCTCCCCTCCCTCCCCTCCCCTCTTTCTTTATCTTTCAGCCCCTCCATCTCATTTCTCTCTCTGTCTCCCTCCCTCCACTCCTCCCCCGCCCACAGCTCTTTCTCCTTCTCTTCAAACCTCCCTCCCTCTTTTCTCTCTCTTTCACACACACACACACACACACACACGCACACACACACACACACACACACACACACACACACACACACACACACACACACACACACACACACGCGCGCACGCTTTCAAATACACACCCAGTCTCTTTCCTTTTCTTTCTCACAAACACACAGTCTGTCTCTGTCTGACTACTTTAAAAGCAGTAATTATAAATGACGTGGTTATCAGGGCATCCAGGTCTACTCCCCTCTCCCAACACACACTCACTCACACATACACCTTTATTCCTGCTCTCTATCTCCTCTTCCTTTCTCCATCCACTCTTTTCTTTTCTCTCAGTATTGTGTCAGGAAAGGAAGCAGCTCTTATTTATATGGCAGTGTGAAGGCTAGAGTGCTGTCTGCAAAGAAACCAGGGGTCAGCTTCTCACTATACATTTTCCTACTCGTCGGAGCCATGCTGAGAAATAACGTGAAACTAGTGGCATGCAATACCCGCTTCTCTTTTACCACAGAGGGCCAATTCTGGTCATACCACAATTTCTTCCCCATAGTTTCACTGTTCTGCTTTTACAGGCGGCAGGATAAACATGCGCGTGTGGGTCTGAAACACATCCGAACCATACAATTAAGTTAGCGAATCTTATGCATTGGTCTGGAATACAGAATGAGCTCTAAGCTCAATCGAATGTCTGTTATGGATATGAGACTGCCTGCCGGCATATATCATCTTGTTAAAGAAGCCCAGTGTGGCAGGCATTATAAAGTTGGCTACGGCGGGATCTCTTAGTATAGAGTTGAGATACTTTTCACCTTTATGAATGGCAGAGATAGCTCCAGTGATGAGCTAACTTTGGTCAGCAAGGCTGTCCCAGGACCCCACAGGAAGTGCTGAGGACAGTCCACGGAAGTCAACATCCTGGCTGGACCTGCATCCCTTGTTGTGTTCTTTGTTATTCTAAAGCCTGTCAAGGAAGGAAGCCGGGTGCTAACACAGATCTGTCTTATCTCCTCAATCTAATGTTCTCTGGATTCAGAGCAAAGACACAAGGCGTAGTCTGAACGCAGCTTTCACGGAGTAGCACTGAATCCTTCTCTTAATACTCTCCCCTAATTTCCAGCTAAGGAAGACTCTATAGCTGCTGGGGTCAGTCTGACATGCTGAACCTTAAAGGCTAAATTGTATGGTTGTGTTGCCTTTGACCTGATAGATTGCAAATGAGGAAGCGAGAATATGCGAGGAGAAATTGTGCAACAGGTTTTGTAACAACAGAATAATAGAAAGCACAGAGAGACACAGATGCAGTTTTGCCTCTAGTTCATTTTGACTTATGGTGTATGTCTGTGTGTGTGTGTGTTTTCTTCCAGGAGGAGGAGAGTGGCCGCTTGGTGCGGACATACCCAAAGATGACTGAGGGCCAAGTGGATGTGGGCACACAGACGGAGCCTGTGGTCGTGCTATCTCTGGCTCAGGCTGCCGTTCTTGGCCTCATCTCCCAGAATGAAATATTTGGGGCGACTATTGCTCCTAATGGCTTTTACACAGGGGAGCCCAGAGAATGCCCCCCTCCACCACCAGAGTCAGTGGAGTATGAGTATGCTGACCAGCTGATAGGGGCCAATGGGGACTACCTGGCTGAGCCTGCTGGGGAGCTAGAGCCGCAGCCCCACTGCAGTGAGAGAAGACGGCCCTGGGCCCCGTGGGAGAACCAAAAGGCCCAGGATTGATGGGGAATTAGAGGGTCATCCGCACAATGTACCCAGTCCACAGCCTCAGGTTAAAGGTGAAAGACTTGACTCTGATACCCCTCCTTCGTGTATTCACATGAACAGCAGGGGTAGTCCTGGCAAGTCAGATGATCCAGTCATCCAGCAAGGTACTCTGAAAGAGGAGCAAGCCTGTGGAAACTGTCCTTCATGTGTGAGAGACACATCCAGGCCACAAACAGATGGACAGCCAGAGGCTGAACAAGATGAAAGCTCTGGTAGGGAAAGAGTGAGGAAAGAAGAAGAGTTAGTAGTAGAGGAAGAAGAAGAAGAGGAGGAGGCACTGAACCTTAAGACCACCGGAGAAACAAGCAGTCCTGTGGAGAATCGTTATTATGATTCCAGTGAGGTGGCCTATGAGTCTGCAGATATGGCAATGCCAACAGAGTATGAGGAGAACAACCAAGCCATGCTGTGGTCAGACCCAGAGGGTCTCGCAAGACGAATGCAGATTGACCGACTGGACATCAACGTGCAGATCGATGAGTCTTACTGCGTAGACGTAGGCGAGGGCTTGAAGCGCTGGAAGTGCCGCATGTGCGAGAAGTCATACACATCCAAATACAACCTGGTAACACATATCTTGGGCCACAATGGAATTAAGCCTCATGAATGTATACACTGCGGAAAGCTTTTCAAGCAGCCAAGTCACCTCCAGACTCACCTGCTCACGCACCAGGGAACTCGACCGCACAAGTGTACCGTCTGTGAGAAGGCCTTCACGCAGACGAGCCACCTGAAGAGGCACATGCTGCAACATTCAGACGTGAAACCCTACAGCTGTCGTTTCTGTGGCCGTGGCTTTGCCTACCCCAGTGAACTGAGGACCCACGAGAACAAACACGAGAACGGCCAGTGCCATGTCTGCACTCAGTGCGGCCTCGAGTTTCCAACCTATGCGCACCTGAAGCGTCACCTGACCAGCCATCAGGGACCCACGACGTACCAGTGCACAGAGTGCAACAAGTCCTTCGCCTACCGCAGCCAGCTGCAGAACCACTTGATGAAGCACCAGAACGTGCGGCCTTACGTTTGCCCCGAGTGCGGCATGGAGTTCGTCCAGATCCACCACCTCCGACAGCACGCTCTCACTCACAAGGTACTGGCAGCGCACGCCCTCCCACTTAAGGTACTGAAACCCAATGATGTGCCTTCGTCTACCAGTTGATGCGTTCAAAATACACTCAGGAGTATGCTAGCTTCATGCAGCAACACATCACTATTTAAAAGCAGAAAAATGTGATTATCAACATGAGCACAAAAGAGATTTATGGGTTAAAAGGGAAGTATTTTGGACTCTTTCAATAAGAGTCTGCAGTATGAATTCTCATGGAAAAAAACAGGGTATATGGCATCACATCCTTTTCTCCGAAACCAGTTGCTTTGTAAACACAGCCTTCAAAGACCTTGAGTTTTTGTATGCGTCTCAACCCCCCACTAGCATGTGTTTTGTGTCGTATGTCATTCGCAAAGCTACTTCCCTTTGTGTCAGATGAATCACTCTAGTCTTTCTCTCCATTTCATTGTATAGTCTACTTTAGACTAAATTTAAAAAAAAAACAAAACCCTTCTATTCATAAAACACGCTTTGTTGAATATTAAAATAAAAGTCAAAAACATGGTAAAAAACTTTTAGTTTATTCTTCCCATTGCCAGGGTTTTTCATCTTTGTCACTCAACAAGTGGGGGTGGGGAGAAATATAATCTACACGAGTAGGATCAAAAAGCCAGAATACAAATGCTCAATTGCAGCAAACAGGCACACATGTGAGCGCCTTGTGATTTTTTTTTTTCTCTCTGTGACTCATTATTTATTTTCCACCCGACCATATATTTAAGCCAAATTAATTAAAAGGACGCAAACACTTTTTTGTGTCCCCAGGGCATGAAAGAATTCAAGTGTGATGTCTGTGCCAGAGAATTCACCCTGTCTGCCAACCTGAAGAGACACATGTTGATCCACGCCAGCGTGAGGCCCTTCCAGTGCCATGTCTGCTTCAAGACCTTTGTCCAGAAGCAGACCCTGAAAACGCATATGATTGTCCACCTGCCGGTGAAGCCTTTCAAATGCAAGGTGGGGGAAGCAAGTGGCACCTTTCGCAAAATCACCTGGATCTCGCTGGGATGAAGCAGGGAGCGATACTCACTGTTGTACTCGTGTCTTTCAGGTATGCGGGAAGTCGTTTAACAGAATGTACAACCTCCTCGGCCACATGCATCTCCACGCTGGCAGCAAGCCCTTCAAGTGCCCTTACTGCACCAGCAAGTTCAACCTGAAGGGCAACCTGAGTCGACACATGAAAGTCAAACACGGCATCATGGACACCACGATAGATGGACACGGTGAGTGGCTTGGTGACTTTAATTAAACTCTGAATTAAAACAGATGCTATTTGAATTTGTTGATGGGTGATGTGTGGCAAATTTCCCAGTGGGACTGTTTGGGGTGAGCTTCATGTCGCATTATTGTCACTCAGTCTGTCCCTAATGCACTTTGACTCAGCATGTACTATAATCTAGTATTCGAGCATTTTGATGTTTCTGTCACTCTCTCCTCGTGTGCTCAGTAAATATAGCAGTGCCTGGATTAGACATGCCTGTCTCTATCAGTAGAGACTGATACCGAGGAGGGGCAATCTACAGGCTGTCCTAAATGTGGCCATATGTCTTTAGGAAGAGCTCCGCGTGTGTGTGTGTGTGTGGTGAAACTAGAATTATATTTGTATCCTCCTTTGTCCCTTCTTCAGAGCCCCCCCAAGAGACAGAAGGCCAGGAGGACTACGAAGAGGAGAGCTTTGAATTCAGTGAGCGAGAAAACCGGGCCAACAACACCAACACACCTGACATCTCTAAACTCTCTCAAATGGAGTATTACAGCACCTTCGGAAAGGGTGCCGGACGCTTCAACACTGCGTGAATTATTAAAAATGACCCAAAATTGAATATAGGTGTGACCTAATGAAAATAGGATTGCTTTTTGTTTTGTTTTATTTTGGTTTTTTTGCTGTTAAAGGCAAAGTGCTTGGGCTCCTCTTCAAGGACGTGAAGAAGCCTAGCAAAACTGCACATCAGTATGCACTGGAAACTAAAAAAATATATACTTTTTTAATCTAATTACATATTTTTCATCTCTAAAACATTTAAAAATAATTACAGATAAATATATTTGAAGGAAATGGACAGCCTAAAATAGGAGCAAAGGATTTAAAAATATATATATATATCTACACACATTTGTATATGTTGTGAGTTGTTTAACAACAGTTAAACATCATCTGAGCCCAATTTGAAAAGCACAAGTTTAGCTACAGGCATAGGTGCATATGTTGATGTCTCACTGCACGTCCTCATTCAGACAATCCCGGTCCCCCTCTCTGTGGTCAGCTCATGGGTTAAAGAAGGAAACAGGTGTTGCTGTTCATTTCACTTGCCAAAGCTAATAAAGTTGCAGAACTTAATGATTCACTTTGATTTAAACTGTGACAAACTGCAAAACGACTGAAAATGCCACTGGATTTGCAATCTGTGTTTTATTGTATATTATTGTACAGAATGTATCAGCCCTCTAGTACGCTGGCTGGTACTGCAATCAGTGCGTTGCACTGAGGACCACTGTGTCTACTTTTTACATTACTGCATTAACAAGCGTCACCCTGTATTGATCTCTAGTCTATGAATGTAACTGTTTATGTGGAATGTTTTAAGATGCTAATAAAAACGTGAAGAAAAACACTTTTTTTTAAAAAATGGTTGGATCCCTTTTACCAAAGAATTAGATCAAAATCTCAGAGCTACTGGCGCCATTGGATTCCTTTCCTTGCTGCTGTGTTGAGCTGGGACATTGAATTTCTAGGGGTCCAATCACAGACCTCCAGAAATTACATTCAGGTTTCCCTCCCACCCATCTGTAGATCTTTTCAAAAGATTACCACAGAGAACAGACTGTGGTGCAGCATCTCTTTCAGCAAAACCTCACCGTTTTCCCTGATCCAAGCCTTCACAGGACTGCAGCATTTTTCAAAAGCAAGCCCCGCATTTGTATTGCAGTTGTGTGGTTTTTTTGTTTTTTTAAATGGATGAATCTCAACAAGAATTGTCCTCCCAAAAAACTCGGACAGAAATATTAAGTGCCCTAGTGTGTCTACACGAGCATGCCATCCATCATGCTGTACACTGGTCTCGAGTGATGAACGACAACCTCCCAACATGTGACAGGGCCACGGACCTTGTGCAAAATGATTTGGAAATGCTCAATATATTCAGTTTCTCCAGTGTTTAGCTTTTCAAACTTGTAACCTACGAATAAGGTATCCATTTGCAATGTTGATATAATGCATTTAAAAGAAGAAGAAGAAGAAAGCTCATTTTTGAGTTTTTCAGCTGCTGTGTTCACTCCATCACTTTTTTGTGATGACACAAGTAAGACGCTCATCTTAAATGGCTTTCTGTATTAGACATTAGTGTGGAGATAATGTTGATAGAGTTGTATGTACAATGTTGTGTACCAGGCAATACTGTAAGATAATAAATTTATTTACCTTTAAAGTGGCAGAGCTCTCGTTTGTACAGACGCAAAACACAAACAGTGGTTTAAAAGATTTATTGGCAAATGTGTGTGACACAGGCTTCAGTCTTGCCCAAGGCATTACATAGTACTGAATACTTCACATTACAAAAATAAAACCCTGCAAGTAATGGGACAGACAGTAAGGGAGGCATGAGGTTCAAAGGACAATTCTCAACGATTTAAAAACCTAAGAGAACTACGTAATCCTATAGACAGTACTTTTTTCTCCTTCTGATTAAATTGCGAGTGGATTTATTGACCTTTAAGTTAAAAATGAGGTACAAAAACAGAAGAGTGACATTGCCATCTTCGTGCTTATCATATTCTTTCAAGTCCTTCACTTTCCGAGGGCCTTATCCAGATTTGTCTTGATGGCGTCGAGGAAGTCTGTAGTATTGACGTAATGCTCGTTCAGCTTGACACTGAAAAGACAGGACGCGGCACATCAGAAAAGTCAACAGAAAAACAAAAGCGTAAAAACATGCAAGCAACACAAACAAGATAATGCTGTTGGTTAGTTACACAGGGATTATTAAAATAATACATTTTACATATCATGATTAAACAGACTACAACTGAGTACTACAAGGTTGTGCCCGTTTCATTTTGCATGTAGCTTTTAGACAACAGCGTATTATATGAAGCATTCATTCAGCGGCAGATGAGAAAACCGCAATGCCTTCAAGCAAACAAATGAGTCAATGCAACAAACAGATAAGTATATACACTAAATGTGCACGAAAGCGTGGAGGAACTAGATGACAAGGCTACAGAAGTCTTGAGTAAACATTTTACAAGCTTGACATAAATCATTCTTAAGCAGATGCACTTGGAAAATCCTGCGTTACATGTGAAGTTTATTTTGTTCATTACAAATCAGAAACGTTCACTCAATTAAAACACACTTAATATTCCCTTGATTGACTTTAAAAGCCATCCTAGAAAAAATAAATAAATCTTGCTTTTTGTCAACCTTGAAAGTGAAATTTAAATTGTGTTTTTCTTTTTAAATAAGTTGCTGAAAAAGATATAGTAATGAAAACTGGCAGAGGCCTAAAACCTCGCAAATATTCCGGAAGATGAGGACAAGTTTACATAAAGTGCAGGTCAGAATGAGGGCAAAGATTAAATGCTGTCTTGGGTTTAACTTGAGGTTAAATCCACACGATTATCAATAATTAAAGATTAAAGCCATAGCGTCAAACCTTATTCATTTTCTGGCTGCCATCATAGGCTTAATGTCCCAAAACATAAAGATGCACCAAGGCCTGAATGGCAGCATCCTTCAAAATCAATGCAGCAACTGATGACTTTTTGTATGACTGATGAATCTGCAAATTCTCCTGTGAAAATTTGTGTGTTTTATAAAAATGTCATCCAGCGGTGAAAAATGGATGCCACTAGTTCTCAAAGCTCAAGATGATATCTTCAAATTATTTGATGCAATAATAAAAATAACAAGCAGCAAGTCCTTAGATGCTGAAGATGATACACGTTTGGCATTTTTGATTTAACAAAATAAAAAATGGCTACAGATTACTTTTGTTGATCAAATATTTGTTAGGGTAATCAAGACTTCCTTCAATCCTATTCCCTTGTTACATAATAAATGTAAAGGTTAAGCAGTAAACCCTTAATGTCACAAGGTTAAAGTAAAACTAGTTGATTAGATTGGTTGAGTTTAAAACGATTTATCAATTAAATGTGTTCTGCAGTGAACGTGGTAATGTTCAAATATATTACTTAATATTTCCAGTGTTCTGAAGCAAAGCAGAACTCTAGCAGCAAAAACCATCTAACAAAATGATTATTGAGTATATATACTGTGATTTCAGTAAGTCTGCAACTACACTGCAAACTAAGGTGTCAGCAGGGAAATAAACTTACTTGGACAGGCCGTGGATGCAACCTGCCAGGTCCTTGGTCATAGTACCACTCTCTACAGTCGCGACACACACCTGCTCCAGTGTCTGGGCGAACCTGCAGAAAAATGCAGACATTTATTAAAAAAGGTCACATTTCACATTAGCATGAGTAAGTTTCCTGAAATATTAAACCTCTCTTACTTTATGAGGTCAGGGTTGCCGTCAAGTTTCCCTCTGTGCTCCAGGCCTCGGGTCCAGGCAAAGATGCTGGCAATGGGGTTAGTGCTGGTTGGCCTACCCTGAAAGCAGAGATGGAGACACTGTGTGCATTAAAAACTACTAAACATATCAACTGCAGCATCAAATATTTAATAGATCTGAGCATCTGCAGACACTTGTCATTACATTCTTCACCACAAGATGGCAATATAGCTCTACAGATGACGCTGCCTATGCAAGCAGAAACTTGAGATTACTAACACAGACCCCACAGGGTTGGTGGTTACTAACCTTCTGGTGCTCACGATAGTGCCTGGTCACAGTGCCGTGGGCTGCCTCAGCCTCAATAGTCTTGCCATCAGGACAGACAAGAACTGATGTCATGAGTCCCAGAGAGCCAAAGCCTAAAACAGGAAACACACCATCTTCTTTTAGTGCAACTACCCAAAAACTGGCACGCGCCTGATATGCTTGCAGGTTTCAGTGTTTTATAACAGTGATGTTTTCCGAATATCTCACCCTGCGCAAGGATGTCGGACTGAACGTCTCCGTCATAGTTCTTGCAAGCCCACACAAAGGCTCCGGAAGACTTCAGCACCTGGGCGACCATATCGTCGATAAGCCTGTGCTCATACCAGATCTTCAGTTTGTCAAACTCTGGCTTGTAATTCCTGCAGAAGACACAACACAATAAGATTGTTTTTTCCTTTTTCTTAAAAAGAACATTAAAGTGATAAAATGGTTATAAATGTTGGACCAAATACTAATTAGATTAATACTAATTAATTTGATCTTAAATTAAATTCATTTGTTGATTTAACAATAATTGTGCAAATGACACTGGACAAATGGGTCATTGATAAATGTGCACACATAAGCAGAAAGCTAGAAGACACTCACTTTTCAAAGATATCCTGGAAGATGTCTTTAAATCTGCCGTCGTAGGCTTTAAGAATGGTGTTCTTTGTGCTCATGTACAGGGGCCACTTCTTGCCAATAGCGTACTGGAAGCAGCTGTGTGCAAAGCCTGTAATAGACTGATGAAGGGAATAAAGAAACAAACAGTTCATGACTGCTGAAGGCTTTATCAGTTGAACAGGGGCTAACAACCTTCCCCTTATCAAGTTGAAAGTCATCTGCGATGACCTCTGATGTTGTAAAAATCAAACAGACCCGTGCTGATGAAGGCAAACAAAACAGTAGCAAAGAGTTGAAACGACGATAGAGGACTGCAGAGACTGCGGTGTGCATTTGAGAGTTCAGACAATATGAGGACAATAATACACACAACCCAGATGTTAAATAACTATGGCGTAGAATTAAGCAAATCTTTTAACACCATCTGGATGTTGCAATACCAAATTTTATACAAATTCTTCTATTTTTTAAGAAACCAATGAAAAAAAAAAATATTTGAAGCCTACACCAAAGAGCAAGCAAAGTTTAAAAACCAGACCTGTACTCGCATTTGCTTACACGCCACCCTAAATAGACCCGTGTTCTAAGATATCATCCACAATAATGCTGGTATAAATTTTTACATCCAATAAAAACGTCATGTTGCGATATTGCATAACCAGTCAAGCCCAGACAGGTCTGACACGCGAGAGCCACATGTTAGCCTCCAGTAGCAATTGTGCACCTAAAAGGAGCTACTTTAACAAAGTACAGTACTTTGTTGAAATAGTAGCGTTGCTACCTTTAGGGGGAACACTCTCTTGCATATTTTACAAACGTGTTCCACTACTTGAGGGGAAAAAATCCCCAATATGATCAGTAAGGAGTAACTCGTTTCAACTCGATCAACTTACTGCAGTTGTTGTTTAACCGGTGCGTTAAGCAGGCATCTCACACTACTGCTTACATTTTTCAGGGAAAAACACTACTTCTGCTACTCGTGTGTTTATATTTGACTTGTTTCACTAACATGGTACTATAATGCTGCTTTTTTAAAGAGTCGCACTTCAAATTAGGTAGTGTGTCATCAATGACAGTAGCTCATTGAAAATGCTGCTCATTTAAGCCTACAATGCTTAATTTCAAGAACCAATCAAATGTTGTTCTATATTTTTTCTCTGTAACATTAGAAAAATTGCTATTGGACACTTTCTTAAAATCTAGTGACATTATTGAGGTTATATTGCCTCCAATTTGAAACACCGTCAGCTGTTCTTTTCACTATATGAAAATGTCCATGTATTTACATTGTTTACCTTTTATATTATATTCTTAAAAATAATTAAAGGTTCTCATTTATATGTATATGTTTTAAATGTTCCTTTTAGAACTTCTGGGCAAATGTTTAAGAATGTAAAAATATTAAAATGGTAAACATTTCAGTAATATAAAACACTTTACAGGCCAAACATATAATATTGCTTTATAACACCAAATGTAAACATTTGTAAACATGTATTTTAAAGTTTATGGTATAGCAGTATTTCTAATATTTTGAACATTTGATGGTTCTACTCTTTCTTTGCATGTCCCCGTGGTTCTCACGTAGGTGTTAGAAGAAGTTCATAGTGTTTAAGCCCATTGTGGAGACCGATGTGCTGTATAATTTACAAAAATACAGTTTCCAGGTCCGTGCAAGAAGGTTCAAAACCACATTCATGTAACAGAGGCCTTTTTCTAGGAACAAGCTCTTTCCTTTGTCCTTCTTCAGTTTGGACCTTCCTAGTTCTGTCACAACTTCACTCGCCCTGCTGGTATTCACATTTCTGCCTGAACCCATGTGTAAGATTGCAATTGGTCACCCAAAATATTAAAAAAAAATATTGCCATAAGCAGTACATTTTGCTAACTAAAAGAGCATAATATGACATTTTATTTTGCCACATAAATCTAATATTTTATAGCTCCAATTTAAATTTCCTGCTCAGTCAAACTGTACTGTTTATAGAAAATCTCAGGGCACAACGTTTGGTAGCCCCTGGAATTAACAGCAATGTTTCATTAACAGGCAGGAATTCATTAAGACCAAGATCTTACTCACATGAAGAAGCTTTTCTCTTTTGTTACTAGCTATGGACACTTGATCTGTTAAAGTTGTTTGTTGTTGTTGTTGATGATTATTTAGCCACACTGGCACGAGTCGGCTGGGTCATTTTTCAAGGTAAATGCAGGAACTGTTGTTTATTGTGAATTTCTTAAACACACAACAGGGTACTACTACTGTAAATATTAGCCAGTGGAAAACAGCCCTCAACAAACACACATAAATAGAAACAAATGTGGGCTCGTACCGACAGGCCGACTACAGTTTTGTTGTGATTTTCTAAGAATTTAAACAACAAAAACAACCAAAATCTGCATGTTTTCTTTAAGTAGAAGTATCTGCTAACCTCATCTGTGTTGTACATGCCCATTCCACAGCCACCCGCAGGGAAGTCAAAGACCTCCCATTCCTTGTTTGAACTGCCATCAGCAGGTGAGAAGATTATCTTGAATTTGCCGGGCTGGTCGACAACAAAGTCTGTTGCTCTGTACTGTAGAAGAAACACAGAAAGTTAGACAGAAAGATATTTACTACTTCTGGCTCAAAATGTGGGAAAAACAAATAAACAAAATCAAGCCCCACCTGATCACCGAAGGCGTGTCTGCCAATGGTAATGGGCTGTGTCCAGCCAGGAACAAGCCGGGGAATGTTCTTGCAGATGATTGGCTCACGGAAGACTGTGCCGCCCAGGATGTTCCTGATGGTGCCGTTGGGACTCTTCCACATCTTCTTCAGGCTAAACTCTTTATATAAAAAACAAACAAAAATTATAGGTAAGTCAATCATTCACGCATGTGCAGTGTTGGTGAACACCTATTTAGCTTTGCAGTTTACAAGATCATAGCTGCATTCATATGGGGAAAACACCTGTTGCTACCTTTTTACAATGGGTACTTGTGGAAAACATGCATTAATAAACTATTTAACTGAATTTGTAGCCATCCTGTAGGGGATGATTTTTCTTTTTAATTTTATTAATCCTCTAAAAGGCATACAGGTATACAAAGTGAAACAGGAGATGCTTGACATTTTAGTCTGTGAAGGCTTTTTTTTTTTTTTTTCAAAGCAATCTGCCTTCTGTCAAAGGAAGGTTTTAATAATTCAACGGCTTTAAAATTAATCACTTAACGTGCCTTATTAAACAACGTGTGCCCATGCACACTGCTTTTAATCTATATCTACTAAGCCCAAAATTGCCACTTTAAAAAGTCATCGACACAGAATTGTATTGTCAATGCATTATACACTAATACCACGTAAATGTGTTTTTGTACACAGAAAGCTATGGGGGCAGTATCACCTATATCGTCTGCCAAGACTGCACTCAATGCTAACGAAGGAGAATGCAGTGGAACGGCAAAAAACAGGGACAGAAAATGGAAATGGAGATTTTTATTTTTTTTTGAACGTGAAAGCATTTCACAGAAAACAAATAAAGTGCAAAGTTTAGCTTTCCTTCCACGACAGCACAACTGCAGTGCACGAGCATTTAGAGCGCCGGCACCCTAGAGCTGTTACATTAACACTGAATGGATCAGTTTTAGGGTGTTAAGTGCGTTGCGTTGATACCTTATTTTAATGTTTGTTCAGTAATGCTTATGTTAGCTTACCTGTCGGAAACTCCTCAGGATGACGCTTGCTAAGCAAACACCGTTTCAGTTTTGTTAGCTAATGAGTGAAATGAGTAAACCATTAAATAAGAGTATCTACACTGTCTTCTAGTCCCCCCCACCCGCGTTATATTAGGGTTTATTCCGAGTACTAAACCTCTTCCACTAATGTTAGATTTTTAATCTGTGGGTTGGAGCATATCAATAATTAATTATTTACTTAGTCATTTATTATTTAATTACTTAAACTTTTTGATTGTCATTGAACACAACACCATCTAAGAAACAATGATATAGAACCAAATTTGTGATTAGTAATTCTGCTTTGTTCTGTTTTACTAGTATTACGGCATACAGATGAGTTTGTGCTGTAAAGACGCTCATGCGCCTCTCAAATGGCTTAAGTCATGACAGAGAGCATCTTTAGCATTGTTATGAACAGCTGATAACATATTCTCAAAGATAAGAGCAAGCTTCACTCCAGAGCATGTCCACTGCAATCATGAATTCATGAACTGAACCATCTGTAAACTTTTTTTTGGACTGGGAAAAAAAATCTTTTTGATTTCATTTGAAGCTTTATTTGAACTTAGACCTCAGCCAACTTTGCTTTCCTACTATCACATTGTTTTTTGTTTAAAATACTACTAGCACAAATACTATTATTTAATAAAATTACTTGATATTTTTTATTTATTTCATTTTTATTTTGACAGTCTTATTGAGTGTCAAAATGTCAGTCTGCCCCAGGGCAGCTGTGGCTACAACCGTAGCTGCTTCCACCAGTGTGTGAATGTGAGAGTGAATGAATAGTGGCATTGTAAAGCGCTTTGGGTGCCTTGAAAAGCGCTATATAAATCCAATCCATTATTATGTTAAAAACATATCTAATTATTAGGGGTGCAACAATACTCGTATCGAGATTGAACGTTCGATACAGTGCTTTCGGTTTGGTACGCATATGTATCGAACAATACAGAATTTTTAATTTACTTTATCAACTTTCCTTCTGACGATGCTGTCTGTGTTGAGAGCTCAGTGGATCTGCGTTCGACTACTCCGCCTAGGCTGCACTGTCGAGCGCAGATCCACTGAGCGCAGCGCAAGCTAGTGAGACAGAAGCTAAGCTCGTTGCAACATGGCAAATTGAACCTCCCCCACCCTCATTCAGATCTGGCCTTTGGAACTATTTTGGTCTTCATGTGAAGTATGACCCTGAAGGTAAGCGTGTCATGGTCAAAAGTAAAACAGTATGTCGAATGTGCCACGCAATGCTCAATTACATGGGTGGGAACTACTGCGTTAGCGCAGTTTGCTCGTTAACGTGTTGACACAGTCCAGCCCCACGCACGGGGCGATCCGCGGTAGCTCGTTAACGGAGATTTGCCATGTCTTGGCGTTAACGTCATTTCAGATTAACGCTGACAGCACTAGTGGGAACACAATGAATATGACTGCACATTTACGCTGACATCATCCTAGTGCAAAGACAAGTGGAAGCAGACAAAAACAACAAGCATGCATGCTACAAACTTTACCCACGTCATTTTTAGACAGCCGTTAGCACATGATTCTCCTTATGGCGACCTGATATGTTTAATATGCTGCTGAGAATATAGCCCAGAAGAAGAGTATAGTATAGCTTTTATATTGGAAAGAGCCATTTCTCTGTAATAAACTCTCTTTTCCAAAGATGAGTGATTTCTTGATCAGATAGTTCAGTTGTTGTTTCAGCAACATTAAATTTAAAAACTTTTTAATTTGTCATTTTAATAAATGATAAATTAAAAAAGCATGAACATTTTTTTGTATTGAAAACAATATCGAACCGTGACACCAAAGTATGGAACCAAACCTTGAATTTTGTGTATCATTGCACCCCTACTAATTACTACAACAAACAATTGTTGACTAATCGAAGAAAAATTGGCAGATTAATCGACTACAAAATAATCTTGAGTTGCAGCCCTACAGCGCTGTATTCAAAAATATGCAGAATTAATGTAGCAATCACTTTGAGAGAATGAAAATCTTAAGTCTAAAGTGCTCTGAAACTAGAAATTAATAATTGGCGATTAAAGATTTGGTAAAGACCTTCAACTCTGGCTTCGTCAGGTGTGATGGTGGCACACTTAACCGCCACGCTGTACTTCTTGGTAGCCAGGGCGGAGTCGATGGTGACCTGGTCATCAGTCTGGTCACGGTATGGCAGACCCAGGTCGAAGTACTTCAGCTCAACATCAACATTGGTCAGGATGAGCTAAACAATCAAAAATTACAATTAATTAATTAAAAGGCCCCCCCAAAAAAGGTACCAACAATGCAAAACCAGGTACGGACAGAGTAATGTCTGAACAGAAATGCAGCCTTGCAAATGTGTCACAAAAGATCTTACCACCTGCTTGTAAACACTGATGCATAACAGATACTGTTATAACAATACTGCATTAGTGTACTGTACTGTAAAGTGATGCATTAGGTCAGGGGTCGGCAACCTGCGGCTCCGGAGACGCAGTATTTAGCTGAAGTGTGTTTTATTTATGTTAGTTCTTTTTTTCTTTTTAAAAAACAAAACAAAACAAAACTTGTAGTTCTAAATTGGAAGATTGTGATATTGAAATATAGAAATAAAATTATATTTTATTTTTTTTTTCCATTGCTCAAAATAAGCGTCACACTCGCGGAAGCCGGTGTACCCGCTGAAACGCCGTGCATTTCAGGTAGGCCAAATATGGATCTTCAGATCCACATTATGTCAGCAGGTATTCTCCTCCGTGAACTATGTTAAAAATAAACACCGCTCACGCCTCACAGATGACAGCTTACAGTCCTGCGTAAAGATGAAAGTAACTTCGTACAGCCCCGATTTGCAGACGCTGTGCTCATATGGGATATGCGCAGAGGTTCAGGAGCAGAAGTCCCATTGTAAACATATCACGGCAGACCCGACGAGGTTACCATGAACATGCTTTTCAGCATCTCTTTATTGACCACTTTTCACACACGGTTGCTGTAGCTCACAGCCCGACATATACCAACAACAGCAGAGATAGCGCAGACGTTAAGGTGTCGAGGCGTGATTGTGGGTGCCGCTCAGGTGCTTCCGCCTCCCCTGCAGCGGCGCTGCAGACCACGCCCCGCCACACACATTAACCTGGTAAAATACATATTTAGGCAGAATTTTGCAAATATCTACTTTTCATTTTTTAGCAACATAGTGCTTTTTTTTTTTCCAATTATTTTTTAAAAGTCAGGTCAAGGCTCCAAAAGCCCAAAAGCGATATAAGGGTGGCAGCTCACAACAGTTTTTGTTTGCTACATGGATCATTTTAGTTCAGATTGGTGTCTTTCCTTTTGTTATATTTCTTTAAGAGTTCAAAATGTGTTAATTACATAAATAAAATGTAATTTTCTCATTAGCACTTCATGGATTTCATAACTAACACACCTTAGTTGTTCACACAAAGCATAAAAGGTAAAAAACGATATATACAGTGTTATCTTCATTTTAGAGGTCAAAAAGTATTTGCGGCTCCCAGAGTTTTCTTTTGAGTGGAAACCAGGTCCAAATGGCTCTTTGGGTGTTAAAGGTTGCTGACCCCTGCATTAGGTGTTCAAGACTTCAAAATTTTCAGACCACTAAAAGCATATAGAAGTTAGAGGTGGGAATCACGAGGTACTCCACAATACGATATCGCAATACTTCACTCACAATATGATAGTGATGTTTAACATTTTGCAATATGCCAAATATTGTGGAATGTTAAAAATCACAAAGTATTACAACAACATATCAAAGTTAAACATTGTCAGTATCAGTTTTATCCAATAAGATTATATCAGTTATTTTTTTCCTGCAAAATGAGATCATCAAGCACACCAACACTGTCACTAAAACCTGCAAAATGCAAAATAAGAAAGAGTCAGTCTGCCATCAATCTATAACTGAATGGGGTCAAGTTTCTGATAATACAGCAGCTAATTGTAAATATACAGCTAATACCGTGAAAACTGCAATTAACTGTAAATAACTATTCACCAGTAAAATCACCAGGCAGCCACCAATTTATTTATTTTTTATAGAAGCAAGGAGTTTGCTCATGTGACTGAGCCATTGCACTGATTTAGAAGGTAGCTTTGTCAAGCAAAGCGTGCCCAGTGTTGAATGGGTTTTCAGTTGAGCCAATTAAATGCAAGTTTGGTCAGCTAACATTGTGTCAGGGTGGTGCTGCATGAGATGAGCCCGCTTGTTTTGTAGTCTTGCCAGAGTATTTTAATTTAGTCAATAAAATATAAATCTTATCAAGTATGAAATATCAATTTGGTGCCCCTGTAGCAATACAATATTGTCTCAAAAAAAGCAATATCACGCTGTATCAATTCCCCAAGCTTAATTGAAATTATTATGTTCCAGGGTGTGTTTGTTTTCTCTAGATAGTGAAAACTGCTGTACAAACATAGCCCTGTTTGCTATATTAATAAAGTGATCAGAATGAAATCAGCAAACTATCAGGCAGCCTTAAGAACATATTTAACGTGGAAATCATCCAGGTTACTTAACAGAAAAGATTCTTAGAATCTTAGAAAGAACCCATTAAAAAATTAAAAAAAAAAAAAAAGATAGGCTTGGGAGCCAGTAAGTGGAAGCATCATCATATAACGGGCTCCTATCACAAGGTTTTACAGCCTCCTCCAGAGTAAATAGACGCAGACACCTGGCATATTGACAACCGACATAAACACCAGACTGCCAGGCTCCACTCCCTATAGTTAAAGTGTAGACAGACTTGTTGGTCCTAACATAGCTAGGATTATGCATTTGAATTGAAGAAGACAGAATTCAGATTTCTAGTGGCGATATTTTACACACTGAACCAACAACAATTTTCTGTCATAGGATCAACACATGGATCCGGAGGGCAAAACACTGTTACAACACACCAGCCAATCGTGGACATGCCAGAGAACTAAAGCACAATCCTATAAAATTTCCATCAATTTCTAGCCATGGGTATTTAGAGCACCTTCCAAAAAAAAGAAATATATGCGGACAAACTGCAAGTTGTGGGAAACTGTAATTCATATTCAGAGATGCATACAGTTAAATTCACTTTAAACCTGGACGGGTCGTTTGTGCTGCTGTGTTGGAGGTTAATGATATTGTCAGAGCAAAGGTGAGGGCAAATAAGCCAATGTTTGCTGACAAACGTCAATCTTTGAGTCATTAGCTTCAGGGCTGCTGTAGTTATCTTTCAGTGACAGCAGCAAAGAAATCTGTGACATTCTGGTTAGCTAAGATAAACAATATTTAATGGCATTAATATATATCTCATAACTTGAATCAAATGGCAGGTAAACCTGTCCTGTAGCTAACATCAACTACAATTAACAACCTGGGGTGCTGTTGATGAAGGTGGATTTGGTGTGGCTGACTGCATGCATGTATGGCATGGTGAGACAAGGTTTGCTTGCAAGCATTGCCATTCACATGAGCAACTACCCATCAGTTTGGCTACACAAATGCAGTAAAACTGAGTCGCATTAACCCTGGTTTTGCAATCCAGACAGATATTTCTGCAAGTATGTGACATCTTTTAGAAACTATGAATAGAATTGGCTTTGATTGGACCAAACAGCCAATTAACTGTCATATTCAGCACCCCATCAAAATCTTAAAAGACAACTTGACAAGCAAGCGAGCGTTGTGTAAACAGCCAGAAATGTTCTGCCCCGAAGATATTTTTTCACCAGCATTTTAAAGATCCCCTAGCCTGTTTCACAAAGACCTGAGTTTTAATTTGCATGACTTTAGGGAATAATTAAATGTACCATTTTCCCTTTGAGAGTACCTAAAAAACCCATAAAATGTACTTTGGGATCACTGATTGTTAACAAGACAAAACTGCTCATCAGCTGTCAAAAACATTCAATGATTGAACTTCATGCTATTCTGCGTTTTCTTCCTGAGCCAACAACATCTGCTCTCTCTGGAGAAAATCAGCCACTGAATTACCAAAGCCCCTCCCCAACACACATACATAATCCTCTACATAACACTTCCCACACAGCCACCTGCCAGCCTGCCAGTCAGGCTGCATGGGCTCAGTTTTCCCCCTTCAACCTTGGATGCCACTTTATCACCTTCTCTTTAATGAACTCCCAGATGATCCTGGTCATCTCGTCTCCGTCCATCTCCACCACTGGGTTCGCCACTTTGATGCGTTTGTCGGCATCTGTCAAAAATAAAACGTGAAGTACAAAAAACATGAGACTGCTGTGTGCCAATCATAGAATAAATGCATTAATTAAGGGGAAAAAAGAAAAGGAAATGAATTATGCTCAAGAGGATGAAAACCCGTCTGGTCAGACCAACATTTAAAAATTTAATGTTTAATCCTAAATGTGTTTAAAAGCTACAAAAAGCTGAAATCAATTTGGACCCAAGGCTATTTCTATTTTGCATCCACAAGAGCAGACTCCTCGCACCAACCACAGCTCAAATTTCCATCCAAAACATGCATGAAGAGAGTCCCTGGATCTGGAAGGATGAAATCTCTCATTTGTGCTTATTTAGATTTGGTATGTTATGTTGAAGGTTATTTCTAAATATCCATGGCTCCAGATTTATACTGACTCTAAAATCAACTCCCTTCTAAACTGGGCCAAGTGAACCACAAAAAGGAACTTTTTTTTTTTAAGTTAAAAATGTAACTGGCAATTTCTGGCAAGAAAACTTATAGAAAATCTTTGCATGTAACAGAGTGTGAATCTAAACTGTTTATTTTAAACTAGAGCATATGGTTCGGTGTATCTTTTGGATCGATGAGATTTTTTAGTTTAATGTTTAGTTTGCTATATAGATAATATATAAAGATTATGTAGGAAGTCATCCAGGAGCCTGGTTCTGCTGGAGGTTTCTTCCTGTTAAAAGGGAGGTTTCCCTTCCCACTGTTGTCAAGTGCTTGCTCAAAGGGCGTCATTTGATTCTTGGAGTTTTCTCGCATTATTGTAGCATCATTACCTTATGATATAAAGCGCCTTAGGGCGACTACTGTGATTTGGGGCTATGTAAATAAAACAAAATTACTGAAAAATTTGGACATTTTATTTTCTATGAGCTAATCACTACAGCTCCATTCAATACTTCTTGACACATCCTTGTTTGTAGTTAGCATGAATAGCCAACTGACCACACGGTAAATAGCCATTTTAGAGAAACACCACTTCAATAAAAGACCAAATATTATTGATTAGAGCAAGTTTTGCTTTACTCTAAAGCCATTCTTTATTTTGAGAAATGCATATGTTCTTACAGGTAAAAAATAATAATTTATTTGTAGGTTTTCTTAAAACCATCAAACCTCATTAGAAAACAAAGTGCTTTATTTTTACACTGACTTTTTAAGACTGTCTCTTTACTTCTTTTCTGTCCACTAGGACTGATATGGATTAGTATGTTTAATCATATCTCCTCTCAGCCTACTCAGTGTGCGAGTGCTGCCAGCAGGAACATTTCAGTGAATAGGAAAATACAGGGGGGAGGTGCAGAGAATCAAGTGACTCAAATTTCCCAAGCCAAGCTTATGCTCCCCCACTGCCCTAAGAGTAATTCAAGTAAACACAAGGTGTCCTATGGAAACAGGGTACAGCCAACATTTTTAAGAGTGGAAGATATTATATCCATTTAAAACTCAAGCATTAGTCTGAGACTGAAGACATCTGATGTAGCTGGGATTTTGAAGCCATGGTAGCACCTGTCAAAACAGCCTCTGCTCTTATCCTCCGCACCCTGCTGACTACAGAAACATGGCGACCGTGCACTGAAAATGACCTCTAAGGAAGAACAGTTGTGGCTTTGTGTTATGTTACAACTATGTTTATAGGATAGCATATTACACAGACAGAAACGAATGCAATGTCTGTAAAAGAATGGTGAAAAAGTGATTATGTTCTGCTAACTTGCTGTTGTTTTGGCTCTGACACACAACTGTATCACACAATCCTTAACCTATTGGAAATTGAAGAAGGAAATATGTTCAGTTTTGGCACATAACAAAGGAAACTAGGATGATGACTTGTCAGCAGTTTTATTTTAAAACAAATCCATCAATATGACTTCGGTTACTTCCCAACAATAAACTGGCAGCGATGTTAAAACGAACAGAAAAGCTTTTTATGGATTTCCAAGTTCTGTTTGAAAATTGCATGCCGGAAATTACTTTTACAGCAATTTGAGCTGAAACAGTCTGCTGGCAAAATAAACAAGCTATTGCAATAAATCACTTAAGTGATTCTTTCAGAAAAATGGGGAAAACTATAGGCTGTATATGAGAAAGAGCTGCTTTCTTTCCAAGAGACAGAGGGCACAGTCAAGTAATCTGATGTCTTAATGGTTGGTTAGGAAATTGCAAATAATTTAACCATTTTCTCACATTTCATAAGCAAATCAAGATTTGATTTTTTTTTAAAAATCAATTCCATAACAGACTTTGCCCTCCTCCATCTGCTTTTGGAAGAGTACAGACTCTTCCAGCGTTGTTTCGTTAACACATTAACTACTGTCAGGCATAATTTCTGACTTGTTCAACCTAAAACTGCAATATCAAGACTTTACTCTCACAATGCGGAGGGAGGGGAGCCCAGGAGAGAGCTGAGCAGGTTATGTAACTTATGAGCGTATCAACAAACTGGAGGCTGAAGGGCGAGCTGAAGCACAGTCATGTGGGCCTGCATGCCACATCACTCGCGCATGCATCGGGGACAGATCTGCAGGATTTGTTCGACCACTTGTAGCTAAAGTCAAAGGCAGGTGTTTGGAGAAATATGCAACCAAGATAATCATTTGAAAACGTGCACAGTGACTTGGCTCTTCTGTCGATTCAAAATAAGCACATAAGGCTTTTTTAATGCTAAAAATGCACTTGAGAAGGCTCAGAGTTTTTTTTTTATTATTTCTCTTTCTTGAAGGACAAAGAAATCAGTTGGAGAAGAATTTGTTTACAGGTGATAAAAGAAATCTTTAAACTGTGACTTTGAACCAGAAGACGTTCAATAGTGGAAAGGAGGGAAACAATAAGACTAATGACCTCACCTAGCCTGCAGTGTGGGACTGGAGTATTTAGAGCTTTTAAATACCCTTCATTTTTAGCACAGTGTACTAATTTTAAATTGAACTGTGAGGTGCCTTGTGGAAATTACGGTCAAGCAGTCAAGGACAATCCAAAATGATGTGTGTCTTAAGGAAATCAACAGAATAAGCATTGATTAGGTGTCCCGCCTGGTTAACTTTCAACACAGTAGGACAAGCCTTAGCCCACATCAAGTTTTAATCCAATACTTGGAAAAGGCATTTACGAGGCTCGGGTAATGAACTTTTCATTCACTATCACGATAGTAAACAGTGGTCAATGCAAAAGCTTTGAAGCTTACAAATAAAGCAGCATTACACGGGATTGTGAAATTCAAATCAAGTTTAACGACATGTTGGGTCAGCTTTATAAGAGCTGTTAAAATTTTTAAAAAGTGCATACCAGCAAAGAGGTGCTACTAAACCACAATGCAACTTGTGGCTGGAACAAAAGAAACCAATCAACACTGTCAATCTTCCACTTTTAGTGTGTCACGCAGGTTTTACACCTCGGAAAAACGAAACACGATTCTATCATACTGTGGAAGTGTTATCAAATCATGCGATCACTTTATAAGAATCCTCGTGATAAAGAGCGTTTGGAGGCGTTGCTGTAACAAACAGTCCTGGGGTATGATCCCTAACCACCATCAAAGAGGTACATGCCGGTGATTCAATCGGATCTGAGCCACAGCGTCCTTCAGCTGACCCACTATTTTATGAACGGTAGCTGGTCATGCTAGTGCGTTTTTGTTCTTTTATCTTATACATCTTATAATTTCAGCCGCATTTAATCTGGGATTGCTGCAGAGCGCACGTCATAAAACAGGATTCCTCTCCGAATCGCAAAAACACAAATCCATTCAGCCTGATCTCCCTTTTTATTTATTTTTAGAGTCTTGTTTGTTAACATTTAGAGGGAACATAAAAGTAACAAGCCGCACAGTGTTTTACAGTCTAAATAGCAGGGTGAGATGTGGTCTTTATGAGCAGCAGCCTGGATGCAACCCAGATGAGAAGCGTAATGTAGGACAGAGAGCGCCATACGGCAGCAGCGGCGGCAGCCATTGCTCTCCATAGCGGAGACTCGTATGCGGTAACTGACCTTGGGAAAAGTTTCACCCAAGTAAATCATGCACTGACGATCTCACGGCTGACGGGCAGCTCATCCTTTTGGACAACAGAATTTAACCGGGTTCCTCTCGTGGTTATTTTATTACCCACCTCAGAGATTAGCAGCTTTGGAAAAATAAAATAAAATAAATCCGCAAACACGGCTAAAAACGGAAGATTCGCTTAATTCATCAACTGTCAGCTTTTGCACTGCACCGCCACTTTTATTATGAATCTTATATTCTAGGTCAGAGTAGAAGGTATGTAAGCCTGCCAGGGTTTATCCGTTTTAATTCATTCGAGTCCGCATATCTTTACATTGTCCTCCACGGTTCCTCAAAGTTTGAATGGAGGAAGACAAAGACGGGTCGTCTCGCTGAGGCTGCACTCATCTTTTTTTCGACGTTTACATTTTTTATCATTAAACAGCCTCCGTTAACTCAAACATGTTAACGGCCATTTAACGGTCGTGGGCATTTAAAGTATCGGTGCCCTGCGCTCAGGAAACCATTAAAGGTATTAACCGCATCCTACTTGGCTAGCAGCACAGTCAGCTAGCACGGCTACGTTAGCTCCGTAAGAATAGCCGGCTAACCTGATATCGGCTTTTTCTATGTACGCTGACATTGCATTAGCTCACCTAAATGCAACCAGAGCTACATGTTTTGCTTTGTTTTTTTTTTAAAGAGGCCACGTTAACACCAGGCCAGGTCAAGCTGCAGTTAACGGTCAACATAATGATGCTCGGGATGAACCGGCTATCTCTCCACTTACAGTTTCTTTGTTGCAAAGTCTGACAATTTGCAGCCGGCGCAAGCACCGCCGGGTTTCTGGAAAAAGCAGCTCCAGCAGATCTCGAAAGGGAGCTGAGGACTTTCAAGTATCCAGCCATGTCTTCCCGGGACCGAAAACACTTTGCGGTGAACGCTCGACGAAACACAGAGCTAAAGAGGGGGGCAAACGCTCCGCGGCTCGCTGCAATATAGTCACAAGCAGCAGCAGCACCGCCCTTCTCCCCTCCCCGGCGGGAGACGCTGAGTGCTACGTCAGAGTCACACATACCCAGAGGAGGGACCGCAACAAAACGGCGGTTAAACACCACAGAGGCTCGTTATAGAGACCGGATAACCCCGACTGAATCAAGGTGAACTACGGGGTAATCCACACAAAGGTCACAGCCTGCAAGCAAGATAAATATTGAGTATATGCGGGCTTTCTTTTCTGTACAAACCATAATAACCCAAACAAAGTCATCAGGCTCATTTACTCAAAGCTTAATGCGGAGTTTAAAAGTTTTTTACAGTTGTTACAAAATAGTTCCAATCTAATGGTCATTGTAGAAATATTACCTGTTTGTTTTCTAAATATATTAAATTAATTTCTGAAGCTCTGCGCATTTACAGTCACCCAATATTCATTAAGATCTAGCTAATGTAGGCCTGTAATTTATTATGTAGAATACATGCTGGATCATATCTTCATATTAGAGGAAACCCACTGAAATAATCAGCAACAATGTAATGTCCTAATAACTAAATCAGAATAAATCTGCTTGGTTTTAAGGCAAAAGTACTACGTCATTAACACAAATCGCAATGACTGAGATATATAATGCTTTAAACAAACTCAATCATAACAGATTTATCTTTGATATTTTCTATTTGACAATTTTCTTGACAAATCATTGGTAATTTAGCAGTCACGACATAAGGTAAAAACACAGTCATTATGAAAATTTATTAAGGTCCTGATTTGTCTCCAGGATGGGTACAGGAAAGATACATTCCACAATGTCTCAGCAGAGGGCCCTCTAATTTTAGCAGGGGAAGGTTACCATACTCGGAGATAGGTCTGCAGAGGAGTCACATGACGGGCTTAGTAGTGAGCCAGTAAAAGAGACAGCCAGGTCACCTCTAAAGTGCTCTTCAGATTATAGCAGGCCTCCGCTGGTTGAAAAAACCTCTAAAGCCTTAACAATAATGTATTTACCCAAGCAGCATGGCTTAAACTGTGTGTAATAACAATGTCGAGAAGGTCAGTGCAATAAGAATGTCATTCAGTCGTCCCTGAAATACAAAACTTTGACCTGCATATTCAATGAGAGGCTGCAATAAAGAGCATGGTCACTGCAGTCAGGTGGCTGTTAGCTAATCCTCTCACTTTATACAGCCACTTCAGAACACCTCTAGGTTTTCACATGTACTTTGTGGCCTGTGCTTCCCCGATTTACAGACACTCCGCAGCTCTCCACAGTGAAAACATTTACTCTCAGGTGTCACAAGAACTACAAGGTCAAATCTCTCTATATTGTCCCTGTCTAGACTCATTGTGTTATGCTTTAAAGTTCAGAGAAAGCACGCCTTATTGATCTGACACAGTAAAATTTTATTCCAGAGTCAGTTGCTCCACTGCAGCTCTGATTAGGCTTTAATTGAGATCTGATAGTGTAGGCTGATGCTGTTATTACTGTCATCGGGGTGCTTCTGGTGGGTTTCCTCTTTTGTCTGCTCACTCAACAGCACAGACAGTTCTTAATGTGCTCGTAGGAGTTTGGGATATCATGTGATTCTTAGGTGTTTTATATAGCTTCAAAACACGTCTTGTTGTGCTTGACTGGCAACTGTGACTAAAACAGAAATGAAATATAGGCCTAGTTTAAGGGCTAATGTGATGTATGTGTCTCATCTGCTAGAATCACGTAAAAATACACCAAGACAGCGTTGATGAGCCTACAGCGACATCTGCTGTACAATTTATGAGTATTCCTTGTAGATGATAGATTTGTCTGTTTATTAAGCTTAAATCACAAGTGCTTTATTGCATACCAGCTGTGCTTCACTGCATAATAACTGCACATATTATATCTTGAGCCCAGCATACATTGACCTTGCATATTTTATGAGTTGATGATACCTAAATAAAGCTGAAATGGAAATGCAGCTTTAAGAGATGCAGTTGGCTTTATTTTAGAACAAAAATGTATTTTGTAAAAACAAAACAAAACAAAAAACAGCTGACATTCAGTGTAAAAAAACATCTTATTTACACCTTATTTATTTTTATTTGATTATTAAATTTTATTACTGCCATAGAAAGATGTGGATCATCATGTCTGATTTACACCCTTTTTGATTTTTACACCCTTTCAGGAAAGAGACTCCATGGACTATGATATTCACAAATGACACTGAGAAAAAGAAATAAAGTTCAAGTAAGACATAATACATGCGTGTGAATGAGAGGCAGACGGGTGGAAAGGTATAGATGCAAGGAGCAGAAGTAGTGAAAGTAGATGAGTTTAACTACCTGGTGTGGCAGTGGACAGTGCACAAGAGAGGTGAAGAAGAGAGTGTGGGCAGGGTGGGTGTCGGTGGAGACAAGTGTCTGAGGGGATGTGAGAGAGAAAGATAGCAGCAAGATTGAAGAGGATGTTTAACAGCCTGTTATGATACAGATATGTAGAAGGTTGGTGTCAAAGGAGGATGCTGGCAGGGTGAGATGGAGGCAGATGATCCACTGTGGTGACCTCTAGAGGGAGCAGATGAAACGAGAAGATGGAAAGTTGTGAGATGATAATAGTTTCAGCAAAGATGTTTTTACTAAATCCTAAAGATACCACTACAGTTTGATTTGATTGCATTTTGTTATATTGGAGTTTGTTTGTTTTTAGTTTAATAGCATTGAACTTTTTCAGATTTGTTAAAAATCTAAAAAAAAAAAAAAAGTTCTAAAATAGCCAAAATGTACTTTACTAGCTGCTTTCTTTGGCAATAGCTTTTAAAAAATTGCTTAAAAATATTATTAACACTATTGACAAAAATGAACCAATAGGATTCCCGTGTAGGGCGGCGATGGGCGGTACTTCCTGGGCAAAGGCTCCGCTTGTTATGTAGCTGTTATTGACGCGGTTTACTTTGTAGCAGGCAGTAAGGTCTCCCTTGCAGGAAAGTTCGCCGGCGTTTCTCCAACCGGACTTTAAGAGAAGCAGATTCATAAACAGTAACAGGGTCAGCAGGGACAATGCGGACCTCCTCGGCTGCACGCTCATTTGTTTCCCAGTATCCTAAAACTACTGCATTGGTCACAGTAGCAGGTATGAAGTGACCCGACGCAGGCTCTTTTTCACAAAAGCAGGTGTTGTGTGTTAAAAGAAAAACAAAGTAACTCATATAATAGCTAATCACTGATTTACATTAATGGTCTGATCATACGTGTAGAGACTGTAAACAGCACACGGATGGCTGTCTTAGCTCATGCTCTTTTACAGACTCTGTGACGTTTACTTGACGTTGCATAAGCACGTAGGCCTTTTGCGCACGGACCCACGTGCTCGTTAAAATGACAAGTGCCTTTGATTTTGCATCACGTTTATAAGAATATAGTTAAAGTGGATTTGTTAAGCTACAGCTTATTAACATCTTAACTAAATATTCACTAACACACTGTTCTAGGTGTGCCTGGTGCTTTACAGTGCAGTTTGAATGAGCTTTCACACGTTTGATATGCCTATATTGTTTATATTTGTTTTTTAGGTGGTTTGCTAGCTTGTTTTATTTATTACAAAAAAAGGTAGGGAACCTGATATTTTCACGGTCACGGTCTGCCATCATAGCTTTATAGTTACTAATTTGTTTTTATTTTTTATTTCGTTTTGACTTTTGCTTTTAATTCTGTTTTATTTCAGTTCGTTTCCAGTAGGTTTGCTCATTTCAGTTTAGTTTGTAAATGCTTCAAATTAATAACATAGGTGCATCTACTAAATACCTTGGATGAGTTTAAATCTCAGTGAACTCAACCTAAAGGTTAGCGGTCTAGTTTTCTGAAAATGTTATTAATTTGAGAAGGAAGTCACCTAGGATTCTCAAATTGATGCTATAGGTGTGTCTACTGGTTTGCCGGTATTTTTATTGTTTGAAAGTGTTGACTTTTATTTGAGTTTTTATTAGTTTCATTTTATGAAGGACATATCTTTAAGACAAGATTTAGACAATTCAGCTCATTTATTACCATTAAAAAGCATCACTTCTTGAAGACAGTGGACTCACAATCTTATAAACATCATCAAGTAAGCCTAGTGATAACATATTTTTACCAAACTTACAAAGACTAAAATGAGGATATTTCCTCTGTTTTTGCAGTTTGGTTAGTTTAGTTTTCCATGTTCACAAAATAGTTTCAGCATTTTTTTCAAAAGCTTGTTTTTACTATTATTTAACTAAAATGTTTTCCCACATCGTGTTTTAGCTTTCCGTTTAGTTTTGGGGCCCCCGTCATAATACCTAACATCACAGATACACTGCCAAAAACCAATCAAGACAGAAAAGAGAAAGAAGAAAATTTATTATTTAAAAAAGAAAAAACAAGAACGGTGAAAGAAATAATGGTAAATTAATACCAATGACAAGAACTTTAGGCCCACTCTGTCTGTGTTAATGAGACCTGAGTAAAAGTGCCATCCTGTGCCATCAGTGGGAAGAAAGTTTGCCAGCCCTTTTCAGTTACCACAGTATCTGTACTAATTAGTCAAAGACTTGGGAAGTTATTAGCACGGAAACTCACTTAGTTTTTTTAGTAAGTGGGTTCATTGTGTGGTCAGACATAAAAATCTATCTCTTTTCTGTTTTGCTAGTTTACTGAGTTTGTATTTGTCTCTCATTCTGACCTAAATAAAGATCAGACCACATTTTGTGAGTATTTCAGAATTTAGAATCCTGGTGACTCAAAGAGGCTCACAATGATTTTAACATGCTTTTTTTACACAATCACCATCCCAAAACCCAAACTTGTTCAATTTGTAGTTATGTAAAATAGAGAGACAATGTTTTAAAAAAAATATTTATGCACATTTGGACAAAGAAAAAAGCAGTTTTAATTATTTCTCAGATTATTTTAAGACGCTTTAAGGCTTTTTCTGTTAAACTCATTCAAGTGTATTATCTTCAGGGTGTGGAAGAAGGGGTCAGAAATTTATATTTGAGAAAATCTTGGTCCTAAAACATCTGTTGAATTTGTGCAGTTGTGTTTTGTTTTGGGTGGGTGGGGGTTTCCTTTTCTAGAAGGTGAAGATGGCTCTGATCAGTGGAGATTTAGAGCTGTCACTGTGCGGACATTTTTACAGGAGTGGGACTTTTTGGTTTGAAGAAGTGGATGGCAGGTGGTGTGTGTCACAGCAAAGCCCGCTTAGATGGAAAGACAGTCCTGATCACTGGAGCCAACACTGGGATTGGCAAAGAAACTGCTGTTGACATGGCTAGAAGAGGTTGGTGATTTGCCTGGATTTATATATCCAATTTTATAATCTAATATCTGTTCAGGTGTAATGACTTTGCTCCCGCATTGCAGGCGCGAGGGTTATTCTGGCTTGTAGGGACATGGAAAGAGCTAATAAAGCTGCAGAAGAAGTGAAAAAGAGAAGCGGAAATGACAGCGTGATTGTCAGAAAGTTGGATTTGGCATCTCTACAGTCAATACGCCAACTTGCCAAAGATATCCTAGCAAGTGAGGAGCGCCTGGATGTTCTCATCAATAATGCAGGTGGATGTATAAATCACATCAGACCCACTATGGTGTGATGTAGCATATTATGCCAGCTTTGTGACTGTGCATTCGTGTTTAACAGGCGGTAAATACATTTCCTTTGATATTCCTACCTTTAGGCATAATGAGCTGTCCAAAATGGAAGACTGAAGATGGCTTTGAAATGCAATTTGGTGTGAACCACCTGGGCCACTTCCTTTTAACGAACTGTCTGTTAGATCTCCTGAAGAAGTCAGCGCCGAGCCGCATTGTGAATGTCTCCAGCTTAGCGCATGAGAGAGGTGCAGTTTTTCCTCTTTTTTTCTAGTTCATATAAAGAGAATTAGTTGTTTTTTTTAAATCTCTCAGGAATGTCATCCTTTTATAGTCATTTAATGTTAAATACCACATCTGTGAATAAGGATGAAGTGCTTTCTCTCAACAGGTCAAATCCATTTTGATGACATAAATCAGGACAAAGATTACCGGCCTTGGAGAAGCTACGCTCAAAGTAAACTAGCTAATGTCCTCTTTACAAGAGAGCTGGCCAACAGGCTGCAAGGTGCTGCGTCTGTTTTATATCTATATTTCTATGTGTCGTTACATATTGAATGGGATTTCATGTCCTTGTAATGACTTGTGTCCTGCATCTTGTCATTTTGCAGGTACTGGCGTAACAGCATATAGCCTCCACCCTGGAGTCATCCGCACCGAGCTTGGCCGACACTTCTGGCCCACAGTGCCCCTGTGGAAGAGGGTTTTGTATGTGCCCTTCGTGTTTTTCATCAAGAATCCGACAGAAGGAGCTCAGACCACCATCTACTGCGCTGTGGAGGAAAGCCTGCAAAATGAGAGTGGACTCTATTACAGGTCAGTCTGTGTAATTCAACAGATGGGCTCTTTATTGATAGACAGCCAAAAGGGATATTGCTCGGCTCGCCCATGTGGGGGAAATGGATCATATTGAGAACAACACTAACATACTCTACTGAGACTGGTATTGTGAATGTGTAATGAAGCATATTAGCAATGAAACAGCTGGACTCTTCTTTCTCAGTGCAGTCTAATGCAATATCTTCCCTCAGTGGATGTGCAGACACAGGAAATGAATCTGATACCAGTTCTTTATTTTCTTCAAAATTATACTCTGAATACGTCATTGCACGGGAGTCATTGGATTCATTTTGGTGATAGGGAACGTGAGTTAGGGATTGCTTTTGCACTTTGAAAAACTACAAGTAGCTGATAGTAAAAGCAGAAAATTTTTCTAATAACACTGATAAAGAAACTACTTAGTGCCAGTCAGTCATGTCTAGTAGGATTCTCCAACCTCTCAATGGGCCTTTTAAAGGTGACAACAGGGAGCACAGTTGATCTGCGTACAGTAAAATAAATGTTCTTGTGATTTGTTGAATATAATTAAGTCCAGTTAACACAACTGTTTAAAAACCTAATGTGTTAACATGCTGTGGGTTTTTCCACAGCATGATAATTCCTCTATGCATGAAAAATGTTGTCCAAGTCCAGTAAATGATGTCAGCGTGAACACGGATTCAAATCCAGTGAATTAGACGGACACATCTAAAACATAACGAGCAGACACATTAACGTTCATTTGGGGTCGTGTACTTAACCTTTTCGTGAATGTTAAATAATTATTCACTCTCATTTTAACTCTGGTCTTACTCCTGGGGGACAATTCTGTGTTTTTAGCTGCTGAATCCTAAATTCTGAACACCATCTAATCTGGTCTATTAACTGTCATCTGTTTGTTTCTGGGCTGGTAGAGCAGTGTAGAGCAGGCTCATCGAGGCTTTTATGCAGGAAATAGCTGTGTGCTACAGGTGAAACCTTAGCTGATGAGACCAGAACTGTGGGTTGGAAAATCAGAGCAATTATCTAAGGAGACTTAAAGGCTTTGTAGAGGTGAGGGGTGTTTGGTTGAGTGACTCATTTGCAACTACAAGCGACCCCTTTTACATTGTAAGCATACTATAGTAGCAATTTAGCAATAATATAAAAATGTGGATTAGCACAATAAAAAATGAGATTCTGATACAAGGAATCTTTTTGAGACAGAAAGTCAAGATCATATGATAAATAAAGGAATCATCATGTCAGCAGGGTCGCTGCGTCAGTGTGCATGCCCAGAAAAAAAAATGCCTAGACAAAATCACAGTCAATATAAATGCCACAAACCAGCTGCAATACACTGACAGCTTTCCACCTTTTGCAGATTTCCAGTATTTCATTACTGCTGACATTATCTTATCAGGCATTTCAGCCATTTACCAGTGAATGACTGACATTTAAGTGGTGCTGCATGTGTTCAAGATTTTAAAAATGGCAAGAGCTGATTGCATGCTCACACACACACATATTTATATTTATAGATAGATAGACAGATAGATAGATATACCAGAGGCCTGGCGGCTTGAGGGTCCTGCGCAGTATCTTAGCTGTTCCTAGGACTGTGCTCTTCTGGACAGAGATCTCCGAAAGTTGTTCCCGGGATCTGCTGGAGCCACTCGCCTAGCTTGGGAGTCGCTGCACCTAATACTCCGATTACCACTGGGACCACCGTTACCTTCACCCTCCACATCTTCTCGAGCTCTTCTCTCGAGAAGATGTGGAGGGTGTATATATATATATATATGGAGGGTATATATAAATGCTGGCAGCACATTTTAAAGTATCTGAGGCCTGATGAGGATCACTTTCCATTAACTCTTCACATCACAATGACCAGATCATTCTATTCATTTATTGTATTTATTGTGTACCTAACACTGTACCTAACACACTGTGTAACAAACAGTTTAGCATTTATCTACTAAAGAGCCATGCTCACATCTAGAACTGTTTTGCTAAAATAAGCAGGGCTTTCCCTAAAAATAGATTGTCTTGATGTTTTCTCCACAGTCTGTGTATTTATTAATTCTCCCCCTGAAGTGAGCGAGTCTGTAATCTGTTCTGTTTGTTTGTTTGTTTGTCTGTCTGTTTGTTAGCAGTCTACAACAGCTCGAGCTGATTTAATTTAGGTGAAAATCGAGTCAATGTCGTACCAAATGTGAAAGTCAGTAAAAACTTTATATTACCCCCAATGTTTTATGGATCAACTTCAAACAATATACAAAGTCTTGGTGGGCATGAGTACCTGGGTTGGCTAAACATTTGACCTTGACCTTTATTGTTGGTGCCCAAGGTCAAAGTTGACCTTGGAAAAAAATACAATATAATAAGTATTATGTTCCATATGAAAGGGA
Source organism: Simochromis diagramma (assembly GCF_900408965.1). Taxonomy (NCBI): domain Eukaryota; kingdom Metazoa; phylum Chordata; class Actinopteri; order Cichliformes; family Cichlidae; genus Simochromis; species Simochromis diagramma. The sequence goes on from NW_024386801.1 coordinate 10,200,291, forward strand.
ACATGAAGAGTGCTCTACAACACACCTCTTTTTTTTCCCCCACTATGACACCCTATGATGTCAGAATGAACCCATAACAGGCTGAGATCAGGATGTTGTAATAAAATGATGATGATAATAATAATAATAATTAAAAAACATCAAAGTTTTAGTATAGCCTTTGCCCTTTAAAGGAAGTCCCGTTTTCTGAGTGTTCTTGTTTGAAATTAGAACATTTTAAGATTTTCCTTAATAGTTTTTTTTTAGCAATTACAAAGCATATGATTTAATCTTAATTTAAACTGCTGATACTAGAACCTGACTGATATTGGACTTTTATGACCAATACCCATATTTGGAATGTTGCTTTGTTGTCACCACAAGTCATGGGTTACTCATTTACACTTCTCCTATCGATGCCAACAGGGAAGTTGCGGAGTGCCATCTGGTGGAATATCTGTGTAACATCAACATTTATAACATAATTGGAGGTTTTAGTTGTCAACCATACCGATATATCGCCACATAACAAATATCGGTTTGGCTCTACTTGATGTTATTTTTGTATATAAAGTGAAAACTGACTCTTTTGGTCTTTGTATGAAATTATATGGGTAATAACATAACTAATAAATATCTAAATTCCTATAATTATCTTTAAGAAAACAGTATAAAATATTAAGACATTGTTGCCTTGTAAATTATCCTTTGATTGCATATCTTGCCTTTTTTATCTGACTGATTAACTTGTTCTTGTGACTTAATCAACTCAGCATGAACAGATCAAGTTGTGTGTTTAACACTAAAGTCTGCACTGATTACAGCGACTGCGCCCCTAAAACAGCAGCCCCTCAGGGTCTGGATGATGAAGCTGCCAAGAAGCTGTGGGAGCTGAGTGCCTCTGTGGTCGGTCTGACATAGTCACAGCGACGATGATGATGATTTTGATGATGATTGTCATCATCGCGGTGCCACTGGACTGCCAGGTGGCCTGAGGAAAGAACTGGTACTCTTTCTAGTGAACATCTGCGCTGCTAGTAGCAGCTGAGCTCCTGCTTAAGGACAACAAATGAACAAAAGACAGAAATTCACAAGTGATAGACATTTATTTAGAATATACAACAAACTAATTGGAAAAATACTATGAATTAAATTAAGTTTTTTCTTAAACAGAAGCAATGCTTCACAGGTCAGTTACATGGAAGCTGTATGATCTTTAGCATTGATTGCCTTTAGCTTGAAATGACATTTTAATTGATGGGTTTCACCAATATCTGTGTGGACTAAGGGTTAAAATGTCATTTATTGTTGCTTGGGTTTATCATATAAGAATTATATATGAATGTGCTTTAGCTTTTTGTAACACTGCTAATAGTGGTATTCAGTTTCTTTCTCGTGGGCATTAAAGTGCTCTTATACATAGCCCATTGTTATACCTGTCTTTTAAGGCATACTGTTTATCCACATCCTATGTATTCATCACAAGTCTTCATTTTGATCCATGTGAGACCAGCAGTGCTGAGACAAAACACATGTTGGTTACATCACCATGAATTAAAGTTTTCTTTATACAAAATTTGTATCTGCTCATCACTTTTTTCGGTTTCTTTTTAAAGGCACTTTGTACAGAATTGCTACAAACAGTCCAATTTCATCTTATCCAAAGCTACATCTCAGACAAATGCATCACATTTTTTTTTCTTTTTCTTTTTTTCTTTTTTTTCGTGAGACAGAATGTCCATTATGGTGCTAATTACATATGCACAAAGTGCACCCTATCTGCCACCAGCTACAAATGTACCCTGTGTGTTCCTTTAATGTTACATGATCAGCTAGTTCAGAGGAAAAGTACCATATCTTGGCATTTACATTCAAAACTGTAAAACATATACAGCAGATGTTGTGAAGTCAAAAGATAGTTATCCTTAAGGTTGAGTGTGACACGGGGAGGAAATCTACCTATATTGCTCAGTTTTAATGTATCTATATATTCTATCTATATTTTTTAATTACACATAATTCAACAACTAGATGGCTCTGAGTCTACACAAATGACACAAATGACTCGTGTAGACTATGGATGTACTTCCTCACAATCTATGGTGTTAACATCTCTACTTCCACAATATTTGCTGCATAAACTTCATAACTAACTAATGCTCTTCAAAATCAGAAAGCTGTTTCATCTGTTCCACTTGCATAGAGTGCCTTCTCACAAGTTTCTTCTTCAACTTGAGGCCACCTCTCTTTGGTGTGTTTGGTGCTACTGGAGCTATAGATCTAATACCTGTGGCCAGAGGTGAGGAGGGCTTGTTACTAGCCCCGATATCGGGAATGGGAGGGTTTGGGTTTATGTTAAGAGGGGGGAGGTGGCCAGGCCTGGTGTGGGAGATGTGATCCAGCAGAAGTGTGCCTGAGCCTCTTCTCTCCAGGAGGCCAGGTGCACGCCTGCGTGCTGTGCCGGGAGAGGATGTGCTGGCATTGCTGTCTAGAGATTCTCTGGAGCTGGTTAACATCACAAGTGGAGAGGTGTTTAGTTTCCTGCGCTCCACCGGGACCTTAGGAGAATCTAACATGGCAGAGTCTGAATAGAGCTGTGAGTCTGAGTCATAGTGATCATTCCCCAGGTGTCTCCTATGCATTGTGTCTCTCAGACTGGCTAGTCCACTGCTGCAGCTGCTGCTCTCCTGCTCTGTAGGCACCGTGCTGCGCCGTGCCAGTGGCTGGTGTTGGCCTAGCGTTCTCTCATATGATGGTTTAGATGTTGGAGGAACTGATAATGAGGTGGTCATTTTGCAGGGCTGTTCTCCCACTAGTGGGAATAAGCTGTCCTTCCCGTCTACACTGTTCTGTCGAGATAAAGCCGACCTCTTACTCAGAGAGAGTCCGTTTACCCCTGCAACAACATCCTCATCAGAACTAGCTTTCTTACTCTCATCATGGGCGGCGGCGGCAGCAGCAGCCAGGACAGAGGGTGCAATCAACCCCCAAGGCTCTGATTGCAGCCGCTTCAGCTGAGGCAAACGTGCACGTTTGGGGTTTGCAGGCCGCCGCGTCGGCGACGTGGGCCCATTGGCAAGTTTCGAAGCTGAGCTGGAGGTTTTTAGCTTTGTCTGGAAACTGAAGACTGTGTTTTGTTGCTCTTGCTCAGGTGAGGGCGATGCTGTGACGTTAATATCAGAGGGAGAGGTGCAGTACGCCGGGGAAGATCTCTCAACCAGCTCTGGTGATGGAGGGACATTTAGATACTGTTTGGTAGTCTTAGTGCCAGATGGTGACTTGTCTGTGGTGATTATGATCACCTCCTTGCCTTTAGCTTTGCATGCATCCAAGAGCAGTTTAAGTGTCTCCTTGTCATCTGCGTTTATGGCATAGACCAGCGCTGAGGCCCCGCTCCTGTCTTCCAGGCTGGGATCAGCACCGTTGCTAAGTAGGTGATCCACCACTTTGTGTCCAGCCTTGTGAATGCAGGCGTGCATTAAAGCTGTCCGACCTCCTTTGTCCTGTATGTTGGGGTCCGCTTGGTTGTCCAGCAGATATTTTACGAGCTTTGCCTTACTTACACTCTGCTGGTCGGTGTGTGTGGACATGCAGGCCACCATGAGAGGTGTTTCCCCACGTTCATTGCTCTCGTTGATGTAGGCACCTCCTTCCAACAAGAGCCTGGTGAGTCTCAAGCGTCTGAGCCACACTGCCTTCAGGAGTGAGTTTCCATCTGTCCGCAGTTCCAGAATATCTGCCATTACCCAGCCAATCACAGATCTTCTCAGTACTGAACTCACAGCTCGCAGCCCTTTGAACAAATTTGTGGAATTAGTTCAGCTTACATAGTAAAATGAGTGATTAATACCCACTTTGTTTGTCTGCTTTTCTATTTGTTATCACTGCCAGCAGGTGGCAGTCTGTTACAACCTAAAGAAAATAAAAATAAAACTTACTCTTATAGATCTGTGAAATATAGTGGATATATTGTTTTTTTAATTATTGAAATTGAATCAGTGTTGTACAAAAAATTGGCAGTTTTCCTAAAATGCTCATGCACGTCCTCAAAGATCACGTATATCCATGCAGAAGTCAGCGTGGTAACACACCTGTTAGAGTCATAAACACTACTGATAGATGTGTCATGATGTCATAATCAAAGTTGATTTTTTTTTTCTAAACCTCTATCTAGACAGCAGTGCCCCCCACCCCCCACCCAACATACTGATACTGACACAAAAGCCTCCAGTATTCACTACAAGTAAGCATAAACATCATTTTTCCTCCTTTCTGGGACGAATATACGAGAGACTGCGCGTAAATGCGATGTTTGTTATATAAATTTCAAATAGTGATCCAAACATCTGTTCAAGCTTTTTAACTGGCGACATTAAATAACGTCACACTAAGCTCAAAGAGTCGCTGTCCGCGGTTCTCATTTTGGGTAACTTGGCTCGAAAGACGCGCTCCATTACACGTTGCGGTGTTCGTCGTCTTATTCTGCTTCAAATCCCAAATGTAAACATTTTATCTGCAGTTTGAATATTAATTTGCCAACATTAGACATACATTTGATTTCACATGCAACACAAGCTGTCGATCTAATTTAACAGCCTCCGCCTTCACCGATACAAGATAGCGAGGTAAAGTTGAATTAATTAACCTTCACGTGTAATATTGTTTGTGTGACAGTTGTTTCCTTACCTGGTCAAAGAGGAGATTTTCCATGTTCAAAGTAACCAGTGCTCTGCCATCTGCGAGGGCGAAATTAAAGATTCAAAACAGAAAGTTTGTTGAAGTTCTCCACAATAATCCTATTTTCTTTTTTGTTTTGCAGCCGTGACTGTTCCCATCAATGCGTCTTGGTTTAGGTTACAGTGTGCCGTGCCTCTCTGGCACCATAACGCATGAGCTGTGTGGCTTTTGTTATGGAGGCACACCACATCAGTCCAATGGGGAGTATTCCTTTCACTGCGCACTCAAGGATCACAACCTGGAGATGCTGCGGGTTATAAATAACTTACTTTCTTGCTGGTTGAATGAAACGTGTATTCTCTTGACGTCAGAGTCGACCAAAATAAATTGCGTCTGATGAAAAACCTCTGTCTCGGTCTTTATATCTGCTGGACACAAACAAAACGAGTGCTGCCTCCTAAAGACATGCAAATGATCTGCGCGCGCGTGTTATTTTAATTATGTCAAAAGAGCAGTATGAAAATGAAAACGGTGGGCACAGTTTGGCCTACACGTGATGAAGATGAGAAGGCTGCTTTTTCTCCTAGAGCCTAGTGCTTAGGCTGCTTTTTGAATTTTCCTCAGATAGTAAGTCTGCGCTATAAATACGATTTAATCTTTCTGCAGGGTGGAACAGGAATAAAGGCAGGTTGTCTGTCTGCCATGTATGAAAGGGCACAGAGAAAACAATTCAGTTGTAAAATGTGCCTGGACCACCATCACGCTGCTTCTTGCAGGGAATTCCAATAGGATATATTCATCAGCTATCTTTCTTTTCTTATTTTCATTAAAAAAAAAAAAAAGCAGAAATCATATTTTTAAGCAGTGACACTTTGATACAAAGCATTAGTTAATATTTAATGTTTATGCATATCTGCAGCGCTTCTTTCTCTCATTGTCATGTACTCAACAAATTATGAGAGAGAGCAAAAATATTTTGCACCTATATATTTACAGTACAATTAAAGAAGCCAAAACTTGTAGCAGCCATTGCAGCTATACAGCCTAATAGGGACATTTCTATTTTTAGGTTGCTATGAGACAGCACAGAAGCAGTTTCTAATGAGAACAGTGATGTTCTCAGCCCTGCAAAGAACAGGTAAATCAGACACATTCCTCCATGGACAGACAGGATTATATGGCATTTTTTATGCAGTTATTTTTGGATCTATTTTCCACTCATGAGTAAGTCACCACCACCACAATCAATCATTAATCCTTTGACCCCTGCTCCTTTTTTTCTTTTCTTTTTTTCTGACTCTAAGACTAATCACTTTATTACCTATCCAAAGGCTTGACGTCTCAGGACTTCAGCTGTCAATGTTGGCAGTGATTTCTCACCTGTGATTGCCTTCTCAGTCCCAGAGGAAGTGTTGTTTACAAGGCACATGGAGAAGGCAGTTTCATAAAGCAGCTCATGCTGTAGTCACCACCTCAAAAGAGTATGCTCCTCCTGTTCAAGAGGCATTAACAGTCTGACTAAATATTGTCATTTCTTCACCAGAAATGACTAAAAGAGTTGTGTAAAATATTGGTTTATATGTAGATGAGTAAAAACTGTTCTTCTAAGTGTCAAACTTGATTCTAAGAATAGGAAGTTCTAAGAAGTTGTTGTTGTTTTTTTGTCAAACACAAACTGAAATTGTTATTCAGATGCTATTATGTATATTTCACATTTTATACTGTTGAGTAAAAATTATATGGGTCTGTATTATAGACAGACTTCAGAGAATCATGATGATCCAAGGATCAAAGGCCAAAGCTGACTAGTTTAGACACATTCATTATCACTGGGAGCCAAAAGGACGTCAGTGGCCCTCACAGAGGGTGATCTTTGCCCCGATGATGCTGTCGTCGGCAGTATATAGAGGAGAAATAAATAATTAAAGTGAAGAGAATAAGCGCCATCACCCCTGGGAGCACTTTCCATTTTCAGATATCTTACACCACAGCTGCTGCTCTCCCTCCCCTCCGTTCTAAATATAACCTTTTCTTCTGTCTGAATTGTGACATTTTTTTACTCATCAGACTACAGTAGCTCAAAAACTATTTATATATTCTGACAAAGGACACATAAAAGTTATCAGCAGTTTTCAAATTTAGAGTCTGATCACAATTTTTCCAGGAGATGGGAAGAACAGAGCACTTCATGTCTAACCTTAATTTCAAATAATGCCTCAGTTTTGAGAAAACAAGAAAGGAAATTGTTTTTGTAAACTGCAAATAGAAATATGCTCAGTTTTTTTTTTTTATTGCACTGAAAAAAAAAGTTGCTGTTGTCAAAGCCAGTAAAATTTGAAAGTCAGATACAGCCAAGTGATACAGGAAAGTCTAAAAAATATATAGTGCAACATGTCAGCACATATTTATTCTTTGCTGTGATCACTGTTTAATTTTCATCCTCCTCTGAAATGTCAGGTGACAACTCATTGCAGAACACTAATTTAAATAATTGAGCAAATCTTGGTATTGTGGCAAAGATATGTATAAAATAAATATTCTTAAGTGCTGTTAAAGTTACATTTATTCTGTTTAAAGTGTCTTTTATAATTTCATCACTTTCATGAGTTCAGCACATAGACTTTTAAAAAGGTTACAAATGTCTCATAACCATAAACTGTATATAAAAGATGGCTGGAACTAGCCAACGCATTTAACCTGCACTTTCTCTGACTTCTAGCAGAGCTACTGAGCTGCCATATCTGTGACCTCGGTAAACAAATTCCTGATCTCAGTCACTGGTTTTCTTCTTGTACATAAATATGGTCACATTACATTAAAATAACAACAAGAACAACAAAGCAAAAACAAGGATAAAGCAGGGCATGCTTTACTGTGTTACTGACAAGCTGCTAGGCAAGAAATATGTGTTATCCTTTGATTTCTTGTAGGCTGAACATGGCTATCTGTTGGCAATCGACTGGCAGACCATAGGGTACAACCGTCAGCCCTTCTACCTGCAGCGAGCATCTGATGCTAGATGGAGGCAGTGTCCAAACCAAGACTTTTTTCTAGTCTTGCTTGTGATGTTGCCAGCCCCAGAGAAGAGAGAAGTTCTAACATGTAAAGTGATGAACTGAAACAGAGTTTTAAAAACAGTGAAAAGTGTCCAGTGCTGCCACTCTCTGTACTTTTAATACTGTATCATTTCATTTCTGATGTTTTTTCCACATTTCTCCTGTTCTTTTTAAGCTCCACTATCACAGCCAATCAGCATTTAGCATTCAACAGTTACATGCTGTTCGGTTTTTGGAATACTGTGCGTTTTTTGTAGGTTGAAAACCTCTCTCTGAAGGCTCTCCACAGGTGCATACCTATGCAAATGGCCAATCCCGTGGTACCATAAAACAAGCGTCAATCAGAGCCTCCCCTGGCTTGTGGTGTAGGTTTATGAAGTACCGACCTCTGCCAGTTTGAAGCTTCATAACTACATTAATCACAGTGTTTATATCCATCTTTTATATACAGGCTATGATTATGACAAAAGTGAACCCAGATTGTTCAAGAGAATCTGATTGGACTGCTTTTAAGCACATCACTTGAAGAACATTATATCTTTTTATGTATACATAAGTAATCTTAAACACTAGCATTAGCCAACTAATGCCAACTATAACGTGAGTTAAATTTAAGGTTAGCATTAGGGTGTGAATTGTTTTGGATAATTGGGGAAATGGGGAAAGCACTTAAGGAGACCGGGATATTATGGCTGTTATGGGAGTCAAAGAAAATTCCTTGACCCCCATAACAGCCTGTTAATTATGTAAATAAATAATTAACTGAACACAGTTTACCTGGCGCTCTCCAGTGGCAACAAAAGTCACATCTGAGAAGCTGCTAGTTTCTTTACAAATACCTAATTGTAAAAAAAAAAAAGCAAAAAAAAAGCAAACTGCTGTTTTATTGGGAATACTTGGTTGGGAACAATAATCTCCCGGAGTCACCACTGGTTGCTGGGAAACTGCTCAGCCAAGAAATAGTCTGATACATAACACCCTCCAAAACTGTTGATTTGCTGTTTTCGCACTTTGATTTGTGTAGCTGTTTGATCCTGTTTTTAGTCTTTGTGGAAGACTAAGTTAGCCAGCTGCAGATGAACGCATCACATTTTGCATATGGACACATAAACAATAAAGGAAATGACATAAAGGATACAGATACGATTGGAGAGCTGCCTCTACAGAAATTTCAATTAAGCCCAAAGTCACAACAATTCTGCCATAACAATTACGTCCACGGTCTGAACACAGAAATTCTGAATAAGATTTGCCTTTTCTAAAATAAACCCATAAATCTTTTTTTTTTTTTTTTTAAACATATAGATATATATCTCACTTATCCATTCCTTCCTGATAACTCCATTTGCATTTAGACACCGAAGCCTGCATGTGTGTTTTTTTCTAGCACATATATCGCCTGTTGTTGTGCTGATGTTGTGCTTCTAGCTCTGTGGTGGTTGTCTCTTTAAAGACTGAGTTTGACATTCTCATGGCATTTGGTGTCTCAGCGATTGTATCAAGCGAATGTGTGGGCTGCGACAGCATTAACTCGCACGAACCCTGCTGCAGCTTTGGACTGGACTGCTCCTTGTCTCCCTCCTACCTTGGCAGATTTAAGGAAATGCCTCCAGTGCAGCTTAAAAACCTGCCACCCCTCACATATGCTGCGAGTGATTTTTTTTTTTTCTTTCCCCTCGTCCACTCATGATTATAGCCCGTGAAGTATAACACATTTTCAGACACTTTGATCTTTTCATATTGAAAAGTGCTACTTTCTCATAGTTGAAATCTTGAAATGGTTCCACTCCTCCTCTGCCTCCTTCTCCTTCACCAGTCCTTCTGTTCTTTCTCATCTCGCATTGCAAACCAACACCTGCCCTTCTGGCAAGCAGTAATTGAGTTGAGCATTATTCAAGAGCATTATACAGGCAACAATTTTGCTGGGTGATCATTGTGTACGTTGGCTGTATCCTAGGAGATTGGTGCATATCTAATAAGGAGTTTGTTACTCATTTTGCAGAGTGGGCACTTTGATGTCCGCCGTGTTGAATTTTCTATTTTAGCTCAACATCCTCCTAATGAAGCAGAGGGCTTGAAGCTTCAGAATTGGTTGCTTATCAACTCTACACTCCACTTATTAGTAGTTGTTGTGAAGCCTTTAATTGGATACTGGAACAGGAGGCACCTTAATGGTCTGTCAGTAAAAAGTGGTCATGATATATAGCTACGGATGACAGTTTTGTTAACATGGTTAAAAATGTGAAAGGCGAACGCTCGCAAAAAACTCTCACTTTCCCCTCGTGTTTTGTGGCTTTCTTTCCTTTCGCCCTCTAAATCAACAAGTGTTAGGAGAATTTCATTAGGTGCAGTTTCAGGTGGAGTTTCAAATTCTGTGTAGCTGCCTCACTAACTACAAAAGTAATTAGTGGCAAAATTGATGTTTTGGTAGGATCTGTCACACCTCTCTTAACACCACCAAATCAAAAGCTTAACAGTGTGTCTTGCCTCCCACTGGGTAGAGAGCAGAAACTCTTCCTGCCATAAGTTATCTAATGAAAGACAACAGAAAAATACAGCCATCAATAGAAGTCCAGGAATATGGCCTACCTACCATTACACTGAGGTAATCGTGTCTTAAATATCTTTTCTAATCTTTAGTATCATGTACAGTGTTTTACTTTTGTAGGAGTATCTTTATCCTTCTCAGAATAAGGTAAAAGCAAATATTGATATGGGGTTAAATGAATTTCTGTAAAAAACTGAGTTTTCCACTACGAATTCATCACAGACTGTTTCATAGCTGCATCTGTCAGAGGTTTGGGCTCGTCAGAGTATGTGGGTACATCAGTGTGGATGAGTGGATGTTCTGACAGTGACTTAGAGAACTTCACTCTGCTCGCAGTTCACACCCCTGAGACTGTGACGTCTTTGACACCATGAGGCACTCTGACCAAAATACACCTCCTCTGCAGCACAAGGTGAAGAAAGAGCTTTTTCTGTCTATGTTGTCTGTAGTGACGTCAGATCACTCCTTTCTATCCTTGAGGGTGTCTGCAGATGAGCAGAATCAGACATGACAGGACCCAACAGGATCAGCCTGGCCTCAGTTAAAAAAAAAGAAAAGAAAGATAATTGTCAGGTCACAGATCTTAGAGTAGATTAAGAAGCCTTAGAAACATGGCGGAAACGCAGGACGACCGCCTCCTTTATTGAAGAGTCAATCCAGGGGTTCACCCATGACTAATGTGGATGAATTTGAAGACTATAAATCCAGAACAACATAGCAGGATAAAGGTGGTGGAAAGAGATGCACCATTTGTTTGACTGTTTGCTTCTCCGTTTACACAAAAAACTAAAGACCAGCTTCCTGAAACTTTTCCCAGACCTTTGTTGGAGCTGCAGATTCGTTTTAGAAAAAAAAATCCAAAATAGTGTGTGAACTTTTCAAAGGATGCACTTTTCACAAAATCCTATACTGTGTAAAGAATTTGTGCTTAGCCTTAATCTTTGTCCAGCAATAAAAGGCTAATTGACTTTCATTTTTAAATAGCTAACTGTCCTTTTAGTTCTGCTACAAGAATCTGGCAAGTCTAAGATGGCACAAGCTTGTTGCAGCTGGGTTTAATCAGCTGTGCTAGAAGGTGGGATGAGCTGGCAATATATGAGCTGGCAGTATATGAGGACAAACACAAGTCAGTAATTATTGCTGGGTGCTGTGAAAAAAAAGGAGCTGTAAGACAATGAAAACTGTCAGATGTAATACTTTAAAACTCCTTAGAAAGTTTGGCAAACAGATACTCTAATTTGAAAATGTCTGAGAAGGTGATGCCACGATTACAAAAAAAATGTACAGATGAGAGAGGAAAGTTCTGCAGGTGATCTACTAACAATACTGTAATTTGGAAGAACAGATGCGACCAGTTGATTTCATTAATGACTAACGCAATCTACCAAGAGGAGCACAAATTAGCCTGTCGCAAACAAGCAGACATGATGAGGGAGCATGTTATCTACTAAAAAAAATAAACACTACATGCACAGGTTTTACACATGTATTTCCCCCCCCAGAAACCGCATGGCAATTAAGCTCAATCAGAGGTAGCAACATGTGAACAGATATGTTCTGGTACAAGAGTGTGTGTGGAGAATGAGTCGGTATCAGATTGTTCTTTTCTGCAAGGCTATTTTTTAATAGGGACTTCCTACAAAATCCTGAATTACGATCAGTAATTCACTGTCGATCTTATACAGCAGGGGTCCCCAATCCCAGTCCGCAAGGGCCGGTGTCCCTGCAGGTTTTAGATCTCACCCTGGGTCAACACACCTGAATCACATGATTAGTTCATTACCAGGCCTCTGAAGAACTTCAAGACATGTTGAGAAGGTAATTTATCCATTTAAATCATCTGTGATGGATCAAGGACACATCTAAAATCTGCAGGGACACCGGCCCTCGTGGACTGGGATTGGGGACCCTGTTATACAGTATAAGTAAACAAATCTAAATCTAAAGGTATAAAACAAAAAAGAAATGTTGAATATATAGAATATAGGAAAAATTGCATTTATATTTATTAGTAAAAGAAAAGCTATTCAGAATCAAAACGGCCCCCAACCCTCTGTTCAAGGCATCCATCCAAGGTGTCCAGGTGTCACTATGGATGATGACATCATCCAAGTAGGCAGTAGCAAATCAAATGCAGACGCTGCATCTGCACCCTGCACCCACTTTCCATGAGGCTTTGGAAAGTGGCTGGGGCTCCAAACAAGCTGAACGATAGGGTGACAAATTGGTACAACCCTTACGAAGTGGAGAAGGCCGTTTTTCCTTGGATTCTGCAGAGAAGGAAATCTGCCCGTAGCCCTTGGTAAAATCCATTGTCATGAAAAAATGAGCACTGTCTAACCAGTCAAGAAGCTGGTTGACCCAGGGTATGGGATAAGCATCAAACTGTGACACCTCATTCACCTTGTGGTAGTCAACCAGGGTTTGGTGGACCAGGGTCTGTGTGTAGCCTGAGTTCACCATTGCCTGGCATACACCCCCTTGGTACCTTGCTGGTAAGCTATACATCCCTCCTGGACCGGGGTAAGAGGTCGGACCTCCGTCAGCGGGCACTCCTGATGCCAGTGTCCCAGCCTACCGCACCTCCAACGCACCTGCCTCAGCATTTGCACGGCTGCCTTACCAGGGGGTTCTTGGCCAGTGATGCAGCCACGTCAAGGCTCACTGACCGGGGGCAGCAGACCTGTTCCACCTCTCAAGGATGATCAGATGCAGCAGCCAATCCTCTGCCTTTGTGTGGCCAGGCTGTAGCCACCTGGCCGCTATATTGCTTAGCCACCTGGCGTAGGCAAAGAGCCAAATCCCCCCCATTCAGAACTCCTGAAAGAGTCAGTGGTACTCCTCGGAAGCCCAGGCAGTCCATGTTCGACGGTCATGCATCCTCAAAATGACAACAGAGGCAGTAGCCACAGCTCCCATTCATCTTCAGGCCACCGGCATGCCTCTGCTGTGTCCCAGAAGACCTGTAGGAATGCCCGGGGGTCATCTCCCTCCACCATCTGGTGGAGCATCACTACAGGGGGAGCTGCAGCGGTGCAGTGGGGAAGGCAGACAGAGCAACCAAGTACTCCAACACTCTCGTCTGGCTCACAGACAGTAGCCATTGATCTTGATCCACTGACCCCTGCTCCTGGTTCATGGCGGCCATCTCCGCCAGCATCATTGCGGCGCACATTTGTTAACATCTGCTTGCACGGACTCAGCTTTCACTGAAACATGAATGGTAACCAACTAACTCAGAGGCTGAGAGGCCGCCAGGGTGTTTTTGATGCCCCAAATCATTATTGTCTCTTCATTAACAGAAATAAGAATAGCTTGGCGTGCACTGGCTGCACTGATTGAGGTACTTTATGTTTTATTTGCAGCCTTTTCCAACCTTCTCCTTTGGTCCCAGCTCGCCACTGAAATAGCAGGACTGATCACACAAATCAGTCCCACCACTCCTTTGTAGCGGAGCTACAAACCACACCCTCACCACACGCCTAGCTTCCTATTTTAATGCAATGAAAGCTAATAAAATATAAATATTTCAGTGATCTATTTATTGCAATTTGTTGTGTGATTAATCCCACTAATAGCTGACACACTGATCTTATAGCGCTTCTTACATTTTTCTAGTCATTGGGAATTATATCTGCTTATATACTTATCGCTCTTGACCCATCTATCCCTCCTGTCTAACATTAAAAGATAACATCCTGCATTTGAAGCCTACTTCCTGCACACTGGACATTCTGCTTCCATGCCTCTATAAAGAGGCCTTTGATACAATCAGGCCAAATATTGTTGCAGTAATCAACAGTAATCTTGGTTCAGGAAATGTCCCAAGTGCCTTAAAACATGCCATAGTGCAGCCTTTTCATAAAAACCAAACCTAATCTGTCTGTCTCATCTAACTTTAGGTCCATTTTCAAGATATATTTTTATCTAAGATCATAGAGAAAGTTGTTTTCCACCTACTAGGACAAATTTCAATATGACCATGGGACCAAGTCTGTCCTTTTCAGGGTTTTAATTTAATTTATGTTCAGTGACAATGAATCCATTGTCATATATACACGTGTTCTTTTTATACAAAGTAGGGCTACTACTGTTGCTTGCATCGAAAGAACTGGTGCTCACTACTGCTTTAACACTGCCTCTCACCCTCTTGCTCATCGGTCGGTCATGAAAGTACACAGAAAAAAAGATGCAATTCAAAGGTTTTACACATGAATGTGTTATAATCATCCTCCAAACAAGTTTGTCATCTGTCTGTGCTTTCTTGGTGTCTGCTTTAAACGCTGTGATGTATCTTCCACTGTGCAGACGGTCGTCAGAATAGCCAGACAAGCATGCTGGCTTGCAAACTGCAAAGTGCTACTGGATGCAATAGGACATCATGGTGTTTTTGTCATACTCTACTTGATATAGCTGTTAATGGTGCACAATAAATCTTTATCTGGCAGGCTAGTCGACCGTTTAACAGACAACAGTGAAGTTTTTTTAAGCTAGGTGTTATTTTTCATGCGGATCATTTTCTATCATGATGCTACCAATCTATAATTCTATATAATATGATATATTCAATATTCTATACTCATTATTATCATTCATCCTATCATTTTACTGTTGTTGTTGTTTTTTAAATCATCTACCTAATGGGAAATCGACTTGTCAAGCTATGTTCTCAAGTTAAATACAAAATGTAGTTTTCTACTATTTTTAAGGGTGATTTTATCTAGATTTTTGTGATTGCTTAATTGGTATTGTTTCTAAAGTGTTGTGTCATTCTCTTGCATGTGTACCAGCTCAAAAGCATAAAGCATATAGATTTAGCTTTACTACGCTCACATTTTTCTGATTTGCCAGATCTCCATCTGATCTGGACCCACCCTGACTAACCAGATTTAGCTGAACACAGTCGTGTGAACTGTAGTTATTACATTCAGCTTAACTCCTTCTGTACCAAGAACAATGTATGGCGGTATCGTAAAGGTAAGTTCACCTTCATGATAGTTATATATATATAAATGACTACGTAACCCTGCAAACAAGAAGTCTTGTTAAAGTATTAGATCAGCATAATCAATCAATCAATCAATCAATCAATCTTTATTTATAAAGCACTTTTCATACAAAAAATGTAGCACAAAGTGCTTTACATAGTTAAAAGCAGCCCACCCCACCCTCCAACTCACTCCCCACACTCTCATTAACATAAATGATGTGAATACACACATATCTCCCCCCCACCCACCCACCCACCCACACACACACACACACGCACACACGCACACACGCACACTTAAAGAGTAAAAATTGGGCTGGGTTCACATGAGCCAAGTGAGGAAACACTATAACAGGGAGCCGTCTGCACCGAGAGCCGGTCACAGACCGCAGCCTCCAGGCTGGGCACACAGCAGGAGGGAGGCAAAGAAGCCCCCCAGCCAGGCTGAGAGGACCCCCAGAGACCCAGCAGCCACGGTCGATCACAGCCCCGGTGCAGAGAGCCCCCTCTGAGGAAACACTGGAGATATGCCACAATAGGCTATATACAGGGTAAAATGATAAAATAAATAAGAACGGGATACAATATAAATATAAATATAAATAGAGTAAGAAGATTAAAAAATGGATAAGAATAAAATCAATAAATATTAGGTAAAGCCTAAATTAATAATAAAATAACAGGATAGAATAAATAAGCATAAAATAAATAAACGCTAAGTAAAAGCTAAATTAAAAAGGTGGGTCTTGAGCCTGTTCTTAAAAACATGTACGTTCTCTGCGGCCCTGAGCTCCTCCGGCAGGCTGTTCCACAGACGAGGACCATACCACTGAAAAGCTGCCTCTCCGTGAGTATGTGTCCTGACTTTAGGGACAATCAAAAGGCCAGTGCCAGAGGACCTCAGGGTCCGCGAGGGTTCATATGGTAAAAGCAGATCTGAGAGATAAGAAGGCCCAAGACCATTAAGACATTTAAAAACCAATAAAAGAACTTTAAAACTGTGCTGAAAGCATAGTGCCACCTGTGCATCTCTCACTTTCTGAATCCGACTGATTTAGCTGACACACTTGGCTGAGCTGCCCGTGTTTGTGTCCTGCTGTTTACTCACACAGACTAGGCAGGACTTGTATCAGAGGAGGCACAGTGAGTGAGGCTCTCTCTGCTTGAATCACAACTGTGCAGGTAATAATCAGTTTTCCTGTCTGATTTCAATTCAAAACAGGCATGACTATAATACGCCACCAGGGTGATCTGGCTGCCAGCCTGCTTGTAAGAAAGACTGACGATACTCAATATAAATATAATGCTCGACTCTCTCTTAAAGGTAAGGAAAATTCATCTGCATTCTGGTTCCCACTGTGCTCGTGAGACCCATTGCTAGTGTTCCCCTGGGCCAGGAGCTCTCATACCTGACTGAGCAGATCGAGATAAGAGCCAGTTATCTTTGCCTCACAGCACTCCACATCCCAGAGGGAGATCACCTCTCTAAGCAGACGCAGCAGCCTGGGATTCAGTGAAACCAGAATATCACCATTTACTGTGTCTTTCCAACTTCCACCTACAAGGACTTCAAAAGCATAAAATGCAATTAATAGTTAACCATTTTCAATGCTCCCTGCTTAAATCTTAAGTTGGCCTAAATCAATTGAATGTACGATCTGTAATGTTAAACTAAGTGAAGCACACTTGTCAATCGAGGGCTTTGACTCCTTTTTCAGAGGATCAGAAGGTGTACAATTATCGTGCAGCGATGCGATGTAAAGAAAGCATATTCAGATATCTTGAGCTCAGTTAGACCAGTGATTCACAGGAAGATTTCTCTAGATTCTCTAAATCTTTAAATGATTTTATGTACTGGATGAGGAGATATTCAAAGTCTTCCCAATTTTATGTTGAGGCTCCTTATTCTGAAATTGTTCCACAATTTGTACTCTTCTCTACTCTGCCTCTCTAAAAGGCTCCTTTTCTATCCAATCATGCTACTGACCTGTTGCTAATTAACCTAACGAGTTGCAAAATGCTCCTCCAGCTGTTTCTATTTAGTACCACTTACTTTTCCAGCCTTTTGTTGCCCCCTTCCCAACTTTCATTTATTATGTGCACTGCTGCCATCAAATTCAAAATCATCAAAATGAGCTAAATGTTTTTCATGAAATAGTAAAGCTTCACCAATCACTGCTTTTTCCTTGTTCAGTGACAGTTCACCTGTCTGCATGTAAATAAATCATGATATATAGTCATTTGTCTCACCCATAGCTTCTGTTTCATCCTTGTCACTCTATATTCTCTGTTTTGATGCCTGCCTCTTCATGTGCCTGGTTCTGCCAGAGGTTTCTTCCTGTTTACAAGGAGTTTTTTCTTCCCACTGTCACCACGTGCTGCCCATAGGGGATCAGGGTTTTCTCTAATATTGTAGGGTACGTAACTTACATTATGAATAAGTTGAAGTGACGGTTGTTGTCAGTTTGCACTGTGTTAATAAAACTAAACTGAGTGAACTCTATTTGATTCAATGTCAATAAAAATATTGATCTCTGTAGGTTTATATTTGTTTTAATGACTCAGTCTTTGAGCAGCTGGAGGATGAACCGGTGTAAGCCCTTTTTATTGCTCCAGGCGCTCCCAGCCTTTGTGTAAAGTGGATTCAGTTTAGTTTGGCTGCGAACTCAAAGACGGCACTCCAGCTGGCACATTTTGAGAACAATATCTTGTGTGGTAGGATGACGGAATTATATCTTGGTTTGGAAGGCTTTCAGAGGTGCAACTGTCCAGATAAAGACTTCCTGTGTGCTCAGTGTGGAGTACTGCCTCGGTCTGCAGGGTAAGACAGGGCAAGTGTTGGATCAGCCTCTTCTCTGCTTTGACATCAAAACTAGCGAAAGGAGAGAAGGAGAAATGTAAAATGAAGATATTCTTCTCAAATAAAGGTCTCGTCGATATCATACTCATCTCTGTCTGTTCTGCTTTTTTCACGTTATATCCTTTATGACTCATCAAATTCTAATTTTAAACATAACAAAGGCGCATTTATTTTGGGGGATTCCCAATCTCCTTTTTCTTCTAAGCCACACTGCAAATGGCACACATCCCTTGGAGCTGGAGACGCCCAGGATGCTGCTGGGATGTTTTCCATGGCACGATTGTGTCAGTATCACAATGTAGTGAGTCATGTTTATCATCTTCTCGCCTGTTGTGCCTCCTCCTCGTGTGAGTTTTGAAGAACATGGCCAAAATCATGAGTGTACATGTCAATATCTTTGTCAGTGTTTGTGTTTACGTTAGAACTCGGTGTCTTTAATCAGTCCATTTTAATAAAAATTGAATGTCATGATCTTTTCACTGCTGGGAACACATTAGCTGTGTGCTGTCCTCTGACTAAGCCTGCGATGTTGTTCTCTATTCAGTAGGACTCGATGAACGCTAAATGGAGAGGGAACCTGATTTAATTAGTGCTGATCAAAGGTTTCATTTCATCGCATTTCATTGTGCGAGTGTGCCTTGACAAAATGGTCACAGAGCATAATCGGTAGCAGCTGTGATATCACAGCAACAGATCTGATCTGAGTGAGAGGACAATGAACTGTGTTTCCAAGGAAATGATGCAGCAGTTAAGACATTACTGAACACAGAAGATAATCTTAGTCATTTATTTAGCCTTGCATACACTCCTGTACGTCCAAAATATCTCCGCATGCATGCATGCACAGGCATTTAAACTAAGCACAGTTCTGAGAGGTGTACATCTGGACAAAGCATCGGGGTTTTAGTAGATATAAGGGAGTACATTTGGGGGCAGTGACAACAAAACAGCTTCCAACCTGTGATTTATCACATCATAGGAGCTCCACTTTGGTGCTACTGCAGAATTAACTGGATTCACATCTGCTGTGATTTTGAGTGCTGCACTATGTACACCAGAAGGTTGGCAAAATTGGCAGAAAACCCCCCATAAATGTTTTGATGCATCACTGGTTAAAAGCTGTTTTATGTGTAAGCTTAAAATCTGTATCATAAGTGTTGCTTCTTGACAGCAACAAGATATGTCTGTTCCTGTCACCGGTTTACAGTGTCCATGTTAATACAGGCACAGATGGAGGGGATGTGCCCTAAATAAATATGTAAGTAGCCATGCTGGGTTCCTGCTCCTCCTGCTGCTTCAGCTGATGCTATTGATCTAATTGCTCATTTAAAGCCCAAATGCCTCAATTGAAATGTTCCTAGTGCAAACTAGTCAGCACAAAGAGGTTTCTGGTGCGAGCTGCGAACAGTTCATGTATTTCAATGCACAACTCTTCTCTCCAGCACGCAACTGTCCTCGCAGGCAAAGGAAGAAGCAGCTGAAACATGAAGTTAGAAAGAAAAGGGGGCTCATATTCATTCTTCACTTAAAATAAAAAATAAATACATAAAAATCAGGTCCGCAGAGTTGGGTGTATTTGTGCTGATTACAAAAATAACTTTTCACACCAGCAGAAGGAACACCAGCAAGAGTAATGTCTTTGTGTATTTTTAGGGATGATTAATGTGATTCCCAATCCAGGACAGCCGACTAGAGAACACAATCCTTAAGGGACTGTGGCTAGAACTGAATGGGGTCATCCAAAAGTAAAAATCGTGTGTTTGGTGTATGCGCCGTGGTGAATATGCGTTTATGTTTTTAGATTTTAAATGAATCAATTATGTTTGTCTTTTATTTTTTTCCTTATGTAAATTTTAAGGGTTACAGTTAAGGTTAGAGACTGTCACCGCTGGTAAGTCGTGAATTAATTATTTATTTTTGCTGTTGTTTTTCCTCTCCACTAGCTCCAAAGGGAAATATAAGGCACTTTAGCTACTCAGTGCTCCAATATGTTAACCCGTAGTGTCTGCGTCTGTCTTCTTTTTGGTGCTGAGCAGGCTGCTTAACAGCGTTAACTCAGAAAACAGCTGCCTGCTGACACCAAAAACTATGCTATAAATAAACTGAACAAGATGTATAAATAAACCAAGCTGAAACTTAGCTTACCTTGTTAGAGTTGCGCGATCACAGGTTTTCTGTGGAACAAACCATCTGGTGCATCAGATGTGAAGCTCTGTAATAAAGTTGCAGAATCAGGGGACAGCTGTGTCTAGGATTATAAGTATGGCCTGTGACTTTCACTTATCTACTGAAACTTCCATAATCCAAATTTTCACAAACAGTATTATGCATCTTGTTTCCATTTGAGCAGTCAGTGGTGTTTAGATGAGTAACTGCCTGTGTTTTGTTGCCTATCCCACCTCTCTCTGATCATTTTGTAGCTCTTTGATGTCACCAAACTTCACCTTTGCTGTTTTTTCTTCCCCTTCTGGTTCGGACAGTCAGACAGAAGCCTGCTGCGTGTTATCGTGCACTTCAGGAAACAATGGATGCAGCTAAAATAAAAGAATCACACCTTCCCCTTGGTTTTGGTTTTTACAACACGTTTTTACCTGGACCCATAATTTAGTGGAAGTTAAAGGAAATCCTGTAGCTTCCTTCCAGACGAGTTCTTCTAGAGCTGCGGGACAGGCTGGCTTTAGCCAAAAATGTGGCCTGGCATATAACACTCAAGAAATGTGCCACTGACATTTTTAATAAACAGCTATTATTGACGTTTTGTGTGCAGACATATAAAAAAAAGAAATAAGACGCTGGATTTGAAGTGCTCGGTGTATGCTGCTGGTGCTGCTGTTGTTGTTTAGTGCTCGTTCTTATTAGAGGTTTGACTTGATCAATGTGATCAGCCATGCACAGCCAGGTGTGTGGTGAAGCTCAGTGAGGCACAGGGACAGGGTTTATAAATAAACCAAATAAAGAAACGGTTGTGTCAGTGACCCCAGAGATGTGGCTTTGGAAAGGCTGGAAAGGCAGACGTTTATCCTGAAGAAACTAATAAAGCACTGTCTGTCAACTGGGAGGTGAGTCAGCCCAGCATCATTAGAGAGAAGCATCGTTCTGATCATGTCTCTGAGGGGAGATGACCATGCAGCACCACGCATCCAGGCAAGACCACCAAGAAACACACAGAGCCAGCAGCCAAGCAAAACAATCTGTTTCTGCAAACAGAAACCCGGGCGTGTGTGCAGGCTTTAAAATAGGAAAAAAAAAAACACTTACTGTATTGTGTTACAGTCAATTGTCATGGTGACAATCTCAGGAAAAAAAGAGAAAAAAAACATCTATCAGCCATCTATTGTTGGTTAATGATGTGTTAGCTTGCCAAAGCTATCATTACCCCTCTCTCGCACAAATAGTCATCTAGAGCCATTTTACACAAGGATATTACAGCATCCACGATAACTGTTGGATCAGAAAACGCAACAAATCATTAGCTATTATTGATTTGGACAATGTGTGTGTTCATACATAATCACAACAGAATTTTCAAAATTGTAAATTGGGAAATTAATGTTTAATGTTTAATATGAAATACTTTGATATTTCTGTAATTTTGTTTTCATTGAGATTCCTGCCAAGCATCAGATTTGTAGATGCATACCTCTCTTATGTCTATATGGTAAGTTTCAAGCTCCCAGCAGTTAGTGTTCTTCATTTCAGCCTCTCGCAACTGGGAAAAGTCAATTGCGATTGCAAGTAGCTGCAGCATCCATTTGCGAAATCGTAGCCCAACTAGGCCTGTTGATTGGTGAAGGTCTGCAGATGATTTTTATGTAATTTAAAAAATAGACAGACTGCCAACATGTTGCAATCAGTGTGGGTCAGTCTGCACTGATGTTATACATCGTGCTAGACATTTCGCAGTTAAATCCTGCAGCAACTACGTCGATATTTGCGGAGGAATTTCTGAAGTTCTGTTTCAAATTTATGAGGTTCTGGCTGGACTCTGACTGTAAGTAGTTCATGTGAATTTCTGTGTTTTTAAACAACAGATTTGCAGAAAAGAGCAACAAACTGCATGTCAAATACCAACATGAACTCATTCAGCCACACATTGACTGCAGACTGGTAGCAGACTGACTCTGTGTTGTTGCAGTTTTGTCTCCATCTTTGCAGATGGAAGTTTTTTGAAAGGAGAAAATAACTGCACCACGTAGAGGGCATAAATGAGAGCAATTACAACTTAACATAATCATCCATCTATCCATTCTCCTCCACTTACCCAATTCAGGGTTGCAGGAGGCTGGAGCCTATCCCAGGTACCATAGGGTGAGAGGCAAGGTACACATAGCATACATACATATCTATTTCCAAATGATTTTTTATCAATGATTTTACAAAAGAAAAACCTTCACAGAGGAAAACTGCTGTCTGTTTCTCTGCATATGTCAGCAATCTATCGGCTCCGATAGACAATGCTCATTTTTCCAAAATGTAAAAAAAAAAATCCTTAAAAAGACAAGAGATTTTTTTTAGTTTTTTTCAATCATTGCTGTTTTTGTGTGCAAGTCTGCCATTTTTCCAAGTTTTTTTTATCCACAATCATTGAGTGTCGATATATTTTTCAGAGCTGATGATCATGTTTTTGTGCTACCGCAGGTATTGGGTAAGAAAAAAAGTAAAAACAGGAGCATTAAGAATGCAGGGCTGTAGATCTAAGATCCAGAAAGGATTATTAACAGCAGGAGTTTAAATGCTGCAAAAATTGAACACATGCTACTTTATTGATGAGATGCATTAGTCAGTATTGACTAAAAGAAATGAGAGTCTTTTAGACCTGATGGTAAATTATGGGGAATCTATATTTATAGGCTAGTTAATGTTGAGAAGCGAGAGAGGTGGCGGCCCTGTGTTGTGCTGACACCGATCCCTCAGAGATGCTTCACACCCAGCTGTGACATCAAGCACTTTCGTTACTGGAACTGCAGCTGATTTCCTCCTAATCAGCTCATTTTTGGTTAAATTAAACACAGAGTCGTTGTGCTCTTTTATTGTTGGTGTAAAACAGACTATATAGACAATAACACAGGACAGCAAGCTGTAGCAAGCTAAGGATATGAATGGAATTTAATATGAGTTTGGGTGCTTTGGTAATATACTGTAGTCATAAACATCCAGTTGTACATTTCTGATGCAGTTTTAGTGCTTTTCACTATTCTCGTGTTTTTTTTTAACGAAACATCTATATTTAATATCTTAGACATGTTTTTGGCTGATAGGAATGCATCCTATAAAAAGCAAAGAACCTGTTTTAAATAAAACAACTGGAGTAGTATTATACTGCTGGCCTCCTCCTGCTGCAATTACTGTGCTTCTTCACTGTGTCATAACAGCAACCTTAAAACTTGAACTCCAACAATCTGACCAGAGGACCCAAGTGACCGAAAAAGAAAAAACAACAACAACGATACAAATGTAGTGAAAATTCCCATGAATCCCAACTGAGCGTCTAACAGTGATGCCTTCACTATGAAGACTTGGTCTCTGGGTCATAGCCATGGGTTCAACTCTTATCATCAGTCATAAAGATTTGGTCACCACAGAGATGTTGACTGACATTCTAACAAACACTTCTGTTCTTTAATGCAAATTACACCAAGTCCTGTATAACGTACACTTAGGTTGGGATGGGACTCAAGAAACCAGTTCATGCAGAGGTCATTAGCCTGGTTGCCTATCAGTCGGTTCCACTTGGCAATGTGCTACAATCAGCTGATGTACAATCAGCTGTGGAGGAAAATGGTGGTGCAGTCTACATTGTAAATATTGACATTACTTTTATTTTTATTGCACAAATGGATAAGAGAATGATGGTAAAGTGCAAACTGCATCCAAGACAGAGACAACTATTCTTATACTGCTAACACAACTTCAGCTCTTTGCAAGCACCTGCGCAGAAAGCATGCTAATGCTAAGCTAGCCAAGAACCCAGGGTGATGCTGATCCCAGGCCAGCAGCCAGATCCTGAACGTCAACAGGTGAGAAACAGATGATTAGTCAGGTGTCTCTGTTTCTACCTGTTCATGTTTCTAAAGCACTGTGCTGATCATTTTGTCTTTTTTTAATGGTTTTTATTTATGCTTTGTGTTTATACCTAAATACTAAGAGAAAGATTGTAAAGGTGACCTTATTAGGATGAGGGTTTGTGTGGGTGTGTGGCAGAGGTGGGGAATAATGAAGTACAAGTACTCTGTTACTGTATTTTTTGGTATCTGTACTTTACTTAAGCATTTATTTTTCTGACAACTTTTACTTTTACTCCCTACGTTTTAAAACAAATATCTGTACTTTCTACTCCACAACTGTGTCATCTGTAGCATTTATACCCGGGGGTTAAAATTGGCCAGAATGAGTGCAGAAGAGGAATGAGTATAACAGGAGTAAGAGTTTGTGTACAGTTTGTGGCACAGTGTGTTGCTAGCTAAAGGTCCAGCTGCTGTATTTCACAGGGAGAGAAAAGAAAGAGGGAAAGTAAGATGGAATCTTACTTTCAGTTGCATTCTTCTGAGTGTGAATAGAAGTAAATTGAAAACACATAGGTGTCGAGAGAGTGCTTGTATGAATGGGTCAATGAGGCAAGTTGAGTAGAAAAATGCTATAGAAGAATTAATTTAACCTGTTTTCATTATTCATTTATTCATTGTTGCCAGTTGTTATCAGTAAATGTCATCAGCAAACTGCCCTTTTAAACAGCTAGTAGGTTCAGTGTGCTGTTATCACCTCATCTAGTCATGATCAGTTCTGCGTTACTAAAAATAATAATTCAGAAGTGTTTCTACATCCAGACCTATCAAAGATCTCTATGAGGACTGAAGCCTCCAACCTTCACCCAGGAGACTTAAGACATCTCAACTCTTACTTTTTTGGTTTTAAGTTTAGGCATAAAACTAAAAACTAGTTAGACGAGAAAAAGATCTTAGCCTGGATTCACATAAATACTTTCATATTCACCACATTTTAGAAACTACGTTATATTTTTCTGGCTACCAGAGGTCGTTGCAGATTTTCCATGAACTTATTTACACTACTGTAAGATGTGTGGAGTGAATATCTATGAGAGTGACTTCACTGATAACAGATACTAAAGGGGGGGTAACATTCAAAGCAAGTGCACAGCATGAAGCGTGGTCATCATTTTTACACAGCTGGGTTTGAAATGCCATTCATTAAATAACTTTATGGTTTGGAGCGAGTGTGCACGTGACAGCCATGTTCCTACACGTTAAGTGTTTATAACAACTGCGTCCTTTTAGTGACCATGAGGCTGCCTGTTTTTTTGATGTCTGTAAAAGAGGTTGTGACTCATGTCCTGTTATGAATCTCTAATTGACTCTAACGAACAGTAAATGGTCTGCTCTTATGTGGCACCTTTTAACCCTAGCTAGGTTCAGGAAAGTGCTTTGCAAAAAAATTTTCATTCACACGCATGCATTTACACACCAGAGCAGCTTAGGGTTCAGTGTCTTTATCAATCACGTAGAGGGACCGTGGAGCTTGCACCACCAACCCAGTGGACAGCCTGCCTTAGAGTGCAGTTTGCCAGTTCGAATCATTATAACTAATTAAACTAAGACTATGCGCTGAAACTATGTTTCCTCTTCCAGATATAATGATGATGTTACAGCATTTCTCATTATCTGTGGCAGGCGTGAAAGGAAAGCCTGAATTCTGTTTACCTAAATTCAGTTTGCTAATTACAGCAAACACACACCTCTGTAGCACTACAGAAATGGTATATTTCACATTTTTTGTGTTGTGTTACACTGTGAGAATTTTGCCAGTTTGCAGACTTACAGAACTTCACCTGTCCCGTGTATGTCATATGGAGCTGTGGTTTTAGAAAGGTCATGAAGATAAATGGCAAATGCCCTGCATCCTGGTTTGTTTCCTTAACTAGTGGGAATCAGAGAGAACTGCCGTTTCAGTAGGGCCTTTGTGCTGGCTCATCATTGGGTGTGAATTTGTTTTCATTGCCTTATCACAGCTCATGGGCTTGTGGCAAACAGCAATATATAATGAGAACATCATTTGGCACCGTTTGTACAGCATCATATGTGGTGATAGACTCATGGTATGTCATAAACCACCTTTTTACATCTTGTCAGCAGAGTCACGAGCCAACAGGGGACCACTGCGTGCATCCAGAAGAAACTGGAACAAATCACAGAAATGAATATGGAGCTACACGGGCCTCCAATTGTATTTAAAGTGAATAAAGTCATTCTAGTCTGGTGTTTATTCTACTCTCAGTTTGATTGCTCTGCAGATTCGTCTTCATCTTCATAGATCACCATCAGGAGCTCACGGCAATTAGTGTCGCCAGTCGCTTTGCTCCATGTCAAGCCGTAGTAACTGCTGAGCTCCTTATCAAGCACATGGAAACAAACTAGTCCTAACATGCAGTGTGGCACGCCAAGACAAAGCTGCCGGGCTCCTTCACCCAGGTGTCCTGAACCCATTTTGTTTCAAGGAGGCCCGTCAGTCAGCCGGTCCCCCGTGGTTTGCCGGTGTACAGATGGTGCAGGTCTGAGAAGCATCTGAGGTGCTGGATGCCTTGGTAAACAGTTGCCACATGGCAACAGATGGTGGCGTGGAGGTCCAAACAGGTCAGCTGTTAGTTTGGGCTGTGCGTTTCTCACTTCACTCGCTTAGAGGTGTGCTTCATCTCTCTCCTGCTCTCTCTCTCTCCTCTTTTTCTCCACATGAAAATTGTGAGCAGGCTATTTTTCAGCTCTTCTATATCCCAGACATAATCATATCTCATTAGCTGTTTTACATCTTCACTAAGGGAGAACAGTCATCTATTCAAACGGACGTCAAGTGTCACGCTGAGCCCACAGACGATTTCACGTCTAAAATACATTAGCAGCAAATCTAAAAAAATGAAGCCGAGTTTGAAAAGAAAAATATATAGCCTGATGTATGGCAATATGCAGTGCCCTTTCTGCTTCTTAGAGACCAACCCGTCTTCATTCGCCTCTATCTCTTCATTGTGTCGTCATGGTGATGGGTTTTCGTCTTTGTGTCTAATTAAAGAGAGAGCTTTAGATGTATTGACTATTTCAGATCACAGAACACCTCTCTCCCAATAACTTTCCCCATGTCGTCGTCAAACGGTTAATCTTTAATTAGAAGCAAGCATGCAGCTACAACATACTGAGAGCATGCAGATGGAATAGAAGAGCATCAGAAACAGGGGCGGTCACATGCTGGCATTTATTCAAACTACTCTTGATTTGTTGCTTTCAGGGAAGATTCTTTGTCTTGTGATAAACTCTTTCATAGAGAAACTCTGCGCGACCCTTGCTGGCACATGCTGGTGTCAGTAAACAGTTTATTTATTTATTTTTAGCAATATAAATCTTTTTGGAAGTGTTAAAAAAATACAAGGTTTTCCCAGATCATGTCAGCATAAGTCTTCACAGCTAGCAGGACAATTGGAAATTGTATAGGAGTACTTCCCAGCCTTTCATGATTTCAATGAGTTCTATTTCATTTTCATAACATGTTACTGTTTTTCATGACATAGCACCTTTTTATTTTTTATTTGAGCCTACGCTTTTATTAGTTTTTAATACAATGCAACAATTTGGAGAAACTTCACAATCCAAACTTGAGCTATAATTATGCAACTATAAACACAGTCCAAAAATAAAGTGTATAAAATATAATATTTCATAACGTAAGCAGAGACGTCATCTTTGTTTCTCCCATTAGAAGGGGTCTCACACTTTAATTATCGCTCTGCGGAGCTCACAGAGATTACATGAAAACACCCAAAAGCCGTGTCTTGACCATCGAGAATGACTGTTCCTTTAAAGATTTGTCAAACCAATCGGGTTGAACAGGCAACACAAAAGCAGAAGGGTCCTTTACGCGACAGGTGAGGATGCTTGAAACACGGGTTAATAATCTGTGTGTCTAAAGTCTGCACAGCTCCACAGATCAGCTTCAGGCAGCATTTGCTGACCTTCACATTTGACATGCTCGATAGTCATTTTGTTAGGTTTGGCTAATCTGATGCTGATTGCTTTCTCTCTTCTCAGGGATGTCATTAAATGTAGAGGTGTGGGTGTATCATCTGTGTGTCCTGCGTGTAGAAGATTCCCTCCACAGATATGTGACAACTGCAGCTGCTCAGCAAAAGTAGAGCAAGAATACCCTCTTGTGTTGGCTCATGCAGTCGCACTCTTTGTAATCTACACTGCAACACAAGTGCGATCGTGTTGTTTAAAATCAAAAGTGTCACACAGACTCACAACTCACTGAACGTGATGTTAGAGGTGATATTTGTTCTGTCTTATTTGTGTATCCCATCTTATCCCAGTATTTCAGTTCCTGAGAGTAACGTATGCCTGAAATACGTTAATAATAATGATAATATTTACATGTGTTATTACTACGGAGCCCCCCAGGGGACATGGGAGAAAAAAAAATTACGGAGGAAAAAAAAAAAATTAGGGAGGAAAAAAAAAAAAATTAGGGAGAAAAAAAAATTAAGACGGACTTTTGCGAGCGCTCGCAATACTTATTGCGAGATCTCGCAATACT
The DNA here is from genome assembly GCF_900408965.1 of Simochromis diagramma. Lineage (NCBI taxonomy): Eukaryota > Metazoa > Chordata > Actinopteri > Cichliformes > Cichlidae > Simochromis > Simochromis diagramma. Next base: position 10,228,991 of record NW_024386801.1, read on the forward strand.
TTTGCGAGCGCTCGCAATACTTTTGCGAGATCTCGCAAAAGTCCGTCTTAATTTTTTTTTTCCTCCCTAATTTTTTTTTTTCCTCCCTAATTTTTTTTTTTTTCCTCCGTAATTTTTTTTTCTCCCATGTCCCCTGGGGGGCTCCGTATATTACACATTGTTATGACACAGTTGTTTTCGAATTCAAAGAAAAGTTTGGGGAATAAAATCAAAACTTCTTATTTGGCTTCTCTTTTTAGGGATCCTCCTTTCCGTAGCATCTTCCATGAAAACTGAACTCATTATTTGAAAACAAAACAAAGAATTTTAAAAAAGTAAAAGCCTCAGAGAGTGATTTTGAACATATGAGGCCACACAGGGGATTTATGTATTGCTTTTCTAGTCTTTTCAGCCCTTCAGAGTGCTTTATGTTGCATTCACACCTTTTTTTAATCACACAAATACATAAAACACCAGAGGAAAATTTGGGTTTCGGTATCTAGACAAAGAGAAAAACGTTCACTTTTTTAAAACAAGCAACTATTTCAGCCTTTTTTTCCTTCAATCTGTTAAAATTATTACACTTTGTTATTATTAAATCTACAACATTTGTGCTCTGCTTGACAAACCTGCCAAGCCTGATAGACAATATGCCTCCACAAAATTAAACATTTTTTTGTAAATCCTCACAGTTTGGAAAAGAAAACTGCATTTGCACATTTTTCTTGAGAGAAAAAATTAATCCAGTAGAAAAATTTTTAAAAAAGAAGAAAAAGCATAAAATTAATATCATAGCACTGGTTAGAAATAGTGAAATATTAAAGAAATCATAAAAAATAATGCAAGACAGCCATAAAGATGTGGTCAAAATACATTTTTGATTATTAAAGCATATTTTGGCTGAAGGTTAAAATCTGCGAGGAACTTTTTGGCCCCAGTGGCAGCATATTGCTTCCACTTATCAGTGATGGAAAGTGTCAGACTCATACCCTTATCAGTTCTCCGTCCAACAAACATTTAATAGATAGCTGGGCTGGAAAAGTGATAAGGATATGTGCTTGACAATGTTAAAGCCTTTTTTGTAATAAAACAACACGATCGCATGAAAAAGTAAAGCAAAAGCAACTTAAACCTCAAGAAGGACTTACAAATGAAAAGAAGTGTGAAAGCAACAAAAAGGTCTCACATTGTTCCCTTATTGCCACGTAACTGTAATCCAGAGCTGTTATGAATTTTTTTTGTCCACAGTTTAACGCAGAAAATCACAAACGTCTCCAGGGGGGAAAGCTGAGAGCTGCGTCACTGCATCAGAACCAAACCAGCAGTCCAACTTCAACTACTCCTGTTACCACTCTGTCCGTTTAGCATTCATCTGCATCCAACCGCTGAAGTAACTTTGAGAACATCGCTCATCAGCAGTTTTAAGGCCCGTCTGGCTCCACCTCATCCCTGGTGCTGTCCTGTTAAAAGTGAATACCCAGATTATCTTTGTAATCCCTAATTTTGTGCCTTCTCAGTCATTATCAGCTAGTGTTGTGGAAGGGGACTGGCTTCAGGTTCACACAAAAAAAGATCACAACTAATGTACAACTGAGTGTAGAGGTGCAGTAGTTATTCATCACTCTGTAATCTGAGGTTCAGGATGTCGGACTTTTGGGTAATTTAATGCCATCTATGTTTAACTGACTTTTTCCTAATACTTACACAGAAATGTGATCAGTTGTCGGTATATGAGTAAAATTGCAGGTATAAAAAGTTGAAAAAAACCTACCCATTTCATACATGAAAGTTTTAACTCCATAACTTTAAGAGGACACTAAGTGTGTTGAGGTCATGTATAGCAGTGCACTGCTGGCAATTCATCTGTGTTCATCCAAACTTTATCCAGTTGCTGTCAGTGTAATCGCTGCACGGCACAAGTCGTCAGAAACAACCCTAAAGCCACATTTGGGGAAAACTAAAGAGGAAATGTGTGTGTTAACAAATTAATTTTGTGAATAAATATCAAAAATGACTTCCACATTTTGTACATAGATTATTTAAAATGAGCTGACAGTAGGTCATCGCGGCTCAGTCTTTTAAATCGGGATCAGTGGGGGTGAGTGAGCCAATATGTGACACGCTTTGACCCTTTTGGCTGTTATCTATAGTCACTCCTGGGGCATGCAGTTGGCAGGGGAAGGGGAGCAGACATCTCTGTATGCTTTGGTGCTGGTTATCTCTGCCTAGTTCCTCTCTTCAGCGTGAAAGTCCCGCGCAAATTAAACACGGCTGACTCACTTTCTGATCCAGTTCCGGATTTCTTCTCCACACCAGCCGCCAACAGCAGTCACACGGATGAGGGGAGATCTGCCAAGCATCTCCTCTGCAGTGCTCTGTTCTCCTCTGGGATTAGCTGCGCTGCATTCCCAGTGTCAGCAGCACCAGGGCCATCATGCGCACGCACACACACAAAAAGACACACACATACACATTCATTGCAGGCAGCAGTAGTGTTGTCTGCACAAACAAACACATAAATTCCTTTGTTTTTCCTCTTTGTCTTTCTGTCTCTCGCAGGCTCACGCCAGTCTGGTTTTACCTTTACTGTTTCTCACTAGGTCCCAAGCTTTATCTCTTTTACTCAAAAGCCTGTACACACTTAGGCCCAGAATCAGCTTACAGCAGCATCCACTGGTTCACTGCGATGCATATGGTGTTGCCTCAAAGAGACAGTGGGATTCTGTAGGACAACAAAACTTTTCAAAAGTTGCTACATTGTTGCAATGACAGGACAGAGGTATTGGTGGCACTGAAGTCAGCACACATGATACAAGAACGTAGCTTATGTTGAACAAATAAAAAAGTGTAAAAAAAAAACCCCATTAATCTTTGTAAAAATGTTCTTAAAGGTCCCACTGTAAGTTTTTAATCATATTCTAATTGATGAAGTTGATCCTTTTGAAAAGATTTCCACCACGTATGGTGAAATAAATTAGGCTTCCCTCCTTTATTCTACCATGATCAGCCAACTATCACTATTTATCTGAGCAAAGAAGTGGACAAATCCCAGTGGTTGTCTTGTACCTCCTCTCTCATTAAAAACCAAAAACCAAAACAAAAACAGAGGATTAGCTTAAATAAAACAAGCAGGCTTGATTGGGCTTTTTCTTCGAACACCAGGTAATTCCTACAACCTTGAACCCTGAGAGGAAGTAGGGACAAGACAGTAGGACGATAAAGTCATGCACGAGAGAAAATCAGGCTATGGTGAGCAAACTGGCTTTCAGCATTGTCAGAAGACAGCAACAGTAGATCAGTGCTGCAGTAAAATTAGAGTTGCCAGCCCAATCAGCAAAGTCTTGTTTACATGGAAGAGTGAACAGTCACTGCGAAGAGCCCTGCAGCACTGCCTGATGCTCCAAAATAGAGTACAGTTCACATCAGCAGCTTGAATTAATCTCCAGCAGAGGGCACCATGGATGCTTTCTATTTTTAGTAGTTGACTAAGATTTCTAAAGGGGATTAGAGGCTTCCTGAGGATGCCTTGCTCTGTTTTCAGGGAAAATAAGCTATTTTCTATGACTGAGAACTAGCAGGAGATTTTACAATAGGCATGTATTCATCCCATATTATTGATCAGCAGCACTGATTGCAAAATTATCACCATTAAGAGCTTTAATCTGATCTTTCTGTTGGCTGTAGAATAGGTGCTTTTGAGTCTGGTCATTTTAAAACATAGCACGTGTTTGCTTTGTTTACTTGTAGCTCGCTGTAGCATGCAAGGTGCAGTCTGATGCACATATCTCACATCTCTGAGAAGATTTTTTTTGCCTAAACCATTTTTGGCAGCACTAAACTTGACTCAGTTGCCATGGACACAGATGATGTTTTCCTTTTCGGGGTTTTTTTTTTTCAACCTTTTTTTTCTGTCTGTGTCCATGACAACAAAATGGCTTTTACAGGAAATGGTATGCATTTTCAGATGCCGGGAAAAGAGGAAGGTTAATGACTTCATTAATTACACTATGTCAAGCCACCACTGGGAATGCATTTTGATATTAAAACAATTATTTAGATATCTGAGGGAAACTTCTAATCGTTTTATCCAAAAATGTCATATTATGTAAGATATTTGCTATGTCTCAAGATTCTGACAAGATCCCCTTTTAAGTGCTTTTATTTTGCTGTCAATTCAAATTGTAGAGAAAAAAACATCACAGTTATATTTCCTGTGACAGCTTTCTTTTGAAATCAGAGATTTTCTCCAGTGGTTTTTTTCTTTTTTCTTTTTTTTACAGATGATGGCTAAATATAGATGCATTTAACACAGGTGTGCATGCACTGACCTGTCACTGACTCTCTTGATCTCTAGAAACCTAAGCTCAGGATGAAGGTGGACAGAAGAGTGGAATGTCTATTTAAAGTGATTTAAGGTGTTGTGTCAAATGAAATAATCACCTTTTGTAAAACTGAATAAAAAATCATTCTCTCTGTTCTCTCTGTGTCCAACTAAGAAAACATAATATAGCTGCAAACACCATTATCACTAAGAACATAAAGAGAGTGTAGCAAATATAATTTTTATTCATGCATTTGTCAACACTTGTGTTTTTTTTCCAAAACATTAAAACGGGTGCGTGCAACATAAAATGCAATCATATTACAGTTTATATTTTCATTGAATGTGAACACAGACAATTTTTAATGTATCCAGCTCTAATTTGTGCAGCTGTTCTAAAGATTAGAAGTAATATAGTACATTTTTAAAAAAAAAAATCTGCACAGTTGTCCCAGAGGACACACTCAATCAACACCAACAGTGCAATATGGATAGCCCCATGCTTTTGTGTTTTGTGAGTTAGTGTTTTTGCAGAAAATGTTAATGTCAAAATGAATTTCATCCCTTTAGAGATCATGTTTTCGTTCTGTTTTATTTTACTTATTTATTTATTTATTTTTTACTTACAGGCAAAGCCATGTTTAGCAGGTCACAGAAACCTTTGACCTTTAGGAACCAGATTCTAATCAATGCATTCTTCACTCCATTTGGATGGTGGCACCAGATATAACGTCCTTGTGAGAATGATTCAAACATAAAAACTGAACACTCCTTTTGATCATTTATAGATATAAATATGTAATATATGTAACACATGCAAGGATATGTTTAAGGTGCTTGTTTGCATTTATAACGTGTTCATAAAGACTGAATATTTAATACCAAATATTTGATTAATTTTGTATTAAATTAATTTTATTGTCTATTAATACACATTTGAAAGTTCTTCACAAAGCCAGTTATAAATGCATTCAACACTCCTAAAAGTACAACATTATAAAATATAATTTAGTGTGAATTCATAACTGTTTGTGGTTGAGTTGTAGCTGCCAACACACACTGAGGAAATCTCTTTTGTCATTTAGATGTAACATGACTGAGTAAAAAAAAAAAGGGAATAAAAAAAAGTTACCAATGATGAATCCTTTAAATGAAAAAGTAATAATAATTAATTAATTAAAAGCTCCTTTTGCACAACCACTAGATGGCAGTGTCAAGTTAGCCATTACCTGATTGGGACTGTGTGGCCACCAGGCTCATTATTAGCACATGATGAGGCTGCACTTCTTCAGGGAAGCAAATGTAGGTTACTACATGAATATTTAAGAGGAATAAAAGAAACAAACTGAGAAGCAACAAATTCAAAAGAAGTGGACATCCAAGGTCACTGTGAAATAAGACAGCCACCCCTGAGGCTCTCAGCTCAGCAGCAGCTTTTGTGTTCCTTTCAGATAAATTATAGATGGTTTCAAGGTGTGAATATGGTTTGTGTTTTGAGTGTTGTTCATTTTAACAGTGTCAGATTTCTTGTGCAAAGATCTTGTCAGTGTATTTTCAGTTATCTCTTTGGTCTTTGAGCTGATTACACTTGAAATCACACAGGTTTTGCACATGACTACAAAGGAGGAAAGACCAGCTACAGACGTATCCAGCAACTAATCATTAACTACTAAATGAGACTCATGAAATAAACTTTTTTCAATGACATAAAGCATTTTGAAATCTATTTGAAATGATGAGTAGCAAATATATAAAAGAGGGAAAATTAAATAGAAAATATTAATTATACTTGCTCTATTGACTGGTCATCTCAGTACTCAAGGTTGGAATCAGCAAGGTTTAACTTATTGCAAACTATATTACACTATATTAAATCATATCATTTAACCAGCACATCATGCTAATTTAATCTACACATCCCTGTATGTTAAACAGTCAAACAGCTTCATCTGAGGCAATTGTTCCATTTTAATGACCCTTTATGCATGATAGGTTAATGACAGCAGCAAATCAGCATAGGGCTAATTCTTATGCATCAAGAACGAAGGCGGTGGGAACAAAAACACAGGGACAAATGCATTTCTACAACATACTGCATTAACAAAAAAGAAGGGGGAAAAAGGAGAGAAAAGGGGTATTAAAGATCACAACCTCAAATATCAACTCTGCACAGTGTTGCCAAGTCTTGTTGCTATGGAGATTGCATCCTACTGCAGGTGTGAGTAACGACAGAGGAAGTCAACTGTGCTTCCTTCTCTGTGTTGCTTTCTGCTCCTCTGTATCTTACATGGTCCCCACCGCTTGTGTCAATGCATGTTAGCGTGTGTCTGCCTTTCACACATGCTAAAAAACAGCCTTAATGATTAACCCTGAGCTGCGTGTAAATACTCTTACACAGTGTGCACTTTTTTAAAAAACTTTCTATGCATATGTGCATCGTCAGCAGCACATCAAAACAAGCCTGATTGTTCTCAGTTCTCACCACATTATTTTCTAATGCCATTGTGTCAGAGGAGTCTTTCAAAGGGCGACAATAGAAGACCTCAGAATTGTGTGAGTGTAATTAGCCCTGGGGCACGGTGTGCATGGTGCAAACCCATTAAATACATGCATGCATCCAAATACTGCAAGGAGATATTCAGTGAACCGAGATGGCATTGCTGTGCATCAGAGCCATTGGACGAAATCCAGTTTGAAAAGCTGAAAAGATCTGACCTGGCAAGATGTGATGTGACTACTTCCAAAAATGCAGGTTTGTTTTTCCAGTATATTCAAGAATCACTTGGTTTTGGTAGGTGCATCATGCAAAAAGAAAGATCTAATATAATTACTTAATTTATAACCTTAAAAAAAAACAGTGTTTACAGTATGTGGCTGCAGTATTGATTTTTGTGTTTAGATGCTCAGTACCACATTCACTGACCACAGCCTTGGGGGTTTTACAAGCACACATACTCAGTATTTTCAATGCATGTTACAAAGATTATGAAATGAATTAGCCTACAAAAGATTAATTGTTTAATATTTAAAAGCTCTGTTCTGATTTCAGTTGCTAATTCTGCTTTCCAGTTCTAAGCTTTGTGCTATGAAATGCTAAACCTAATTTCTGTGGTTGGGATTGATAGTATAATTAATCACGAGGTGCATTTTCAGCTTTTTTTAATTTCTTTTTTTTTTTAAGCTTTGATTCCATCATTCAGTCATTATTTGTAACTGTGCAAAACTACCCATTTTTTCTGCCACAGTGCATGAACATGTAAATGGAAGCAGATTTTTTTTACACCCTCACACTGACTTGTCCATTTCTATCAGATTTGGAGCCGTTGTTATGCACTGCAGGCGGCTGCTGCTCAGCTTGCTTGTGGCTTTGTGGCTTTGAGTCTAACTGAGGCAGACCGAGAGAGGCTTATTAATCCCAGGGCTGCAGCTTCAATCTGAAAAAAAAATGCACTCACTCTGCGAAATAAATAGACATCTAATGTTGGCCATCTAACTATACAATATGAAGTGCAGACATTATGATCTACATGCTTGAACCGGCATTGTTATTAATAGGGCCTGACATTTTCACGGTTCGTGGCTCAATCACTCTTTGCAAGCCTTGGTGAGCTTGCACATTTGCATTAGGATACATAAAAGCTCTGTCAAGTGTCCAAATTTGTTCATAACAGTGTTTCAAAGTCAAGAAGAAGCTAAAGATAACCAGCCATCTGAGGTGAAAGCAAACAGCAAGGTTTCTACTTCCACAATTACCGCTGCTGGGATCAGTCAGAGAGGGAAGATATCAAAACAGAAGAATGAGAAAAAGAAGAAGAATTAATCACATCAAAGTCACTGTGGTAAAAAGCTACACTAACTGGCGACTTTGTTAGTTACACCTGCTCAACTGCTTGTTGATGCAAATATCTAATCAGCCAATAACATGGTAGTGCATTTAGCCATGTAGGCATGGTCAAGATGACCTGCTGAAGGAAGCATCAAAATGGGGAAGAAAGATGATTTAAGTGACTCTGAACATTGCATGGTTATTGGTGCCAGGCAGGCTGGTCTAAATATTTCATATTTAATTTCATTTACTGCAGGGTGACAGGTGAATTTGGCAGTGTGAGCCCAATGAATGACTGTTGAACAGGCAGGAGTTGGTACATAGTGTGATTTGGTGGGCTGTTACCTGGGTCTGGCTGATTCTGAAGGGCCTAGTGGAACCCACAGAACCCACATTGCAGGTGGCAGGTAGGATAGTTGCAGGCTCAGGTTGATTAGCAAGAAAAAGACAAAAGGTTGCAGCTTACCTTGGGTCCATGAATGTTGAGAGAGTACGGCCCCAACTCCAGAATCAGAGGCATCTACTTCTACAGTGAATGGTTTCGTGGTATCATGCAGAAGTCAATAGCTGTTTTAACTCAACGGCTTCTGGGGACCAGATAAATGGAATCTTAGTTGAGTTCAGGTGAGTGAAAGGTGCAACTACCTCGCTGGTGCAGCTATCTGAATAAAACATTGGTAGAAGTTGGCAAAAACAAGGAAACGTTGAAGGTGTTTCCATGACGTGGAGTGGGCCATTCGCTCATGGCTCAGATCTTTGCTGGGTTGGTCTTGACCTGCCCTCCTGCCAGAATATAGCCAAGAAAGGTGACTGAAAAAGAATGGAACTCACATTTTTCTGCCTTGACATATGACCGATTCTTATAGAGAGAAGTTGCAATACAGAGTGGACTCGGTGCTGCTCCAGCATCCTGGAGAAAATCAGGATGTCAACTAGGTACGCAAACCTATGTGCAATATCTCAGTCTTTCCATGTTCTGTGCAATATGTTTGGCTCATGTGCAATTATTTTGGTCCCAGTCTGTTTCAATGTTTCCTACACATACACCATGTATATAGTTCCACTCACATATGTATACATATACACTGTTTTTTTTTTTTTATTCTATTTATTTAATTATTTATTTATTTTCTGCCTTCGTTGTATATTGGTTTCTCTTCTTCTTACTTTAGCACCTTTGTGGTTCAGCTACCCAATTTCGCTGTGCAAGAAACTGCACAATGACAATAAAAAGCTCTAAGTCTCTAAGTCTAAACACAAAGATATTCAGGAAGTCCCTCAGAACATCATTTACAGTGCCAGAAAAGCTGCTGACGTGTTAGTGAGGCCAAATGGCATAACTAAATATTTAAAGTGTCTTAGGGGTGTTTTGAATGTGGTCTTCCATTCATCAGATCAGATGGTAAGCATTGCGTAAATTGAGGTTGGTGAATATTGTGGCCCCGTGAATTGGTTTACAGGTGGACTTGATCAGGGACAGTCAATAGTCAATACAGGGATTAGGTTCTGAGCATGGTGCGCTATTACTGGGAGGTAGATGGTTTCTGAATTTGGGGCATCACTTACAGGTGGAGAGCGTGAGGCTGTAACATTCAGCTTAAGGTATAAATTATTTTTAAAAAATCATTTCAGCAGTTCATATCTTTAGCTAACGCTACTCAATGGTGGAGGAAATAGTGCATGTGTAGGGGAACTGTTTCAAAGTGTGAATTAAAACACACTTTGCCGTTTAAATGTGTGATCTGAAAAGTCCCCAGGTTCTTCATAATGAAGCCAGTGCAACAGTGTGCCTCGCTGATGTGTTTTTAATAGTCTTTAGACGACAACCGCAGTCCACAGTAAGGAAGAGCAAGCTTTTGTCCGGACAGACAGTCCTTTTAAAACCCAATTAATTGTTGGTATTTGGTCTTTTCTCACAATGTGCCAGAAATAACAAGAATAGAAATACTATTCAGTGTGGAAGTGTGGAATTTTACCCAGACAACACTGGGGCCCTACACAGGAAAGATGCTTGAGGGAAGGTTCTTCCTGGGTGGCCCAATTGTGTTGAAGGGGTTGCTGATACACTGCAATAGCTGAAATAATAGTGTTTTTATTGAGAGCACTCGTCAACAGTTGTATAACCTTGCCTGAGCCTGGTGAGCGTTGTGCTGTAGTGTAAGTGATGGCCCTCCACTAGGATCAGACCATTAAGACTCATTAGTCCCCATTGATAGCCCCGATGATAGGCACTGTGAAATGAGGCAGCCAAGGAAAAGGTCAGCAAATGGATCTTAATTTGACCTCACTAACCCGTCACTGATTGGCAGCATCTGTCATCCTTAGATTTAATTTAACAGTGATTGAGTGCTGCGGAGACCATATTGGCAATAACCCCTGCAGGCTATTTCATAGCCCGCGTCCTTCCAGATGATAGCTCTGCCTGCCGCCCCTTTTATGCCACAATTGTTTCCTGTGCCCGGGTCTCATGCTGGGCTGTTCACCCGCTGTGTCAAATTCTGCTTGTTTCCCATAACAGCCCTTTAAAAACAATTTCATTTTTAGTCAATTTGCTCTTCAAAACATGTGTCACCAAGCTCAGGTAAGAGCGGTATTTTATTTTATTATTTGTAAGTGTTTTAAATAGATAAGCACGGTTCCCACTGTTATTCAGTTCAACTCAATTTTATTTACATAACACCAAATCATAATAGTTGCCTTAAGATGCTTTATATTGTAAAGTAAATATCCTACAATAATAGAGAGAGAACCCCAACAATCAAATGAGCCCCTTTCAACATCCACTTGGTAACCGTGGGAAGGAAAAACTGCCTTTTAACAGGACTTAGTGATATGTATAAAACAAAGTTAAGGGCTTCCTAAATTCACTTTGATTCCAAGATTGTTTGCCAAAAATGTAATGGCAATCCACCTTGTACTTATTAAGAATAGTCATCCTTATCCAAAGTTATAGATCAAGTGTTTGCACTGCTGTAAACAGCGAAGATCTGTGCTCTCCCGTGAGCAATGGATGGTCAGTGTGGCAGCATTACATAGTGAATGCCAGGGGAAGTACAATATTTGGTCTCCGCACTAATCAGTGACTAAGACGGAAAATACGAGGAGGAATGTGAGTGTAAAATAAGAGAAGATGCTTTAAGGAGAAAGGGACTGATTATGTAATGGAAGGACTTGTTTACATGTCCCCTCTGAGTTCATATTAGCTGAAGGAAGACACCCTGCCTTTGCTTCTTGGGCTCTGCCACATTGCATTAATGTCTGTATTCATAGTGACTGGTAATTGGCCTACTTTGAGGCGAGTGTTGGTCTCTTATGTGGAGTTGTACAGTAAGGAAAAGAGATGGCAACCACTGTCCTAAGGTTCCACTTAGCTGAACATGCAAACACAAATGTTGAAGTTAAATAACTTATAAACCTGTGCAGACCCACAGCAGCTCCAGCTCATGTTGTAGCTACCATAGCCTGGGTGGAGATCTTTGCTCATCCTTATCATAGTTTAAAGAAAACATATATGATGGCATTTCAAAATAAGCCAATGTTGTTATTGTTTACCTTAATCATAAAAACAATGTTAACACTGAATCTTATGGCTAAGATTCAGTGTCCACACTCACGCACATTTACAGAGCTGGAAGACGTTTTTACTTGTTGTCTTTGTACTTAATTTTGTTGCTGCTCATCAAACTGAGAAAAAAGGCAAAAGGCAGGGAAGTCTTACAAAGTCACGCGGCAATGCAACTAAGCACTTCTTGAGTCGTTGTTTTATATCCAGCTTGTTTTCATAAGATGACTTTGAGCTAATTCTTCAACCAAAGTTCAGTCTTTTTTTGTTCAGCTGAAAGCACTCGTTTATGTTTTGAGTTTCACTTCTTTAAAATGCTTTACAGTGATTAATACTGCAAAATATGGAACTTAATGGTGAGCAAGGTGGAGTGTTTAGCTTAGCAGCAGCTGATAAGACCCAAAGGAGATCTAATGTTCATCATAAGAATCCTTTTTACTGTCCTAATTACTTTTTCACCCAGGGTTAGGTAGGCTTGGATGGCCTTTTTTGCCCTTAATAAATCTAATTTTCATTTAATTATGATATCATATTAATTATCATGTATATACTCAGGTTATCTTTTTTAAATATTACAAATATAGAGAAAAAAAGAAAAGAAATCAGTCAGCATAAGTGATCTGTGCTTCATTTCTAAACATTTCCAACTCTGCATTTCATAAACATGGTTAAGATACAAGATATGGTTAAGATAGGCTTGTTTTATTTCTTTCTTTGGTAATGTAGAAGCTGAAAGTTTAAAAAAAAATCAGCTAACACCTTAGAAACACAGCTGGAAACGCTCAAGCAAAGGGACATTTTGCACAAAGTTAAGCCTTTGAGGCACACTTCTCTTTCACACTGAGCTCACATCCGGCCTCCACCTGGGGCACGTTCAATCTGAGGGGAAGAAGAACAAAACAAAACAAAACTTGGCAAACATTCAACCTTTTCTTTTTAGGTACACTTTCTTCCAAAATCAGTATTTGAAAAAACAAAAAAGGAGACATAAAAGCATTTTAAAGAACCACTATTTCTATTCAAAGAAATACATTCATTTTGTTGGGGTTGACTGGAACCGAGGTTACCCGAAATAACTGCCAGCAACGGCCAAAAGCCTCACCTTACCCATTTGGTGCAGAGCAGTATGTCCTTCTATCCATGCACTGATTGTTGTATGTTGTGTATGACATAGAAGGGCTTAGCAAAGGTTGCAAATTATTTATTTATTAACATATCCAAATAAATTACACACTGTACCTTTGGCAGATTAAGGTCAACTCTCCTTTTTTTCATGTTTTAGTACCACAAGCAGTGAATTTATAGCTCCAATGTAGTTCAAAGTGTGCACAGGAGCTAAAATCCACCCTCTGACATCATGATAATTCTCAAGCACCTCAAGATAAAATCTTTGAAGGTGCTGTCCATGTGCCTTGCAGAAAACACAGTTAAGCTGCCCGTGACATGTGCGAAATTCAATTACAGACCTGCTGTGAATGCACTCTGTGTAACCCAGGGAGATTGAAGGAAGCAGCGGCCAGGTGGCGACCCTGTAGGCAGCAGCGAGCACAAATCACAATGGCCTGGGCTGCTGCCAAGAGCTGGGTTTCTGCCATCACACAGCCCACCAACACTCCAAGAGCAGCTCATGGTCACTCATCACAGACACTCTCTGTGCATCTCGCTCTCTCCCTCTCTCTCTGCCTCTCTTTCAATGTACTCAGGTCAGTGGAAAGGGATTGCAGTACACATTGTTGGCCACTTTGCTCTATAATTCATGTCCTGCACCTAAAGTAGAGTACTCAAATTGTATGCACTGTTTTATCGGTGCCTGCAAAAATAGAAGCATGCATGTAGAGCAAAAAGCTGCATATTTTTAGATTCATGAGAGAGCTCACTGGGGTTTCTGGGGTTTTGGGTGTTAGGTACCATGTGATGCATATCTCTGCAATTCCGCCATGTTAGATGTTAGGTAAACAGTGTGGCAGCTGTGTGGTCATCCTTTAATTTATACAACTGGACAGCAGTGTGACACTGGGGTGAGGTGGGTGGGGGTATTTCAGGTTGGTAAAGAATCACCCAGGCACTCATGAAATCTGCATGTGCACAGACCCAGACTTCCTGCATGTGGCCGCGACTCAGTGGCCATGGGGGGGATCCTGCAACATCTCTCTGCTGTTGTTACACAACAGCTGGAAATGATAGGAGTGTCAGTGAACAACATATGGCTATCTCCAGTGACAAGATGAAAACCAAAGTGCATGTCCTTTAAATGCAAAGCCCTGGATGCGTGTGATTTAAAGATTTAAATGATAGTTTGCAGTACCACTCTACTGTCAGAACATAATGGAGCCGTCGTGGCTTCAGCTTCTCCCATTCCCCCCACTCATGAGCTGTGAGTGGCAGACCAGCTAACCGGGCTTGACACGGCAGAATCAGCCTGAGTTGAGAGGGAGCAGCCGTGGGAGCAATGTCTGCCTGCCACATTGGAGACCATCAGCAAGACGTGTCAGCCTCCATTCCAGCTCAAGTCCAAAGTCGTGTCGTATTGTACGGCAATCCAGCAAGCAATAAACCTAAATGGTAAATGGCCTGTATTTGTATAGCGCTTTACTAGTCCCTAAGGACCCCAAAGCACTTCACACATCCAGTCATCCACCCACACATTCACACACTGGTGATGGCAAGCTACAATGTAGCCACAGCCACCCTGGGGCGCACTGACAGAGGCGAGGCTGCCGGTCACTGGCGCCACCAGGCCTCTGACCACCAGTAGGTAACGGGTGAAGTGTCTTGCCCAAGGACACAACGAGCAAGACTGTCCAAGCCGGGGCTCGAACCGGCAGCCTTCCGATTACCAGGCGAACTCCCAACTCTTGAGCCACGATCGCCCCTATGCAATCATACCTAACAATCAAACAACAGAAAACATGCACACGGACGATGCTTGCACTCTTGTTGCCATTCATGGAAATTAGCATTAAAGTATTTAACCATTTAAGAGGTCACTCAAGAGATATTTAAGTAATCCAAGAACTCCCAAAAGTTTCCTCTTTTTAGTTCAAGTACCACTTTCATGTAACCCACTAATGCTCTCAAATAAGCTTTTTTGCGATGCTTTATATAATCATCCACTAACTGTCATCATAACCATAAATCAAATAAACTGTGAGGTTTTGGAAGACCACCAGCAATCTCTTTGCTCTTTGACCCACTGGTGGGGAAATACACAGCACATCTGGATCAAATTGAATTTAATAGGAATTTAATAAATTAGCAGCTGCCGGCCTGAGAGTGTTGTAAATCTATTGTAAAACTGCAAGCCTGTTTGTATTTCTGTTAATAATTCATCTGAAATATGCTTTATCATTAACGTCTTATAATTTTATTTTGCCAGTTGTGCAAATGACAGTTAGTTTCTTTGACATATAGGGAAGGACTGTTGCACTCTGGGAAGAAAGTGCACTTGCCTTTCTTGAAGAGGGCCTCTGCTTTACGTCCCAGTATCACCGCATTGCAGATTTCCCCACTACATCTTTCTCTTTTTATTTAATTCCTCTGTTCAGCTAATCCAGATTATTTAACAAAACATCATGCTTTAAAGGGATTTAAGATGTCTGTTTGTATGTTTGCTTACTCACTTTCAATCAAATAGGCTATGACTGCCACAACAGCCAACTTGTTTGTTCCTACATGACAATGAGCATGAGGGGGGCTGGATAAAATCCAGAAAGCTGTTTCTAAAAAGGGAAGGAGTAATTAGTAAATGTCATTTGAGAGGAGTATGGCGAATTAGAAGCCTGGTGGATCATGTAATTAGGACTGGAGCCTTTTCATAGGCGGCTCAGGGAAGGACGAGGACACCACAGCAGCATCCTCTGCTGACAGCACTGTGAGCTGTTGCAGAAAACACCATTTGACACACACAAATACTCTCTCTCTGTTTCACACACACACACACACACGCATGGACACACATTTCTGCGTGCAGACACAGATCACAATGTCAAGCAAGGCTGACAGTGATACATGACCGTTGCTCTCTTTACATGTGACGGATGTCACATGTGAAAAATAGTGTGCAGTGTACAAAACATAGAGTTTGATGTTTTAAGAACGACTTAATTTCCTGTAAGCTTCAGATTTTACATGACAATTTAAAATGAATGTGTTTTATTGTTTTAATAGTCCTCCTGCAGTACAGGAAGCCTATAAACATATTACTATATCATTAAAAAATATATATATATATATATATATTACTATAATATCTGAAGTAATAATAATAATAATAATAATAATAATAATAATAATAATAATTTATAGGTACATGTGGAACATAAAATAATTAATGTTCATATTTTCATGTCTAAAACCAAAAAAAGGCCGGGTTTTCATTTCAGGTGTCAGTTTGGCCCTTTCCAAAAGCAATTTTGAGAATTCACTTGTCTTTAAAATAATTTGTAAAATAAAGTATAATAATAATTTGATGGTTTTTGATTCTCATATATGAGTATATGATACTTTACCTTGTTTGGTACAACAAATCCTTATTAATGCAAATATCTACTCAGCCAATCGCATGGCAGCAACTCAGTGCTTTTAGTAATGTACGCACGGTCAAGAGCTACTGAAATTCAAACCGAGCATCAGAATGGGGAAATAGTTAAACCAGGTGAATCTGAATGTGACATGACTGTTAACGCAAAAGTATTTCGCACACTGGTGATGTTCTCTTCTGGGATTTTCTCCACACAACCATCTGTAGGGTTTACAGAGAATGAAAGAAAATATCTATTGAGCAGCAGTTCTCTGATTGAAAATGTTGAAAGTCCTGACTGCTTCAAGCTCTCAGGAAGGCAACAGTAACTCAGAAAACCAGCCAGGTGTCACTCCTGTCAGCTAAGAACGGGGAAATTGGGTGGTGTGGTTGGTATGGTTCATGCTGGCGGCGGTGTAATAGTGCGAGGAATAGTTCTAACTGAGCATTGTTTAAACACCACAGCATATAATATCATTGCTAACCACATCAATCCCTCTGTGACTACATGTGTCATCTTCATCTGCCTGCTTCAGAATAAGGAATGATGTCACAAAGCTGAAATCATCTCAAACTGGTTTCTTGAACATGACAGTGAGGTCACTGTACTCAAATGGCCTCCACAGTCACCAGATATCAATCCAATAGAGCACCTTTGGGACGTGGAGCTGACAAATCTGCAGCAGCTGTGTGATGTTATCATGTTGATATGGTCCAAAAGCTCTGAAGATTTCCAGCACTTTGTTGAAAAATTAAGCCATTCCTGAAGGCAAAAGACAGTCCAACCCAATACTAACAATCTGCACCTAATAAAGTGGCGAATACGTGTACATTTACTATGAAACTGCTGTTTGAACACCACAAGAAATTTAGGGGAATGTTATACAATCATTTGTCATTTTGCAGACCTTAACTTTACTGCTCAGTGTTTAAATCCAACATTGTTTTATTCTGATTATCCAATAAAGGAAATAACCTTCAAGCTTGATCAGCACAAACGGTCATTTCCTATAAACAGACTCTGTCATCACTGACCCTCGTAAACAACACGCTAATTCTCATCTCAGTGAGATGTTTTGTCTCTGAGGCTCCGAGACAAAAAACTGAGCATCATTTATGATTTAATCTCCTGGAAACTAACACACATATCATTTTAGGAAAGACTTCACTGATCCACGGAGCAGGGTGGACTGAAAATTCCTACAATAAACACAAAGCAGCCCTAGTGTGTTGTAGCTTGACTCAGAACGTCTACACTAACAATTCCTGCAGTGTTATCAGCTGCTTGCATGTGTGTCAATGCAAATCTATTCAAAAACTGGGCAGCTGTAACTGCTCAGTCACAGCACATGTATGCAATGGTGGGTCAGTTATCACAAAGCTGTCATCACACGCTTTCTACTTTCACATCTAAGCCAAGGATTCACTGATCACTTTTTTACATTCGGTTAAAATTTAAGTGTGAGTGGCTGATTGAAGAAGATTGGGGGGGGTTGTTGAGGAAGATGCTCCAGGACCTAAAGGGATTTATGGCAGGGTAGATCAGAGATAACAATGAAGATGGAGTAATAAATAAATCTCCTCTCTAAGAATTAGCTGAAGGACTGACAGTGGGAGATTACACCATGTGCCTTTTCAATGAATTGGATGCTCAAAGATGTGTATTAGTTTTATTCTTGAGCTTGTTTTACTGTCTGGCTCATTACCACAGAGACACACAAGGGTGGAGTCCAAAGCTAGGAAGATCAAAACAAAAAAGGGGATTGAACCCTTTGTGCAGGTGATGAAACCCCTGCTTTTAATAAAGCTATAAACTAGATGGAAATTTGCACATTTGCACAAAAATTTGCACAATATAACACATCTTTACATGCTATGGAATTATTTTAACTACCATACACAAACACACACAGGGATGTCCTCAGTCCTCAGATCACCATAAATTCTGTTTTTATAGATGCTTTATTTACATTTTCAAATTATTAAACAGTAACATCCTGCATTCTTTTATTTTTACTACTTTTCATATCTTATAGTTTAACCTGTACCCGTAACTGAACATGAAGTGAATCTGTGACTAGAGCATATTTACAAACAGAGCCTATATGACACAGCAGAGGATGCTGGCCAGCAAATTATTTTTGACCTACTTCCTGTCATTGCCTGCATCCTGATTTACAGTACTTCAACTTTAAAATGCAGCAGCTGTTCACATTCAGACCACACGTGTTAGGACCATGCCACTGTATTTGCAGCCATTTAAGTGCAAATAAAAGACACCATATATTGCTTTTTTTTGTGGGTTTTTGTTGTTATTATTTAAAAGCAATTTAAAAGCAATTTAAAAGCAAAGCAATTTCTCGCCTGCAGGCGCTGAAATGTGCTCATGAGAGTCAAAGAGTAACTTTAAGTGTTGCATAAAACCACCTAAAGCTAGAAAATATGTCACGGAGAATGTAGGTGTAGATTCATCTGCAGCCTAAACGGCTGCTCTCCTCTAAAGTTGTTGTTCTGTTTTGAAAGCTTCGTATTTTCCATTTTCCTCTCCGCTGGGCCTCCTTGATCGTCTTGAGACGAAACCCAACTTATGCGGCATCTCGTCGAGACGTCCCTGTCCAGGGACCTGAAATCTGCTTTCCCAAGCATGCGTCACGTGACTTCACCCAGCACTGCCTGGCTGAGCACCAAGCCTACTGGTTTCTGGATATTTCATGTGAGAAAAGGACAAACCTCGAACCCCTTTTCCTCTTATCGTTCAGTCTGAGACAGTTTTGGGTTTTTTTGTTTTTTTTTTACCTTTTTACCTCATCTTTCCCCCCCACACCATCGGATAATGTGGACCTTCAAAGCGCTCGGAGTATGACAAAAGATTTTAGGATGCTGGACTTGTGCTCCTCGTTTTGTTTTGTTTAGTTAAATGCCAACACGGTGAATGCGTCGGACAGAGTGGACAAGCCTGCTGCTAGAGGTCCGCATTGAGAAAGTCAACATCTTGCCTTTCTTTATTTGATTTTTTCCCCCGGAGCGACTTCAGAAGGATGTAACGACCGATCCACCTTGCGCATCTGAAGTGTCCTCATCAAAATGCAGAAGGGAATACGACTTAATGATGGTCATGTCACCTACCTGGGGCTTTTGGCAAAGAAGGATGGTACAAGACGAGGGTGCTTGAGCAAAAAGAGCTCAGACAACACGAAATGGCACACAAAGTGGTTCGCTTTGTTACAGAATATGCTCTTTTATTTTGAGAACGAGTCCAGTTCTCGACCCTCGGGATTATACCTGTTGGAGGGATGCACATGCGACAGGGCGCCTTCACCTAAACCTTCGCTGTCAGCCAAGGAGTGTTTGGAAAAGCAGGTACGGAGAGCGTGCGCGTGCGATCACGCACAAACAGATACACACGCACCGTCTTTTTCTGCTTTATTGTTTTGCAGACTTCCAGCTTTAAACACCAATGAGGTGCAGCAATACATGCATTATTGTTTTTCTTTTCTCGGATGCCTCTGAACTCCCCAAGCGCTTCTCTTATACATTCATTCTTCATATATCGCATCGCATGATGACCTCAAATCCAGTGCAGCAGAATAGCATGAGGTTTGCTGTATTGCACGTTATGTAATCCATGCATGACATTAATGATGAGGTAACAATATTAACACCTAATGATGTTACGGCAGCCCTGGCAGTAAGCAATGTGGTGCAGTGTTTTGCTTTGGGTTGCACCAAACCTGCGCTCGACCTAAAAAAAGAAAAAAAAAAAAAGGGGGGGGGGGGGGGGGGGGGGCTTGTAGGGTAGTTCAGCGGTGCATGAGTGCATGAAATGCAAATGGATTTCTAGCCTCGTGAAAACGATGCATTTGCATTTTTGGTTGGTCTCATATTTTGCTTTTTGACTTCCAGCCATCATGTTTTTGACGTTTCAGGGCGGAGAGTGTTATATCCTACCTAATGCCCCATCCAATAAAACGTGCAAAAAATAAAAATTAAAAATAAAAGTTGTGGCCTCAAGGTTTCCATCTTGTGGTAATATTTTGAAATTACACTTAAGGGTCAGGAAACAGCAGGGTGCCCGTGATCAGTCAGCACTGATCTCTGTGACCTGAATGAAATGGTTCAGTGTGGAGTGTAATGCTGGAGGTTACATTTGCATTAAAGGTGACAGTTGTCATATTTTACCAGAGCCTTTCACTCTAAAGTAGGCCATAAGATTTTTCAAATTTGAGTCCAGATAACTGCAGATGAAATATTTATTTAATCCTGCTTGATTTCCTCTGGCTCCTTGTTCAATTATTTTAGGGTGGAAAGGTTAACAGGCTTGTTAACACCGTTATTGTGATTAAACAGTCGAGGAACACGATGCTCCAATGCTGTCGGCTTTCCTTTGCTCACTCCAGGCTCTGTGCCTGACTCTGTAGGTAGGGCTGCAATCCAATGTGAGTCCAGGCTCTTCCTGTGAACAGCTGCCCTTGTGCTGACAAAGCAGAATGCATGCACACTGGTAAATGTTGTGCTTGCACAGTTGCTTTAAAAGCACCCCAAAGAAAGAAAAAACCCTCCTTAAAGATAAAAAAAAAAACCAATGTCAGCAGTGCTCTTTTACGACTATTGTGCTGATTTAAATATGACTGCAAGCTCACAGACAGATAACATCTCTGATTCCTGTGAATCCTGTTTGCACAGTGCAGCAATATGGGGTGCACTAATATCTGATATCTGAAGCATTGCTTCTCACTGTATACAAATATTTTAATCAGGAGAAATCACCTGCATCTCCTAACCTTACCTATAGATTTGTTGTTTAATGGCAACATTTTAGCAACCTGCCATAATCCCCACATTACATTTATCCTGACATGCAGTTAGTGTGAAAATGATAATGCGTTTGAGCCCGAGGTTTCTATGGCAACCCTTATTTGCATCCTAAAGAATGATGCAGTTAGAAGAGGCGGGGTAACAGCGAGGAGAGAAGCAGTGTGTCTCATCTCTCCTATTAATGTGAGCGCTATCTGAGCTAAATTTGTTCCTCGCAGTACCTTGGAGGGGTCAGGGTCCAATTATAGAAAACACAGCTTGCTCACACTGGGTAACAGCATCGCATCAACCAGTATCACAGGCAGCCTCTGACGGCAGGATCTAAACTGTAATGTAAATCAGGGGATCTGATTAAGAAAAGACACTCTGGGGTCAGTGGTGTTTGTAATTAAAACTCGTCATGAAGCTGAAAGAAGGTTGAGTTCTAACTCTTCAGTCTAATGGGTATACATTAACAAAATATTTCTGCAATAAAGCTGCTTGTCAGTCAGAAGTAACTCGACAAGGTGTAAAAAATATTCTATAATTTATCGCAAAATGCCTAATTAATTATTTACCACTCACTTATGTACGCCACACAGCAGGACTGAGAAGTGAGCTGCAAATCCGCATCTAAATTAACTTATCTGTATACAGCTGAAAGTAAATGATAGACAAGCCTTAGTGCTGTATCGCATCTCATACCTGTTTAGATCAGTAACAATATTTAAAGGTGCTTGACTGGGACATGAACATAAATCAGAATAAATACAAAATGCTTAACATGACTTCACACCAGACAGTCTTAGATAGATCATGAGGGAAAACTACAACAACATACATGCCTCTGCCAGAAATAGATTTTCTTTGACGGTAGGATGAATACCTAATGAATGTGAAGATGAAAGAGCAGTCAGCCGTGAATAATGATCAGTTGCATGTTGATAGGTGCCTGTTGAACATCTGCAGGCCAAAGATTAGAGTCTGGTCAGACTCAGCGTGGCTGGAACAGTTCAGAAGAATGATGACAGTTCAATTAACTGAATTGTGATGTTGATTTTATATAATAAACTCTCATCTAAACAAGTGTTTACAGGTAGAATATGTAGATATGAGATTAAAATAAAAAAAAGAAGCAGCTGATTCTGAATTTTAGTATTGTGTACGGATTCTCTTGAAGTGTTAAAATAATCTATTATAAGTTCAGTTTTACAATCGCATTTAAATAAAAACACAGAAATATTAGCAATTAAACATATCCTGTGATACTACCATAATTCTTTCAGCTGATGAAGAAGATGTTTCCATTGTATCCTAACTGTTCATTTGTGTTTGGATATATTGTATATTTGAATACTGCAAACAAGTTAGTGATATTCAACAATTCAATGCCCACTGTGGATAGTTATGCAGCAGTCAGGGATAGGTGTGGACAAACTGGACAAACTGGAAATTAATTAATTAAGAAGATCTAAGCAGGTTTAAGCAGAAAAGTTAGCTAAAATTTAGACAAACGGATAACCAGTATTAGATAGACTAGATATTAATGATTACGATAGATGACTAATATACAAAAAGATGATACATGGTTGAAATATTGAGGAAAATTGCTAACGTATTAATTGTTAGCCTTAAATTACAGATAAACTGCAAAATAAATTTCCAAAAGTTGATTCTGTTCATCTGGACGTAGCGTTTTGTGGCGTTTTTGTGGGAGAAATGTTTTGTCACTTGGATGAGTGACAAAACATTTCTCCCACAAAAACGCTGAGTCCAGATGAACAGAGTCAACTTTTGGAGATTTACTTACCTGGATGATTGAGCATGCATCAAGATGGAAAATAAATTCTTGAGC
The DNA here is from genome assembly GCF_900408965.1 of Simochromis diagramma. Taxonomy (NCBI): domain Eukaryota; kingdom Metazoa; phylum Chordata; class Actinopteri; order Cichliformes; family Cichlidae; genus Simochromis; species Simochromis diagramma. The sequence goes on from NW_024386801.1 coordinate 10,251,847, forward strand.
AATAGACTGATAATTATGCTAGATTTTTTCTGCCATTAAAATAAAAAAAGAAAGACAGACAGAATGAATGTCAGGCAGAGCTAAGCTGAAATTTAGGTTATCTCAATATTTTAGGTCAGATGCCTTCCTTTTTTTATTTTTATTTTTTGTATTAACAGAACAAAAATAGTGGCAGAAACAAGCTTCCACAGTTAGCTGCTAGTGCTAGTAGAAGTTGAAATAGTTTGCTAACAGGACAAACTTAAACATTGGGTAAACATAAATGATAAACAGAAGCTAGTTAGCTAAAATTACATTTAAACTGATATGTAACTGAATTAGCAGTTGAAGTGGCTAGATAAAAGTACAGAGATGTAGCTGAAATACTTTGCTGGGTAAACATAAGAATAGATGCAATTTTATACGCAGTAAATTGCTGTTAAATAGAGTAGTAGCTAAAAGTAGTGGCTGAATAGCGGAAATAAGAAGTTAATGGTTATTCTAATTGATAAGTGGTACTCAGAGGTATCTGAGATATTCTAAGTAGTAATATACAATCACCTTTTATTGTAGTTTTTTTTGTATAAAGGCTAGGGAAGCTGGCTAACAGAGGAGTCACGTAAAAGCAGCCAGAAGTATTAACTTTTTAACAAGCAGAATTCAGGATCTGTAACAAAACGAAAAGCACAAAAGCTCTTCATTTCACCAGTCACAACCAGTACAGCGTGAAAGGGAGAATGGTGATCTAAAATCAAGTGACAGTGAAAAAAACAGCTGTGAACAACTGTTCACAATGACTGGAGTTGCTAGGAAACAGGTATTGCACAGTTATGTAATTGGCCGTGGCTCCAGCCTCCATGTCTTGTGGCATTTCCTCCTGGGAACCAGAGGCATCCCAGGAACTGAGCTGGGGGAGGCTTCCCTCAGTGTGCTCCATCAACTGCACTGGTGGGCGAGGAAGATGTGGCTTCCCCAGGCTCTGTGTGGTTTTTAAATCACCCACTTGATGTCTGCAGCAGCGAGGCAGTGAAACAAACAAAGCAGAGGAGAAGCTTCAGTCATGCTACTATATATAACAGATTTATCCGAAAGGTATCTGATAACGAGTGCTCCTTCCTGCGCGCAGCATGTGCATTGTTGTTGTGTGTTGGTTCTAACCGGAGCTCCTCACCCTCGCCTCGCTTTTTGTTTCAGTACTATTTCACAGTCAGCTTCAACCACGAAAACCAAAAGGCCCTTGAGTTGCGCACGGAGGATGTAAAGGACTGCGATGAATGGGTGGCTGCCATATCACACGCCAGGTAAAGCCATGCAAAGGCATATCAGCGCATCAGATGGTAAATTAGTAAAAGTTTCAAAAGTTTGGTTAAAATTTGAAAAACTTCACGGAATAACGCTTTATTTATAAGAAAGTCCTCGTTGCTTTCTTGATTTATTTAGTGAGACGAGACAGTGTGCAGTTAGATGACATTCATCGCTCCAGCTGATATACAAAACCATGTGGTTTGTGTGTTTTCATGTTTTTACAGTTACAGAAACTTGGCTACAGAGCATGAAGCTCTCATGCAGAAGTATCTTCATCTGCTTCAGATTGTGGAGACGGAGAAAACAGTTGCTAAGCAACTTCGACAACAGATAGAGGATGGGGAAATAGAGATTGAAAGGCTCAAGTCAGAGGTAATATTCACTGTGATTTCATTCTTAGTACTTCTCAAGAGTAGGAATGTAAACAAATACTCGGTCATACATGCTAACCCCCTGCACTTTGCTCATCCTCCTCAGTCAAACCAAAACGCACCGTCAGCTAAATTCATTTATTCCAGTAGAGTCCTTAAAGAACATCTCCTGTATTCATTTTCAATTACATTATTTTATTCTTGGACTCTGCGAGGTGTGATTCACAGTTACAGTAATCCCCATTTATGATATACTGGGTCATGCCCCCTAGTTCACCCTAGCAAAAATGGATCAATGTTGGATTTTATTAAAATAAAGGTACACATTTATTTTAATTAATAAATATGTATTCCTATTTATCCATATTATATATTCTGTATTTATAAATGTGTATATGTGTATATATGGTATATTTATGCTTATATCCTTGCTATCATTCCCCTTTATTGTATCTGTAACATGCAACTTCTGTTGGTGCTGTGCTACTGGAAACTGAATTTCCCGGAGAAACCCACCCGAGGGATTAATAAAGTTTCATCTAATCTTCATCTAATCTAATCTAATTTCAGCACAATAGCATCAGCAAATTCTTGACAGTTCCTTAAAATATATTCACATCAGTCACATTAGTTTCACTTTGTATTTGGTGGCCAGTGTGGTCTGCCCTCCACTATTTGAGACCCCCTGCTCCCCACGGACAGCTTTTTTCTGATTGGCTGTCCCTCATAAACTAAAGATTTAAGCAGCACTTTTGCGGCTGAGAATGACATCGTACAAGCAACAATTATAAAAACTGAACATTTAGAGCAGTCTCAAACCAGGGGGTTTTGGCTCATGGGCTCATACTTGAGACTTCAGTGTCGTGCATATTGTGAGTATTCACCACTGTCACAACATATATGACAGAAAATAGGTCAAAGCCATTGTGTTTCATCAACATCTGAAACTGTTAACTGTACAGGGCATGTCATAAGTACTACATACTACTTTCAATTATTTACATTACTTCTAGTTTTTAGAGTAATATTCATGCATTAAGACCTAAAGAATACTCAATTATGAGCTAAAACTCATTTCCTTGCCGTTACCTGCTCCTATCATTGTTTCAATATCACGTATGGCATCTAAATATTAAATGTTTAAAAATAATTATTGATTACCTATCTTTAATATGAGAACTACAAATTTATAGTAGATCTAAATAAGCTACACATGTCCCCTCTCAGGAGTAACTGTTTGGACAGTTTGGGGCTTTTTATGACCTTACCAGCACCCTCAATACTAAAGGGAGCATTGTTAAAATATCCAGGATTTTGTAACTCTCTGTCTGGATCACAAATAGCCCAGGATTACAGGCTTTTCCATCGTCAGGCAAATGTGTGGCAGTCACACAAAATATCAGTCAGACCTGCTGTAAATAGACATCCTGGCACAATAGCACTATATTATAACTGATTCTTACTTTGCACTCTCATTCCTTTCCAAAAATTTGTCTGCTTTCTATCCTCGCTCCGACCTGCCAGCTCAACAAATAACAGCTGAGCCAGTGGGAAAACGATGGATTATGCTGATTATTGTTCTGTTTGTCTCATATGCGGAGACTAGTGTGAGAGGACAGAAATGAAAGCACGCCCCCCGTCGCAGAGAAGAATCATGTTCAGGCCAACCTCTCTCCACTTTGCATCTCCTTTCAGGAACAATGCCTTCAGTAGGGCCATGTCCCCAGCTGTATTCTTCAGATCCAATAGTCATTTTACTTTAATGTGCAAATGTGATGCTTGAAATTGAATTAGGCCCTGAATATGCATGGACTATGCTTCATGTTGCATCTCTACTATGAAATTCAATGACAATTAACTCTCTCTGTCTACAAAGCCGAGTCTGGGTTTTTTCTGTTTTATTTTTTTGGCACTCTGTCTACCGCCCAGTCAGCATACACACAGGACAGTTTGACTGATACATATTGCATTAAAATGATCAACGTTATGACCGATGTAAATAAATATTAATCAACGCTACAGAGGAGCAGCCAAGTGAACACAGCTAGTTTAGTCAGGCTAATGTTTTAGTGTTGACAGTGCTGACAGGTCCTGTCCTGTCGATTCAGTCACTTTGTTTACATGCTGTTACAGTAAGTGAGCAGAAGAGGAGTGTGTAAGTGGGAATGACTGGTCTTTTTTGTGGTTGCTTCCGTGACAGATTGCTGGGCTGCTCAAAGACAACGAGAAGATCCATGCCAGCCCTGCAGCCGCTCCAACTGACGATGACTCTGAAATTAAGAAGATCAAAAAGGTAAAGCAAGCAGTCTGAACTTCTGCCTTGATTTCATGCATTTTCATGTTCTGAGAATGCACGGTCTATTGCAGGTCCAGAGCTTTCTGCGAGGCTGGATTTGCAGGAGGAAGTGGAAAACCATCATCCAGGATTATATCCGCTCGCCTCATGCAGAGAGCATGAGGAAGAGGAACCAGGTGGTGTTCAGCATGTTGGACTCGGAGGCAGAGTACGTCCAGCAGCTTCATATTCTGGTGAACAACTTCTTGAGGCCGCTGCGCATGGCCGCCAGCTCTAAGAAGCCTCCCATCACCCACGATGATGTCAGCAGCATATTCCTCAACAGGTTGGCTCATCCAGAGTTCTTCTCTAGATAAAGAACATAATCACAAGGACACATACATATAAGCCTTCACTTCACAGCGAAGTACAGCATACTGGCAACCAGATAATAATGCAAAACCTGATGATTGTTGGCCATAGCTTTTACTTTTTTGTGGTTTTTATGGCAACCAAAGCTTTTTTACTAAACAACAAAAAACAAAATAAAATCAGACAAAAAAGACACACACTGGTCACACTGACCTCAAACGAGCACTCGGGCAAACACAGCTTTCATAGAATTTTCCTTGTGTCTATTTGTTTTTTGTTTCTGCACCTGTTTGGTAATTTCTTGGCATCATCCAGTCAGGTTTGTGCCGAGTTGAGAGGAAAGGCACTGCTGAGACACTGGTTATGCTGATGAGGAAGCACTGTGCAGTTCTGGTCATCATTTTGGCACAAATCTGAATTTGTGTTATAATACACTCAGATTACCTGTTATTGCAAATGCAGACATGGGGCAGTTTATGTGGCTTTAGCTGGTACACCTTAAAAAAAACTATCTTTAATTTAAATTTTTTGAAAACTTTGAAGCTAGTGTCTCATCTGTCATTGGTCTATAGAATTCAGGCCACAAACAAAAACCAGAAGAATCAGGTACCACAATTCCTGCCCCTTGTCTACATATTCTGCATATTCATGCATAGATATATTTTAATAGATTACATTAGTTGTGAGCGTTTTGCCATGCATAAGTTTTAAATCTACTGCAGAATGATGCATCTGAAGCATTAAGATACTTTTTTTAAATTTTAAAATGGAATATCATCTGCATTAATATACTGGTAACCTCAAGTGCCTGAATTTGTGTTTGATAAGTGAGCAGCTTGCAACAACTTGTAAAGAGCTACATACTCCCTGTGTATTGGTTTGAATCTTCAAAGCAGATCTCTGTACATTTAATGTGTAATAATATTGTAACAGATTATGTAGAAATCTTATTTGTTAGCAGTAATCCTGATAACAAGTCTGTTAAAGTAAATACTGGTTCAGTGTGTTGTTTAAACACTGTAAGCAATAAAAGTCAAAGTGCGCAGTACAACGCCCAAACTAATAGAATGAGATCAAATAAATGCAGTGTGTATACTGGCTCAGAGCGACATGCTGAGCAGTAAAGAGAGGTTTGGGCCTCTGGATATTATCAGTGGTCTTAAACAAGAATCATAAATGTAAATACAATAATGATAAATGCAGATTACAGAGGCAGAGGCACCATGCCTGGTTTGAGGAAGAGTTATTCCTCATAGAATTTGGATCATTAATGTTTACTTTTGATAAGACGTCTTGGATGACAGAGGATAACAGTCACACCTCTTCAAGCCCTGTACAGCTTACACACACCTGGCACAGCATGGATACCCTAGTTATTAATTATTTATACCTATGAACAATGCAACTTCTAAACAGTACACTGGTATTTAAAGACGACTAAATTTCTGTGATTGTTTTTAGAACTGTTATTTTTTTATGGTCTTTTCGAGACATAAATGGATCTCTTTAAATATGCAGTCAAACGTAATAACTGCTCAGATTAAAATTAGGATTATTACTCTTAAAATCTTTATAGTCTGAGATTAGTTTCCCTAATAAATGTTTTTTTCAATCTCTACTTTATTTCAGTGAAACCATCATGTTTCTGCATCAGATCTTTTACCAGGGCCTGAAAGCCAGAATAGCAAGCTGGCCAACATTAGTCCTTGGTAAGAGTCATGTCTTTGCTGAATTTCATTACTTTATTCATAATGCACTCATTCAGATGTTTGTCAGAGTGCACGTGATGAAATGTGATTAAAAAAGTTTGATGTGTCTGCAGCTGACCTGTTCGACATCTTGCTGCCCATGCTGAACATCTACCAGGAGTTTGTGAGGAACCACCAGTACAGCCTGCAGATCCTGGCACATTGCAAGCAGAACCGAGACTTTGATAAATTGCTGAAGCAGTATGAGGCCAAGCCCGACTGTGAGGAAAGGACCCTGGAGACCTTCCTTACCTACCCTATGTTCCAGGTTAGCTCATTTGTCTCACTGATATACACAGGAATAAAGGCAGGCCCATTTGTTTGCTGCATAGGTGCAGCCTGGAGCCAGCTTTTGTTGTTAATTTTGTGCTCTCGCAGCTTGAGCCAAGTTCTTTTCTCCATAAATGTCACCCTTGAGCCATATATTTCACCAACCTAAAACTAGATGCCTTTTGCTATGCCAATGATGCCCAGCTGTAGCGGTTTGCAAAGCAGTCGGCCACTTTGTTTTGCGATTGCACTGCCTGTGAGTCAAATGTAAACAAAAGGGTCATCACTAAAAATCTAAAGGGCAAAATGTTAATCTTTTCTCCTTTTCTTTATGATGTAGACTGTTCCTATGTGTCACCTATAAAACTGGTACAGTATTTATCCCTGTTAATCTCTAAGAAATACTTAATTACAAAGTAAAGGCACGTTCTTAGTGGGTGATCTTAAAGAGTAATAACTGAAAACCCCCTTTAGAATAGAAGTTAGACCCTTTTTATGCTGGTACTCCAAACTGTGGTAAAAATGCTTTAATAATTATGTAAATATGTTTAAAACCTGATTAGTCCACCTGCTACAGATTGAAATGATTGATTTTTTTAGTGATGAGGCCAAAAAAAGGTGATCACCTATCATCTGCAAGTCTCTGATCTGTCTTATTCCATCCTGCAGTGAAGCACAATCTTCACAGTCAAAGATTCAAAAAGACCAGTGAGAACTGGGAATGTTGAGTGCAGTCACATACAGTGAGGTCCTTGAAGAAAAACTGCTAGTACAAGTGATGTGAAACTGGTTCAACAGGTCACCTTTCAGTCTTAGGATGACCTGAAGCAAAGCAGCCAAAACAATACTGGAGTGACATCAGGCCAAGTCTCTGACTGTCTCCCTGCTAGAATTCACCCCAGTATAACATCTTTAGAAGGACCTGAAGATGGTAGTTCGTGTGCACTTTTCATCCACTCTGCAGAAACTTGAGAGGGTCACCCACGAAGAATTGGCAAAATTGCTCACATCCAGGAGGGATTTGACTTCTCTAAAGCTGTAATGGCTGCCAAATGTTCAAAATGCTGCACTGAGTGCAACACATGAAACAGGTGACTACATTCTGAAGAGGCAGTGGCATTTATTAAAAGCTGTGTAACCAGATTTGACTGATTTCCACTTGAGCTAAACCAGTGTTTTCATTAATATTCTCTGGCCTGTTTACTGGACATTGTGGCTCAGACAGAATTTGGCTTCAAATATACATATTGTAGCATTGCTCATTAACAAAAGAATTAGCAGGCATTCGTCTGCAGTGTTTCAGGATATCTTGATTATGTTTTCATGTCTATAAAAATGGTTGGTCTCGGAGCTCACGCTCCTTTCTGGCAAGGCACGCATTTTCCCCAACAGTCCACTCTGCTGGGGCCTGCTGCAGGCTGTGCTGTGTTGATAATAAATTTTGCTGATGAGTGTAGATTGTGCTCTCTACTGATCTTCTTCTCATCGTGCTGGCACATATTTATCCCTGTGTTTGTACGCTTGTGCTGTGCACATGAAAGATCTCTCAAGTGAGCACGAGTCTCCTGCTGCTTTCTGTTCTGCCTCTCCAGATTCCTCGCTACATCCTGACTCTCCATGAGCTGCTGGCCCACACACCCCATGAACATGTAGAGAGAAATAGTCTGGACTATGCCAAATCTAAGCTGGAGGAGCTTTCCAGGTATAACCCATAGCCCCAGATGGGCGTGGTATCTTATATGAGAGTAACGTCTTTTTAATTCATATGAACACAAATAATAGATCAGTCTAAAAGCTGTTGAATTTTTTTTAGAATAACCAAAAAAGCATGAAGAGATATTAACTGTAAAGATAAACAGATACATTTTTTATTTAACCAAACATATAAAGACCCAATTTCAGCTTTTTTCTATTTGATGTATAAGCTCCAAATGAGAATGACAAAAAGGCGCTTTTTTTGTGTTGTTTTTGTGCTTTCTTAGAATAATGCATGATGAAGTGAGCGAGACCGAGAACATCAGGAAAAACTTGGCAATAGAGCGCATGATTGTAGAGGGCTGCGAGATTCTCCTTGACACCAGCCAGACGTTTGTAAGACAAGGTAACTCTCATCTTTAAGTGTTGTACTTTGGATCCCAGCAGACAGCAGGGTCACAACAGAGAGAGGTTTCCTGTCCCTCCACATTTCTGACAGCCAGGTTTTACATTTCCGGCACTTTATTGTGCAGCGTGGCACAGGGCTGGCTCTCTCCTCCTCTCGGTCTCTCTCTGGGGAACAACACGTACTCCTCGCTATAAGAGCTTTTAATTTCTAAGTGTAATTAGACCAGTCTGTGGCAAACTGATGATGAATCTGCAACTGTAAATGTCAAATGTCCCCAACAGGCCGTGATGGATAAGAAAAGAGAAAAGAGACGTGGTAGATTATTATTCCTCTGTACATATAGTCATGTACAGAGGAATGTGCATATGCCTTTTCATTTTTGTCTACATGTGTCTCTTCTTTGCTCCTCCTTCATTCTGTTTGGACTCTTTTTTTCTACATAAAGGGTCCCTCATCCAGGTGCCAATGAGCGAGAAGGGCAAGATCACCCGTGGGCGACTGGGTTCTCTGTCTCTAAAGAAAGAAGGGGAGAGGCAGTGCTTTCTCTTCTCCAAGCATTTAATCATCTGCACCAGGGGGTCTGGGGGAAAGCTTCATCTCACCAAGGTGGGCCTGAGCTGCTGAGCTGGCAGCATCACAACCTTTCTGCAAAAGTCTGGGACACCTGACCTAAAATAAATGAATTAACCAACACTCGATGGAATATTCTCTACATTTGCTCAGATACTGTAGGCTCATTAACATGTGTGAGATTAGCAAATCCCCCCATCCCAAATGTTTACTGAGAGGTTTTCAAATATTTTACATAATAATATGCCAGATTTTTATGAAACTGAACCCTTCTTTTAATACCGTCTGTGGTTTTTCCACAATAATCATTCAAAGCTGTTGCTTCTTTATGCAGCATGTATGAAGTCTTCATTTTTAGTGATAAGGTTTGCCCATATAAGAGATCCAGATGATATCTAAAACCCTTCTTTGTCCAGCGTAAATATTTGGAATAAAAACAAACTTCCTTTTATGTATTTAAACTTAAACCTAAATATTCTGAAAGGATAAACTAATAGTAAAGATGCCCTAAATAGCATCAGATGTACCTTTTTGAAGGCTTTGTGTGTTTTGCCAAGCTGAAGTTAAGGATACTTTGGAGAATAGGATGAAGATGAGGACATTTATCACCTCTATATATGAATGACACATATTTTTATGCTGATGGAACTGATTTTTTTTATGTATGCACTACATTTACTACATCTACATGTGTATTGTATGCTGTTTGCAGAACGGAGTAGTTTCGCTTATAGACTGCACTCTTGTGGAAGATCCTGAGGGGACAGATGATGAGTGTGAGTGTTTAAATATTTTCTTATAGAAATGTGCTTCATATGTACTCTGTTTCATGGTTTAAATAACTGATGAATACTAGAGGATGCTAGCTTTGTTAGAACAAATGAAAAATAATGCTCCAGTAAAGGCAGGCAGTACTATGAAGTGCACTACTTGTTTTGGGTAAAAATCTGGCACTGTACAATCACATATGACATGTTTATGTCTTTACTGGCTATAAATGAAATATATAAGGAAAATGACAAAAAGTCTTTGTGTTTGCCTCAAAGCTAAATCAGACAAGAGTGGTCAGGACATGGAGCACCTGGACTTCAAGATTGTTGTGGAGCCAAAGGACAGCCAGTCATTCACAGTCATCCTGGTAGCCTCCTCAAGGCAGGAGAAGTCTGCATGGACTAGTGACATCAGCCAGGCATGTCAACGCACATCACAGTCTTCCAGCAGTCAGTTACAGAAATCACTAACATTTCCTCTGTCCTATTTCTTTACTTCAACTGCATGTGTCCTGCAGTGCATAGACAACATCCGCTGCAATGGCCTGATGATGAACGCCTTTGAAGACAACTCCAAAGTCACAGTGCCGCAGATGATCAAGTAAGCTGCTTCTTTACATGTAACTTGGTGAAGCTTCTCCCATTTTTTTTTTTTTTTTTTTTTTTGAGATTTGTATCTGTTTTCTTAACAGGTCAGATTCAAGTCTGTACTGTGATGATGTGGACATCCGTTTCAGTAAGATGATGAACTCCTGCAAGGTGCTGCAGATCCGCTACGCCAGCGTGGAGCGTCTGCTCGAGAGACTTACTGATCTCCGTTTCCTTTCAATCGACTTCCTCAACACCTTCCTGCATTCCTATCGCGTGTTCACCACTGCTGATGTGGTGCTGGATAAACTCATCACCATCTACAAGAAACCCATCAGTGCCATTCCGGCCCGGTCAGTCACTTTACATTTGGACAGACTTGAATGTTGCAAGGTTGTTGACAGCGCTTACCACAGACAAACAAATCTTATTTGAAGCGTGTGGCATCCCTCCAGACCTTGCCAGCCTGCATAAAGATGAGATTGATTTATTAGGATGTGAAGCTTTGTCATCCTCTAATCAATGTGAGGCACATATAGGAACAAAAGTTCTGTGGTTATTATACGGAAATTTTTTTGTTTGTTTTATTCATAGAATTTCATGAAATTACACAAAACATGACAGGAAAACTATAAAAAAGATATTGACCAATTTGATGAGATGGGTGCTGCATTTCTTTTCTTAATTGCTGGGTTTGTGTTGCAAAATGCATAAACTATACTTTTACACAGTTAACAATATATATATATATTGCAACTTAGGAGTCAGTGACTTTAAAAAGCATTCCAAGCAACATCCAAATATCCATATTTTCCAGTGCTCTCATGTTAAATGAGCATGGAGCTTGGTGGTTTGCTGTGTTTGTTTTGTTGTTTCTCGCACATCCTCCTAAGTGCAAATTCAGTCAGTAAGGTACCCCATAATTAATTATTTTTCAATAATCTTTTAAACTTGACAGTAGTGGTTATAGTTGCTTTCATTGTATGGTGCAAATTTAAGTTTGATCATGAATTAGAGGCTGGACATGTAGAGGGTGCAGCATGCGTGTAGTGTTCACGGGTATTTGTTTCTCTGTGTTTGTGTACATAGACACTGTATGTGACACTGAAACGATTAAGTCTATTGATCTTTTGAGCTTAGCGTGTGTATATATAGAGCTTGTTTTATTGGTTAAATCCAAACACAGAGACTTAGCAGATGTGGCACTGCTACAAGGCTATGGTGACTCTGTTTCACTGTATGTTATGTACATATCAGTTTGTATTGGTCCAGTCCATCCTGCTTGTGTGGGAGTGTCTCAGCCGGGCTCTGTCACTCTATGGCAATCAGCCTCGGTGCTGCAGGACCCCACCCTCCTGCAAAAGATTGCACTGGTGCTAACTCTCTGCTCTGCATGCCTAGAGTAAGGGCCCTGCTGTGGAACTCAGATCAGGGCTCTCTATATCCACACCCTGCATTATGCTCTCCCGTGGCGCTTGTCATGTCACTGAGAGACACCTACTCTTGGCTGCTTGTGTCAGCAGCGGCCATGCGCACTATCGCTCACTGTGCTATTTATGGGAACCTGTGAGGTCGCCAGGAGGCTGGCAGGGAGTGGGAGAGGGTTTTCTGAAACACTGCAGTCAGCCGAGACATAGTTGAAAAGAGACTTCTGGTTGCAGGGCTGACTTGGTTTGCATAAATTATTTCAGAGGTTCTGTTTGTTTAGCTAAGCTCCTAAAATATAGAGTATACTTAAACAAATAAATAAATACGTGCCCTAACGTCTAATGTTTATCCTCCCCTGATGCAGGTCACTGGAGTTATTCTTTGCCAGCAGTCAAAATAATAAACTTCTTTATGGCGAGCCACCCAGCTCCCCCAGGGCTAGCAGAAAGTTCTCCTCCCCTCCTCCTCTCGCTATTGCCAAGAACTCATCCCCCAACCGCCGTCGCAAGCTCTCTCTCAATATCCCCATCATCACTGGGGGCAAAGCTCTTGACCTGGCTGCCCTTAGCTGCTCCTCAAATGGCTATGCAAGCATGTATTCCTCCATGTCTCCATTCAGCAAGACCACCTTGGACATCAACAAACTGTATGTGTCCAGCCCGATCGCGAGCAAAATCTCTGATGAGGGAGAAGACAAGAAGGAAAAGGTGGATGACCCCTCGGCATGCAAACAAGGTGGGTGACTTGTAGCCATTCAGAGTACAATTTGAACTCTGCTTTGCTACAATAATGTCTTTAAAAGAGCTTAATACTTACTGCCGTTTGCTTGTTACAATACAGATCTCTCTGTACGAGAAGAAAGTGATAATGATCAAAACCAGAGCGATGACGGGGATCCAGAAGCTTCTCCTACCAAGTCTCCAACTACACCAAAAAATATCAAATGCAAAAACTCCTCAGGTAGATTGTGTCTTAGTCTTGTACCTGATTTAAAATGAAATGTCGAGCTTATAAATCACTTTATACTGTTACACTGGGAAATACTTGTATTTAACCTAGCTACATTTCTAAATAATGAGATCAGGATGTGCACAAATAATACTTGTGTCAAAATACAAAACACACAAAATTCTGTTTCAATGAGAGCACATGTACCACACTCGCCTGCTGTTAAAAATCAGCAGCCAATCAGAAGAAAGTTGAATTAAAGTAAGCAGAGCTAAAGTGGCTTCTTTCAGAAAGAGGGCCAACACCAAGGCCCTTATTTATCCCATATAAAATAAGATTATTTTGAGTTTTGAATCATGCAAAACTGTTCACATAGAGTCTTAAGAACTAAAGAACTAGAGCAAAATACGTTTGATTACACAGACAGATTAAAAAAACTGCAGAGTTACTCAGAGAAAGAAAATTCTGCCAAAGGTAATGACTTGTTGCTTCTTCTTTTTCTTTTAAGTAATCTAGATCCACAACAGTTTTTATCAGCTTCTTCCTCAGCACAGGCTCCGTGTCTTGACCAAATTTCATAAAATGTTGATTAACTGTTTTTGTGTAACCTTGCAGATAGACAGATGGCACTTGAGAAAAAAAAAACCCTTGCAGCTGATAATACTTGCCGTCAAGCATATTTTACCATCTGTAGGAGAATGATGAATTGTTTTACTCTTTAAATAACCCCGTTTAGCCATATGCTGTCATATTTCTATCTGAAAAAAAAATATGCCACTGTGGAACATAAGTAACATGAAATATCAGTCGTTCGATGGTTATGAATATGTGGGGAAAGCCAACGCTTGGCTTCAGTAGGTGTTAGGGAAACTTGTGTCATAGCAACTACACTGAGAGCGTGTTTTCCCTACCGCCCCCAGTAATGAGGCTGTTTCACTGGAGCCAAGATTATCTTTGCCTTTCAAATCTTATGACAAAATTATACAATATAAGTTTTTAAAACGAAGCGTTATCTGGAATATGTGAAATAACTGGAATAGTGAGGCAATGTGTGGGATTATTAGCAGCCTATGATCCGTGTTCCCGGCCGGGATTTATACATCGAGGAGTGCAGAGAATCTGTTGATTCCTCTGTTATGCTGATATTTAGTGGCTATATTTAGCTGCAACCATCTTGAATATCAAAGCCTCTTGTAAAGGAAAGTCTGGAGGGAAACTTTTGCATTGGCCTGCAGTGCTCCCTAGTGGAGGTTTGTGAAATGAAAAAGCAGGCCATCCAGCTTTATGTGTATATTGAGTTATAATAATAAATATACATTTACGGCTTGTATTTTTTTAAACTGTCCTTGTGTGTAGAGTTTTCCCTGTTTTCCTACAACAACGGCATGGTGATGTCATCATGTCGAGAGCTGGACAACAACCGCAGTGCTCTATCTGCTGCCTCCGCCTTTGCTATTGCTACTGCTGGAGCCAATGAGGGTACCCCTACCAAGGAAAAATATAGACGGATGTCCCTTGCCAGTACAGGTATATTCACCAAGAAAGTGTTGGGCAATACTCTAAACTTTATTCTCCTTCTGTGCCTCTCATTTAATGTATTTTTTTGCAGGTTTTCCAACAGATCAGAGAAATGGAGACAAAGAGTTTGTGATCAGACGAGCGGCAACCAACAGAGTCCTGAATGTGCTTCGGCACTGGGTGTCCAAACACTCTCCGGTAACGCATTTCATAGCAGAGATGTTAACACAGCATCCTGGCATATTTTCTCCTTAACAGAGGAAAGAAATTGTTTTGGAAAATAACTTAATAAAAATTTGAGAATATTATCCACACAGAATAAAACAAATTCAAAACTAACCTCATGAGCAGTGATGATCAACGACAAAATCTACAGTTTTCTATCATCCGTGTGTGCTGTGTGTGCCTCTCTAGGACTTTGAGAGCAACAATGAGCTGAAAACGAAGGTTATTGCCTTCTTGGAGGAAGTGATGCATGACCCTGAGCTGTTGACCCAGGAGAGGAAAGCGGCAGCCAACATCATCAGGTACCGCTGAGTGCTGTTTGAGTGAAAGAGGGATTAAAAGGCATTTTACTGGGTCATTAAGCTGTACATCTTTCAGAGGTTGACCTTCTTTTTCATGTCATCAGGACTATAACTCAGGAAGATCACGGTGACAATCAGATCGCGATAGAAGACGTGACACAACTGGTAAGTGAAGTGAGTAGCTGCTGTTCGTGGCTCTATTTGAAATCAATCCTCTGCTCACTTGGCTGCTCCCATGATAATAGATGCTGAATATTTTTGATCAGTTATGAGACATAAATTCAGCAAACAATTAATGCATTATGTGATAGTTAGCAGATGGGATTCATTAGACTGGAATCTTGACGGTGCGTGAATTTGCACATATGTAAATGTTGCTCAAGAGTGACAAGCAGTGATTTCACAAATGCCACAAAGTATTTTTAGATACAGGTGCAGGAAGTGTAATCGAATATATTTATTATAATACTATCAGCTAGATGGGGGGGGGGGGTTCTGCCTGAAAAGATGACAAATTCAAAAATAAATATTGAAATACGATAAAACAGTTAAAGATTTCTTTTGTGTATATTTTGGTGTCCTTGATCACAGAAACTTTTATGAAAATAAGACAGTCAATAACACATTTCAGTCTAGTTAAAAGTCATTTTACCAGCACTTGACAAATTGATGATGTAAAAGTAAAAAAAAAAAAAAAAGATTTAGAGGCGAAGGTGCATCAAAACCTACAGAAATACCTAGTTTGGTAGATTATTTATTGTCATGTGAAAACAAACTAAAGTCAAGTTAGCTAATTTAGATCATTTGGGATCTGTTTTATTGGTTTTTTTGGACTGTTTGTGTCTTTCAGGTGGGAGGAGGGAAAGCTGAGACCTTCGAGAATCACTCAGCAATGGAAATTGCAGAGCAGCTCACTCTGTTGGACCACCTAGTGTTCAAGGTCATTCCATACGAGTGAGTGTCATCACACCACACAGCCAGGAAGCACGAACACACCAATACATGCTTCACTTCTTCTTTGTTGGTTTGCCTCACAGGGAATTCTTTGGCCAAGGCTGGATGAAGAATGACAAAAATGAGAAGACGCCGTATATCATGAGGACAACGAAGCACTTCAATGACGTACGCTCCAGTCAAAAAGAGCTCTTATCACATATCGAACCCTTCTATCCAAACGTAACATGAAGTCTAAACTACTTGTTTCTCGTTTTTTTTGTCAGATGAGCAACCTTATTGCCACGGAGATCCTCCGCTGTGATGATGTTGTAACCCGGGTAGCAGTCATCGAAAAATGGGTAGCTGTGGCCGATATCTGCCGTTGTCTACATAACTACAACGCCGTTCTCGAGATCACCTCATCACTGAACCGCAGCTCTGTTTTCCGCCTCAAGAAAACTTGGCTCAAAGTTTCCAAGCAGGTGCGTGTCTCTATATGCATTGCTGCTAGTCCCTAAAGTGCATGGTATTGTCACTGAACGTGTTCATTATCACCATTTTTTTCTAGACTAAAGCACTGATTGACAAACTGCAGAAGCTGGTCTCATCAGAGGGGAGGTTCAAAAACCTCAGAGAGGCTTTGAAGAAGTGAGTTCAAGGACATAGTTTCAGACTGGATCAACAAAGCAAACAAGCAGCACAAGTGGATGATAAGTGGTTTTTATTCTCTTTTTTTTCATTCTAGTTGCGATCCTCCCTGTGTGCCCTATCTGGGGATGTACCTCACTGATCTGGCTTTCATTGAGGAGGGAACGCCGAACTACACCGAGGACAACTTGGTCAACTTCTCAAAGATGAGGATGGTGAGATGTTAGGCGATTCCTGATATGAAAGACTTGCGCTAAGTTTGTGTCACTGACATCCTTGCTTCCCTTTTTTCCAGATTTCTCACATCATCAGAGAAATCAGACAGTTTCAACAAACAGCATATAAGATTGACTTGCAACCAAAGGTAAATTAATTAATCGCAAAGACCACAGAGCAGTAGTTCCCAACCTCTCTGACCACTGACTACTTGAAGAAGCTATTTCTAATATACGAGCTGCAATCAAAAATTTCAGAGACTGGGCCTGTAGAAAGTAACAGTGGTACCTGAATTAAACCTGGGCAAAGGAAGCACTTGGCAACAGTGGAAACAAAAAACTCCCTTTTAACAGGAAGAAACTTCCAGCAGAACCAGGATCAGGGAGGGGCAGCCATCTGCTGTGATCAGTTGGGGTGAGAGGAGGGAGATAGAGATTAAATGCAGAGTGATGTATAAACACACAGAGTGAAAGTAGTGTATTTTTAAGAACATTAAAAATACTGACAGAAAACTTCTTAAAGTGCACAAAGCATAAATGTAGAAAAATTGCTCTTGGTCTCTCCTGACCTAATGTGTCGTTTTGGGGAATGAACTGAACTTATTTCAGAATAAGAATCAGAATACTTTATTAATCTCTGAGGAAATTATGTGGTCACAGTTGCTCCAAGACAGTAAGAACAGGAAATAACTAACTTAAATTTGATAATACAAACTTACAAATTATAACAGAATAAGTCTAGCTCTAAATATAAATATCTCAGTATATTACACAAATTAAATATATAGTTGACATTGAGGTGCCCTTTTTATCGTATTGACTTTGTAATTTTCTTTGTAGATGATGTGATATTAAGCGTGTGGAGAATGGAGGAATTGTACAGCGAGTTAGCCACAAGCAGGAATGAATTCCTGTGTTCTAAAATTGACATTTGGTCACAGCACGGATTTGAGTTTAATGATGAAGTCATAAATAAAAGTTGGATAAAGTGGGACAAAAAATAGCAGGAAGCAGTTTATCGCCATGCAAGGAGACACCATTGAATAGAGGTTAAAAAAAAATTAAATAAGGTGCATTTTTTTTTCTTTCATATAGGCACTCTCTGAGCTGTTCGATTGCATCTTGTAAATGCAAAGGCTAAGTTCCTCTATATCTTTGCAAAGTATTTTTTTTTTTGAAAGAAACAGGTAAAGTCCTCCAATAACAGCAAAAACGTGGGATGTTAGTTTTTAATTTTCAAGGTGGAAATGCTTCAAAAAGATAAGTTATGAATGCTTGGGACCCCTTTTAGATATATTGCATAGCACTGTTTTGCCCAAATAATGATTAATGTTTTGTGTTCTTGTTTGTATTATATTATTCAAATAAATCAAAATCAGGCCAAAGTAACTCATTAGTTCACATAATCAAAATGTACAGTATAAACATAATGATACTGATACTGAGGGTTGCAACTAGTAACTTGCTTCTGTTTAGTATTGTTTAAACTGTGAAAATAGTAAATATAATCAAATAAAAAAAGTCCTTAAATTTGCTTTTTTCCCCCATATTCTAGGTAGCCCAGTATCTGCTGGACAAAAGCTTTGTTCTGGATGAAGAAAGCATGTATGAAGCCTCACTCAGAATTGAGCCTAAAGTGCCCAACTGATGGGGAAGGTGGCCCTCCATATTATTTTCTTTATTAATATTACACATCAGTTAACATGCACATCAACATTTGTATAGCTGTACATGCTTAAGATCTTGCTCCTCTGTACAGTAGATGTTTAAAGTTGTTTGACAACATAAAACATTTTAGTGTATATTTTTCCGTGTATGATTTTTGTTGTTGCCATTTCCACAATGACACCTGCTTGAAGGATTTTTTTTTAAATTTCTATGAGTATTTCAAGAACAATAATAGAGGTCACTTTAGCTGCATGCAACCGTGTCTTCTACTGTGACCAATGACATTATTTTGCATCATGCCATACTGTATCAAATTTGCACTTCGAGCACTCGTGTTGCTGGCTGTTGTTCTCTTGGCTTGAGTTTTATTGATGACTGAAGTTCTCTGCAACCAATGTAGCATTGTAAAAAAAAACTAAAACAAAAAAATACTGCATAAAATCAGGTAAAAGAGCACAGAGAATATAATTAAAGATAGACAACAGTGATCAGTGCAACTGACAGCAAGGTATCCAAAGCATATGTGTCTCTGTGCTTCCCGAACCAAAACAAGAAGGATTTGTTTCTTCATTTCTGCTCACTATTCTAAAGACAGGGGTTCCCAACTGTGCTTACCACACTGAATGTTTTCCTACAGTGTAACTGTGGAGCAGTCCAGTATGTCCAACCAGATATGAAAGTGAATACAAGGTAAACGTTCTTGTTGAAGTTATTGGCTGAATGAGAAAAATGAATACAGTCCACAGGAAGGTCAACTCTGTGAGCTAAATGCTAAAATTTGCATGCTATATTTGCGAAGTTAACTGAACAACAAGCTCACCACTGTAGCTTAACTTGTTAGCATGCTCACATTTTCTAATTAGCACTAAACGTATATTGAAAGCTTACAGGAATGTTATTGGTTTTGCAAAAATCTGTCAAGTATTCACCAAAAATTGTAAATATTGTTCTAAAAGTTGGAAAGTTAATGGACCAGTTTATCCTCTGTTGTTGTTGAGACATTTTATTAACATCCACTGATGTAAATCACTAATGTAAGCTTTACCCTGTCGACATCATTGAAATCAGAAGCAAATGTGCTGAGATGTGCCAAAATATTTCAGGCTGAGCTGCGAAAAATCGCACTCTTGTTGCTAGAACCATCAGCTCAGTCTACATATTTATACTGATACATATAGCTGATACATATAGACCAAATGTGACAAATGGGACATGATGTGCAGACACAATCTGTACACACTTAATTACCTGTAGAGTTTTTTTCTTCTTCTTCTTTCTGTCAAGTAGTAAATGTTCTAAAGCTGGTAATGATAAACAATCCATAGGTTGGGAACCTCTTCTTTAAGTTAAGTTTAGCTATAGGATAATACAGTTTCTCAGTTGGCACACGAGGTGCCTAAAGTCTGCTGAGTTCACTTATAAGCTGTGTAACAACATAGAGTGTTAAAGAAGTGAGGTTTGTGAGGTTTAAGGTGACGGATTTGTCACCTGCATTTTTGTTACACTTGAAGTGCACCAGTACAGTTCAACGAGTTTCCCCCTTTATGCTTGAACTTTTTGGTCTTGACTTGTTAAATTGAAACTCATGGGAAAAAAAAATCACACGCAGTGGTTAAGTGTTGTACCTTCAGGTTCGGGTTCTACTTCTGTAGAGTAAAAGTTTGTTGCTCTTCTGTAATCAAAAGACAATCTGTCCTTTTTGCTGTTCCAGTGATTGTGGAACATGACTGTATATCACTCTGTTATATGCATTGCTGTTAAAAACTATGATAAAATGTATGTGAATGACCTCTGCCTGCAGCATTCAAACACTATTTTTGTAGTAGTATAAGAGAGAGTGACCTGCTCTTTATATGAACATGGGAAAGTATTTTGTACTTTGTTGTTAATTCACTTCACTGAGATGCGCTGTACATTTTGTACATGCAACCTGGCATATTTCTCAATGTGGAACAGTGTAATCCTCTCAAAAACAACTTATATCACAAGCTTAACACAAAACGCTACAACAGTGTGGTCTTGAAACCATAACTTAGAGGTAGGAGAGCAATTCAAAGTGTTTTGCATTTATACTGTAATCCTGTCTATAACCATTTCTGTTAGCAGGAATATAGTAACGTAGTGCTTATTCTGTGAATATTTGTATGTATTTTTACTATGTATGTACAGTACACTTTTGAAGCTAATGTGGTAGGCATGCAACACCTTCACAGACAGAATAATACTATATACTTATACTGTATACACTTATAAATGCACATACTCTTATAAGGTATATAAACAAATAAACATTTTGCTGTAAGCAATACCCAATGGTATGAAAATTATCTTTCAACCCTCATGTTTCCACAGCTTAAGAAATATTCCCAGTTTTGTAAGGAAAAAAAAGATTAAAAGAAGATGAAGAACATAACAACAAATAAACAAAAATATGTTTCCCAGTTACCTCTTGATAATAAATTCATTTTATCTCAGGGGCATTTTGTCTCAAGTGTTTTTGTAGATCTTGTATCAGTTGACATGCTCATCTAATATGATGAAATAAAATACAGTCTGAAAGTTCTTAGCTTTATAAGCAGCTCTCTGTCCTAGGAAGCAACTGTGCTCAGCGGCCTACCGTGATCCGGCAAAATCCGGAATTAATATGAAAAAAATATTTATGATCATAATTAGAATTTTCACAAGTGCACAAACTAAACATGACATAAATTGTTTTCTGATTCAATAAATGTTAAAATCCAAGTTGCAATCACATCATAACTTTCATGAAACCTGGGACCAGCTTAATACCTGGTCTACTTCGATTTTATTGATTTCCTTATTTCATTTACTAACATCACAAAAGACTTGGTAATAACGCAGGTCTGACTCTAGCAGTGAACTTGATGGCATATGTTTATCTTGTTTATTTATTTAAAAATGATTGCTTCAAGTCATACAAACCATATTATTTCACCAAAATATGCCCTTGTAGCGACATTCTTAAATGTAGACACATTAAAAAATATTCAAACACAGATTAAAAAGGAGGACGCTATTAAACATGTTTTATAGCATGCTCATGCTATAAACTGGGGCTAAAATATTACTAACAGATTATATACGTTTATTTTCCTGCTGCTTTATACATTTAGTACATAATTTCCATTTCTTTAATGCCACAATGTCACTTTAGCCACAGTTGAGGCGCCGCTTATTTTATGTTTATTTTAACCATTTTGTACGAAGGCAGTTGTTGTGCATTGTGATGATTATTTATTGCAGTGCTCTCCATTTTTTAATAACTATAGCTTAAAGCAAAACGCAGTCCGTGAACCATCAAACTTTTACCCGTGGATCGCAGAACAATAGCCACATGGTTGTAACAGCAGCTGTTCACCTCGTGACTCGCCTCATCTGTTTCACTTCACTTTCACACTCCTGCTGCAAATACTGGCACTTGGAACAGTCGACACAATGTTCGTTTTTCTTCTGCTCTTTGCGGCCTCTGTAACGTCAGCTTTTCGCCTGTCTGATCAAGGTAAGTCGCTTATTTTGTTTGGTAAAGTCCGCTTTACATTCTTATTCCTTTAGTGCTTTTTTGCTTTGACATTTGCGCTACACCAGCTTTCGCTTTCATATTTACGGCCATGGCGTCTCTTCTATTGTTTCATGTTCTTTATCGGACACTTTTTAACATTTTTTTTAACATGGATTATTTACAGACGAGTTTCACTTCAAGTCATGGATGGCACAGGTAGGTTATAGCGCCGTGACATAAGCAAAAGATTGCGCTCAGTATGTTGTTATGAGGAAGTTGTCTGGTGAGAAAATCATAGTAACAACGTGGCTCAAGTGGGTACTGCATCAAACTTAAAAATAAATGTCTAAATCAACACCCTTCCTCCATGTACAGTACAACAAAGGGTACAACTTGAAGGAGTACTACCAAAGACTGCAGATATTCACAGAGAACAAGAAGAGGATTGACAAACACAATGAAGGAAACCACTCGTTCACAAGTAAGACCTCTTTGTGTTTGCATTAACGTTTTGTTTCACGTGGCTCATCCTAAAGTGCTTTCACCTGCATTTCCTCTCTTCCTGCAGTGGCACTGAACCAGTTTTCAGACATGACATTCAGTGAATTTCGAAAGTCCTTCCTCATGTCTGAGCCTCAGGTAATGATGCTCATACAAGAAGCATTTTGCAATGATGATTAAGCTGTTGTTGGGGTTTTTTTGACAAGTTGATTTTTGCAGAACTGCTCTGCCACCAAAGGGAACTACTTCAGCAGCAATGGGCCGCTACCAGACTCCATCGACTGGAGAAAGAAAGGGAATTATGTGACCCCAGTGAAGAATCAGGTGAGTCTGAACCTCAGACATCCACATGCATGGTTGCTCAGTCAGACAGTAGATTAAAAAAAAAAACATTATAGTAATAGTAAAATAAAATGTTTATAATTAAAAAGGAAAGCCTTTAAGGGGATGCAGTTTCCCCACAATGCAGTGAAAAATGTTACTGTTGCATGTCGAGAACAGGTTAACTAAACTTACTTGCTGAGTGGCATTGCAAAAACTGTTTGCCCTTAAATAGTTTATCCAGTGTTCCTCCAAACAAAACATGTCAACAGGTCTGCTGTAAGAAAAAGGCCCAGTGTTAAGTTGAGTTTGTGGGATTTTTTTTAGTATTTCTTTCAGTGCATAAAATCTTTACTAAGATCTTTGTGTGTGTGTGTGTGTGTGTGTGTGTGTGTGTGTGTGTGTGTGTGTGTGTGTGTGTGTGTGTGTGTGTGTGTGTGTGTGTGTTTACGGCAAAGGGAGGCTGTGGTAGTTGCTGGACGTTTTCCACCACTGGCTGTTTGGAGTCTGTAACTGCCATTAACAAGGGGAAGCTTGTACCGCTGGTGACTTGTTTTTTATTAGCTGATTACGTATCAAAAATTGCACTTCATGACAAAGCATAATGACTAACTTTACTGCCTATTGCGTTAACTAGTCAGAACAACAGCTGGTAGACTGCGCTCAAGATTTCAACAACCATGGATGCAATGGGCGAGTCAAACATTTCCTACCTTCCCCTTTAAAAGAAAATTACGTGTAATTACTCACTCGTTTAATAACATATTAATTTGTCTTTCAGTGGTCTTCCCAGTCAAGCATTTGAATACATCATGTACAACAAGGGACTGATGACCGAGCAGGACTATCCATACACGGCTTTTGTAACTATCAACTAAGAAACATTAAACAAAAGAGACTTTTCAGTTACAAACGGTTGTGTTTTATGGCTTAATTTATTTTAACTGTGTCTTTTTGTCATTTTAGGAGGGTAAGTGTGTGTACAAACCAGAAAGGGCAGCTGCTTTTGTGAATAGTGTGGTGAACATAACAGCAGTGAGTATCCATCAGGGATTTTCATCAAGGAAAAGTCTTTAATGAAGCGAGTGAATGATGACGTTTTTCTGCCGTCTGTCAGTACAATGAGATGGAGTTGGTGGACGCTGTCGGGACACACAATCCTGTCAGCTTTGCTTTTGAGGTGACCTCTGACTTTATGAGTTACCACCAGGGTGTGTACACCAGGTAAGAAGATGTCATAATTTCAATTTTGTCTTTTTTTCCACATTTATTAAAACATACTAAGTGTTTATATGATCACTATATTTGCTATAACCAAATGTAAGCAGATTCCTGCATGTTTGCTCCCATCATTTTTCCCCTGCAGTGTCCATGAAATGAATGGGGCAGACCTTTACTTGAACCTACTGATCAAGTCTATTATTCTTTTGATGCTCACATAAACACACATGGTCAAAACCTGTTTTTCATTTGGACAGCAAGTTTACCACAACCACTGCTGCTAAAATAAGAACTGAGAAAAGAGGGTTTAGAGTATTTCATTCAGTTTAAAATGTCAGTAAAGCTGTTACTTTCAGACATTTGAGAGGTTTAGTTCCTCTTTCTGAATAAAAGATATAGAGTCAGAGGAAACATGTTCTGCTTTCAGCACTGAATGCCACAACACCACCGACAAAGTGAACCATGCAGTTCTGGCTGTCGGCTATGGACAAGAAAATGGTACTCCTCACTGGATAGTAAAGAACTCATGGGGATCGAGTTGGGGCATGAACGGGTAATTTTTGTAATCAGTCACATGTAGAAAAATTTCCCTAAATATTATGAACCAAAGAAACAGAGTAACAGTTTTGTCCTCTCACAGGTATTTCCTCATTGAACGTGGGAAGAACATGTGTGGACTTGCTGCCTGCGCATCATTTCCAGTGGTGTGATTATTACATGTTTGCAAATTACAAAAGGGCCGACGATGAAGCCAGTTCCTTTTTATATTGTTTGTATAGAGTTTGTTTTAAAATCAGTTGCCTGTGCATCTACAGATGTGTTGTTTTTCCAAAAAGGGAAGAAGTCTTAACCCCCATTCAAGCACTATGACAGAAAGATCCAGGTCACTACACTATGAAATAAATGTAACTGAAATGATCATTTCATTAAAAATCATTCAAACTGTTTTGATTAAATTTGCAGATAAACTCTATTAAATATGTCGAGTTGTTATTTACAATGCACTGCAGTAAAAAGTCACAGAAAATAAAGAGACACAAATGTTACACCCCTCTGTGACAATTTTATTGTAAATATTTAAAAAAAAAATCGTAGATTCTATCCATTGGCTTAATTAGACCATTGTGACAGGAATGTTGCAGGGTATGAAGGGCATTGTCAGTGCTGCAAACAACGTTTACCCGGTAGCTTGATTTTGTGGCCCCGGTCTCAGTTGGGTTAGGGTTTCTGATTTTTTTTTTTTTTTTTTTAATGCAACTGGGCAGCAGAGGTCGCTGTTAGGTAGGTCTTCGGTCTACGATAGCCAGTGGTGGGATGATAATTTGTATTCATAAAATCATTGCGTTTTATGTAACAGTATCGTAGACGGTATTAGATCAGCTCAAAGTTAAATTTTAGGCTGCTTTTGCATTATAAACAAGTATAAAATGTGTGTGTGAAACCGGCCCAATGTGTTTCGTGCACGCGGAAGACTACATTCCCCATGATACTCACGCCAAATCAGCCTCGGCCAATAAGAAGTCCGTTTGTTGAATGGGCGCAAAAATCTGTTGTCTGGGTTTACAGGTACACATTGAGAGAGTTAATCTCCGGTCAAAACAAAGGAAAAAAATATTTAACTGTAATGAACGTTACTGAGCTTTACTCCAACGAGGGGTACGAGTGAAGAGCGACTCTCCGGGAGACAGGTCGCACGTCGTGTCTAGCGTAATGCTAAACAAACTGCTCGCTGCTACTTCATGAATTGAGCTCTTATTGCTAGCCAGCTAACACGTTAGCGCTGCCTCTTACAAACAATGTCCAGTCTACCACAAAATAACTTGAAGGAACAGCTAGCGAGGCACAGCAATGCTGCTCAAAGCAAGCAGTCTGTTGCTAAACCTAAACTGGGGTAAGTATGGCCAAAAAACCGCAGGGATAAACTGCTAGCTAACTGTAAGCTTTGCTAACAGCAAAAGGATGGATGCGTTTTGTTATTTACTGTACACTCTGTTTAGGGTGACAGTGCTGGGCATGCGATATGGTTTCGAATTGCGACACTTTCACCTCAAAGTCTGTAAGACTGTCTGTTAGACTAGCTGTCTTAACAGTCATATTGTTTTTATAATTCAGCTCCTTTTGTGTGTAATTTTCAGGGCTTTTTCTTTCAAAAAGAAGTCCTCATCAGGTACGACCAAGGTGGAAGTCCCTACCAAGGTAATCAGCTCAAATGCTTTGGCAAACAGGAATGTCAATGTCCCCAAGAGCGGTTTGGTGACTAAATCTCCTTTGACATTTTCAAACAAGCTTGAGAGACCTCAAAAATCCAGAATCAACAACTACTTCTCTGTAAGTTCAAAATGCAAGTTGGATACCATCAGTCCAGCAGATATTGCCTCTCCTGCATCCCAAACACCTTCAGTGGTCTCTGATATTAAGTCGGCATCAGCTCCAGCTAAATCTGACAGCCTATCTTGTAGCAGTAATTCATTCAATTTCACAGCTCTGGATGTGTCACGTAGTTTTCCTGTGGACAACTGGGATGATTTAGATGACTTTGAAACACCAGCCAAGGGAAAAAACAACTCATTCAGTTCAGAAGTATCAGAGAAAAGTGGCAAACTACTGCCATCCCCTACTGGGGAAAAAGCACAATCGACAGGGAAACTAAACTATGATTCCTTATTTAAAACATCCAAATTAACTAGCAAGAGTGGTAAGCAAACCTGCATGGAAACAGATGAGCCAGAGGAAAATGTCAACACTGCTGCAGTTTCACCAGGACCCAGTTTAAACCAGGAACCAGCAGACTGGTCAGATGAGGAAGAACTTGCCATTAAGATGAACAGAAAACATCCTGCACATCTAAAGCATATCTTGAGTGACAGTGAAGAAGATAATAATGCTGAGCTGGAACCTTTTACAGGAAGCACAGGTAACTGGGTGTTTATTTTAGGTATACACTGGTCAACAGATTACATTTAAAAACAAAAAAACACTATGTGCTACCATGTGTTACTCTATAGGTAACAAGAAAATATGGATTGACCCAAAGACAATAGAGATAGATGACAACTCTGAGCCTGAAGATGACCTTGATTGCATTCCACCTTCACCCATCTCTGATGAGATCATTTACGCAGGCTCAGCACTGGAGACAAGGTCAGAATTTAGACTTGTCTGCATATTTTACCAATCATACTTGTGTTTGTAGCAGCCAAAATGCTCGAATGTTCTCTTTCATCCTGTAAAAAGTTGTTACTGCCAGCAATCGCTTCTCTGTAGTGATAATAGTTAGATTGATGGGGAAAGTTTTAAATATAGACAGTATATAAGACAGCCTTGGCTTCAGAGATGGTCCCAGTGAGCAAAAGGCGTAAACTTGAATTTCTTTAATGGCCAGCAAGTTTGGTTCCTCTGAACTTCCTATCTGTGGGGAAAAAGATCTGTGGGTTTCTCATCTTTGACCTTAATAAATACTTAGCTGATGAACTTAATCACTCTTTCAGGTCATATTTATTATAACAAGAAAGTCATTTTAAAAATTACGGTTGTTCTAAGAGTTAGAAACGTATCACATGACTTTCTTTATTTTCAAACAGAGCTGAATCAGCTGATGCTCAAATTGGAGACAATGCTGTGAAATCAAAGAGCCCCGTCGCACTGCATGAACCATCCGAGCTCTGCTTAAAAGACAAAACAAGTGAGTGTTGTACCTTTAAAAATAAAAAATAAAAATCCTATACCTCATTTTATTCAAAAGTATGTTTTGTTTTTTGTTTTCTTCCATGTATTGAATTCTTATCAGATGAAAAACTTTTTGCTATCATGGAGTCCATTTGTGCTCTGGTTGACTCCATCCCTGAACATGAATTAATTGCTTTGTCCTGTGGAGATGAACTTTTACTGAAGAGGGCCCAGAGGTGTGTTAGCTTTGTGTGTAGTTTTGGTATTATTCATGGTGTTTTAATTAAATCTCTTTATGACCATAATCACCTGCTTTTATCCTGCAGGAAGAGAATTCTTGCAACTGGCGGTGACTGTTTGTTTAGGATGCAACAGCCAGACAGCACAGTGATTTCTGAACCCAGCTTCAAAGAAACATCTTTTTCTAGCAACGGTGTTTCATCCAACTGCTCTGTGCCTGTGGACTCCAAGAAGCCTCCTCAGCATAGAAGATCTTCAGTCATCTCTGTGGACTATGACTCTGATCACTCTGACAGTGTTATTGATATAAAGCCCTTTGATAATAAGGACAGCAGGGCAATAGGTGTTGAAACTGACAGTATCTGTGACTCTCCATCAGCACACAGGTTCACAAAGCCATCTTTTAATATATCTGAGAAATCAAGCATTGATCTTGATGGCTCAGACCTCTTCTTCTCACCCAAGGACTCAGAGAGTGGTGTGCAGAAGAAATCGAACAACACCCCAACGTTTGTAGCTGCTGAAGATGAAGAAATGGATGACTTCTATAATGACGACTTTGATATAGATGACTTTAATGACTCTGATATCCCAGATTACTTTGACGAACCCCAAACTTCATCAGCTGTGACTACAGCAGTGAAAGAGGGGGGGCCAAGCAAGTCCTCATGGGAAAAGAAACCAACAACACCTACTTCTGCTCCAAAGCCGTCAACAATTTGTTCTCCAGGCAAGTCATTTTGTACTCACTGAATCTGTTTTTGAGGCATCTGAGAACAGCCAATTGTTTCCCTCTGGTCCACAAATCTCATACAGTTCTAGATTGTTACACATTCCATGTGTACAGATTTCATTCTCCTGAAATGCAAAACTCCATATGAATTATATATTTAACAGAAAACGTATGTTTTTAAAGGTGGTCTGTCATACCTGATAAACACAGGATTTGATTTTTAAGGAACTTGTCTTTTTTGTGTCTCTATATTTGCAGAACCCACCTTCAAAAACCCAGCTCATGATCGCTTCAGAGGCTTTAACTTCCCTCATTCACAAGAGATGATGAAGATCTTTCACAAGCGTTTTGGACTTCATCAGTTCAGGTTTAATCAACTAGAAGCGATTAATGCTGCACTGCTGGGTGAAGATGCGTTTGTTTTAATGCCCACAGGTTTGTAAAAGCATGCTTACAGTAGCAGTGCAGCGTTTGCTGTGAAGATGTCCAGGTATCTTAAACTGTTGTATTTTTTAGGTGGAGGGAAAAGTTTGTGCTATCAGCTGCCTGCGTGTGTCTCGCTGGGGGTCACTGTGGTGGTTTCTCCACTCAAATCACTCATCGTAGACCAAGTTCAGAAACTCACCACTCTGGATGTAAGTATGCTTGTTTCCACTCGTCTGTTTGATCAGAGAAAAGTGTGAAGTGCTTATGCGTGTACTTGGAAAATGTATTAAATAAATAAGTTAATTTAATAGGTTTAAAAAAACATTTTCATTTTAACAGTTTTTCAAAACTATGGGTCAGTTCATATCTTAACTTTTGGCAGTCAGATTTGGTTCATTTCACCAGTTGGCCCCTGTCTGCCACTTGATTACTTGATAATGATTGGATTATAACATGCATCTCAATATAAGGCCCAGGGGCCAGAACTTGTCAGGCAAAGACTCCAGTTTGGCCCAAAGGAAGGTCTTTGAAAGTGTGAAGGAGGGCATCATTTTTGCACTGTTAACTGTGTTTTGTTTTTCCTGTTGATAAACACCTCCCCTATGGCCATTCAATTAGAAAAAAGTAATTATGTAACGTATAAACAATTAAATAACAACAGAAAAAATCCTGTCTACAATTGAAACATCTGTTTGTTTTTTTTCAAAATAATTACTTATTTTGAAAAAAACAGACATCCCGGTGCATACGTTTTCTGCTTTATGGTTAAATCACAGCCTGAGAAATGAAGTGCCACAGCCTTTTCTGAAATTTTACACATTTATTTCTCACAAGTTAAGTCCAAAGAGTCGTGCTGACAAATGTCTTTAATTTACTACAGCAGCATTTCTTTGTCATGTAGAGACTGCATTTGATTTGCTTATATTAAGATATCGGAGGGATTAACTGTGTAGTTAAACTTCCTTAGACTGACCAAAAGTTTTGCTTGTCCAGCCCACTTGCATTAATGTTTTCACTAACAGCTCCTCACTACATGGGAAATGGAACTGCGAGTCAATATTGTGAATGATTGAATAGTAATGTCAGTCTTGGTTTAGGAAGTTTTTTTATACTTCTGCTGTTTTTGTTTTTTTTTTTGTGTTTTTGTTTTTTAATTTTTGTTTTTATTGTATTGCTCTACATTTCAGATTCCAGCAACAAGTCTATCTGGTGATAAAAGTGATAGTGAAGCATCGAGGATTTATATGCAGCTTTCAAGGAAAGATCCCATTATTAAACTGCTCTATGCCACACCTGAAAAGGTGAGCTTTTTGTGACTTGTAAACTAATTTTGAAAGATTTAATTGTATTATAATTGCATAATTAAACATGTCTGTAACTATAAATTCTGTAATGCTTAAAACTGACTTATTCCTCACTCCCCCCCAAAAGGTGAGTGCGAGTAACAGGTTAATCTCCGCACTGCAGAACTTGTACGAGCGAGGCCTTCTGGCTCGGTTTGTCATAGATGAAGCCCATTGTGTCAGTCAGGTATGCTCCTTTGCTTTCATGCGCACCCAATCCTGCTGTATGCTTTTATTTTTAGCAGCAGCCATTTTGAATCATTCCATCATTTTAAATCTTTCAGTGGGGCCACGATTTCCGCCCAGACTACAAGAAGCTGCATGAACTGCGTCAGAAGTTCCCTAATGTGGCAATGATGGCTCTGACAGCCACAGCTACTCCCCGAGTGCAGAAAGACATCCTCAACCAGCTGAACATGAGTCGACCCCAAGTGTATGTCTTCACTTTCAGCCTCTGGCTTAGATTTAAAACGTGTGTGTGTGTGTGTGTGTGTGTGTGTGTGTGTGTGTGTGTGTGTGTGTTTTTCTTCTTCTTGCTGGATCAAAAAGCAAAACAGTAACTGAACATTTTTCTTCCAATGTGTTTTCAGGTTTACGATGAGCTTCAACAGAACAAACCTGAAGTACTCAGTGCTGCCCAAGAAACCCAAAAAGGTGGATGAGGACTGCACCAGCTGGATCAAGAAGCACTACCCACGTAAATAATTCAGTACTTTCTCTGATCCCGGTGCATGCTATTTTCAGAACACTGTCATAACTGCTGTGTTAAATTTTTAACTGTATATGAACACTTTAAGCCCTCACATGTCTGGAACAGTAGGTGGGAAATCAAAACAGTCTGCAGACAACAAGCCAAGTGGATTACTGTGTAGAATTTTATTATATCAAGTTGTTGGATGTTATTTTGGATAGAAGTGAAATCCCTAAGTTCTTTTAAATCTGTGTTTTGTCGGGGGTTATATGCATCTGTCCGTTGTTCTGATGCAGGTGACTCTGGCATAGTGTACTGCCTGTCTCGTAATGACTGTGATGCCATGGCCGAGAGTCTTCAGAGAGCAGGGTTATCAGCCCTGTCGTATCACGCAGGACTCAGTGACAGTGACCGAGAGTATGTGCAGACCAAATGGATCAATCAGGATGGTTGCCAGGTCAGCTCAAAACTCAAATTATAGATATTATGAACATAACCAGCAGTCTGGGTACCGGCCACAAAGACGAGATCACTAGATGGTTGCGTAATTTAAATCATGGTTTCGAGTCATGCTTGAAATCCTCTTTTTTTTCATTTGCTGCCAACAGGTCATCTGTGCCACCATAGCCTTTGGCATGGGCATTGACAAGCCTGATGTGCGCTATGTGATCCACGCTAGTCTGCCTAAATCAATGGAAGGATACTACCAGGAGTCGGGGAGAGCTGGCAGGGATGGAGAGATCTCTCACTGCATTCTCTTTTACTCCTACACCGACGTCCAGCGCATCAAGAGGATTATCAGCAGTAAGTGATAGAAAATCAAACCGTCCAGGCCAGTTCAGCTCCTAACATGTTTACACAGTGTCTTTTTGGCTTCTTGCATTATCGCAGTGGACAGAGAAGGCGACAGACACACCAAGGCAACTCACTACAACAACCTACACAGCATGGTGCACTTCTGTGAGAACGTGATGGAGTGCAGAAGAATTCAGCTGCTCGCTTACTTCGGAGAGCTGAAGTTCAACAGAAACTTTTGTAAGGACCATCCAGACGTCAGCTGCGACAACTGTGCCAAACCCAACGTAGGAATCATTTCTTCTATGTTGATGATATATGTAACCTACCGCCAGCTGTTTGTAATTGGCCATCAATGTTCCTAAAAACAGCAATACAAGATGCGAAACGTCACTGAAGACGTGAAAAAGATCGTGAGGTTTGTCCAGGAGAACTGTGAGAAAGTCGGAGCAAGGTTTGGCAAGACTGCTAACCAAAACAGACTGACCCTCAACATGCTTGTGGATATCTTCATAGGTACAGTACATACACAAGCAAGCAGTAAAAATGCATTTGGCAGCTAGACAAGTTGATATTCCCAGTACAGTTGTTTGAATTATGCGTGGTTAAAAACTGTAAATGTTCTTTTATGTCAGGCTCTAAAGCTGCCAAGGTACAGACAGGAATGTTTGGCATTGGAGCAGCCTACTCCAGACACAATGCTGACCGTCTTTTTAAAAAGCTGGTTCTGGATAACGTCCTGGTTGAAGACCTCTACATCACCAATGGTGGGCAAGCTGTGTCTTATATCTCCGCTGGAACAAAAGCAATGAATGTGCTGTCTGGACACATGCAGGTAAGAGGTCGCACATCAGCGTTTAAGGCCTTTACAGACCTGACGGGCATGATGAAATCAATTATCAATTGTTTTTCTTGGTGCTTTTTAATTTTCTTGCAGTGTGCATTACAAATTCATATCCTAAAACATCGGAATTTGTGTCATTTTTACTTTAAAGCCCTTTGTACACCAATTGTTTTAAGTGTCATGAAGAGAGGTAGAGTAGGAAAATGCAATGAAGTGCTGCCAGTCAATGAAAACACTACTGGCTCTCATCATTTCCCAGGTGGAGTTTTATGAGACTGAGAGCGCGTCCACCATCAGGAAACATAAAGCTGCCACGGCGAAGAACGTCTCCCGGAGAGAGGCGATGGTGCAGGAGTGTCTTAAGGAGCTGTTGGATCTCTGCAAGCAGCTGGGGAAAGCGTTTGGCCTTCATTATTACAACATTTTCTCCACTGCCACATTGAAAAAGATAGCTGGTAATTAAACTTCTCAGACACAGAACTTTTTATTTAATTTCAAAAGCAAACATTTTATAACTTAACACACTTTTTGTCACATTCAGAAAAGCTTTCTTCTGACCCTGAAGTCCTCCTGCAAATTGATGGTGTAACAGAAGATAAACTGGACAAGTATGGAGCTGAAGTCATTCAGGTCCTACAGAAATATTCTGAGTGGCAGCTACCTGGTAAGAGATCCTACTGAAGTTTTGCACATTGTAACTTTTTGGATCACATGATGGTGTGCTGTCGTCAACCTAACAGGCAGGTGGGCAGCATGTTCACCTGAGTTTGTGAATAAGATAACTTGAAAATGAGGCGGCATAGGAGCTTCCAGTTATATCAAATTGTATCTACTTAAAATCTCAGACCAGTTTAAATTTGTGACCTCAATGTCAGAGGTCAAGGTTTCTTAAAATCTTGTGAATGTGATCAAGACATCTAAGATTTTGGCATGTCTATGAGGAGGCTGACCACTAGCACTAGTGGTTGCCTGTAGTGTTTTTTTTTTTTTTTTTTTTTTTTTTTTTTATTAAAACTTTAACACAATGTGTGAATTTAAAAAGTTAAATGTCTTCTGTGTATCAGAGGAGCAGGCTGACAGTGGAGGCGACGGGTGGATAGACACAGGACGAGGTCGCACTCGTGGAAATGACGAGGATGACACTGAGTCCTCCACCTACTTCCGTAATAAGTCTGCACAGGGACAGAAGAGAAAGAAGGCTCCGTTCTTCAAGTATTCCAAGAAGAAAAAAGGATGTGGCAACACAAGCTCCAGTTCTAAAGGGTCTGTAGAGTGTTGTCTCACATTTCATCATCCAGTTGGGGATCATATTTGCCCTTGTAACTGAACTATTTTTCTTTTTTGCTTTCTTTTGTCTTGCTGTGGTGATTTTTGTGGATTTAGCCGTGGCTACAGCAGCAATAAATCCTGGTCGTCCTCCAGCTCCAGGGGTGGAGGTCGAGGGTCCAGGAGCTCAGCAGGTGATGCATCAGCAGCCAGGAGACCAGGATTATTGGCAGCCCCGATGCCTCAAAGCAGCCAGCGTCCGTTCTTAAAGCCAGCATTTTCACACTTGAGCTAGGACTCCTTCGTCCCCGTATCTGACTTTGTAGACTAGTAAGCTAATTTTCTAATCCAAAATGCTGCTGCTTCATATTGGACCAGCTAAAACTGCATTTTCTGTACAGTTATCGCATGTTTATATTGTTGTACATTTTTACTTTCTGTGGCTGGAATCCTTCCCTGCACTTTTGTGCTTATCTTATTTGATAATAAAAATAAATTAAAATTTTATTCATAAGTATCGATGTAACTTGTTTTGTTTTTACACAAAACCACACGAGCAGCTGCATCCGTTTTTAACATTTATTTCAAGTTTGAAGTGTCTTATTTAATGGCACCAGTTACAAGGGACTATTGGAGAGAAACAATATTTTATACTGACTTGTACAGAAGGTTACCTACAGTACAAACATTGGTTTTGGAATGGATCAGACTGAACAAGAACTGGATTTGGCACATGGATATATATATATATGTATATATACTTGTATATTTAACATAATTAAACAGCAATCTGCGATCTGAGGATAGAATGAGGCAGACTAGAGAACACGCCACCAGACATGGATATGCATATACACTCATTGACGTGTATGCACAGTTGTGTGAAGGTCTGTACTGGGAGCGAGCAAAGGGCAAAAAGCAGAGCAAGCTGTCTTGGGTTAGTTTCATTAAACCCTTGGTGCGAAAAGCACCATTCACATTAATGTGACAGGGGCTCTGGCCAGGGAGGAAATCAAGCCAATTAAGAAAAAACCACCTAATTGTGGTCAGGTAAGTTGGTTTATGTGATTGCAACAGAAATCTTAAATTCTGATTTTTATTTTTTTTTTAAATTTATTTTTTTAGCTGTTTTAGCTAATAATGACTCAGATATGTAGACAACATAACACGTCACAGTAAAGTGCAGTCCAGTAGAATGAAAAAAAAGCAACCTCAGGCATGAAACTTAAGATCTTTTTGTTACAGCCTTCATAACAATCGATCAAAGGTTTACAGAAATCGGGTGGTTGGCTGTCATATGAAATTGCATTTTAAATCCATGCAGCTTATGTTACTGGGTTAATTCTCATCACGTGTATTTTACTTTTACTAAAATTCATGTTTCATCTTCCACTGCAACCACATATTTTTTCAAAAAGTACAAACAAGCCAATTTTCCTTATGAACCATAAATGACAGATATGGCTTCTGTCATCTCCCATGAAGTAAAGTAACTGCAGAAAATGTAAACATGGCACCGCAACTGCAATGTAATGTCAGGTTAGTCACAGGAAACAAGCTTGCAAAGAGTTTTGCCTGCCTGTTGAACACTAGAGTCTAAGACAGAGCTGAAAAGTGTTTTTCCCCTCTTGGTTTGGGAGATTTAAGGATGGAGAAGTCTGTAGCCGAAAGAGATGTCGCGCCTCTCTGTCTCCATTCCTTCATCTTTGCCACTTTGGTAAACTGCAGAGTGAGGATCCAGGCACAGGGAGCAATGTTTTGCTTAAAAGTGAAACAACAGAAAACAGCAGAACAAACATCCACACAAGAGGTCTCTAAGGAAAATGCCATTTTAGAAACTGTGATTACTGATTGCAAAGGTAACTGAGCGTCTAAGCATTCGAGTCCAAGCATCATTGTTCGAGTGAGCACAACAGCAAATTGGGCGAATAAATTTGGCTCATCAAACATTAGTCATCATTAGATCTTAGTATACATGTTTTTCATACTTTTTGCTCTTACAGCTGTTTATTGCTTCATGAATAATGCTGCCTTTTTTTCTTTTTTCTTTTTTTTTTTTTAAATTGTTGAATGTTCAGAGAGACCGCTTAAGCTACATAATGCTGAGAGATGTAAAAGGAACACTTTTAAAAAAAGATGTCTACAGCAATGCAGCCTGGCTGGACTAAAGGGTCATACTGACCTCAGTGAAAAAGTAATAAATATGAAGTATGAAAGTACACAAAAAAAGTCAACCCACCCGCCCCGCTCCACCCCCTGGTAGGAAAAAATGTGCTTTTTTTTCTTTTCTTCACATAAATAAGCTCCTACATCAACAGCGTTCTTGCTAGTGTTGCTGTATTGATTCCATGTTTCCTTTTAGCATTGTGCTGAGAAATGTCAGTGCTGTTACCTCCACCAGAGATAACTATGGCCTGTGAAAGACAATTAGCCAAAGGAGTGGATCCAGCCACAATGCCAGCGTGCAAGCTACTCTGTCTGCAGTCAGGCCGTAGCCGAGGACTTATATGCTCAGATTACACAGGAGCAAACAAATCAAGTAGCACCATCAAGCCTTTAGTGGAGCAGCTGCAGGAGGGTGTGTGTAAAAAAAACAAAAAAGAAAACAAAGAAGAAAAGAAAACATTAACCCTGTACAGCCGTTGATCAGCCTTCAATTTCAAATTTACATGGTAATTAATCCTTCAGAACTTCTCTACATCTCTTTCTCGTCACACCTCTCACTTCTCCTCCTTCTCTGCTTTAGTCTGTCCAAGCCTCCACTCCATCACCATGAATCTTGCTTCTACTCCTACATAATGACACACTAACACATACACCTGCATTCGGTGCAGGAGGTAGACACGCAATACAACCCCCCCCCCCGATTTTAACCAGAATCCAGCAGCCACGACAGTTATTGCTCCCTTGAGCTGTGAGACGGAAGAGCCTCAAGCCTGACCAAGACACCAAGGAGCAGATGTTATCTGATATAAACCTCCAGATAAAGAAAAGATTCCTGTATGCAGTCTGTCTCCACCAAAGTCGAGATTTCTGGTTTCACATTAGTTAATTCTAGATTCATTTATTGTTTCAGTGTGATTTTCCTTAATCTGACCAACAGATACTGTATTTATAAATGCAGAGAAAAGATAATTATTGCATTAATAGTAGCTAATTTTATGCAATAGTCATTTTATCAAAACAGCCTCCTAGTTTTTTTTAAATGTTAAATTTTTAAGAATGTCAAATTACTTTGTGTGTTTGTTTTTTTTAAGAGGACCTTTTATATCCTTAAGAGTAGCTTTGCATGAAAAACAGCTTAAAATAATAATTATTTACCTCATTCTGTGCTTTAGTGCAGCCCTTCAGCTTATCTTCTGTCTGAAATGAGCTATTTCAGCTCCTCCACTCCATCAGGTGAGTGGTGGTTATGTGCGCACACAACCAGCACTGTGTGCCTAAACATGACCATATTAGGGACATCCGCTCTTACTGACATCATGCAGGTCCAAAAAAACCAAAAAAAACAAAACAAAACAAAACAAAAAAATCAAACTGTCAGCAGCCTGAAGTCTGAGCTTCTGTCTCACATGGATTATTTGCACATTTGTATACTCAACTATCTTAAACATGAGAATCCAGCATATATATATATATATTTAAATATCAAAAAACAGGTCCCCTTTAACGTAGATCCAGTCAGTCAGGCTCCGTCACCTCTCCAAATTCTTCAAGTAAAATAAGATACGATAAAGTTATGAAAGTCGGACATATGTTTTTGAATTATTTAGTATTGGTGGTACAATGACATTCCAGATTTAATTCAATCTAAACGGTCATTAAAGTTGCACACACTCTGCTGGTGGAGTGATGGGAGGCATGATTAGTGTTGAGTGGATCTGGATAAAAGCCCTGTTTTTTTTTTTTGTTGTTGTTTTTTGTTTTGTTTTTGTTGTTTTTTCGTTTTTTCTTTTTCAGACCTCCTTCCATCTTTCCATAAATGCTTCTGACCTTACAGCGCTAAAAAAGGTATAATTTAATCTCAATAACAAAATAACATTTCAGTTCTGTTAAAATATACATGGAAAACGTGTCAATATATATTAGGAAACAAACTAATTTGTACAAAAAGTACAGTATTACTCTTATTCTAACAATAATAATAATATAGTCAGAGCAAGGTTGATATGAAACCAAAATAAATCAAGAATTCTTCATACAAAGAAATCATTGAAATTCATCGAATTTCAACGTGATGAAAAAAAAAAAAAGCAAATCAAATTAAAATGAAGAAATAACAAAAGAACTGAACCAACGAGCACATTCAAAGTTCTTAATTATTAAAACCATGTCAGCATTGCACATCTACCTAGACTATCATCTACTGGTGCCAGTGACTCTTTGCTCATTGTGAGCGTTTTTCTAACCACGTCTGACACTACTGGGAAAATAACACTACGTATTGGTATTGGTACTTATTTCACCGTATCCTTATAAAGTGTTAGAAAATAACCTTGCGAACCTTGTATACAAATGTATACTGAAGTCTAACTGTGTCTTAAGCTATCGATAATTTCTATATTCCCAAAAAAAACTCATTAACCACACTTTCTGTTTTCCGTTCCACACGCCTTCACTATTATTCCCTTCAAACTGCTTTGTTTTTCTAATGAGGTTAATCTGCTGCCGACTTCTGATGGGGATGAATCGATATCAAGCGCTATTACACCACTTTGACTCATGTATGGTTCACAGCAGAAGGCCCTTTGACTCTGACGTGACTCACTTCCATCTTTTACTGACAAAATCAACTTCCTTGATCACCATTCACGACCCCTTCTCCTTCTGCTAATCGTGTTTAAAAGCAATAAATAAGAAACGAAGGCAACGTTCATCTGTTGCGACAAAAAAAAACATCTTCTGTTCCGGTAAAAGGAACTGTTTAAAATCTTTTAGTTCTTTGCTTTTCTCTTTAATTTTTTTTCCTTTGTTTTATTTGAAAAAATAAAATACCTGAAATGGCTTAAAATTTTAAAAAAAAAAAATTGCAGAAAAAAGGTGTCCTGGCTTTTGTAGAAAAAAAAAAAAAAGGAAAAAAGAACAACGTAAGCGAAACGAGGAGGGGGTTGAGTGGGTGAGGGCAACTTAAAGTGGAGGAGGGGGGAGAGAGATCCTGGCCCGGTGTTACCAGGAGTGGTCCAAGCTGTATGTCTGTCTGCAGGAGGAGGATGAGAGAAGCAGGGTTCATGGTTGGGACGAGGCTGCCCTCCATCACTCCGGAGTCCTAACCGTCTTGTCAGACCCCCGAACAGGTTTATGGACTCTACGACCTCACTCTCACTTGTTAATGAGCAACCCGCCCACCCAGCGGAGCTTGCAGGCAAACCACCGCCTGAGGGGACAAAAGTATTCGTAATGGAACTGCTCAAATTCGGGGGTCTGGCGGATATCAGTTAAAAATGCAATGTCAAGGTCTGACTCGGTGAGGATGATGAGGAGGAGGAGCAACACAAAGAGGAGTCCAATGGTCACAAGGAGCAAACGGAGGACACTTAAGACAAACTTATTCACCTGTTCCACCTCGCTGAGGGCTGAGTCCCCCCCTGCGCCCTCCTGTGCAGATCTACTGTCCGCACCAAAATCACCCCGTTCCCCATGCATAGGGGTGCTCGCTTCCGACTCCTTTTCCTCCTCAATGCTGCAGGGCGCTCCATTGATTTGGCGTGATACGGCTAGTTCCATGCTGTGCTCAGCCACCGGCGTGGGCAGGACGCTGTCAGAGGGGCTGTAGGCCTCGTCAGAGATGACTGCCATCCCCTCGCTGGTATCTGCGACCTGGCTCCGGGAGCGTGGTATAAAGGATTCCCCGTGGGACACTGAACGCACCGGTGTAGAGTGGGCACTGTCACGCAAGGACTCCAGACCTGCAGAGGAGTTTAAAGAGGAAATAAAACAAGGGAATCACATGAAGTAGGAAATATTACACACATTTTAGACATAAAGAACTTATATAAACTTGGCTATAAAGGGGCTTTATGATAGTGGCACAATCGTGAATAATTTTGAGACTATTTTATACAAATTTCCAAACCTGCCTGTCTCTCCAAGTTTTGATTGGTCTTTTTAACTGAAATTAGTGGAAACCACAGCACAGAGACAAGACTCCCCAGAGTGATATCTGTTGGATGCCGCTGATGCTTGTAAATCCTATTTTAGTTTTATTAGATCTGAGCGCTACATTTGACACTGTGACTCACTGCATTTTACTGAATGGTCTCCAACATTAGGTTGGCATCTCTGGTACAGTCAGTTT
The DNA here is from genome assembly GCF_900408965.1 of Simochromis diagramma. Classification (NCBI taxonomy): domain Eukaryota; kingdom Metazoa; phylum Chordata; class Actinopteri; order Cichliformes; family Cichlidae; genus Simochromis; species Simochromis diagramma. The sequence goes on from NW_024386801.1 coordinate 10,291,949, forward strand.
TAAGGTGGTTTTATTCTTATTTATAGGATAACTCTTTTAGTGTTGACATTGGCAAATCACAGTCATCCTTAATGAAAATGACCTGTGGAGTTCCTCAGGGATCTGTCCTCGGCCCTCTCCTGTTTTTTCTTTCTCTACATGTTATCCCTGGAATAGATCATTCATAGTTTTCACATCTATCTTTTTCCTCACATTTATTTCAATTTAACTGTTTTTTGAATTATAATTTTCTTTATTCCTCACCGTTAACCTCATTGTGCTGTGAGGTACATCTAATATGTTTTAACTTTTAACTCCTCTTAAATGTTTTAATTACTTTTTCTTCACTTATTCTTGTTATTGTTCTTCTTCTTGCTCTTGTTACTATTAAAGTAAGCGGTCAGTTATACTTTCCATCTAATGAGGCACTCACACACACCCTTTACTGTAGTTCTGGTACTGTTGAAAGGTTTCTGTTTGACCAGCAGAGGTCTGTTACGACATGCAGACACACAGGCTCCACTTTGAGAGCTGAAATTTGATCACGCTTTCTCCACAGTCAAGCAGTTAATGTGAATCATTTTAGAGTGTCTGTATTGTCCCAGGGGGAGATGTGTTTTCAAAGTCTGTCTACACAAACTAAAGAAATAACCATGGCCAACATATCATATGGATCCTCCTCTCCACCCAGTGTGCATTAACACAAATGAGCACTAATAAAGTTTGTTTGTTTTGCTCTTTGAAATTCCAATATTACCAACATTACTAACATACTCATTTTGAATCCAATCCAAATGTAATGTATATATCCTTCAACAACAAAGCAAACAACCCACACGGGCTTTTACACAAAGAGGGTTGGAGCGTGAAGGGTATCAACCCAACAGCAGGAGCGGTATCTTCTCATTTCGGTGACAAGGCCCAGAAGGACCACTGGCAGAGCAATACAAAATGAACTCAAAGCAGGCTCCTCATGCATGTTTCCAGACCAGAATCAGACTCTATGAGGGTGGCATAAGGTCCAGACCTCCTTTAGTGGCACCTGGTTGTTGCCTCCCCACTGCACCTGCTGTCTCTTTTATTTGCACCAAAGCAGAATTTAAAATGGTTTTTGTTTCCTAACTGGACAGACTGATATCCCCGAAGTTTAACTGACTTCGTGTTATACTGATCGACTATGGTTTTCTACTAATGATCGACTCCTACTGTGTGTTTATTATTTTCTTTCAACCCACCATTTCTGGGGTCAAAATCACTAATCTGCTACACATTTCCCACAGTTGAGTTTTTTCTATTCTTGTTTTGATTTCATTTCAATTCTACTCACATTGAGGTTTAATTCTGATTTTGAATTTTGGTTCTTATCTGTGTAGGTTTTTCTGTTATTCTAGTGATATTTTTCTTTTTTTGTGAAATCATTTTATTTCTTTCAGTTCTTGTCTTGATTTAATTATTACCCCAGTATCCCCAGCATATCTGTTTTTTCACTTGTTATTTATGGTTTCCTCCTGTGTTCTGCCCTCACCTGTGTCCTGTGGTTCATTCATATGCTGTGCGTGCTTCCCCTTTGCTTGCTGTGCTGTTTCTTTGGATTAGGTTTTACTTTTATTTACCTTGCTTGTGTGTGAACCATACACGTGCTCTTCACAATTATCCCTGACAAAATGAATCTTTATGGAATACATGACCAATTTTTTTTCCCCGGAAAGACAGTTATGCATTTATTTACACAAATGCCTTGTTTAAAAAGAGAATGTAAATATTGAAAGGAAATAAAAAAAAGAGAGGAATGGCATGCAAAACACACTGGAATCAATCAAGTGACATTACATTTACAGTATGTGCCCTTGCTATTACAGTATTAGAAGACCCCAAAACAACCGTCTCTGACCAGAAGTACCACAAGGCAGAGCTGCTACTTGACTAAAAACACTATCATCCCATAGTGCTACAAGCAACTATTGAACAGAGGTTCAAAGACGAGCCAGATATACAGTACTGCAGCTGAACTGGTCATAGTACAGTACAAGAGAAGCACAGTATAGATGTCAGTGAAGACGAGCTGTTGAGATCTTTGCTGACGTAATCACATTCCCCACAGTGTCAAAGCAGCAACATTACACCTTTACTATAAAGAGAAGGGATTAAAAATCAGCTTTTGATGAGGAAGCACAACACGAAAAGGACTTTTTAAAAACTGTAAGAAAGTAGGGCAGATTATGCCCGGCACCTAAGCCTCTGCGGACATGAAACTTAAGTCAAGTGAAAAGAAAGCAGCATAAAGGCTGTGTGAATGTCAGCGGCTATCTTTACTCAGAGTAGATCTGCCTCAGCTTATCCTGTGTTCTGCTTACAGCAGCGAGCCAGTGAGTAGAAAATGTGTTTGCCATTTGTATCTGCCATATTTAGAGCTCTAAATTTTGAACACTCTAGCATAATAAAACTTTTACAGAAACCACACACACCACATTATCGTGCTGTACTCTTGAAATATGACAATAGCGACTTAAATTTGCCTGTCCAATAAGCTGGAAGCGCAGAAGACCACAGGACTTGTATCACTTTCACCTCGCTCAGGAGGCAGAGACTAATTTAGAATAGAGAACCGGCCAGTCCATGTAAAGCACACTCCTGGCTGGTTCTGTGGTGAGTTTACCTGGAGGATTGCTGGGCTGAACGGAAGGTAGCGAAGCGCCAGAAAGAGGGGTAATCTTGTCAGACCCCTGCAGCCCAGTCAGGGCAGGGTAGAGGGGCAGGACGCCCAGGGCCTTCCCCAGCAGTCGAGGCCCCAGGCTCAGCACGCGAACTTTCACATCCCGGTAGCAATGATTGATCATACGCAGGTGGACATTCACCCGTGTGGTGATGCGGATCAGACACTTCACCATGGCTGCAGCGTGCGCGTGCTTATCCTGTCCTTATGGTCCCTTTCCAGAGTCCAGGCCACAGGGTGTGTTTGTGTTAGGCCGAAGGGTTCTGCTTTAGTTGCGGAGGTGAAAGAGTGGGTTCCTACACCAGTACTACAATCACTAGCATTGGCCTGGCCTGGTTTGGCCCCACCCAACCCAGTGACATAAATGGAGTAAAAGACCCAGGTTATTTTCAGCTGGCGTATTAATACCGCTGCAAGTCACCCAGTCAGCACACACACTGGTGGGTGGGTGAGGAGGGGTGCGGGGAGCTTTCTTCAACCCACAGCAAAAGACCCTCTAAGACGGTACACCTGCTTCTGACCTCTGAGTCCACTGAGTGGTGGTATGTACTTAAAAGCCAGGCAGGCAGACCAGGTCTAACCCTAACCCACAAAAGGGGTGTACACCTGCTGTGTCCATCTCAGATAACAGAAACACTCAAGCCACCTGTTCAGGGCCAGCAGGCCTGCAGGTGGGCTGAATAAGTGACTTTAGTTGCCACAGTATTGGCACAACATGCGGTCAAACATACACACATCTCCAAAATGCTGCACTGAAGTGAGGCACGCTGACGGACGCACACACCTGCAGCACGTCCCACCAGCATGGACTGCTCCAAACAGCTCTAGTTACATCATGTGCTTGTGTGTACAAGCGTGTTTTTTTTATTTCTCAAGAAGAGGAGGATCTCACCCATAAGATCGAGATTAGATCTTCATATTGACGATTTCAAATTTTGCGTGTCAGTTATTCAAGTGAACAGCACCTGGCACTTGGTACGGTAATAGTGAGGAACTCAGTTCTTACCCTCCATGATAGATATGTGCACAGCCCTCCGACGCGTGCGCGGTACGCTGCTGAGCCGCGGCCCGTGGGTGATGGATGGACAACTTCTGCTAGGCACGAGGCCAGCCCTGCAGAGACAAACACAGACAGGAATGCGTAAACATCTGAGCTGTGAGTGAAGGTACTGTGGCCAGTAGGCGCTGCTGATATAAAGACATCTACAGTAGCTTGGTTCCTAAGAAAATGGAGGAAATTAAAGAAAATTGTGATCAAACATTCTGACCTCTCCTGAGTTCATAACTCTACCTGTGTATTTCTGGAGGTTCGCGTTTGATTTTGGCACTCTGCTCCATCACCTCTTTTGCCACTCGCCCACTGTTATAAAGCACAGAGACGATGCTCAGGATGAGTTCCACATACACGCACACTCACACGCACAAAACCATTCACCCACCACGGTCTCACCCAATGCTATGAAAGCTATAACTGCAGTGGATGAGTATAGTAGATGAGCATCATGATTGATTTTGTCCTGGTGAATTCAGCAGTTTGTAACTGAATTACACCCAGTAAGACAAATGCACACACAGACTTCTTGGCAAAAAATATAAAAACAATGATCATGGTTTGCCCTTTAAAAGTGAACTCCACATTTAACTGACTCGAGTGTTTTCGCCATCTTGTCACTGAGAAACTGAGGTCAATCTAAAAGTAGCCATGCTTTTAAGCATACACACTCCTTTGTTTTGCAAAATGCATTATGAAAATGTTTATAAAGGTCATAAATTAAGAAGCAGGCTTTTCTGTGAACTCAATACTTTTTGTTGTTTTTTTGCAACTAGAGGAGTGTCATGCTTTCTGGTCATGAGAAAAAAATTGAAATGCCATTTTAAAGGCACTTCCTCATTGGCTTTCTTTTGCAGACCCAGAAGTTCTCTATGACTGCTTTGTCACATTCCTTCAGCTGTATTTATGCAGACAGGTTTAAGTTTATCTTCTTAGAGTTTAAGATCTTCTACTATGGCCAAAATGCTTCCTTATCGCTGGTGTAAGGAGCTTTACTAATAACTTTTCAAAAGAAGATTTAAACAGAACAATGTTTGCAAAAAGAGACAAATTTTAAATGTAATTTTTCATTACAAACTAAAGAGTCAGAAATCTTAAATCGATATCTGAAAACCAGTATAAACAAAAATACAAGAATTATAATTAGATTAATGTAGACAGGAGTAATAAACTAGACTCTTTGGCCACTTAATTAGGTACACCTGTTCAAGTGTTCAAACGCAAATATCTAAATTCACTGCATGTAGGCATGGTCAAGACTGAGCATAGGAATGGGAAAGAAAGGGGATTTAAGTGACTTTGAATGCTGTCGGTGCTAGACGGGTTGATCTACTGGGATTTTCCCACGCAACCATCTCTAGGGTTTACAGAGAATGGATTAAAAGAGAGAGAATACCCAGTGAGCATCAGTTCTCCAGTGAAAAAAAGCCCTGTTGATGTCAGAGGACAGTGGCCAGACTGCTTCAAGCCAATAGGAAGGCAACAGTAGCTCAAATAACCACTCGTTACAAGCAAAGTATAAAAAAAGAGCATCTCTGAATGCACATCACAATGTTGAAGCAGATGGGTACAGCAGCAGAAAAACCACACAGGGGGCCACTCTTGTCAGCTAATAACAGGAAACCGAGGCTACAGTTTGGGCAGGCTCAGACTGAAACATTGCCTGGTCTGATCAGTCTCAATGTCTCATGTGACATTTAGCAGGTAGATTCAAAATTTGGTGTAAACAACATGAAAATATTGATTCATCCTGCCGCGTACCAACGGCGACAGTGGTGTAATGTTGTGGGGGATATTCATTTTAAGCCCCGTGGTACTTATTAAGTATCATTTAAACCTTATTTCTAATGTTTCCAGCACCTTATTGAATCTGCCACGAAGATTTAAAACAGAAGCAAAAGGGAATCAAACCCACTACTAGCACAGTGTACCTAATAAAGTGGCTGGCAAGTATCTAAATATTCCGTAATTTTTATGTCGTAATATAGATTTAAAACAGATCCAAAGAAAAAAGCGTGTCATGACATCAGTCCCCTTCATTTCCCCCTCTGTGTCCTCTGTCTTGGTAGGTGTCAGTCCTTTCCTCCAGGCAAAGGTACCCTGACTTTAAAGCACAGAAGGCCAGGAGGGCCAAGTCTTCTGGGAACACTTCTCTCCACTCCAGCTGGGGGTTTTCTGCAGTGTCCTCCCCTCCCTGTCATCAGTCATATTGCCTTGTCGTGTACTCTACCTGTAGCGGAAACGGCTGCCCTTGAAGAATAGGTTGCTGCTGGACACAGTGCGAACCTGACTTGACTTCTCAAGCCTGATGGCAAAAGGAAAAAAAGAGAAAAACAAAACAAAAAAGTAAAAGTAAATAAAGTATTCAATCAAAGACAGCAAGAAGGAAAGCAATGACAATATCCCATATATTCTAGGGAGAATATGACCCTAATACGAACACACAGTACACCCCGAATGCCTGTGATCTTTTGTTTTCTGAATCTCAGAACAAACGAGAAACTAGGATCAAATATTATTTTTATCAAATTATGCATCTCATCTCTTTGCACTTTGGGCAGTGCATCCTCAACATGGCTCCATACAGGACTCAATGTTTATATTGTCATACCAAGTGAGACATGAATATTTAATATTTCATGTTGCTTTCTAGGGATATTTTTGCTTCTATCATGTGTCCTCTTTTGCTCCCATAGACTTCCAAGAACAGAAAGATTTTAATAAATGGAAGGCTGATAAGAGATTAACAGTCTGCCACTTCAGGGAGTCATTGAAAGGGTCACGCTGGGAGCCTCTGAGCTCACACACTGAGCTTTTGGGTTTTTTTTTTCTGTTAACCATGATTCCTGGGCTGCAGAGAGCAGAGGAGACTCGCACAGTTACTCATGGCTGAGACAGGGGATCCATATCTCAGAAGGAGCACGAAAGTGCTTGTGGTCTCGTGCCAGTGCACAGTCGTTCACTACAGGTCAGCAGCAGCTCACACCTCATTTTCTCGCTGAAAAACAACCAGGAAGGGAAGTGCTCTGAGGATACTGAGGTACCATAATGCTACCCTGCCTGTCAGAGCAACTACATCATGATGAAAGGTTGAAAAGAACAATTAAATGACTTACTTATAGAAAGCTTGATTCTCCACTCCACACTTCCAAAGGTGCTTGCATGCCTCCGGTGTGGGTGCAAAGTATGTCAAGATGATCTTTTTGTCCTGCACGTTGAAAATAAGTGGGCGTGCAGGACAATATAACAAATTCTGATGGAAACTTTCTACAGACACACTGTCATCAAAACATGCTTTTTCCAACAATTCATGCTCTCACCTCCTTCTGATTTGCATATATGTGAAAAGTCTTGCCTTCAAACTTGAGTTTGGTCACCTCGTTCCTGTCCGAAAGACAATGCACACAAAGCCACAGCCTCTTTAAATATTCATTATAATTCGCATAAACAGTCACAGATATGTTTTGGATGCCAAAATAACAAAGTGTTAATATTCCCTGCAGACAAGGAATGGAGAGCAAGGGAAATCTGAGTGCTGCTGATGGCAAGCAAACAAAGCCATTAGCCTAAATGCTGCAAACATATTACGTAATAAGTCTGGCTGCATAATCATGACGGTAACCTCTTGACTTAAAAGCATGCAGGTAAAAGTTTAACAGAAATGCACCATGCTGTGTAGACTTTCATTTAACCAATGAAGCATTTTCCTGAATTAAATTAAGCTCAAATCAGCTGCAAGTACAAGCTCCTAGTATCTTTTCTTGATCTAGTTTGCAGTTTAGCTGCTGTAATTAGCCATCTGTGTTCATGCGAGCCCCCGGCACGTGTCACAGGTAGAGGCAGATGGAGTCGCTCTGTTGACTGTGACTGTACATCCAGCTGCTGTGCACACGCTGTTTCATGTAGATTACTCTGCATAAAAAGCATGTATGTCAAATAAGATTAACTAAAGGCCCGCAGTAAAAATGCTTGTCTTCTCACAGATCTGCTGTGAGTTGAGTACTCGAGGAGTGCGCTGCGATTGGCTCACATGAGAAAATGTTTCACATTTGGCTCACCATTTGAGAAAATGAACTCTCTTGTTTCCCTGAAGCACCACAAAACCGAACGGCGTGAAGGCGAGAAAAGCAGGGTTCCCAGATACATCCTGAAGCACACAAAACAATTTCAAAATAAAACTTAATGAGATAAAACCGAAGAGGATCCCAAAGGAATATTTAACCATTCAAGATGGACAGAAAAGCATTTACAACATGTCTAAAGAGAGCAAAATAGTCATTTTAAAAAAATGCCACCCAACCTTGCATGGATGTGGATCAACACCATACGTCTCCAGCATCTGAGCTTTCTGTAGGAAATTTCGCTCTGATGTTTCAGGTTTCTGTCCACTAAGAGAGATTTTCTGTGTCAGTCCACCACAAACATTAAAAATGTCTAAATTTGAAAAGGCTTGGAAGAGAGGAACGAACAAATACATTTCCAATAATGAGATCTACTCGTTTAGTGAGACTAAAAGAGGTAAAGATGAATAAGCGCCCAAACAGATCAAATATGAACACAAGATCAATTGAAGCAAATAAACGATAGGATGACAAAAAACAAAAAGAAACACTTATTATTGATGTCAGCTTCTTTCTGGCTGTCACATTAACCTAAGTATTCAGGGCAGCTCTGTGCTTACATGGTATTAAGTAAAAGACACACCACTAGTGGGCAGCAGTGTCTCATATGGTTTGTCCTCCCACAGCATCAAAAGTAGACTTTTGCAATTCTATCTCTACTGTGACTCAGATTATTTCTTTAAACTGATTTTTATTTTTTAATTTTTGTTTTACTTTCCCCCTATTTGTTCCAGACACCTTTAACTATTAAACAACCTCAAAATAATGCAAGATAACACGGTGGCTCATTCATTCATTTTTAAAAATGATGCAGATGAATGAATGAAATGCTTAATCAGCTCAGCAGCTGTCTCCAAAGTGTTTTTTCCTGTGCCTCTTCATGAACCCGCTCCATCAGATCACTTTCACTGCTGCTTATCAGGTTAATGCTGTGGCTAATAACTGTTCAAATAAAGGGCAAGCTACAGTCTAAGTGCTTTTCTCCGCTATCTGCTCAAATAACAGATGATAATCTGTCTATCCAGCCCAGCGCAAACCATTGATACCTCATCAAGCCAGTCAATTACATAAATGTCAAAGCAAGTCTAGTGTTTCTTTTGGCTGAGCGATTGCAGGTCATATATTTTGGCTCTTACATCAGCTCCGTCTTGTGTATGTCCGCAATCCTTCGCTCCAACTTCTCAGAATGTTTAGGAAAGAACTGGAACTTGGAGCTATAACCTTCAGGATGCTTCCCAGGGTCGTAATCACCGATCTCAGCTGGAGGGGGAATAACAAAATAAAAAAGATTTACATTTTAAACATGTCCACAGACATTCATATCAGATAGACGTTAGATTTAAATGCCAGGGGAGTCGGGCTAAACATGGCCAGGTTTGTTTGTGGTTCTTGCCGTTTTGTTCTCCCTTAGATGACCCTGACGTTGGTTCCTCTCTGCAAAGAGGAGCTGACCAGGCAGCCTATGTTTAATTCATCAGGCCATCCTCCTCAGGAGGACCTGCCTCCCTGTGAAGCCAGCTGAGACTGTGTGTGTGGTTCAAAGATGACAAGATGCCAGATAACAGCTTCAAAGACTTTATAACAGAGTGCAATTTTCTTGTTCATTACCTCGCAACTGACGTAATTATCATACGGTACAGAACAAGCTTTCATTGTTTCTGAGTAGTTTGCTAAATCACATGGAGCGAAAAGTTCATTGCATCACATTAGGGAACTCTCTGAGGAGTATTTTTCGTTCTTGTGAAAAAATCCTCAGAAAATCTATTTTGCTTGGCTGGCGGTGTTTATCAGGACGGTGCTCTATGAGGCACAGTGAAACAGAGGTTGAGAACACAGTGAGAAGCAGAGAGTGGTACAAGTAATTTCCATCTGTCACTTTTCATTACCTTGAAGGATGTAGGCAGCCAGCATAGCCGCATCCGAGGTTTTGCACAGGAGCCGACCGTGATAGAGGTCTCTCTTGAGTTGCAGGAAGACAAGATATCTACAAAGGACAAAAACCACGTCAGCTGCTCTCACTGATTATAAGAAAACTGGTCATAAATACAGCTGATTTTCTCAGTGAACATTAGCAGGTAAACGATGAAGCAAGCAGGAATGGCAAACCCGAGCAAAGGCTACATGTTGTGTTCGTGTTCCCCATGGGTGGTTTGAATATTTCTTTTTGATTTAGTTGAAATGAGGGTTTTGTTTTGGGTGAAATAATGGCAGAAAGACCCCGAGGGAGAAGCTGCTACTGATGTCGCTGTGCTTTTCTTAAAATCTCCTGCCTAGTTTCAGGCTCATCGAACCAATCAGCTCCTGAATCGCGAACCTTAATGATTTGCAGCAAAGATGATGATGAATAATAGTAGAGATGAGTATTATTATTACTACCATTATCATTACTGTTGTTATAGTTAGAGGTTAAAAAACACTAAAAACCCCCCCAAGACCTGCTTTCTTTTTAGTGTCTAGAACATTTCCACAATGTTTTTTCTTTTTTTCTTTTTTTAAATGGAGACATCCCATGTTATTCACATGGCAGCAGATTCACAGACCCTTTTAAAAATATGATGAGTAAACTGCACGCACAACAACATCCCCAGCTATTTGGTGCTGATGGCTGCTGATCTTTTGATTACACTTCAAAACATCTGCACACTGATATGAGCACTAATGAGCATAGCCAACTAATTCTTTTATACATAATAGCAGATTTTCACTCGTGATTATAAAGGGCTGAAAGAAGGATGTCAAGGATGTTACTGGGATAAAAAATATTGCCTATATTTAGTAAGTTAGAATCAAAGTAGAAGTGCAGACAGGTGAAGAGAGATGCTATAACCATAACCATACCAAACTGTGCTAAAAGAACAGTTCTGCATAATGGACAGTGAAACGCCACTGCATTAACTTATACATGGAATAGCCACAAGGACTCACATCTGCCATCAATAAACAAACCAAAAAGGAAACAGGAGGCAAATAAAACTGTAGGCTGATGTCAAACCAGTCTGTTATTACAAAATAAATTCAACCGACCATGTTGTTAATCTGGTACTCCCATTTTTGCTTTTTTTGCTGTTGTTTTTTTGTTTTATTGTAGGTGGTGAAAATCAACACCATGCTGCAATAAAGATAACCTGTAACTACAAATAACACTCACTGGACACTTCATAAGGTCCACTGTGGTATAGATTCAACAAAGTGCTGAAAACATTCCTCACACAGAGGTCCATACTGACGGGCTCATAAAGGGATGGCCATGGTCATCAACAATACTTGTGTAAGGTGTGACATTTATACCACGCTTAGTTGGCACTAAGGGCCCCATAATGTCCCAAAGTGTCCCCTTACACCATTACACCACAACCAAAAGCTTGAACCGGTGATGCAAGGCAGTATGGATCCATCCTTTCATGTTGTTTACACCAAATTCTGATCTGGATGTTACAGCAGAAATCCAGACTAATCAGACCGGGCTGGTCAAGCTCAAAGCAATCTAGTCCAGTTTCACTGTGTGTAAGGCAGCATTAGTCACTTAAAGCTGAAAACTCTAAAAACAATGAGCATCTGAAAAATGACAAGCTAATGTCAACACAATGTCAAACCTAAATGAGACGATCAATCGGAATGAGCTAAAACAACAAGCACATAAACGTCTGAAGATAGTCGATCCTCAAAGTCACTTAAATCACATTTTTTCCCCAATTCTGACGCTTAGTTTGAACTTCAGCGGGTCGTCTTAACTGCTGAAATACACTGAGTTATTGAAATAGCTGCCTTAACAAGCAGTTGAAAGGGTATACCTAATGAAGTGGCAGGTGAGTGTATTTTTATCTCTTATCAAAAAGCTGCCTATTTTGCCTTGAATTTAATTTGGTATTAACATAGTGTCCAAACAGTCCAATTTCAATGAGTGGGCGTACGCAGTGAATGAGCATGCAACTGATTATTTGTCTTGTCTGTGGTCTGCACCATGCTCTGCCCACTGCACTATAATAAGAACCATGAACTCACTCCTTTCTCTCTAATTCATTTCCACTTTCAATTAGAAACCTTTGCCCCCATCTCATCTACTCATCTATTCTTTAGGTACAATAGAAAACATGAATTCATCTTATTACACAGCAGAGAGAGAGACGGAGCGGACCTCTCTCCTGTCGGTAATGAATACAAGTGCAAACTGACGCTGTGTGAACTCACAGCGGTTCGGTCCGAGTGAAAGTGTTACTTTCACCAATTTAAAGTGATACGTTATTAAGACAGGACTACATTTGAAGAGGATTATTACATGGAGAATGTGTGCGTTTGCACAAAAATCTTGCATGATGTTGCTTTTAATCTTCCAACCATTAACTTTCAGCACTGCCAGAGAAGGCTGTTACATTCCTCTGTAATGGTGTTCTGTGTAATATTCATCATAACGTTTTAGACGGTAAAGTGCTCAAGCATTTTAATTATGAAGGCACATGAATAATGTTTCAGAAAGAGGCATGTTTGCTCAGTCTAGAAGTTTCACAGCACAAATCTAATCTGAGGAAACAAAACAACGCCCCAGCACAGCTGCCATCTCTCTTCTTTCCCTCTTTTCATCACTGCTAAACTGAAATGAATGCAAACTTTAGCTTTAGAAAAACAAAAAAAACACAAACAGCCTTTATCAACTCATTTGAGGTGAAAGCCACCACAGTGGGTCATACCTAGTGATTTCCTCCTTGAGAGAAGCAGGATCAGGAGGGTAGAACTTAACTCTCAGACACATGGTGAACGGAGGCTGAGCTGGAGGAAACAAACAGGAAATATTTGAGACATGTGCGAGGATAACTTCAATAATTGCCAACAATCAGCAGAAACGTGAAATCTGACAGGTGTTTTGTGTCTCTTGATCGATACATACACTCTGTCGCTCTGCTAAAAATAACAAATCAACCAACAATGTTCCTAATATATCTAACATTAACCAAAAGACTGAATTTTAAATGATTGTGTTGCGTGGAGGAAAGGACATTATTCTTCAGCATGACTGTTGGAAAATATACGCCAATTGTCCATCAGTGTATCTATGTAATTCAATTTGATGAGTAAATTAATTAATTGGACATTTAAATCGACTAAACTCGTCATCTCAAGAGTTTGTTATCAATTCTAATCTTCAAAATTTGTTTAAAAGGACTCCTCAGTAAGAGACAGGTTGAATATACTGGTAATTGAATTTAACGTGATCTATTATTACACTGCATTCATCCATAAAAATATAACCTCTTCAACTATACAAGGCAGAAGACTTTTTGGGAGAAATATTCAGATCTACATGCAATATTGTACAAAAATACTGTTAGAAAGTCCTCCTTTTAACGGTTTCCATGAGGAAACTTAGATTATAATAATTATAATCTATAATAATCTCTTTTTTTTAAATCCAGATAAAAGTCTTACTGAGATAATAAAAACATTTTATAGAGTAACCTGAACAAGGAAGCAGCAAAGATTTAACTATTAGAAACATAAAAATAGAAATACTGATACATCAGAATCAGACCAAATGACTAAAATGTAAAGCACAGTTCTTCAGACTTGAACAAACTGTTTACATTCCCCCGATCAGACTGACAAATAACTATTGATCTTTTTTTCATTGCATTAAATTACTTAAATGACTAAGCAATTAGCTTTTTCTGTTGCTACATCAAATGTACATCATATTGTTACATAATATATGCGATTTTAAAAGATTTCCCAACTTAATTTCAAAGCTTCTTTAATTATAAAGACACAAAAAGTAACTGAAGTACTTACATTTCATTTGCTTTGCAATTGACTTTGTGAACTCCAACCAATGCTGCATTTGACAGAAAAACAGACAGATACAAATCTCACAAACATCCCCTGAGAGTAATCCACACATCAGCTGTTACTCCTGACAGTTTTACGTGGGAAAACCTGCTAACACCATGTATAGTGTCACAGCGGTACAGATTGATCAGTGCCATAAGCGAATGCTGCATTGAACCTAAAAAATTTCCAGAGGTTTCTTTAATGACATCATCAAATACTTCAGGTAAATAAAATAATTATGGAAAAGTAATAGATAATGTTTCCCATTCCCTTTAATATTAAATGTTTATTCTTTATTAAAGCATTCAAAGATATATATAACTCTGATTTACTCCATAGAATAATACTTCAATTAGTTTATTCAGTCATCTGACATAATAAATTAATGACCGCAAGTTAAGCAGTTTAAACAAAGTTTACAGTTTGTGCATAAAAATGTGGCTGAGCAGGCAGGAATAGCCAGAAACATTTTAAAGCTACACTCTTGTATTCAAAAGATGAAAAAATAAATTATACCTGTAAAAGAGAATTTTTGAAAAGCAACACAAATGACACAGTTTTATTTTATTATAATTAAAATTGATCCATAATGTGGTTTCAACAATAGAAATATATCTCATTTTAATACTAATAATCATAATAACGTTTTCCAGCAGCTTTGGTAATATTCTATCTACCCAAAAAATCAGACTTTAATTTTGTTTTGTTTATTTGCATTTTTTAAATAATATGCCACATTGATGATCTTTTATTATTATTATTATTATCACGTTACATTATAAAATTTAATAAAATACACACATGACAATAATACTAATACCGGGCTCTGCTGGCTACACTTGTGTGTTTCTAGAGCGAGATTCAGATCCTGCATTTCACTGGAATCGTATTCTCTCTCCATCTTTCTTCGGTGTTGTCTTCTCGCCAACCCAACCCACCCACAGCAACAACCACCAAAATAGCCCTGAGTGACAGCATAGGAAATGCAGCATCAGCAGAACTTGGTTCTTGTCTGAAGAGCTACAACATGATCTGTGAACATGTTAATACTTCATGAATCCAGCAGTGCAACTATATGCCTCACAGCAGAAGCGCCTGTTGGGACGGCCTTCAGTCTGAAAGGTGGCGTGAGTAAGAGACACCGAAGAACACAACTTTTCACTCTGGACCACAATCTCGCTCTAAATCAAAAACATTCAAATTTTAAACTGCAGGCATGCACGTCGTTTTGACACAACGCAACACAGTAATGTGTGCAAAAAAGTCACTCTTAGTTCACATTCAACAGCTTCTGCTTTTAAAAGTTTGGAAGCCAGAGATAAAACAAGGCAGTTTAAAAACTTAGCACTCTAGTTTCAACTCAAAGACTATATACTCTTTCACCAGAAGTAGGAACTGCCTCTCTACTTTTAAGATTAGGCTTAAAACGTTCTGTGACAATGAAGGACCCGACGACCACAGTGTTGCAGTTTTTCAGCGTCTTTTATTTTCCAGTTTTTAAAGTTCCGTCTTTCCAGCTGCCCCATTTCTGTAGCACACACCGCTCACCCCTCCAGTCCCAGCAACATCCTTAACAGGGTAGACCTGATTAGGTGATGAGGTCAGGTGTGCGAGCCGGCCTCCCCTGACACCACACCCTAAACCCACTGCTCGACCCCTCCCCTGCAGCTGAGCCACAAACCACACCCTGCCACACTGACCTTTTCAATAAAGCATATGGTTAGAGCAGGATCAGGTGGCCCTGAATCCTCCCTTAGTTATGCTGCAATAGGTCTTGATTGCTGGGGGCTTCCCATGATGCACTGAGCGTTTCTTCTCCATTTACCTCTTTTCACCCACTTTGAGTTTATAAGCCACTTTGCATTTAATGATTAGTAATTATTAATCTCTGGATCTCTTCCACAGACTGTTTTGTCTCCTGTTTCCCTTCTCTCATCTCCGATCACTTGCTGCAGATGCTCTCTCTCTGAACCTAAAGCTACTTCCTGTTAAAAGAGTGTTTTTCCGTCCCACTGTCGCTCACTATCACTAAGTTCTTGCACAGTTGTCTGAGTGTTGGGGTTTTCTGTCAAATTACAATATATATTCCCCTGAGGCTATATAAATAAGATTGAATAAAATTGAAAATTATCTAAAATACCAAAGGAGGAATTGTCTGAGGAGCTGAAAATTTCCTTTCTTATGAACAATTTCAATTTAACAATAACTAACGCAAACACGTTAATGTATATGTCATAACATATAAGAAGTACGGATGGATGTTAATACCATTTCACTGACACTATTAAGGTCAGATCATCTTCCAATCCTCTTATTGTCCCCTGATCATTTTTTTTTATGTGCAAAAAAAGTAGGAATGCAAAAGTTTTCAACATCAATACAGCTTTCTTAGCAACAGACTAACGTGTGACTCAGATGAGGTGAGTTTCATGTCACACAAACATACTACCATTTATAGAAAACATTTTAAATATTTGAGGTTTATGATTCCAGTAAATTAAATAATTTTTAACATCTCAACTTTAACTGGTTCTCTATTTCCCTCTCTAGTAAAACAATGGGCCCATTAGGCATTAGCTGAACTTTCTATCAAGACTCAAAGCTCGTGCAAAGACATGAGACTAATTAAAGATAATCTCATCTGACCCCCAGGAAGAAACAGATGCCTTTCACCTTAATGATATTGTGTATTTCAAGGATGAGCATTTCTTTCTCTCAGACTAGATTTTAATTTTGTGAAAAGTACCTCACTAAGAAAACCATAAATGAAATGCACATTAGTATAAACACAAAAAACCTCTTGCCACACTCACAGATGTAAACACTTACCCGCTGCTTGTCTGGATCCACATATCTGATGCCAAAATAGTCTTTTTCCAGTAAGTTGAGGTGATGGCAGATGAGGTCAAACAGATATTGTCCCTTTGCATCCCGCTGCAATAGAAGAGCAGAAAAACTGAAATTCAAAAGCAGCAAATCACATATTCGAGCACATGGCCCCAAAAAAATTCAGCCAAGAAAAGCTAAGCCTTTAAAATGAGAAATATTTCCTGCTAGAAGAATGCTTTGCTCACTCCAGCAGATATATCTTGGATTCATCTAATATTAATACGAAGCCAGAGCCATCTGAAGTGTCTGGAATAAACCCCCATCACACAGCTTAAAAAGAGAAAGGATTAAAAGTGATGAGGTCTTTCTCGGGTTTGCTTATATTTCTGAGTCTCACAATGAAGCTTCCCTCAGAGCAACGTAGTAGTGGCTCTATGCCCCACTGGTGGGGCATAGAGCCACTACAGGTGGGACGCTGAAGACCAGGGGGAAAATGTGGAGTGAACAGTGAATAAATATGATGATTGGGGGACTTTCTTTCTGAACACGCTGTTTGGAAAGAAGCAAAAGAACAAACTGAGAGTTTCTCAGTATAATTGTTTAGCACTGGAAGTGTTTTACACAACTGCAGACACCTGCAGATTTAATTTGCCAATACATTAAAAGTGATTATTACAACTGTGTGCATTGCTACAGAAAGCCAGGCAGGGTAATAATTGAGTGCGTGGGTGACATACGGTACAATTTCATGGCATATTTCGTGGGAAATACAGAAGAACTGAGCAGCTAAACTCAAATAACCTCAAATAGCAGAGCTGAAATTTTAAGCAGATTCAAAATCCTTAAATGGCAGGAGGTCAAGTACATTTAAAAAGTTTTAATTAAGCATATGAAACTGAGCTGTCTACGACACTTCAGTGTCTCGGCTTCTATGGTATTAACGCGTTACATCAGAGCATACGCCTAGTAAATGTGACGAGGTTAAAAGGTTGGTGATTAATCAATATCGGGAAGACAGCACCATTAATCCTAAGGCTACTCCAGTGCTGTCACTGCTCAACAACTACCACCCTGGCTGGGAAACATGAGGCCAGGTACAAGATCACAGGGTTGACTTAATGTGGAACTTTTGCAAGCCTAAACCTCAAGTCCAGAAAGGTATAAAACAAACCAAGTCAGGCTTTCTTTGACTTAGCGATTCCACTACACCTAAACCTCTAGTTGGAGATAACGGGTATAATGATGGTGGTTATTTAATTTCTCTCTCCTTCAGGCTCTGTGCGCACTCATATATAAATGGGCATTTTACACATCATATCACTCTTTGATGTATGACCCCTTTGAGCTCCGCCTACTCCAATCAAAGAGCTTACCAGATGACGATGATAAAATCTAAATTAAAAAAAAAAATCTAAAGAACATATAATAATCCTGTAAATTAACGTTTCAGTGAATTATTTTACTGCTCAGTGCGCACACGGTGCTGCTGCTTAATGCTAAGGTGATGGCTGCACACTAGAGTTCTTAACTTTTAAATTGGATACATTTAAACGCTGCTGTACCACAGCCTCATAAAGCAGATGTGGAAGTAGCTTTAGGTTGTCTGCAGATCAAAGCGAAATTTCATTGATTGAACGGGTATTCTTGGTGTGTGTTCTGTGTTCTTGTAGCTGTAGTTCCAGTAGTATAAAACATATTCCAGCACAGAATCTTTAAAACATGCTGTAAACACAGCGATCGTGGCTCAAGAGTTGGGTGTTCGTCTTGTAATCGGAAGGTTGCCGGTTCGAGCCCCGGCTCCGACAGTCTCGGTCGTTGTGTCCTTGGGCAAGACACTTCACCTGTTGCCTACTGGTGGGTCGCCTCTGTCAGTGCGCCCCAGGGTGGCTGTGGCTACACTGTAGCTTGCCATCACCAGTGTGTGAATGTGTGTGTGAATGGGTGGATGATTGTGTATAGTGTAAAGCGCTTTGGGGTCCTTAGGACCAAGTAAAGCACTATACAAATACAGACCATTTACCATAAATAAAGGAATCGGTGAAACTGTGGAACTTAGAGAGCAAAAAAGAGAAAAAAAGAGAGCAACTCTTGTGACACACAAAACTCAGCTTGACATTTCTTATCTTCACCTTATTTTGGTTCTTTAGACCAGCGGTCCCCAACCCACGGGCCTCGGACCAGTACCGGTCCGTGAGTCGTTTGGTACCGGGCCGCGAGAGTTGAGGCTCAGGTGTGAAATATGGTTTTCAGGGTTTTTATCGGTTTTCAGTTATTTTGTTATCGTTTTTATCGTTAACTCTGTTTTCCTGGGTCTTTTCACGTGTGTTATGAATAAATCTTCTTTTTTTCGGTACCGGTACTAGTTTTATTTTGTTGTATTTATCCGCGACACCTTAAAGGCCGGTCCGTGAAACTATTGTCGGGCATAAACCGGTCCGTGGCGCAAAAAAGGTTGGGGACCGCTGCTTTAGACCATAACTTTACTGCTTTAGTTGCATTACAAATTACACATCATATTGTACAGTGTCTACGTGCAGAGCGTAATGCTTTTCAGCTAATAAATCCTATGGACACTGTTCACAAAACCCAAAATAATAAGAAAAAAATGAGAGACAAGCTGGTGAAAAGCTCTTCTTCTGCAGAGAAAAAAAAAAAAAAGCTGTTCCCTAGCAAATCTTACATTTCCACTATTTATTTATTTATTTTTACAACAAATGTAGGTCAGATAAAAGAAGCCCACTGGTAGATCACAATGTTCGTCTGCAAGCTTTTAGTATCTTATTGCTAATATTTACTGCCATTCAGTGGAACTACAACACAGTTGTGTGTTGATGAAAGCTTTTAGAAGCAAAAAGGCCAGATATTTTCCCCGAGTGCTGTTTCAAAGCCAAACGGGCCTACTAGGACGGTAAATATTGGCATTTTCATATCCATCGGGGCTGGAAATATCAAGGCAAATTAATTCTAATTCTGCTGCGTTTCTGGTGTTTCAACTTTAGATTGTTAGTCGCAATTACAGATTTGAATTCATTATGAACTAGTTTATAACTAGTTTGATGGATTTTTTTTTTTTGGGGGGGGGGGGGGGGGGGGGCAGCCTCTAAAAGAAAGCAATCAAATCTAAAAAAAAAAAAAAAAAACACCCAGCTCGTGTCTGTGCCTGAATCTAATTGACTGCAGTCTTCCTAGTATTCAAGTCTCAGTGCTCACAGTGACTAATGAGGGGGTCAGCTGAGGTGAAGGTTGAGCACCCACAGTCAGCCGTCTGTCTTATTCCTCCTCCTCCTTTGCCCCGTGAAGGCAAGTAGAAGCGTTCCTGGCAGCACACCCCTGCATGTCATTACTCCGGCTGCAGATAACAGGCACTTCATTAGGAAAAGGCTTGTCAATGCCGAGCTTGTCGCTTACCCACCATGACTGTGTGCCAAATGCCCACTGGAGTTCTGCGACTGAGGGTAGCTGACCTTTATGCAGCGAGACTGGGGGGTTGCATGGGTGCTCGCCACTGTCACTTCAAGATTATTACTTTGTTGTATTATCACTAACCGATCTGACGTGCCTGTTTGAAAAATGGAACAGCAGGAACCCCTCAGTCTGCCTGGACACTATCACACATAGGGTTGACAAATTAATGGAAAAACCAATAATAACATGCCTTAGTAAGAAATTTTTAAGTGTGCTGTGAAACTGATTCTCCAAGAGTCTGGATCTCTCCTGGAGGGATTAATACCATTCTCCCAAAATATATTTACTCATTTGATGTTTTAATGGCGCCACAATCTCCCCTATATGTTGACCCAATCAGTGACCACTGTGGCTGTGACCACTGCCTTCCTTTACAGATGATCACTTAGAATAACTTTATATTGATTTGCAGTGGCCCTGGAGCCAATCCATGCCACCAAAAATGCGTTTGGGGTTAGGGATAAACACGGTTTCCCAAGAGTTCAAAATTCAGAGTTTCAGTCCTTAAACAGACACACAAGTAAAGCAACAATGATCTAAATTACTAAAGCGTTTAGGCACCATTCCAAATCTTGGTTTTATTACTGGATCCTAGAGCCAAGCTCAAGGAAACCACAGACAGCAAGAACCCAAACACATTAAAAAAAGCTTCTTTAACAGAAGAGTCAGACAGGACATCTGTTCTTTTGTTACATGGAAAGAGCAAGTTTGTTTAGTATTCAGCAGCGATCTCATGCATCTCCCTCCTCTCTTGCTCCCCGGTGCCCTCTACACAGCACAGCTGCATTATCCTCCCACCACTCGCTCTAATTACAAGATAGAGGTGATTGCAAGAGAGAAAGAATGTCCTGAAATTTCTAATTAATTCTAATGAACCACTTCCTCGCTTTGACTGCAATTTTAATATAGCATTACAAGAGCCACAGCAGACTTACAAAAGGTTTTATTGATATAAACCTGTGGCAGAAAGAGTTTCAACACAGCCAGGGAAGCAGGTGTGACCCTGAGATCTCTGACGCCTGATCGTGTCGTGCCGCCCAGTTTGAAACTCTGAAAACAAACAAAAAAAAAAAAAATCTAGAAATAATCAGGAGTAAGAACACGTCATTTTGAAAATTTGTTTAGTAGGAAAAAATCGAATGTGGCCAAATGTGTGATACATATATTTAAAAATATTTAAATAATTCACAATTCATTGCTTCAGCCTTACTCGGTGAATTTGCATAAAGATGCTGTTTCTTGAGGGTGAGGCAAAAAGTAGAGCTCAGCTTTAGCTTAACAGCCTCAGTCTTGTTTTGAAAATGCTGAATTTATCGATAATAAGACGTGGTTTAGGGAGCTGCTTGCTCTGGTTGCTTACTTAATGAATTTTTAAGGCCTTTGTCAGGCATTTTTAATATTCTGGCTTTTGGACAACTTTCAAAATGAACGCTGTTAAACAACTTTAAAATTTCAAGGTTGGTACTAGTCTGGATGCATGTCAGGTTAATCTGTGATTCTAAACTGGCCACTGGTGTGAATGTGAAAATTTGAGCTCTGTTAGCTCTCTGGTAGACCGATAACCTGTCGAGGGTACTCTGCTTATTGCCCGATGAGAGGTGGGATAGGCTCCTAAATTTTAAAAGCAGTTAGGAAAGTGAATGGATAAAAGTAACCTCTCTTTGACTGTGTCCTGCTCTCTCGCAGGCTTTCTAACCAATCTGATGGTCTGTTCTGATTAATACAATCTTTCTCACGTCTTTAACTGAAAACAGCACAGTGGTTCTCCAAGATCCTAAAGATCTCCCTGTGTACAATGAGCACTTCCTCTTCAGATTAATCATTAAAACGGTCTCCATGTCACCAGATAAGCACTGACCATTAATAAAAGATTATATCACTTTATAGTGAGAGGAGTGGAAACACAAAAAACGCCATTTAGTTAGTGTGTGTGTGTGTGTGTGTGTGTGTGTGTGTGTGTGTGTGTGTGTGTGTGTGTGTGTGTGTGTGTGTGTGTGTGTCCCTGTGTGTCTGTGCATTTGAGAAGTGAAACCTTAAAGATACTTTTTGGCGTGAGGTGATTTCTTTGGTTTCATAGGCAGATTGCTTTCTTTCGTCCCAGCAGATTGAGGGATTGCACTGGTTAATGTTTCAGACAGATTCAGACTCCTGCTGTAGTTCAAGTCATGACCGCGCCGCTTCAGCTGGGAAAGGAGTGCACAAAGGGCAACCCACAACCGCTAACAGTTAGTAAGAAGCAAATCCTTACAGCACGTTTCAAATCACGTCTGCTTCTAGCAGGTCTTTGCTTCAAGGAGCAGCAGATTATTTGTTGGGTGTAGGTCATTTCTGATTATTTTACACTGTTTTAAACTTCAGTTGCAGAAAATAAAGAAAAGTATCCAAGGATGATTTTAGAAATAAAGCTTTATCATTCAAAAGAGTTATTAATTAGTAGTTTGAAGCTGAATAGGACAGGAAAAGTGCTCGTTCTCTATAAATCTACTGAGTGCAAAAAAAGAAATGGCAAGAGTTCAATTTGGACCTCACAAAGCCAGTGTGTGACATTGAGTGATAATGGGAATAGATTAGGTCCCAAAATTTGGGAACATGTGGAGATTTGTTCATAGTTCTTCCTATGAGTAAGTGATTAAAAATACAACCAGTGTGAATTGAAACAATCAGACTTCTTCCCCAACAATAATTTAATATACAATATCAAGAAATCAGTGCTCTATTGTAAAAATCATACAAAAGACTAATTACAAGCCTAGAAAAAGTGAAAATTCACTGACAGCTGAGGTCAAAAAACTAAAAAGACTCTTTGAAATGAATGAGTGTTTAAAGAACATCTCTAAAAACTTGCTCTGTTGACATACATTAAGTAAATATACAGATTCTTTTCTTACTAGCGGGTCTGCATTAGCTTTGAAGCAGTTTAGCAACACACACTAATATAATGCAATACAGCATTACAGTAATGAGTCTTTGTACAAAACCCAGGAAACAGTTTGCAGTACAGTCTCACTAGCAGAAAAGTGGGCCATCAAAACATGATGGGAATGTGCAAGGATTTGCCCCAGAAATGGGAGGAATCAGGAGAATAAGCAAAGCAAAAGGGAGCTAAGGATAGAGAGATAGGGATAATTGCTTTTAAAGCTCTCTCAGCAGCTGAATGGGTGACAGTTGAGTTCGCATTTGAAAGAGGATCTCATAAGAGAGAATGTTGTATTTAGCACAATGCTGAAGACTGCACCCAAATTATTCACAATTGACCCTGAATAGGTGACCCTGGATGAAGCTGTTCTCCTCCTAATGTTCTGACTTACACTGCTGCACTTTCACACAAAAGAAAAGAAAAGATGAAGTGCTTTATACGTCTGCAAAATGCAACCTATCTGGCATTCTGCTTACTATTTAGGTCAACAACAACAGCCTGGGAGACTGTATTTCTTAAGTTACATCATCCAATTTGTGATAAAAGGAACCACTGTAAAGCTTTGGGATATTAAGTATTTATAAGAGGAAAAAAGGAATCACAGTGTAAGTAAAATTATAATGAAGTCAAGTAAGAAAAACTGCAAACGACAAGCTCAACAGGGTAATTTATTAGCCACAGCAGCAGTAAATCAGGTGTTTATTTATTTGTGAAATTTTCTTCTAGTCAATCATTGGTGAGTTACCACTAACACTAACACACAGCCAGATTTTTAAGTATTCCATCATTAACCAAAAGTGTTGACCTGGCCACAAAAACATTTTCTATGAAATATTCCCACTATGAGGTGCACTTTGGTACAAAAACATCTATTACAATGCATTAATACTGGACTTACTGGGTTTGCTAAATATAAGGCAGCTTGATGTACAATATCTATAATGCCTTCTTTTATATGTAAAAATATTACATGATATTTAAATGCACAAATTTTAAAATTTCACAAAAACTAAATTATTAATGTAACAAATGCTCTGCGAAAATCAAAATTTGCATTAGACCATCAGGAGTGTTTATTATAAATTTAAGCGTGCATTTATTTTTTTAAATCAAGAAATCAACATAATGAAGAATAAAATCATCAAAGCTGTCAATCAAATTACACTTAATGAAGGCTATTCCATGTAGAAACTCACTAACAGAGATTTTCTTGGATTGGAGAAGTGGGAAAAATGTAATTATAGACAAAGTTTGAGACTTGTGAACAATAGGGAAGCCTTAGATAGGCATTAAGGTGTCAAATGCAAATGCATGTAGCGTGAAAATGCTCCTGGCAGAACACCACAGGCTGGTTTGGTTGGCTGCTCACATACATTCATGTATTGCTCATACATTAGAAATTGCTACATTTTTAAGTATAAAGCATTTACTTTTTTACCACTTTAATCGCTTATTTTTATTCATTTACTGTGTTAAGGTGAAAAAAATATAAAAAGTATAAGGACATATATTGTAACTTTGTGACACTTCAGCCAGTTCTGGTTTCATTCTTTACCAGAGTTTTTCTCTCTATACCGTACAAACACAAGGGTTTGGATGGAGACTGTTTAAGGAGATCGCAAAGAGTCTTCGGTTATGTCCTTACTTTAAAGTGAACATCATCCATAACAATACTGTATGATTAATGATTAGTTATACAAACATGCTTTCTGGGTGACAAAAAGGATGCACCCTAGACCTGAAGTGTCTCTAGAAGTATATTTGATGGAGATTTGTTTGTAGCATGTGCCTAAATGTGCCTGCGGGGACAAGGAAATGAATATGTTTCTGAGTCATTAGTCCTTCAGCCCACCAGTGATGGATTTCATTGCCAGCTCTGCTCTAATGGCCTTTCTGTCACATTTCTCAGCTGTACATACAAGTGAATATTGCAGATACCAGGTTTTACTTCGTACAGCTACTTTAGACAACTGTGCAGGGAAGGTTTTAAAGAATACAATGCAAGAAAACAAAGCAAAAAATGTTGTCTTTATTTGAAACCAAACATTTTATTTTCTTTCGTACATCCCCTGGTTACTACAACATTCGTGTTATCTTGGAGTTGTTCCCCCACTGCGTAACATTTACTAAAAAGTGTGACAAATACCCCCAAAACTGAATGAGCAGCACAATTGGTGTCATGCTTGGGATTAGCATAATGAAAACAATGCCAGTTTTATTTATTTTGATTTTTTTTTTTTGGCATTTGCACAGCTCTGGTGGTGATGTGCCAGTTCAGTCTCCCCCACTGTAGAGAGAGCCTGTCGAGCAATGACTCAGTGTGGCAAATTCAGACTACATCAACCCCGCAGCCCTGACATTTATTCCCATGCAATGTTAACCTCTAAAGGAAACAACTGGGCAGTCTTATAGCATGCAGCGTTATCACAACTACATGTAGGTCTGGCTCACAGGATGACACATTTTACCAGACGTGCCCATTTGGGCCGCTGGCGAAGACTCATTCACACATTGACTGATATCTGTCATTACACTGGGTGTGTAGCCATAAGTACTGCTCTATAGATTTCTTGAAAAAGGGCAGCTGTTTAGTGCCTGTCAGCCTTTTAATCCATAGATGGCATCTAGGAACACTGGGCTTTAAAAGAACGTACCCCAGAGCGTGTCAGAAGTGTTAAAAGCTGCACTGCACGGTTTACTACCTGTCACTGTTCCCAGGCTTCTTCTACAGTGTGCCTCAGCACCAGACTCAGCCGTGGGCTTTTTCTAAACAATAAGGCAGCTAGATCATTGCTCCATTATCCTTCTCTTTGCCAGCACTAACCCCCTATCAGGCAAAGGCAGCCGGAGCCTTTCAGGCCGTCTTCACCAATGACTCTTTCAAGCATGCCATCTCTAAAAATATGCGAATGCCCCCTTAAGGCCTGTTATTCCATGACCATGCACCTTCTTTTTGGTGTGATTATCAGCAGCACATGCTAATTAGAGGTGGGAATCACCATAAATGCCACGATACGATATTATCACAATACTTAACGCACGATACGATATTATTGCAATTTTTAAAAATATTTTGCGATATTCAGATTCTGTACATAAAGGTAAACTTTATCAATATTCATTTTATCTAATATCAAAGTCTCACACTCAGTCTTTCTCTCATTTCAGTCAGTTTTATTGTTGACAAACTGAACGGTTTGTATTACAGTCTAGTCCAACTTAACTGAATGCAACCATCTGGTACAATTATAGCTATTCTGAACTATGCAATTTGTGAAAACTATGCAGACCATTCAGCAACTGAAGAATTTGAAAGTAAATTAAAACAAAACATAATTTTACATTAAATAAAAAAGTTTTGAACTTAATTAAAATAAAACATGTCTTAAATTAAAATAAGTAAACTGTCATGTTTATTGCTGCCAAAAAAAAAGTTAAACACATTTGGACAGTGAAGGAATGTCAGGATTCTTGCTCAGAAAAAGGAGCTGATCAACATGCTCTGAAGTCAGAGCACAAAAACCTTTTTTGTAACAAAATATCGATTTCTGCTGTCCCTGTATCGATACATTATTAGCAAACAAAATATCACGACACTACACAGTATCGATTTTTTCCCCCACCCCTAATGCTAATAATGTTTACCCATTTTCTTTGGCAGTGCACACATTTTATAGATTTCATGACTCTCTCTCCCTTTTTCTCTTTTTCAAGAGTTGTCTTGCAAAACTGCTTCTCTGCTCCTACTAAAACAATCTGCTGACACAAACAAAACAGCTGCTGAAAGCATTTGTATCTACTGTGATAACACCGCTACTGTCAGATCCTTAATGAAAAGCAAGACCACACAAGACAGAGAGCATGAAGAAAATAGGGACTTCTGGGTTCACTCAGATGCCATATCTTTTTACTGTCAAACTGCAATTTCCCTTCTGAATTCTTGGTCTTTTTCTGTTACCACCGCAGAGGGATATTTCCCAGCCGCCTCTTCTATTTTTGTCAAGTGGGCTGATTGAATCTGAAGGCACAGGAGAAAACATCAAAAGGGAACGGCCCGTTTGCACATGTGCATTTGACAGAACGCACCAGAATTACCATCAAATGGTGAAAATATTGGAGATTCTATAAAAGATAAAACAAAGAAGCTCGTGTATCATTTAAGTGGACAGTTTTATGTCAGCAGACTTGTGTTATATCTACCAGAATTCCTGGAGTTTAGCATAATTAGGTGCTAGGAAACAAATTGAAAATAATCTTTTGAACCACAAAGTGACCACATCACTAATAATGACAAATTAGTATCATTTTTATTTTTTTGATCATGGAAGCATGAATTATATTTTCAAAGTCTATCGGAGAAAGATAGGATTTTAATTTGGCAATTTTTTTTTTTTTTTTTTACTTTGAGGTGGAGGTCACTGATATTCAAACTCATCCTAGATTTTTAATAGCAGCACCTATTGTATGAATCCTAATGTATGAAAATCACTGAATTCAACCACCCATCTACCTAGTAGGGTGATGACAACACCCCATCATCCTTTTATGCTTGAGGGGTAAAAATTGGTCTTAACAACTGTGGTCACTTGCTTCTCTAATTTAAAAGGACTTTCTAAAAACAATCCAAGATAATAAGTAAATAGATAAATAACAAGTAATAAGAAAAATAATAAGTAAGAGGGCCAAGGGTATCAGTTAACCCATTTAGACGGGTTTGATTTCCAGACACAATATTTTCAGTCTTGTTTTTACTAAGGGTAAGAAAATTGTGTGTTAACCAATCTTATTTAGTTAAACAGTCAAACGCAGGCTGCAGTTTGATTCAAGCATCCAAATAGGAATGTATTTAATGGGAAAGAAAGTAAATTTGAATGTCATCAACATAACATGAAAAGGAATATTGTACTTCATGAAAATCAATAAGGAAACATAAATAACAAAAAACACACAATAACCCAAGATGGAGCCTTGAGGTACACCACACCAAATAGGGGCTAAGGAGCTGTGCCTTTAAGACCAACAACAAGTTGGTTCAAGTTCAAGTCTTGAATGCTGCACCCACCTGTGTCAAAGACTTCATAAAAGAACTAAAAGAACTGAAGAGAACTACAACAGCACAACTGTCAAAAGTATTGTCTCAGTGACATAATGGGATTTAAACTAGAGTGTAATACTTCACAAACACCATGAGTATCTAAAAAAGTAATTTAGATATAGAAAAAACATTTGGTCAACATACATACAGTTATTATTTGTTTATGCGGATTGTGAATTCTTAGACACAGAATTTTACAAAAAAAAAAAAATCCAGAGCTATCACTTTGTGTTGTTTGGATACCTGTGAAGATAGATTCACAGTCAGCTGGACTGCAGTAGCACACAAGCCCCAGGGCCCCATCAATAGAGATTTTAGTTCCCAGGATTCACTCCTCTTCCTGTGTCACATCTAGTTAGTCTTATGTGACGCTACCTTGTCCAAAGCATTCATGTTGTCATAAAGCCAAAGACCAGAAAGGTGATGACAGGTGGGGTGTTAAGCAGTAAGCATGAAAAAAGAATGGAGTTAGGATGGAGTTGTGTTTCACAGCAGGTGTAGTAAAACAAATAAGAATTAAATTATAATTGAAGAAGTTCTAGATGGGAAGCTTTGCAATATAACATTTTCCTGTCTTCTAATGTAGCTGGTTACCATTGTTTTCTCAGGAGGAAACCAACAAAGGCACACAAATACGGACTCATTGTCTCTGGCATAACTGATAATCACAAAGACAATGACAACAGTCACTGAGTGACTAATTTATCACATACAAAATAGTCCATGAAACTTAATTAATACAACTCTCTTATAAATTTACTTCCACAAACAACTTATCCAGTGTCCTTACATTCCAAAAAGCACACTGATAACACACCAGCTTACTGACAGAGGTCTTTAAAAAAAACACACCAGCTTACTGACAGAGGTCTTTAAAAAAAACACATCTAAAAGTGGTTTTGTGATATCATTCCCCTGCTTCCTCAAATACAAAGAGGCGTCCTAATTGCAAGAAAACTGCACATCTTCCACCAAAAAAAACAACAGCACAGTGATAGGATTGTTTCTGTAAAGTCAAAAGGCAAAACATCAAAGTCAGTATAAAGAGGGAGACGCTTGACAGTGAAGTCAAGCTTTTCTCTGGTGAGTAGGCGGAAGCTTCATTTTTCTGGCTCTGCTCATAAAGTCACATCCAGATGGATGATAATACGTGCTCGAGAGTCACACTTGTTTTTTTAAGAGATGGTGGGAAGTTGCTGTCAATCAACAAAAACAACTTTTCAGACCAAATAAAATTCTCTCTTTTAGTATTTTTAACACTCCACTACATGGGTAATTATATTATATTAATATTGGTAAGATATAAGTCATTTTACATGTCCAAGTAGACATATAAAAGCATACAGTTAAGTTGCTGGAAAGCAAAGAAAGAAAACACAATTTAACAAAACTCATCTAATTAAATAGATTGTATGTGAAGTCAAAGTACTTATGACTTGTCTATCAAGTCAACAATCATACAGTGTCCTTGGTTTTTCAGTCAGATCTACTGGTCACTACCTCACTGGTCATGTACACTTTAAAACACCAAGACAGTGATGGCAGAAATTTTCACAACAGATCTTATATAACCAATGGGCTACATCACAGTGGACGTCCATTTAATATACTATCGGTTGCATGGCCATCTTAATTCTTCAAGACATGCTGAACTCACTTAGGCAAGCCTGAAGGACATTCAAAGCTCTTCTTTGGATGTTGGCCTCCTTTCATTCTGTTCTCTGTCAAGATGATCCCACACTGCTACAATAATGAGGTCCAGGCTCTAGGGAGGCCAATCTACTCTGTATGCATTTACTGCTTTGGGAATGTGTTGCTAAAAAAAAAAAAAAAAAAAAAAAAAAAAAGCCACCGTCAGTCATACTATTTCAAGATGGTACTGTGTGGTGGATCAAAAGCTGACACCTTAAGCTTCAGTGGACAGTAAACAGATCAACTGAAGGGCCTGATGCATCTCTCAGGTTCTGTGTGGGGTCTTTTCTGGATGTTTTTCCTATTTCTTTAGGATATGACTTTCAGAGATTGCTCATCTGCTATAGATTGTTTTTTAGGCCTGGCACCTTTTCTTTTCCCTCCAGCTGTTCAATTTCCTTACATTCTTTTAAGGGCACATTGCAAAAATACTATTGTATGACACTTTCCTCTTGTCCATCACTTGTCTATTTTTTTAATTTGTTTTAAGGACACTGCACACCATGCCAAAATACACCAAGCATTTTGGGGAAAATAACTTGCTGGTGCAAAAACAGTAACAGCTACTTTGCTAGTAACAAAGTAACATATAAAGGCTAAGGACACCATTTAAAATAAGTTCTTTGCTAAGCTGTTTGTTATATATAGACAACACTGGTTCATCCTTTGATTTTGGTGCCTCTTCAAGCTTAAATAAGTCATAGGTCAGTATTAAGTGGCTTACCAAACAAAAATGCCTCCTGTGAAAATGATCAGGACTGGACTGAAAATGAGTGAAAAAGCAGCCAATGTCAAAAGAAAAACTCTCAAGACCACTTGAGAGTTACAAGAAACTCTGGCTCCAGAACAGGAACAGAGAGAAAGACAACACTACAATACAGTAAACGTATGCAAATTTAGATAGCTCTTAATAATATAACACAATCTGGATGAGAAGCAGTGCTTCTTTGTAAAAGGCATTTAACAACACAATTGTAGTAACACCTGGATTTCCCTTAAATCGCCCTTCAATCACAGCCTGTTGAGCTTGGTGAATTAGACTTCCACTGCTAGGCTATATAGCAGCTACTAGAGTTATTTGCCTAATTTGCAGACTTACAGGAACGTGCACAGATCTGAATACCCAGATATCTATGTGTGTAAGAGCAGTCCTCAACCACACTAGCACAGAAGCTGGCTGACTGGAGAAAAGATGCTAAGGAATTACCACCCTTGAGCTATTTAAAATGTCTCGTGCTTAATAGAGTGACCCTCTGTGATACCACTTCACCCTCACCATTGTCTCTAGAGCCCAAGGAAATATCACTTTACAGTGGTGAATCCAGCCATAAAAATGCAGAGAGCTGTTTGGCCCCGGAGACCGGCTGCCTGAGCACAGAGGCGTGAAAGACCCACCACTGCCTCAGTGTGTCAACGCTCTAATGGAGTCCCAAGGGAGGCGCAATCTTTTCAATAAATGATTCAGAGAAACAGTTTTTGTTGAATGCTGCTCTGTGTAGTTTGACAAGTTTAAATGATGCCAAAGGTGGGTCATCAAACTTCCAGTCGATACCTTGTAGTGAAGACTGATTCAAACAGTTCAGAAAAGAAATTACAGAGACAGCTTTTGTAATTGGGATTTAATGATTTTTTTAAATGCGCAGATTTTGCAGAGCACCTGACACGTAAAAACTCACTAGATGTAGATTCTCAAGTTTAAACCGCCAACAAACTAAATGTTGGAAGGTTTGAAACATTTCTTAAAAAAAGCACAATAGCTTTCCATTTTCAGACCAAATTATCAATCGATGTAATGAAGAAATAAAGAATAAGCATACATGCTCTCAGAGTAGTTTATAGGCTATCCCTGAAATCTTACACTAAATATCACAGGCTCTCATTAAAGTTAAGTAATGTTAGGCTCCACCATAATATAGAAAATTAGGAAATCATCTTTTGCTCATACACAGCTTGTTCACCCTCTGGGAAACAAAAGGGCGGTTTCAATGCCAATGAACTCTATGGGGTGTCATAAAACTGACCTGTCATTGAAAATGCCAAAAGGACATGTAGCAAATCTTTCCCCTGTAGGAAACACAGCCACAAGGCTTCATCGATCCCATTGTGATGACAATTTTATGACATTACACAGTTGATATACTTATAAAGTGTCCTGCAAAAACAACAGGTACACTGAAGATAAAGGTGAATGAGACATTTCATAAGATTTACCCGCAATAGTCCCACTATACTACACTATTTGCTTTTATGTCATCTGTTCTTCCCTATCAGCTGTTATGGTTATTTTCATGGTGGACTTTACGAACTTCAAACTCATTAAATTTACTTACTGAGTTTGTATGAGAGCCCAGCACGTCTCTACTTACTTTTACCACAGATTAAGAACAATCTCTTTTAGACTGTGACGTTGGTCGACTATGTAGTGTGACAGCCATGAAGCTTGCAGCCCCGCTGTTCTGTACTTGGCGACTAAAGAGCCAACTTAAAGAGGTGCTTTTGAGTGTTAGGCCCAGGATTTATAGTGACAGTCTATTTGAGAGATTTCCTGTGGTGTCATTTATAGAGCTTCAAGGAGGAGTCTCCCAAACTGGACACACTGGACAAATAGGAATCCATTGCGCAAAAAAAATCTGATTTCTTCTCCCATAACTTCAAGTGTGAAAACAAAAATCCTTCATTCATTGGATCACTGTGTACACGCCAAATGGATCAATATAAATAAAACTGCATTATCAATACTATGGTCCCTCAAAGTAATGTTCTCTAGAGAACCCAGCCAATATGGGACTTTTAAGACCAATAGCAATACTGATATTTGATTATTTAACTGGTCCAATATATTGGCCGATATTTTGGCCAAACAAACAGATTTACCACCGAGTTCTGCTTGAACCAACTGATTGTTTATGGAGGGCCTTGAGTGTCAAAATACATGAATGAAATACATAATTCACTAATTAATTAAATATGTAAATAATTAATTAAGTGTCAATTGATTAAAACTGTAAATAAATAAATTAATAAAAGTTTTAAACAAAATGAATTGACAATTATTCATATTTAATTATTTAATTGATTTTAATTTAGTAATGTGTGGCGGGACGCAGTCTGCGATGATGTTGCAGGTGAGATGGACGCACCTGCACAGCAATTGCAATCGCGCCTTGCCGGCTTAAAAGTCTGACTGTTTAATGTTGTTGTGTTGTTGATGTGTGTGGCAGCCGACAGAGTGTCTTTGCAACAGCAACAATGTGCAAAAGTGTGTGTGAATAAACAATGCTGAAAAGCATAAGAACGTCATCAGGTCTGCTGTGGGTTCTTTACATAATGGCACATTGAATTATTTAATACATTTAATTCAATATCATTTAATTATGTTTTTAATTGAATTTGGCACTCGAGGCCTCCACAGTTGTGTTTGTGGCACTTCAAACTCATGTGCTCCTAACAAAGAAGGTGCAGAGTGACTTCTTCTGGTGGAGTCAATGCTCATCACACGGCTGAAGGGTGTTTCTCCCATCTTTTCTTTATTTGTTAAATTTAAACTTTTTAGCTTTACGAATGCCAACTTCAATAAATTGGCCCAACCAACACTCGAAAATCGAAGTAAATGTAGTTTGTAGTGAAAAGTCTTAATCTCTCTTAAAAATAAAATAGAACTGAAACAGTTTAATAATCAACATTAACATTTTGCAAACAAAAATCAAAGTCACAATCATGGGAGTGCTGAAGCCTATCCATGCTGCCACAGGGCAAGAGATGGGGTACACTCTGGACAGGCTGCCAGTCTGCGAGGATGAAATAGAGAAACATTCACACCAATGACCAATTTTACGACCAATTAACCTAACCAAAGCCCACGTATATCTTTGGATATACATGGAGGAGGAAGCTGACGTATCCAAAGATAACGCCAAACAGGGGGAACATGCAACCTCCACACAGAAAGGCTCCAGTCTGCATTTGAACCCAAGATCATTTCACTGTGAGACAACGGTGCCAACCACCCTTTGACTCAATCTTTCAACCCTTTCATTTTCCATGGAAAAAAATGGCAATGATTGGTTCAAGCCCATCAAATTCCTTCACAGTCCTTCCTTTTCGTCTTCTCTGAAAGTAAACCTATCATGCTGGGATTAAGAATTTTTCTTAAGCAGAGCTGACATCTTAAAAAAAAGTAATCATTGCAAATGGGAATAGACATTTTTCACTATTTTCTACAGACAGAAAATGCGAACTATTAAGAGTAAGAACAACAACTACAGCGCTGAATGTGCTTTTACACGTGTTTGACAGGTGATTTGCAAAAAGCCGTGCTGCTGTCATGTAAGTGTCATAGGAAACACCTAGCTGCGAGGGATCTTTTGATGCACATGTCTGTGTCATCTGTGTGGACAGCTTGAAAGAACTTTTCTGTAAGTTGACTTCAGCTTGTTCAGGTCTCAGAGTCTCAGCCTTTGACAGCACAAGCCTCAGCGGCTAACCTTGCCGGAGGTTAACCGCAAGGAAAATGAAGAACCCCGGAACATAATTAGTTTGCATGCTTAATTAAAAGCTGGTATTTTGAGAGCAATCTGATTGTACAGCTAATATAAATTAAGCCTCTTAGGATGAATCTCCAGGAGGGGAGCAAAAAATAGAAATTTCAAAAGAAGCTGTGAGAACTCTTCTGGCCGTCTTTCACTTCCACGCGGCTTTGCTTGATCTCCTGGGGGAGACACAGTGCTGATTGTCTTAAAAGCCACAGAAGCTAAAGGTTAGAAATGTTTCATACTGGGGTCCAGTACACCATGTGATAAGACAAAGCAGTGTTTAAATGAGCTTGTAAGCAATCAAGACGTTTTTCAATAGAAGACGGGGAACCGCACTGCTAAAACAAGTAACCATGTTTCCACACAGCCATGACAGATAATGTCTAGTAAACCAAAGAAAGACAAAATGAACATCACACTAAACTACATATAGTGCGATGATCCTAACATTTTGTCTCATGCTATGAATCCAGCATAGACCTTTCCTTTAAAATAGTACGCCTTCACTTCTTGCTGAAACTCCAAGGATGTGGCAGCTTAAATTTGGCTTGAGCCAAGATAGCAAGAAAAAAAAAAAAAAAAAAAAAAGGCTTTGGTCAGTAAGAGAGGTGATTTTACATTTAAAAATTATCCATTACATTTAAAAATTCATAATGTACAAAAAGCCAACGAGTAATTGTGTTCAGTAATCATGAGTTCAGTATTGACCAAAGCAGTCGTGTTTATGATTTTTACCATAACTAAGCAGCCCTGCCCTCAAGGATCTAATATAAACCTTGATGGATAAATCAATCCTTTTCTCTCCCTGGTATTCCTGTGACATTAGCGTTCCTTAAAGCGGATGATAAAGTAGCTGACAGTGAAGATGAGAGAGGAGAAGAGCCGAGCAGAACCTTTCTGTACTTTTACAGCACCAGTCTCTTATTCTTGCTCCTTTGAATACAAGAGAGTGTGCAGATGAATGGTCACAGAAGAAGGCTTACCATAATTATAGCACATAACAGGCAAAGCATAGGGTGGCAAATATGTTTTAACTTTCATCACAACGGTGCCCTGCTTCAAACACGTCTTTGACAGTCTCATAGCAACAGCCGTATCCATGAGCAGCACTCTTTTAGCCTCTCTTAGTCCGGCCCATGCTCTTTATTTCATGCCCTTTGAATGAAGGTAGGCAACTTGTTGCAGGACACGTACAATGTAAAGATAGCACTCAGTCTTCCTCAGTCTCAAATTCATCTTCAGCTGTCTCCCACACAGCTTACATAAGGTATTGATTTGAGTGTGCCAGACTTCAAATGGAAAAACAAGTGAGTAAGAAGCAACTCTGAATAGCTTTAACAAATAAAATTTTAAAGATTTATCCAAAACAAAGATTAGTAACTCAACATCACAGAGCCAATTGACACCTTGCGGTGAAAAAGAGCAACAAAGTCTAGTAAACATAAAAAACCCAAAAACTGAAGTAAAGCATCATGAGACAAGCAGGTGCTATGATATAAAAAGGACAACATAAAAACATTTTTATGTAAATTATTTTCAAATCATGTAGAGCCATGTCAACAAAGGCACACCCCCTTCAATTCAATTCCTTGATGCTTTTCTTTTTTCCCAGCTTTCTGTTGTAGATTTGCTCCCATGCTTGAGTCCAGTTGCCTGACCCAGTTTCAGTCCAATCTTTAGCTGTCAGACAGATGGCCTTCCGTATGACTCTACAACACGTTGGTATGGAGACGACTTCATGGTCGACTCAATGACAGGAAGGTGCCCAGCGGCCATAGATCAATACCAATCATCACCCTTCCACAACCGTGGCCTGACAGTTGGTATGAGGTGTCTGTGCTAATATGCTGTGTTTAGTTTTCGACAAACATGGTGCTGTGCGTTAAGAAGAAACACCTCAACTTTGGACAGTGTTCCAGAAAATGTGTGGTTTGTTCAGATGCAACTTTGCATCTGCTGCCATTTTCCTTTTAGAGAGAGGAAATTTTCTCCTATCAAACCTAATAAATAAGCCATACTTGTTCAGTCTTTTACTAATTGTGTTGTCATGAATTTTAAAATTTAACATACTAACCGAGACCTTTGGAGTCTGAGATGTAGTGCTTGGTTCTCTGAGCATTACACAGTCTGACCTTGGGGTGGATTTGTTTGGATTTCCACTCCTGGGAATACTGGCAGCTGTCCGCAATGTTTACTACTTGTGAATAATGCTAATGGATTTGATTAGCAGCAACTTGTTCTGCTCCTCCTGATTCCTATAGAAAAGGTGTATCTAATTTTTCACACACATATTATGCATTTTGGATTAGATACCTTAAATAAATAATGATACAGTGTAATTGTTGTTCATCTGAGATTTCTTTTTCCCCAAGTAAATGGATGTCAAACTCATTTTAAAATGCAGGCAACATACAGCCCACTCTGAGCTTATGTGGGCTGGACCAATGAAACGCCCCTTTCTGTCACTGCAGAAATTTAACTACACATTTAATCAAAACAGTATGTCTCACTTTTTCTACATGACAAAGAAATGCTGCTGTAGTCCAAAGTTTATTTCTTCCCCTACATTTTCCAAAGCCATCCAATGGGCCAGATTGCAGTCTTTGCCTGCCCAATTGTGGCCCCTGGGCCTTATGTTATACACCCCCGCCTTAGAGTATTCACGAGGTATCACTTTCACAAGAATAAAGATTAAGATATACTTCATCACAGCAGCCAAAAGCATAAAAAAACAACATTCATTTATATTCCTTCCTCAATACAAATAAATTGAATATCATAAAACAAAATAGCTAAAACAGGTACAAAATAAATAGCACAAAAGGAGTTCAGTAAAATGAAAAATATGATAAGAGGGACAGCCCAAAAATATAATGCCTCCAGCCACAGCTGTTGCTGGCACAGAGACAGCTGTGCTCTACTAACCTCTTAAGCTGCTTTTTGTTCAAAAGTATCCTCGTCTTAAGCTTCCTCACTTTGTTTATTGCAATAATGCTCAGAATTTAAAAAAAATAAATAGTGAAACAATACCTTCAGCATGTTGTTGTTGCTCTGAGGAGCGCATATATCTGTAGTAATCACGCTGGCAGAAAAAGCAGACATTCTCAATTCAGCTTGTCACCCTCCAAGTGCTGTCATGCTAGTTTGGCTCAGCCCAGTGAGTCTCTAAAGATGCAGTGTGCATGCAGCCAAATGCTTTTTAAGGCGATTTGGAAAACTGAAGAACACAACTTCCAGATACACTGTGCAGCATACAGGACTGCTGCTTGCACTAACTACCACTGCATTTTCGTGTTGCTTTAATATGCAGAATCATTACTACAGAAAGCAGATTTTTAACAAAATGTTGTTTAAGGGCATTAAATAAGGATTAGTTTTGAGGTTTTTTAGATTTGTTTTTAGATCACTGGTCTATGAAACTTTGCATAAGTATTAAGGCATTTTGAAAGCATATACTCTCAGAGAACAGTACATATCTAACAGCGATTTATGGAAGGAGAAACATGAAGCACAAATAACTCTGCTGCCTTCCTTCAATCTTTTCTGAGCACGAAAATCATTAAACATCAATGAAAAGCTGAATTAATGCATTCTACTGGGTATAATGAGACTCTTCCCCACAGTGGAAAAAATGTGATGTCAGTAAGACCAAAAATAGAGAGACTCTTGTATTCCCCTTTTGTATATCCAACTCCTACAAAGATAGTATGAGTAAAACAGCAGATTTCACAGATTGCTGGGTTGGTTTTTGTTTTGCTGTTTTGTTGTCATGCTAACCTGTCTCATGAAAAGTTACCTGGTCCAAAGAAATGATAAAAGATAATGTCATGTACAATTTTCAGTCTGAGACATTAATTTTTTGCAAATTGACAAGGAGAAAGTTTTTCTTATTGATCAATCCATAGAACATACGTTTTATCCAGCTATTCATTTTTTTAACAAAGGCTCGAAACCAATGATATTTAAACATCATCATAACACTATAACTTTTCCTTTGCCTTGCTAATGAAAATGATACTTTTTCATCATGAACCTGCAAACAAAAAGTTTCCTGGCAGCGTTTTTGTTGTGTTTTCGGGGCTCAAAGCCTTTTTTTTTTTTTTGTTGCAGGTCAAAGCTTTTTGAAAAGCTTGATCGTGACTGAATGAGGTTAGTGGATTGATGCTGCAGGTAGAAAGATGCAGGAGTCTGCTGACTGACACAGTGGAGAGATGACATTGCCCTGGAGGGCTGGTTGGAGTGCAGGTGCATGCTGGTCCTGCCTGCCCACTTTGGATCTTGTCAGTTAAACAAAAAAAAGCACTCTGGCCCTGGAGCATCCTAAACCATTAAAAGGACCGTGGGTTTAAGAGAGTCACTCAAATATTAGTAAAGTTCCTTCAGCTTCTATTCCACTTTCTCACAAAGAGATTCCATATCACCAAAAAACTTCAGGATTTAGATGTCAGTATCCACTGCTAGAAAATGATATGCGGCTCAGTAAATTCTATATTAAATGCATTTAAAAACTGTAAAAAGAACTTTTACAAAAAGTACTCAATTTACATCAGCTACACGGTATTTCCTTTCTCCAATTATCCTACTATAGTTTTTGTGATTTATGGTTTTCTTTAAAGGTCAAAAACCATGAGTCTCCACACCGCCACAGACAGTTGAGGTGATGGTTCATTGCTGCTTCAGTGCCCTTTTCAATACAGACAGGTCCAAGAAGAAAAAATAAATAAATGAATCAAAAAAGCAGAACCGGTCTGGCCGCTTGTGCAAAACAAAGGCTGGGCCACTTCACAGTGAGCAGCGAAGAGGAACAGATTGCTTCTGCTCTGCATGATCACAGTAGGGACCGTCCTGAAAAGGGTCTTTGTTTGCTCCGGGGAAGCTAGAATGGCGCGGCTCATCTGCACAGGATGGCATGTGGTCCGGTGTAACTGGAACCAAGGCGGCATGGGAGGCTGCGCTCTTTGCTGTAGGCTTTCCCCCCTCTGTCTTTCCAGCATCTACTCAGTCATGCAACTCTAGGTGCAATGATGTAATGCTGTAGGCAGCGTGCAGCCTCCCCACTGGGTCTCATAAAACAGAAGAAAAAAATATTCAAAAAAGCCTTAGAGACAGATGTGTTTCCTACACTTTCCACTTGATAAAAATGCTGCAAACATAATACGAGTTCCCTTCCACAAGTTAAATGAGAGCAATTTGTCTTCTCATCTTCAGTGTGAACCTGCGATGCATTTGTTGTGTTCTTACATGCATAAACATTTCCCTCAAATCCCACAGGAAGACGGTTAGAAAACTAATTAGCAAGTGCCATCAACAGAAAATTGCAACGTGAGCCAGAGAAGCTAAAAATTCCATCTGTCCACAAAATTACTGGGCAGGAATCTCAGCTATATATCTTCCAAAAGGCTAAATATGAATGTATACCACACACTATAACTGGAAAAACCCCTATATGATGTGGTGACCGAGGCGGACAGCGATCATTTCAGAATAAAGCAACAAGAAGCAGGCAGGAAAGGGCACACGCTTTCTCCCACTCTGCTGCTGCTACTCTTCTGCTCTAGATGGATGAGCTATTCTAAAATGAAAACCTCATCAACAATAAGATGAAGATCTCCTTAGTCAGCAAAGTAAAACTACAACTGGAAATGTGCAGGTAGATGTGTCAGCATACCTAAATTTATGACTCTAGCATGATCCAGGCTACATAACAAGCAAATGACAAAGACTAGCAATGGGAGAAAAAGGTTTACTGCATTAAAAAAGATACATGAATGAAAAACAAAGAATATGTACAGGAAAATTGAAACACTTTGGCACATTCAATCCTGTGATGTTTTTTTAACTAAAGGAATATAAGACAGAATTTTTTAAAAGGGAATATATTGAAATTATTTTAGTTCAGCTGAAACAACAGAGCCACTTAAGCGGTTTTAATCATACCAAACAAGGCTCTTGCCTCTTTTTTTAAGGTTTTCCTAATTAATAAATACTTGTAATCCAACTATAATTCCTTTTCTGGAATAAATGTGGGTGTATGCGATTATTCTTTACCAAGGGTTTTAAATTAAATGTCAAGAAGAAGAGAGAAACGCTGATGTATCGTTCATGAAACACATTTCTGTGCAACAGGAGTCAAAGAAAGACACAAAACACAAACATGTATGATTACACCGGAGTCGGGGAATGCCAGAGGGACACAGGTCATGCATGTGTAGGTTTGGTTCAGTGGATATTCAGTTAGACGAGCAATCCAAAACATACACGCACACACACACACCCAAACATCAGGCAGCCATCATTGTATGGGTGGTTGAATGATGGTGATAAATTAGGGTAACATTTCATGAGGAAAAAATCTGTCCTTCATAAAAAGACATAAGCAGTAGCTATTCCTCAGAGGAAAGAGAAGGTCGCAATTATTTCTAAGTCTGGCCCTTTTGATTCTTTGTACTGTCCCTGAACAAGGAACCAAACCCCAACCAATCTCAGGCTGGTAAATGTAACCCAAGCAATAGGTGACTGGTTTATATCCAGTGATGACATGGATTATGTCCTGTGATCGAGGCAATGTCATAACACAGTGCATGGAGGGTAACAAACTCCCTAAAGAGATACATAACCTTGAATGAGATTCACTTGAAAAAAGCCTTTTATAACAAAATAGTTCCCTAAACCGTACTTTAGGCACCCAGAGAGAACTGGATCTTTTGCAAACCCACCGCCCATGAGTCCAAAACGCTGATCTCATTACTATCATGTAATCAGCCCTTTTAATGATTCGGGCCCCCTTTCAGCCTTCCCTACACATTACGTCATCAATCTGCTCCACTGGGATTCAGTCCTACTCTCCTAGCGCTGAGCCCACTGGAGCATTGGGGCTGGATTAGCAGAATGTGCTAATGCTGCACCCTTCAGGCTCTAATTACTGTACCAGAACAAGCAGATATTCATCTGGCTGATGCATTGTTCGCTTTGACGCCCTGCCAACTGCTGTCACTCTCCAGTCTTTACTGGTATGCCGATTTTGGACATAAAGGAATGAAAGAGCACAGCTAAACTGAAATTTTGGCTCACAAACCGGGTAATGTGGTGGGAAAATAGCAGGGAAAAGCTAAGCCTTATCGTGACTGTCGTAACGCGAAGCTCTGTCACGATAAAGAGAGGAGGCGAGTGAGGAAATGCAACAGGAAGTGTGACATATTTGTGTGCAGAGATAGTTTTGGGCAAACACTACACAGCACACCTGGGAAGCAATGACGAAATGAGCAGTTGCCATGGTGATCAAGTTGCACAGCCTCGAAGAACTCGAAGGACGAGAAAATGTAATTCTTTTCCCCTTGGCTGCCACTCCAGAAACACCAAAGATGGAAAAAATAATATTAATAATACAGCAATTACAATACAGCACTGCTCAGTTTCAACTGAACTGTCTGTGCAAATACAAAAGATCAAGGAATCAGGTAAAGATGTGTTTAAGGATATCGCGAATGAGCCTGAAACATTAAATGGACCACATTTTACACCAGAAGAATTATTATTCACATTCGTCATGCGACAGAAAGTAGGGCCACATCTTCACAGCTCGTTGGACTGAAATCTAAAAGCAGCGTGTTTTTCTATAATCCTCTCAGGCTAGCAGTTACATAAAACATCTTGATTGAGAGAAATAACCCACTACTGGATATGAGAACAGGGTCACAGAGAAATAAACCTGAAGAGTGGGCCGTGATCTAAACATAAGGGACCGTGCGCAGAAGTGCAGATGGAGGCAGAAACAGCTAGAAAACCTGCATTAAAACCTGCACAGCTGCAACTTTAAAGCAGAAATTTACTGAGTGCATATGAATTAATATTGGATGTGGCCTTATCATCTATCACATATATGGAAGACAGCCGAATAATAGAAACTAGCTTCTAATATCGCTCACATGTGATTCTTTGTGTATTGTATTCCTGGTGCCTGGCTGTGACTCTATTCTCTACAAGAAGTGAGACATCCATCTGGCTTTCTTTGGTGATGACATCCTGAAGGATTTCTGACTGTGCTTAAATAATATTATCTTGTTGGCATGGCAGTTTGCTGTGCCCCCACTCCCTTTCGCTTACTGCCTCCCCACGGTGACTCATCAGGCCATAACCTTGACAAACGACCTTCAGCGCCCACACTCGGCATAGCAACACTGACAAGATTTACAAAGCACTTTAGCATTGGCCTTCATTTTCCTCCATCTGTCATCTTCCCAATTATGTAGGTCTCCGAGCATTTATATACTAATGATTCACTGGTTGGTGCAATACAGCATATTACTGCCAGATTCAATACAGTATTAGCTGCAAGATCATGGTGTACTGAGCCGGTTAAAGAGCCTGCACAGTCTTCTTGACTGGCTTGTTAACCTTCAACACAGGCCTGTAATAGTTCTTAATAGTCATGTTTAAAATTAAAAAGGATTACCATTGCCCAATCGATTCCACTAATATCTGTCACCACAGTGCAATACAGGGAGTGCAGAATTATTAGGCAAGTTGTATTTTTGAGGAATAATTTTATTATTGAACAACAACCATGTTCTCAATGAACCCAAAAAACTCATTAATATCAAAGCTGAATGTTTTTGGAAGTAGTTTTTAGTTTGTTTTAGCTATTTTAGGGGGATATCTGTGTGTGCAGGTGACTATTACTGTGCATAATTATTAGGCAACTTAACAAAAAACAAATATATACCCATTTCAATTATTTATTTTTACCAGTGAAACCAATATAACATCTCCACATTCACAAATATACATGTCTGACATTCAAAAACAAAACAAAAACAAATCAGCGACCAATATAGCCACCTTTCTTTGCAAGGACACTCAAAAGCCTGCCATCCATGGATTCTGTCAGTGTTTTGATCTGTTCACCATCAACATTGCGTGCAGCAGCAACCACAGCCTCCCAGACACTGTTCAGAGAGGTGTACTTATTTTCCCTCCTTGTAAATCTCACATTTGATGATGGACCACAGGTTCTCAATGGGGTTCAGATCAGGTGAACAAGGAGGCCATGTCATTAGTTTTTCTTCTTTTATACCCTTTCTTGCCAGCCACGCTGTGGAGTACT
Organism: Simochromis diagramma; assembly: GCF_900408965.1. NCBI lineage: Eukaryota > Metazoa > Chordata > Actinopteri > Cichliformes > Cichlidae > Simochromis > Simochromis diagramma. The sequence continues at coordinate 10,335,266 of NW_024386801.1, forward strand.
TGGACGCGTGTGATGGAGCATTGTCCTGCATGAAAATCATGTTTTTCTTGAAGGATGCAGACTTCTTCCTGTACCACTGCTTGAAGAAGGTGTCTTCCAGAAACTGGCAGCAGGACTGGGAGTTGAGCTTGACTCCATCCTCAACCCGAAAAGGCCCCACAAGCTCATCTTTGATGATACCAGCCCAAACCAGTAATCCACCTCCACCTTGCTGGTGTCTGAGTCGGACTGGAGCCTTCTGCCCTTTACCAATCCAGCCACGGGCCCATCCATCTGGCCCATCAAGACTCACTCTCATTTCATCAGTCCATAAAACCTTAGAAAAACCAGTCTTGAGATATTTCTTGGCCCAGTCTTGACGTTTCAGCTTGTGTGTCTTGTTCAGTGGTGGTCGTCTTTCAGCGTTTCTTACCTTGGCCATGTCTCTGAGTATTGCACACCTTGTGCTTTTGGGCACTCCAGTGATGTTGCAGCTCTGAAATATGGCCAAACTGGTGGCAAGTGGCATCTTGGCAGCTGCACGCTTGACTTTTCTCAGTTCATGGGCAGTTATTTTGAGCCTTGGTTTTTCCACACGCTTCTTGCGACCCTGTTGACTATTTTGAATGAAACGCTTGATTGTTCGATGATCACGCTTCAGAAGCTTTGCAATTTTGAGACTGCTGCATCCGTCTGCAAGATATCTCACTATTTTTGACTTTTCTGAGCCTGTCAAGTCCTTCTTTTGACCCTATTTTGCCAAAGGAAAGGACGTTGCCTAATAATTATGCACACCTGATATAGGGTGTTGATGTCATTAGACCACACCCCTTCTCATTACAGAGATGCACATCACCTAATATGCTTAATTGGTAGTAGGCTTTGCGGCCTATACAGCTTGGAGTAAGACAACATGCATGAAGAGGATGATGTGGACAAAATACTCATTTGCCTAATAATTCTGCACTCCCTGTATGCCAACCACTGTCCTGAGAGACAAATGCAATGTGCAGTATGTTTTACTGCCAAGCATCCCTGGGCCAAAAAAGCCTCAGAGGAAATTATAACCAGCATTGTAGGTATTAAGGAGTCTTGCAGGGAGTCCTATTTTTGAATTGTAAATGATATGTTGCGAGATAATTAGCAGGCCAGGTTCTTAGAGAAAAGGAGCAGACTATTTAAAGGTGGAAAAAATGTACAGGTGTAAACTGTTGTTGAAACAATACAGAATTCATAAAGAACTCACGGTCTAAGATGAAGCAGTGCTTCTGTTTAAATGTGTGAGCACGTCACTGCAAATCACTGAATCATTCATTTGAGTCAGTATTCTCAATAGTAAGACTAATTATTATATTTTCCCATCACCAAGTAATCTGATTCTCTCACACAGGTCTCTATATGTCAGTGTGAAGTCCAGAAAGCTTGATCCACCTTTATTTATTACAAGACTTAGTGCTGATCACATTAAAAATGTAATGTTATTCTTCTGTATGAGTCATGTGGCCCAGCAGGCAACTGAGCCAAGCTGGAGAAGGATATCTAATGCAAATGCATTAAAGAAACTGAAGACACCCTTTCAGCAATGATTTTATGGTTGCTAAACAGTTTTAACCAGAATGGATAGACTACCAAGTTTCCATCTAATGTTTTTATACACACGCGGCGTAAATAAAATGATTAAAGTGTAACACTTTGAGTCACAACGTGAGAGAATTAACAAAGACTTAATTTCTTATCCCGGCGAGGCAGAACCTGCATCTATCAGAGGAGACGTCCTTCCCACAGTCATCGAACTTGCTCAGAGGCGAACTCAAGTTTATCTGTACAATAATGTAATTACCCTGATATGACATTAGTGAAGTTGTGATTTTGTGCCATCTGCATAGAATTGAAGTCGTGCGCTGAATTACGACTTCACACAAATTGAGAAATCGGGAATTTGACTTGCTTAGCAACACATGCACCAGTAAACAGAGATTCTAATATATATCTAAAGATCACCTGCTCATATTTCACCCATCTTCTTTTTATGATACCCTTGATAATGATCCTATAGCATTAGCATTATTAGCATATTAACTTTGTGAAAAATTGTACATGCTTGGCATGCTGGATGATTCAAATGATTAGAAAAACAACAAATGGGCTTTGGCTACCACTGCCACAGAAAAGGCCCTGCTCAGCCTTTATGAAAATATATTGAATCATGCAGCTTTCTTAACAGCATGATCTTCATATTGGCTTGGCTATTACAGGGCAGAGGAGCACTGTAGTTACAGTCAGTCAGAGCTGAAGAGCGTGTGCACTTGGTCTCATTAGAAGATCCTGCCAGAAGCAGCCAGAGGAAAATCAGCTGGATGCTACAGGGCAACTCCACTGAGTGGCATAACAGCCAATAAAAAGCCTGCCTCCAGTTTCTAAAATGCACGGTGGCAATAGACAAATACTGAGGTAAAAACTGACCCACAAAAACTAAAAACAGGAAAGAAGCAAGCGGCACAAAGAATATGAGCAAGCAACACCGAACATAAAGAAATACTTATTTGTGTAGATAGTGAGCACTTTCCATGACAATGAAAACACTTGCATTAAACCAAGGTGATGTTTGCACTGAATGAAATGGGCAGTGAAATATTGACTGCAGAGTCTGGCCAACATTCACAGAGTCAACAGGGCCTGACAGCTGGGTGGTAATTACTGCACCATTCACAGAAGGACAATGTCTTGGCAAAGACTCAAACACTACCACTGAGTTCACACCACACTAAAAGGTTACAAGTCAGTTCAATGTTACAGATAGGCAATATGCTGATTTCCGCTCAATTAGCAGTAATCAGCCTTGGTTATGGCAAAGTGACACTAATTTAGTTTTATTAATGCAGCCAGCACTCTTTCCTACTAAAATGCAGTGATATCTTAATATGCAACATCCTCAGCATTCAGTGCCCAATACATAATTCATATCCTTCATCTATTATTCAGCCACTCGCAACTTTATGGCACAGTCTACTAAGGCAATTACGTAATTAATGCAAAATAACAAGAAAGAAACCACATCGTCTATTACATGCAGTCCCTGGTGGCTGAAATTGTAACTTTTAAACACATTCTACTGTTTTTTAATAATAAAATCTCAAAAAGAGCAAGGACAGAAACTTTTTATAAAGTTTCACCGATAATACAGATTAGTGATTGAGGGATGGAAACTGTATCATGGAATAAATATCAATAACCAGTATATTAATGAAGAAAAATGTACTTTGAGCATAATCAAAGCTTCATTGTACAGCTGTCTTTCCTACAGGCTACCTCACTCCTTAGCCTTAATTGTGACTACACAACAAACATTACCAAGCCAGAAACAACAGGAAAGGGGTCGTAATAGGATGTCCTGAAGGAGACTTCTACCTAGGGGCTTTCTATAAAGCACTCCTACCACAGTTAGTTACCCTCATTAATTATAGAGGCCAGTTAAAGCCTAGCATAGTATAGAGAAGCCTTTCAGGAAAGCCCAAAGGAGGTGGCAGTCAGAGCAGTGGTCATTGAGCCAGCTAAACTCAGCAATTCATTCAGGAGGGAAATGTGACTCCCTCCTGTTCAAGAAGAGAAAGAGAGAAGGTGCAAGAAATGAAATAAATAAACCTCAGTACTACTAGTCAGGTGATGCCATAATGCCTGTAAAACAGCTGTGTGATGATAATAAAACAAGATGCATCAGAAGCAGTCTTCTTTACAGAAATACCACTTCATTGCAGTGTTACAAAAGATCTAACTACTGAGTGTGTGTACAACAATTGACTTAACTCTGGTGTCCAAAAGCTCTGACACACACAAGGGCTTTGACTCCTGTTTTCAGCGGCTCTCCGTCTGTTTACAGTACCTACAGAAAAGCGTTAGCTTTGCCAGTTTAAAATAACTTGTATCTATTGTTGTAAATGTCTGAACGACCAAACTCCACTGTAACTCAAGTAAAGTAAACATAAAAGTGCAGCAATTAAACTAAGCAACAAAAGACTCGCGATTAGCAGCAGGTTGAGTGTAGTAAATATTTTTAGCTTGTTTCCAACACCGCCTGGACATTTTCCATTTTGCTGGACTTGTAACTCCACTTGGCGTTTCTTATTTGCAGCTTGTTTCTTTAGATCACAATCGTGCTGTTCATATTATGTCACAATCATCCCTGCAGCATGTGCACCCGCTTTGTGTCATTCATCAGAGAAAGAGGCCATAGGCTACGTGTTATGTAACCTGGTAAACATTTTCTTAGATACCTTTATCTTGAAAGAGAATCAAACACCAGCATAGTATGAACAATTCAATCAATCCAAGATATATGAGTGAATTTTCCCAGAGCGCTTGTGCTCAGGGCACCGACAGGTTGGATATTGATAGTTGCAGATGTTTTTCATGATTCATGGCCTTTGCATTGTGCTTGAGGCACCATGTGGGCTGGGGGGGGTGCCGAGGCCATCTCTTCTGTTGAGTTTACTCTTCAAACCTGCACAGGAATGACTGCTGCTAAAAATAGCTAAGCTCACCACAAACCAGACTGTAGCATCATCAGTCCACAGGATATCTATTGATCACCATATTGATTAAAAAGATTCACACCTAATTGCTTTCCAATGGACTGTTATGATGAGAAATAGGCAAGAGGGAAGCCTCTGGAATAGGAGAAACCATTAAAGACCCTTTAAAGACAAACAAAGCTGCATATTTATTCAAAGTATAGCAACATGTAAGGTTTTTTAAGCTGTTAGTATCGGAAGCACTACACGTTTTTTTCTCCTCACAATACTGTAGCACAATCTCATCCCTTTATGAGATGGCATATACTTTATAGGAGGGGAGATGCACAGTCTGTGTAGCTGTGCAAACAGTTCTTTATTTCCCTCAATGGCACATGTCTCCCACCCTTGGGGTAGTGGGGGATTTCTGCAAACCCCACATATTGAGAGGATAGCACCACTGTTTAAATAGTGCCCTCCAGACTGCTATTATGCTACCATATGGCACACCTCTGTCTGTCTTCTAAGTCAGAACAAAGAGAGAGCTGCCACTAAAAGCTAAAACCATTTCCTCATCTTTTGTGCACAAACTCTTGAAGAGGCACCAATGTACCCCCCCCCCCCAAAAAAAAAAATGCATATTCTTTGCATATTCAGACTGCTTTGAGCTTGTAGTAAGGCAACAGCAACTTAAGTAATCAGCAAGTAAAACCAAAGTATGCAGAAGAGCATGTCTGATAGAACAGGATGAGGAACCTTGAAGCAGACAGGGTATAGTAGTAGAAAACCACACTGGGTGACACAGCCAAAAACAGGAAACTGTGCTTGGTCTGATGAGCCTCAATTTCTGCTGTGAAATTTGGATGGTAGGGTCAGAATTTGGATAAAACAACATAAAAGCATGAATCCATCCTGCTTTGTAGCAGCAGTTTAGTGTGGTGATGGTGGCATAACTCTGTAGGAATATATTCTTGGGACACTTTGGGCCCCTAAGTACCAACTGAACATTGTTAAAACACCACAGCCTCCCTGTGTTTCCAGAACCTTGTCAATTCTGTGTCATTAAGAATAAAGGCAGTTCTGGAGGCAACTTGGTACTATTAAGGTGCACCTAATGAAGTGGTCATGTGTATGTTTCATACCAGTATTAACATTTAACAACTTCTGTAAGTAATTATTATTCAGCGATTGTTCACATTATTCTATTTTATGACGCATGCGTCTTTTCCATTTGTTTCATCTACCCTTTCTTTATTTTTTAATTAATTCACATTTATTATTATTTCATTGTCCTCAGTTTTATTTGATGTACTCGTATTCTGGCCCATTACAAATTCAAACTTACTTCTTTGATGTTTTTTCATTAATTCATTCAATTAAAATTGTTTATTATTGCAGGTTATTTATTTTCTTCTATTACTTCTTAGGCTTTATTATCAGACTGATTCATTAACAGAGTGAGGCACGTCGTAGTTCATAGCTGGTCTGGACTGAACACATGAACAGCTTCAGTACTGTTTATGTCTCACATCTCAGTTTTATAGTCAGTTCCCAAAAAATTTTCTCTGTAAGAACTCCAGATGTCAGGTACAATTATTTCATACCCACTCCTCCAGTGACACATTGATAGCTTGTATACAGTCAGTGTAGAGTTCTCAAGATTTTGGTAGAAAGCAAAGAACAACAACAACAACAACAATAAAACAAGGCCCATATCTAGTTTTTCCAGGAAATTGCAGAAAACACGAGTTCGGTCAGTAATAATGGAACAAACATCCCCAGAGAAACTCACACACTGAAGATCATATGCACAAGAGCTAAACATGAAACGTGAGACATGAAACCCTTATCACTAGGAGCCTACCACTTGTCCTGAAAACCCATTTTCCTCACGACGGCAGTGCAAGCGTTTAGCACTAACATGTGTCAGCTCTGAGGATGGTTTCTCGTTACATACTTACATACATTACAGAGCACGCCGTGACATTTTCTGAACCTAACAAAAAGGTGCTTTTAACTGACTCTACCATAGTGAGCGACAGACAAAGACAGACAAATGGCATATACTGATCCTGGCTTGTTGTCTATTATAGCAAGACACACAACTAATGAACCAGAAATAATGAGAACGTCTTTTTCCTTAACTGATTTCTACCAGCTGTTAGCAGAGGGAAAAAGAAAACAGTGAAATTCACTGTGACGGGCATCAGTTGTTGCTGCAGTCTCAGAGCTCGTTCCAGCTTTGTCAGCTAATCAAACTCAATATATGACTCGGAAATGCACTGCACTGGAGTAATGTAGAGACATAATGGGACAAAGCTGATGTCACTTATTTTTCTTTGTGATGCTCTCGGTGATAGAAAATCTATTACCAAGTAATACCAAGTAGTTCCTGACATACACTGGATTTTTAAGACCGATACCGATATTTGGTGATTTAGAAATCAGAAATTTTTTCTGTCAGACACAGGAAACAGAAACCGAGTCTTAAGAATGTTTCCAGGTTGAATCAACGCTGTAAAAAAATAAAAGCAGTTCAGAGGGCAAAACAGGATCGAACTATTAGGAAAAAAAAATAAATTCTTGCAACTAGACAGAGCAGCCTTTTAATGGCAAACACTGCAGTACTGTTGCTGCTTTTAATAAAAAACACATTTGCTGAATTGAACCAGGACCTGCACTGGACAGCTGTCTTTGTGTGTTGGGGTTGTTGTGTATTTTCATTGGCCAGCCTCTTTGTCCTCCTGTGTGTGTGTTCATCTATGTCCTCTCCAGAGACGCTCATCTTTTCTGACTGCTGCGCTGACACACACACAAAGGAAAAAAAGAGACTGATTGCATGCATGAATAGCTGTCCATGTAATCTGCAGTCCCTGACACACGTGGAACAACAGGAGCCACCCAGGCTTTTATTTGATCCTAAGATGGACTAAAATATTGACAGATCAGCGATTTGTCGTGTAAATATGATGTACAAATGCTAACACAAACAATGCAAACAATCCAGAAAAATACTGACGCTCATAAAGCAACTCATCGAACTACCCACTGGAAAAGAAAATTCTTTCTCTCGAGGAAAATTATCCAGAGTGGGTGGAAAATAAGACAAAGATGAATTAAACACTGAAAGCGTAAATTTTCAACTCTAAACGCCAAAAACAACCGCTCCGCCTCATCTCAGCATCTTCCTGTACCGCTGGACACAGCTGGCTCAAAGCTCTCCTACTCTATCTTTGTTATTTTCATCAACTGTGTGTCATCGCACATCTGACAGAAAGCGTATATTGTCACAGATAAAAGACACTAAAGGAGAGGATATCAGAATAAACAGACCCTGCACTCCCTAAGTGCAGCTCAAGTAGCCCTCATTACAGGCACCCAGCCACGTCTGCAGGATGATGACAGGATTGTGTATTTCTCGGAGAGCTACACACTGTTGGGCCGGAGTACAGATGGTTTTTCCTTAATGATCACTTTCATTATGACGCACAAGACCAGCCGCCTTCTTCCCTGGTAAACGAAACAAAACTGTAAAACACACTCTGCCGACCACTGCTACTGTGACTAGGGACAAAGTGCTGCAATTCTTTCACCATTTCATATCGATAAATTAATGTCAATAGTATTGTTTTGTTCATTCAGGCTGATGGCAGCATGTTGGTAATTTATCTGCAGAAATGATTATATGAGAAAGCAATTATTTGCAAACATTGGCTGTGTCACAAGCTTCTGATTCTGTTGGATTAAGAAATGAATTTTACTCTGTTTCACTTTTGGTTCCCGTCACACAGGCCTGCAGAGTGGTTGGCGATTCCCAGGCAAGCGCAAGTTGAGAGGGAAAAATGTGTATTTGCCAATCAGTCAGCAAGTGGTTCCTGGAGGTTGCTGGAAGCTGCTACGCGATATGCAATTACTTTGGTCAATAGCAGATTGCCTCAGTCATCCACAGTTCAATAAGAGAATTCACACCCAGAAACAGTCATCACAATATGTTGATTTTAGTATAGTAAGGCTTTTTTCCTTTCTTTCAACGAGAGCACTCTCTGTTTTTAGTTTGCATCAGCCTTTTTCAGGTTTTATTACCACTCAGAAAGTATCTGAGTGTGTTTGCAGACAAGTCGGCGTGATCCATGCTATCTATACTCAGCTGCAGCAATCTGCTGGCCACCAAAGCAATAATAAGGATGTTTTTGGTGCAGAACCATTTTTGCAACCCCTCTCCATAACAATAAGTGACAATGAGCAACCAACTCACCAAACCAGATGAAAAAAATACAAATTTGTCCCTAATGACTCATTTCTACATCTGTGTGACTGGTGTAAAAGATGTAAAACTAACAATTAATAAGAAGAACCTTGGGAAAATGTGTCCTGATGTTATAAATCAAGTGAGAAGTATTTTTTTAAATAGACTTCAACACTTTAGTGTTTTTGCAGCCAGAGCGGTCGTCCTCTGCTTTCATTAGACAGAATACACATGTAAGGCTTTCCACATTTGCTTCACTTGTAGGCCTATCCATCTTTTTTCTTTTCAACAATCTCTGGTATGGACAGATAAATACTTAGATCATGAATCCCAGGTTACCCATTCAGTTATTCCAGTCTGGCAGGATCAGAAAAATGTTTAATCTTTTCCAGCTGCAGTGGGTAGTAGCTGGGTTGAGCATTCAGAGGCACCTGACACAGTATGCTCCTTGTTAATCACACAGACTCTTGGCAAATGCTGTGCATCGAATCTCAGGATGCCAGTAATGTCTCAGATTTCAGAAGCTCTCACAAAATATTGCTTGAAACATTTGTACTTATGATTTCTTTATACAAAATTCACTATCTGAAAAACTGCGTGAACAGAACCATTTACAAAATGCGCACTGATGCCACACGTTTGCGGTGTATGAATACTGTCTGAAAATGCGTTACGAGACCGTAAGATAAACATTCCAGCTCTTGAATACATTACATGTGACAAAGCAAAGTCATCCCTCCTTTTAAATTAATACGTGTTAAGTAATACTTCAGTTTTCTGGAGCTATATTCCAGGGATCAGGATCCTTGAAATGAGCTTTCTGAATCACAAAAAATTTACATTAACTTGGAAAAATAGGAAGTCATCCTTGGCCTTCCTACTGAAAACACAAAACCAGTAAACGGCATTACAGTGCTGTGCAGTAGTCGTGACCCACTCTTTGCTTCATTACATTTCGCTTCCAAGGAGCCAGACTTTCTTGTAATTTTTTATAGTGGCCTTGAGCAACGCTTCTCCAGGCTTTCTGATGGTCTTTCATAGTTTTTCTTTGGACAGCAGCAAAGAACCAATTTGAAATTGTACCTTTAGGCACTTTGTTAGCAGAAAATTTTTTTCACAGAAAAGGTGATTCCCAAAAAGCTTTTAGCTGAAAACTTCACATATATCTGTCCTAAAAGGTGAATCTGAGCAAGTGACAGGCCTTAAAAGAACTACAGCAAATGAACAGTTTCTGAAAGTCTGTCATTAAGAAACAGGACAAAAATTAAGCAAAGGCCTGACACAGGACCTGAGAGATGTACCTGACCCTTCAACTGAGTCATCTACTGCAGCAGTCCCCAACCCACGGGCCTCGGACCAGTACCTGTCCGTGAGTCGTTTGGTACCGGGCCGCGAGAGTTGAGGCTCAGGTGTGAAATGTATGGTTTTCAGGGTTTTTATCGGTTTCCAGCGTTATTTTGTTATCGTTTTTATCGTTAACTCTGTTTTCCTGGGTCTTTTCACGTGTGTTATGAATAAATCTTCTTTTTTTCGGTACCGGTACTAGTTTTATTTTGTTGTATTTATCCGCAACACCTTAAAGGCCGGTCCGTGAAAATATTGTCGGGCATAAACCGGTCCGTGTCGCAAAAAAGGTTGGAGACTGCTGATCTACTGTTCACTAAAGTTTAATGAGAAATCGTTACTTATTTCTTTGAACAATATCAAGAAGTGAGTGGTGGCCCAAGATTTTTCCCCAGTACTGTAAATGATACCACTTCTAGTCCGATAATCAAATCATGTTTTTTTGTTGATGTTTTCTTGTCTACTTGAATGACAGCACACGTGCAACCACACAGCTGGACAGAAAAATAAACTAGTCCTTGCTATGCCCTTCAGAACAACAACAGCAAATCATCCATTTCTTTAATGGCAAAGAACAGTCGACACATTACAGAGACGAGGCCTCACAGAGCACAGCGAGAATGTAAATCTGCTGAAGAGACAAATAAGACAACTAAAACACAATGATGGAGGCAAGGTGAGATGAAGAACGGAGGGAAGGAACGGCAATCATTAGCTCATAAAAATCCTGCAGTGAGCCGGTGTGAAGCTGAACCACAATCCCGATGACACAGAGAGAAAGAGGTGACCTGTGGAGCAGATGAGGTCAGGATGAAAAAAGTGACATGGGGAGAAATGTGGAAGATGAAAAAAATGACAAATATGCTCCTTTGTAACACATCAATCTTGAGTACGATGAATACTGAACTAAGAGCTGAAGAGTAAACTAATCACTACCATATTGTCCATCAGTTCTGCTCCGGCTGTATTTTTTACTGTTTCGTTGGCTCGTCGGCCAACAGAAAACTGTCACGGCTGTCAGATCACATCTGATTTAAGCTCAGCACCTGACCTATATGCTGATGACACCCACTCTGGTATAAATCTCCATCACAAAGCAACTTTTGTGCTGGAGAAGAGATCACTCACGAGCAGAATAACGGTTGTCCTGACAAAGACCAACTATATTATGTTCTGTTTTAATGTGCAGACAATATGTCAATAATATTAAATGCAAAGAATTTACTGCAGATACTAAACATTTTTACTTGCTGTTGTGCAACCCAAGTCAAAAAGCAACATTGTGCTAATTTCACTTGCATTGTAGTAGTCTGAGTCCTGTCCCTGCGCTTCCTCATTAGTCTGCAGAGGCACAGGGCCTTGAAGTACAGAGTGAGACAAAGGCTGATTCTCTCATACAGCAGAGAGCCCTGAGGCCCAAAGACAAACAGGAGCAGGGCAATGGAGAGAAAGCATGAAGGAAGCATGGCAGAGAGGACAACAAATAAAGCCTGAGTATGGGAAGCAGCATTCTGCAACGTGCTTAACTGAACTTTCAGAAGCAATCCGAGTCGGGTCCAGTTCCAATTATAGAGATATTCTGAATTTCAATTTAAAATTTTCAAACTTGTTCTGTACTAAGTGAAAGCCCTGCAAAATTAATAAAATCTTATATTGTATACCCTTTGCAGCTATTTGCAAAGTTGTGGTTGCGCATGTAGTGGCCCCAGAACAAAAACAAGAAGGCAGTTACACAACACAACTCTCACCCCCGCCCCCCCAAAAATCCCTCTCATTACAAAAGATAACCCAATATCCAAATATTAAGGTTGCTGTCCTCCTCCAGTCAATCCCAAGCTTGCCCGCTACAACATTGCAATTAAAATTCTGTTTGATTATATATTGCACTTGCACATTTTTTTAAGGTCACTGCTTGAAGGCGGCACTTATCTGATTAGTTCCAAGGCTTGTGGTGGTGGTGGTGCATCATTCCTGTTGAGTCATGACTGCAGGTTACAAACATCCTTCCCTATCTGTAATTGATCAAAGCTTTGTTTCTCCCCTTGTAAATATTCCAAGGCTCTCGAATTCAGTCTCTACCAAGAGTTTCTTGCACCAAACTATTTCATTAATGGAGGCCAGTGAAGTATGTAAATCCAAGTAACAAGCTGTGCAATCTGTTTGCATTAATATAGCTGTAGGCCATCTCCCTTTAAAGTGAACCTAATCCTGAGAGGGGAATGGGATCATTAGCTGCTCTACTCTCATCCACTTCTCTCATTAGCAGACCAGTCACCACGAGGATATATTGCTGTAGTAGTGTGTTTTAATATTCATGCTTTCAGGTGGAGCACAACCTCGAGCCCCCTCTCTGTTTCTCTTTGTCACACAAGGCATCCCAGACAACACAAAGGCAGCACTGCTCCTGACACACTGACAGACTGCCTCCCTGCTCTCCATTCAGACCCCCACCCCACACATACACACACACACACACACACACACACACACACACACACACACACACACACACACACACACACACACAAAGAGACACTGGGGAATATAAGAAAGCCATTCGGTTAGACCGACCCAAACAGGCTATACACCCACATTTAGCGGCCTGTTGACAATTATAAGAAAGCATAAACTGCTCGTGTGTGAGCTCATGCTTCAATGAGTGTGTAGCAAAAGAAGCTTCTGGCATCTTGTCTTCTGCTACGCTCTTTCATGTATCCCAGCAAGCCAATGCAGGTCAGGCTAAGTTTAATATCCATGTACTGTAACGCTCTGTTGGGGCACCTGAGCCGAGTGTGAAACAGCAATGAAAGACAAAGACCTCATCCAGAGGGTACCAACGGAGCAATGGCCCTTTGCAGTCTTTACACAACGCACCAGCTCTTTCATTATCAGCAAAAACTGACTGATAAAGTGTGACTGAAAAGAAACTGCTTCCACGTATCAAATCCTCAGCAAGGGGACTGTAGAATGCCACTATAGACAGACAGACAGACAGTATAGCGAGGTAATCTGTTCAGCCAATCATGACACTGGCGTGCACCGATGGTGGTAAACAGAAATGACAGATTACGTCTCATGAAACATTTAGACCTAGCAGAGATTTTAATGATTTATATGAAGTATTGCAACAGCATCAGCCTCTATGAGATCGGAGCACACAGACATATGCATATCTTTCATCTCTAATACACAGGTTCTGTGTGTATTAAGCCTGGGCTGGACACTTCTGAGGGTCCTCACAATGTAAAGTCAGTCAAGAGACAGAACTGCAGTCATCACAGATCACTGAGTTTTCACACCATCCATCCATTTATTTCTGCTTATCCAGCTCAGGGGCTCTGGGGCTGGAGCCCATCCCAGCTGTCACAGGGCGAGAAGCGGGGTACACACTGAAAAGGTCGTCAGTCTGTCAAAGGGCAAGCACACAGAAACAAATAACCGTTCACACTCACATTCACACCCAAGGCCAGTTTGGAATCACCAGTTAACCTAAAAAGCAGGTTTTGGGGCTGTGGGAAGAAGCCTTAGTACTCAGAGGGAAACCACACAGGCACAGGAAGAACACAAAAACTCCACACGGTGTTTTCATGCTGGATAACGTAAACTATAATAGCTATGAATAGTTTTATGCCATATCGTATAATCTGTGATAAATTTTTGCATGATATAAAAATGTCATATCAATAGCAATGCCATGAATCTATGTTCTGTGCAACAGGACAAGCCCAGGCATGTCTGAGAGCAAGAGCAACATCTCATCTTCCAACTACAATTTAGGAGGTTTGGTATTTCAACAACTTCCAACAAAGCACAAAAAATATGCAAGAAACATTTTATATAGTGCCATTTATATTTTATATAGCATATTTTTTTGCAATTTTATTTTTGCAATTTTATGTAGCTCCAGACATGTTACAAAGTTTAGTTACTTTAGCTATTATTGTTAAACTGAAGTGCTAACCAGTTATTTCACACTTTTACGTGAAATACCCAGAGAGAACACTCACTAGACCAGCGGTCTTCAACCCCCGGGCCTCGGACTGGTACCGGTCCGTGAGTCGTTTGGTACCGGGCCACGAGAGTTGAGGCTCAGGTGTGAAATGTATGGTTTTCGGGGTTTTTATCGGTTTTCAGCGTTATTTTGTTATCATTTTTATCGTTAACTCGGTTTTCCTGGGTCTTTTCATGTGTGTTATGAATAAATCTTCTTTTTTTCGGTACCGGTACTAGTTTTATTTTGTTGTAATTATCCGCGACACCTTAAAGGCCAGTCCTTGAAAATATTGTTGGGCATAAACCGGTCCGTGGCGCAAAAAAGGTTGGGGACCGCTGCCCTAGACACACCCTTGTGCTTCTACATTTTTCATGCTGGGTCACTGCATATAAAGCTGTGCCACTATTATTGCATAGTGCTGCTGGCACTGTTTCAGTAGACTCACACTTCAAATTAGGAAGTGTGTCATTAGTGACAAAAGCTCATTGGAAAAGAAGGATGGGACATTCCCTCTATTTACTTACACTTGTAAATGAAGCTGGATGGAAGCATTAATAATCCACTGTTTAGTATCTTTTTCTATCAGAAAGCCACATTTTCCACCCCTTGCTGCAAATAAACATTTGTTTTCGAGCTAGCCACATTCCCCAATGAAGATTTTTACTTGAGATGAACTTATCCTGACTATTATTTTTTTTAATCTGAAACACTTTCAAATTAATATAAGAAACCACATGCTAATGGACATTTGTTTATGCACAGCTCTCTTTACATCCCACCATTTCAAAAGAATATATCCATTAAATATATGGTATCAAACACCTGTTCAAACCGGTATAAACAATATATCAGTATGTTTATTTACATTTTATAACTCTGTTCATTATTATTAAATTAAAAGTTGGATTGTATTGTTCTAGCTCAGACTTTTTTCCTGCAGCAGAATTCTTGACTTGTCCCACTAAAACACAACAGTGACCAATTCATCAATTAATTTTATTACTGACAAAGATGTTTAAACAAAAGAAAAAAAAGGTGCATAAAATCAGCTACTGCATTTGAACACGTGCCAAAAATATTAGCAATATGGAGATCAATAAAACCATTTCATTCCTTTTAGACTTCATAAAATATCTAAACACCAGATGGGAATAACAAGAGTAAATATGCATCAGTGGAGCAGTCCCATGATAGTCCTGTTGTAGACAAACATGACAACAGTCAAATCACTACTTGGGTCCTCTGGGAGTACTCAGGGAATAAATTACCTTCCTGTAACTGCTAACGGCTACATCTTTGTCTGTGGCCTTTTGGAACAGAAATCCTGACCACTGAGTGATCTCGCATTTTGTTAGAGTAACTGTGGAGTCCCCGTAGCAACAGCTGAGCTGCTGGCACTGTGTTTCAAAGTGAAGCACCCTCAATAAGGCTACCATCCCCCTGCAGCCTCCTCACCAAGATGTCAGCAAATCTCAGGAAAACTTCCAGAGGATTGATTGTATTCACTTTGTATTCATTTTGGTTAAAGAATATAAAACTTCAGCAAACTCTTTATTTTCTTAGCATATATTTTTTTCTCGTAGGTGATAGAATTGAGACTGGCCTGTGAGCGACTGGCTGTGTTTTCAAATAACAAAACAGCTGTTAGAAAAAAAGGATAAGCATAGGTTTCTAAGAAGATAAGCTATAATTTACTTTATCAGTGGAGGAGTTGTGCAGTTGCGCCACTGTGCCAAAAAAGCAATCACATTTTTCTGCACTCCTTGAACTTTAAATAGAATTCAACTAAAAAGATGGTGGAGATGGTGGGGGGACCTAGCCAACAGTGTGTGTCTGACTGTCAACCCACAGCCTCCACCACAGATAGATCTGCAGATCCAGAAGTGGCCAACAAGACTGCAAGGAGAGAATGTAAATAATGGACTTCTGCAAAACTGTAACTACAAATAAAATTGAATTCATAGTCACGTTGGTAGCACAGTGGTTAGCACTGTGCACGTACAGCATGGAGGACCTGAGTTTGAATGTACCGGATGGCTACGGCACCCTAAGGTACTTTGACTTCCTCCGACTGTGTAAAATCAGTCATGTTTGAAAATTCTAAATTGGATCCAAGTGAGTGTACATGGCTATTTGTCTCTCTCCTGTCTGTGGACAGGACAGCAGTCCCGACCTTTCATACTATAACAACTTAATGGATACATGCTTGTGTTTTTTTGTTCTTTAACAGCCAAGATAAACGAGATAGCCCCCTGTGACACTAAACTAAAGATGGATCGATTCAGCCCCCCCGGATTGTAGTGAAGTAATGTTGGCCCACTATGTTTTACAACATTGCTTCAGTTCATTGAGGTTTGTAGGCATTCCTTTATGCACAGCTCTCTTAACGTCCGACCATTTCAGGAAATTTCAATGGTGTTTTGAGATGGACTGTCACTGAGCTGTAGATTTAGAGCTTGAGATCACTGTCATGACAAAATTATGGCCAAGCTTTGGCTTTTGGACAGATGACCTCATGCTCTAGAATACTTTGGTATACTGATGAGTTCATTGTTGACTCAATGACAGCAAGGTGCCCAGGTCCTGTGGCTGCAAAACAAGTCCAAATCATCACCCCTCCACCACCATGCTTGTCAGTTGATATGCTGTGTTTGGTTTTCGCCAAACATGGTGCTATGTATTATGGCCAAACATGTCCACTTTGCTCTTGTCTGCCCAAAGGACATTGTTCCAGAGGTCTTGTGGTTCTTTTAGATGCAAACCTAATCTGTGCTACCATGTTGTAGAGAGAAGAGCCATCTTTTATCAGTCGTTTTATAATTCTTCTGTCATTATCTGAGATGTAGCTTTTTGTAGTTTCTCTGACTTTTGGAGGAATTTCCTTGGACATCCAGAGAGGATAGCCAACTGTCTTGTCTTGAATGTATACCACTTGTGAATAATCTTTCTCATTGTAGAATAAAGGACTTCAAACATGTGTGGAAATGCTCTTAATACCCTTCCAAACCTGATGGTGAGCAACAATTACTTCTCTAAGCTCATCGCTGATGTCTTTCTTTTTTGGTATAATGTTAGCACACACCTGAACGCCTCAGACCAGCAAACTAACAAAACTTCTGCTTTTAAAAAGGTGGTCACTCTTGCTGATGATCAGTTAATCAAGTGCATTTGATTAGCAAAACCTGGCTGCTACTTACTACCTAAATTTCTATGGAAAACAGTAAGGATGTACTTAACTTTTCACATTCTGCTTCCACATTTTGGATAAAATTTGTTAAATATATAATGACACAGTTTAATATTCCTTGAGGGGTTGTTGACTGGAGGTTGGTTTTATCCACTTCTCAAACTGTTAGGACCAGATGATTTTTTTCATCATGTCCTCATCATAAAACCATAGAACTGAAAGAGGGTGTAAGTTCCTTTTCACATGGTGTATTTTACAGTGATGTCCTTTAAAGGTGACATAATATTACTGGGACCTAAATCTGTTTTCCCAGTGACAAGTGTTATATCCCACACACACACACACACACACACACACACACACACACACACACACACACAGGTTCATGGTGTGAAAGCAATATCAGCTACACGACTGTAAGCTGATAATAATGCTGGAGTTTTGCTTCAGTAGAAGGTAAAAAAAATGAAAGTATATTCTCTTTTTACAGTGGGCACACCCACTGTCCTTGAAAAATAATACAGCTTTTTTTTTTTTTAATGTGATTCATCTTTTATTCTCAGGAAATGACAAAAATGTGAGACACAGCTAATTCTCAGGCTGACTCTGTGTGGCAACATTGCATTGCAACATTAAAATCACAGAGCAGAAAAAGCCTGAGGGCAAAGAGGATTTCAGGCACTTCCATCAACCTGCATGGAGACAAGAACTCATCTTACAGGGCGGTCTAATGAGATGTGCTCACTTTCCCTTCCCAAACATAGTGGAAAGATCCATAATTCATTAAAGCAAAACTTATGTTCGTGCATTACAGCTGCCACCGCTTTAAAAAGACGGACACATTTCCTGCCCTTCTTCTGAAAGCCCTTGGTGCCCTGCTTTGCTCTGGTGCATGCGTACTTTGTGCTTCTAATTTCTGCTGAAGGTGGTTTTATTATGCAGACACCATGGGGGTGGTTACACTCCACTGAATTAATGTCACCTGATTGGATGCCAGGGAATGGAAGAAGGGTAAAAATATGAATATGGAGCCTTTGAAAAGTTTGAAAGTGCATTGAAAAAAAATCAGGTAAAAGAGAGGCTCAACGAGTATATGACCTGAGCTAGTTTGCATCCCCTGTTTTTGTTTTCCTGGTGGGCCATGAAACCGATGTGGCTAGTCAGGTGGATTTTACTCCTCCCTCCCCGGGCCAGGTTAGGCAGAAAGATAACCAGGATGCCAGACAATCACAGCAGAGCTACAGCATTCTCCTCTTGCACTCCACTCTTCTCTTTTCCACCCTGGTGACGTCAGCCCCCTAGACCACACGACTCTGCTGCAAACAGCACACCTGCTGGCTTCACAGTCCATCTGGCCCCGCTCCATGTCTTGCTCAGCTCTCCGAGCAGAAATGCAGATCTGTTTACAACCTGGGCACACAGTCACGATCCTATAGTAGCTGCGGTTTGCATTTCACACTTGCTCGCTGGGGGAAAGAGGAGTGGTGGCTCTGTAGCCCGCTGGTGACAGCAGACACCAAAGTGACAACAATCACGCGTCTTATTAGGGTTTCGTTGTTCCCATTACAGGTTAAACAATTCCTCGGTATGCTGCAAGATGGTTTTGCTGTGTGTTTATCTACATGTCGCTGACTAATCAGGAGAATTCTCCCAGGGTTTCCTTACATCACTTCACCACAACTCCACAGCATCCACAAACAGAGCAGTTGCTGTCTTGTAATTGAAGTGACAGGCCCTCTCACCTACTACTAAAATCAGCATGAACATAAAACTGCAACATCATCAAAGCAACGCTGGGAGTAGAGAGAGACCAAAGGGAGGGAAAGACGCTTATTATAATCAGGGCCTGGGCTTGTTTTAAGTTTTTAAAGAAATATGCCTGTGCTGACAATATCAATCGTTTGTTTTGGGTTCTGGAAAATCCCTCTTATTAAAAGAGGACATGTGCCGTTCGTGAACACCGGGAAGCTGCAGCCATTTAATCATCACATCCAACCCTGCATCAACAACACATGGCACATCTTTGGTTTTATCAGTGTAGTGGCACATTGTGCAACTGAGGGGGCATGTTTCGTGGGATACCCTATGTGCATTGCTGGAAACTGCATGGACAGCGTTACCAACAGCCTCCCTTCTCAAGCTTGGAGAGGATATAATAATAATAATAATAATAATAATAATAATACAGAGGGAGGGGAACTGCTTTCATTCATTACTTTAAGAGGATAGTGAGCTTCTGGCAACCACTCAATCTGAGCTTGAGTTATGTCTGTACTACAAGGCTCCCTGACGTCTCTAATCCCACGACCGAATTCTCTCATGGTTGAGGTAATAGTAGGTCATGAAAGGGGGAGAAAAAAGGTTTGCACAAGCCTATTCGGGATGGCAAAATAAATAACTACACGTTTCTATTTTAGGTCTAATTTATCTTGGTTGACACCAGCAGCAGCAGGAGCAGGAGCAGCAGCGGGGCATTCAGGCACTTGCTGCCACCCCCCCTGATAAAACACTTGCTTTTCTGTCTGCCAGGTCAGACACAATCGCAGCGCGCTGCGGAGTGAATAAACAGGTGACTAACCTGAATGGTGCACGTATATTCCGTGTCGTCCAGCAGCCTGACCGTGCAGTTGTATTCCCGCTCAAGATTCCTGACGCTGCCACTCATAAATCGGCTCAACATCTTTCTCTTCCAGGTTTCGCCGCTCTGCGTCTACAGGACCAGAACAATAAACTCGAACACCAGCATGCAAGTGAATGTCACATTGACCGCATTTCCCGGTCCCCTGAACGACCAGCAGCCACGGATTCAGCCGCCGAGGCAAGCACCATTGTTGTCCCGTTAAGTTTTCCGTGCTGTGGGCCCGTGCTGAGAGCGAAATCCAAGGATGCCCGCATCCAGATCCAGAGGCTGCTCAGCCCTGCTGCTGCTGCTCTGTGTGTGTGTCTGTGTGGAGCTGAGGATTATCTCTCACCATTCACTGCTGCCACTTGAGCAAGCGGGCGGGTCCAAATGAAAACTGACGTCAAAGAGAGCCAACGGGAGTGTGAAGTTTCAGTATATACTGATTTTCTTTTCTTACGCCTAATTTTCCCATGACCAGCAATTATGCATTAGAAAACTTTTAAAAGGTTAGCTTCTTTTTATGACTCCCTCAGTATGAAGTTAAAATTATTCACCCAAATCATGCTGTGCGAGGAGCAGTGTTATAACGTGAATCATTTAATGGGTCTTTGGAGGTAGACTTCAGGTTCACGATGAAACGTTGGAGAGAAATCAAGCTGCTCCTGCCTGGCTGACCTAAAACCAGCGGCGTCGGGTGTCACACAACTTCCCAGGTGGTGGATATTAAATGTGTTGGGCTGCCACCTGCAGGCCATTCGTTGTCATTGCGGCAAGCAAATTGAGTGAAAATGTTTCGTCAGCCTAAAACGGAAATGCAAAGCTTGTATTACAACAACAGCAACAAAATCACGTTAAAGTGGCGTAAGAGTGCATTAACAATTTAAATCGATAAAAACATACCGTCCCGAGGATGACGTACATCTCTGCCGTGACCCGGATTCGAACCGGGGTTGCTGCGGCCACAACGCAGAGTACTAACCACTATACGATCACGGCGAGCTAACGGGGACTGACTGCACCCCGCTTATTTTTGTCTTTAAGTAGAGTACGTCATCACGATGCTTCGAGGTCGAAAGTTGATTTATTTTAACCGTCGCCTAATCCACTAATCCACATTTATGTCCAAGACATGAGTTTTTCATAATCAAACACTTGAAGCTAATTGTTGTTGGATCACAAATCTATTTGTATTGTCTGGTGAAAGTGCCTTGCTCAGAGGTTAGAGGAGATCTAGACTATTTTGAGCTGCAATTGTAATTGTTTTTTTTTTTGGGGGGGGGGGGGGGGGGTTACATTTTCATAACTAACAGACTACTTGAGATAAATTTAAAAAAAAAAGGCATGTACCAATAAACACACACATATATACAATAATTAATAGTGCGGTTGATATTTTTACTAGCAAGGTCAAGACTACAATATCCGTTTCTTATGCAGGAAGTCGGAGAGCTAGAATTGCCCCCCCTGTGGGCATTATGTCCACCTACTATATGGTAAAATGTAATCACATTACTGTAGAAGTACAGTAATATACAACTCACGAGTCACCCCTTATTTCTATTTTGCTTCCAGTTCGCCAGACTTTTTGTAAGTTTTAAAAAAAAGAAGATCTTGAGCAATAATCTCGAGTCAAAGTTTTTTGGACACTCATTTTCACACCATTTTCAGCTTTTTTTTAGACCATGGTTTTTTGTTTGTTCTATTGTTCCATTTGCTTGTTCTGCCACTTAACACTGACCAGTGAACCATTCAAGCATAAGAAAATGCAACTAGCCAAAGGCACAAACCAGTGTTGGGTCTACAAATGACAGACTCAGCAATCTTAATTTGCATCTTTAAGCACTTTTAAGCTGTTTATGGCAGCCTGTTGTAAAAACACATAATTTATTCCCATTTCTTTACCAGAATCTGCAGAAATTGCCAAAGATAGAACAGTTTGACAGGATCCATAAGATATTTTTTGCACCAACAAGGTGATTCCCAAAAACCTGACAGCTGAAAACTTGGCTTATAGCTGCACTAAAATAACATTTTAAAAAGAGGAAACTGAAAAAGTGGAGGACGAAGGCAGAAGTGGTGAGCTTAAAAAGCAAAACAAAAACATGGCAGATGAGCAGTATCTCAAACTCATGTTCTTAAGAAATATGAAAAAAAAAAAAATCAGAAAAAAACAAAGTTGATGAAATCATAAACGCAGAAGATTACAGTTGGATTTTGATTCAACATGCAGTAGCTTCTGGCAAATGTCTGATGTTTTTCAGAATGACAGTGATCTTAAAAGCATTGCCAATACAGTAAAAGCATACCTGGAGCAAAACAAAAGGCAGTCAACATTGAAAGAAGAGCTTTGAATGTTCTTCAAGAAGCCTGGAGAACTATTCCTGAAGACTACCTAAAGAAATTACAAGAAAGCTGCCTAAGACAGTTCAGACTTTTTTCGATGAATAAAGGTGATCATAGCAAATATTGTCTTTCAAGCTCAACAGAATTGAACAAACTCTGTTTTCGTCTTATTTGCTGTATTTCCATGTTCCAATAAATCAGAGCACCCATATCCCAGTTTACTGAAAACAATATAAAGAACTGAGGGGTGGCTTGAGACTTTTGCACAGTAATATATCGAATAATGCAACCCACAGCATTTTTTAGACTATATACGACAAAATTAATTTATCTGTTAGGTATAGGCTATGCACTAAAGGAAAAAAAAATCTACTTTGATTTTTCCAGACTTAGCAGCTACTTGAGATTTTAATTCTTCGTTTTGAGCTAAAAGCAAATTTTACTCAAATATAGTGACAATCTGATAATGTACGTTAGGTTTAAGACTTAAGACAGACAACAGATATTAACTGAATGTTTCCAGCACCTTATTGAATTAATGCCATGCAGAATTTAGACAATCCAAAGGCAAAAGACGGCCCAACCCAGTACTAGCGAAGTTAAAACTGACATATTTTAATTTATTCTACAAACTTGAATTAAGCATCACTGTGAAAATGCTCCTTGAGAAAAACAAACAAACAAAAAAAAAAAAACAACAACCCCAAAACAATTAAAATGTAGATTTTAAAGTTCAACAGCAAAACATATTGATATAATAAATTGCTTGTTTGTTTGTTTTAAAAAAAAAAGTGATCAACGTAGTATTCTTCATTAGATAAATTACTGACAGTATTGTCTTCATTTAATAATTTAGGCCAGCC
The DNA here is from genome assembly GCF_900408965.1 of Simochromis diagramma. Classification (NCBI taxonomy): domain Eukaryota; kingdom Metazoa; phylum Chordata; class Actinopteri; order Cichliformes; family Cichlidae; genus Simochromis; species Simochromis diagramma. The sequence goes on from NW_024386801.1 coordinate 10,358,353, forward strand.
AGCTTGCCACTGATGGAAAAAACAAAAGTGTTATATACAATTAATGTTTTCTAAGCATATAATTTATGATGAAAATCAGCTTACAGTGTTATTGTGCCTACTAATCTAACAGCTGAAGGCTGGTAAGACAAAAACAAACCTCAATCACTTACTCACTTATACATTATCATCATCATTCATAGACAAGTACAAACATGTTTACAGCAACTGTAAACAAAACAAGAGATTTCCAACCAGTATTTACAAAAGTAGTACCAGAAAGTTTTAATGTGGACAGCTGAAGTCGTTCTCATCATTCTCTTCAGGTTCATTGCTCCACGTAACAGGAATTTTAGCAGCACACACCGCCTTTCTAGTGAAAGGGCGGCATGACCCAGTCTGATGCAGCGGGGGATTGCTGCTAGCGATGTTGCCCATGCTTTTAGCAAAAGCGCCTTCTCGTGTCCTGCCTGCTGCTCCATGATTCCTCCTGTACAGCTTGCAGGAAGCCACGAGAGGCTTTCCTATGTCCACCTGCTGGCTTTCTGTCTGACGCAGTTTACTGTCTCTGTGAGTATAGTGTAGATCCACCTTTATGACCATCGACTCCTAAAAAAAACAAAAACAATTATTGTAAGGAGTAAACACTATTAGAGAAAGGTATTAGTATAGATGTACGGAGACATACCTTGAGCTTCTGAAGAGCACAGAGCCTCAGAGTACAGTCTGGGTTAACATTATTCATAAGTAGTAGTGAGTCCATCTCCTCTGACCTGCCAGACCTGGAAAATATGTCTTCCATCGTCTGAGGATTAAAAGCACAAATAATGTTATTATTATATATGTAAACCATCTTCATCAATATAAATAAACAGCTGTATTTACAGTGGTTTGGCACTGAATCGTTGCTAAAAAGTGCAGTATCACATTCAAAAATCAGCCACTAGATGTCAGGATTTCGCAAGAGTCAAAGTCAGCCAAACTGACAGAATTATTTCACAAGAGCAGTGCTGCTCATAACCATTGCTGCTTCCTGAGTCATCTGCGGTTGCAGCATGCTGGAAGCCTATATATGGGCAGAACTTCCTCACACATGTGAAATGTGGGTGTGAATGGTCATCATTGAGAAATCCATTTTGTCTAGTGGAAACTGACGAGCATTTTGCCATGAGCCATGTGGAATTTGTCGTGTAGGGACAAGCTGAGAATTTTATCCAAATCCTCAGTTTACTGATAGGCTTTGCCAAAAATCAAAAGCAGTTATGTAACAGTTACATTTCAGTGTATTGCAATTTAGACATACTGCCATTAACAATGCCCCTGCCTTTGTACTCCAGGGCCTACTTAGGCTTGTTCGGATAGCCGAATTTGGTGAAAAAGTCTGACAGTGAAGTGGAAAATAAGAAATACTTACAGGTATACTGCTTAGTGTGACCACGCAGTCCTGGGTATGGGGGCCTGTGGTCTTTACAGTGGCAAAAGCTACGAGAACATTAGAGTACAAAGCTGAGAAGCTGACTTCCACTTCTACTCTGCAAAGAAACATCAGCCGCTTCTTCTGTGGTAGCTCTGAAAGCAGATGTGAAACGTTTTTTGTTTTTTTAAATAGAAGGGAAAAAAAGCATGCATAAAAACATGTTCCAAAACTTATTCGACATTTCATTTTTTTTTTTAAATCATGATGCTATTTACTTAAGGAGGATTTTGCAGAGCCCATGACCAAATTAGGACTTTCAGCAACTCATTTATCTCAAGCCACAGACTTTTATCTTCCATCTAGGAAGAGTTCTTAGATTAACCCACAATATCAAGATTCAGTTTGAGCAAATGTGTAAAAAGAAAATACGAGGAAGTCTGAGTTGTCAAAACAGACTTCCTTCCATCAAAGGGGAAAATGCACAGCGTAAAATAAACCATTTCCCTCTTTGCATTAATCAGACGGAATCATGAATTATGCTGAAAAAATATTAAACCACAGTGTGCAGATTTAGTTTGTCACACATTGTTGAGTAGGAGGTGAGAAAAAGGTTAAACAGTACACTCGCTCTCTTTGTAGGGATTTATGCTTCAGCGAGAGAAATCTACGTCATGACCGCAAACACCTCCGATGTAACTAACAGCACGTCGGGTCAACGCAGCCCACAGCCGCTATTGTTACTGGCCCGTTCGGCACAGTCGCTTCCCTCTTGTACATTTCCAGCTGCTTTTTTGAATTCATCAGCATGAGACTAACAATCATGGCCTCGATATAAGTGCTCTCAAATGTCAGCAAATTCCTGGAGGAGGATTGCTGAAATATCGGAATGGACGTCAGGGAATTTACAAAGAAGTGGAAAAACTAGAGGAACAGATATGTTTGACCGTGAAAAACACTGACCGTGACAAAGAGGAGTATTTTTTGTTTCTATCATGGCTTGTGCAGTTTATTAAAGACTGCGACATGGCCGCATGTTAATTTGTTTTGCTTCAGAGGAAAATAAAGCATATTTGCACCTATTCTGTCACCAGCAGTAACATCGATAAAGACAAAAAAAAAAAAAAAAAAAAAAAAAAAAAAAAGGGAAAAATCTCACCATTCGCTTGTCTCCAGCAGGCGTCTCGCAGGTGAAGCTCTTTTGTGTGGCCGGTGGTTCGAACTGGATCTGCAAGGGATCGTGGTTCCTTCAATGTGTGTTTGATCTCCACCGCCTGTTTGCCTGTGATTAGAGGATCTCTGCCCAGATCTGGTGGAGAAAAGGAGGGGTTCAGATGGAGGTAAATACAATGAAATACAGCAGCTACACACGTTTTTAGCGTTTCTTTGGCCCCTTCCTTTAACTCGGTCCTGTTTAAACAACTTTAAGAAAATCAGCACTGCTTGAAAACTTTGGCAACCTTGCAATCGTCCTAGTGGTCTGTTCATCTTAGGACAGCAGTGAGTGAGGAATGTTCCAGAAACAAATATGAGAGATTCATCAGAATCTCATGGTTGTATTTGAGGAACTCTGGGATATTTAAAAAAAAAGGCATTTTTAAAATTCACTGTTACTGATGACACGAGTTTTGGGAAAAACCCCTATTCACAAGATGTCAAGCATGCAAAACAAAAGTCATTAATAGGACTAAACGGGGGGATATTCAGGGAGAACTAAAACTATGCTCACAGAATAGGACACAAATTTAGAGTTGTCGTCTGAATAAAGCAAGTACACTCCTTTAATGAGAGGGTTATTGCTATAACACAAGCAACCAAAGGAGAGGCTTAAAGAGGCTCACAAATTTAAAATAAATAAATAAATAAATAAGTTAAAAAAAAGAGAACAATTTTCATATCCAACACCACACTTGTTCATTTAAATATTTTCACACACAGAGACAGGGCTGTCAGCAGGATGTCCTGTTCTGGTAAGTCTAATTTGTTAGTGAGCCCATGAGAGCAGTGGCAGGGAGTGCCCAAACTGCAGAGCAGCTGTCTTGCACTCTGCAGCTCTCAGGTTTCTTGCTCTTCTCTATCCAACAGTGTGAATTTCCAAAGAATGAGGTCACATGCTAATGGCATTTTGAAAATTTCTTCTACCGGGGGCCCATCAAACTGACAAACACACTGAACAGCTTCCCTTCATCGGCACAGTCATCGCTTTACTTACAGGACCCGAGTAAACAACATTAAAATGAGATACAAGTGATTCCAAAAGTTGTCTGTGGTCCGTGGTGTATACCAAAGGGCAACCTGTTCCCCTCGGTGCTGTTTACCCTTCATCTCTAACTGCCAGCCTACTGAATTATGTGTTTATATCCCTAATAAACTGAACAGAAACAAAAAGAAGGAAATGTACATTTTTAATTGATATGTGTGGTTTTCTTAAAAATGAAACAAATGATTTTGGTGTCAGCCACATTAATGTCTCACTCAGTCAAAGCCATTTCTATTGATATAGCAGCCCTTTATATTAGGCATTTTGGAAATGAATCATCATGTAAACAAAGTAAAAACCCCATTCTTAATTTTCCAATTTAACTCTTACCCTCTGAAACCTTCTCTAAAACATGCGTGACTTTCTCAGCTTGCAGGATGTGCTTGTTCAAGTACTTTGTAAAGATCCCAGTACTCTTGCCCCCATCCTGGACCTCGAATGCTTCAGCATCTTCGCACCTGTAATAATTAAAGGAGAGGGGTTATTTTTATTTTGCATGACTTTCTACAACCGTGACTTTCTAAAATTTTATGCTATAAACCAAAAACAAGCTGCACATGAAATCAATTAATTGATTTTTTTCCCCCCCCATTTGCAGTTGAATACAAAACAATTAATACTACATACGTGGCATAACCGTAAACTGTGTTCCCGCTGGGTGCCAGTGGCTTGATGGCAGATAGTAAGGAACCCTGGTTGTACCTACAGAGTGAAATGAAGTTACACAAATAACAAATCTATGTCATGTTAACTGAGCTTTTACAAAGAAATTTACATATCCAGATATCGGCTCAGTGCAGAAATGAATTATTGCACTTACCATTTTCTACAGGTGTCCAGCAGGATTACACTCAGTGCAGTCTGCCTTTCCTGCATGCTGAGCATGATCCTCTGCACACAGACACAGTTTTCAGTTCCGTACGGTTGCGGAGCATCGACGGACACCAAGTAATTCCTTCCTGCATGCTCATAACCATGGCCCGCATAGTAGAAAAGGCCTGTAGAGAGAATACACATCTGATTAGTGCGGCAATAACAAAAGTGCTGCAGTAATTCTGCAGTCCTGGAATACATGACAGTCAATCTGAGGAGGTAACACATCATCATAAAGATGCCTGACTTCTAATCACATTTGTTTCATTATTAACAACAGAAAGAGAGAATAGCAGCAGATAATATCACCTCACAGCTCCAAACTGCGCTATTGACACCAACACTTTTTTATTTATTTATTTATTTTTTAAAACACTAACACACTGTTACAAGTGGAACAGTAAAACATAAAAAGAACGAGTTATTTAACAAGCACGTGGAAATAGCCACATCGTCCCACATACGTATGAAGTCATACAGCCATTATCTAACATTGATCACAAGATAAGAACCACGGAATATGACGAAGGAAGTTACAGTGCTTTAGGTGCCACATAAACCTCTAAATAATAGTATCAGCATTTTCTAAGAACAGCAGCTGAATACTGAAATTCAGCTAATGACAAAAGCTTTTTCCAAAAGAAATAGGCAGGAAAAAAAAAAAAATTTATAACGCTCACCGTAAACGCCTTTGTCAAGGAGATGAATGAACTTCTCAATAGCAGTAAGCATCTCCTCCCTGGTCAGATCCAGCAAGGAGACGACTCTGAAGCCAAGCTGCCGCAGGAGGTTGCCGAGCTCATGAACATCCATGACAGGTGCCATCAAGGCCGGGTGGTTGGAGTAATTCAAGTTGCCAATAAGTAAGGCGACCTTATCAGTGGCTGCAAGAAAGTTCAATGTCTGATTCAAAAATCACTCCAACACAAGAAAATTCTCAAACACTCTGACAGTTTTCCTCTCCACACATCAAATGACAAGATGTTTCTTTCCATTAAACTTTACCTGTGAGCGCTGCTGGAGGAGGTTGATCACTCTTCACTAGAGATTGTGATTAAAAAAAGAAAAAAGAAAAAGAAGCACAAAATCAGTTCATGTTAAACAAAAAACTGACCTAAAGTAGCATTTCTGTCTGGGGAGCATATAGAGAACAATAGAACTCAAAGATTCAATAGTATTCTCTGTGAAAGTCACTTTTATTCCAAGTAAGTTATAAACAGGAGAATCACTTCAAGAACTAGTTTCATTTTACATCACTTTCCTGTTTTGTGTATAAGGCTTGAGCCCAGCACTATTTGGAGAACAACTTCCTTTTTAGTCTGTAGAAATGGGAAAGTACCTCCAGCATAATGGAAACAACTTAGTGCCTTAGAGCTAAACCAGTGGAATGAAAGGAGTGTGAAGCATTTATTTTTCTCCTTGACACCTTTTATTAGTAATAGAGAAAGTAAAGGAATGGGAAAGAATACAGTGCTGAAACTGGGATAAGACAGGTATCACTGTACTGATTTTTGTTTTAGGTTTCACTTTCAGCTTACCACTGTCAACATCGACGGGCTCAGTCCACCTCTCTCCTAGTGTGTTAGATAGCGAGCACAGGTATGTTCCACTGTGTTCAGCTGTCGCGCGCTCAATCTGCAAATATAATAAATCACATTGTTCGTGTCTCTGTCCAAAAGTGAAATATTAACTACATTGTTTAATGAATTACACAGTGGGATCACAGGTAAGAAAACACTCCATCTTCACCGCCGTTCCTCCTTACCTGCAGTGTACCGCTTTTCATGTCCAGCAGTGGCTGTCCATTTCTGTACCACTGGTAGGAAGGAGCTGGGACACCAAAGGCAGCGCATTGTAGAACAAGTTTTGTACCTGGTTGAATCTTTTGCGGCTTGGGGTTGGTGGCAATGTGAGGCTCACCTTGCCAGTCTATGGGCAAGCCTGACGATTCAAAAAAAGGCGGGTTGAAATGAAAACTGCATCTATACAACAAAAATGACATGCAACCAGCATGATGATTTACCTGATTTATCAATGTCCAACACCTTGACCTTCACCCAGTTGCTGAACACACATTTATAGTACTGGTCATTCACTCGGCACACATAGAGCTGAGTTTGTTGAGCTCTGATGGTCAGATCAGCTAGAGTGCCATTAGGTACCTTAGGGAGGAAATCATTGACAGCAACAAACGGTCATTTTCACACTAAATCCAACAAGAGTGCTTGAAAACTAACTTTTTGAAAGTTAAATTCACATACTTCTTTTTTTGCACCATCTGTAAACCATTGGTAGTTGAGGATGCCCGTGCCCTGAGCACGGACACTCAGAGTCACCTTAGAGTTCACAGGTACACACACAGAGACAGGATGACGCACTATCACAATTTCTAGTGAGGAAAAAACAAAACAAAAAAGCGACAACCTCAGTTTCATAAAACCAAACTTAGTTCTGTTTCGCTGGAAAAAAAAACCCACTAGTGAAACAGTGCTGGTGCTGAGATTAAAACATACCACTGATCATTGTGTGCTTGGGGAAGGATCCAGTCATCTGTGCATTTTCTTCTTCTGCCGAACTGTAAGAAAATCACTGCCTATAATATCCCCACGTACAGAAAAGAAACTCCAAATGAATGGCATGAAAAGGAAAACGATGTATTTAACCTCTCATTTCTAGTCAGGTCAGCTGTTAACCGTACAAAAACTCCAGGATATATTTAAAAACGTCCTAACTGAGTAATTAGGTGTTTAATATGACCGTAACTATTACGTGTTTTACTGCATACCTGCCGTCAACCTCGGACTAGTTGAGAAGCTGTCACCCCTCGGCCAGAATATGTTTTCCTGTTCTCAGGCTTCATAACTTCAAATATATAGCCCGAACTCTTCCTCCCTTTCCCGGAACGAGAAGGCGCACGCACACATTACCGTTATGTCTGTAATACTGGAGCACCCTTACAACAAAGCAGTAAAGCCCAATCCATATCATGCTAAAAACAAACCCAAGTCTCCTTTTAGTTATAATACTGAAGCATATCTTACACTTAAGAAACAAAAGAGAGCATTTCTGTGCCTGTTAGAGCGATGTAAATTATTTAAATTAAAAGCCAAACTTCTTTTTCTGGCATTACGGTAATGAGCAATCTGGCCCTTTTCAGCTGATGCATAATCACTGTCTGAGGTCAGAGTCTGGAGAGCAGCAAAGTAAAACGGTGTTTTTCAGTTCTAGTTAGTTAGTTAGTTAGTTAGTTAGGCAAACTCAAACTTTATTAGATGTCTGTTCGTGGTGCAACGCGAATAACAAATGTCATGTTGAAGACAAGCAAGCTTCAAAAACCTTGCGTCTGTAATACAACGTGTTTAAAATGTCTCTTTATATGTTTCAGTAGATATTATGGTCGACCATGAACGCTTATTGGCTGTTTATAAACATTTAATTACAACATATTCCAACAATATGTTTACTAATCTATAATATGTGGTTTTATTTTTGTAAAGTACACAATAAAGTGTACGATTGAATGCCTATGTTCTATTTTTTTTAAAGGGGCATTAGGTTTTAATACATATACTGGCTTGATTTTGGGATATTTGCTTGTTAATGCTACATTTTATATAAATGTAATAAAATGTGATAGAAAAAAACAAAAACAAAAAAACCCCACAGAGAACAGAGACAGACATTTGAGAGGAAAGAGTAAAATGTAGCAATCCTGACAGTAATTTTAATGTTTTAAAAATGAGTCATCAACAGCTATTCCTTCCTTTCTAACATTATTAAATCAAAGTGCAGGTTTTGTAAGCCTTTTTTCCCCCTTAGGCCATATGAGCAACAAGGAGGTCAATGTGATTTAACCATGTGTTGCAATACAAAGTGTATATGTGTGTTGGAGGGGTGGGGGGTAGAGGGGCTGTCCTTTAGGAACTCCTGAGCAAAGCATTGGACTTAGACCATTGGCTGTTATCAGCTACATCATGAATCGAGTCTACATATAATCCACAAGAGTGTCTCACCAAGATGGTTAAGTTTTTCCAGCTTGTTAAGCCGGATCCAAACACTGCAGTGAGATTTTTGCATTGTGACTGTTAATGAAAAGACAGATTTGAGGCAAATGTGTTCTAGGTTAAATGGCTAACATTTTGATCTGAATTCAGTTTGTTTGTAGATTTCTTTGCTAAAGTCTAAAGTCTAGTTTCGGAAAATCTGATGTGCTCTTGAACCTATTTGTGGGCCTGCTATAAATAGGGCCCCTCTGGCAACACATGCATGTCTATGATAGGAGGTTACAGAGAATTTCTTCACAGACTCTGGCTCCAAAGTAACACTGATGACATCTTAATGGTAAGTTGGAAAATTTAGAGAGTTTTGCCGTGAACAAGAAAGACATCTCTTGTATTCCTAAGACATACAAGTAAATAACTTCTCTTAGGTTTGTGTTTGACCACTAACAGCGCTTTCACAACCCGATAGCATGATCCTATTTATAACTTGCTCCAATGCAATTGCTTTGCTTGGTCAGAAAGGACGAGCACTAGGGCTGAAATGTGTGTTTGAGTTTTGTATGGGTAAATAACACAGAGTGTGTCGTTTGCTTTCTTTAATTAACAACCAACAGGTTTTGTTGTAATTCTGAAGTGTTTCTTTTATCTTCTCCAGGAGCTTCTGCATGGACAGCAACATTTAATCTGAGCCTTGATCTTGGAAAGCTGTGGATGTGAAAGCAGAGTGCTTTTGTAGCCTGGGTGATTTATCTCAGCTATCTCGGATTGTAAGTTTTTGGTGAACTACCATAGTGGACAATGACTTCTAGAAGGCCGATGACTCGATCTTTTTCTGGCAATGGGAGGACAAGCAGCTTCAGTGAAGACGAGGCTCCATCTTTCAATGGCCGCAATACTTACCTCTCAAATGTCCGGCCTGAAAACAGGTAGACAGTCTTATCTGTATTCTTTATGTGTTTGTAGATCATGTTGGTGAAGCAGATTGATATTGTATTGATACAGATTGATACAAGAGGAAGATATAAAGTGCACAGTGATCAAGAAAAAGAGTCTTGGTCTGGCAGGTCGAATAAAAAAATCATAAAATATAATAAACATTTCTTTGTATCTTTTATGTCATTTAACTGGTATAACACTTGATCAAACTAGACCCATTAGATAAAGTTTGCCAAATTAAACACAACCACTTAAGTTTTCAGATAAAATCACATATATCACACAAATAATTGCATGTGCATTATCTATAAACTGTAGGAGGAGGACAGCTGTGAAACAATTTTACTGGGGTAGAGTCCCAATACGCAGACCCTAATTAATCACTGTCGTTGCTTCGTTTGCCTCCTCTCTGAATAGCTATTCAAGGTATTCTCACTACAGGCCGGCGAGGTAATCTCTATTTTAAAACACTTCTACCCACTAACATCTTAACTGCAAAAACTGGTTTACTCCACGAATGAAACCCACACAAGTTTTGACTGACCAACATTGGTTTCAGTGCTGGGTTGGCAAGTTTGTTTTGCTTGACATCTCACAAGTTTGTGTCAACCTTTGACATTCATGTCACTACCAGAAATTCCCATTAACATCCTTTCCTGTTGTTTTAATTTAAAAATTAAAAATAAAGTAATTGGAGCCTACTAGTTAAAGATGAAAGGGTTCACCTGATTAACTGAGATAAATTATAAAAGTATCCACTATTTCTATTTGAAGCAAGAAGCTGACTTTCTAATGGATCACCAATTCCTTTCAGGAGCACGTTGTGCAGTGTCATGGCTCAGCTGACTGAGGACATACAGCCATCTTTCGAGACCACCTTGAAGTCAAAGGCAGTCTCAGAGAACTGCAATGTGAAATTCACCTGTGTGGTAACAGGTAGGCTTACGTCAAGGTAGCGTCTGTGCCCTGTTGTTTTCTGGAATAACTGAAACCTCTCAGACTGAGCTGGGTGTGAAGTGGCAGGATGTGACTAATATGAAAACAAAGGATTTTGCTTCAAAGGCAGCACTTCTTCCTGTGTTACTTTTTCAGCACAGCTTAATTTTGAGCTCGTTTTTCAAGAATTTTTGGGCCTCAGGCAAGCTAGATGGTTGGGCCAACATGATGCCATAACCAAAATACATTCAAGTGAACGCTTCCACACTGTGTTTTGTTAAGCATGTCATTATTTTTAATATATGAGAAATTTAGCTGTTGCATATTAACAGCACAGTGTAGCACAAGGAGTGTAATGTTTACGAGCCAGAGGAAAGGTGTTCATTATATCATTTCCATGTCAGGTTACCCAGCTCCAGAACTAAAGTGGTATAAAGACGATATGGAAATGGATCGCTACTGTGGACTCCCGAAATATGAAATTCGTCGAAATGGAAAAACTCATACCCTTCATATTTACAAGTATGTAAGACAGGCTTGCATTAATCATACTGCAGAGAGGTAGCTCTTTGTTTGTTTTAATGACATTAACAAGAGCTTCTGTTTCTAGCTGCACAGTAGACGATGCAGCCATCTACCAAGTCTCAGCCAGCAATAGCAAAGGTATTGTCTCCTGCTCTGGTGTTTTGGAGGTTGGCACCATGAATGAGTACAAAATCCACCAGCGCTTCTTTGCTAAGCTGAAACAAAAAGCAGAAAAGAAGAGAAAAGATGCAGAGGAGCAGACCAAGATGGAGAATAAAGAAAATGTTCAGAAAGTGAAACCACTGATTAGTCCAGAACACCCTCAGAGGAAACGGGCTGTCCCACCACCAGAGGAGAGGGAAGTAGCCAAAGAGTCTGAGGCTATAGAGGAACTTGGAGCTACTGCAGAACCTAATGGAATTAGCTCAGAAAATGAGGAAACAGCTTCTTTGGCATCCCGGGACAGAGGTCTTGAGGACGAGACAGGTCCATTAGACGAGACGTTGGCCACTAAAAGAATAAAGATGTCAAATGGTGTAGATGCTGGAATTAATAGTAGCCGAAGCCATATGATGGGAGTTGGAGGTGAAAACTGTTATGATGGAGGAATCAGTTTGGCACAGTTTTTGGCAGAGACTCTTCAGTCCCAGGCTGTGGAGGAAAAACAGAATTCATCTCAAGCCGAGAAAGATAAAGAAGTGGAAGAAGCTGTTTTGTGTGACAATCAAGAGAAAGAGAAGGAGGAAGAAGAGCTGCAAAAAAAGAGAGGAGAAGAAGAAAAAGCTCTACAGGAGGAATATGAAAAAGAGAAAAGAAGAGAGGAAGAACTGGCCATCAGAAGGGAAAAAGAAAGAGAAAGGCAACCCCAGGTGTCGCACACAGCAGCCCATGGCAAACATGGCCCAGACATCAAACATCACAGCAAGGGCCATAAGGATCACGACCACCACCACATCCAGACCTCCATCTCCTCTATGCTCCACTCAGTCAAAGACTTCTTCTTTGGTAAGAGTAAGAAAAGCACTCATGGTCACACTGAGAATGAAGAGGCTGATTTTGAGCACTCAGTGGAGGCTCCTGAACCAGAAATGCCACCATCATTTCAGCTGCAAGCAGAACACAGTCCAGACATGTCCAAACCTCCTGCAGAGGAAGCTGCGCCTATGGAAATGGATAAACCCAGAGAGCCTTCAGAAACTACCGTGGCTACAGAACACAAGCCACCGTCGGTAGAGCCAGATACATTTAAGTATGAAGGCCATGCACAACACTCGGCCCTGCCACCATCACATGAACTGCCACAAGTGGAGTCCACAAGTCCGAGTGTGACAGAAAGTGAGGATGCCGTGGAAGCCATGGAGGTATCTGTGGGGATGGAGAGCAGCAGCGCAGGTGAAGAAGTGCCACTGCCCAGGCTTCAATTTGTCACAGAGGTATGTACAGGGGTCTTCCACAGCAGCACGTTAGATCCACTCGTGTAATACAAAAGAGCACGAGTTGAGCACAAAATGAACTTCCTCACCGCCCCACACAAAAATCGTTAAAAAGAAAATTAGAGGGAAAGAAGTGTCTTTGTGTGAGTGTCTGATCGTGGTTATTTCATCTCCAAATAAAGTATCAGTGAGTTGTACTAAAAATTAACACCTAGATAAGATGATTAAGATTTCACTATAGAACAAAATTTTATCAGTTTTTAAGTTTTTTTAACATCCTTCAAAAAAAAAATCAACTTTCAGTTTTCAATCAGATATATACACAAAGCTTTTAGAAGTGGTAAAGAAGCAAAAACGATGATTAGATGTTGTAATCATGAGTCTCTAGACAGTTAAAAACACGCATAATATTAGTGATCAGCAACTTTTAGGAGTGAGTCAGCATAAGGGTGTGACACAACTGTTTTGCTGCAAAGATAAACCACACAAAAACACTGTGGGAGAAACAGGGAAGCTTAAGATGCATTTCACTAGTTACATGCAGGGGCAGGGGATGTTGTGCATCTGCACTGTAAGATAGGCTGCATGTTGGGTTTCGCATGTTGGCTGTGGTGAATGGGGCCAGGAGTGCGTCAGAGATCATGATGAAACCTGAATGTCAGATGCAGGTCTCACATTACAAACAGGGCTTTGCTTTAAAGAGGTTCAGCGGTAGTAGAGTGAGTCCGGCGGCAGGTCTCGGCATGAAAGGAAGGGACACATTCCTCACTGCCCCCCATACCTTAAAATAAACCCTTTCCTCATCGAGACAAGAGAGAGGAAGGCAGCACTTCTGTCATCTCACTGTCCAACTTGTCAAATAGCTACATGTATGTTAGAAATGTGGTTTTTTTTAGAGTTAAACTGATACAGTCTATGTGTCTGACCTTTGGCCTTTACAGCAAGCAGCCTTAAACTGATCACCACACAATTCTTTGATTTTAAGTGAAGTTTTTCATTAGTAGTTTGTCTTATCAGTTACACAGTTAAATATGTAGCACAAGTGTATTGATATTTACCTGAAATTACCCAATAAGCATTACACTGTTACCTTTAAAGGTTTCAGACTAGAAAAAGGTGTTACTGTCATGTTTTGGCTGTGTGCAGGCAGGAATTGGACCCAAATGCAAACTCACTAGAAACAGGATTGAACTCAAAATGGCAGCTTTTATTGCTGAACATACAACAGCTACAAAACCTAAACTGAGAAGAATCTGAGCAGACTCTAACAAGAGTCACAGGGAGAAACACACAGCATGAAGGAGATCACGACACTGACACAGAGAAACACAGGGCTTAAATACACTGGGAAATAACGAGGGGAATGAGACACAGAAGGGGAGCACAGCTGGGAGAAATCGAACATAACGAGACCCAAGGGAAGCGAAACGCAATACATTCACGTAGGACACAGTCCTTCAAAGTAAAACAGGAAATGTAACATAGACACAGACTTGACTAGGGGAGACAGAGCAACTAAGAAACACAGAGAACAATAACAGGGAGACACAGAGGGCGGCTAACTAAATACTCAGAAAACTAAAGAGAATACAAGAAAGCCAAACTAAGACACGAGACTAAAGAATAAACTGGGGCAACAAAGAGAACTAAGATCATAATACAAAAACTCAGAGACACAAGAAACTCAAAACACTGGGTCACCGACCCAGGACCGTGACAGTTACATAGTTTTAGTTGCACTTTTTAATCTCATATTTATTCAGCTTTTGTTTTTCTGCGCATTTTTTAAATGTATTGTTCGCTTGAGAAGAAGGGGAATATTTATGGGATAATATGTGATAACTTAAGAAGCCTTATATGGGTATTATGAGCCGCATTAAAATGCCACTAAGTATTAATAGCTTTGACAAGTAAGTAATTACAACTTCTTCGGTTGCAAACAAATGTTTGTAGTTGTATTCATAAATTTCCTGTGTGTGTTTTTGTTAATTGTAACGTAGCATTAATGTCCAAGCGGTGTACAATGATATGTGGAAAAGGGAACTGAAGTAACTATGTTTAAACATCCACCTGCTGAGTGATTGCATATCCATAATGTGGAACTACAACTGTACCTTTGCTATGTTGTGGTTAGGTACAAAGCTCTTTAAATGAATAATGAGAGGAAGTTGTAACTATTATCTGAACAATCTTTTCTCACATGATTGTGACCTTTTTTTAACACACAATATACACAATGGTGACAAATAGCTTCAGCTTTAATTTGAATGCGACTCCAGTTCCCTTCCATCGAAAGCTGCAACTTCTTTTTTTGGCAGTCACTGCCGGCCACACTTATTGTCACGAGGCATCACATGGTTGCTTTACAGCTATGTATACATTTTAATGATGAGGACAGAGGGGAAACGCGCTCTAAGCGGGAAAAAACAAAAGGAAACTAATGACACTTTTTTATGTAACTCAAAGCTTGACCACTCTGTGATCTCTGCTTTCTAATTAGGACTTTTGCTCTTCAGAGTCAAATTCTGTTCTTTTTTTAATTATCGGCTATTGTTGAGGCTTGAGGCTACCCAATATGTACATTAGATTTCTATCTGTCATGTGTGACTGCTCTTTGGCTGAGCTACAAGCTATCATTTATTCACCACCTAGCAAATACTTTTGTGTAAACTGCACATCAATGTCAGCTTATGCGGGAATTCCCCTGTTTATCTTTCAACCTCAGAGCAAAACAAGTGCACTTTCAAAGCCAGTGGAATTTCACTTCATAACTTTGAAGTGTTTCATCCAGAAGGTTAGTGAAGGTTGGCGTAAAATGTTAATCAGTTAAAGCTCCAAAGGAAAGAATAAAAATTTTTAAAAAAACAATTTTAGTGGACCCTTACAAATGTAAACTGCTGTCTTGCACATTGTAGGCAGTTTAAAAAAATGTGGCTAAAAGAAGCTAACCGGTCAAAAAAGTTACAAATATTCAGATTTCCTGTAGTTGTTTTGTAATTCATGGCACAAAAACTTGTCAGAATCTAAATATGACACATAGTCACAAGTTAGAGGTGTAAATTCGCTTTAAGAAGATTCTTAAAAACAAGAAGAAGAAAAAAACACTTGAGACCGAAACACATACAGTTCCTCTATAACTAGTAAATGAAAGTGGTAAAAATATTTGCATCCATAGCATGCAACATAATGCATCTTTAGAGTGAGTTCTGAAACATAACATAATAATACATGTACAGCATCTTGGTCAACAGGTGTTGTTTTAAATGTGCTATATAAATAAATGTGACTTTGACTGTGACTTATACTTGAAAATGCCATTACGATGATTTTTCTATTTTCAACCAGGCTGACTTTAAAGATAAAGACACTGAGGTGCTCTCGGTTATCAAAGAGGTTCACGTCACTGAGCAAGAGCTAGATTCACCACAGCGCAATCAGCAGGCTGAGAAAGATGAGTCTGTTCCAGAGGATGATAAGTCTGCCTTGCCACAGACCCAAGACTTGGCTGATAAAGAAGGGGGCACCCCAACGCCCACCCTCACCAGCTTGGGAGAATGCTGGACTCCCCCTCACAGCATCGTCTCAGCAGCGGAAAGCCACAGTCCTGGAGAAACGCCCACTGAAACTTTGCAAGAAGAGGGGAAGCAAGGTGAAGTTGACATGGAGGAGGCTAGCTCTTCTAATGAGTTACATGAGGAAGAGAAAGCCGAAGTGAAATCAAAGAAGCAGGGATTTTCAGGTATAAACGGATCTGAGATGACTAAATTGTCAACATCTTCTCTGGAAAGCCAAATAGAGGCGTGCGAATCTAAAAAGCCTGATCAGGTGCTTTCATACTTTCCTGATGTGGAATCATTCAGTGCAGAGACACATTGTCTAAAAGAGGAGACCAAATGTACTTCACTGATTCAGGAAATGAATACAGGATTTCCGCCCACTACACTCCCTGAGAGTTTAGACAAGGTTGACCTAAAAATGCAACATAAACCCACTCGTACTAGGTCACAGGAAATCACAGAAGTCGGCGATGTTAGTGCTACACAAAGTTCAAGCTCTGGTTTTACAAGAAGCGGGGGAAGATATGAGCAAAACAAAGCGGCAAATTCTATTTTAGAGAAAGAAGGACATAATAATAATCTGTGTGACAGTCTAAAAACACAGGAGCAAGTGTGTTTAGAAGTGGAGAGCGCTGAAGTGAAGAATGAGAGTTTACAGGTTGAAGCGGAGACAGAAAAGCGGACTCCAGTGAACGCAGAAGAGCCGATTCAATCAAAGATAAAGCAAATGGAGGAGCAGAGTAATACTGCACATCAAAACATGAGTGGGAGTGGCTGGAGTGGTGTGCATTCAGAGAATATTCCAGCAATCCAGATATCTACTATTGAAGACATCCCTGATAGTAAACCAAATGTGCCAGATCTGAGCCCAAGTGAGCAATTTCTAATCCCCAAAATTGAAATAATGGAGGCTGAGCTCAAAGAGTCTACTTTGCCACTAACTATTTTGGCCCTAGACAAGCCAGAGTCAAGCAATTTGCAAAAACATGATGCAACTCCTGCTTCTGACTTGTTGCCCACGCAGAAAGGTATGCAGAAAGATGATCACATTTCACCTACGGAGAAAGTAGAAGATGTTGCACAATTAGACGGCAAGACAGAAAATACACAGGTGGAAGGGAGGGAAGAGCCCCCTCAGATGAGCTATGCATTAATTCCTGTTATAAATGTTTCATTCACTGATGATAAGGAGGGTGATGCATGTTTAAACAACCATGTGTCAGACACAAAGCAGGCTGTTGAAACTCCAAAGGGGCCTTTGTTTGTGGTACCACCAATTTCTGTCACTTGTCATGAAAGTGATCTACCACAATTCAGCCTGCCCACTTACACTGAGCCGACAGAAATGGAAACTTCAGCTGACACGCAAAGCGGAACAAAGAATGACAGTGACAAAAATGAGGCTGTGAAGCCTGAAAGTGCTCAAAATAGAAGACCTAACTTTGACGAAAGAAGTGTCAAAGAGAACACTCCCACTGTGCTATATGAAGCTCTGAAACCAAAAGTCGGTGACAGTGTTTCGTTATTCAGCAAAACAACAGTGGACGTCCTTGTCCCTGAAACTTTGAAACCCAAATCCCTCAAAGATGCCAAGACAGAGAATTCAGTGTCAGTTGAAGATTCCCAGAAAAACAGATTTTCTGTTGAGAGACTCAGCTCCAAGCCCCCGACAAGTCCAGCTAGTCTCCGCAAATTAATATCCAAAGCTGCTGCAGACTCAGACAACGAGGCTGCGGCAGCTGAAGATCTAAGCGGAGGGTCTACACCAACATCATCCCTTTCCTGTGAAAGCAGTCCCCGAATGAAACGCAGAGACAGTCTAACTCTCATACGCTCTGCCACCCCTGAGGAGTTGGCCTCTGGAGCTCGTCGCAAAATCTTCATCCCAAAACCTAAAGAAGACATAGATGGGACACTAGCACTAGATACTCAAGGGATCTTGAGTTACATGTCACCCAGCCAGGCCCGCAGGGCATCGTTACTGCAGGCTCAAAAAACCCCACCTATCGAGAGACGCTCCCCGCTGCTGAATCGTCGAAAGTCCACCTTGGAGGTGCCCAAAGTGGTGGGGGAGACTCCCACAGAAGAGCCAGCTAGCACCAAACGAGAAGAGAAACCTGCTGAAAAAAAGATAGACCCTTTGAAAGGTAAAGTCTTCTTTTGTTTAATTTAGCAAAGGTATTATGAAATGAAGAGAGTTTTTTTTAATCATATTAACTAAATATATGAGTGGAATATAAATAAATAATGAGGCAACCTGTCCAGCTTTCCCCCATAACCATGGATTGTGTGTGGAGACAAATGGATGGATGGATGGATGGATGATGATGGATAATTAGCCTCTATGGAGTTACAAGCAATTATCTGTTAAATCACAGTGGACTGTCTAATTTCCTTGTTTTCATACTTCTCTCAAAATATATCATTTATATCAAATATATCATCAGTGCAAAAAATGTGAAATAAACTGCCAATTAAGGAACAAGAAACATCACATGAGCTCGACTCTCCTTTCCATGCATCACCAGCTCCGCAGGTTATCCGTAAGATGCGGGGAGAGCCATTCCCAGATGCCTCTGGACACCTGAAGCTTTGGTGTCAGTTCTTTAACGTGCTTGGCGACTCCACCATTAAGTGGTACAGAGATGAGGAAGAAATTCTAGAGGTGAAAAGAAGGTTAGTTTTCACCTTTACTCATTTTATGGTCATAACCACCCTACCTATCTGTAAAATCACATGTTCAATTTGTTTTAGGTATTAAAAGAGCTACTTTTCACCTTTGCCATTGCTATTATTCTGAGGATTTCCAGCCAAAATGACAAATGGGCGGGTTCCAAATATGAAACAATAATGCTTCAAGGATAAGCAGGATTTATTTGGGCCTGAGTGCATCCCATGGTCTTCTGTCATTCTCATATTCTCACTGCAAAAGATGTCCAGCTCATGTGACTGTGAACCCCACAGCTGTGACACAGAGAGGTGAATCTCTGGCTAGACACAGAAACTGTAACCTGACACAATATTTTTCCCATCTCCAGGGTGCATTAAAAGTCTATATATGTGCTAACGGTTGCTGTGTCAGCAGTCTGCTGCCACACAGCACGAGCATCTGTCTCACAGTGACATCTTGTGGGTTGTTGGGGAATTGGAGTCTCTCGATTGAATGCGTTCATGATTATGTGTGTGGATTTTTTTCTTTATTTTTTCTAATTTTATGCTCAAGTGGAGGAGATGAAAGCCAAGTAGCACTGGCAATTGTTCTCGCGTCCAACCAAGACTGTGGTGTATATGGCTGCACGATCACTAATGAATACGGGACGGACAGTACTGACTTCCTCCTCAGTATAGACAGTAAGAAACAGCATGTATAGAAAAAAAATCGAAATTTGAAATTTAGAGTGTTTTACTAATATTAAATTCAATTTATTCAAGGTTTTGTCTGTTTTCTCTCTTACAGTTATGTCTGAAATACTGCTAAAAGATGATATGGAAGGTAATTTTTGGTTAAACACTATATGCATCTGAGCCTTTGTTTATACACTATTTTTAACTGGATTCCCAGAGTAACTCTGTTTTTGCTTCAGTTGGAGAAGAGATAGAGATGACCCCGCTCCTGTTCACCAAAGGCTTGGTCGACTCTGGCACTTGGGGTGACAAGTACTTTGGTCGGATCATGACAGAGAGGTTGCACCTTGGGGAGGGCTGCATGCACAAAGCCAGCCAGGTGAAGGTCATCTATGGCCTGGATCCCGTCTTTGAGTCCGGAAGCACTTGTATTATTAAAGTGCAAAGCCCCATCACTTATGGGACCAAACAGGAGAGCAACCTTGCAGAGAGAAATCTAGAAATTACTAAGCACGTGAGTTTCACTGAGGAACTTTTGTTACATTTTAGTATATATGGTTAAATAGTGCTTCCTTCTGCTTTATTATTATTATTTTTTTTAAAAAATCTCTGTTTTCTAGGAATGCAAAGTCCAAAACATGATTCGAGAATACTGCAAAATCTTCTCAGCTGAAGCAAGAGTTATTGAAACCTTTGGGCCTTCACTAGAGTAAGCAACAGATATATTTTTGTTCTGATAATTAAATCCATTAAAATTATACTATACACAGTATATTACTGCTTGTGATCATCCCACTGTTACTTCATGTTGCCCACAGAGTGATTCCTCGCTATTTGATGTACCGGCCAGCAAATTCTGTGCCGTATGCCACAGTGGAGGCTGATCTTACTGGTTTATTCCTTAAGTATTGCACAATGGATGCTAAACGGAAACTGGTTATGCAAAAGATTTCTGAGATAGAGCAGAAATGCTGCAGCTTCCAGCACTGGATCCATCAGTGGACACATGGCAATTTGTTGGTCACTCAGCTCGAGGGTACGCCACACATAAAATAATCACGAAGGCAATCATTTAAAGTGAATATTAGCGGGATCATGACCATTAAAGATTCTCTAAGGCTTGTTTTTTTTTATTTTTTCTAGGTGTTGAAACAAAGATTACAAACGTGAGAGTTGTCACCAAGTCAAAAGGGTTTGTATCGCAGTCCCTACATGCAAAATTATTGTTTGTTTGCTGCTAAATAGCTGCAATAACCCCCCCTTTGTTCTTCAGATACCAAGGATTAACTGAGTGTGGCTCACCTGAGGTGTTCAACCAGTTCCTGACACTCCATCAATGCAACTACTACTGCGGGCTTCTTGGCCTGCGCCCGCTTAAGACTATGGACAGTCTGCAGCAGCCCGCCAAAGCGAAGGGCTCAAAAAGCCCTCTGCTCAACCGCAAAGCGGGGTCTACCAGCCCACAGCTCCAGCGAAAAGGACACAGCCCTCAAATTGCTAGAAAAGCTAATTCTAGCCCAAAGGTGACTAGAAAGGGTCAGGAGACAGAGGACAATAAATCAAGTGCAAAACCAAAGCCAGCAGAAATTACTGATGCCACTGTTGAAAAAAGGTAGGAAAAAGGGCTTTTGTTCTAGCAATATCTCATTGCTTTTATTGGTTTAGTGTTAAGTGTTACTTTCCAGTTATCAAAGGCGGCAAGAGAAAAAGAGTCATTTGTCAGCTTGACGTGGTAAAAACTTATTATGAATATCTGGCCCCTGTGAGGAGACGTCCATCCTCAGCGTAGTTAAAAGGTTTGTGAGAATGTTTGGCATGACGGGCACAGCGATTTTTAAACCTCATAGTCTGCTTTTCTACTTTTATAGAAGAGGAATCACTGAACTGACACAGCTTTTCTAAAAATCTTTGAACACCTGCCTCAGAGTATTATCAGCTCTATGAGTGGACAAACAACTCTCCAAGCAATATTTGCCAAATAAGCCAACAGGAGATGTCAACATTAAGGTGTTTTCATTTAAATGTCGTGTATAAAATGTACATGGCCACAATGCATGTATGTTTCACTCGCTATCTAGAATGTATTATAAGTATTATACGTAGATGCTGCATGTTCACGTCATGTACAGAATGTGTATCAAGTAAAAGGTGTGCTCATTTCTGGGTTAATATTTATTGCTAGTATTTAAACTTTCTTCACAGCAAAGTTGAGCTCATGCTGTGGATTAACAGCACCATTTTTAGATAAAAAAAAATGTTTGTGTGCACTTTGTTTTTGGCTTTTTTTTTAGTTATTGTGACTGATTGTTGTTTTTCCAGTCCCTTTCCATTATTTTCACATTTTAGATGGCAAAACTATACTTTATCTCAAAGAAAAGAGCTGTTTTGGGAGTGTACCACTGGTCAGTATTAGGCAGAAACTTCATTAACATAACCTTTTTATTCTTATTTTGCGCGAGGCCAGCAGGGACATTTGGAGACGATAAAGATGAAAACCCGCTCAGTTATCACATTAACTTTGTATTCTTGGTTAAAGTCCAACAGAGGTCAGTTCTCTCCTACAAATAACACCAAACCTGTGTGAAAAGCAAGCTTTGGGAATTTGTGTCTTGATTAATGATTAATAAGGATATTCAGAAGAGTCCAAACTAGCACATGTCAGCTGGTGTCATTTGTGTATTCACTAACTGCATGAAGCCTTATAGATGAAGGGAAAAAAAGCACGGAAATATTTTAAATTGAATATGTGAAAATAATAATAATAATAATAACACATAATGTTTACATAAATAAATGGAGTAAATATGCAAAGTAACATGAAGAACAATAACAAATGAGTGAGGGTGCGAGTGAATGACTGAGTGAATGAATAAATGTGTCTTTGGTATGTTTGGTATGTCACACTGTGTCTGCTTTTCTAAAGAAATAAATATGTAAAACAAGTCCAGTCATGAGTTTTATTTCCATATGTTTTATAGTAGTTAACATAGTTTTATATATAATTAATGTAAATATACAAAATTTACATTAATTTACAAATTTACATTAATCAAAATGCTTTGAGAATATTTATTAAATATATATATTAAAATATTTGTTTTGATTCCCAGTTTGGCTTTTATAAGACCGATTTACAATATAATACATAAAAGATAAAATCAGCTCAAAAACGTTATGCATGTACTGCAGGCTTTACATTTTTACAATAAATGTGACACAAATACACAAACTAGTATGCAAATGAGCTCCAGTGGGGAAAAAAACTGGCACTTGACTTCTGACTGATTTTCACATTGAAGAAAACACTGATCATAATGCATGAATTTTAACAAATAAAATAAAGTAATACATTAAGAGGAACTTGTTTACTAGCACATGAATCACCACTGCTATGTGACAGTTTACTAAGAGGTTGTTTGTTTCGCTGTTTTTTTTAAAGTGGCACAGCATAGTTAATAATATACAGTAATCTTTTCGCTTTTGATGTACTAATGGCTGTGACTTCTGGTAACAGCTCATATCTGTTTAAAAAAGACAGTTTTTTAGAAAGGCATTTTATGTCAATCCACTCAGTTAATATTTTATTGTTTTGGTACTTTAATACGACTTTTGACAGTGTTAAACTCATCAAAGTGGATCAGGTGGCCCGTTGCCAATTTCTGTGGTGATTCACAACAACTTTGTCCAATTAGAGACTGGTGAGTCAAGCAAATTGTACTTACAAACCTCACAGGAAAGCTGAACAGAGGTTGAAAATACTTGTAGAAATGTTTTGCATGTGGCTTGCATACGACTGCTACGGGTTCTTCTTTAAATACAAACATCCACATCGGGAAAGCCACAACACTGACAACATTTGGAAAGAAATATGGTGGCGTTTGCTACATTGCCCCAGAATCCTTCAAATGAGACGGTCCCGTTGTTTATGGTGCTGCAAAATAATTAATTTTACATGTAAATAAAAATAACGAGATATCACAAAGACATACTTAATAGCCTGAGTACATATCTGATTTCTTCCAATTAGTTTAGCCACCCGCAAGCTTCTTTTTAATGAAAATGTAAATGCATACCTTTGAAAGAGCTCTTGACAGCATTCTGCAACGTCTGAAAGTGTGGCATTGAAGGGTGATCCGTTAAAAACCTCCACACAGTCCAATGGAGGAACAAAGAGGATGCCTGAAAAATCAGAGTGAGAGCTGCTCTGTAAAAACTGCACAGAAAGATGCTGTGGAGATACACTGGAAACAAAACAAACTAACAGAACTTTACCTGCAATGCAAGCATTGATGAGAGATACACATGTCCCGGTGATCATGGCTCTAAACACCAGAGATGAGATGTCATTTCTTCTTAATGGGCATATAGATGCTTGGAGAAAAGAAAACACACAGTGTTAGAGAATCCATTACTGAGAGAACACATTCTGGATCAAGGCAAAAATGTGACAATGATATGATTTAATACTCACAAAGACCTCCAATCACAATGCCCAGTGAGCTGAAATTGGCAAACCCACAAAGAGCATAAGTGGTGATGATTTCTGATCGGACCTGAAACACACACACAAAAAAAAAAGATTTCCAGCTCACATTCATACTGACAAAATTTAAAATATATTCAGAACTAAAAACATATACTCACAGATATCCACTGTCTTTCATCTCCAATAACCTCAGCAAGTCCGTTGAGCCTGTTTTGCTTCAATTTAGATAATTCCTCATACGCCACAAACTCATTGAGGAAGAGCTTTGTCCCAATTAGCTTAGCCACAACGAAACTCTCGTCGTATGTCACTCCCATCATAAAGGCCACAGGCATAAACACGTAAGAGCAAATTAACTACAAAGACAAGATAAGGTTATTTGAAATTTGTTAGACTGATATCTTAAATTCTCAGAAAAAGGAAAGCACAGTAAATCAGAATGTCAAGCAATGTTTGTGTGCATAACGGACTAATGTTTCCCTAAGATAAAACACACGGAAATAAGCAGACAACTTTAACTTTATGGTTTCTTTCTCATATTCACCCCACCCAGCAAACACAAGCCAGAGATGGTTTATCTTTGTTGGGTGGGGTCAGAAACATTAATCACTATTATAGGAAGTTTATGCTGTAAATTCTTAACTTATCTAAATACATTTTTCAGAATAAGTAGTTGGGTATTTATTTTATACTGTCATAATACAAGTCAAAGTATATTAAAATACTACACGTCATACAGTTATGATATAATTATTTAAATGATCAAACACAAGTATTTATTATTAGATAACTTTACTTAGCTTAATTTTCATTATAATGTTATAATATAAAAATATAATTCTAAAATCTAAGGAGTTTACAAAATGATCAAGATACCACATTAACTTTCTGTTGCTAAAACATACCTGAAATGTGACATCAGGATATCCCACCATTCCTCCAAGCCATTTCAAAGCTGAATTTATGAATCCGAGGATAGCAAGAAAGGCTATAAGATTTGCTGCAATGTTAGCAACAAGCCCTATTGATGCAGATGCTCCATTGCTGACTGCTTCCAAAATGTTCTGCTCATCACTGAAATGTTAAAAAGAAATAAATGTAGACAAGATATTCTGAACCGAACACACACAAAAAAGAAAAGACAACATTATGAGAAGAAATTCAATTGTGTACACACCCAGAAGCCACTTTGATGTTCTGCTTTGATTTAAAGCGACTCTCCTCTGTTTCTGGGTAAGAAAGCTTAGAGATTGCCAGAGCACACGGAGCAGCCATCACAGAGGCTGATATCAAGGAAGATGCATCAATCTGTGAAACACAATTAAATAACATGTAACTGATTAGGGTAATTACAGCAGTGATTAGCAACGCTGTCGGTAATATACATTTGCATGCTTTGAATATGTTGTGACTTATTAAAACCACCCATCAACGAGACAGACACATACCACATATCAAGTCATGTAAAATTGTTTTTAAGGTTCCCTTTTTCTTATATCACAAATTGCTGACAGCAATAAAGCTGTTGCTAGTAAGAAAAACCTGGGTAAACACAATCACTGATATTGGTCCTCATTATCCTTTTGTAATGCTCATTCAGCTTTTTTACCCAGATAGAAACCTCACGTTAGATAAGATAAGGAGCCACACCTATGTCTCTACCAGCTAGCATCTTTTCCTATATAAATCTGGGTCATGATGCTTGTCAGCAGAACTACTGAAAACTTTAAATTACTCTGTACTCTCAGAAACCTCAAAGGCTGTTTTTCTCTCAGCTCTAAGACCAAAGTGGAATGAGTTAAATCTGCACTAGGTATTCAGGTGTATTTCTAAGTATGTGTTCAGTTTTGGGCCCATTTTTTTCCTTTTTCTTTTTAATACTGCCATGAGGGTTTTTACTGTTTCTTTATATAAAATTGTTTGCAACTAACTTCATAGCCTCAGTCCAGACTAATCAGGTGCCTTATCACAGTTTGTGTTCCTACAGTAAATGAGAAACAGTGCTGTGCTTGTTCCCTCTCAGGAGTTTAAATAAAACAACAAAGGTCCTTGAGCCAGAAATCAGTACTGGCTATGCCCCTCACTGCAACTTTTTTAAAATGTTGTTTTGCACTCAGAGCTTAAATTGCTTTTGTTTTTTTTTAACTTACAGTTGAATCTTTGTCTTTTTTTGTGCACGTTACGTTTTTATTGTATGCTTCTGTATGGGATAAGATACATTATGCTAGTATGAAAATAGGTTTATATTAAACGTTTTATCTCACCCCAAATGAGATGAATGCCCCCATAACACTGCCCGCAATTGTGGCAAATCCACCAGTCATAACAGCATGGATCTCTGATTTGGTCATATCCTTCAAATAGGGGCGGATCAGCAGCGGTGCTTCTGTCTAATGTACAAAAAACATTTAATTTTTTCTGCACTTATTCACAGGTACATGCACAAAAGTTCAAACAATGATGTTCGTAAAATAGTGTTGAATAAAATGTTGAAGCAAGAAGTACCTGCCCAACAAATATATTGCCTGCCACACTCAAGGTCTCTGTGGAAGACGTTCCCATTGTTATCTGCATAACCCACGAGATCTGCATGGACAAAAATCGTGGCCCTTAGTAGCAGATTATTACTACATGAGCAATGGGAGCACAGAAGCATTGAAGATGCTACGAGCAGTGTATTTTACCTTCAAAATGAGCCACTGCATAATCCCCAAGTAGTAAAGGACCGACATCACGCTGCTAAAGAAAATAACAATGGGCAAAGCCTGAGGGAAAATCATAAAACTCGGGTTAGCAATGCTCAAGTTAAATAATTTATAATCATGGTTGAGGGTCCATTCATTTACTTACTTGAAAGGCAAAAATGTTTCCAATCAGATCGCCAAAAACGAACGATGAACCTTCTTTGGTGTAGTCGAGAAATATCTGAAATTACAATTGTAAAAATGGAAACTCAGGATAAGATTTCATATATTATTCATTTGCTTAGTAAATGAATTCATGACATTTCTGATGCACATACCAATACATTTTATTAAGGTAAATAAAGTCGCCAATTAGTAGAGATAATAAGCTGTCAAACACACTGTATATTAATTAGCAGGCCACGTGCGTGTACACACTCAACCCTCGGAGGACCAAAGAGTAAAGGTGAATACTGTAATAAAGCAGGTCTAAAGATAAGCATGTGTGGTAAATAAAAGAACATGAGTCCACACTGTTGTGTCATAAAAGTAACATCTACAATTTAAATGGAAGGTAAATAAATGATAAAAGAACTGAATGAGTGTTAATGTTACTTGGAAGCGTTATGCTGAATAGTTGTGGTGTCTAAATTATAATTTGATTGACAATGAAATGCTCATCCTCATATAATACCTGCACTTGTTTTCCAAGCCAGTCGAAAGCTATAAATCCAGGCTCCGTTCGTATAATAAAAAGGCCAAGGCAGAACTGTATCCCGAGACCCCAAAACACAGGCCTCCATGATACCTAAAACAAAATGTGAAAAAAAGAAATGCTTTGGCCATGAGATACATAAAGCAGTCTCCATATAATTCAGAATTATTCCATGCAAGCAACTCAACTAAATTGTAAGATGATAGGGGCACAAGGACAGAGATAATCTGAGATACGATGCCCAAAAATGTTTCAAAAGAGATGTCATCACAGTAAAGGCTGTGACTCAGTGGAAAACTAACCATTGTCCTGTGTGCTGAGAAGAGGAATATAAGCACGATGAACACGCAAACTCCGCCAAATGAGATAAGCTGGGTAGGACGCTTGCTTGTGTCTAAAGCGAGCCACACCACAAGCAAGACCACAACCACCAAAATGAAAACCCTGGAAAACACATTAAAGCCACATCATGACTTAATAGTCACAAGGAGTTTCTTCACAAAGAGTCTGTTCTTTCACCAACTTTAAATTCACTCACCATTTTATCCATTTCAAGTTTGATTTAAACCATCTGACGGCGGGCTTGAAAAAGCGACTGATGCTTTTCCCCTTGTACTTGTTCAAAAGTTCCAGTGATACAGCAGCAACAGCCAAACAGGTCAGGACTACAAGGGCAGTGGCCCTCTTGAAATCCAGGACACATGCCGCAATGAAGTACGCCACATAACCTACAGAAGAGAAAAGCAATTCATCATGATCACTGTCTATACTGAAATTAGTTTACTCAAAGAAAAGTCACAAACTTTGCCTGTGTAAAGGATACCATGCAGAACCCTGCTGTATATATCTATATACCATTGTAGATACCTATATACTATTCATAATACTGTCATTTCCCATGCATATCGCATATTGCATGTAGAGCAGTAGTAGTCAATCCTTTATTTATTCCATAATGTATTCCATAATGTATTCCAACATCTTTGCACTCTGCACCACTGTATATATGAATATAAATGTGCTGTACAGGTTGCTATTGTATGTTTGTTTATTTGGGTAAATAGAGTGAGGGCAAAAAAAAAAGAAAATGAAGCCCCATTCTTTGCACATCTACACATACTTGGTCAATAAAGCTGATTCGGATTCTGATGCATATCTGCTGAATAAACTGATGTTTCATAAATTATTACCTGCTCCGAGTACACCCAGGACAATGTATTTGAAGAGTTTTGAATGAGCCTTGATGTAATTCTCTGTGGCATTAATTGGTCCGGAAACTTTGCTGAAGTAGAGAAATAAAATCAAAAATCAGAAGTAAAGTCAGAAGCAATTGTTCACTGCAATTCTCTTGAGTAAGTAGAATCATATTTCAAATTATTTTCAAGTTGTGTATACAGTATATTGACAAAAGTACTAGGTCAGCTACACGCTACTCCTACACGAGCTGCTCGACCTATGGAAACCCAGGCCATGAAGTTCCCTGCACACAGTTCTTGTGCTGACGTTAATGGCAGAGGAGCTGTGCTGTTACTGAGTGGTGCTGGTGATCTTTAGAGCTCTTGGTTACCCCACTCTTTAGCTACTTTGTTGCTGAACTACTATGTTTCCTAAAAACCTTCGGTGTGCAATAAATACTTTCAGAGGAAGTTTCACAAATGAACTTGTCACAACTGTAGCCTTGTGTTCCAGTACTATGGTCAAATTCAGTGAACTCTTTAAAATTGTCTTCAACAGATGTTTTTAAAGGCAGAATGCACGAACAGGTGTTTATTTCAACAACTTTAGCAGCGGCAATTAGACTGAAAACACCTGAATTCAAAGATTAAGCGGTGTGGCACAAATACTTTTGTCCACACAGGTTATTTTACACAACATTAGATAAATCTTAGCCATATACTGGATTAAAAGAATCTTATCCATTACAGATTTTGTTTTGTATGTGTGTAAAGTATACACACAAACTGTCGAGTAAACAAATACAGTACAGAGGCATAAGGCACATGCTATAAAAACTTACATTACAGCGCTCACAATAAAACTGTAGGACTAGTTCTATAAACAGAAATAACTTGAACTGACACACCTTAGGTATGATCCCAGTTCCAGTCTTTTTTTAGGCTTTTTGGTCTCATTTTTTATGCTGCTGTAGTGATTAATGTCATCCTCCTAGGAAAATGTAGGTAATTTATTAAAAGCATGTTTCATTTGAAAGTAAAATACAGGACAACATAACACATACCTCTATTTCATAAGCATGGTTGTCCACTCCGCTTCCATTGTTCTGGCTTATCTTTTCGAGGTGGACATCGTATTGGTCCGCTGAAAAACAGGATCATTATTCACTTCTATGCAGCTGCCTGTGGGAAAGCAGCTGCAACTTGAACAAGCAGGAGCAGGAACAATAAGTGACAAATCAAATCTCGATTTTTTTGGTTTTTTTGCTTTTTGCTCTGTGAGATAAAGAAAGCTTAACATATGTCCACATAATCCTGAAATCTTATGCGAATCTATATGAAAATTGTTCCACAAAAATACAAATTCACAACTGCAGAACAAACAGCTTAATACAAGGAAAAGCAGAGTTAATGGCTTACTCATTGTGCGTCCTCCTAGACCCAGCTGTCAAATGCTGTGCTGTAAAATACACCGCAGGGAATACGCTGCCCTCAGTGATACATCTTATCATTAATTAACAGACTGCTCCGATCTCTCAGGAAGTACACAACGGAGACGTTTGTGTCATTCAGGAGGAATGATTTAATGTGCCTTATGAAGCAATACTTTGAGACGTGAAGCTGACCATGTTTTGCATTTCCTAAGTTGCTGGAACGACAGAAGATGAGTCTTGAATTGACTCTTAAGAGGCATTTCCTAAGAAACACAGTAGGTCAGGCATGACTTTATCTTGAGGAGGTTGTTAGCACCTATAAGTCATAGAAAACTCATATTTGTAAAATTGGGTATCTAAAAATACATTTGTCACAAGCTTCTGAATAATCAACATGATTAATAACAGAAAGGAGCCCTTATATCACAAACAGAATAAGTCTATAGTTATATTAGCCTACCTTAAAAATAAAGCTCAATATGTGGCTGATAACCCTTCAAAAATAGCATAACTCTCAAAAAGTGAACACTTTACATTTGACTGCAACTATTTTATCCCTGAAAGGCTTTGATATATAAGACACTTTTTGGTAAGTCAGCGTCAGCAGTGTCAAGTTAACTTGTATTAAATCTTTTTTTCTTCCTTTTTTTTTTATGATTATTTTGAAGAGTAAGCACACTGAGTACTTCAGAATCAGAGAGCCTGGAATTCAGCTGCAGCTGTTATCTGGTCAATTAAGTATATTGCAGCGCAACCCGTACTTTACTTTCATGGTGATGATTCGCGATTGGGTGTAATGGCAGCTGTTTGTTCCGCTTTCACCTGGTTAAATATAATCTTGTCTAACACATAAAAAATTATGATTCCTTTGAAATAGAGTTAGTGCATGCTTGGTGACACTCAGTGGGGACTCAGTCTGTCTGGAGGAAGTGATAAAGAATAATTAATATTTAAAAGTGCAGCCCATTTGCCTTCAGTTAGAAAGCTTGGCACCCTGAAATCCATTAACAGATATTAATGATCAGTAACAGATTTTGTGGCAACATTAAATAGACTGAATCAGCAGCCCGAGGAGTTGTTTTTATGTTAATTTCCCTAGCAAGCTCAGATTGGCAGTGGAGTGGGAATAATGTACCATTAATTCAATAAGAAGCCCTCTACTTTATCCAGCATTAAACTGAGTTTGATAAGTCTGTCAATTTATATTTAAGTATCTATTTTTTTTTTTAAACCAGCAAAATAAGTTTGTTTCATCTCTTAAATGCATACAATCAATAGCATGTTACTTCTATTACGTTTACACTAAATAAAGCCTTTATTTATTTATTGTTAGCTGATGACTAAGTGCATGCGCCTATAAATTTAATGCGAACTGCTGTCACTTCTGGAAACCTTGACTTGCGGGAAGGAAGCTGTAGAGCTTTAATGCCCTCAGTTATGTCTTACAGGACGTTTATATAGCTTCTTCACTAAAATACTGGCAGTTTCCCAAATCAGAGGCTGCTGAGGTCATGGATCTTTAGAGAAGATCACCCTCCTCACCAAATTATCATCTTAATTACAGCCAAAAACCCATTATTAGCCCATAAAGTGTTAATACCGCAGACATATTGGGATGACTTCCAGTTTACAGCATGATTTGTGACATTTCACAGCATGGATCTGATGAACACTTTAACAAATAACTGGAAGCCAAATGAACTTGGTAATTGGTGGTTATAGTGATGTTTATATATTTCTGATAGGATTAGTTTTATGTCTATGAATAGCTGTATACAGATATCACGGTTTACAAAACCGTAATTTAAAGGTATTTTGAGCATGCATAGTATTTTGCACATCCCCTGAAGCTGAGAGATCTTTGCCAGGCAGACGTGTCTGATGAAAGGCACTGTTTTTGCATTTTGGGTCGTTTGGGGCTTGAATTTTTCTTTAAAATTCACCCAAATTAGGAGGACAAGGCTATATTTCTGTGTTTACTTTTCATTAACCAAAGACAAGAGCTTTAGGGAATTCGAAACAAGCTTTCCGACACCTATAATAATGTTATTTGTTTGCATTTTCAATATTATTAGTAGGATTTAGTGCCTCATTATATATTCACCCGGACTCAAGGTTTTTATTTGCATTAAATGTTAATATTGTTAGCATTACCCAACCTTACCGAACACCGAAGCTTCGTCGTTTGTGAGTTGCAACTCCGTCCTGAACCTGAATAAATATTTTAGTGGACCTTTAGTACTGTCGTTGAAAGCAGTCACTCCCGCCGCAACCTCAGGTCTGTAAGACAGCGCCGAGGGTTTCAATCTCCCACTGAGGAAAAGGAAAACGAAGTTAACGTTAGTAGCTTGTAGCCTAGCTTTGAAACATTAAAACAGCCTAGCCTAGCTTGCGAATATTTAGTGCAGACAGTTAAATGGCTGAGTAGCTAGTTTACTAGAGCTGTTTAACACACTCGGATCAAATGGTGAGCACCCTGTGTATCATTACGTGACGACTTTACTCGTTTGGCTGAATTATTTACGCTGTAGCATGTTGCTAAGATGGGGGCTAACTCGCTAGCTTAGCTCCATTTTACAGCTAACTTGTTAGCTGGCTCCTGTGTGCATCTGTCATATAATTTGTCCAGTGAGTGGGTTTAAAGTTTGTGCTATCTGTTAAATCGCTTGTGTTGTGCGTGTTTTATTGCATATTTAGCATTAGCGCTGGAGATGTTGCCCACGTTTAGCTTGCTGGCTAAAGCTAGCGTTGACATATGACGCGTCTCATTTGCTAAATAGTTACTCTTCAGTTTATAAAACAGCTTTTTTTCTCTTTTTTTAGTTTTTTATTTTAACAGTTCTTTAAGCTTATGCTAAGTCACAGCTGCGTCTTTCTGTAGGTTTGTGAGACTGTGCGGCCATGGGTGACATGAAGACCCCAGATTTTGATGATCTCCTGGCAGCTTTTGACATCCCAGATGCCACTGGATTGGATGCCAAAGAGCCCATCCAGGGGAGTCATGAGGAAGCAGAAAGTCAGCTGAAACACACAGAGATGTGTCTGGATGACAGCTTACTGACTAACCAAGCTATACCACCCTCAGATGTCCCAGCTGTAAGTGTTATTGTGAAAAATACAAGTCGGCAGGAGTTACTTGAAGAATTTAGTGATAGACTTCACTCGGGACCAACATTGCAAAATGGATTTAGGGGACAAGACACTTCTGTGACCTCTGCTGAGACAACTAATACCAGCTTCTCCAAATCATTTGTGTCCACATTGAATGGGAAGGCTTCAAGTGAGCTTTCTGGAAAGCCACCTATACCAGATGAGGCACCATTGTTTCCTCAGGCACTTTCAGATTTAAGTCCAGTCTCCAGTCCTGAGCATGAAAACACCCAGTCAAGCAGAGAGGAAATACTTCCAAACGAAGACAGACTATGTTTCCCAGAAGCTTCAGTTTTGGACACTTCAGTCTGTCACAATCCCAAAAGAATGGACCTTAGCATGTTTGATAACTCTTCCAAGGACTCTAATAATTACGAAAGCATACAGAGGATTAAAGGAGCAGAAAGTAGTAGAAGCGAGGAGCTTTCTGACATCTGTGGTAGTAGTGAAGCAGAGAAAACACCTGGACTACACAGTGAATTTCCTCCACAATTAGGAAACCAGAACTTCACTGAAACCAACTGCAATTCAGGAGCACCAGTGACTGTTCCCTTATCCCTTATTGCCCCTTATCCACATGTCAAGTCACAGACATGTAAATTATCCTCTTGTCTTGATGCTCTGGTGGCTCTGAATGCTAGAAAAGATCCCAATGAGCAGACAGATCACAGAGAATCCCCAGCTGTTCAAAGTGACTGCATGAAAGCTAGCCCCAAGGTCCCCATATCCCCACGAAGCCCCAGAAGTCCACTTGAAGCAGTGAAACGATTAAGGAAACCACCTGATAGCCCTGTGAGTATCTGCAGTGACAGTAGTGGCAAAGCATCCCCTGCAGTGGTATCTAGTTCACCTCCAGCCATACCTAAGGTCAGGATTAAGACCATTAAAACCACATCTGGGCAGATCAAGCGTACCGTCACCAGTGTGCTCCCAGATTCAGAAAATGAAGACGTGCATTCTGCCTACGAATCCTCTCCATCGCAGAGTATGAATAGTGATGATTCATACTGTAATGCATCTCCACATCAGTCTCAAGCTCCTGATGGTGTTGTTGGGGTGCCAAGTAAAGGTAATGCAGCCAATACAGCTTCGGCAAAAGTTTCAAACAGGAAGTCGGAGGAAAACTCCCGGAGGTCAGGTGTAATGCGCTCTGCACCAGTAGTCCATAATACTAAAGTCAAAAGATCTGCCGCACATCAAGTGCACAAACCAAAGAGAGTATCAGCCACTACAGGCCATGCAACTACCACAAACTTCCTTCCAAAAGCAATGCACTTAGCTAGTCTAAACCTTGTCCCTCACAGCGTTGCTGCTTCAGTAGCTGCACGAACCACCTCCTATCAACAAAGTCAACGCACACTCTCCTCCACAGTGTACAGTACTGTCCCATTAGTGCATCAGGTCAAAACAGCCAATTCTTATCCCCGCATGTCTAATCCGAACCCATCTGCGGGAACTTTAAACAGACTGTTGAACAGTGCCAACCCTGTGCCTACATATGTGCCAAACTTGAACCCACCTCCGGGAACCAATATCAACCTTCCACCACATGGATACTGCTGCCTCGAGTGTGGGGACTCCTTTGGGGTGGAGAAGAGCCTCGCATTTCATTACAGTAGGAGGAGTGTCCACATTGAAGTAGGATGTACACACTGCGCAAAGACTTTGGTGTTTTTTAACAAGTGTGCCTTGTTGGCTCATGCAAGGGAACACAAGAACGGTGGCACAGTGATGCAGTGCACACAGCTCAATTTGAAGCCCATAGCAGAAGAAAAAATGTTTGTACCCCTGAGTAGTGAACTGGTTAGTGTGGGCACTTACTCCTCGCCATTAGTCTTGCCTAAAAGTGAGCCTGTCCTGCCCTTGTATCCGGAAAGCGTCATCCGCCATCGACTCCGTTGTTTGGAGTGTAACAAGCAGTTGCCTGACTACAAAGCACTCGCAGGCCATTACCAGAAGCTGTCAGAAGATACAGAAGAACTGGTGAGTAGCTAATTGACATATTCAAGTATAAGGGTGACAACAAATCACTTGAGAAGACCACCTTGCAGAATTTAGCAAGTATCTAAGCCTATTAGTGCTTACTGTTAAATGTTTTTAATCTGTAAAAGTCACTCAAATCAAAGTAGAAAAGTGCGCTTCAGGGCATAGATTTATCATAATGAAGCAACACGATGCCTGGTGCCACTTTGTAGATAATTTATCTGATCTGTTTCTGATTGACTACTGAGGTACAGATGAGTAAGCTTATTCTAGCTAAAGAGAGAATACTGCTTTGTATAATTACTTACTTCATTGTAGCTGTTAATTGGATTGTTTTCTATAAAAACAAATGTATTTTCTCTATCACCAGATTTGTCCTTTTTAATGGCACCACTGTTTGTTTGTTTGTTTTCCACTCAAAACTGTCTTTTTGTTCTGTTCTGTTGTGAAATACCAGATCTGTAAAGGTTGCTCAATGCTGCTGCCCAACAAGTGCAGTTTCAGAGCTCACCTACGCATTCATGCACATAAGTCCCCTTACTGCTGCCCTGAGTGTGGTGCCCTGTGTCGTTCTGCAGACATCCAAAAGCACGTCAGGGAAAACTGCCTGCACTATGCTCGCAAGGCTTGGTACAAGTGAGTAACTTGGCAAGAAATGCAGGGTTTTTTTTAAACCCCTCCCCCCACAGTGTACAGTGCACTGTTGCAACAATTATGTTTTCCTTTTCTTCCAGATGTCTTCACTGTGATATGGTTTTCCGGACCCTTCAAGGACAAAAGACTCACATCGAAGAAAAACACTGTGAGGTCTTGTACAAGTGCTCCATCTGCCCGGTTGCATTCAAGACCTCCGACAACTGTGAACTGCATTTGAAAAATAAACACAGTACTAGCAAAACAACTCCAGAGTAAGTTAACATCTCATGACCTGACGGTTGAAAACTGTGGGCTTCTCCTCATAGGCTGCTTTAACAGTTTTTGCTTTCTTTTTGCAGGTTAATCTTAAAGTGTTCCTGTGAGAAAATGTTCAAGAAAAAGCAGCTACTGTTTCAGCATTTCTATCAGAATTCCAGCAAGCGTGTTACGTCTGTATTCAAGTGTCCAGAATGCAACTCAGTCTTTCCACAAAAGCTGCTATTAATGCAGCATTTCAAGGTTAGAATTAAATATATGCATTTTATTTAGATGCTTTACATGTTTATCATTTTTACCTCTCAGACATAAAAGGTGGTCAGTCAGCACTGGTGAGGTGTAGCACTGATGGTTGTCAGTATTTTTTAATATATTCCCTGCAAGTGATCCTTTAGGAGTTTAGGATGTCTATAGGAGTTTATATGTGCGGCCACACTTCTTATCTAAAATGATTTGTGCTAAAGTTGTCAGACATCTGAAAAAAAGGTTCCTTAGTCCATAGAAGAGTTATAAAGTGCATCCAGTAAAAGTAAGGTGCTGTGTCCTATCGTGTTTACTTTTTGGTTTTTTTTTGGTGTTTTTTAAATCTTTAAAACCATACACCTGATACAGATCAATCAACACGGGAAATCATTAACTTATGCTCCAGCAGTAGTGTTCTTTTGTTAAAACACCAGCAAAGAAACAGTTAAATGTTCCTGTGTAAATACGTTTGAGCATGATAATGTGAATTTTGTTTCCTGTTCTGCAGGGTGTGCATGTAGGAAACACGAGTGAAGAGACAGAGAAGAAGAAAGAAACTAAGCATGCTGACTTGCACCAGGAGTCTCAGTCTATCCAAAAACAGAAGAGTCACTACCCTGTTAAACAGACAGTTGCTACTAGAGAGAAGTCTGAGCAAGACGGCAAAATCCTAAATCGTGTGAAACCCGCTGGATGGACATGTAACGAGTGCCTGCAGCAGTTCACTGAGCGAGATGCCTACGTTTCCCATTTGAAGACCACACACGGAAAGGTAAGGGTGCACTGACCCCGCACTGACGTCTGCTGATGCAAAACATTACTGAGTGTTGCGCTCTTATGTCTTGAGTTGGTGTCTTAAAATCTTGACAGATATACCGACAGTGTGCCACAGAAGACCGTTCAGACAGCAACATCAGTAAATCATGTAAAGCCTTGTCTGGGTTCCTGTATTAAAACTGTGGTACCTGGGTTTAGATGCCTTGAATTGGAATTTTTCCATATAAACACAATTATTTTTATTTTTTTAAGAATGTAAAATTTGTTTTTTGAATTGAAACTGGGTCATGTAGAATATACAGTATTACTCTGGAGCAGCTTGCCAATTACCACCACCCTCCTTTTTTTCCCCATGCCCTCTGCTTTCTCCAGGATACACTGAGTTTTTAGACTCATTGGGCTTCAGTTCACACTGAGTAGAAATAGTCTTACCCTGCTACCAAATGAGTACAAATGCAAAATTACTCCCCATACACACTGCTCTGTTTTGTTTATTTTCTTTTTACTATACTGCTTTACATATTTTACCATACTGTTATACATATTACTATGCAACACGTTTAGCTCGAGATGGATCATGGAGAAAGCTGTAGAGCTTTCATCACTACACCAAAATAGAACAGAATTTCCAGCTCAAGAAACTCTGTCCCCTGTGCTGTAAACTGTGACTCAAGTTAAATAAAAAAAAAAAAAAATAGAAGGGGTGGGTGAGGGGTGATATCAAAATTATGGAAAAAACAAACGTAATAAATAGGGAACCAGTTGGGTGACAAAGATTACACGATCTGTCATCCAAAGATGAGACACTCACTGCACTTACTGTCATTATCATTTATTTATAGAACATTATTTATTCTTTGAACTTTGTTTGTATCTTTGTATACTGATTTATTCTGGATTAGTGTGTGAAACATTTGACTGTATTATCTAAGCACAGACTTGTGCATTACATGCTGATAAATGTAAATGAGGTTTATTATGAACATATTTTGTTTTTGTGCGTAATGGAAATAAAGTAATTGAACCAGTAAAAAAAATACTAAGTTGAGTACGTGTTTGGGAAATACTATTAGTTGGACCAGTAGTATTTCACAGCTGTGAGTAGCCAACGAGCAGTAGGGCTGAAATGAGTCCTGCACCTCTAAGTCAGAGTTTTTAGGTCAACCAGTATAAGCAAGATGCATTTTTATTCTGGTTTGAATTCCCAGTTAGATCCAAAATTGTCTGTTTCAACGCTGATGCTTAAATAATTCAGTTAAGCTCATCTTGTCATTCCTCAAATTATTTATTTATTTATTTTTTTTGTCAACAGTCCGTGAAGAAGTATCCCTGTCGGCACTGTGTGTTGTCTTTCAACACTGCAATCAGTCTGAGAAGACACATTCGCAATGATCATGATGGGAAAAAGAGGACTTATACCTGTTGGTAAGATTTTGAAAATGTATAAATAATAATAATAATAGTAACTTTGGCCACAAAGCAGTTTTTAATTGTTGCTCCATCCCTGTTTGTTAGGTATTGCATGGACAAGAAGACAATATTCACGTCAAGTGTGATGTTGA
Organism: Simochromis diagramma; assembly: GCF_900408965.1. Classification (NCBI taxonomy): domain Eukaryota; kingdom Metazoa; phylum Chordata; class Actinopteri; order Cichliformes; family Cichlidae; genus Simochromis; species Simochromis diagramma. Next base: position 10,396,732 of record NW_024386801.1, read on the forward strand.
AGAACCACATCAGCCTTATGCATGGAATAAAAAATCCTGATCTTAGCCAAATGCCAAAAATGCCCATCCAAGTAGACAAAAATGCTTTGGACAAGGTAGCAATTTATTATTTCTCAACACAAACATAAATGCTTCCAATCTGCTCACTGGTCTAAACTGCATAACTTTTGATTTCCAGAGGCTTGTATCAGCAACACCTGATGTGGGCACACAGATGGAGGTTCAGGATCCTGCAGGTAGTCTCGAGGCTCCTTCAGCTAAGCGTCTGAAAACTCAGTTCCGCTGTTCGAAGTGTGGCTTCGTCACAGACAACAGCACAGAGTTCCAGCAGCATATACCTCAGCATAAAACCGACGAGAACACTCCTCAGTGCCTTCACTGTGGCCTGTGTTTCACGTCCGTGCTGTCTCTCAATAGACATCTTTTCATCGTACACAAAGTCAAAGATCCAGAGGAAGAGGAGAAAAAACTAGAGGGAGATGTTAAAGAGAAGGAGCAGGATAATCAGCTGGCTGGATCAGCAGAATCTGATGAGGAAAACGATTTGTTTCACCAGCTAAACAAATCTGATCCCTCACCGGCCGGAGAGCAAGAAAGTCCGCACTGCTCCACGAGCACAGACTGTAACTTAAATCTGAGCACTCACTCTCAGACACAAGCAGTCTCTCTCCAGCAGTGAGAGCCACCTCAGCTCCTGTTTAAAGCTGCTTTAATATCCTCAGTTTTCATGTGAAAGTCATAAGGGATGCTTGATGTTTTTTAGGCAGGTGGTACAAAGATGTAATGCCTTTAATTAGGACAACCTATTTAGAGGCGGTGCAGTATATTCTAGCAGATACATATATTTAATACAGAACAAATATTTTCATATTATTTTTTTGTTTTTTAATTTAACCTTGTATGTTGGTAATATATTAATCTTGCCTTTCACATATAACTGCACTCATCACTCATACTACGGTTAAACATTTCCCCCTTCTGTTTTTTTCTTTTTTCGTCAAAATTTTTTGCTTAACATTTTCCATCCACCCTGGCAGGAGACTCAGGAATGTGTGTTTGTTTTACGGTCTGGTATTGATTATTGTAACAGTGTATTGGTGGAGTTTCAGGTATTGTTTCAAATTATTTAATGCCTCACACTAAATCCTGAATGATTCAGGCTGCTTTTTTAATATTAGTAGGTTTTTATTTTTTACGAAACACAGTATAATTGATTGTTCATGTAAAAGCAGTAATTACAAGTTCGTGGTTTGGCCTTTTTAAAAAACAAAACAAAAAAAAAACAATTTTATACCGTCTGTTTTGGGGTTTTTTTTTCACGTGTTTGGGAGAAACAAAGAGGTATTACATGTGTTCTGCAGCAGTATTGTTGTATTGAAAATACCTCAAATTGCCAGAAGTGGGGTTTTTTTATTTATTTTTTTGGGGGTTTTTTTTTTTTTTTTTTTTTTTGTTTTCCAGCAAGTGAACGGTCAATGTTACGTCAAATCAGGGTACATTTGTTGAGGATGATCCAGAGAAAGTGTGAGAGTGAAATTCATCAGCATGTCAGAGTTAATGTTTTATGAATCAGCACCTGGGAACGTGAATGGGAATGCAGTGACTTAAAATAAAAATTATCTTAGATTAGCACTTGGCAAAAGGGGGATACTTTTCGGTTGCAGGCTCTGATATGTGAAGCGACACCTCGTTTTGTATTGACTACGTGACAGTTCCTACCTCCGTGGTAAATGGCAGTGATTGTTAAACGTCGAAAGGCTTCGAGAAGTTGCAGTTAATCTCAGTGCAATGTAAAAAAATTAGTTTTAAAAATGTATTATCCCACATTAATAAATTTTATAAATTATTTTGGGAATGACATTAAGTCTTTTTATGGTCATATTGACTCAACTGACAAGTGAACTTTTCTATGAAAGTGCTGTGTGAGCTCTTTGATTCTCTGTAAGCCCTCGAATCACCACACTGCAGCTGCTTACCTGCAGGGGCTGAGAGGAATTACTTGTTCACTGTTTGTCTTTTTGTAATCCTTGTTGAAAGATATTTGTACTTTTTGATACTGTGTACAGTGAGGACTTGGTTAAGAATTTGTGTACCTACAGTAGCCAATTAAACTTGGATTTACAGCATTTCTTAAGCCATTTCATCTGTTCAGCATGCAGTGGCCTACGTGCCTTGCTGTTACATTAAAGTACTTACAAATAAATTGGTGCATTTAATTACAGATCTGCTCTGTCTTGTCTTTCATTACAGACCTGCTGGGTTGAAAGAATTTAATGTAATCGGGGTGTGATAATCAGTAGTTTTGCGACGAGGTCACGTGCTTAAAATCGTCACAGCAAGTCAGAAAGGCACAAGGCACTCTAATGTGCATCATGCATCCAATAAGCAACAACCACAGATGGATGACTTCATCCCATTAGAATATTAAGCCGATCCTGTCTCAGTATAACTGCCTGTACCCAAAGTAACAGAAGAGATTTCTTTTAATTGACCAGCTCCAAATTAATTGGAAGCACATCTGAGAAATGAAAGGCACTGTGACAAAGATGTGCAGGGGAGGACTCCTGTCTTCTTTCATCCTTATCTCATACATTGCTTTGACAACTTCAATGACTCTTGATTTGACTGAGCTGAGAAATAAAGTTTCAAAGCTCAAGGTGAATCCCAGGGGGAATCTGTGGGCAACGGGTAAGTAAAAATTACACTGCTGAATGATTGTTTCTTTGTTCTGTTTGCAAATGCAATATTTACAGAGAGTTTGCTTGTTTCATTTAATAAGGACATTTCATGGGCAAGAAGAGCATTGTGGATAGTTCCTTTGTGAATTCTGCCTTTGAGAATATAAAAGATACAGCTGAAGGCAGAGATGTGAGACCTCTGCACGGAGTGGAAGACCTGCAGGCGCTCCTCATCCATATTCTGAAAACTGCCCAACAAACACAAGGAGAGCAGGCACTAGACAGGTGAGTTATGTATTATTACTCAGTCTAATACCGCTGTTAATCCTTCCATTGTACAGCTTTCTGTTTTTTTTTTCTCATGCATTTAGAGAAGAAGGACATCCAGTTCGATCAATTGTTGCGTGACATCCTGCTGATGAAGAGGAGGGTTTCTGCTCTTGTGAAAATCAGCTAAATTATGTTTTGTTTTTTGTCTGACATAACATGTATATGTTGGCAAGTGACAAACACTTCTGTTGTTTTACTTTATATTGTCTATGACTTTATTAAAAAGCGCAGAGAATGTATTGGAAGTCTGTGTTTTCATCTATGTTCAAGTCACATTCACATACACACAGTACCTTCAGATAATCCGGTTTCTGGCGCCCCCTGCCGGTCGGTAAAGGGAAAAACCGCTTTTAGTTAACATATCCGGGTGAAAGTGGCAACGTGCTTTTTATCACATCCCAGGGTAGTTTGAGTGGCAACTAGCCCCAGTTATGCCCCTAATAGTGATGTGTGGTTACCCCTGTAGTGGTAAGTCACGAAGGGCAGAAGAGCTGAAGGTGTATTTTGAAGAAAGCACAGAAAGAAAGGTTCATATTGTTGGAGACGGAAGCCTGGGCGTTGAGAAAAACACTGTTTACGCAGGCAAGTAAGCTTAGCACGCCTTCATTAGTGTGCTTCTTAAAGCTTTTCAGGTTTCAGGGCTTTCAGTCTTACTTGGCATATTTTTGTATGTTATTAGCCACATAATACTGAGGTAACATTACCGGCCTTACACGAAGCTTAGCCGGGGGAATAAACGACAGAAGCAGGAGTGCTTATTCAGTGTTTGCGCTTATCGATGCTTGGGGCGGCTTTAAAGTTCATGACAATTACAACTGTGTTCGCCTGCTTTATGAGCGCTACTATTCAATTAATTTTACTTATTTAGCGTTAGTAGTAGAGACAGTCCAGTAATCTCTTATGAACAGGCACCTGGCGAAGGTGGGGAAGAAGGATTGCTCTTTAACAGTAAGAGACCCTACAAAACCAGTTAAAGAAGGGGCAACCATCGAGGATGATTGGTTGGAGGCTAGAGGAAAGAAAGGAGACTATTAGCAACAAATAGAACAAAAGTTAATTTCATGCTGTAGTAGCATATAAATGCATAGGGAGTGAAAGGGGCATCAAGTCGATGTCCTTACTGCATAGTGGAAAATCCCTCAGCAGCAGCTATATTCCTAAGAGATTGGATCCAAGCCTGACTATAGGATTTGTCATAAGTGGAAGTTTTCAGGCTAATTTGAAAAGTAGAGAGAGTGTCCTGTAACCCAAACTGGGAGCTGGTTCCACAGCAGAGTTGCCTGATAGCGCCCATTCTACTTTTACAAACCCCTTAAATCACATGTAAGCGGAAACTGCTAGTAATAGAGTAGTATGGTACTAGGAATGGGAAATATATCATGACATTTCAAAAAACACTTGCGATTATGAGATTTATTATGATGGGGGGCATTTTATCGACGTTTGCAGCAGCAGGATTCGTAAATGAGTAACTGAAGGGCATTTTCAATTCTCCTTCTCCAATGAGCTGCTGTTATTGATGACACACTTCCTAATTTGAAGAGCAATGGTACAATGGCAGCAGCATTATTGTGCAAAAGTAATAACACAGCAACAGATACAGTGACACAGCATAAGTCATAAGCCTGGGTAGTGTTTTCCCTGCAAATTTTAAGTATAAAGTAGTTGCTTAATACTTTAGTTTAACAATAACGCGTGCAGCCGGCCATGCTCAGTGAAGTCATTTTATTTACTTCTGGGTCTAACATAACCAGCTGATTGTATCTCCTCCTTTATAGACTGGTGGTAAAAAAAAAAAAAAAAAAACCTGGGTTTTTTGCTTCAAGCTGCAAGTTTGTGTCCACAGTTAGTGACAACAGTTTTCTTGGATATTTTGAAAAGTACACTGCTTTGCTGAAAGTTGTTGACGTAACTCCCTTTTTAGCTACCAAATGACCATCAGAGGCTCTTGCTCTCACAAATGCCTGGGCTTGTCTCGTTGTGTGCATTAGGGAATTTAAGCAGGATGTTGCTATAGCAACTACATAATAATATGATACTTTGATATTCATATTATTATTGTGGGTGATATGACATGGCACATCACTTGGACCTGATCATTTTAACTGTGTTACCGTTACATTGCTATTATGCTTTTAGAATTAAACATTTTGTTTTTCAAAATTTTAGTTCTTTATTATTTCCGTAATTGTTAACATGACTAAGGAGACTGTTTGCTTCAACTGGGCAGACTTCTGCATTTACTTAATTTTACTGGAAATGTTTCAGATTCCCAAAAGGAGAAAAATGTCAGAGCGTCTCTGAAAGCTGAAGTGGAGAGGTGAGTGTTTAAAAATCTGTTGTAGGATCTGATGTTGCACAAAACCCACACATATTTTAATGCTAATTCTTTTTTTGGTTTTTCTGGGTTGTTCTTTTTTTTTTTTTTTAGGAAAGTCAACAAGGATGACATTGTTATTCTAGACTCATTAAATTACATAAAAGGTAAGTCTTACTACTTATTCTGTAATTGTCACAGTTACATTAAATATTGTGATTTGTAGTTTAAAATTTAAATATGTTACAGGCTACCGCTATGAACTGTTCTGCCTCATCAAACATGCACAGACTCCACACTGCTTGGTAAGTAGACAATTAAACATACATTTTGAAAAAATGTTACCTTCAAATGCAATCGTGGTATGTTTGCGGGTTTTCTTTGTTAAGGTCTACAGTTTGACGTCCCATGAAGAGAGCTCATTATGGAACACAAACAGAGATGCTGCTGATCAGTACAATCAGGACATGTGAGTGAGAAGCCTCAGTATGAGAGCATGACTCTTACCTTACCTGCACTGTTGCATGTGTTTTTTGTTTTTATTTTTTTGCAAACTGTCTCACATGCATTTGGTGTTTTGAAGCTTTGACGCATTAGTTCAGCGATTTGAAGCTCCGGATTCCAGAAACCGATGGGACAGCCCTCTCTTCACTATCCTGAAAGATGACACACTTCCAGTTGAAGCCATTTCTGATGCACTTTTCAAAAGAAAAGCACCCCCACCGAACCAGTCTACTCAGAGTGTAAGTCTAAGGCTACGTCCACACTAGCCCTGGATAGATTTGAAAACGGCGTTTTCGTCTGAAAATGCTCCGCGTCCACACTATCGCTTTCAGTCGTTTTCACAGAGTTGTCCGTCCACGTTGAAATGGCCGAAAACGCTTACGTTCCAGTACTGCGCATGCTTGAAACGCAAGACAATTCGACTTGCCTCATTTCCGTCTGCCGTTTATTTACTTTCCGGCTCCTTGAAACGTCGCGGCAAAATGTCGAGGAGAAGCACCGAGTTTTTTAAACGGACTAACAATGAGGTGGAGTTGTTGCTGAGGGTAACACAAAAGTACAAAGTTGCAAAAGCGAGCGAGAATTTGAAGAATTTGAAGAAAAGCTGTCTGAAGCATGTGCAAACTGATAGTAATCTTTAATAGGGCTGTCAAAATTGAGAGCAAACAAAGCAACCGCTGTATAATGCCCTCCGCTAACTTAGTTTAATTGGTCACTTGACTGCATCACATAACTAAAATGTGTCATCGTTTTCCAAAAGGCTCCGTTTTCGCTGTCCACACTGCGACACGACAGCACCGTTTTCAAATGTATGCGTTTTTGAGAGCATTTTCAAAACGCTGCGTTTTCCTTGAGGGAAAACGGCGTCTCAGTGTGAACGGGAGGCCAAAACGGAGAGAAAACGATGCATTTTCAAACGAAAGCACATTAGTGTGGACATTAGTTACAATCAGTCTGGAAATCTACAATATTTACTGCATGCATGTGGTTTGGTTTGTCTGATTGTGAAGGAAACCTACTTTTTTTTCTTCTCTGTAGCAACCGCTGTCATCCGCAAACTTTTTATACGAGTTGGACAAGATCACTCAAGATGTCTTGATGGTATGTTTTTTTTTTTTTTGTTTGTTTGTATTTTCTAGTTTCACATCATTTACTGGTCATTCAGGTAGTTTCCCATGATATTTTTTTCACTGAGCTGGACTGCTTTTTGAGTTATGTCATATTCTAAGTGAAATATACAGAAGAGTCTTTTTCAGAAAAATGTTTACAAATCCTTTGTTGGGGTATCAACATTCCTCTGCATAATGTAGACTTTGTTCTATGAATCAGAAGGTATTACATGTATTTACAGCTTTATACGTTACATCACCAGCCAAGATGCAATTATGAGTGAAGTGCTGATGAGGTATTTAGCTTGGCACACAATAATAGCCCGGTTCAGGTTCAGGTACAGGTTACTGTTCTGCAGTCGTGAGTCATCCATCCTCACATGCAAACACATGCAAATGGACAACAAATGCGCATAGTGCAAAATACTGAAATAACAGCTAATTCTAATTAATTTTGGTTATCATGTAGCCCTTGAAAGTGACATAGCTGTTCCTGTGACCTAATGACTGCTCGAACAAAGCTGTTAATTAAACCTTGTCGGTCTATTACATTCACCTTGCAAAGGGTGTGAGTCGTCAAGAAAAAGTGAACCAGCCAACCGCTGCGGGCGTCTTAGGTGCAGGGGCTCTAAGTTCAGCTGTGGTTCACCAGTCAGCCTGTTAGATGACTCAACAGTTCGATTCGTTTACAGATAAGTATCCAGACCACAAGCTCAAAGAAAGAGATAAATCGGATTAAACAAAATAACGATAAAATAAACCCATCGCAGTTTTATCAATGTGGAAACCAGAAAGCCTTCTCAAACGGGAGACTCGCTGGTGCACACAGCTTCAAAGACATTCATAACACTGAACTTCAACAGTCTGACCCTTAATAGATGTGACATTGTGTTTATGAGTGCATGTAAAATCAGTGATCATATTTTTTGCTTGCCTCATTTTATTCACTTTTGTCAATCACGTTGAACTGGTTTTCAGCATGAGTAACATCAGTTTAGCATGAGGTAAAGTGAATGGGGTCAAGCACATGCTCAGTGGGCCTTAAAATCTCCGATTTCACCATTGTTTCCAAATATTTACATTACAACTGATTTGAGGGGAACCGGTCTAAAGTCGTTAAAAGTTTGGGGATAACTACATTTGGCATTAGGCATTTAAACTATATGAATGGGTACTTGCTGTTTATAAAGATTTGTTTAAAACACAATAAAATCACAGGACTCAGATGTTGAGCTCAAGATTCGAGTAAATGCCCACAAATATTATTAGGTCAGTGAGATTTTTTTCACAGTCATGGAGTGAAAATCTACATCCTGCGATCAATGTTAAAGTACTGACTGTGGCTGTGTGAAATTCCTGGATCTCAATGCTAAAATCCAAAGTGTTGAAAGGATTATAAAAACAATCGACAGCTTTAGCTGTTAACTGCTGACTGTCCAACGTTTAATAAAAATTGAATGCACCCCTGCACGTTGTAAGTGTGGGAATTTCTGTCTGCCATTCATGACATGAGCATGGCATGATTACCAAAACAAGGCAACAGAGTAAAAACATATAAATCAGCAAAAAAAATCAATAATAAAAAATAACCTCCTCTTTGTCTTTGTTTTGACATCGAGCTCATGTATTTGTTAGCATGCCACATGTTGCACTTCCTTCTTTTTGCGATTTCACACAGATCACGACGTTCTGTTGCACAATATCTGCAAAAGTTTCCAGCAAAATAAATTAAGAGGAGTAAATACTTCTCTAATTCTGATTCATTGTTCCTTATACTCTTTGTAGAGATCCCTTTTTTTAAAAATTCATTTTTATATGTGTGTTTGATAAATGTAATTAAATGTTTTCAGGCGATTTTTAACGCCCAGAAGACGAGCGTTCCCGGGGATCTTATCGCAGTTCCAGGAGCTTCGGAAAAGATATCCTTTTTTAAACACAACTTGCGTGTGCCCAGTTATTTTGAACACATAATAATTTTGATTAATATTTTCACATTAAACAGATTTTTGTAGTTCCGTGTGGGACGTCTGTCATATTTAATGACTGTGTGAAATGCTAATTTTCGTTTACCTCCCGGGGTTAATCACCTCCCCTCAATAGCGGGGGGGGGACAACGCTGTTCTATCTGAAAGCATTAGATGAGGAGGTGGAGGAATGTGTGGCCATCACATGACTTAAAAGAAAGGTGGATCTACTAAGCAATGTTAAAGGTCTTGTCTGTAATTGCATGCTGTGGGATGTGTGGTGGGGAGAAACCAAATTATATTTGTGGATTTTCATTGGTTACAGGACTGTGAGGCACCTTCTCAGAACCAGCCACTTTGATTTTCTTCTTTGAAGATGTTGGTCCAAGCACAGCATAACTTAAAAGCACATCATCTTCTGTTCTGGCCAACCTTTAATAAAATGGGCATAATCTGAATTTGAAATGATGCCAGTAACATTCAGTACAGGTTATTTCGTCCTGTTGTCCTGCTCAAAGGTTTAAATGCAATACTGGGGCTTGGAGATAATTTGGGCTTCTGTTAGGTTCTACCTGTGGTATTTTTCTTGTTCCTTAACTCGCTGTTAAACATTGAGCTCACCAGAAATGTCAACATGGCAGAGCTGCGGAAATTACGGCGCCAGTTCATCAGCTACACCAAGCTGCACCCGACAGAAAACACGGGACAAATTGCTAATATGTTTGTTCAGTATTTAAATAAGAGTCTGCACTGACAGTGTGTAGTGTTTGGGGTTTTTTGTTTTGTTGGGGGGGCGGGGGTTGCAGTTGTTCCGTGACAAATAAATGTATTTAACAAAAACATCCTGTTTTTGCTGTTCTTGGTTATATTTTTTAAATTTGTGTACTTTCTAGGACCTTTTTGGCCTTGCTCACCAGATGGGATTTGCTCAGTCTAGGCAAAACTACGGTGGCCCTGAGAGGCCAAACGGACTGCAACTTCAGAAAACACTTGCAAAAAGAAAAATGCTGCAAAAAGAAAAACACTTGCAAAAAGAAAAATGCTGCAAAAAGAAAAACACTTGCAAAAAGAAAAAATGCTGCAAAAAGAAAAATGCTGCAAAAGGAAAAACGCTGCAAAAAGAAAAATGCTGCAAAAGCACACAAAGCACAACGGAAATAGGAAAAAAGACAACGGAAATGTTTCTGGGAGACAATAACCGAACGGACCAGTTGCACGAACCAAAACATGTATGTATGGCTGTATCCCAATTCAGGGACTGTTTCCCAATTCAGGGTCTGCAGCCTTAAAGTACGCAGCCTTAACGGTCCTCAAGGGCCGCGTACTCAAAGACTGCTGAGGCCGGAAGTGCGAGGCTTGTAGGCTTGTGAAATGGGACGGTCTAGCCTCCGTCGCGCTGCCCAGGTTGCCTAGCAACCATGATACTAACAGCTGGAAACGTTTCATACAGCTTTGTTTGACAGAAATGAAGGAGAACATATTTTGTACATTTGTTTCTACATGAGCTTGTGTGATTTGATAAGTATCTGAGGCTGAGACCACAGGACTGTAAAACATGATTGTTGGGCTTCATTTTTGTACTGAACAGTCATTTAAGATTAGTTAGTAAATAACAATTAGCTAATGTTGTTCATGAGACTAAAGTCATCTCACTTTGGTAATGTAAATATAATATGGCCAATATTATATTAATCATTATTAGTTATTACAGCAGTGAACATGAACTCTGTGCCAAACACTGAGCTTCAGTAAAGATTCAAGTTGCATTTATTTATATTTCCTATCACCTTAAATCTTCACTTAAACACAAGTATCTGTGACAGTGTATATATAGATGTATTATATATAAGAGACAAATATTGTTCTTTTAATATGTTGGCATTACTAAATTTGGCTCAATGCTTACATATATGTGTAAAAAGAAAATGTACGAGCTGTGAAAACTGTTTCTGATAGAATGAAGAGTAGACCGATATATTAAATATTCCTTTATTGGGTGAGAAAATCAGACCATGTCATAACTGCTGTAAGTCATACAGAATAGATATCAGAGCCTTAAACAGGCTGACTTCTGTTAAATGGGTCAAACTGGGCAGAAAGTATACAAACACATAACATCCTTATAGAATATGATATAACACTATAGATCAACTTACCTCAGAATACATAAAGCATATAAACAATTACAGCAATATGATGCAACAAACACAGCAGTGCTACTGATCCAAAATACTCAAAGCTTCATAGAACTGGAACAAACATTTATTTTAGCTCCATTCTGCTGCTGATACATACTTTAGGTTTCTGAATGTTAAACTTGTTGCTGCCTTTCATAGTGTGTAACTTGAAGGCCCTGAGTACTTTCTCCCACACTGAAAACACTGGGATGATAACATTATTTGAACATTACCTAATAAGACTGATTCAGCACAGACAGTTATGTTAAACTTTTCTAGCAGTCCTTCACAAACAGGGAACAGTCTGTCTATTCTCTCCATCTGTCAGCTGCTGCTGGCTCTTCCTCCTCCTCTTCCTCACACACTGCTGAGTTTGTCCTGGTGGATCATCAGGGGTGCAAAGCCTCACAGATGATGTGCAGCAGTGGGTCCCTCAGTCTGTCCTCACTCTGGACACTTGCAGTCGTCACACATGGAAATCAAATGTGTGATAAGCTGCAGGATTCAAACACAAGTGTAACTTATAAATACATGTTCATACTTTTATTCCACAATCAGAGAGAAAGAAATGGAGAGAGAGTGCAGGACAGACAGACAGGTGGCAGTCTCAGGTGTACACACTGCTACACAACAGCACCAGAGAAGGAGGATTTAGTGTTTGTGTTATTACGAGTGTAAACAAGAAGAGTTCCAGATGGTGCAGTGGACACATGTGTGACTGCTGTGATTAAAGCATCGTTCTTTCAGCTTAACGAGTGAACCGTCAGCTCGTTCAAACACACATTAAAGTCCGTTTGGCTCGACACCACCGAACAGAGGCAGCAATATAACATAGCTCACATTAACAGTGCAGTGAATCCTGCTTGTGCCGTGATATTCAGGACTGCAAACCGAGCAGCATCACTGACTTTCAGCTTGTTGTGTTTGTGGATATATGACTGACTTTAATTACCCACAAAATCATCACATTCTCTGTAAGATTAAGGTCGACTATCTAACGGCTAACATTTGCACATAAATAAGTGACATAATATTCAGAACTTACTTTTGAAAGTTTACTCTTTGGCCGCTCCACTTCTTTGAAGTGTCTCCCAGTCCCAGTGCACTTGTTAGCATGTTTTGGTTCGTGCAACTGGTCCGTCCGGTTATTGTCTCCCCAGAAACATTTCCGTTGTCTTTTTTCCTATTTCCGTTGTGCTTTGTGTGCTTTTGCTGCGTTTTTCTTTTTGCAGCATTTTTCTTTTTGCAAGTGTTTTTCTTTTTGCAGCATTTTTCTTTTTGCAAGTGCTTTCTGAAGTTGCAGTCCGTTTGGCCTCTCAGGGCCACCGTACAAAACCCCAAATAGCTTCAGTGTTAGTCCAAGCAGATCAAGAATTTATTTTCTTGACCTGCTTGGACTAAAAATGAACCTATTTTGCATTTCACCTACTTGGACTAGGTATCTTGCGCCAGTTTTTAAGAGCAAGGGTCATGTGTAGTAACTAAATAAGCCACACCATGAAGCTATGGAAAAGAGTTGAAGCTAGTTTAAGTAATCAGTGAGCAGCAGTATGGCTTCATGCTGAGAAAGAGGACTAGAGATGCCATGTTTTCTTTAGGAGTTTTAACAGAGAAGTATAAAGAAGTTAAGGAGTTGGCACTGTGTCTTTGTGGGCCTAGAGACAGCATATCCTCCAGAGAACTAAGGAAAAGAGAATCTAACTATTGAACTTTTTTGTTTGATTTTCTTCCTCTTTGAAACTCAAAGAGGCCACCCAAGCACATGAGAAAGCACATGATGTCCTCTATTTAGTACATCTGGACTTAGTAGGGTAGCTCAAATAAGTCACAAGATATATCGTGGCTTGCAAAAGTATTCGGCCCCCTTGAACTTTTCTACATTTTGTGACATTACAGCCGCAAACATGAATCAATTTTAATTTGAATTCCACGTGAAAGACCAATACAAAGTGGTGTACACGTGAGAAGTGGAACGAAAATCATACGATTCCAAACATTTTTACAAATAACTGCAAATAGGAGTGAAAGATGGGGGTGAGATACATCAGGAATCTGATGCCCTCTTCTTTGCAATATTAATGAACAGGCTGGCAGATGAGGTCACTCAGGAGTCTCTCAGGACTATCATGTTTGCAGACAGCATTGTGATTTGTAGTATAAGTAGGGAAAGGGTGGAAGAGACTGTGAAGAGGTGGAGGTATGCTATGGAGAGAGGAGGGATGAAGGTCAGTAGAAGTAAATGGGGGAAACATCCAAAGCAAAAGAGGTGAAGAAGAGAGTGTGGGCAGGGTGGAGCAGGTGGAGATAAGTGTTAGGGGTGATCTCTAACAGAGGGCTAGCAAGAAGGCTGAAAGGGAAGGTTTAGATCACATAACCTGACCAGTATTTCTATACCAGTGAAAGCCTACTTAAAATGCTTTATGTATGAGGGACAGGCAAGAGTTAAACAAGGCATGATGAGAAAACTGATCTGCCAGAAAGTCTATTTTATTAATGTGGAAACCGCTTACTATAGAGCAGGCAGGGTAGAGTGGATGGGGGTGACTGTCAAGGATGATTCATGACAGAAGGGTAACAGCAAGAGTGAAATGCATTGTTTACAAGGTGGTAGTGAGACCTGCTATGATGTATGGTTTGGTGAGGGTGTCACTAACAAAAAGGAGGATGAGCTAGAGGTGGCAGAGCTGAAAATATTCACTGGGAGTGACTGAGATGGACAAGATTAGAAATGAGTAGTCTGGAGACAAAGAGAGACAAGCCCTTATAGATTGGTATAGTGTATAGATTGGACAAAGGGTGTTGAATATGGAGCAGTAAGGTAAGAGGAAGAAATCAGAGAAGATTTATGAATGATGGGATGGTAAATGGCTCACATTTGTATAGCGCTTTACTTAGTCCCTAAGGACCCCAAAGCGCTTTACACTACATTCAGTCATTCACACACGGCAAGCTACATTGTAGCTACAGTTACACTGACAGAGGCGAGGCAGCCGAACACTGGTGCCGCCGGCCCCTCTGACCACCACCACCAGTCGGCAAACATGGGGTTATTATCTTGCCCAAGGATATCTGGCATGCAGCCAGGAGGCAGCCTGGGATCAAACCACTGACCTTCTGATTAGTGGCTGACCTGCTCTGCCACTTGAGCTACAGCCCCCTCCCTATGGTATGGGGTGTGACACAGGAGGGAGATGGAGGAAGATTATCCAGTTTGGCGATCCCTAGAAGAACACGTCAATGATTTTTTCCACAAAGTTCCACAAAAGGAATGCAGGAGTCCTTTTCCTTTTTTTAATGACTTAAAATTACCGGCATATTCAAATCAATATACCTTTAAGGAGTTAGAGCTCTGCGCTTTCAGGGATGGATTAGCCTGAATTCCCTCAGTCATGTTTTTTTCTTTCTTTCTTTTTTATGTCTAACTCAGTGTGACTAGTTTGACAAACAGTACATTTCTTGTTTATGAACTCTGTTTTCCCTTGTGAAGTTTGGAAGGCTGAGTAAGGCTCTTTCAAAGGTTTTAAATTATGTAAGAAGATTACCAGAAAACCCAGACTCCTCCCTACAGGAAGTTTCTTGCAATTATAAGTGATTACTGGAGCTTCACCACAGTATTCAATGAGTGATTATATGCACACCTGCCAGCTTTTATTTACTTTTTATTCCATTTAATAATGAATGAAACAAAAGAGTCAGATTCTTTGTAAATAAAATGTTTTTTATTGAATTCAAAAATTCAACAAATTCATTTAACACAGTTCATTGAGAATATACACACACATATATATTTATATATTTTATATATATACACTGCCAAAGAGTGCGGAGACAGCAAGGGCCCCACATAGAGAAAGCAGTAATTAAAGGATTGGGCATTAAAAGAGTGTTGCAGTGCTAACAATGCCACATAAAAAAACAGGCTTTATTGACAGAACAGTTCTTACTTGCTTTTCAGTTCATTTTTTTTCTTCAAAGGGGCAGCAGTGCCAAAAATTCTGTCCCAGTGGCTGAAGAAAGGAGCATAGTTGGTGCTCGGCCTCTGGTGGTGCATGTCATGAGCTGGTGCTCCACCCAGCAGCCCCAAAGGCACCAGGTGGTTCAAGGTCCACGGCAAGTCATAGCCTATGTGGTCTTCAACAGACATCCAGATGCTAAAAACTGTAATGCACCATGTGGTCAGCGGGTGACAGTTTAGAAGAATTGGATCACAATTGCTCCAGAATCCCACCGTCATCAGCTCTGGGATGCTGAGCCGCTCACTTGACCATGAGAAAGGTGCTATGTATTCGTGGTGGACTGCATGGATCCAGCGGTAAAGCTGAGGATGTTTATGATGCATGAAATGCCAAATAAAGTACTGAGTGTCAAAGAGGAGCAGTACAGCCAGCATATCAATAAACAGTTCATATACTGTGGGAGCATCTCGTGGCAGTGGTGGTGCAGGCATAATGAAAATACTGATTATTATAGCTGGTAAAACAAAGAAGATGTGGTTATAAAAAGTGACCATGAAGTTGTCACCCATCATTTTCAAAGTTGGCTTCCTGTTTGGTTGGATCTTGTACTGATGGAATAAAGGCACATTTTCTCCCAAGAGGTCCAGCACAGAAAAAGGTAAGCTGAAGAAAAAATAGCTAGAAAAGGCGAGTAGGACGGGGAAAAATGGGGATGAGATGAGAGGCATATAGTGAAAAAGTAAATAATCCCAGAACGGCTGCAGAAGATGGTCTGAGCTCCTGCAAGGCAAGAACTGCAGGTAAGGTTCAGTGATGTTCAGCATCTTGGTGTGATATCAATGAAGGCTGCTTGCGGTGCAAGTCTTATGATCCAAGACAAGGTTCTGCCTTATATAGAGGTGTTTAACTGGAGGGGCTTTGCTCACAGTCACACCCCCACACCCCCACACCCCCAGCAGCTTAATGTACAAAAAATGCCATGTCAATGCCAAAGGGAACACCAACGGTTCAATGAATGCAAGAAAAGAAGGTAAAACAGCTTTTTGTAAATGTTCCAAGGTTTTTGGTGTCCCAGTTTGGAGAATATCTCCTCATCTCACAATAAGCTGATTGTTTTCTTTGTTGACAATACAACATATAATGGTGTCATCTCATTTAGAGGAAAACAATCAGAATATCAGAGTATTTCTCTGCTTTTTTCTGCCTTTCTGTTGCTGATACATTAAAAAAAAAAAGATGACTAAAGCTGTGTATACCTCTTTATTGGTCACTTTGCATCATCCTATTATGCTGGTCAACAATCACATGTCTGATTAAATATATACACCATATACTCTACTGTATATGAAATTATTATTATTATTATTATTATTATTATTATGTATGGTGTCGACTTGAACCTTAAACACATAACCGTAGCATTTACGCGAATAAAGTAATGTAATTTCTTTTAACAAAATAAATATGTGCGCAATATTCTAAGTCTCCTGTTTTCCTCCTCACACCCAGGTGGTTCATTCAAACAGTACATCCAGTGCCATTTGGCGCTTTTTGGTGATTTAAGCGTTCTTTGACCCACATCTGCAAATTGGACAGGGAAGGAGTCAAGCCTGTAACATTTCCTCAGGTCAGCGTCCGTCTTTCGAGATTGAGAGTTAATTTGAAAATGGTCCGACTCTGTAATGAGTTTTACAGGATCACAAAGCTTGTGAATGATGACGTACTGACTGCCAGGTTAGGATCGATCTTTTCAAAGATTAGTTTTCTTTTTCTTCAGATGTGCTATTGTTTTTTGTTTGTTTGTTTAACAAAATGAATTCTGAAGACAAAAATCAGGCAAGTGTTTGACTCACAGTAGGAATATTTCAAGGATTTTTTTTGGCTGTCTTGATGTTCGGAAACGGACTTATTTCTCTTTTGTTTAGTTCGTTGTATATTTCGCTCTTACACTCATTAATGGTTCAGTGAAAAGCTGGAGTGTTATCTGTGCGCAGCGATTAATTGAGAAATGTGTAAACATACATGTAAATATAGCATATAAAGGAAAGCAGAGTTCACTCCTAAGGAGATTAAAAGTCAATCATATTTATTCTAGTTTTCTATCCAGGTATGGTTTTACTGCATTGCCTGAACAATGAAGTTGTTGCCGTTCGGACTCTTTTCAGATGGTGTTGCATGCTGGAGCCAAATCCGATTTCATTAATTTTGACAAGATCTTAAACGCCAGTGGCTGAAATACAGCTGCAAACCAGGACACAGCCTCCGCCGTGTTTTACAGACGGCTGTAGACACTCACCGCCACTCTTCTGTCCTCATTTATACATATTAAAGAAAATTTGAACCGAAGATTTCAAAGTTTGATTAATCACCATCAGACCTGTTGCCACTGATTTTCAGTCCAGTTCTTGTGTAGTTTTCCCACACCTCAGTCTTTTGCCTCTCCCATGCAGTGGTGATGAGCTTAAAAAGACACTCCACACCATGGCGATCCTATGTCAAGTTTTCAGCTAATAGCCAATGTTGGTGTAAAAATACAATTTTATGCCTAGCAAACTGTGTCATCTTTGTCTTTTATTGGTAGAGCCAATTTAATAAATGGAAAGAAAAAAAATGTTTTTTGCTACAGGCTGCTAGTAACAAAGTGCCTAACACTTTTTCCAAAAGACATCTAATTCCCTTAAAGGTAGTTTTTATATATTTGAATGATTCATATGTCGATATTAATATTGCTTAAAAAATTAAAACTAACAACTCAAAAATGTATTCCTCTGTAAATGGAAGGGAATGAAATTAAATGAAAAAGAGGGGAATGTCCAAAGTATGGAGAGCTGTTTCCCCAATATCACCTTAAAATTACAAGAAAGTCTGCCTCCTTGAAAGTACAAATTTTAAAAAAAATGAGGGATGACTTGAGACTTTTGCACAGTCCTCTGTGTATTTTGGCTGTAAATTGCTGTTACAAGAGGATCAACAGGGTCAGCTAGATTAGACTAACTAGGTTAAGTTTAGTGTTTAATCTGTGTAATGAGACCAACTGACCTCCATACACTTTAAGTCACTGGGTCAATCCTGCTAATGCTGCCCTTTCTTTGCCAGATGACCTCTGAAAATAAGATTCTAATCTTAAGGAACATTTAATACTGCAATAACTAATATAATATTGCAAATACCAGGACACTTCAATGTAATTTAATGTTCTGTAAACTGACCTTATGGCTTAAAGGAGCACAAAGTCCTCTAACTGAAATCATATTTCATCTTAAGAGTTTAAATACCACATTGTAATAATATTAACGGTTCTGACACCAAATGATCTCAAACACGGGATTTATTGTGGAAAAGGACAGTTTCATTGAAATAATGATTTGTGTATCGTAATGATTTGTGATAAAAGAATGCAATGAGGCTCTTCTTCACCAACTACTTCTTCTCAGCGGCTGCCTTCCTCGAAACCGTTTTGTTGGAGTTGCCATATTTCTGTCGATCATTTCTGAAGAGAAAGGAGAATAAAACCTTAAATTTTTTAAAATCAGAGATTTTTTTTTTTTTTTTTTAAAAGAAAAAAAGAAATAAAAAAGAAAAACTAATCCCATAAAATTTTAATTATTAGTTCCCAGGATATGAACCTTAATGTCATTAAGTACCTGCTCATTTTGACTTTGTTTCTACACCCCTGTCCTCCCTCCCAGTGGCTGGTGTACGTGCCTCTCGTCATCATGCCTCCACAGCTGACGCATGGCTTTCCATTGCCATATGGCTGCAAGAGCAAACACAGTTTGGATGACATTTTGTTATCATTTAGAGCCGTAATCTACCATGCATTTATATTCCCAGATGTAAGCAAATACATTTTTAATGAAAAATAATTAATGTGCAACTCAAACAGAGCCTTTCCTGTTATACATGCACTGATACTTTACCTTGGTTATTAGACTTTATATTAGACTTTCAATGAGCAGACTGTAAGGTTTACACTAATATACAGACTGACAAGTAAGATTTAATGAAATTTCAAATCTATAGTCCACCTGTTCTTTAGCACAGAAACCACAAATCATGCGCGTGGCGAGTTCCATGGGGTGGTCCTGGTTCTCATCGTGGCACACATCGCAGGGGTAGGTCCGACCACAGCAGGGAAACCTGAAAAAATGGGTACAAATCTTTCACCGACTCCCACGTGCATTTATTAAACCTCTTGTACCGACACATAAAAAAGAGAAAGGTCAGAGGGAGGACAATACCTTAGCCAGCGGTGGCTTTGTTTGAAATGTTTGCATATTCCTTTTTCTGGCAGTGGCTTCCCTTTTTGCACAGCAGGATCTCTTAATGTCTTGTAACTGACACCACTTGACCCTGCACAAAATGAGAAAGCAAAACAGACACAGTAGTTTAGCCCTTGTGGTCTGATGAGGCGTAAGTTTATTTCAGTATCTATAAATGCTCATGCTTAATCGAGTAGCTTTCGTTTTTTAAACTGTTGACATATCCTTATATTACAATGATGTCATATGTAGATGAGCTCTGACCTGTTTTATTGGTGCGAGGCTGAATGTAGTGAAATTTAGTGCTCTCAGCCAGGATGCTGAGTTTGGTGTGGCAGTTTTCACAATTGAACTCCTTTGTTTGTCCATAGGCAAGGTTCTGATGGAAAAAAACATTTGTTTTCAGTTGCATGAAATTTCACAGCGCAGCTGTTCTGGTATGTTAAGCATAACATGTTTCGTCACCTGCATTGGGCCCTCTTGGGAACAGCTGAGGCAGCCCACAGTGAGTTCACACTCCTGAAGTACTAGGTCCACAGCTGTAGTGTTTTGGAGATCCAAGTAACCCAGGACATCACTGTAATGGTGAAGCATGCAGGGTCTGAATGCTGCACTTATGCTTGTGGTACAGTTTTCACACTGAGCCGAGCAGGGGGTCCTTCCAGTGAGTGTCAGGTCTGCAGTCACCTTACACCTGTAAACAGAGTTAGAATGTTAGAACTGTGGATGGGCTCTCACTCTGAAAAAACAAAACAAAAAACAGTGTCTGATGCTTTCTTATCTTCATTACCTGTTACACTGAAGAGAAACAGTAATTTGCGGGGCGACTACAGTGGCGGTGTTCTCTCCCAGCATCAATCCCAGCAGCTTTACCTCTGTGCCTCGGCGAGGGTCGCTGATCTTAATGTTCTCCACCAGATGACTCGTCTCCTCTTTCTCTGTCCCTTCATCACCACCTAGATTCTCCTGCTGCACCAACTTCCCTTCCTCCTGTGTCATTTCAATATCTTCATCTCTGTCTGCAGCAGCAGCATCAGACGCAGGCTCAGATGTTTCAGACACAGTTACCTGGAGCTCCTGATAGGGTATAAACTGCAGTCCAGCTTTTTCTAAATCAATGTCTTTTTTCAACTGCAAAAAAAAAAAAAAAAAAAAAAGAGCAAGAGAGAAAGAGATCTTGCAGGTCATTTTGATATATATACTGAGCTTGAAACACAATGATTAGACTTCAATCTCACCTGCCGGGCTCCTTCAGTAAACAGCCTCTCCAAGCTGCGATCCAGCCAGCGAAGAAAAGGCCTGAAAAGCAGCTCTACCTTTCCCATGAGCTGATTGGTCGCATGCTTGGCTTGAAGCCACTCCAACGATGCTTGCTGTACATGCCTATTTAGCAAAAGATTTTGTAGAAATGACTGCAACAGCTATCAATGCAATAAACACATAGAAATGAACCACAACTGCGTTTACCTCGCCATTACAGAAGGCAGATCCTGGTCCAGGGGTATATCCAAAGTAAAAATCTAAGAAAAATAAATAAATATCAAAATGATGACAAACTGTTCTTTCCATGAAAATCATTCTTAGTGTGGAATATTAGAGGAACTGTGGTTTAAGAAGAAGCAGCGGTCTTTACCTCTTGTGGGTAATTGTCTGGAAAGCTCACCATAATGTCAATTTCTTTCAGATCAAAAGGCTGTAAGTTAAAATGCAACATCAGAATAAATTTCCAGGTAAGACTGCAATGAACTGCTATGTTCATTTTTTCAACCTAATAATATTACCAAAGTATTAAAGTTAGCTCATTAATAATTGTGAATTGTAGCCTAAATTGTGATCAGACTGGACTTTTAGGTCTTACAGCAGTTGGTAGCTTACAGACAATTTAAAGTAGTACAACTGTAAATATTTATATACATGCTTAAATAAATAAATCTTTAACTCTTTCGCATTACAACAATTCAAGCTTAGTGTTTCAGTTTAACACTGGGCCTGAATTATCTTGCACCAATTACCAACTGAATTAAAATTTACTGTGTGAGCTTTCATATTGCCTTATGAATAGAAACAAACTTCAGTATTTGTTACTCTGTGACATCACTGGTCTTCTGTGTTGCTCTCAATTAAGGAGAGAACTTGCTTACAAATTAAAACAGAGTTGTACTGTATTAAGAGAAGTGATGTGTATATGGGTTTTCCCACTAAGCTCTTGAAGAACAAATGAAGTGTTTACCCAGTCTGGATCTGTGGCCTCTACAGTTGCACGGTAATAAGTAACTTTCCCATCACTACGTTCCTGAATAATCAGCTGATCCTTGGGAAAACGCTTCTTCAGCTGACCGATCTCTGTGTCTCGTAGCTGTTTGGCGATATCCTCTGTCATGTCACTTAGCTTCACCTCCTGAAGGACGCTGGGGTGAGGCACTGGTTGAATTCTCTGTTCAGCTCTCGTCTGATTGCCTGGAACAGGCTGGTCATCCAGTAGGGCTAACTGTGGTGGATGCCAGAACCGACATCTGTCTTCCATGGTGCAGTGTCCTGCGATGAAGTAGCGGCATGGCCGGCGGACAGGTGATGGCCTGTGGCCCACTGATGCAGCTGGGTAGGATGTGCTGACGGTTTCCTTCCCATGAGCTTTGCCATCATCTCTTACATGCAGAAATTTACACTTTTTCCCAAAGTTGCAATGACGTCCTTGAGAAAAGAAGCGGCACAGCTGCTGTGCTTGAGTTACTCCCTCTAAACCACCTTCTTCCATCCTCTCTTCCTCACTATTCACCATTGTTATTAATACCTGGATGAATGAAAACAAGTTTTAGACAGGCTTGGCCTATTCTACTAATACAAGCCTTCATTAAACTCAAGAAACAGATAGTACAGTACTGTGAATTACAGGTGGGTGGATTGATATCGATAGTTTGTGCAAACACCACTCACTCCTTTCAAGCACCCTCGTCCCTGCTATGCTGTGATTTGTTATCCTGCAGTCATGCGAGTGAGAATAGTCATCATGATTGTTACTTTGACATTCAAATAATATATTAGGCCTATTGTAACGTGTTAATTACTTGAGTTGACCGGAAAGAAATATCTCAGACATGAAATATGAAAATATCTGACTAAAATAACGCTTTTATGTTAATTTTCAAGGTTTTTTTTTTTTTTATTTAAACAGCACGTTAAAAACAAAACAAGTCGACACAAAGTCCTTTCCGGGCAAGTTTGTTTACATTCCGGGTCTCAAAAGAAAAAAAATGTTTCAAAACGCTGTGAAATGTGTTTTGTTGTGTTAACTGACAGTGGAAAGCAAAAATCCCATCTTTATTTGTCATTAAAAAGCATTCAGATTAAGCATATGCATTAACTTCATTAATCCACACACGTTTCTCCCCTTCATAAGCTGGCTTCATGGGTATCAGTATTTGTGATACCGGCCTATTTTTACTTTGTATTGGAACACTGCGAAATTCTACAGTGTCAGTGCCCTTTCGTTTAAATAAAATAAACTCTTTCAAGCCATGAAAGACGTGCCGTTCTGAGCATGCGCAGTCCATTTGTAAATCGCAAACTGCGTCAGGGGATGGACTTTAACCAGTTTTATATGTCAACTTGACCTATTTATTTTTTCTGTGAGCGTAAGAATGACAACGAAGTTAAATGTTTTTGCTGAAATTAGTTACACTTGACCTGACCGGTGTCTTTCGACCATCTCCACCACTTACAGCTATAACTAGAAATCACCCACCGTTAATGCGATATCATAAATAGTATATGGGCAGTATTTCTCTGTCATAATTACTAACTTAACAGTAAAAAGCTAGTCAACATCGAAGATGATACAAAACTCAAACGCTCACGATTTAGCTAGCAAAGTTAGCTAAACTTTACGTACGACTGCACGCATGCTAATGTTTACTTTATAAAGGAGTTAATTAAAAAGACGAAATTACCTCGTTTATGCACGGAGTTTCTCGCAAAAGCTTGTCAAGCGTGATAACGACAAGTACCAGTCTTAAAAAAACAAAACAAAAAACCCCTCAAACAACCCTTTAAGGCTGCTACATATCAGGTGACTGCACGGTCAGCGATACGTGCTGTAAAACGTCTTAACCGTGGACTGTAAAAACATCAGCGCAAGAGTTATGCGTCATAATATGCGACAAAAAGGCTTTTAATACTATTATTCCTCGAAACGTATTCGAATAATACATATAGGCTCCAAAATAATATGCACATATAAAAACTGTTGCCAGGGACGGTAAATAAAATATTTCTAGGTAGAACAAATTAAATAAAATCAAAGGAAACAAAAATAAACTTGAAAAAAAATTGTCAGTAGCTGTTCTGGAGCCTTTGAGCACAGGAGAACAAAGCTAGCATGGATAATCCTGAACTGAGGGGCTAAAAATGAAATCCAAAACAGCTGTACAGTGAAAACATCATCCGCTGGTAACATCCTTTGTTATGAAGGAAAGCATCTGATAAGTAAATGGACTTTGTGGTGAGGCTATCTTCCTCTTCTGCCTTCTACAGTATGAACTGCTTTAAATACGTATGACCTTGTATTTAATTTTAAATATATTTATTTTCCTGTAAAGACCTGATAGTTGTTTCTATGGTTTTTCAGATTTTAAAAAAAAAATTACCATTCTCTTTTGTCCTATATGTCTCTTCTTTAACTCATCTGTTTTTATGGCTAGACCTGTGCAAGACGTCACAGTATTTATTTTATATAAGTGAAAATGAAAAAATACACCAACCAAACAGGAGATGCAGCATAAACAGAAGACAGAATAATCACCTATATGTCAACAGTTCCTGTGTGGAGAGCTATAAGTTACCTGTTGCACAGGGTGTATAAATAATTTATTGTACCTGGCTGCCACTTGATACCACACAGACAGAAAAGCCTAAGCCGACACACACATGGAAAAAGTGTTTGCCAAAGCTGCTGTTTCTGGCTGAAGCAACTTCATTCCTCAGACACCTTCACTGTGTTTTTATTTTTATTTTTTAATTCATCATGGATCTTGTAGAAACCAGTGTAGATATTTGGATGAGTTGGTCAAGAGAAAAGTCTTTGCTGCAGCCTCTGTGGGACAGCCTGAGGCTCAACTACACAGACTATTTGCGATCTCCGCTCTTCCCCATTGTGCTGACTGTCTCTTCATACTTTGTCTTCTGCATCCCTTTCCTTCTTTGTGACATAATGGGGGATAAATGGCCGTGGGTTCAGCAATTCAAGATACAGCCGAGCCGTCGACCAACGGCCTCTGCATTGCTGCACTGTGCAGGTGTCACCTTGTACAACCATGTGTTTCTTGTGCTTCCAGCATCTGTGGCCCAGTGGGCGTGGAGGCCACCCGCCGACCTGCCAGACCAGGCTCCGTTCCTACTGGAGCTGATCGCCGGGGCGATAGGCAACCTCCTGCTTTTTGACTTGCAGTACTTCATTTGGCACCTGCTCCATCACAGGATCCGCTGGCTGTATGTCACCTTCCACGCCATCCATCACAATTACTCGTCTCCCTTTGCTCTTGCGACTCAGTGTCTTGGTGGCTGGGAGCTGGTTACAGTGGGCTTCTGGACCACCCTGAATCCTGTGATCCTGAGATGTCACCTGTTCACTACATGGGCCTTCATGGTGCTGCATGTGTATGTTTCTATAGAAGATCACTGCGGCTATGATTTCCCCTGGTCCACATCTCGTCTGATACCATTTGGCATCTATGGAGGGCCCAGCAAACATGATGTGCACCATCAGAAACCCAATACAAACTTTGCACCGCACTTCAGTCACTGGGACAAAATATTTGGCACACATGCTGATTTTAGCTTCTCCTCAGCTACGAAGTAAACTATTGCAAGCAGTGAGACGTGTGTTTTTGTGCTTGTTTTTCAAATCATGTGCCTGTAAAACATATTTGCACACAAATAGAGCAAAATTACTGCCAGTACTGTGTTGATAGTTTTCTGTGTCTTTAGTGACAGTTGCCAATTCAATGAAAATGTTAACATTTGAACTATGTGCATAACCTAAATGTGTGGTTTCTAAACTTTGAAAGTGATCTTGAGCTTTGGGCATGGCTTATCAGTTTCTCCCTTATATGAAACCTTGTGTTTTCAGTGCATGTTTATTTTCTCTTAGTTTGAAACTACAACAAGAATGTATCTAGCAATGCAGTTGTGTAATCCTGAGTCAAGTAATGTGACCAGTGACATTCTATTACTCTGTGTTTAGTTGGTTCTTTTTGTGGTTATTTATTCTGACTTTATTCCCAGGGAAACAAAGAAGTTTTCATTGTTTTTAACTTTACTTATCTTTATTTATCTTTAAACTTTCATGCAAGCAAAAAAATTGATGTAACAACAGATAAACATCAGCTACTGCAGTATTTGCTCACAACAGTGTTCTGCTGATATACTGTATTCCTAATGGTTGTAATTTAATAAATTTCTGTGTAAAAGCCACAACAAAAGGTACATGATATTTTTAATGACCTGATTAGAGATACTTCTATTTTTTTTTTTTTTTTTTTAGAAAGAAATTATCTTTTTAAATTTTAAACATTGCTCCTTCTCTGTTTTTGAGATCACATAACCTGACTAGTAATTCCACACTTGAAATGTTTTAAGTATGAGAGTCAAGGATGAGAATTAAACCAGGAATGTCAAGGATGGAGCCCTCAGGAAACAGCCAGCCTGATAGAAGGTCAATTTTGGCCCATTAGATGGTTTTGTTAAAGTGGAAAAACTGCTTATTAGAGCACAGGCAGGTGTCAGTGGTGATTTGTGATGGAAGATAGCAGCAAGAGTGAAAGTGAAGGTAGTAAAATCTGCTATGATGTATGGTTTGGAGATGGTGGCATTGACAAAAAAGATAAGAAACCAAGATGGCAGCTCAGGTTGAGCAGTGTGGAGACAAATTTAGAGAGGCAAGGCTGAGATGGTTTGGACATATGCAGAGGAGGGATAGTGGAGGAGAGAGGAAGACCAGAGATAAAATTAATGGATTTAGTGATTGATAAGGTGAGATCAAGTCAGATAAAATTGAATGGGGAACATAAAAGTATTTTAAATGTAGACAAATGATAGGAATCATAAAGATAAAACACTCGACAGTGGATCTATAAAGGTACAAAACTTTCACATGTTAACTGTTTCAGAAATGGTTAGCTTATTAGATGCTACTTATGTATTTGCACTTCTTTACTCATTAATAAAGAAGACTTTTAGAGGATTATATGTTATTGTGCAATAGTTGTACTACAATGTGTAGTTTGTGGCCTGTGAACTAAAATGAGTTTGACAACCCTTAATTAAACAGTCACTGTATTAGATGCACCTTACTAGTACTGTGTTTAGCACCTTTTGCGGCAAGACTTGTAATTCTTTGTGGCCTAGATTTAACAAGATACTGAAAACACTCTTCAAAGAGTTTGGCTCGTGTTTACTTGATAGCATCACACTGTTGTTTCAGATTTGTCAGCTGACAAAGGTGGCACTTATGCCGTCTTCTGTCACTGGTGTATTGCATATTCAGGTCCTCTACATACTTTGGTTGTAACAAGTGGTTGTTTAAGTTACTGGTGCATCCCTGTCAGCTCATTCAATCACTGCATATTTTCTCTTTTTCTGGCTGTTTTCTATTAACCCAAGAAAGGTTTGTGTGTGAAAATCCCAATAGATCAGACTAACAGAAATACTCAGACTAATCCAAAACAACAAACAATAAAATTGAACAGAATAAAATACAAATATCCTGTACTGTCCTTCATTGGCAAAATGCAGGTTTTCTAGCAGCAAGGTGGCAGGCAGCTGGAGCATGCAGCCTGTCACTTTAATCACCTTTCTTCGCATGCTGATGCTCAGTTTGAACTTCCGCAGGTGGTGTGTGAGTTGCTGCCATGTGATTGGTTGATTAAGTATTTGCGTGAATAAGTTGTTGAACAGGTGTACCTAATGAATTGGCCAGTGGGCGTATTCTCCATGAGGTGTCTGCAAATGCGGTACAGGGCATGCATTTTGGGATGCACATTGTCCTGTGGAAACATGCAGATAGAAAAATCTGATCCATGTTGATTCAAACAATTATGTCGGCACAGCAAGTTTAAAAAAAAGACTGCCTATCTGATTACTGACTCAGTTTAAAGGGCAGATAAAACAGTATAGATCCACCTCTACACAACCATGCCACGTTCAGAGTTACTCTATCATGTAATAGAGGCTGATTTCATATTTGCATTAACGAGCAGGTGTAGAAGTGTACCTAACAAAGTGGCGGTGAGTTTATATCATACCACTAGATGGCAACTAGCAGCTTTATATATAAATAAAATTGATATCTCGGGTTTTTAACATTTGCTACATTTTTTATCATTTGTAACACAATAATAGCTTCTTGGCCTGAAAAGAATATTGCTTAAAGGCTGGTCAGATAAACCGGACAGTATAGCTTTAAGGCACCAGTCACCATTTTGGGGGCGTGGTTAACTTGTGTGTTTGTGCAGGGTGTGTTGTCGCAGTTCTGCTGTTGGGGGCGCTGTGTCGCAGGCAGCTGTCCAACGGTGTGTTGTTAAGGTTATGGAGAGTGAATGGTGGGGCCAGCTGGGAGATGTCTGACTAGAAACCTGCATTACTTTTCCGAAACGAACAGCTTTAAAAACCCGTGTTGACGATGGGGCAGTGTGGCATCACATCGTCGAAGACGGTGTTGGTCTTTCTAAACCTGATTTTTTGGGTAAGTTTGGAGGTTTATGTCGGTTTTAAACGTGCGTCACATTTAACCGGCTGTAGCTAGCTGTGTGTTTGTGTGCCGTCAGCTGCTTAGCTTGCTGCGACCTTTGTCTCACTAGTGAGGGGCTAGCTTCAGGAGGCAGCCCAAAAACGTGACTATTGCTGATGAGATATTTAGGTTTCCGCTATGAGCTTATATTAAATGAACCATGTGTCATTACGTTTTATATTAAAAGAACTGTTTGCTATGTTGCTTCCTGAAGTGAAGCTACCTTTTTGTGTACTTGTGTGACATAGATATTGCTGTGTTATCATAACTTAAGAACTTTAACAGAAGTTTAAGCAGATGCATTATTTTATTTTTATTTTATTTGTTGGACGTGGCTACAAAGTAAATCTAACTCTCAGCATGTTTCTTTGAAATGTACTGGAGTATAATGTTAAGGTCCACTGTATTGTACATGATAGTCTCTGGGGATGAGGACAGTTAGTGCTGATTAACTGTACAGTAGTTATGTAAAACCGATCCTAGCATGTTGTTTTTAAGAATTAGAGTTCATACCTAGTGCACTAAGACACATGTGAAACGGCCCTATGGCAAAGGTCTGTTGCCACGGTGGCAATACACTTATTGTGCTAATCGCTGCAGCACGGTTGCTTCACAGCGAGAATGCGTTAGGTTCAAATCCAGGCTGGGGCCTTTATATGCAGAATTAGCATGTTCTCGCCTGTCTCTTTCTCATACAGTCTAAAGGGGTTCGTTTAAGCGTGAATGGTTGTTTGTCTCTCTGTGTTAGCTTTTTACCCAGTGACTGCTGAGATAGGCCCTTGACTCTGAATTGGGTAAATTGAAACATAATACCTGGATGGATACTATTTATTGTAATGTTTTTTGTTTTTCTTGTCACCCACAGGCCGCTGCTGGTATCCTTTGCTATGTTGGAGCCTATGTCTTCATTACATATGATGATTATGATCACTTCTTTGAAGATGTGTACACTCTTATCCCAGCGGTGATCATCATTGCAGTTGGAGCCCTTCTATTCATCATTGGGCTAATTGGATGCTGCGCTACAGTGAGGGAGAGCTACTGTGGACTTACATCGGTCAGTAAACCAATTTAAAGAGTGTGCTAAATATTAAAGGTGTAGTTCACGATGCATTATATTGCGCCCTGAATGCAAAACACCAAGCATGAATTAACAGGTAGGGTGAGTGTAACTTAAACCAGACCAAAGATAACCTTTTTGACAACTGTCCCTTTGTCTTTAATCTTGAAATTCAATCCACAGTTTGTCGTCATTCTCCTGTTGGTTTTCATGACAGAAGTGGCAGTGGTGGTTCTCGGATACATTTACAGAGCAAAGGTGAGGAAGTCAAATACAGCTTGCTACATGTTTGTTTTGTTTTTTTCTGAGCCTTTAGCACAGTAGATCTTTCTGATAACACCCAGCCAGTCAACCGCTGAAAATTCTATTAAGTGACTCTGGTGTAAAGTTCAAGAAGATGTGTCAACAAACGCTTAGCCCTCACCTTTTTTTTTTTTTTAAACTCTTCCCAGGTTGAAAATGAAGTTAATAGTTCTATTATGAAAGTTTATGATGAGTACAACGGCACAAATAGCAACGCCCAGAGCCGTGCCATTGACTATGTTCAGAGACAGGTGAGGATAAAAATCATATTCTCTTTATCAGCTGTCTGTCTCTTTTGTGTGTGGTGTGTTTTGTTTTGTTTTTTATGTGTATTTGC
The DNA here is from genome assembly GCF_900408965.1 of Simochromis diagramma. Classification (NCBI taxonomy): domain Eukaryota; kingdom Metazoa; phylum Chordata; class Actinopteri; order Cichliformes; family Cichlidae; genus Simochromis; species Simochromis diagramma. Next base: position 10,426,511 of record NW_024386801.1, read on the forward strand.
AAGAAATTGACATTACTTTTGATTCTTTATCTTTAGCTTCAGTGTTGTGGCATTCACAATTACTCAGACTGGCAGCACACACGCTGGTATGAAAAATCAAAAAACAACAGCGTACCCATCAGCTGCTGCAAATCTAACATTGGAACCTGTACGGGGTCTCTTACTCATCCTGAAGCTCTCTACCAAGAAGTAAACAATCTCTTATCTCCTCACAAGTTGTCATGCTGGATACACATTTATTTATTTATTTATTTTAACGTGACAGCTTCTTCTTGTATATTCATCTAAATATGTATATTATATGCTTCTATAGGGTTGTGAAGCACTTGTTGTGAAGAAACTACAGGAGATCATGATGTATGTCATCTGGACTGCGCTGACATTTGCTGCCATGCAGGTATTTAACTCAGGAAGAAGATGGCTTCTTAGGTATACCATCAATAGTTTTGAATATTACAGCTGGTTACTCAGAACTGGGTATCTATATTTCAAATTACTTTTAGTATGGAGTAGCAGGTGACAGGCTTCAGCTTCACACCACCTACTCCCAAGAAACCAGTTCCTCACTGGTAAAAACGTATTTGCACTTACCATGCTGTAAGTCAAAGGTGTCAATTGTAAGGCCCAGGTCAAATCCGGCCCCTAATTTTTAATTAATACATTTTCTGTAATGTGGGCTGCATGTGGCCTATGATGTAAAATGATTTTGGCATACCTTTTCTAAGCGTTAGAAGCAGAAGTGTCAAGCTATTCAAAGGCAATGACCACAGTGCGAACCAGTGTTCCATGATGAAAGCAACACACATTTTAAAGTCTGGTATAATATGTGCTGCTATACGTTGCAGGACTTCCCACCTTATAATGTGTGAGTACTTTTAACTGAGTGTTGCATTTCCTTTAGATGCTGGGGATGCTGTGTGCATGTGTCGTGCTGTGCCGGAGAAGCCGGGATCCTGCCTACGAGCTGCTAGTTACAGGGGGCACCTATGCATAAAGAGAAAGCATTTCTCACCATAACATTAATTAAGGATTTATAGGTGAGAGCATGAAATAATCTATTACCACACTAACCTTAACGCACTAACCAAGTTAACTTGTGTGTTTTACCTGTTTTTTTTTGTTTGTTTTTTTTTTGTTTGTTTTTTTTTTTCCAAAAAGCTGTTGTCCAAATTCTTTATAAAGGTCATTGAGATTGAAACGTTGGCATTATTTGCTCTGTGGAAGGCATTGTGGTTGGAAGGCCCCGCTTATACCAACTGAAACCCGGTTTGGTTATGTTCAGAGTTTTTATGTGTGTAGTGCAGTTCCCTCTTATTTTTTGCACTATATATACGGCTAACACATTGTATTTTATTTTTATTTTTTTTTAAATCTGTCATGTACTTGAAAGAAAGAATATAATTGACCTTGTACTTCAACTGCTATTACTACTGCTACTACTATTCTACTATGAGAACTACTCCTGCAGCTCACGTACGTTTTAAACTTTATTTTTCATCAGCAGTATTCTGTCAAGAAATACTTAAACTGCAGTAGAAGTAAAGGTCACTGCATGTTTTTGTGTGTAAACTGTGTAACTTCACTGGCTTTTACTTATTTGAGCTTTATCTTTTGAATCAGTCCTTTTAGTATTTGGAGTGTAATGCATTGACTTTGTCCCTTTCTGTTTGCAGTCTACCAATGGTAGTTTTAGAACATGACTTGCTAAAATGTAGCAGTGGCAAGACTCCAGAATGTAATTGCAGCATATTTAAAATTAAATCGAATGTTTTCCGGTTTCTGTTTGTTCTTGTTGCTATCAAAGAGTCAAAGGTCAGAAGACACTGGTGTCAAAAGAAATTACGATTTTAGACTCATATGATTTCTGGTAAATATCTCTGCTTTATTTACCTGAGAAAAACTTGGCAGCAACGCCCACTCCTGCGTAATCAGAAACCAGAGAGCAAAGAGTTGTTAGCCACATAATCTAAGAATAGACTGTTCTAATAAAACACAGTAATAGTATTTACTGCAATGCTAAAGCTAACGGTGTTTTTTTTTAAAAAAAAAAAAAACCCCAAACAAACAAAAAAAAAACAATAGAAGGTTTGTCTTTTCAGTTCAATTTAATAAATATAAATAAACGCGTTACATGCACTTGTTGTCTTCAGACTACAATTATCTGCACATTGAAAATATACAAAGGCCTTTTTTTACATTTTGTATAGTATGCATTACTTCCACAGGCTTTTATATTGCTGCCACTAGGAGCTGTAAAGAGAAATGAGTCTCACAGGTTTCACAAATGTGTATGATGTGACCACCCTCTGCGTCTCCTCCTTCACTACATCCATTACATCTTCTCCTAAGTTTCTCTAAACTGCTCTGAACTTTCCTGCTGATGTTCTCATTTTTAATCTTTCCCTTTTTAGCCTCAAAAGCATAAATTAAAAATTTAAATACAATGCACAATGATTTGTGTGCAATTTAGAAATTTACAAATTCGTGCTCCAATTCACACCCAGACAGAAAACACTTTACCCACAAATCACAAATCTGATAATGTTTGCACTCTTTCAGCCCTAAACACGTGCTGCATTCGAGTGCGAGTGGGACATCTGGGCTTCCTACATGACTTCAAATAACCTTTTTTGTTTCTAAATAAACAAAATACAATCATCACCTCTTGTCTAGAACACATACGATTATCTATTACAGATACTACTCAGCAGCCTATGAAGATTAATAAATGGTCACGGTTATTTGTCTAAACTAACATTAATGTAAGCCTAATGAGTGATCGTGAACTGTCAGCATTTTGGCATCTGCAGATGTCAATTAGCTCCTAGCATTAATTTTTTATTCACAAGCCATTTTGATTTTATGTTTTCATTAGTCTTAAGTATTTGAAGTGAGAACTTTAATAACAGTATGTCATAGTTTATTATGAATAAACTATTCATAATAAACTTACAAAAACACATGAACTTTAAATATGACACTAATAAGACATATCTATAAGTGTAATTAACAAATAAGCAGTCAAGTATAGACTGTTATTCCTGAACAGCTGAATTTGTTGAAAATAAATTGCACTATTGCTCACATTCAATCAATTTTAGGATTATGCGTTTAGTTTATTAGTCCTAAAATCTTTCATCTTTAGTGTCTTTCGCTTTACTTTTGAGGCTCTTAACTAACCGGTACACTCCCTTTTTAAAATGGAGAGAAATCAGCTAGATGTGTGGGTATTTGACTAAGCTGAGTAAAATATGGCTATCATTGTTGACCCCATGTGCAAGGTGGTTTAAAATAGTTCATTAACAGTCATGCATGAGTCTAAGATTAATTAAAAAGTTTGATTTCACTGTGGCTTATGCAGAACACTGGGGAATAATGTTTTGTGGAGGCTTGATGCGTTGTACCACTGTCAACTACTGTCTTCCCAGTTAGTTTCCCTTTCATGGTTCTGATTCCTCAAGTCTGTTAAAAACATACACAAACTGTCCTAGTAAGGATTTTTTAAAATCTGCATGTAAAAAAAAACAAAAAAACCCCACTGTACTCTTTGTTTGTGTTTACTTAAAATATAGGGTGACGTCACTTCTCCCTTCACAGGTTCCCCTGAAGTACACTGGGGTGAGACTGCAATACACACTACTGGATATTTGCTATCTTGTTTCGTATGTGGTCAAGAATAGTTTTAGCTGAGGCTCTGTCACAGCATCTTCAGCTTTTCACAGGATGTTGAAAGCGGTGCTGTTGAAATTGTTCACACTGGGCCCTTTACCAGCAACCCTCTAAATTATGTGTGTTAAAATGTCGCAGTGTGCTGGCTTCCTGCACGTTTTGCAAACATTTCTTCCAGCTATAACTTTGAACTCTTAGTACCAGTAGCAGATATTGGGTCAGGGACTCTGCACAAAGGATATCTGCACAAAGAAATACAATAATTTTTTACTTCTATTTCCCTCTTTTTTTGCTTTTAAAGCAGATGTCTTTGTGACTTGTCTGTTTTATTTTGCTTCACTTGTGAACTACTTTATAGGTTTAACTATTAGCCTATATTAGCTTGTAGGTTTTACTACTTTAGCATATGCTATGTATCGGTCTGTATAGCATCTGTAATTGGTTTGTGTTCTAGTCGAGGGATAACAAGCTATTCTGTTCATTTAGAAAATGCACCTGATTTATTTGAATTAAGATAGGAATAAGCAGAAAACCCAAATGTCCCAGTTTTTTTTCTAGCATTTAAAAACAACATGCATTTATGGATCTGTGCACTGCTGAAAGAAATGAGAAGTATCTCATACCCCAATTGCACACCTGACATGATCTGTCCTTATTAGATTACGGTCATTTAATTGACACCTGTAAGCAGAGGAAGCTTTTTGAAAGTGTAAATGATCAGATCTGTAAAATCAAGCTTTAAAATTTGTGCATGCATGATCACCATTTATTCAAGAATAATAAACTAATATAAAATATTTTTAAATGTGTTCAAATGGCTTTGTATTTGGGTGTAGAGCACACATTTGTGCATTCTTAAAATTTTCCACCAGCTGTAGCTCACATTTATACATCCTAGTTTGTGCTTGTAGATTGTAACCATGCACATCTGTGACACCTTTGAGACTGATTTCTCTCCATAACAGGGTGTCAAAATTCTAAATCCTACAGGTGCTTCAGTGATACTTACAACAGAAAGGTAATGGCGGATAAGATGAAGCTCTGGAGTTTTTCTATTCCATAGTCTTTACAATATGTACACAGAAATGTAGCAGTTACGCAGTCCTACATACGGCTGTTAGACTCATTCTTTAGCAAGATACGAGCCTGGAACCAGTCCAGAAATACCATTTCTTTTCACTGTCCACCAGCCATCTTCACCTTGTTCCAAGACAATCACAATATCTCCAACAGATAGAGGGAGTTCATCCTCTCCCTAAACAGGTACAGAAACAATCAAAGGGTGATCTTTTAAATCAGTCAAAATGCTTAGAACTAAAATGCAAGGATTTGCAAATAATGTTACTCTAAAACCTATTTTACTATGTTAGAGCCATGAAAATGTCTTATGTAGAAGTTAAAAATCCGTGCCCAGAACCTGACCTGTGCCACATAGTCGTATATCGCCTTGTATTCATCACTTCCCATTTGGGACGCCTGGAATCCAGGAATGGACGCATATACTCCATCTGATGTTTCTCCTAAAGACACATCACATGTTAAATGGACTCATTCTTATGTAGCGCTTTTCTACTCCGCCGGAGTACTCAAACCGCTCTATACAACATGCCTCATTCACCCATTCACTTCAAGGTTCTTTATTTGTCACATGCATAGTTATACAAGTATAACACACAGTGAAATGTAGCCACTTCTAAACTCAAGTGCAAACTAAACTACATTCATACTCCGATGAACGCATCGGAAGGCAACTTGGGGTTAGTATGCATGCCAAGGATATTTGGCATGCAGACTGGGGAAGCCAAGGACCGAACCACCAACCTTCCGATCAGTAGCTGATCTGCTCTGCCACCCTGAGCCACAGCCACCCCGCTACTGTGTATAGCACACACACTCACAATATTTAGCTCAAAGTACACATCTGATCAGGTCATTTAGTTTTTTGGTGCGGTGTGCAGCAGTATTACCATTCCCTTGGTCTGACCCCACAGCCAGATAACATCAGCTGAAGTACTCTTCCACCAACTGAACCAGTTAGGCTCTAATTAAGGACTTTTTTTAAAATTCGGAATCAAAACTTGTACTGTGTCAGATTCGCTGCTCTGCTTCCACATTTCCCACTATAACGTCATAAGCACAACCTTGTGTTCATTCCCGAGCTTGGAAATCATTTGTATAAAGAAGAACTTAGAGCTGTTCTACACCGTTTGTTACCAAGATTAAAAGACTTGCACATTTGTTTACTTCCAGTAAGAAATTGCAGTGTCATCCCAACACGATGGTACTTTACCTGCAGACTGGGGAACTCCTTCGTTGATGTTTACTTTCGAGCCACTGGAACAGTTCCCCTGCAGAAGATTTGAAAACCTAGAAATTGAGGAAAGTATTCAGTAAGGGATACACAAAAGATATTGAGCAAGAAGTACAAGCTATGTTTATTATTCTCTTGATGTGGTGACAATCTAACCTCTTCATGACTCCAACAAATCCAACTCCGCCGTTTCTTGCAGCTGTAGGATTCTTATCGTAGTAATTTTGATATTCAACTGGAGCTGTAGAAAGAAAGAAAAATCTGTTTTTACAGATCCAGTAGCCTGGTACACCATTCATCTTTCCTGTTTCCTCTGCTAAGCATTCCGTCGCATGCTTTAGAGTTGAAAGATAATATTAAAATGTTCAGCTTAGAACATATTCAAATCCAAATCAGGAAGGCAGCAGGTTGAATACCTACCTGGGGGGGTTGAGCCAGTGCTTTTCATCTCAACAAAGCCGTTGTTGTCTGTGACGATGTCACACATTTCCAGCGACTTCCTCACATTTTCATAGCACTGAAAGAACAGTTTGTCCAGAAAACATTGTAAGCATGCTACCTCTCTGTCCAATTCAGGTGAATGAAAAGCAGCTGCACTCACCTCATCTTCTTTCACACATTGCATTGATAAGTGGTTACAATGCACCCACAAGGCATTTCTAACGACACTGATGCGGTCTTCTTCTTGCTGCTGAAATATCTACAAAAGAGCAGTTTGAGTGGACGCTTATGTTGAGGCTAGAAACTGTATTTATATAGTCTTAAAAATAAAGTGTTGCAACTAGCAGCTTCCTGCACAAGTGGAAACTTAAGCCTTCGGTGAGCTCAAAGTACAGGTTTTAGTACCTTGCCCCTGCCACCCCAAAAACAAACAAACAAACATTTTTTTAGATATATTTGAGCATGGGTTTTCATTTGTATGTAAATGTGTTATGAGTTGACATCTGCAAGTGTTCTTATAGGGTTGTGTGAAGTTGTTGAATAGTTAGTTCAGCTTTGTTGATCTTATCACATAAAGAGAGGTCTTATTGCCCGGAAATGTTCTGGGCACATTAGTGACTCACTATGTGTCACTATACTCTGTGAATGGGAAGTATTACACTCGCTCAAAGGCAAAGCAGGCCTCAAATACTGCTATTTGTATATTCTATAAATATACAAATAGCAGTATATTCTAGAAAAATATTAAGCCATAGCGTGCCGTTTCAATTTGAGAGAGAAAGAGAGAGAAAATGCACATTTTAAAAGCATACCTCGCATGTGTCAGTGTGGGTCGATTCCCACTCTTGACGGATCTTGTCAAGCTGTTCAATGTTTGTCGTGTACTGTTTCTCTAAAGGAAAAATGAGCAAAATGCAAAAACCAAAGTAAACATTTTGAGTTTTAATGTTCAGTTTATCCTGAAGATAAAATAAATAGCTGCACTTTGAGCTATTTATCGTGTCTTCAAGTAAAAGCGAAGTTCATAGGAGCACCAACCTAAAAAAAAAAATCATGTCTTGTGAATCAGTTTCCTACCTGCATTTCAAACATCCTACTTAATTTTGCTTATTAGTTGTCCTTACCAGCCTCTTCTGCAGCCTCTCTGCACTGTTTGGATTTGTTGTTCATCTGATAAATAAAAAAGAGCAAAAATATGAGACACAAAAAATTATGATAATGATAATACCACAATTAATATAAACGCACATATAAACCCACAGCTTATAGTTACTCAAACAATAAAATCAAACAAGAGGATTCAGTTTTAATAAAAATGGAAAAATGGAATGGGTTGGATGGATGGATATCAACATAAAACTAATTAGGTTTTGATTAACACTGACTCAGCCAATAAGTGACACCAAATTATTACCTTATTAATCAAAATCGTGAAGCAATAGGGGAACAGTATTAACATAGTAATAGTAATAACAGTAACTTGTTAGAATAGAATAGAATTCAACTTTATTGTCATTGCACATGCACAGGTACAGGGCAACGAAATGCAGTTTGCATCCATCCAGAAGTGCTTTAGTGATATAGATATATTACAATATATATTAGCAATAATATAGATATGTGAGTATATTACAGAAATGGGTCTATTATGGTATGTTATAATGTACACGGTATGAAGCATGTTGTGAATATTTTATAACTATAAGTATGTACAGGCTGTAGTGAGTACAAGCTATGTACAGGATATGAACAGGATATAAATATGAAAAACTATACAGAATATGAAATAGTGAGATGTATCAGTTTACTTACAATACAACTTAAAAGTGTCTATTTCTGTTCTTTTTTTTTCACAGAAAGAGGAACTAATGTGTCAAGTTTTAGACAAATAGGCAGCCAGTTTGGACTTAAGCAACAATAAATTGTTCAGGAAGTCATTCTGACACTTGACATAATCAGCTAATCCTCAGTTAATAAATTATATGTTCTCTAGTAACTCATTAACACTCAATGATCCCAAGTTTTACAAAAAGTACCCAGTTCCTGATTTCTTAGTAAATCTTCACCGTTTTTTGTATTTCTCTGTGTAAAGTTTTTTCATGCTTTCAATTGGAATATCATAGATATTGTTAGTGACTAAATGCCAGTGCGTAAGACACTCTTATTGTTAGTCAGTCAGATATTTAAACTACTTTGCTCGGAATGATGTAGATTCAGAGTTTAACTCTAGAAAACTTTTTTTTTCTTTTATGTTCCTCTGCTGAAGTTTTTCTAAGCTCGCCCTAAATTTAAAAACGTGTACATACAAGTTTGGCTTGATGCTTGATGCCAATACTAATGCTTGGAATCATTGACAACTCTGACAAGAATAAAACCTGAAACTATTAATCCACATGCACCACTGAGTCTGAAAAAAATGTTTCCTGCAGTTCTACTGTTGAAATGATTATTCATTAAAAAGTTATAAACAGAGTCAACTCAAGCTTATTTAGCAATGTAAAAATCATATTTACTGATGGGGAAATGACTTTGCTCAGACTGAAACGGGTGAACTGGAACAAGAACAACAGTTTGGTCAAATAATCACACAGTAGAGCAAACCTACCTTTTCAATCTGTTTGGGGGTGGCTGTGGGGGCGGTGCCCAGCTTCTCAGCCGTTAGCTCTGCCTCATCTGCCTCTTTGCAGCGCTGCTCATAGGATCTTTTGGACTGGAAGAGAAATCAAACCGAAACCATGTGAAACTACAAAACCCATGCACTGCTCATTAAAACCTTGCTTTATGAGGCCTTGACAGGAAAGGGAGTGGGAGGTGGAGGGAAGAGACAGTTGGAGGGGGGTTTAGTCAAAAAAAAGAAAGAAAGAAAAAAGAGATGTCAAGCATGTGCACCCGGAGAAACAAAATAGTTCATTCACTTCCTTCCTCTCAGCAGAGAACAGGCATCTTTGTTTATCTACAGTGTAACACCAGTGTGCAAAATCTGCCCCCTTTTTTATATGCTGTATTGACTTTTTAAACAATTTGCCTTTTAAAACATGCACAACAATGCTTTAGGGTTACAGTGAGGCCCAAGGCCCGACAGGCCTTACAGAGAAACGTCAATGACATTGTTCATTCTATTTAAAGCCTTTTATGTAATGAATAATAAATGTCCTCACTCAAGCTCAAACCATCATGTGTCTGTGAAAGTAAAAACAATAACTACCACAAACCTGTGGTCTGTCATCATGATAGCAAGAGCTGAGCTCACCTCTAATGTTTTCTTGTAGAGAGAGACTTTTGTCTTCTGGACCTTCTCCATGATGACTTCATACTAAGAATTGAGAACAAAAGTCATTGCTGTTACCAGGAAATCACACAGAGAAGCAACCAAAAAAAATAAATAAATAAAAATATCCTGCTTATGCAAACAAGATGAGCATTCAAATGGGCACCTTTTTCCGCTGTTCTTTCTGTCGCTCTCTAAATGTTTCCATTCTCTTCACCTCCTCCTTTAGGAGCCCAGACAACTGAATGTGCAAATTTCCGATGTTTTCAATTTCTGAAAAGGGACAAGACATGGGGCTAAGAACATGAAGGATGGACTGGGTAACAACGGCTTTGGTAAAATAATGTGATATCTTTTGCTTACGTGTTTTCATTTCATCAAACGATGCTCTCAAAGTGCTGCGAAAATAAAACAAAGATCATTTATTTAAAAAAAAAAAAAGCACCGAGTTTTTCTTATAACAGAGAATTATTGCTTAGATGCAGTAAGTATAGTGATAAGCAATTTCTACCTGATACCTACCAGATTTCATACATGCCCCCGGCCTTGCGGGCAATGGTGATAAGCTCTTTTCCATATTTCTCCTCTGCTGTTGCTCTGCATTGACATTTGGGAATAAATGCAGCCATATGTTAATGCAATAACTTTCAAATGTACAAATCTAGCCAAAATCATAGAGCCCACCTCATTTTCAAGAGTTCCTCCACTTCTTTGCACGTCCGCCGACCATCATTAAGCCTCTGAAGAATCATCTCATAACCAACATTGCTGATGAAGTCTGATCCCTGGGTTGATAAAACACCAGCTACGCTTACTAACAAAGTTCTCAGCCATAATAGAAATCACACACCGATATTCAGTTTTGGAATGAAAGTAAAAACGAATCCAAAACCATGCTCATTTGTAAGAAAACGTTCCTGTTCCTCCACGTTTAAAAAATCAGTGATCACCTTTAGAGAGGAGCCGAGGATTTGAATGACTATCAGTGAGGTTTGCTTAGATATTTTGAGACTGTTTTTTTTTTTTTTTTTTGCCATGGAGACACACACTGTGCATCTCACCAGCATTTGAATGGAAACTATTATATACTCTTTCACAGCAGGTTCTGAATGGAAAGCAACCGTGTGGGTAGAGTACCAAACATCTCTATTCATGTAAAAAAAAAAAGAAGCTACATTCATATAAAACACTGAGATAAGGTAGATAGGAATAAGGAAGCACATAACTTTGCGGTATAAAGTTAACCTTCTATGTTAATTTTCAATTATACAAGTTTTTTTTTTTTTTAAATTATACAAGTTGATTGCTCTTTCCGACAACCCAGTTCTTGTGGTTTTGCTCGTGTATTTAGCACGGTGGCACATAGATGTTCTAAAATGACCTTGTATCCGCCCGATGAAAAAAGAAGCCCTCAACTGTGCTGAGCCATTTTTTAATTTATTTATTATGAAAAGGTTGAGCTGAGAAAGAATCCTTTACATCGTGTGACACTTCAGTCTAGATAAACTGGACATGATGACCACAATCTAGATATAAAAATGCTTCCACTGGTCATCACTTACTGTAACAATTCAGTGTGTTTTCAAATGAGAAAAAAAAGCTGAACGATAAAGGAGTGAACTACCTATGGAGAGGCTATGACAAACTAAGTAAATCTCTGGTACATGCTTAGTAGTGTGCAGATACATTATGAAGTTTCAGAAAGTTTGGCTTCACGGTTCAATAAAACCTGTAGCCTACTTTAATCCTGCACATGCAAAGCACCCAGAAGTAAAGAAAAATTAGCAGCATGACAACGACTCACCCAAAAGGCATCTTTAAACTGTAATGTCATCCTGGCCGTATATTAAAAAAATAGTCCCAGCTGTAGAGTGCACTCAACTTTCAGCCACTTCTAACTCCAAGCAGCGTAGCTGGCTGTGGCTTGATACAAGTGAAACAGATCATGACACATTCAGGAAGCGAAGCTTCATGCTGGAGCTCACACTCACTTACTCATTTGATTTAAATGAGGAAGAGCTGCAACATGTCAGCACTTACCAAAAGCTGAAGTGATAGCGGACACTATTTAAAAAAACAAACAAAACTGTAGCATGCAACCAAAACAAAATCTGCTTTGTTTAATGTGAATTGGATTCAGTACTTTTTCATGAAAACTGAAAATTCCACTTTGTGATGCTTCTTGCTCTTTAAGGGTAATACAAGGAATTCCCTACAACATTATGCAATCCAGTACTTTGCCCACAAACATATACTGTTGTGTAAGTCTTCAGCTTTTGTTCACATTTTGTAACATATTGTACACGAGCCGAACAATAGATCGGATATAACACGCAAAGGATCTGTGAGTGCTGAGATCATTGGTGTGTGACGTAAATACCACAACCTTTCTATAACAGACAGGGAGGAAAAAAACGACATGAAATCATTTACTGAAACAAATAACAGCTCTACATTAAACCAAAGGAGACTGTTATAATTCATCATGTGTCAGGTGCAGATGTCTGCCGTAGTCTGTTACTTCGCTGTTCATGAATGTTTCTTGATTTTTCAAAACTTCAGCCTCTGAGATCTGTCCATCTCCATCGAGGTCCATTTCCTTGATGAGGTGAAGAGCCTGTTGATGGCAGGAGAGCAAAAATATCAGTGTATATGCTACCAAATCATCTTGGAGAGAAAAGAAGCCTTAACTGCGGATTAATTTAAGAAAATTTTCCAGGACCTCTGGGCAAGGAAGGGTCTAATATACAGGATATTCCATGACCTAATTTCTAGGTATGACGCATGCTTTTAAAAGGTGTGGTTAGACCATCAAAAAAAGAAAGATAAAAAAAAAGCTAAGAAAATTATCGTAAAATAAACATCCCTCTTCCATTCACTGTACGATCCTTTAACCTGCAAAACGAAGACTTACTTCCACGTGGATGTAGATGATGTTAAACATTTGCACAATATGAGACTGTTATGGTGCTCAAGTTGTTTGCATGGCAACTCTGCTGATGGGAAATTGCCACAGATGCAAGTCACCGTTGCTGCTTGTAGTGTTGCAAACATTTTCATGTCTTAAAAGCCTTACAACATTGAGGAGGAGATGCATGTGCACCTCTTAGGACATGAGGTCACAAATGGTGCGCTGTGAGGCAAGTTTGGGTGTGTCTTAAGGGTTTTCTGATAAACTTCTATTGTTATTATAATATCATACAAATTGGTAATGTTAGTTTACTGTATCAGAAGGTGCACTTTGTTTGGAAAGCAGCATGCATGCATTTAGGCATGTAGACATGGTCAGGATGGTCAGCTAAAGTTTCAGTTTGAATATGACCTAGCTGTCTATGCAGAAATGGGACATTTGTTGGGCTGCATCAAAGTTAAATAGAGGTATGTCTTGGCTTTGTGTGGAACTATTTGAGAGACGCATCACCATTATTATTGCAACATGATCTCATCTGCAGCACTAAAATAACTCACTGCTATTCAGAGAACATTTCTCTCCCTCACAAGTGTTTACTATTTTTCACCTTAAGTGGTCTGCTGGCCTCCTGAGACCCTGCATCCTCACATGGGGACATTAGATATTGGCTTTTCTGCACCTAATCCTTCATTCTGCTCAATAAAGAATGAAGAATTAGTCAAATACACAATTTGATTGATTTTATTCTTTTACACTTTAAAATAAACACATCCCCATATGACATATCTTAAACTGCACATATATTTCTGTTAAAAGATGGCGCTTAACAGATTCACATAATCCCAAATATCCAGGGGAAATTAAAAAAGCAAACACGAGATATCAGATCTCAGGAGGTTAAGGGTTAAATGCTTTGTTAATAATTCATAATCCTTAGTAATTCTTTATTTCGAATTTCAATTGGAAGCTAGAAGCTCAGGAGTTTAAACTTGTTCTTCTTCTAAAATGTCGCGCTTATAATAATTTCACTCTTTATTTTATCCACTATAAGCAGAAAAAAAAGAAAAAGAAAAAAAAGCTGAGCACATGATAGAAGACATTACTTCTTCTCTTGCTGATCCGTAGCTGTTCGGTGCAATCCAGCGGAGCTGCTCCTCTCGATTCAGCTTGCCATCCTTATCTTGATCATACAGTTCTTTAAATCGCACTGTTTCTTCGATCTCCCACTTCGAAGGGGCACCATCTGATTAAAAAAATATACATAGAAAAAAGAGAAATGTTAACACTGCACAGACGAGAAAGAGAACAAAAAGGCTGCATGCTTGGTTTAATCTCAGCCTTACCATCGCCGCGAACGTCTCCAATAAATTCACTCAGGCTGATGAATCCATCTTTATCTGTATCATATTCACTCAAGACATCCTCAATGGCAAAATCCTATTAGAAAAATAAAAGAAAACCCCAATAGATTTTTCACATGAAACTCAAAAAGCACACTTAGTGTGGATGGAAACATGCATTATCATATCAGGTTTTGCACGATTAGGAGTTAAATGTCTCACAGCCATGTGATCCACTTCAGAAGGGTGGGTGAAGGCGAGAAACTCTGTCACATTGAGGCCAGGTGTGCCATCCACATCAGCAAAGTCAAAGCGCCTCCTCTCCTTTCGATGGAGCTGCATGGTGTATGAGCCCGTGTTAGAGTTCTGATTGATATATTAATCTGTGATGTGTAAGAAGAGAGTTAAAGTCTGCTCACATGTCTAAGAGACTCTTGCTCTGGATCCTCCAGAACAACATCGTCATCAAAACTAAAGAGCTGGTCATGAGCCACCGTGTTGTATTCCTCCCATGTTATAACACCATCCTTATTGGTGTCAAACTCAGGGAAGCGCTCCTCCGCATCATCCAGAGCATATTTTCTGTAGACATGCTGAATCCAGAGAGTAATCTCCTCTATGGATAAAACAGACAGCCTGAGTGTGATTATTAATCCCCTTTGTTTGTCTGTGCTTTACTGGGAGAAGCACAAATATACCTGCACTTAGCAGATTGTCACCATTTGTATCAATCTTCTTTACAATATCCATCATTTTTATCTTCTGATCTGCTGGGCTGAGTTTCTTTATCTCATTAGTCCTCTGCGTAAAAGAAGCAGGGCAAGAAAGTGAGGAGATGCTGGATGAAGGATAGAAATAGAGCTCTAAAGTGCAAAAAATATGAAAAAAAGCCACCTCATCTCCCAGCAGTACATTCATGTCGTGTTCAGGGTTGTGCTGCTGTCCGATGTAATGATCATCATGCAGATGTTTATGGGAGCTTTGTCCAAAGTCGAACTGAAGAAGCAGCAGTACCAAAAATGTAGAGGATGTCATCTGTTGAGTTATAACACGCTAGGATTGAAACAACACTGGAACTGAAAACAAGTGTACACTGCAAACAGACTTGACAAAATGCAACTGTGCTATCTGGTGGCCAACAAGTGAAAGATAAAAACAAAAGCCAGATAAGGCTAATGTGAAACACTGTTTCTGAGACGGTAAAAAGACGGAGTGAAAGGCGAAGGATCACCCAGATAAACTGGAAGTCGTCGAAACGTTATGTATTTATTTTTTCTGTTCAGGTGCTTGAAACACAGAGGGAAAGAGAGAGGATGAATA
This sequence comes from Simochromis diagramma, assembly GCF_900408965.1. NCBI lineage: Eukaryota > Metazoa > Chordata > Actinopteri > Cichliformes > Cichlidae > Simochromis > Simochromis diagramma. The sequence continues at coordinate 10,441,771 of NW_024386801.1, forward strand.
CGACAACCACAGGGAAGTCAAGAAAAATAAAGCAACAACAGCGTTCTTTACAACAAACAAACAGACATATAAAAGAGACGCGAACAAGCCAAAACACCCTTATATTACTCAAATAATATAGGACAACTTAGGTGTTATTACCATGGGAAGTTCTTCGTACAACTCAAGCCTCCACCGTAGTTTCTACCTCGAGGAACGACGAACATCCGATTAAAAACTTCAAAATAAAACAATTATGCAAACTCCAAAAATAATTTGTCAATATGCCGCCTCTCAAATGTGTTATGTGCGCTTTATTCAAGGCTAATAGGCTTCAATGGCTACCTCACTAGTTTACACACAGGCACAACGTGTTTAGGAAACAAGGGGGGAAAGAATAAGAAAATGATAAAGAATGGAAGAGAGTACATGTAACACAGAATATACATTTAACCCACATACAAAAAAGTTTAGCAAGATGTTCTTTTAAATCTCTTTTCAATCTCTTTTAAATATGCTCGTTTGTACTTGTTTATGGAGTTGTAGTTTGCAGTAGTTTGTAAGGCTTATGCAGTCATTGGTGTTACCCACTGGATAGCGAGCAAGCCAATTTGATTTAAAAAAAAGAGCTTATATGGAACCAGGTTCCAATGCATTTTGATATACTTAATATGTATACAGCAAAAAACAACAACAACAACAACAAAAAACACTGCCCCCGCGATTTACTAGTGATTTAATGCTAGTGTAATGTGATGTACTCCCCCCAGAAGACTTTATTTTGAAGTCAGGTTTTCCACCTCGTGGTCTTCCTTCGGTTTGAAGGTGACTTGACGTCCTACCAAATCAACCAAACTTCCTTGAATGTCCCGCCTGATCTTAGTGGTTGCCATGGTAGACAATTCGAAGTCCCGCCTCCTCAAAAATGCATCCCACCCTTTGACCTTACTATAATTTACATGATTGGCTGGCGCCATTGTTGGTTCTACCATACGACGAATTCATTGGACCATCCAAACGCCAGTCAAAAACGCAAGGTGCTCAGACTTCCTGCATCTGTTAGGCTATCCACAGTGTCATGTATTTATCTGACATGTTTTCCCATCACCTCTGACAACAGGGCGACTTTACTCGTAGACTTTAATTTGTCACCGACTGAGCGTTGAACACTAGGCGGGTCGATGTCCAAAGACAACCGCCATGATGGACGGCGGCGCGGAGCTGGGCAGCACCGTCTCGGCCCAAGAGTTAGCAACCAAGGCGGGGACGGGAGGGAAAGGTCTGGTAGCAACAGCTCAGGCTCCTCGCATGGAGGTGGCAAAAGCAAGAATGCATCCATAACTGCTTTGAAGGTATGCGCTGCTTTGTGTTTCGCAGCTAACAACTGAAGTAAAACATTTGATTTAATCAAGAACATAAAAATTCCTTGATATTCCTTGCTAGGAATTCAAGTTCTCGCGATAAATAAACATATTTTGGGTGACCTTACTTTCTGATGGTGTGATATTGTCAAATCTCGTTTCTACCTTTTTTTGTCCTCTTGGTTAAGAAAAATGCCTACATCATCATCACCATTATTATTATTATTATTAGTAGTAGTAATAGTTTACCCAATAAAATTTACATTTGTGAAGATGCTAATCATTTTTACAAATTGTCTGCATACATGTATTGTCATGTTATTAAAGCAAAACTGTGAAAGTAAAGGGACTGTTTTGTAAATTAAAACAGCAGTAATGTAAACAGGCCTATATCAAAATATGTTGATTCCTTTCTTTGTCCCAAAGTGTTATTACAGACTTTCCAAGTTTGCACCATTTGTATTTGGTCAAACCATGTGGCCTTGTATGTCTTGTCCCACAGCAGCATATGAATCACTGAATGCCGGGTCCATTCAGATCTAAAGCATCACTTTGTGTGGCTAATGCACTGCGTTCGCACACACTGTCTCTGACCCTGCAGCTATACTCTCATCACTGGCAAGTACAGGATGGGGGGGCAGAGAGCCAGGCCTGCTTTGTGCACATGACTGCGCAGTGTTGTGGTAGAAGGAGAGTGAAGAGTGAGAAATGAGAAGCGGAGAGAGAGGGAGAGAGCGGGGGCTCTGATGCAGAGCAGTGAGAGGAGGGGAGCTGTAAATATAGGAAGCTGCATGCAGTGGTAGGCAGATAGGCAGCAGCAGGCAGGGAGTCGGGCCTAAGAGGTGGCTGCTAACTCAGCAGAGTGCTAGGGGCTCAGACTAGATTACAGGCAAGAGTTGCAAACAGAATAGTCAAAGTAAAAGGTAGGCATGGTGGGCTACTGAGCACTTGTCTCTCACTTGCCACTGGGAGAGGAGTTGACACAGCTGGGCAAGTTGCTATAACAGTGTGGACTACACAGAGGGAGTCTATTTTGGTCCTGCTGTCAGATGACGATGTCACCTTGCACAAGTGGCAATGCTGGTGAGAGGGAACAGGTTGCCTGAAGTGGGCTGTCAAGTATGTCAGGAGTGGATAAAGACGAAGAGCCTGCTTACAGATTGTACTTCTATTCTGTACGTATCCTGTGATGTTTGGATTTTTACTGCTTTTACTAATGAGCTTGTTCTCACCCACTCCACTGTCTTGCTACTTCTGTTTGTAGACCTTGCCAGAAGGGAAACCTTACACTTGCCCCTTACTCAGCACAGTCTAGAAAATAAACATGCTCTCTTGTGCATGTGGAAGGACTGCCTGATCAAAGAAGACAAGCAGAAGATAGGCTCCACATTGTATCTTTCTCTTCTATGGTGCAATGGGAGACAGCTTGTTTGTAGCTGATTAAGTGGATAAAGAGAATGTTGCTTTAAGCCTTTTTGGCCTCAGGTTGCTGCACTCCGATAGCCATCAGTTGCGAGTAGGTAAGGTATTTTCAAAACACTTATTTGTCATCCACTGGCTGCCAAGCACTGGAGATACCGAGTAAACATTTACTGTAAAGAGATAGGACAGGCTGCATCAGTAGCTCTTGCTACTTTGGTGGATTTGTGTTGTTGAATGATTTATTGTATTTTTTTTTTTTTTAAATATTTGTGTCGTCTTATTCTCCACTTGACAAAATAAAGCTCAGGCCACTTGATATGTAAAGAATTTTGCTCACCAAAGTAGGTCAGCTGGGTATCTCCCTTAGGGACATTAAATGGTATCAGACCGATACACGCATTCTGTTTCTGCATGTGTAATGCCTAATGAGCCATGTTCACATTATTCTGTTATTTTTGAATTTAAGGTGGTGTATGTATATACTGTTTTTATTTTAAGCTATGCCCTAATTTTTACTTTTTTACCTCTGAAAACGTATGCCTCAAATGTTGCAAATGTGGTAGAAGGACAGTTTTTTTTTTTTTTTATCTGAACAGTAGCGCTCATGAGAGACATCCAGGAAAAGAGAGAATGATTTGTTCCATGACTCATTTCTGTTAAGAGAAGAACTGGCTCTCAGTTTTGATTTTTTTAAATGTTTGTTATTTTATATAGTTATTTTCATTAGGTATAAAACTATGATTCATAGTTGTCTAAAATATTCAAGTTAGGTCTGGACTCTAGTCAACAGTAGAGTAAATAATTTATGACAAGTGCAGAAGTGGTACGGTCTATTATAGGGGAAAAACACACTAAGTGGAAGATGCAGAATGATAAACCTCTGATTGCCGCTGATTGCCAGAAATCAGAATATTTAGTTATGTAAGAACCAAATTAAATCAAGCAGACTGCAGTGGTACACCACTTTTTTGCACTGTTATTGTTCAGCCACTTTTTCTTTCTGCAGTAATGCATCAGCTGTCTAAGAGATACAAATAGCCATTTATTTTCTCTATGACATATGGATCCAGAAAGATGCCGATGCTACATTTCATCACATGGGTTCTTAATGAATGTGATGTCGCTGTATTTATTTTGGTTCGCAGTGTCGGCTTCACCCAGGGTTAAAGTCAAGTTCACTGATGCATACTCAATGTGTAGGTCAACCATGATGCATCCTTTGCACAGAACGGGTTTAGAGCCTCAGCCTCTAGCTGTTCCTTGTCACAGTATGACCTCGTAGACCGCTTCCATACACTTTTATATCAAAGCAACATAATCAGAGCTTTTATGGCAAAATTTTAAAATTGCTATAAATGTACTTTTTGCTTACTGTTTGACATAAAAATCTGCCGAAAATGCACTGAATGAACATAAAGTACCATTGATTTCCTTGTTTGAGTGTTTTTTCCCGTTATGTTTTGTTTTTTGGGGCAATGAAAACACATTGTACTGCGGAACACTGTTTTAACGGCTGAACAAAATCAGTGTCTGAGGTGTATTAAAACTGAAGTAACCATAGCAACAGTGCTTAGGCTTCAGGCCTGCTCATTGCTCATAAAACTATTATTGTTGAAAGAACTGGGTGAGAATTAGTCAGTATGTATTTTATGTTATCTACAATTCTATTTATGCTGAACATAAAAAGTGGGTGACAAACATATTTTATTTATTTACTTTAAGCTGTGAATGTTTACTTAATTTATTGTATAAGTGAGCCACGATCGCTCCCGATCGTGGCTCAAGAGTTGGGAGTTCGCCTTGTAATCGGAAGGTTGCCGGTTCGAGCCCCGGCTCAGACAGTCTCGGTCGTTGTGTCCTTGGGCACGACACTTCACCCATTGGTGGTGGTCAGAGGGCCCGGTGGCGCCAGTGTCCGGCAGCCTCGCCTCTGTCAGTGTGCCCCAGGGTGGCTGTGGCTACAATGTAGCTTGCCATCACCAGTGTGATGTGTGTGAATGGGTGGATGACTGGGTATGTGTAAAGCGCTTTGGGGTCCTTAGGGACTAGTAAAGCGCTATATAAATACAGGCCATTTACCATTTACCATTTATAATAAAATAAGACAGTGCAGGCTCCAATTTGAACAGGGTCTGTAAAATGTACATTAAAAGAGAGTGCATGGATTTGCAAATGTCATAAACCCATGCTTTATTCACACTAGAAGATAGAAAACATAGCAAATGTTTGAACTGAGAAAATGTGCCATTTTAAAGGAACAGTGTGTAAAACTCACCACTAGATGTCAGTAGATTGCAATAGCAATTCTGTGTTCTTACTGCCCCAATTTTTATTTTTTATTTTTTTTGCTTTAAATGTCACTCAAGCCTAATATTAGCTGGCACAATGTTAGCTTATAAGTAATTGCAATAATATCAGGAATAAACGACCACGTTAATGTCCATTTTCCTGTGTTAGAGCCCTGACTTTAATTCAGGAGATTAGGTTTTAGGTGAGGAGAAAGACGCTGAGGTGGAATCAGGGACGGAGCAGTGGTCGAGGAGGATAAAAGCATACTGAGAAAGAGTTGATAAAAATGTACATGTACAAATGTTAAATGGTTATGTATAGTTTAAAAGTGCTATTTGTGGTTTTTAAATTAAAAGTAACTTATGAGGCGAACTACATATGTGGCCGATCTCAGGCCACATACATAAAATGTGATTAGCCAGAATGCCGACACTCACCTCAGCTATAGTATTCAAGATGGCGAGACAACATGGTGACTTACACTAACCAGTCACATGTCTGAAGTATTACTAGATTACTTCTAAGTTTATGAGAACATGTTAATTTGTTAGAAGATGTCATTGCACAGTTATCAGTGTATATTTATGAGTACAACATGTTTTAGGTTTTATTCGTTTAAATAACATAAAAAAAATTACTTAGTGTACTTTATAAAGAAAAAAAAATCAAGTAGTTTTGTGATGGCAACAAAAAAAGTCTGTGACAAGAACATGTTTGAGCATCTGTGTAGCATCTTTTCTTCTTTAAACAAGAGTCCATAAACTTCTGGGAACTGAGAAGATCAGCTATTGTCTTTTATGAGATGAGTGTCGTCCCATTCTTGTTGATACGGGATTCTAGCTCTTCAGCTATGAAGCCATGGTGTTTTAATGGCTACTGTGTGTGGTTTATCATCATCTTTCTAGCTTTGGCCCATGGACTGTGGTGGAAGAGGTTTAACCTGCATTTGTGGATGGTATGGTGAGCTGTGTTTAGACAGTGATTTCTAGAAGTGTTCCTGAATGCATCCAGTGATCATTATAAAAGAATAAAACATTTTTAATGCAGTGCCAACTGACGGTCCAAAGGTCACGGCGGCCAGTGCTGATTTTCCAGCCTTGTCACACACATGCACTTCTCCAGATTGAACCTTTGCCCATCTTTACTTCTGAAAAACTCCCACAACCCTTTTGTTGCCTCCATTCCAAGTTTTTTGAGACATGTTCAGGGCTCGCAAAATCACTAGCCCGACGTCTCGAGGCTAGCGATTTTTTCCAGTCGGGCTACCAAAATCTATCTCAGCCCTGCCCGTCGGGCTATCATAGGAAAACTATATGTCAATGCTTTTGCATTCTTTCAAAAATGTAGCTGAGTAATTATGTCATTGGCATCGATGAGCCACTGTCAATATGTGACATATTGAAATCGCGTTTGAATTTGTGCTTGTTTTTTGCTTTCACTGTCACTTTGCGATCGCGCGAACGGTGTGTAGAGTGCGACAGCACTGATTGGTGAGTGACGATTAGTTGCGCACCAATTCCTCTGACATCGTCTTATCACTCGTTAGCTTACTATTCAAACGTGACAAGTGAAATCTTCCACAGCAAGCTTAAACATGTCATAGAGGTTGATTGCGCAGAGAATCGCTGTAAGTACGTGTGTAAAAGCAGCAGGATTTACGCCGGTATTTTAGTTCTGCTCAGCCAAATAAGACAGGTCAGGGTGAAGAAGGTGCAGCCAAAGAAAAGCCTACCACAAAACGGAAAAGTTATGACAAATCAGACTATGAGGCAAAAAGAAAGCGCAGCTTTTTTGGTTTTCATGGACAAAAGCTAAATAACATGATGTTCTGCCAGGTGTGTTGTGAGTTTAATTCGATTTCTGAGTCGACAAGCGCCTTTGTTACTGGGACCAGTAATTTTAAGAAAGACCCCATCAGAACCCATGAGAAATGCAAAAAATGCATTATTGACCAGTCTGCAATGTCTTTCCCAGAACAAACAGCAATTTCAAAAAACATACTAAAAATAAACCAAGCACAAGAAGAAGTCCTGAAAAATCTGTTTACAACAGCGTACTATGTTGCAAAGAGTGAACTACCATTGGCAAAATTTAGCAGTCTTTGCAAACTTCAAAAAGCAAATGGCCTAGATCTAGGTTTCACTTACCTCTTACCCTTGACTTCAGTGGAAATTTCCGATTCAGGATCTGACACAGATTCATGTTCTACACAGTTCTTACAAGTTCATAGAAATTTCTGTTCAATTAGAACCAAGTATTTGAGTTGATGATTGTAATTTTTATACAGTTGTTGTGATTTGTATTTTAACAATTTTTGATTAATTTTTTTTTCCGTTACAATATTGTACTTTAATGTATAATATTGTAAAGGAAACAAAACATAAAAAAATGCTCTCTTTTTTTATTCGGGCTACTTAAATTTATTTTGGGCTACCAAAAACTGAAGAGTGCTGGCCCAAAGTTTTGTGAGCCTTGATGTTGCTGGCACAAATAATGTGACTAACACTCTGATTCATCCTTTGTTAGGTCGAGAATAAAATGAAGGGGGAAAATCCAGTCAGATTTAATGTGTTGAGTCTTATGTCTGTCCCGCAGGCTTCATTTCAGCGCTCCAACAGCCATGACAAAGTGCGAAAGATAGTTGCTGAAGAGGGCCGTGCTGCTCGAAACCTCATTGCCTGGAGCGTCCCTCTAGAGAGCAAAGAGGAGGAAGGTTGGTAGCTTAATGCAAAGTAAAAAAAAATTTTATGCCGTTAATTTATGATGCTGCAGATGTTGTTGTGGATAATTTATTAAAGGTGATAACCATATCCTGGGGTCACGGGCTATCTGTCTTTGCCAATATTGTTCAGCATTTTATATGTTATTCATTAAAAATGTTGTTGTACACTGTCAACTGGAACCAGATGGTTATTTTTCTTCTCATGGCTCAACTGATAAAATGAGTACTTCAGATTTCTTAAGCAGACTGTTTAAACTTGATGCATGCTCTTGTGTTTTAGAATAAATAAAATATATTTTTGTTTTTAAATGGTGACAATGGGGGGGTTGTCTTTGAAATAGTCTAATCCTAACACTTCTGAGAAACCCACTCAACATGCTCACCCATTTTTCTCATTTTCACTCTGCTTCTCTTTTATTTGTGGGTCAGTTCAGTTTTATTTATTTAAGGCCTTGTTTTTGCTCCAAAGTTTGAGGATGAATTAAGGTCCAGCTTTTGAAATTGTAGTTTAATCTTGTGTTTGTATGTTTGTTTGTTTTTTTTACATAAGGCTTACCTAATCCTCTGCAACTCTATAATTAATCATTTACAATCAAGTGTTTATTTTGTATTTCACTTCTCAATGATTCTTTTTTTTTTTCTTCTTTTTTTTTTTTTTACATATGTGACGTATTTATTTGTCACAACAATTATATATTCATTGTTGGCCAGATTTAAGCTCTGATTATTTATCCATTATCTAAATGCAAGCCTCATATTTTTTTCCTCTCTCCTCTTTACTTAGCAAAGTCCAAAGGCAACTCCAGTGGCAGTTCCAGGTCTCAGAGAATCAATTCGGGACAACAAAGGAATAAAAAGCAGGTTGGAATACCGTCCTCCAACACTAGAGGGCACTTTTTACTAACTTATTTCATCTTTGACTTCTGCCTCATGCCCCTGAAACCCTAAAAAACGAATTTGATGCAAGCCTGTCTGTGGTGGTTGCGAAACTCCCCTTTTTTGCAGTCTTGGTTTGGGATTCATGTTTATGTCAAAGAGGAAGATGTGGTCAAAAAGAGGGGCAAAAGGCAAAGTACTGTTTTAAAATTTTGTATGAAGTCCTTTAATATTTTTCTCCTGGATGCAACCAAAATCTGCCTCAAGTTAGCACTCTGATGGGCCTTCACAGTGTGTACTTCTCTCTCATATGCACCTGAAATTTGGCAAACTATTTGTGCCTACCAATACAAGAGATTGGACTCTTGTACATCAACTTGTACATCAACAAACATCAACTGGACTGTTAAATGTTTAATAATGTTAGTTTCTTTGTGAGTGGGCTTCCATACAAAAATAATGAGGTAAAGGTAGCATGACTCTGTAACACTGCTGTGCAGTCAGTGTTTGTGCTTTCCCTACAAATCCAGCCACATGATGTTAAAAATTCAGCTCACTGTGATGTCAGTGCTTCAGCAGTCAAAGTTTCTGATTTAACATTTAGTTTTTATCATTATTTTATACTGATCAGGGTTTAGTTGGAAATCTTCATTATTTAGTGCAAGTAGCTGTTTGAAAAACATTTCAAAACCAAAAATATGCAGTGAGGTAAAATTTATAATATACCTTATTCTTTATTTATTGGACACCGGAGATTTTCAGAATAAAAGATTAATTGAGCTCAGTCAGAAGTCATTTCCTTATCAGATTCCCAGTTATGAGAAGCTATTGGGCTACTGTCCAAACTTCTTTACCTGCAGATCTCAAACTTGATTTTTTTTTTTTAACCATTTGTCAAATTTTAGTTTAATGTTGTTGTTATTTTGTTTTGTTTTTTTAATCACTAAACAGTAAGTGTTTATTAAAGGCTTTGAAGTGATATTTGTTTTAAATTTGTGAGTTAGATATTGAAATAAAACAAATGAATAAACTAAAGCCTAAAAGTAAAGCACACCATACTGTTATAAAGGGACTCATTAATAAACTGGAGTGCTTTGTGTTTTACTTTTGGCCTTAAGTACAGATAATTTGTCAAGAGATTGCGATAATGTGTATGTTTACGTTTTTAAAAAATATTCTTGCCATTTTCCTAAATGTTCTCTCTTATTGTTCGTGGGGCTCTGCTCGTGGTGTTTTCTGTGGTGTTTGCATTCAAAGTGGTAGTTCGACGTAATGTTTCCATCATATTTGCTATTATCTTGGCGCTATAACACCTATGTTCGGTGCCTTAGTCAGCAGAAATCCTTACAGAGCACCTGTAAATGGTAGGGGGAAGACGGAGCTTTTCAGTTTGCTCTTTCTCCACAGAATGCTGCCGTGGAAAATAAAGGCACAGCTGGAGCTTTGCTGGAAAAGGGGCCAGAGAAGAGCCCCACAAAAGTCAGACAGCCCCGAAAGGTGGACCTGCGAGCGCGCTACTGGGCATTCCTCTTTGACAACCTGCGTCGGGCTGTGGATGAGATTTACGTCACTTGTGAATCTGATCAGAGCGTCTTAGAATGCAAGGTTAGTCTGCATCAAGGAGCGAAAAAGGGGGGGGGAGTTCTGCATAGGAATGCTGATCCTAGTTTTGGGATCACTGGGTTTATGTCCTGACCAGTACAAATGTCTTTAGCAAGTTTGAAATGTCGTATGATTTGTGAACACTAGAGGGGGACATTGAAAGCATGACAAACATCTCACATTCCTCTCGAGTCTGCTTAATGTCAGAGGGGCTCTCTGAAGGCTTGCTGGTGAGACAATTATCACAGGGCTCTCTCTTCACATTGGCATGAATAATATTGATGACTGACTGTAAACAATACGTATGCATGTTAATAACAGGGTTTGGCGGTTTCCGCTCTTTGACATAAACCACCAACATTTCTGATTCTCTGCTTTGCGGAAGTGTATTTTGGTAGCACTGATATGTCGCTCCAGAGCGTATGGGCGTGATAGTACCGGTCATTGATTCTTCTGCCGTGGTGCATTATGCTGATCATTGTCCTGGTAACGGTCTGCGGTCAGTACCACAGCCCTCTGGTGTGGTCGGCTCGCTGTCATTGCCACAGCGCAGCTCCCTGTGGCGTGATCAGCACGCTGTCATGTGTCCTGTGTCAGACAACAAGCTGCTAGTTGTGTTTTTTCCTTTCTCATACCACTATATCTCTCGACACGCTAATGCTGTCTAATGGCCATGAAGCTGGGCGCTGTTCATAATCCCCCATCCCACCCAGCTTGGGCTTAATGGACACTGATAAATGATGGAGTCATCTGGAGGGGAAGCAGAGTGCTCTGATAGCCCCCAGCCACAATCCCCTGGTGTAGCTGTGGGCAATCAGCATGTGTACTCTCTCACACAAACGGCTCACCATTTTTTCCACCTAAAAACTTATGAACATCAACACAATCATTATCAGGAAGTAATTCTCTGCCGCAGCTCTGTTACTGTAATACTTTATGCAATTTTGAGGGGAATGTAGCCCTGACCTAATGTTTTTCCATTTACAGGGTAATTGTCCATATAGCAGAATGATTCCTGTATATTTAAGCATAATCCCCACAACCTCAGTTCTAATTACTTCACACAAACTGCTTATTTTACCCATTTTTAACTTTTTAAAAAAAAATTTTTTAGCAATATCACCCAGTACAGGCAAGAAACATACTCTGTATTCTTCTTGCTTTGAGGTCAGTTAAGACTTGTATTTTCTAATTTGTGTACATGGACAGAAACGGGCTATTCTGGACTTCTGGCGTTCAAATAAATTTAAAAAAAAAAAACAAGACAATGTGAACTATAAAGTATTTCCTTCCCAGAAGTCAATAAATCTGACCTTGACTGAACATGACATGGCTGATCATTTTTGTTTGGACCACAAGCTTTTACTGGCCCTCTTGCTTTATGACAATGCCTCGTGAAGGTTAAATCCATTTCTCATGAATTATTATTTGGTGGTTATTTTTGGCTAAGCGTGTCTGTTCTCTGTCCTCTGCTTAATGGTGCTTTCACTCAATGTTGGTTTAGCTGTCAAATGCACAGCAAACCTTCATTACCAAATGAAGCGAGCCGCAGCAGTAGACACTGGCTGTTAACCAGCCCTAATCAGCAAACCTGCTCAATGCATCTTTCACTGGACTGACTTGTCTATTAACTAAAAGCACTGTGAAGGTTTACTCTCAATTACCACTCCCTTCATGCTCCCCATCAATCAGTTGTGTCTGTTTCATTAGAGCTCTGGGGAGAAAAAAAACCCTCCACAGCCTACCACCTCTGAGTAACCAACACCGGCTGAGTACAAGTGCAGATAATGGGCATTTGTTAAAAGGAATTTGCCTTCATTGTTCTTGAAGCTTTCAGTCAAGTGTTTTTCTTAACATTCATTGAAACTTTGCGGATCAGCTCCTGCTTTCTAGCAAAACTTTGCAAGTTCTCTTTTGTCAGTTTTTAATTCATTAAGTACAATTTTTTTTTTTTTTTTTAGGAAAAAAAATCTGTGACGAAGATAATAAAAAGGCTGTTTTTCACTTCTTTTTTTCAGTTTATCCTTTTGATAATAAAGTGTCACAAAAGGGTTAAACATGCCAAACCTTATTTCCCGTGGCCCATGGTACCACACTGAAATATCTTATTTTAGTCAATAATATATGTTCAATATACTCAAATGTACCTAAACGCTGGAACAAGTGAATTAAAAATTTCTGACTACAAACTCAGATCAAAATCAGCTAATGATTATTTTTAAATAACCTTTTGGAAACGTATGACTATGAATTCTGCTTTGTGGTTTGCACAATTTACAGCAGACACTGCAATGGATTTTTCTTGGTGTTTGCAGGGATATGTAAGAAGATTTTAAAATGCTTTTAGTGTTGAGCAAATATTGAGTGCACATCCATCAGTTATTTATTTTAAACTTGAGGGGTTTTTGTGTGCTATATTTTTTATTATTTTTTTTATTATTCATATTTTGTGTTTTCTAAATTGTGGTTTCTCTGTACTGTTATACCTGCTGTCTTCAGGAGGTGTTGATGATGCTGGACAACTATGTACGGGACTTCAAAGCTCTCATAGACTGGATCAACCTTCAGGAGAAGTTGGAGAAAACAGATGCTCAGAACAGGTCATTTTAAGATGCTCTTCACTTTTTCAGTGGACTTCATTCACAAGCATTGCTCACGAAAAATCTGACTGTAAACTAGGCGTACATTTTGTGCACACATCTGTGTGCAAACACATTTAGTACATTATTTTATGAGGACATTTAGATTTGCCTCAAATCATACTTACAATTGATGGAAGCCAGACTGTATCAAAAAAAAATGTAAAGACACATATTTGAACTGTGATGTAGTGTTGGTGTCTTATTAGTTACTATTTACAGTTTTCCAAAGCAAGCTAAGCCAAAAAACGTTCATAAACAATAATAAGAAATTAAACTGCATGTTTAGAACATAGTATATTAACTGACAATGTGTAAGCTAGCCCCCCCCCCCCTCCTCCATTAAACATATGCAACCTTTTCAATACTAGTTTTTACCAACACAAAGACCAGACAAAATAAAGGGCACAAAACGTTCCAGATATTTAATGCACAATATGTCACTCCCAAGGAAATCCACTTAGGGAAACTTGCTTTCTTATATAGAGAAACAGACGCATGGTAGCATGCAGATTGCAGATGTGAAACCAAAGCTGGTCCGATTTTGATTTACTAACATACCCACAGTTTTGTTCTGTCAGAACAAAATTGGTTTGTGTGCTTTTTTTTTTTTTTTTCTTTCCTAAATCCGACAGTACTCTTGAACGGTACTATTTTCTGGTCAGAGTAAGGGGCATTTCCAAACTCGTATGAGGCCCATTGTTTTTGTTTTTCTTTCATTCTCATTCTCTTCCCACTTTGAATTGCTCCTTGAGGTGGAACTAAAAATGCGGGTGTCCGGTCCCTGGCTTTGAGTCACAAACAGAATGAATCAATAGCCTTGGCTTTAATTCAAAGAGATCCAGGAGTTTATTGGCTTCTCTTTAACACAGTGACCATTGCAGCTGTAAATTTGAAACGGGCTGTTAATCAATAGAACAACCTGGAACTTTTACATGCTTCATTTATTGCATACATTGCTACAAGTGAATCAACCATCTGACTGATTTGGCAAATGTGTGAGTCAAGTGTTTATGTTTGGCAACTAGAAAAAGTTTAGTGATGTACGGCACTTTCACTTTTGTTCAGGCCAACTTCTTTAGCCTGGGAGGTGCGTAAGATGTCTCCGGGACGTCATGTAATGCCAAGCCCCACAGACAGAATGGTACCTACGCCAGGTGCACGTCGCGCCCTCAACTTTGGGTAAGCTTTTACCTGTTATTGTTTCCAGTCTAGCATTGTATCATAAGGCATCCTGTGATTCACCAATCAATATTTGTTATGATGCATTATGGTTGTTTTTGTAGAGGTTAGGAAGTGCAGACTATCTAGCAAGACAGCCAATGAAGCATTTGTTTAATGCAATTTGTTGAGTGTCTCACTCTTGGGCCGCAGAATCAGTGGAAGGTGTAGATGAAAGTGTCAGTTAAAGACTGCTGAAGCATCGGTTCAATATGTGCACCGCTCTGTAATCTGATGCTGCAGGAAATGGATATTGATCATGACGGAGGCTTGTTGTCCAATACGTCCATTGCTATCTCACAGTGGAATGTACTCAGATGCTTTGGCTAGACGCTTTCTTAAGATTGCTGAAGCTTTACAGACAGGCAACACAGTAGGAGCTGCTCAGACATGGAAGGAGGGGATTGTACCTGTTGAGTTTAATGGCCATTTGTTTGTTCTGATGCATGCTCTGTATGTGTCTTCATCAGTGGTCCTCCTGCAACCAGGCACTCTCACACAGGCCCCAGCTGGGCAGACAGAGTAAAGTGCACTCAGTCCGTCCTTGGCTCCTGTCAACCCACAACATCCCAGGCAGAAAAACCTGGTAAGAAACCCCTCATAAAATCGCACTTCACTCTGTACTTAAAAGAGAGTGCAGTTTAATCTTCTCCTTGATTTACGGAGCGCCTTGTGTGTTCACAGGTAAAAAGGACGCAGAAGGCTGGGAAACGGTACAGCGAGGACGCACTGCCAAACCTCGCTCTGCCGCCATGGTTGCCAAGGTCAGTCCTGTCTTGGCTAGCGTCACCCCAAAACAGGACAGCAATAAGGGTAACCAGTCGCGTGTGCCACCACAAGCAAATGAGCAACTCCGTCCCGAGTGTCCCCGGCACAAGGACGTGAGTCAGACAGACACCAAGCAGCAAATCCCTTCGGAGCCTGAGCCACAAGAGGAGGTTGAAGGTCCAGAGAATGGACAAATAATGGAGGTACTAATGTTTAGTACCTTGTGACGTCTTTCTGCCCGAACAGTCCCTGGATATCAATTATTCATGATAAGCGTGTATTGTAACACTAGACCATTTTATCAGCCGTATTTGTTTTTGTTTGGGCTTGATGGTATTCATAGACAGACTGTCGAGACGGGGATATCAACTTTGAAACGATTGATTACGCGCTGACATTTCAGAGGCATAAAGCCCATCTTCACTGTCATGAAATAAATACGCAGACAATGCATCAAGACACACTTGGTAAGGGTGTGTTATAGCTATCTAAATTGTATTTGCATTCTTTGTTTATTTTAATCATAAGTGGATATTTAGGGCATGTCGGTTCCAGCTTCCTTGCATGATTTGTTTTTCAGCTGTGTGTCGAATAGTGACTGTTTTGGTTTTATTTTTGTATTGCTTTCATGAATTGCTTTATATATGCATGTCTTTAATTGAGTTTGCGTGTGTTTGTGTGTGTGTGTGACTGTCGGTGCAGCCCCCAGCAGAGAGTGCACAAGGCTCGGGGCAGTGTGTCGACGCACCCTGTGAAGACGTGCCTCCCACCATAGCAGCCCTTACCCCATTCCAACCCCCAGAGCACACCCCATCCATAACCTCACCAACAGACATTACCTTATCAGTCCCAGTTTCTGTCGTGACCCTCGCCACATCACTAGATCTACCCCAGACGGATGGCCTCAGTACACAGTTGGCCTTTGGGGACAGTGGGGCTGAGGGGGGCACGTCACAGGGCATGGCCACATCTGCTGCAGGACAGGCTGAGACTCCCATGGCAGCGGTGAAACTGGAGAGTGTGCTGGACCCCACAGAGCTTTCTACTGTGAGTGCTGAGAGATGGAGGAGCAGAGGGAGGGGAGGGCTGGGAGGGCAGGGATCCCCAAGGGTCTTTCACCGCCTAAACAAAGTCAATCTTAAGAGACCTCCAGACCAAATGTGCAGGCAAGAGTATATAGCTCTGTGTAGTGTTGTTGTAGTACCATTCACTGTTAAGAATAGTTGTGTGTAGATGTAGATTGTATTCAACCTACTCCAACCAAGTTTTACTGAACACAAAATGCTCCACAAACTGAATTATTTATTTATTTATTTTCGTATAAAGTTTTTAATTACTGTTGTCTTCTGCTTCAGGCTTTGTCTTTTCTTTAAGGCCTCATTTGGAGAATGCAAACACACAGTTCCATTTAATTAAAGGATGAATTTGCATTTAAATATGATTTATATTATGTAGAACCTTCCCTTAGTCTGAATATTAACTAGTCTGATCTTTTGCAGAATACTGGTATACCTACACTGAAGACTGGAAAACTACTCGTGTATACTGCTGCAAATGCAGATCCTTTTGAGAAGCCTCTTCCTTGTTAGTTTACGCTTGATTTAGAGTAATTCCGGCCCTGAAATAATCCCTTATTTTCACAATAATACCTCAAGTCCTCATACATAAAACCCTTAAACTACCAGTTTCATAGAGCAAAACCATGCCTCCTTCCACCATCTCTTCATCCTCACTGTTAATGTGCCATGCATGTATTTTGGATGCTTCCTCACTTGTGAGAATTGTGGTGACTGTGTGGTACAAACTGTGATTGGGTTGGTATGTTATCCCCCCTTATATTTGGTTCCAGTGACAAATCAAATCACCTTTACAGAAGCTAAAATATATACAGGTGTTCTCATGAATGCTTTTCTTCAATTACAAACAGTGACCCTGTTTTGTTTAGTATTTAATAGCATTTACTCATTGACCAGCAGTTTCTCTCTTGGTTCAGGAATAGTTCAGGAAAGTAGGGTTTCAGTGGTGCTGGAGAGATATTGGATAATATAGCTTTCATGTAATCTAACTACTTACATTTCTTCAGTGCTATTTTTGATTAAAGAGGAATTGATTTTTTGATTTTTGATTTTATTTTTCAAATCAACACAAAAAATTAGTATTTGAACCAAATGTTCAGTGTAAACCAATATTGAATAGTGTACTTGGTGTACAGTGGGATAGTTTTAACATTTATGGAATGTGAAATGTGTGTGAGGTGGAATCTGTGCTCTCTGTTCAGCCCCAGTCTATGGCAGAGGTCCTGGCCAAGAAAGAGGAGCTGGCAGACCGGCTGGAGAAGGCTAACGAAGAGGCAATCGCTAGTGCCATTGCTGAGGAGGAGCAGTTGACGAGAGAGATTCAGGCTGAGAACAATGACCTGGAGACTGACAATGAAAGTGACTTCTCTGTAAGATCCGTCATGTTTTTTTATTATGGTTTTGAATGTTTGGTACTTTTAATTTGACAGTCATTAAAAATGGTATTTAAAATGTTTTTTTCTTATTGTGAATCTACTATTTAAAAAAACAAAAAAACAACTCAAATATTTACCACAGGCCAGCATCGGTAATGGAAGCTGTGGAGCTAATATAGATTGGAATGACATGCTGGCGGATTACGATGGTATGAAAGGCAACATCTAAGATTTAAACACTTTTTGTAAAGGTAAACACTGCACTCAAGTCTATTTTTGTTGTCCTTGCTGTAGCTCGGGAACCATGGCGGCAGACTACATCATGGGGCGACATGGTAGAGGAAGAGCCCGCTCGGCCTCCTGGACACGGCATCCACATGCATGAGAAATTGTCCTCACCATCACGTAAAAGGTACCACATGATATATTGTATTTTCTTTTTTCCCCGGCTAGTTGGCTTATTTCGTAACTCAAACTAACGAGATCAGCACAGTTCAGTCTTTTTCTTTTTGCCTTCCTGAACAGCACCAAGGTTTACTCTTTAGCAGCCCTCTCCCCTCCCCTTATTTTGACAAGGATTGATCCCTGCATCCAGAAAATCAAAGGCTCACTTACTGTGTCTGACCTCTTTCTTTTTAGCTTACCACCCAGAATGTCTAAACAGGCCCTAGGTGTCTGTTAGGGTCTGCGTCTGCCTTCCACATTGTTGATAAGGAGAGGGAAAGAGATGAATGATGCATTTCCATATTTTTGACAGGACCATTGCAGAGTCAAAGAAGAAACATGAGGAGAAACAGCTGAAGGCGCAGCAGCTGAGGGACAAGCTCAGAGAAGAAAAGACGCTCAAGCTGCAGAAGCTGTTGGAGAGGGTGAGTAAGTCTGCATGAACTTGACGGAAAGCACCGCGAAGAAGTTCCATGCAAGCTAAGCTTAGCCTGGCTCGCAGCGAGAGATTCTGTCAGCACACTGCCCGATAGAATCACAAAATATTGTAACCCATTCCAGTCACATCTAGGCCAGCTGGCCACAGGCAGTCGTAATGGAGACTCCCAGCCAAAATCAACAGTCTTTCATGAAGTTTGTTTTTGTACTCTCAGCCATGGCAAGAGGAGTTAGTCCCAGAATAATTCAGGTTAACCACATAAATCCATGAAGTGGTGTTTAGTCTCATTAATCCCCACGTGAACACACTGACAGAGGTTAGAAACCGAGCGGTCAGGAATCTATTGTCTGTTTGGTCTTAAAGAATACACTGTGGATTTTTCTTGCTGCTTGCTTTTCACTTTCTGCAGGAAAAAGATGTGAGGAAATGGAAAGAGGAGTTGTTGGAGCAGCGGCGGAGGATGATGGAGGAAAAACTGTTGCACGCCGAGTTTAAGAGGGAGCTGCAACTGCAGGCTATTGTGAAGAAAGCCCAAGAAGAGGAGGCCAAGGTATTAAGAGCGAATCTCTTGCAGTCATGCATTTTATATATATATTTTCATATTGTCATTCAAGGATGTGCTTTTGCAGGTGAATGAAATTGCTTTCATCAACACCCTGGAAGCCCAAAATAAAAGGCACGATGCCCTTGCCAAGTTAAGTGAATATGAGCAACGCCTTAATGAACTGCAAGAAGAGAGACAAAGGAGGCAGGAGGAGAAGCAGGCCAGAGATGAGGCTGTGCAGGTGATTAAGAAAAACCTTTTTTGCCTTCATTTATGTTCTCTAATAGGATTTTTAAATTACCAATCCCCAATCTATTACGCTCCTGTGTAGGAGCGTAAGCGGGTCCTGGAAGCAGAGCGACAGGCAAGAGTGGAGGAGCTGCTGATGAAGAGGAAGGAGCAGGAGGCTCGTATTGAACAGCAGAGGCAGGAAAAGGAGAAAGCCCGAGAGGATGCAGCACGGGAAAGAGCGAGGTTTGTACTTCCAAATCACTTCAGCATGAGTGGAAAACTTACTTTTTGTCCCCTTTTGAGGGGGCGGTTTAAGATTGAGAGATTAAGATTTAAATGGGAAGATATCTGATTTTTATTCTTTAGTCACCAATCAATAGCCCAGGACGAGACTTTCATACAGTGTCAGTTGTCTGTGACTTTCTAAACTGTCCTGATATAGTTGTGCAGTTTTTCCTGCTCACAATGAAACATTGGAGGAGGTGCTAAATTATTCCAGTAAGCAGAATACAGCTTACCACAACTTTAAGTGGCCCAGCAAAGTATCTAGCTATTTTTTATGAATGATGTAGTTAAGTGTTTTATTGTAGATGTTTTCTCTGTTATTATGGATTACTGAGGGGTGGATTGATGAGCTGAAATAGCCGTTCTATTCAAATGAAATCTACAAGTCGTAGTGTCAAAAAATGAAAAGCACCCTCTGATTAAACAGGCCACATCACTTTGATTCTTGCTGTCTTTTTAAGACTTTTAGATGCACTTATTTGTCATTTTATGTCCCATCTGCAGAGACCGAGAGGAGCGTCTGGCTGCTCTCAGCGCTGCTCAACAAGAAGCCATGGAGGAGCTCCAGAAGAAAATTCAGATGAAAGTACGTTTACACAGCGCCACCTTGCTTCTTTAACAAACATTAGACAAGAGTCCATGTTTTTCGTATGACCCGGGTTTTTTGGTTTCTTCCATAGCATGATGAGAGCAGCCGCAGGCATATGGAGCAAATCGAACAGAGGAAAGAAAAGGCTGCTGAGCTCAGCAGTGGTCGACATGCTAACACAGACTATGCACCTAAACTGACACCATATGAGCGCAAGAAACAGTGTTCACTGTGTGGAGTTGTGGTATGTAAAGTTTCCAATCAGTCTCTGGATCAGTTAGAGTACTTCACTAATATTTAATGCAGTATCCGAACTATTAACTAACTCTACAACTAACTTTACCAATTAACTTTAAATATTTTTATTTTAATCTCCTGAACTAATATATTTATGCGTCTTTGCTATATATAAACCTGAGGAAAGCAAAAAAAAAAAAAGAAGACCACATTTGACAGGCTGTATGTACACAGAATTACTAACCTGAAGGTGATTCAGAGGAGTTTTGAAAGAGGCCACATTTAAATGAGGATTTAACAGCACCGATTAAACACAGTCACCTAAACACAGATTTATGACTGGCCATGATTATGCCTTTTTTTCCCCCCTCCTTTCTTTCTTTGGAGCATCAGGCAACGAGCAGACACATTTATCTCTGATTAACTGGCTGCCACCAAAACAAGGGTGGGACACCTTGAGTTTTCAAACCAGCATCAGAAAAAGGGGTGGGGAGGAATCTTGTTAAAATGTTAGATGACCTTGGCCAGCATCTGACACCAGGGATCATAGATGGGTCAGCAGCAAGCACTTTATTTAATTATATTAAACACAAACCATTCCAAATGGGCCTGTTTCCAGAAATGGCAGGAAAACATTGCCTGTTGTACACCTGTCTCTTCTAGTTCCTGTTTCTCAAACATCCGCTACAGCTAGTCAGCAATCTGTGATGAGTCAACTGTTGTCATCAGCTTGCTTTTCTTTCTTTCTTTTTTTTCCTTGTATGTACATGGTTGCCCTAAGTTCTGTTTATATAATAAAAACCAGAACAATTAAGTGAGATACAGAAGTATATCACTGCAGCATAATGTATGGCAATTGCTCTAACCATTGTCAGCCCCAAGATCTTCATCCATTGGTATTGGCTTATTTTAGTGAATGAACCTAGGGGTTACGCCAAGACCCAAAATATGATAAGATGAGTATTCTGAACAGTCAGTCGTGCAAATCTGCTATAGCAGAGTATATGGAGCTTGAACTAAACATAATAAATCCCTTTCTAAACTAAGCTTTAGAGGAGGCAGTTCTTGTCCCAGTGTATGTGTCTCTGTGGTATATTGTTTCACCACGGCAACATGGGGCCCTGTTGACCTTCTCCTGCCTCTTTCTCCATTGTGTCCACAGCACTGACCTCTGACCACTCTGTTTGTATTTGTAGATAACCTCAGAGGTGCACCTGTTCAGCCACACCAAGGGCAAGAGGCACCAACAGGCCGTGCGAGACAGCAGCAGCATCCAGGGACGGGAGCTCTCCGATGAGGAAGTGGTGCGTATCACTGTCACCCAGCTGGGAACAAACATCCTCTCACTCTGCCAAAGAGTATTGCCCTGTTGCTGCCTGTTTCATGTAAAAAAAAAAAAAAATAGACAAAGAGCACAGCAGTTGTCTTTTATGACACGGTCATTATTGATGTTTATACGTCCTCTTATATACTGCCACAGGCCTGTAGCTGGCTTTGTGAGATTACAAATGAGCCTTGAAATGTACTCAGTTAAGGTTCAGCGCTTCAGTGGAGGACTGACATCACCCTCTTGTCTCCAGGCTTTTTTATTTTTTGTGTGTCATGGAGCACTTTTCCATGGGAAGGCAGCTCATTAATGCAAGGTAACCTCTCAGGCTGCAATATGAGATTGGCTTTTCAGCAGGGCTCATTGTGAAGGTGACAACTGTTGGTGCTGTACGCAGAACCTTTGGCTTCAGCAGCTCCTTCATTCAAAGCTTTTTTTTTTTCAGTGAGGAATAATTGATAACTTTCCTTTTTTAAAATCATTTCCTTTCCAAATGCAGTTTCTTTTTGTTTCCTTTTTGACAGCATCATAACCTTGGGTTTGGGGAGAAAAACAGTTTATATATGAACACTTATGCCTTGTATTTGCTTGATTCACTACATTTTTAGCAGTAATCCTAATACAACCTTAACTTGTCATTTTTCAGCACTAATCATTCAGAATTTAGGTCGTTGCTGAGGTCATCCTCATAATATCCTGCATCTTAATCTTGATGTCATGCTTGGACAATTTGTATTAGATGTGTTATTACAGGACTGAGGCTTTAGCCATTCCTGTACCTCTAATATATAACATTTAGATGTCCAGAATTATCTTTTCTTATTTAAAGTGAAGAGACTTTGTTTGGATAGATTCATCTGCCCCACATATTATTTATATCAAAGCTCAGTTTCACAATTTCATTCACGCCGCTGCCAACTATTTTTCACTGTGGCTCCATAACTCTTCCTGCAGCGAAGGATTTTTAATTAAAATGAAGATGGTTTGTCCAACTGTGCTGTGAGGTCTGTGAGGTCACTCCATAGTTTTTCAGCAGAAGCCGATGTGCCCTCATATTTTTTCATTCTCTCCCATTCTGAGAGACTTGTGAATTAAATTGAAAATTCACTTGTATTCAACAGGGTGGATCGATATACGGGTAGAGGACTTGAGATTGCTTTCCTTTTTTTTTTTTTTTTTTTTTTTTTTTTCTGCTTTGATATAATGAAATAACATCCAAAACCCATATAACGCAAGGAATTTATATCTAGGGTAATTAATAAATAGGTTTCTCAGAGGAAAGGCTGTTCTTGTCTTTAGCGACTGGCAAGCACGATGAGTAGAGTGATCGCCACGCTGCATCGGGTATCAGAACTGACTTAGGCGAGGCACTGAGTAGTCCTCAAGGACTTGTTGAAGCTGTACTGATAGATCCAAATAGAGACGCCTGTTGAAATGTCCAGAAATTTTCTCCCACCACACACAGTTTTGAGATGTGCGGTCGATTCGGTATAGCAACAAAGCTGCTGTTTAAAAGAGCAGTCTCTCAACCAGAATTTATTTGTGTAGTTCAAGCGATTTAAGATTATTTACCTGATAATGAAGGAATAGTTGATTTGCTTTTTTGTTTGCTTTCTGTATGACTTCTGTCCTTCTTTTATGACTGTGTGATTTGCTCAACTAGCAGCCGAGTCTTATCTCTTTATCAAAGAGACTGCATGAAAAGGCTGTTTGTGTATGCCAAATGGAAGTCTACCACGCTGGCCTTTGTATGGTAGAAAAGATGGACTGGATGAGCATATCCTGTAGAATTTGTATTTCTGTAGGCTGTCTTTTTGATCTGTTAAAGGGCAGTTTGTGTCAAGAGGAAGATGAGATGTTTATAGTACTATCTAGTTTCTCTCACCAGAGGCAACGTGTAGCTGCAATGCCCTTTGACCAGTGTTTGTGTAGTTTTGTTGCAGAGGTTCCTTTGGTAGGTAAATATATGTTGTTAAATCTTCTCATCCTAAATTCACAAAGTTTACATAACAACCTTCAAAAAAGACAAAACAAAGAAAAAAAGAATTTATATCCCAATGGATACGTTTTATGTAACTAGTCTTTTCCAACAGATGTGTTTTATCTGTTGGTGAAGCAATTCCATTAAGTGAGCAGCCAGTTCACAGGATGGCCTCTCTGAGAGATTACTGAGCTGCTGTCTTCTAAGCGAGGGATAGCTACGGTCACGAGATATTAGTGACCTGTGATATCAGTGAAACGAGGGCAGAAGTGTGCAAATGCAAATCAGAGGAAACTACAGTCACATTCATTTCAGTGAATCGGTCCTGAAGCTTTGAAAATCTTGCTTCAGCTTTAAATGAGGAATGTAATATTGAGATTTAATTGAATTTAATATTGTGATTGTGTGTGTGGTCAAATTTAAACTGGCGTGTTTTGTGTCGTCTTTGTATAGAAACTAGAACTAGAGTCACACTCTGTTACTTTTGAAAAAAAAAAACCCAAATCATTCAAGAATGCTTCCAAATGAAGTGCCTTGATTTCTTTTATTCTTTTCTTGAACATTAAGACAGTGTCTTAGTTTTTCACTCGCTCTCTTTCTCTCTCTTTTCAATTTTATATGTATTTGAAGCAAATGTCCCATTCTTAGTCTCCCATGGTTGAAATCCTGTGAATCTTTAGTTATAAACTATGTTTTCCGCAGTAAGTAAACCTTTAGTTTTAGGCATTAGTTTTGTGGCACTTGTTTTGCTTTTGCACACTTGAGCCCAACTAATGACAACTGTTTCATATGACGCCTCTCGGTGAAGAGCCCTATTCAGGGAGCAGGTGCAGGAAAAACTTTGACCAAAGGCTGTGGCATCACACAAGATAACTTGCCTACATAACTGAAACCCTTTGTCTGGGGCCATTGTATCCTTTGGGGTGCTGGATGACAGTGTAATTTAGTAATTGGTCTCTTCCGCATGTGTCATGCTGTTCAAATTGGGTTATATTCTCTTGTCTATGAGTAGAAATATCATACTTGTCTGACAGGAAGCAACACCTCCTGGCCTGCAGCATGTCCGTGGGCAGGCAGGTGGCTTCAAAAGAGCATTCATTACTGAGAGTAATTACAGTATTCAGTGGTGTTACTGAGAGGTATGCAACAATGTGTCACATAACACATTCATAAGACTACAAGTTGCGTCTAATAATATGGAAAAGGATTAGGGTCACAGGAAAAAGTACAAAGTGGGCACGTCTTTTTGTTTTTTGTCAAATTCAGATTAAAGTCAGAATTCTGAGGGAGGAAAAAAACGTTGGAACTCATCTTCACTACTCAAAGAGGAGAAACAAACACAGACACTACTTTTCCTGCGATATGTCAGTGTAGTCTTTCTTTTGGTCTTTGCCTTCCTTCAGTTTACTGCGTATAAAGTGAAGAGTGTTAAAATTGTACGTAAAAAGTAGCAAGCAAATGCTGTTTAATTGCTGTTTGTACAGGAACAGTATATTTGGTGCAAGCAGCAGTGTTGTGTTGTGGCTGACATGGTGCAACCTCTATTTGTTTCCATAAAAGTACAATGTCTGCCTTCCAGGAAATGAGTGCTAAAGTTATGCACTTGCAGAAAATTACTTATTTTCCTTCCAGTGCGGCTCTCGGAGTTTGTTATAACCAATAACCTGAGAACAATTTGTTAGTAGCTTTTGATATTCTGTTTTTTTTTCCTTCCCTGTTCTAGGAGCATCTTTCCTTAAAAAAATACATTGTGGATATTTTGACGGACAGCTCTGTTTCTTCGGAAAGCATGAAGGATGGAGAAGAGCGGCAGAAGGCACGAAAGAAGGCCAAAAAGCTCCGCGCCAGGATGAACTCCAGGTAATTCATCCATTTTCTCTCTGTTACTGTCTGTCTCAATTTTTCTCACCACCCTCTCGCAGGCAGGAGAGGACAAACCTCAGCCAGGACTTTTTTTTTTCCTTTCTTTTTCTTTTTATGAGTGACAACGATATGGAAAACAGATGTTACGTGCATCCAGGCTTTCTACAAGGTAACACTGATGATGTTAATTTATGACCACTTTCCGTGATTGGGGAGCAAAGCTGCAAATCGATCCGTGGCTCTCCAGCTTTCACCTGTAAAGAGCTTTCCTCCAAATTACTGCCATGGCATTGCCAAATCTGAAGCCTTCCTCAGTACCAGCGATGTATGTTCAAGTATGTATGAGCCATGCCTATTTTTCTTGTTCTGAATTATTGATTTTTAAATGAAGTATCAAAGAAAATCAATAGCAATCAACAAATAGGAGGTGACGCTGCTGTGTGTCAGAACCTGGACCTGAACTCAATCAATCCAGCTGGCTGTCAAAAAAGAGATTTGAGGGATGAGACATGCAGTACGTACTGTGAGATGGTACCGATGCTTATTATTGGGAAGATTGTAAGACTTACCCCCAAAAGACAGCAATCGCACAATAAAAAGAATGAATGAATCATAAATCAGCATATTATGTCCATCAAACTTAGTCACAGGCTGAAAAATCATATTAACAAATGTGTATGCAGACATTAAGAAAAAGTGATCTGCTGAACATGTTTTTGTTTTGTGTTTTTTTTCAACGACACTCTTGATCCAGCTAGCTACCGCTTTGGATGCCTCATCTTCCATGTTTGATCACTGAAAACTGATTCCCTAAGCTGAATCTGATGACTCATCGTTACTGGCCAGGAACCATATCAAAACATTACTATTCTTTTCACTTTTAATATTCGCTTTTACAACCGAGCTTGAAGATGTAATTAAATGAAAAAACAGTGGCGATACACGCCAGAGGAAGAGCATAAAGACTTTATGTACACACAAAAATACCAATGTAATGACATGACTGTGGCTCCCGAAGTAGAGCAGGTGTTGTAGTGTTGGTACTTTGAACCCCCTCCTCCTCCTGTCCTCAAGGGGTTAAGTGTCCTCGAGCAAACCCTGACGTCCGGTCAGTGCATGTGGACGCACGAGCATTTTACTCACTATAGAGCAGTCCGTTTACCAATAACAATATAATGGAGGGTGCGCTGATAATGTTAATGGCATGACTAAACATTTGTTTCTCCTGCTCTCTAAACATTCACCACCACTCATGAAGTTTAAGGTTGGATAGCTTCGTTTTCGTCATTAATATTTATTTATTTTTGGTAAAGAGAGGGAGAGAGAGAGGAAAAAGACTGGCTATGTCATTTGTTATCGCAGGGATTTGTGCTGTTTTGTGAGTGTAGGCTGACCTAACGATCCTCTAAAATCTTATCACAATTAAGCTGAAAATTTGCCAATGAATGAGTTTTCACTGTTTTAATAATTTATAGTTCAGAAGGAAAAATGTATTCCAAAGAGGCAACTACAAGCTGAAACTGCCTTTCTACTGCAATGTTTTATTCTCAGCTCTGCTGTTTTTGGCTTTGTGAGACTCAGCGGTACTGAGAAAGTGACAACATGATCTGCCTCTGTTCACCATCACTCGCGCACCAGCTCTGCTGAGACTAGCACTCAAAGGCAGCAGGCCTTCAGAGGTCATAAATAACACAGAGCCCCTGTAAACATAAAGGTGAGCTGCTTCACCGCTGGGTGGAAATGAACCGTTTTATTGGAACACCGTATGGTGTCCGTAAAATGTGAGTGTGTCTCACAGGAGTTTAAACTAGGCCTGCATGGAGCCCTGTTGTGTCATAAAGTGGCACACACATACTTTAGCCCACTTATTTGGCGTAACTCCTCTATAATAAATTTTTTGGAAGGGAAAATAAGCTATTAAAATTTAATGTAAGTAGCCTGTCAGTGTCAGGATGAGTTCTGGACTTTCAAAGCAGAGTACACACTGATACTCAGATATGAGCTTTTTGCCTGTTTCTGGTTGCTTGTGGTTTGTTTTGTTGGCTACGTGGACCTAAGAGTGACGTGAATATGTAGACACGCCTTATAGAGTATGGAGAACTGCATGAGGTGCTAAGCATGGCCTTAGCTTGTGTTACCACCCTGATTCCTTAGATAAAGGGAGAGAAAAGAGGTTCCCTTAAAGGAAAAACATATGTCCTTAATAATACACAGACAAGCTAAATGGACTAGATTGAATTATTGAACCATTGTCACTTTTATAAAGGTTTTACCGCTTGTTATGACCTCAAAGTGGGTCTGTTTTGCAGTGTAGCCATGATTTGGATGTAAACGTGGAGAAAATTCTCTGTAAACAAAATGGAATAATTAAAAGGAATCGAGATCTCGTGTATTATGAAGTGCTTATAGCCCTACACTGTAGAAATGGGCTTTCTCCGTTATTGCCGAACACTAAGATTTATTGCCCATTTTTTACATGACTATAATAAATTGTGTAGCAATTGCTCCCTGTTTAACCTGATTAGATATAAACCTGTCAGATTAATATTGTAATCTCATGAATGGCAAACAGAGTGGATATAGTTCAAGTCCTTATTAAACCATGTCTGTGCTACCTATTTATCCTGCTCACGTGGCACATAAAATCACTACATATTCAGAATGAACGCTGAATCAGGTCACTTAGGGATTTTTTTTTTCCCTTTGCTTATAACTGTTGAAAATCAGTTCTAATGATTATTTTGTAAGTATTTTTCTTTTCTGTTAGTAAAGCTGATTTTAAGGATTTTTATGATAAATGAATTTTAAATAACATAATCAGTTAAATGGACTAGCGCTTTTCACTATAGGGTACATTCACCCAGTCATTCACATTGGAATGCATTAGAGGCAATTTTGTGTTCACTATCTCACCTAAGGACACTGTATGTGAACTAGAGGAGCTGAGGATTAAACCAATGGCCTCAAATTAATAGATACAAAATTAGCATTGATATTGAATTTCTGACTGCTTAAATTTGTGCACTGGCTATCTGTGATTTTTAGTCATTTTGGTCAAACTGTGAGGGGAAAATGTCAGTGTCTTTTGGATGAACAATCTACTCTTCACAATCTCTCGTGTTCAAGGGCAGACTTTAGTTGGAGCAGGTATGGCCTGTTGGAGGAAATCCACTTGTCGTCTTCCGGGAGGAGTTTGATTCTATCAGTATAGAGACGATTAACCGGAAGGTGCCCTGTCAACCTCTGATCAATAGTTACTTATCATGTCTGGGAGTGTGTGATTGACAGATAAATGGACCTCTCCATAACCCATTTTCACCCACAAACATGCACAAACACAAAGTTTGCCTTTTTCAGACCGGAGATGTTGACTAACGCCATGGAGATGACAGTTCTCTAATAGCCATGGTTGTATTGCTTCTAACCCCCATTAACTGTTTGACAGCGAGGGCAGCAAAGAACTCTGGTCTCCTTGTTAAAAATGGCAGGAGGGAATTAAGCCTTGGTGACATAAGTAGATGGCAGCAAAACACAGGTCTCTGCAGTGCTGCTGTCTGATTATTTTAAGCCAAGTTACATGGTGATTGGCTGACAGGCCAAATAAACAGACTGGGTTTGAAGTATTTTCTCTCTCTCTCCTCACACTTTGATCCTTCGTGTTGGTTACTGACGGGCCAAACACTTTTTTCCTGGGATTCAAGGACTGTTTCCTACTTCTCTCTCTTTAGAGCAAAGGAATATGAGACATCAATGGAGGCAAAGACTCAGGTCCCTGACTCCCCATACAAGGCCAAGTAAGTGTTTTCTTTTGTTTGGGGTTTTCCCTTTTTTTAAAAAAAATTGACATTTTTCTTCTGTATTAATATTTTTCCCCTGATGTTTGTAGTGCTACATCTAAAGCTTTCTTTAAAAAAAAAAATCCATTGCTTATTTTTTTTCTTAATCACATCTTTAAATCTGTAAGTAAATAAATCAGAGTGCAGTTATATTTCAAGTGTCAAAAATATAAAAAATGTAAATGTTCCATTATTCCATTATTATTTGTTTTTGTAAAGTGTTCCTAAAATTGACTCGAAGAGTTCTTTAATCATCTTTTTGTTTTGTTTTTTTGTAGACTAATCAGTTAATTGGTTAAACATTTTAGCTTTACCGGTGGTATGAAAATCCTAAATTAAGGACAGATGTTTTAACAGATTTATAACTTTTGGCTGTTATGTTCAGGTTGCAGCGGTTGGTGAAAGACCTGTTGAAGCAGTTGCAGGGCCAAGATAGCGGGCAGTGGGCCAACAACAAAGTGTCTGGTCTGGACCGAACTCTGGGAGAGATCTCACGCATCTTGGAGAAGCAGGTAACTGTCTGTTATGTTTTTATGCACGTGAAGCCATCCTTTTCTTTAATATAAAGGTCTATCACAAAGGTTTTTGGGTTGCATAATATGCTAGACTGATCTATGGTTTTACACTGAGCAGTCTGCCGCAGTGCAGAGGTCATGCCAGCCGTCTTTTTAGTTATGAGCTATGTTTTCGCTTTCTGCATACCAACTTGCCTTTGGTTATTGGCTAATGAAGACCAGATTAACAGTGTTTACACTGTGCACATGGTACCAATAGAGAAGCCTCCTAGCACGAGAGCAAGCATTGTCTTGTGTCTGTGTGGTTTGCACGACTCAGATGTCGCTGGTTTAGACTTTGCTAAATTGGATTTCCAGATGAAATGTCATTGATGCACAAGACTTTATTCAGCAAAGATCTTTTAATTTGACTATACAAAACAAGGAGGGGTTGGCTTTTATTGTAAATACTCCTACCACAACTGTATAAATAAATGATTTAAAAATGTAATGGCAAACTTTCTTGAATACAGTTCAGGTGAAACAAGGCTCTATAAGCCTTGTTGCCTTTTTTTTTTACAGTTTTTTTTTTTTTTTTTAAACAGTAAAAGTCACATCAATTTGAGACTTTGAGGGTTGGAATTAAAACACCTGCCACCATGTTTATGATGAGGAGAATATACGGCCCACTTCCTGTAATGAGGCATAAATTTCCTGCCAAGTTGTGGTTTGAACCATCAAAACATCCCACTGAGCATGCCTCTGGGCGTGAGGATAGAGACATTATGGTGTCCCATCAGTAGTGACGGGGCCGGCTGGAGAGGCTATTACCGAATTTCCCCAGGGAGACGGAGAATAAAGTGGCAGAGGTGGGTGGCATGGTGTTTTGTAAGGAGAGAGGAGGGGACCGGTGTGATGTGACTAGCGCGCAAGCTGTTACTACACGAGGACTCCTCCTCTCAGCTCCACGTGGTCCCAGTGGGAGGTCACAGGTCAGTGGGCCAGAGGAGATGCACTGCATTCAACAGTGGTGTCACTTGCAATAAGCAAATCAAGTGAAAGTCCTTTTGCCTTGTCTTTTTCCTCAGTTTAAAAGCAAGTCTGTGAAGTATTTTGTCAAGCTCTCCTTTACCATCTTTTTGCAGTGGTATCCTTTCAAAGTTGTGTCGAATCATGATTAACCAATGAGGCAGTCTGGGGAGTGCTTCTCTCCTTAATCCTTTGACAAAGTCAAATAAATAGAGTCTCCATCAGCATGGCTGTCTGGCCCCTGAGTCACTTCAAGTCGGAGCCGTTTTGATTATTTGACCTAACAAGCATCTCTCATGTCATTGACTCACCTACAGATTTGTTTTTCTCCCCCATATCTGATTCAGTCTCCACTTTCTCTCCTAATCCCTTCAACAACACCCGATGCTCCTCTCCTGCGCTGCTGCTTGGGTCCCAACCCCCCACCACCACCACCACTCACTCCTTCTTTTCTCTCTAGGCTACGTCTAGTCTCTGACCCCACTGTGTTTCTCCCCCTGTGGCCTCTAATGATTTTTCTTGTGTCAAACCTGATTTTTTTTTTTTTTCGCCCCCTCCCTCCTTACTTAGGGTGATTAAGGGAAGCAATTCTCCCAATGTGCTCCCCCTTTCTTTCTAATGCACACTCGCCTTATTGTTAAGCACTTGTATTTATATATTGCTCAAAGTCTTTACCATTCCCTTCAGCTGAAGCTTGTCTAGAAAAGGGCAGGAGCATGGGTCTGAGAGCCAAATACTGCACCAAGATTGTTTCGTTTTCATTAGGTAGCACTCACAGCTTGATTTGAGTGAGTAGTGGGATTGGTGGGAGTTGTATCTGGGGACATGGGGGAAGGTGAAGGGCAGAGTGGAAGGATTACAGGGTTTCTCACTGGGGCCTCCAGCTGACTGACAGGTTAAAACCTAGATCAGCAGCGTCAGAAGTTTTTCCAAAAAACAAGAGGGAGAACACATTACTTAGTTCATTTAATAAATGTGAAATTATAAACGTAGTGTTCTGGCACATTTTAAATGAAGTTGAATTTTAATTTCTGGTTTAAAATAAACAGTTTATTTTGAAGAGAGTTGCAAACTCAGATGTTGAGGTTCTCGGACAAGCACGTGCACAGCGGATCTGAACCTTTCTCGATATAGCTTGGTGTAGGTACATGTGAGAACACAACTATTGCAAACAGTGTGATCACAATCTTTAAACTGCATAGAATAGCATAAAGACTCAGTGCAGCTAGTGAGTTTTCATTCCGTATCCTGCCTGCTGCACTCTCTGCTCAAACAGTTTCCTAATCTAAACCAATCGGAATATTGGCAGAAGTGATAATGCATCTGAAGCGGACTATCTTGATTTGTGCTACATGTAAGAAAGGACATGAATCACATTTATGTGCAAAAACAACTCTATTGCTATATTTCTTGTTTCTTATGGTTTTTTGCCATTTACTGTCGAAAACAGGTTCTCCCAAAAGCATCGGTCCTTAAATATGTAGTGTGCCAATGAATGATCTGTGTAGACCTGGGGAAATCTAGGCTGACATGATTGTTTCATTTTTCTAAATTATCCCCCTTCAAAAATGAAGTCACTCATAAAGCAGACTTTTCAGATAAGTTTGATATATTTTATTTGAAATCCTTATATCAGACCTGGAGGTTTTTCTTTGGCTTAACCAAATGGGGAAGATAATTCTAAAAATTATTTGGATCGTTGGCGGAAGATGAAAAGTGTCTCTTAGTTTTAGCTCCAGTGTTACAGAAATTTAACTATAGGCTGTCATTTCTGTCTTCCAAACAGCCCTGTTATTTCTCCACCATGAGACCAGTGGGTAGTGGAATAGCTTTAAACCTCTTACTGTATTAGTTTTAGCTGAAGACAGTTTGTGGCTTCTGTGGTAGGTTTTGGTTTTTGTGGCCTTTTGATTGATCATGTGTTTTTTTGTTTTTTTTCTTGAAATAAACAAAGTTTGTGAATGAAGAGCAAATGTGGAAATGGATGATTCCACACAGCCTCCTAAATCATATGCCATTATGACTTGTATAAACAGATGTTTATACTTAGAAATTTTGACTTTAAAGTGTTTACTCCTGCAGCCTTATTGTGGTTTACAGAAGACTTGGCATGCTGTATAATGATGACATATATGTAAGGAGATGATCATCTGGTGTACTTGGTTGTGAGGGAGGATGAACCCTTGACATAAATGAAGACCCAGATGAAAGTTTAAGTCTTGCCTTAATTTACTTTGCCAGTTCTTTTCCATCTGTTCGTGAGGTAGCACAGTTGTGCCTTCCTCTTTGATTTGATTGGATTGTCTGGTTTTATGAGACTATGAAAAGCAATTTCTCCTGGTCACTGTTGCAAAAAATACCAGCTGCTTTGGTCCTCCCATCAGCCGGCGTAACAATAGTTACCCAGGGCGAAAATTAGATTAAGTCCTCCCAATGTGTTATTCAGGAGCTGCCTCTGACTTTCTGTCTTTGCCCAGTTTTTTTTTTTTTTTTTTTTTTAATTCTTAAGTTTTTTGTTTTACCAGGTTGCTACCGCTCAAAGACCAATTAGAACTTCAAGCACTGTTACTCGTCTTTAATCTATGATCATACTTTGGCTATGGTTAACCTGGTTTAATGCAAAGAATTAGAGCAAGGGATAACATTCAGCCTACAGTAAAACTTTATGTGCATGCAGTAATTGTTTTAGATATACTGACAATATTTTACACTGGATTTCACAGCCCACATTGCAACTATAAGATTGTCTTTGATATGTACAGATTGTGTGACCTCATAAGACACGTTTTAGGCCATAACTTAAGCAGGAATACTGAAGTACTTACCAACTGCCACACAATATCTTTTAGGATGAAGCGAAGATGTTTTATAGAGAAAGGTCAGCTTCATTGTGCCACCATACTGTTCTGCAAAAACATGCAAAAGAAAGTGCAATGACTAAGAAGAAGACATAATAATAATAATGGATTGCATTTATATAGCGCTTTTCGGGGCCCTCAAAGCGCTGTACAATAACATTATTCATTCACTCTCACATTCACACGCTGGTGGAGGCAAGCTACAGTTGTAGCCACAGCTGCCCTGGGGCAGACTGACAGAAGCGAGGCTGCCATATCGCGCCATTGGCCCCTCTGGCCATCACCAGTAGGTGGTAGGTGAAGTGTCTTGCCCAAGGACACAACGACCGAGACTGTCCGAGCCGGGGCTCGAACCGGAAACCTTCCGGTTACAAGACGAACTGCCAACTCTTTGAGCCACGATCGCCCTATCGTGGGTTTGTTTAATAGGGTTTGTTTGTTTGTTTGTTTTTAATAAAAACCAGCTGGCAATGCTATCACCTCACTGATATGTGGCTAAGAATATAGTCTCCAACAACTCGCTTGGTCATCAACCCAGTTCTTGCAACATTAGAGTGAATGCGTAAGATTTAGTTTCCCTGTTTGTTTTTGAGCTAAGGTAGCCACAATGAGTAGGGAGGGAACTGCTAACTGATAATCTTATCTACTCTGGGGAAATGTACTTATTTGCAGTCTTACCCAAAGTGTTGGAGTATCCTGTTGGGAGCCCTGGATGGAGGATCTTTATTGTAGCTGTCTCTTAGGAATGCAAGTTGTGAATCCTCTGATCTTAGAGAAACAGAACACTGTTTTCATTCAGTTAAGTGTGCATGCAAATTCGGCTTACTGTGTATATATGCTGTCATTGTAATTACCTTCATATAAACACGAATACTGTTGCTCCGCCTTGGGTTTGGAGAAAGGATATATCATCGCCAGATGCTTTGCTTAGAAAGGCAACTGCATTACATGGCGGCAAGATCAGCAATTCTAGATCGCAGGCTGCTATCATACAAAACAAGGCTTTATTTAAACCATCACAGTCTGATTTTGTTTTCTGTAGACCTAAAGGTAGCAGTTCAGGTAGCTTCAGCTTAATCTCTTCACCCGTATTGTTCTAGATAAATCTGTCAGCAGGACAGGAAAGGAGCTACTGAGCAACGAAGTCTTTTCTGTTTTATTTTTTTAATTTTTTTGCAGGAGACAACCAGGACTGGGCAGGTCCCGGTTACCCACTCTAATACTATTTGAGAAGCTACTATGAATGAGCTGCCTTTTCTCATTTGGCCCAGAAGCTTTTAGGTTGGTGTGTTGATGAGGGGTTGAGCCAAGTTCGGTAATCGAGACCTAATTGATTAAACACGGAAACCTTTGGCAGTGTAAAGAAAGGAAGTCACAAGTAAGGTCTTTTAAAATGTTCGCGTTGACTCTTGAGAGCGTCATGGAGACTTTTGCCATTATGTTTAATGCAAAGACTTTTTTTTTTTTTTTTTTTTTGCGTGTTTAAATATTTTTTTTCCGTCTTAACACTGGAATTAAGAAGCCGTTACCTCAGCAGCCGGCACAGATGACAGATGAAGAGCTTATCTGTAATTTAGTAAAGCGTTTGTCTTTCAGTGTGTTCGGGCTTGTTGGCAACTTCCCATCTGTGGAACAAAAGCACTGTGAAGTGGCTGGATTTTAGTGCTGTCACAGCTTTGAGGAGACCGTAACCTCATTAGGTAGAGGAGTGACCTGTAGGCTCTCTGTAGTTGTGTGAAGAAGGCCCTCCGTCAGCAGCTCACCTCCACTTCCTCTGCTCTTCATCCAGCCAGGCACAAACATGCCTCATAGTCAGTACCCACTCCAGGATTTGTATTTGTTGATGTACGAGAAGCTGTAGCAACAGCATCCCACATACTGCCAATTAATCTATCGTCACAGGAGACGGGGCCTATCTATTTACATGATGTTAGAAATCTAATCCGCTATAATTATAGGTTTCCTTTGCAGAGTCATTTTATTTGTATTTTTATATTGTAAGTGGAGTAAGGAAAAAATAATTCAACAAGAGGAACCAATGGATATCATTTTAAGTAAGAAATATTTCTTAAATATTAATTTGTTCCTGCTGAAATTCTGTAGTTATTAGTTCATTTCCTCACTGATTACATGACAAGTGATGTGTGACAAGCAGATGTATCTAATAATAATGCTGATTAAGGGTTAGGATTCAAAAAGGAAGTTTGGTTTGAACAGAGGAACAAAGTAAAACTTTCTCTATTTTTTTCTATTTAATGTTAGTGAGATTCATGCAAAGGTTATTTCTGCCAATCTTTTTACTAAGTTGGAAATACCCAAAGATATTAAAATTTAAAATATCTAACCTTATTTTTTTTTATTGTTTTAAATAAGTTTTACATACCAATCGAATTCCTATTTGTCTAAAGCCAAAGTGCAGCCCCTGATAATAATTTACGTAGTGCTAGAGTAAAAAAAAATATACCACTGTGCATCTCATTTACCCACCGTTCATGTCATTTTGTGATATAGGAACTCAAAATGATGCTAACTTAGCATTATACTTCTGTTCCAGTTTTTCTTCTGTTTCAGCCATCAGTGCTGACTACATTTTCCTAAGGCAGCTCACTGAGAGTTTAAAAAACTACAAACCCATCCAAAGTTACTGAATTCCATGAGGAAACTCCAATATCCCCTAAACAAAGATGGCAAAAACACTGACTAAAAGACTTTAATTTGTGCTTTTTCCAGGTTGACTATCATCATATGCCATATTGGCACTCAGTGATCAAAACTTTGAAAACTCCTGGTCTCAAGGTTTTGCTGTCTACAACAAAATTGGATGGAAATTTAATCTACAAATCTTAACCAATTAATTTTGTTGACGTTTTTATAGCTTTCTGAAATGCATTGCCATATTATTGGTGTGAGAGCCTTCAACTCTCGGTTTGGAAATAATGTATTCTATAATCATGCCAGCTGGTGGCATCAGCCACTGCCCTCTCATTTGTATTTGTGAACTATAATATAGCAGTCATAAATAAAAGCATGAAAAGAACTGACCAGAGCCACTTTGATATTCAGCTATTTATTAAAGTTCACCTAAAATGGAATGTTTCAAACCCAAAGAAGATGAATAATAGTGATAATGATCCAGTAGAGCTATAGTGTCTTGCTATTAGAACAGTTCAAATTCTCTGGGTTGTTCTGTTCTTAGATCGCCTGCTTGGCGTTTTCTCACTTTTACTTAGCCTGTTGTGATCCACTGAGACCACCCTGATGCTAACCGGAGCCTGCAGAGCATTTTGCCTTTCACTGAAAGTTCACTGTTGTGGGGCGGAGTCAGGTTGTGCACTTTTGAGATTAAACAGGAATACTTTAGGGATCACTTTGTTTCACATTTCAATCCTTTACCCCTGTAGGAGAAAGAAAGGCTCCGTCTCCAGCAAGAGCTATGTAATCCCCTGTCAGGCCGGCTGCTTGCTGTCCCCTGACTACACCTTTGTTTCTTTCTTACCCTCGCTCTTTCTCTGTCCTCTCCTCAACAGAATAATGCAGACCAAGTGGCCTTCCAAGTAGGCGGTGGCCTGTCTGCTCTGGAACAAATTTTACAGGTCATCACTGCTGCTTCCACACCCACCGCAGTTCCCCGCATTCCTCTCAAGTGAGTATCATCACAAAATTAATAATTTTTGTATTCATGTGAACCAAAACATATGAATGTGTTTTTTGTTTTAATTGTTTTATTTATTTATTTATTTATTTATTTATTGCTTCTGGCTTGACCACAGTTGGAGTTTAAGCCATCAGGGTGATATGTCCCTTTACCTTATGTTAACAGCTATTTCAATTTTAAAGACACTGATTAGACTACAAAATACATAAATCAATAATCATGGAGGACAACAAAAAACACAAAACATCGAATCGGGTTAGGTTATTTATCTGTGACAGTACACACCTTAAACACTCATTTTTAAAAAGACAAAGTTCTCTTAGTGCAGCTTTGTGTTGCAATAAATAAAAGCCAAAGCGTTGAATATACAGTGGTATTAACATTATCACATGTTGCTTTTTTGTTTGTTTGTTTTTGTATTTTTTCTAACTAAAAGATAAGGAAGGAAGGAAGGATGGGGATGCTTCTGAATGATCCATATTGTTTGTCTGTCTGTTCTCTGCTGAATTCACAGAGACTCTTAGCTTTTACAGTCCTCCTCTGCAATGACTCCTCTATGACTTTATCCTTTCAATGACAGTTGCTGCTCTGTTTGCTCCATGTGAACGTTTTTGCAATCGCATAAAGCAAGGGAGCTAATGTCAGCTAACCTACTTTATCAGCGTTTACAGTTGCTTCATCTCAATAAATACTCTCAAAATGTATTAATGAATAACAGCGCTGCCCTTCAACAAATGGGAAGCATTTCCATTTCTGTAATCAATTTGTGTTCTTTCTTTTCTCCCGAAACACAAAAAGCACATGTGTCCCATCTATCATTCAGAGTACGAAATATTTTTGAGTTGTGGGTCTGGCGCTTGCATGGCCTGCCAGTAGATAACTTCAGAGAGCCTGCCATAGTCACAAGTGGGACTCTGTAATGGACTTGAATGGCCTTGCTTCCCCCATTCATTAGCATTTACTGGTCTCTGACTCTCTGCTAATGGACAAATGCTTCTTATATTTATAATGCTTTTAAAGGGCATCACATGTATATTGTTTCTTCTGTTTTTTTTGTGGTCTCTCTTTCTCAATCATTGCAGTCTTTAAGAATTTCAAGCAGACTTCTGAATTCGAAGCAGTATTATGTTGACATTAGACTATCTTTGCAGCACAAAACGTGCTCACAATAATCTCCTTGGCATTGTACATCTCTTTAACATGCTTGAATGAAAAGGTGGATTATTAGGGCCATGTGTTTCTATTGTTGGGTAACAATACAAGCAAAGTCTTGAGTGAGGAAGAAATTATTTTTGTTATTGAAAAGGTCTAAAATGAATGGTTCTTTTCAATAGCTACAAAGGATTTTGTGATTATCTGAAGAAAAGCATGTGTATGATAGTTTATTTACAACATATACAACAGTTTAATAAATGAATGCACTTATTACAGTAGCTTTGTACCCCAGAGGGTTGTAAGCAGAGATTTCTTTATGGTTTTTGTAAAATGTAAAACGCAGCAGAGGTCACGCTCTGTTCTTGTGTCAGTCAGGTCAGTGCAGTCGGCGGCTCATGACGAGATGCAACATAAGGACAGAGCCCGGCCGTCTGCTTATCACTATCTGTCATCTGGATTGCTGTGTGGCCTAATGGGCTGCTATACAGACGCTAACCCCGGAGTGAGCTACATTATCTGTTTACAGTGATGCTGCCATATTGATCACCTCCTCCCACCAGATAAGCAGAGTGATTTACAAAAAAAGGCAGCTGCCGAGATGCTCCTGCCATATCTCTCCCAAGGGAAGCTGATTCCATCTTGTTACCATTACATTAATGAGCTAATTCCTCGACGAGGCTCCACTAATGTTCTGGTGTAACCCTGTGGTCGCTGGAGTGACTAGATCAGGGTTTATGCAGTCGCTGTCGTTAACGTCAGATGAAGAGATTTCTTACAAGAGGCACAATAACATCCCAAAGTTTGGCATGAGCTTTGTTGAATTTACATCAGTTTAGATTTTTAACTTACTTTTGATTTTCATTGTTTTCATTATTTTTCCAGTAATTCATATTTGTCGCCATTTTAAGTCATTGTTATTAGAGACATTGTTTAATGTTAAGTGACACAGCTGAGGGTTGTATCCTCACAGTTTATTGTTGTATCAATACAGTCTTAGATTATAGTGAAAAATCCATTACAAGTCTACATGTATTATCAAATTAACAGTACAAAACCAAATATTATTCAGTTTACGTGTTTTGTTTTTTTCTTAACTTTGATGTCTACAGGAATCACTAGACCTTATTTATGGTTGGGTTTCCTTTTTGATATTTGTGGTTAAGACTGCATACATAACTACATCATCTTATAGATGAACATTGAATCTTACCCCTCATCGTGTGTGCCAGCTGCACAGAAGCTAGCTGTTTTGTCCTACTCAGTTGAAAGTGTTTCTTTAGTGTGGGAGAAATAAATGAAGGGGTTGATCCTCGTTTCTGTAGCCGGTGTCCTTTTACTGTCCTTCCATAATGACAGCTGCAGATTATGAGTTTAGCTTAAATCCAGTGTATTTTTTTGTACACTGATGGAAACTTATACTGAGTTGGTATTTAGATTGCAGATGCCTTGTCCTTGTGACTGGAATAGGGGTCACAATGGGGAAGGGAACAAAATGCACAAATGTTCTCAGTCTCGGTGCAAAGTGTTATCTTCCTGTACACAAACTGAACAATGAGAGGAACAGAGGCGCTGATCTGTGCCATTAGGTAGCAAAGATGAAATTCAAACATTTATTTTCTGAGGGTCTGGTCATATTCTGTGTCGATAGTTTCCAGTAATTTAAAGAAAGACGGCGCTGTGATTGTAACAGGTCAGCTCCAGAGAGAAGTTTACAGTCCCTGGACATGCGTGTTAACCCAATTTGTCTTTCCACTTCTGTCTCACATGACCTGTTGTATCCTGTGAAATCAGACCTGCTACCTGTGGTTTTATTTCAGGATGTTTTCCGCCATTTGGGAGTGTGTGCGTGTGTAGGTGTGTGTGCCTTCACTTGTGTGCATGGTGCGGCGTGACGGCTCATCAGATTTCTCCTCCTTCATAGCAGGCCAGTGTGGCACGACAGCCAGGGTAGATGTCTTGGAAGCACTCAGGGTATCGGAGAGATCAACAGCAGAATCAAATTAAATGTCATTTAGATAGCTCTGAATGAAGGGATTGTTTGACAGCACAAGGAAATGGGTCTGCTCCTCACCTTTTATTTTGGCTTAGGATTCTTTTTCTTCCCCTGTTTAAGAGGCAAGGGCTCAACCTGATCTGGAAGTTAGTCAGATTTCTGCAGCGCTGCCCCCGTCAGGCTTGACTGCACACATAGGAAACTCACAGAAAGGGCGAGGAATGTGAGACTGAGGTTGAGGAGCACAGATCTCATTGCTGATAACTCAAGGCAGTGACAAAAAGCATAAAGACCCTTTTTATATGCTTGTTGTCCTGTTGTCAGCTGAACAGACAGTTGGCCATTTACCTTGATAAATGGACTTGGGTGAAAGATAGCTGCAATCCATAGCCGTATATCTAAGCGCTAGGGAACCTGTGTTTATGGTTGTTACTTCTGATTTATTCCAGAGAGTTTATTAGCCACACTTTGGGTTTTTTTGCAGACAAATCCTCCGCTTCTGGAATAGTTTTGTGCTGTTATATTATTGAATTATTTGTTTGCCTATCCTTGTTGATTATGATCTGTAAAAACCAGCTGGCTCCTGTGGTTTGAAGTGGTTTATGGGGGTGCGAGACAAGATCAAGTGCACTACTTTCATGTCTGTATGAATATGCCTACCTTTCATGTAAAATAATATTCCTTGCTTGTGTGGGATTAAATTTAGTGTAGGGAACGTACATTGTTCTTTTATTTACACATTATGGTCTGTCTTAAACTCCGCTCCCAAGTCCACCAGTGATGATCCATGTTGATACTTAAAAGCTTAAATCCTGGGATAGCCAGCAGTTTTGGAAACCTGGTAAACACAATATTTCCAATGTAATGAGAATCCCATAGTGGTGTAGGGTGAGGAATGTGGAGAGTTTAAATAGACTGGTGCACATCAGTCCCCACAAAGTTTTGGTGTAACACGAGAAAGGGTGGTGTGGCACTTTACCAAATTGTTCCTCAAAATCTTTGACTGGAGCTGTCAATGAGGGCTGTTTAGAGGGGTGAGATTCCCAGAGGGGCTGGACTATCAGGTGTCGTGCTCATCAAGCTCAATTAGGTGGGAGGAAACCAAAGACAGATCACCGCGGTGGTTCATTGTACACTCTGGTGTAAGGGCATATAGCTCAAACACGCCTTTGACAGCTTACTCATTTGTTAAGAGA
The DNA here is from genome assembly GCF_900408965.1 of Simochromis diagramma. Taxonomy (NCBI): domain Eukaryota; kingdom Metazoa; phylum Chordata; class Actinopteri; order Cichliformes; family Cichlidae; genus Simochromis; species Simochromis diagramma. The sequence goes on from NW_024386801.1 coordinate 10,483,258, forward strand.
TGGCCATAGACAGCCCTGATTAGCTGTGTTACAAAGCAACTGAATGCTCATTACATGAGAAGTTAATTGAGTTGAAGGCCTCTCTTACTACTTTCCAAGCGATTTAATAAGAATACCCTGATCAGTCTTGCCTTGAATTCATTTTTAAAAGTAGTTTTAACTGTTCTACTACTGTTGGACTATTTTTTTGTTCTAATAATACAATTTGTAGTATCATTTAGTAAAGTAAATATCCAGTGTGTCCTTATAGTCTCCTTTAAGAGGGTGGAGTGTAGGGTGGTGGTGGCTGAGGAGCTGTTGGAGCAGCTGGAGTGTGTCCCAGCTGACACTTCCTGGACTGGTCACCAGTTAGTCACAGGGATGGGACGCTAAACCGTGGAAACAGCAGTTTTCACAAGGAAAAGTGTTTTGCAGCAGCCAACATGAATGCAGGGGTATACCTAAACTTTGTCACCATGGGAACACTTTAATAAATGAAGTCACGGATAGACATCATTTAAAAAGTCTCAGCTGTGGACAGACCGACCAAAATGTGAAACAAAATGAAGTCGGTGCCGTAGCACTAGATTGGACAATAAAAAGGGGATTTGACAGTGCAATAAATACATTTCCAATGACTTATTTGGAGTTTTCTTTCTTTTTTTTTCTGCTTTTATTTGTCCTAAAAACAGTTATATCCATCAAAATTCAACACAAGCTTTTGGCAGATTGCAAACCCTCAAAATTTCAGTGTAACCTGAATGCTAACATGACAGTAATCAAGTCAAACCCTTCCTTGCCATTTAATCTGATCGATAATTTGATAACCCTACTATTGTGCACTACTTTACTCAGATGTCACATAATCTCGAATGACACACCGGTGACCGAAAGTAATTCGTGTCCCTTTGAGGATTGTACACGGCAGCTACCAGTGTTTTCATGGGTGAAAAGTTTTTGAGTTGTCGGTTTGGTGTTTGCGCCGAAGCGAATTTTTGTGCAATGTTGACTCGAGAATCGAGCAGTGAGAATCTGATGCTGCATGACTGCACACAAAGCAAAGTTTGGTCGAGTTCTCATGTTACCTCACCTTGTTGTTCTACAAACGCTCCCCGTATCAGTGCACTTAACCATTAGTTAACTTTTTCCAGTTCATAAAGATATGAACTCCTCAAATATCTGTCACTGTATTTGCCGTACATTTAATGACACAGTTTGTAGTTTTTTGACGTGATTGTTTAGTGCTCTCTCATTGTTTTCAGGTGTGTGGACGTAATCCTTGATGTTAAACTTGGTTGCTATCCTCGAAACATAATGTTTCTCATATTGTTACACCGTTCGATGTCTTAGAGCTTTAAACTGTTCTGTCAGTAATGTTAAAAAAAAAAAAGTGGGCAGCGTTATTGACAGACGTTAGTGAACCTCCACCTAATCCATTTTTCTTCACAGTGCCAGTGTGGTTTGACCGAAAACGCGCAGCAGATGTGAAGGTTCGGTAGATATCAAAATGTTTACCACTTGAAATAAACATGGCCTACTTTAGGCACTGGAGAGGCGGATTCCTTTCTTCCAGCGAGCAGATAGGACACGCTATTTCTCCAATGGCTAAAATATACAGTTGTCAGAAAATATTAACTGATGAAACGGGGCAAGGGGGGGAGTAGCAGTCACAGCAGAATGATTGGTCAGTTATCTGAAGCATTAATCTTCTCTGGGGCTTGTTGTAGAGTAGACATAATACAGAGGCACGCTGACGGGCTCAGCGCTGACTGCTGCCTGGGGCTGCCTGGCGGCTGTGCTGTGAGGAGCTGCTAAGAGAAATAGTTTTATCTCTCCAGCGGAAATGCTGCACCATCTCTGCCAAGATGAGACCGAGATTGAACTCAGCACCTCTGAAGGTGGCTCTCGTGAAGGGAGTGTCCGCATAAGTAGCTGATATGAGTGTTTTATATCTCAAATCGGTTTCCTTACTCTTGCTGTCAGTGAGATATGCTTTTGACTCGTGAAGACAAACTGCACCCTTAAGGAACCACAAATATAGAAGAGAGTGTGTTTGGTTTTCTAATGCCTGCAGATAGTCTTGTCAGTGCCCCGGTCACGTTTACATCCCAGTAGTTCATGTTCTTTAACAAATTGGAAGGGGTAAAGCGTTGTGCCCTGAGGTTTGTCTTATGTCAAGCTTTTGATCAATAACAGTTTTGTCATCTTTTTCTGTTAGATCCCTCTGTTCTGCTGTAAATATCTACAACCTGGCATGCTCCTGCTGCGCGCTCAACTGCTCCTATGTGCTGTTTAGCAACAAGATAGTCCTCCTTATGGACCTGCTGCTGCATCAGCTAACAGTAAGTGTGTGCATCCCAATGCAGAAGATGAGAGATGCAATGTAATACAGTGTTTTGTGTGATTAGTTTCTGCCAACAACATTATTTACATTCCTATTAAGTACAGGAAATATAGAGGCAAACATGCTCAAAGGGTGCTTCCAGGTGTGATCAAACAAACACAGCCTCTCTCCTAGCCACACATAAATGTTGCACATGTTAAGAATTCCATGTTTTCTTTACATTTATCTGCTCATATACACTGGCTTGACCATAAAGGAAGCAGCGTTTTTACTGCTGTCTGCTACAACCGCAGTGTTAATGAAAGACAGAGTATGACAAAGAGCTAGCGAGTAACAAACCGTTGCCCGACTTCTCCACAGATGCCTCTCAACTGAGGGAATGTGAGAGCATAGTCACTCGGGGAGGCACGCGGGCATGGGAGGCTGCATTGCGGCGGCATGTCAGCCCCATATCCCTCAGCACTCTGAGAGAAGGACTGTAAACATCAGTCCGCTCCACACATCCAACGGTGGCGGCTCACTGGAGCCGCCTACACTCGCAACCCAGACAGGACAAGGCACAGACACAGGGCTGTGGTGCACGCATGAACTCTACTGGGGCTTCCTTCCCCAGTCGAGTTCCAATCCAAGCAGTCATATTTCCTTAGGGCACAGAGGGAGAGGTTCGCCTGTATGCTTCAGTTTATATAAAACATATCCCCACAGCTGCTCTGCTGACTGACATATCCAACAGCACCGCAGAGGATGAACTAACTTTTCTCCTCACGTTGACTGCAGATTAAGAGTTGAGCTCAACATTCACTCGAACTCCGATTCGATTCATAAGTTGTGATTTTATTTGTTAGATTTTTTTTAAGTTTACAACTTATATATATATATAACTTTGAGTTTTGCCTACGCCTGCACATATTCATGTGCACGTCCATGTTTTGGAATTTGTGTGAGAGTAAAGCAGTGGGGGTTGCACTGCCATATGAACATGCCCCCTTTTAATTAGATTTGTGGAGAATGTCGGTGGATTTACCTACGCTGTCAGCATTCACCCTAACCATTAGACCAAATGGGAAGGTTCGACCTTTGCGGGGTTTCACATTAAACAGTAGCACTATATTTTAGCGGTGGGCTGCTGTTTTCGTGAAGTTTGCCTGGAAATAAAAATGAGACGAATACTTGTGTTGCTGTGCTGTTTGATTTCTTTCTGCAGCCTTTTTATTTGGGACTATATCTTGTCGTGTGGCTGGTTTATTGTATATCTTTTTCATGTTTCAGGTTTGCATACCTCAAGAAATGCTTTGAAAAGCTTTTTGCATTTCTTTGGAGAAGGGGATATGACTTTAACTACATTCTGATATTTTAAAATGTAATATTGTAAATATAAGACAATTGTAAATGGCTGTTAATTTTTTTTTAAGACTGTTCTGGTTGTAACATGGCTTAGGTATAAGAGGCTGTAGCCATATGGTTATGGTTACAGCCTCGGCACCTCCATGCATTTTTATTTGAAGTGTTAAATCGTTATTGTGATGTCGTAATGGTGTTAATTGTAGCCGTTATTAAAAACTAATTTTTCATCCACTGATAAAAGGCCTATTATTCTTGCATGAATTAAATGTAATTAACAGTATAACAATACAATTTGTTAGAAATGATTTTATTTAATGCTGCTGCTTTTCTGTTTCCAACAGGGAAAATCTGCAAGAATTTAACATTAACATCTTTGCTAATTAAACTGTATTTAAAGTTTATGCTGAAAACTAAGTTTTCAAGCTTCTAATATTATATTTCTACTGTAGTCTCTCAACATTAGGGTTCATAAAAAAAAATCTAGTGTAGATAAAATAAGTTTATAATTGCTTGTTGTGCTTTCTTATTTCAACATTTCCCCCCACGCCCCCTCTTTTATTCTAACAGCTCTACGTCCCTGATGAGGACAAGTCCATTTTTGGGCGCAGTGTAAACAAACAAGTCTTTGAGGGTTTGACGACAGGCCTTCTTCAGACCATTTCTACCATCCTGGGGTCCCTGTGGCCTCATATCTCTGACTCTGGGCAAGGTGAAAACATGTGCATTTCCTCCCAAGATGCCAAGGTCAAGAGCTCTGCCGCAGAGTCCTTCAACACTCGCACACAAGATCTAATCAGGTATTTTCCCTCCGTTGCTCTATACTACTCTCATGCTGCTTCTCCTCCTCCTGCATGGCTCCCTTTTTTCTCTCCTGCACATCACTCCTGGACTCCTCTTCACTGGGTTTAGAGTTGGTCAACAAACATGCCTTATGTAAAGAATATCCTGACAGAATGACAGTTTGCTTGGAAGCGGTCCAAGCAGCGTCTTGTTAGAATGGGAGTAGTGTGAGAATGAGGTATAATCTGGCTTCCTTCCAGCTTGTGCTACATTTTAAGTAAAATCTGCTTCTCAGGGGGGGAGAGTCACAAAGTGGCATGATACGCTCACTTCCAAAGCTTTGAAAGTTACCCTTGAACCTGGTTTTCAAGCTATGTGGGTCTGTGCTATAGCAGTCGAGGCTGTGATGGAGAAATGTGGACTGTGAGGAAAGGCAGGCCCGGCCTCATGACACCTTGTGGACTAGTGCAGTCTTTCCAGTATCCCTCCCACAAACCATGATTCATCTGGACAGAGCAGCTGCACAGACCCACCAATCTCATCCACTGACCCAGTTATAACCCTAGAGGCAAGAGAGGGCCTGAGAAAAATGGTGTCTTCAGGCTGATAGTCTTGAGTACAAATGCAAGATTCACCTCAACTGTCTTAAAATGTGTATGCGAGGAAGAATATAAGATGAAAACATTGTAAGTGTTTGCAAAAGTCTCCTCTTTTATAACAACCTATTGTATATAGCACTTTAAAGGCTCTCCTCATATCCTTTCTGCCCATTGTTGGTTTCTCAGTTTGTTTTGGGCTGCTTTTAGTCCACTGTATGTGTTGTGTTTCCAGTGCATGGTCAAATAGTGCAACACGAAGTGGCAAGGGCGACCACCAAACAGGTTTTTAAACAGAGAGCAGGCACAGGACAAAAGTGTGATGAAAGATCCTTTCAGCCCAAGTAAAGACGTGGAAGAGGATCAAGTCAAAACAATGGCACTTGGTTCAAGTGTCCATTTCAGTTCATAATCACCTGTTTGGAGAGGAGATCAGTGAGTGACAGTTCTAACAGAAACGCTATACAAAAGAAGTGAACGTTGAAAATGGTGATAAGATGAGGGAAAACTGACTTCACAGCAAGCACAGCAGCAACTTGAAAGTCTGGACTGGCAGCTGCAGTTCCCTCTAGATTTCCGTAAGCTCTTTGTACCCAAAGGTTAACGCATGCGGGAGCTTTGAGAAGACTAGCCTCGGGTCAGGAGACTGTTAAGGGCCCAGAGCTGGGCTGGCACAGGGGCCACAACAGCCCTTTAATGATACTATTAGCAGTGATTTGTGGCTGGAAGAGTACAGGGAACATGATCATGAGACCTGTCATTGGCAAAGACAAATTGAAGATATCACAGTAATAGCAGGGGGTGGATGGCTTAGGTGAGGTATTGGCTTTCAGCTGTACCACTGTGAAGGTATGCACAGTAAAGGTCTTTGTTTGCCTGTGCGATTAGCTTTTTACCAAGAATGTTCCCTACTTTTAACTTGTTTTAACATTTAGGGACAAATTGAATAAACCCCGGTATGCATTTTCCTCTCTGTTTGCTTTCCAGCTATGTGGTAAACATGGGGTTGATTGACAAGCTGTACGGCTGCTTCTTGTCAGTCCAAGGTCCTGTAGATGAGCAGCCCAAGATGTCAGCCTTCCTCCAGCAAGCCTCTGCTCTGCTGCACAGCATGTGCAAGCTGTGCTTTGTCGTAACTGGACGGTGAGCCTGTTTCTTACTCGTTACACACCACTCGACATCTTTGTGATCTCTTGATCTTCCTCTGACAATCAGTACACACACCTCTCTGTACAAGTAATGACAGAGGCTGAGTCACTGTCTGTGTTTTCTTTTTTTGCTTTTTGTTTTTTTTTTTTGGACTGTCAAAAGGATCCATAAAAACGGCTCTCTTTGTTACTCAAACAAATCTGTCGTTCCTCTGCAATCAGCCAGCAGGTCATTCACTCCAGTCAGCAAGCTGGCTAAGCTGTCGTTATTGAAGATGGAGATAGGCATCTACTTGACCCAGTGCTCTGTCACTCACCATAAACCTTAGCCTGCAGTGTAGGGGGAGCCCACCCACATGTGCTACGGTGACCTCTACTCAAAGAGATTCAGTGGCGCCGCTGACGGAGGCTAAGCATACTATCACACCAAAGGACATCAGTGCCACAGTTTTTGACTTTAAAGGGAAAAAGGGGACCGTAATAACATAAATATCAGAATAATATTCAAAATGACATTTTAAATGCAATTTGACATCCCAAATCTAAGTAGCAGTGTTGTCTAAACAAACTTAACATTTTCAGTGTCAGACACTGTGTTGCTATACCTTGCCAGCTATAATGTGCTGCAGTATTAATAACCAGTTGCTTCACACTGCAGTGCCAAAGAACAGCTAGAACTCTGGATGACACTGAATATTTGTGAGAAAACGGTGTTTAATGACACTAAAAGCAGCAACCGGTGAGCTCTGTCCCGCGACGGCTATCTTTGTGTCATGCAGAAGAGTGCTCATGGGGTAGTGGGATATTTGTGCCATGCCAGTTGCTGTGTCAGGGGATTATAATGGCATTACGAGGCTGTGTTCTTGCCTAGCAGCATATTTCACACAAAGCCTGTTGGCTAACATCAAGTATCAGCATGCACTGTAGGTTCCATCCAAAGGTCACACACCCTCCATTCTGCATGGCTGCAAATCATAGCGGGTGCTGCTGCAGGAGTCTTAAATTGTCTCTGTGCGAGCCTAGGGTTTTCACTGGAGTCATCCGCATTGCAACGGAGAGTCTTGAAAAACATTACTGCAGTAATTACTTTCTTTTCTTTTTTCATTTTAAAGATTGCAGTAATTTTGATGATTATCTCCTGTAGTGGTTTCTCAAGTCAAGTCTCAGATTGGGTTTTATGACGTTTTTACTTTTAAAAACCTAAACCAACAAACTGTTTAATTCTTATGATGCTTTTGTCCTGCTTTGATCTACTTGCCTGCCTGCCAAGATTATCTTGTAATTTTATTATTTTTTTTAAATTTATTTTTATATTAAATGCAAGTATAACAAAAACAGTGCGTTGCCAGTCCCCTTAACCAACACGGTAACGTCTTTGTTGAGCCAAACAAACCCGAGACAGACTCTGAGTAAATGTACTAGAGCGCTCAGCACCTTGTCAGCCAACTCACTGCAGTCTACCAGCTTGAAATCACTGCCATGAGCTTCACATCGCGGTATTGCTGTGTTTACTGTAGGAGGAGTGCGAGGGAAAGGGCTAATCTTGAATCTTGAAGGTCCCCCTCCTTAGCTAATCTGGCTGTCAGTTTATGGTACTTATTAAGTCAAAAATGAAGCAGCTTGGAAGCTTCTTGCATGCAACAAAATGAAAAAGTGTTATTCCATGAATAAACCAGAGGCACACAAATGGCAGGAGATGAACTTGAGAGCTGCTGTGTGATCCAGCCGGGTAATATACAGCACATTTCAAACTTGGTGCTCTTCCACTCGCCCCAGTCAGGTAATCCAGCAGCGTTAACAGCGTAGTATCTCTTATCTAAAGGAAAATCTTTTTTAAGCTTGTGTCTGGTGAGTAAATCAAGAAGCTGCCGAGGTCTGAGCTGTGTTTTGTCTCCTTAGTTTGGGGATGTGGCATCAGCTGCAGAAAAGAACAAAATATTTAAAGTATTTCCTAAAGTATTGTGTAATGTGTTCCAGTATGATTGTCGTTCTATTTGTCAGTGTTCTTCCCCATCGATTTATTTTAGTTTTGTGTTTTTGTATTTTTGTTTCTGAGCATACAGTTGCATGTCTTCCTCTTTAGTGCTCCCAGTATATTCGACAATAAACGCCAGGACCCAACTGGACTGACGGCACTCTTGCAGTCGACAGACTTGGTAGGGGTGGTGCACACCCTGTATTGTATCCTGCTTCACAGTTTCTTGCCAGAGTCTGCTTGCCAGAGTCAGGAGCCCTACGGCCCTGGGGTCATCCAGGTGGCTTTACAAGGCATCCGCTTCCTCAACAGTTTTGCCCTTCTTGACCTGTCTGCCTTCCAGGTAAAATGATAAAATGTATTCTGATTCCTTTTTATTTATTAATAGAGATTTTGCACATTGTTGACAGTTACATAATATAAATATAAAGCAGTAGAATATTTAAATGACCTAAAAGTGCCCTGGATTTAATAAATCCGTGTATATCATCAGCTGAGTGTTAGTATATTTCCATTATAAGACTTTACTCTCCCCATGACAAAGATGACCTGTGCACATAAACACAGGTACCCTTTGACACCCCCCCATCCCCAGGTCATTTTTTGGGGGGGTTGAATAGAGCAGTAAGGGTCAGCAGTTAGAACAGAAAGCGAGTGATTATCACTGTATGCAGGGCCATACATTACCCAGCGCGAGGAGGGGAGGGCGACAGCTTCACTGTGCTAAGTCACCGCATAGACTGAAAGCCAGAAGAGTGAGCGAGAATGCTGTTAATTATCTTAATGTCTTGTGGTAATTACTTTGAAGCAGCTTCCTCTCACTGACCCGCCATATTCAGGCAACTCAAAACAGCTGGAAATGAAAGCGTTTTACTGTCGTAGTTTTATGAACATTTTAAATAATGTGTGGTTTCTGGTTTTTGGTTGGTTTTTTGGTTTTTTAAGAAGAAGAAAAAAAAGCCATGAGTTGTAATCACCTCATGTCTTGCATTACCGCTCTGCAACAGCTAGTACATAATATACTTGAAATGGATGGTTGATCTGCATTGAGGCTATTGTTCAGGCTCAGTTTGCAACCACATAAGCTCTCAGTGCTGTGTTTAGAAGGGAATTTCACAAGAATTCAGTCAGTATAAATATAACTGGGTTATACAGTTAGTTGCATTTTGGCAGAAAAATGCAGCAACAAACTTTCAAGTCATTGTTAGGAAAACCTCATCAAAAAGAGTAAAAGAGCCTGTTTTTGTTTGAATGCAGTGCCGTTCACTATTATTTTCCAGTTTTCTTTTTTGTTTTTTCTTTTTTTTAATCTAAATTTATTTTTTTTTGCTAAATATAGTTTGTTTCATGACACAAAACCTGAATTCACTTTCCTATTTTTTTATTTAATTCATTTATTTTTTTATTATGTATAAAGGCTAACACAACCAAGCTTGTAGTGCAACATGTGATGATCTTATAGCGCTTTGTCACGCTGACATGTTTAATAAATACTGTCTGCTGGCAGCTAATAGTATGTCATTTCAGTGTGGGATCGGGGTGTTTTACGGCCAGACCCCCTTTGATTTGCTTATACACGTACACCAAGTTTGTTCCCACCAACAAAACATATATAACCTTTTATTACTGTGTGTTGTAATTGTTGTAAAAGCTCTTTACAATAACAGTCGTAGTCAGTTTACATCTAAATTACCTGTGATGCACGCTGACGTGCTTTTTCTGTGACCTGTCAGTCCGTTCTAGGGGCAGAGGGCCTGTCTCTAGCTTTCCGACACATCGTCAGCTCCCTGCTCTGGTACTGTACCCAGCAATCATCTGAAGAGCTGCTGCACGAAGTCATCATCTGTGTGGGATACTTCACCGTTAACCATCCCGACAACCAGGTAAACTAGCTTGAACCTAAGATACACTGGCACACCATATTTAATTGTGTTGTAAACCAAGCTACTCTTCACATAAACACTGCACATATATATATATATTTTGTTTATCATAAAGGGAGAAGTAACTTTGTCTTTTTTTTTTTTTTTTTTTTTTTTTTTGACATCTAGTTTTTACTGTTCATAGATGAGGCATTTAAGAAAAGAAAATCTTGTTGGAAAATTTGTGTTTGGAGTCCTTCAGAAGACGTTAAGAAGTTATTAGTTTTATTTTGGATTATGAGATCATCATATGATTTTCTTGATTTATTTCTTGCCATCTATTTGTTCAGATTGCTTTTTGTATCTGATGAAAACTAAAATCTGTAATTTTTTTTTAAATGATTACCTATTTAGCACTAAAACTGATGAGCATCATTTAACCTCTACTTGATCCTGTTAATCGCTTATAAAACTTGCAACAGATTTTCTGTTATTTGTCAGCTAATTAGATATTTCCACACTAGTTACATTTATTGCTCACACTTGTTCAAAGACTGGTGATAATCATCTTACTGTTGTTCTTCTCGTGTATAATTGGTCAGGGGTTTAAAAAGGATGTCGTTTTGTAATTGTAACATAAAGCACCTCTTTAAAGATTCACGCCTTGGCACTTTCCTGGTTTTGGTCCGCGTGTCGTCTATTGTCCCACAGAGCGACCTATTGTTCGCTCCTTTTAAAAGCGGGGCTGTGTGCTGGTCCTGGTGTTACAACTACTTAGGGGGCTCTGTGGAAGTGAGCAGGATGCGATGGTGCAGACCTGGCTGCTGTGTAATTGGCTGTCATGCATGGCCCGTCTACCGGCCCCCTGATTAGTCGTGCTACAGTTGGCTGGCCTTTGATTATGCTAAGCCTGTCTCACACAGGCAGCAGCCACCGCTTCAGTCTACACCCACACTGTTACAATCAGCCCCTATCACAACAATTTATGGGCTGGTTACAGATTTTAATGTGCCGTTTTTTCTTTTTCTTTTTTTACTTCTAATTAAAGGTGCCTCCAGTGTATGTGCTACTTTGGATAGTAGCAGAGGGCAAACCCCAATTTAATTATTCTGATGTACACAATTTGCATTTGTTGGACATTGTAGCTCCAGTTTGCATATTATTTTGACTAATTAAGCATTAACCGTTTGATAGACTGTTTGTCTTTGCACAGCCACAGCGATGATAACAAAGCACATGTAATCCCATATTTTATTAAAACATTTGCATGATGCTAATTTGATGCAAAAACTTCCTTCACAACCTGGAAGCTGACTGAACTTACCTTGCATTTGGATCTTTAAAAGAAAAAAAAAAACACACACACACACATTTGTGTATAGATTGTCAGGAAACAAGATCCCTCACAACCTTCGCACAGAGTTGATCTTTGCCAGTGGTCCAGTTCCTGGAATGCGTCCATTCAGTTCTGCACCAAAGATGGATGGCGTTAAGGAGAATATTTAGAGCAGCTTGAGCTTTTCTCAAGCTAATGTAAGCACTGGCAGAACACAAAAGCGGCCCAACCCAAGGCCTGTGCGGTCACAGAGACTGCTGATTCACTGTCAGCACACCAGCTTTTGTTTATATATATGCTCTAGAAATAAAGCTGCTCATAAAAAGCAGAACTTTGAAGCAGCCCCTTTACATAGTGATATATTCCCTCTGCTCTGGGGGGGCATGAATAATTCACCTTGTCACACAAAAAGCCATTGGGAGAGTGACATATGTAGGGTTGTGTGTTTTCATAAGTGTGTCCCTGCTTACGGGGGCCACCGAGTCATGTAGCCATGTGTTTCATTGTCTGCTGCTTGTGTCTGTAAAGAATTTTTGACACAAAAAAAGGACAAAAGTGAAATCTGTTTTGTAGCTGACTGACATGAAACTGTATTTCCTTTTTCACCAGAGAGATGCACTGTTAATCTCCGTGTCTTTAATACATTAATCCGTAGTGATGATGTTGGATCTTAAGCTGACGGGCAGTAATTATAAACTGGTGACATGTTAACCCACCTGACTCCTGCTCGCCTTTTAGAAAGACAAAGCAATTTTAGAGTGTGGAAATCTTAAGAATACAGCACATGGAAAATTGCCACACACACGCAAGCAAAGGAAGCCACACACAAGTGCTGTCAACACACACAGCGGGTCTGATTTCAGGTACTGTATGGATGTTTCACTCTGGAGGCATCTGAGAGCACCTAATTTTTCTGTGCTTATATTTCATAAACGGTTGTTTTTATACCAGTAGCCTTTACATGAGCTATGGATTGTCTCTAGACTGCACACACACACACACACACACACACACACCTCCTGAGCTCATCATTCTCTGTGGGGTCAGTCTTCTTCTTCCCATTCTCTTTGAGGGCGTTTCCTCTGCCCCGCAGGCCCACACCAGGCTTTAGGCCTGTAATTCCTGTTAACCTGATGTTGAAACTCTTCCTTCAGCAGTCCATTACTGCCAAGACAACCAAGCCCTTACTGCCTGCAGGGTAAGTGCAGCTCGTGCAGACCATGGGGAGCCAGCAGCGGGAAATGCACACTCTGTATCACCCAGCAGAGTAAACAGAGGCAGAGAGAGACACAGACATGCATACACACTCCACTAACTGGCAGAAGAGTGCCCGATTGTTAGCTCAGTCCATGATTTACACCCAGCTCCGGGGGTGAAGCACAGGTCCAGCTGATTTTAAGTGAAGCTGAGGATATTTTTATTCCCGCGGGCCTTTCAGTGAGGAGTTTCCATTTGTCTGTAACACTGTTGTCATGCTAGCTTCAGTGCAGAATTATCACTGGGTAAATCTGGGATGGGATGACAGCGGCAACTCATAAATAAAGTGTTATTGAGCTTTATTGTGTAAACGGTGAGCTCGTTTTTGAAACGACTGACAGTTACCTTAAACATCAAGTTGGAGCATTTTTGTCAGTGTCTGCGGCTAACGTCCAATTGTCCAGAGGAAGTTTACACAGCGTCCTGCACACATCCCCATCAGCCATTGTAACTGCTGTAAAAAAGCACTAAACACTTATTTGAGAAACTTTGCTTTATGTGGTCTGTTGTGCTGCTTTTCTTATCAGTAAAGGAGTCCCACTGAATCTGGTTTATATTGTGGCTTTAAGTGTCAGATATATGACCCCACTCTGGCTCTGGTTCCTCCTGAGGTGTTTGGAAATGCATCCACAGTTGTGACATTACAAATTTAATCAGTAAGAAATAAATGCCAACCTCATCCATACAGGCTATTTATGTTATTTGAGAAGTGTACTGTATTGTGAGACTGTATAATTACAATCTTTCTTTTTTTTTTTTCCTTTTCTCCTTTAAACTGTGGTTTCAGCTTTGACGCTGGCTTTTTCCCAGGAATTTGTTTGTTTCAGAACATTAACTTTACACACTTGTTGTTGTCATTGTGACCAGTGAGGAAGTTATGTAATGGAGCATCATAAAAACATTTTTTTCAAAGGCCATGTCTCTGAACTTAAGAAAGACCAGAGCAGCCAGGACACTTGAGGTTTTACAGGGCCTGCGTTATACGTGGACCAGACGCAGAGATTCACATGCTTGTTGTTAGTTTTATGACGTCGAGCTTTTGCGCCGCTGATACTTCAGCTATGCCAGGAGAAGTAATGCTAAAGCATAATCTTTAGCTGGAAGCCATTTCAGACTCCGGTGCCGCTCTTCACCTGGTAGAGGTGCGGAAAGTTGGCAGGCGACTCTGTTCTTTTACCTCCAGGCTGTCGCTGCCACCAGGCTGTGTTTTATGCCTTTTCTGCGTCAGGCACTTGAAGTTGGACAATTTGTTTAGGCAGCTGAAGATGGAATTGTGCGTAGTGGAGGATTATGAGATCCCTGGGTGATTTGTGTGTTGGATCACCTTAGAACTCCTGCTCAAACATCCAGTACTTGCTGCGGTGTTAAATTATGATACCCCAACATGCTCTGTGTTAATAAACAATAACGAAGAGATGCTTTAGCTTTTGCATAATCATAGCTTTGGCTTTCGGATGAATACGAGTGCATAAATTTCCACGCCCTTGTTTCCAGTTTTATCTTCAGGCAGCGTTGCAACACAAAAGATAAAATGTAGGCTTTAATGGAAGAAGTAGCAATAAAATACTAAATCTAGACCCTGTGAAAATAAGCAGCCCTACATGTAGAAACAACCAGAACCTAACTTTTTGCTTTTTTTTTTTTTTTTTTGCTTTCGTCAATGGATTGATATGTCTGGGTCCCCAAATTCCTTAGGGGAAGAAAAGTGAGTGAAAAGTGTTGCGGATACTGAGAGAAGGTTTTCAGTGATATAGTAATACACACCAGTGCACACATGATTTGCGTGCTCTCTCCCAGTGCTTACATTTCAGGTTGACAAATTCACTGCTTCTGCCCTTTTCAAGGACTTGTGTTACCTTAAAGTTCAGACTGTCCATATGGATTCTTTAAACAAATGATGATGGGGGAATGACACTGTTTTGTGTCCCTTTGAACTCCGCTGTAGAGGCCAGCTCTGAGAACCTTCACCTTGAACAGATAAAAAGCAATGAATTATCGCTTTGTTTATCCGGCTGCTCGAACTCAAAGTGCATTATCAAAGGAGAAACCAATGGAAGAGTATTACAGAGAGTATTTTTAAAATCTTGTAAATCTTGTGAATTTATGTCACTGGGACTCGTGGACCTCTCCTTGCCCTTCTGGTTTCCATTGGCGCGGAGTCTGTACCTGTAAAGCAACATGGGATGTTTTTCCAGCCAGGCTTTAACAGGCTGACCTTCCCGGCTTTCGACCACGTGCTGATGGTCCTGTCGAGCTTAGGGGCGATGACCAGAGCATTAGCCGGAGACCCCTCTCTTTGCAGCAGCCACCTTTCTAATCAAATGAGGCTGCGAGTGATTTGGTTTTAATACTGGTGGTCCGGATGTAAGAATGACTGGCTGTGATGGAGAGCAGGATGTCAGCCTGGTGAAAATGCCATTAATGGTATTGCTCATTTCTTAAAGTGGGGGTGGCCAAGCTGTCGGTGGAGCCTGCCTTTCACACGCCACCCCACCCTGTTGCCCTGTTAATGCTCTCTCAACCTGAGCTTCACTCCTTCACTGATTCCCTCCTGCTTTCGCGTTGCCTAAAGACCTTAACGCGAAACTCGAAAGTGACGTTTTAGTCACAAACGATAACATCGCTTCACATTTCTCGTTTCCCCTCGTGCATGTTACAGCAGCTCCGCTATAACCGTTTTTGCAACAAAACATCCCATCATTGTTTTATAGCCTGTGATTGTGTCATGGGAGGCTGTGCCCCCCACCGCCCCCAGGTCTCCTCCTAATAGCTGTTGGTGTGTTGTTTTTAGTGGCAGATTTACATGTGGGAGGTGTACAGGGCGTTGATTTACAACCAGCAGTGCCACCGACTGGCTCGGTGACTGACTATCCCCCGCTCCCTGTGTGTTCCAGGTGATAGTGCAATCTGGCCGCCAGCCCAGCGTACTGCAGAAACTGTGTCAGCTGCCCTTCCAGTACTTTAGCCACCCACGCCTCATCAGAGTACTCTTTCCCTCGCTCATCTCGGCCTGCTACAACAACCCTGAGAACAAGGTCATCCTGCAGCAGGAGATGAGCTGCGTGCTGCTGGCCAGATTCATTCAGGTAAATATAGAAACATTGTCACACTTGTACCGTGCTTTGTAAAAACACTTAAATACACAATTGTTGATCACCACTATGTGTTGGGATATATACATTTAGCACTAATTGCTCTTTAGCATCAGTGTTTGTATAAAAACGTAAAGTATATTCCAACATGTAGGGCATAAATTCCTCTTAGAGATGCAGGCTTAATTAAACTGTATGAGTGATTTGTATGTTTCTCAAAATAAGAGTAGTAAACATACACACACATAACATCTGAACCTTATATCAGTCCATCTGTTTGATTTCTTGTGAAGAGGAATTTGCAGAAATGCGGAAAGTATTATAAATGAGTCCAGTCTTCTAAATAGAGCATCCACACCCAGTTAATCTCATTCACACTATAAGGAAGCCCCTGTGCATCAGCTGATTGACGACTGCTCATCCAGGCCCCGGTGAATCAGTAACAGGCCGGGCTTTACAAAGACAAACGGTTTCCTTCACACTGGATTTACCTGCCACTGGTTCACCTCCCAGTAAACAGCTTGTCTCCTTCATCTTCCTCCTGACAACAAGCCCCCTCACCTCTCTGCAAGCTCCACTGTTTAGACACAGATTAACTTCCATTCAGAGGGAGACAAGCTATTGTCACGTCTTTCAAACAAAGCAATAACGCATGGCGTCTCGCCCCGCTGCCCTCATCTCTGTGTTAACCTCAGGAACATTCCTCAGAGTGGAACGATTTAATCCGGAGTGGCTTAGCTTACTGAGTAAATTGCAACGAGAACATTTTTTATTTTAATTGATTCAGATATTACTCATATTGCATAATCTGCAGTACACTGTATGATGATACTAAAGCCTCTGTATTCTCTTAGGATTGTGCATCAGAGGAGAAGGATTCAGACAATAAACCAAGTAAAACGGGTAAGTTCTTTAGTTTAGTTCAGTAAATTTTTAGTTGTGTAGAAATATTTTAATATCATGGGGTGGTTAAAACCATATCTGCAATTAGTTTGATCTGTTTTGTTATAACAGCTGGGATAGGCTCCAGCGCCCCCCGCGACCCTGAAAAGGATAAGCGGAAGTGAATGGATGGATGGATGGATTAATAAAAATGTCTTCGTGAAGAATTTCAGCACCCACTTGTTTTTGTGAAATTCTACACTGGGTTTTAAAAGGATTTCTGTTTTTCTGTCTACAGTTTTTCAGCCACTGGATTTCTGTGAACTGTCCAACCGCTTTCCAAGAGATCAGTGGGATTCAGCGCTGCAGTTTTTCCTCAAAAAGCAGGAGGACTGATGGAGCTGCAAACGTGATGACAAAGCACTGTATTAATCGTTAGAAAAGACACTAAGATGTGGAGATGTTTTCAGCTATTTTTTTGTTTTTGCACATGAGTAAAAGATATGCTGTTCAAACTGTGTCAGATGTACAAGAAAGAAAGAAGCCTTGTATATTTGTGCATCTAGTTTGATTTCTTGAAAGTCATTCTGTTGTTTAAGAGGAATTTGCACAAAATGTCTTATTTGTACATTTCAGTGAGAACATGCACACAACTACTTCATTTAACGTCTAAATAAGCCATTTACTTCTGTTTGTTCCGTTTGTAGACAGTAAAGCTTAAAGCAGTGACCATCTAAACATGAAGTACTTACTTATACTGTAATATATAATTTGCCAAACGTTTTCTTCTATACTGTGTGTGTGTGTGTGTGTGTGTATTATTTGGTTGAATGTGAATTACTAGAATGTTCTGTAGTCTACATAATGCCAGTTTAAAAAAAAAAAAATGCCCTGCCTTGATTCCTGATATGTGTTAAAGGTTCTATTTTTTAAATGTCACATTTTTTTCCTGTTCATTCACTTTTTGTTAGGAGGAACTTACAAATTAATATAATTTATTGAGTTTGTAATCAAAAATAAAACAAATATATGTGATTATGTGGTGTCAGATTTTTTTCTGTGCACAATGAGCAGAGGTATTTAAACTCCATGTCCACCCTTAATTTGGCTTCCTATGGAGTTGGATAATGGTGCCCAATGTGAGCTGTCATTGACGACACATGAGTACATATGAACTGGTTGAGACATATTGAGGTTTTTTGGATCTAGCTGCCCAAATCGAACTACAAGAAGAAAAAACTGAAATGCGGCAATCTACAGGTTAGACTCACTTCATTGTGCGGAAATGCAGTCTTGACATTGTAAGTTTAGGTTGTCCTGATCGGTTACAAGATAATCCCTGTTAAAATCCACAGGTTATATCACCCCATAGCCTTTTTTTAATATTAAACAAATAGTTACCACTGCTGTATCTAATTTGCCACTTTTAAATATTTACCAGCAGGTAACAGGATTGTTCATTTTAATCAGATCTCGTTTCCTTCAGTGATTTTTATTTTTTTATTTTTTTTAAAGAAAAGAAAAGATCCTCCCCGACAAATTGTAGCGGGTGTAGGATGTCAGTGACGGCTTGACCTGTATGCTCTCTTGTCCAGCGGCTATTTGTCGCTCAGGATTCCTACTGGAATGAAAATAAACTCAAGACACGCCAGAATGCGTCCGCAGGCTGGGAGTCCCCTCAGCGCTGCGCGTTTTGTTGTGGGCCCATTCAGCGTATCCTTTGCAGGTGATGCCAGATGTAGATAAGGGGGCCGCCGAAGCCTGTCCTCTGTCTAGACTTGTAGCCTAACCACGGGGATTCACATGGTTGTAATGGTTCACTTTTTTTTTTTTTTTTTTTTTGCACTTTTCCCCCTAAAAAAGCTCGATTTTTATCATTTTATCACCATAACTGGAACATAACATTACGCACAATTTGCTATAAATTTCAGCCCCAGGCTGAGGAGCGCATTAATACTCATATAGCCAGTGTAAACATTCAAAGCCATAAAAACATATCAAGTCAGATTAAAAAAGCCGCAGACTATTGTGTCTCACTCAGTGAACCGTGATACATGTGCCAAATGCCTAATAATAATATATTGTCAACCATCAGTCACTGATCCACTTGGCGCAGAAACGCTAAATATAAGCAGATTCAGTGTTGCAGGCTCCTGCCTCACGGTGTGGAGGTTTGCACCTCTAGAAACAAGAACATGTGTAAAACTGAAAGATTGAACTGGCCGAAGGAGTGTGAGTTTTTCTCTCTTTTTTGCACCACTTTTTTTCCCTGAGCTTTTCCAGATCAATCCCCACTTTAAACAAAGTCACGCTTTATAAGCAGCAGATGCGCTGTCATTTCCCATAAAACTGATTTATTTTCACTGACCATAATTAAAATCTTCTGAATGTTTATGGAACAAATGGATTTTGCATGCAATAATCAGTCAATTTATTGTTAAGTCCAGCCATGTCTGCCTTCAATAATAAATAATAATAACTTATTTTTTTCTGGAGGAACCGCGAACAGCACGCACCTCACTCTTAATCTGTTTCAATAATTTACAATAGTCGATAGTGAACGTGGAAATCATGCACATCTACACAGCTTGTATTTTTTTTCCCCTTTAAAACATACTGTAAGCATTAGCGTTCGGACGTCCAGAGCAGGCTCCCGTGTTTAAATCCCACCATATATTCCCGTTGTGTTCAGTTCAGGTGTGGGCGTTGTGGAGGCAAGGTGTCCCATATATAGCTCGAAAACCAGAATGTCCATGAACAGCTGCGTGTCCTGCCGAAGTGTCATGGGGCAGGAGAGTGGGATCAGATACCTAGATGTACAGGGAACAGTCAGACCTCAAATCCTCCAAAGGGGACTTGAATGAAATGATCCTCCAGCAAAATCCATCCTGGCTGTTATATTCGTTCTTTGAATGTCACTGAGGGTTTTTGCGCAGTCCTGCAGCTCGGTGCCTCCAGCTGATCCCGGTACTTCCTCACGTGTCCACCGGACTCGGCACCATACTGTTCGGAGTGTCCGGCAACTGAGACGACAGAGAGGTCACATCACTGCCCGAGGAGTTCCCCAGAGAGCCCGCTTCAGAGAAAGACACCTGCCAAAAGGGGGAAATAATCAATTCAGCAGAGAAATGTCTTACATTTTTAACAAGACCACATTAGGGAGACTTCAACATGTGTGAATGGAGCATTTAAATATATCTTTATATACACACAGAGAGGGTTTTTTTTCTTTTAAAAACTTAAAAGTATGAAATGAATCCATTTAAAACTATAGGCCCAAATTCCTCGCATAATCTCACGAATCCCCATCTTCGATAAGATGACCGCCAGATCAAGTGACTTGATACACACAAAACATGCATTTTGCGTTTAAATGTCTCCAATCTGATGGATAAAGCCATTTATAACTGTGAATTTTATATAAATGTCTTTCATCACTAAGGTCTCGCTCTTACCCTCCCCCTGTCTGCGCATGTATGTAAGCAGCACCCTTCATGCCAGTTCAACATTTTGAGTATAATTTATGACGTTCAATCCCACCAGTTGTTGGAAAGCAGGCTGGTCGAGATCGGTCTGCAGGGCGAAGTCGCTGAGGGTTTTCCATGGAGGCTGGTAGGACTGCACCTCCACAGGATTCCCCTGCACGGTGTTGTCGTGGCGGATAGGACTGCCTGCCACCAGAGGTGTGCCTGTCAGGCCCTGCAGATTCTATGAGAGAGATTAAAAAAATACAAAATATTCAGTTCAATCAAATATGCGTTAGTCAGCGGATGGATAAAGCTGGGATAAAGGTTAGTGCGCTGTTTGCCGAGTAAAACCTTCCAATCTCAATGTGTTTAAATTATTAGTTTATTTCCTTTGTTACGTTTTGCATTATTATGTTTTGGGGTTTTTTTGTTGGGGTTTTATTTATTTATTTATTTTTTTTGGGGGGGGGGGCGCATTGTTTGTTTGTTTGTTTTTAGCTTATAGCTTATCGTATAAACAAATAGCTAAAACGTAATGGAAATAAATAAAATGCAGCTCATACGCTTTAAAAAATAACAAACTAAAATGCAGGAAATATCCACGTATAATAATAATAATAATAATAATAATAATAATAATAATTTTAACTTGCAAAATAGCAGTATATGGAGCGGTTTCCGTGTTTCAAAGCTTTATTATTATTGTTATTATTTTTTTTAGTTTAATTTACATTTCCTTTACAATTCCGTAAAATAAGATACACTTATTTTAAATGATTTTATTTGTGACTTTCCCCCCTTTTTGTCATTTTTTTTTTATTATCAGCGTTTCTATGAATTTGTTATTGTTATACATTAGTCATGAGCATCAGCACTGCCTTTTCGTGTTATTACTGGGCTTCAGTTGTCCTGCTTTAAATGAAAGTTGCCACGATAAGCTGCTGCGCAGTAGTTACAAAGTAGACTTGTGTTTGTAGGTGTTGAAACGTCAGATTATTTGCAACTGAAAACGTTTGTTTTTCCCCCCCTCGTTTACTCACGGTTTTGTCGTTGTGCTGCTGCTGCTGAAGCTGTTTCATCAGGATGGACTTCTTCTTGTCTTTGCAGCGCTTGTTCTGAAACCAGACGCGGATCACCCTGGGGCTCAGGCCGGTCATCTCCACCAGCTGCTCCTTCATCAGAGCGTCCGGTCTCGGATTGGCATTGTAGCAGGTCCGCAGTGTGTGGAGCTGCTTCTCGTTGAGCACCGTCCGCACTCTGGTGGTCTTCTCGGACGGCTTGTGTACGTGGTTTCGGTGATGTGGAGGGTGCCGGACCGAAACTGGATCTAAGGAGACGGAAAATTTAAAAGTTAAACTAAATAACTGCATGTTTTATTTAAGGGGCAAAAGTAGACAAGCCTTTAAAAAATTCAAATGCCCCATGTCTTATTACAGGTATCACTGTAAACGGTCAAATATACTCCAATGGTATCAACACAATCAATTTAAATATGGAGGCCTATTAATCGTGAAATAGTGAATGTGTCAAAAATAGATTTGGTGTATATACACATAACCGGTTAATAGATACATACAAATGTGAATAATAATACTAATAATACTAATAATAATAATAATAATAATAATAATAATAATAATGTGCCTGGTATGTAAACAATAAGCCAGCTTGTACCTGAGATGTGTAGCGGTCTGTTGTGAATGTTCCCCGGGCTCAGCGGGCTCCCTGCTGAGGCCCTCTCCATCATCAAGCCGTGGTCGGCCCGGCACAGCAGCTCGTCGTCCCGCAGGGAGAACTCGTCCCCCGGCAGGAGGTGTCGGCTGCACACCGAGCACCGAAAGCACTCCATGTGATACACATTGTCCCGGGCTCTCATCACCAGGTCGCTGCTACAGAAGCCCATGTTACACTTTGCACATTTGATGCCAAATAACCTGCAGAGGATCACGGAGATGTGTTGGTCCCATGCATTAATTCTGTATATTTCGTATTATTTATTTGGACTTAAATCTGATGCTGGTCTCACTTCATGATCCTAACAAAACGAGCACTAGCTTAACTGGGCAGGGACAATAATTTTAAGCCCCGAATGTCTATAACTCAAATCAAACTGAGCTCTGGGCTTTAATTAACCTGTGCATTCGCAATTAATATAGCCCATCATGATGGACTTATCATTTTTGCCTCATCCTTTAAAAAATAAATAAAAAATAACCAGTATTTTTAACGGTTTCTTTAAAAAATAGAAAAGGAAAAAAGAAAATCCAGAAAACTCTGCTGACTTACTACCTTGCATAATCTCTTTTACAGTAAGTCTTTCCGTCTCGGACGAAGCAAGTGCAGGTCTCGTCCAGATGCTGGTTGCACTCTGCACACTTGAGGCAGGCTGCGTGCCACTCCAGGTCCGGGGACACTCTCAGGATGTACTGGTCGTGTATCTGACTTCCACAGCCCACACACATTGCGATTCCTGACTTCTCTGTGAAGTGGGAATGCAATAATGCAAGATCGTATGTGCTCTTTTAATCCTCACGACATCCCTTCAAACCCACGCCAAGCTTAAGAAGAGAAACTATTGCGTACATATCACATCAAGCTTGTAGGTTCATTCCAAGAATATTGCTGAATAATTATAATTAGGCCACAGGAGCTAAAAATATCCCCAAGCATAACGACGTGGGTTTAAAAAAATATGACCACCACACACGTTTTTTATAGCCCAGTTATGTTAAAGGTGAGGTGTGAACAGGCTTTGTGAACGGATCTCTTGCAAATTTTTAGGAATTTTCTGCAAGCCTTGAATATTATTAAGAGATTAATCATCAAACCCAGGCGTCTAAACAGCGTCAATGACATAAAAGTCCAAATAAACCCCCTCGCACGCACAAAATAAAGGGGAATTAGAAAGGGAATAATCTTACTTTTTGAATGATCCCCCATATCATCCAAGAAAGAAGTGTTGAGCAGGATATCCACCATACAGGAGGAATAGCCGAGTGCAAGGCGACAGACGGAGGAAGAAGAGGAGCAAAAGGCAGAGGAGACCGTCCCGTCCCGGGCTGGATGATAAACTTGTATTCCTCCTCCGAGAGGTGGAGAGAAAACAAAGATCATCGACCAGTGACGTCTGCAAACCTGGACGTCTGTGGGTCCGGGGAGAGGGTGCCATGCAAATCTCCTCCAAGACCCCCTGCTCTTTCTGTTCTATTGGCTTCTTGGGCTGGTTTTGTGTGCAGGAGGAGCGCGCGCGTGTGTGTGTGTGTGTGTGTGTGTGTGTGTGTGTGTGTGTGTGTGTGTGTGTGTGTGTGTGTGTGTGTGTATGCGATTTTTCTTTTTAATTTTCAAGCAAGTGTGGCTTGGAGACATTATGCAGTTGTTGTATTTTTTTTGTTAGTATTCCTTGCCTTGAAAATGTACACACGGGCCTTATCTCCTCTACTCTTATGTGATTATAATTTTTGCTTCTGCTGTGAGATTTTTGCTATTAAAGCTAGCAGGATGCGTTTAAAGTGATATTGATCTGAAGGTTTAATGAAAACGCAGCCTTAAAGCTAGTTCTTCTTTTGCTTCTTTTTCTTCCTATTTGGTTAAACTGTAGCTGTTTTATGCAAATATCATATAAGGTGGTTTTTCCAACCCTGTCTTCAAGCTGTCATAGTAAGTAATGCTCACATCAGCAGGGAGCCCTCTACTGGATGAAATATAGATCAGCTGAATATCAATCAGCTGGAGAAGTGAAACATAAATCTTGATCGTTGCTTTGGACAGCTCTTGAAGTTTTGCTCTAGTGGAAAAGAAGTCCTATAATAGCAATCTGCAAGGTGTCCTTTATATGTATACCTCAGGTTGAAGGTAGTTCATATCCACCATCCGCCCTAATCAAGCAGCCCTGTGCGCGCTGTTTTTTTTAAACTGTTATTTTATTCATACGGTGATTTTAGCATGCAATTGCTTGTAAGGTGTTCTTGGGTATCTTGAGTTGCACCTATAAATTCAAATAAGAAAAAAAAACGAAGTATTTTTTTTCTTTTTTAAACGTCGATCAGCTGCAAAATCAAAACTAACAGAAAATAATGTTGCAGGCCTGATCCGTGAGGCATGGACAAAGAAACCTTCGGGGAGGTCTTGCATGGTGAGTCCTGCAGTTCAGTGTGTGGCTTCTTTGAGTTTGGTTGGACCTGTTACGGGTTGTGATAAGGGGCGTTTCCAGGGTTTTATCAGTTGGGTGGCACTGGACCAAGAACAAGTCAAGGGGTGCACAGGAAATAGGTATACTGGACACAATTTTGTCATGTGTCTTATAGGTTTATTAAATAAAAATAGGTTCAAATACAAGTTTTTGTTGGAAAATTTTTTGCAAGTGGGCGGAAAATGAAAAAAAAAAAAGAACTGATGATTTTAATGACTTACATATTGCTGGGTTGCAGTTTATCAGTAACACAGTAAGTGATCAATTACTTAATATAAGTAGAATGGAATACAAATATTTGCATGAAAAATAAAGTAGAGAAGAATGAGAAAGCAACATAACTCATGTACATTAGAACTGGACTTTAGGAAAGTACTTAAGTAAATGTGCTAGTCACATTTCTTCGGATCCCATCAGTGGTCGCATCCAGTGGTATTGGCCATTATAAGATTTAAAGTACTATAGTTTAAGGACACTGGTGATCATTTCTCTCATTGGGATATGGGGATTTCTCTAGTCTGGTCAGTCTCGTGGGCTTTCTAATGCCCCTGGAGGTTTTCTTCTAGAGAAGTATGCTGGAGAAGGCCATCTACTGCCATTGAGCAGTTACATTAAGTCACGTTGTAACTCACCAACAAGTTACACTGAGAGTTCAGGTTGGTGTTACATATAACCTGTAACATTTGTCTTAATGTCAGGACCCAGTATAGCCCAACAGAGGATTACACTGTAAGAAATTATGATTATTCAAAGTTTAAAAAAAAATATTACAAAATTTTTTTTTTTTTTAAAGGAACAATGTAGTTTGACATAGTTCCATCGCATAGTATGGAACTGATGTACTGCACGCTGAGTTTATAGATATTGGTAATTTCATGTTGCAAGTACTTTTTAGTGTTGTAGCTAATTTGTGTTTAAAAAATAAAGTAAGGGGAGAAAAACTTTCTTTCACTTTCTTTTCACTTCTCAAACTGCACACAAAAGAAGCTTTTCAAAGAATCAAGTGTGAGTATATCTCGGTAATATTTGATAATATTTATTCAAAATGTATTCTTTCTTTCTGTTTCGAAATTTATTCTATTATTCTTTATTTTTTGTTATTTTGCGTTTTTTCTACGCAGCACTTGCATATATAAGGAAGTAGCGGAGGCTCTCCAATCAGAGTTAAATATGCTCCTGCTTGATTTGAAGAGGAAAACAAATATTAACTTAATACAAAAGACCCGGAAAACAAAACATAAAAAGAAAGCTTCTTTTTATTTATTTATTTTGGTGTTAAACTTTACAGAGAGAGAGGGAGAGGGGAGGGGGAGAAGCAAGAGCGTTGGCCGGAAGTTGCGGTTCTTGATCGAAGCTATCTCGCGAGAATTCCTCGCCGACGTCAGATGACCTTTGGCACAGTTTTGTGTCTGTAGGACTGGAAGGGAGCTGTAGCTTTCGGGGTCCAAGATGAACAGAGCTCTTAACAAATCAAATCTGAAACATTTGGTAAGAATAACGCTAACACTAATTTACAGTGAGGCATTGCATTAATTGGTTAAATCAGTTTTTAACAGTAAGCGCTGGTTTCTTTGCAGCAGCTACTAGCTTGCTTTATGACTTAGCTACACATTACCCGGGTCATTGTCGTTTCCAGACGCAAGTGTGCTACAAGGAATTTAAACATGTGGCAGTATTAGTTAACATAATGCGACAATAAATCTGCATACTATCTCTACTTTGTGAAATAGCTTAAAAAGGAGTTAATATTTTTGGAACGAAAGCTAGTTAGTGCTAGCCTGGCTAGCCTGGCTAGCCTTATGCTTATGAAACGATTACGAAACTGCCACTTGCAGGTGTTACCAAAGAGTCAAAATTAAAAATACCTATGTCTGGTGAGATGTGTAGGCAATAAGTGGGAGGAAAAATGTAGTTTCCTTATGTATTTTGTATTTTGGGATTCTCCCTGTTATCCAATCAGTTTTTGTTTAACCCCCCTCCCCTTCCCCTTTACATGCCCTACCATAGTTAATGAGAATTTGGAAGGGTTACTTAGAAATATCTTAATTATTTTACTCATTATGTCAAAATAACTAGCTTTATCTAGCTTCACAGGCCAGTATCTGCCAGATTAAACCACCTATATCACCTTGAAACTGCACAGGTCCAACCTGCACCGAATAGAATAACATAGAATAGAATTCAACTTTATTGTCATTGCACATGTCACAAGTACAAGGCAACGAAATGCAGTTTGCGTCCACCCAGAAGTGCTTTAGCCGTGATATAGATATATTACAAAATATATATTAGCAATAATATAAGTATATATATATATATATTACAGAAATGGGTCTGTTATAGGTATGAGGGTACAAAAATGGTTCTATTATGGGTATGTTACAATGTACACGGTATGAAGGTATGTTATGAATATGCCATAACTATAAGTATGTACAGGCTGTAGTGGGTATACATTGCTGTAAAGTAAAAGAATTGAGGAAGTGTTTTTTAGCATTTATTGATTGCAAGGTATTTATAAAGTTTTGCAAATGTTTTGTGTTATTTTTCATGCGTATGCTATAGATTCATTATTAAAAATTCTTTGGATCTGACACAAATCCTCTAAAATACATCAAACCTGATAGAAACTTGAACTCATAGTAGATTACGTCATGAAGACAGAGCACTTATAGGTAGGTTTATGAAACTCAAATCTGTCATTTAATTTAGGTGGAAACTATAATTTTCTGTCCTGTGTAACCTTTGCGAGTGCTCTATTGTGCATTGTGCATATAATGTTTTTCACAGGAAAAAGATATTTACACTGTTCTGTGGGAACCCCTGGTTGAGTTGACATGGCCTGTCCTTTTTCTCCATTTGCTGGTCTTTATCTGAATGACCTTTGCGTCACATGGCTGGTTAACTGTGTCAAGTTATGTCCAGATGAGGCTTGCAGCATCCTGTTTTACTTTGACTGAGTGAGATGCAGCCATTTTAGAGGCTGCACTGAAAATTGTTTGCCCTCTATCCGGACATTATGTGTGCACCTTCCCACAGCATTTATTTCTAAAGATGATCTCAGACTCTGTATCAAAATATTTAATGCACAACCATTTATTCTAAATAATGCATGTATAAACACAGGTAAAGCATTAGGTAAAAATTATTATGTAGGACATTTGCCAGTTATACAATTTTACTGCTCACTCTTGAACACATGACATTGGTCAGTTGATACTTATGACATTGGATTGTGTGGTAGAAATGAAGATAAAGTGAATTCAGCTTTTCTGCTCAACACTACTCCAGGATGATTGTGCTGTGATGATTATGGTGTCTGTGGTCAATTTTAGGTAGCAATATCTATCTTTTTTTTTTTCTTTCAAATGAAAAACAAATTTGATAAGAATACAGAAATCATATGTTACCAAGCATGTATTTTATTTTTAACCTCTTTAGGCAGCAGAACCAACAAAACAGTGATATATTATCATTTTGACTGATTGTGTTTTCAGACTGGTCTCCTGCAGAGGTTTCAAAGCACCTTGGTCATTGCAGAGCACAACAATGAAAAATTAACTCCTATTACCCTCAATGCCATTACGGCTGCTACTAAAGTGGGAGGAGAGGTATCCTGTCTGGTCGCTGGAACAAACTGTGCAAAGGTAGGTAAAGCTTTTGATGTGCAGAGTATGTGTGTGCGTGCATGTAAACGGAATAACTAAAATGACGACAGATTGTGTTGCCATTGCGGAGCAAACGTGACGTAAATATTAGTTAAACCGATGACAAACTTGTTAAGGGTGCAATAAAAGTGGCTGATAGCAGGAAATCTGGTTCTGACCAGAGTGGTGGTGTGCTGATAAAGTTACAGACTCACTCCTGCTGCCACAGGCACAGTAGGACAGGCTTTATTCAGCACTTCTTCCAGCTCTCCAGAGCTAAAATTGATTGGGTTTAATGTAAAAGTACAATCATGGAGCGCTTAGATGGAGACTAAATTTAGCTTCCCTTCCCCCTTTATTAAACAACAAAGTAAAACAAAACGCAACAAAGGCAGGCATGGATCACCTCTGCTATTGTTGGTGTGTTTGTGCTTCGCTATTGGAGTAGGATGTTGTAATGTGTATTTTGCTGCACACGAGGATATGCACAAAGAAAGTTGGATGTCGTTTCTGTGTTTTCAGGTTGCAGAGGAAATCAGCAAAGTGAAAGGTGTGAAGAAGGTCCTGGTGGCCCAACATGATTCTTACAAAGGTGGCCTACCAGGTATTGTTGGCGCTTCTTTTTTAAATATTTGCCAGTCTCTGAGTGATGTGGTAATTAACTTGCACAGAGAGTAATAATGTATTTAATTAACCGCTTATATGGTTAAGAGATTAAGAACAGGTGTCACAGCATTTGTAGTATGCCATCTGCCTAATGTTGTTTCTGCTATTGGACTATTTATTATTGAGTGATTTGTATATATTGTGCTATTTCCTAAATCTGTAACATATTGTATTGTTAAACAGTCTAGTCTGTTTCTGTTAATGTTACTGTATTGGAGCAACTGTAACCCACATAATTTCCTTACGTATTAATAAAGTATGCTGATTCTGATTTGTTTGTTTTATTAGAGGAGTTGACTCCACTTATCCTGCAGACACAAAAGCAGTTCAACTTCACTCACATCTGTGCTGGTGCCTCAGCTTTCGGAAAGGTAAATCACAGTAGACAAATGATGCTCGTATAACTTGTATTTCTGTATTTTATTACTATTTAATTTTTTTGTCTAGTCACTAAATGAACTAACATTCTATTGTGTATATTTAACTGAAATCAGAAGCTCTTACTTGATGTTATTTTGTGAAAATCCTGCTGTGAACAAAATGCCAAGCAACATCTCTGTGAACTATACTGTGGCTGCCTTCCTCTTTTGTAGAACCTGCTTCCCAGAGTGGCTGCCAAGTTGGACGTCGCCCCAGTTTCAGATATTATTGAAGTCAAATCTTCAGATACTTTTGTTAGGACCATCTATGCAGGTAATCTTTTGTAAGCATGTTGTGATATAGAGATCTAGCATTCTCATTGAGTTACAGATTTGTTGAACTGCATCAGTTTGACTTTCGCTTTTATAATGGAAGTCAGCTTTTTTGTAATGTAGTCATCTAATTAAATGTTGGGATTAAACAGGAAATGCCCTCAGCACTGTGAAATGCAACGAGCCGATCAAGGTCTTCAGCATCAGAGGGACTTGCTTTGAAGCCGCTCCAACAGAGGGAGGGGGTGCTGCATCAGAAGAAGGTGTAGTAGCTTACAGATTTATCCTGAACACGCTTAGAAACTAGGTGAAATTTTGGATGATGTTCAACAGCACCTTATTTGTTTTTATGTTTGAAATTTGTTTGTTTGTTTGTTTTTTATTGTTACTGGTTTGTCTGATCTGCAGTGTCTGCTTCCTCTCCGGTTGGAATTTCTGAGTGGCTGAAACAGAGTCTGACAAAGAGTGACCGTCCAGAGCTGACAAGTGCTAAAGTTGTGGTGTCAGGAGGTGTGCAAAAACTGTTGAAGTTTGAATTTGGCAAAATATTTGTTTGTAACATAGACTTGCTATTGTATAGTTTAACAATGTGCACAGTAGACTAATGGTTCCTCCTTTCCTTTCTTTTTTCCTCCCTCAGGTAGGGGCTTGAAGAGTGGAGAAAACTTCAAGTTGCTTTATGACCTTGCAGACAAAATGAATGCTGCAGGTATTCTATTCTGGGAAAGTTTGGGTCATTTATCACTTTGCTTGGTTGCTTTTTTTGGCCCCATTTTAATTGCAAAATGTTCTTTTTCCAGTTGGTGCATCCAGAGCTGCAGTGGATGCTGGCTACGTCCCTAACGACATGCAGGTTGGACAGACTGGCAAAATTGTAGCACCGGTAGGTTAACAAAACAAACTACTTTTGATTGGTTATAGTGAAAATTAAGGTTTAAAAGGGGACAAAGTCTGTGTAAGTTTGCTTTTGACTGATGCCTGTTAGCCTTCATGTAGCAAATCACTATGATTATGATGGCTGCTATTCCCTTTTTTTTTTTTTTTTTTTTTAAATAAAAAGGTTAACTTCCCATTATGTGATTCTGTCAGGTTACCCCAGCTGTGATTACCCACACATTAGGCCTCACAAAATATACATGATGGCACATTTCAGGCGCCTAAATGATTTAGCTGATCCATTAAAATGGAGTGCAGTGGATGTCTGGTCAAAGCCCCAGACCAGTCCAGACTGTCCAAATTAGATTTTTTTTAATGTTATGACAAGCGTTTTGAATTTGGCTTAGTTAATTAAATACAGTCTAAATCTGGTTAGTTTGTTCACCCCACCAATCTAAGAATGTTTAGTGATTCATTTTATTCATGTAAGATAAGCTCTCCTATGCCAATTAAAGCAAATGTTATCATACGGTTTAGTGTAAACATCAGAGTCAGGTGTCCTGGAATCATTTCTGTAATCAGAGTTCTGATGTTGCTCTGTATCAGAGTTTTAGGGTTTAAAATAATAATAATAATAATTGGCAGTATTGGCGAAACAGTACAAAACATGTCTGTCTAGAGATTTGTATGTCTATCTTAATTTATTTATCTGACTAATTGGAATCAGTTAGAGCTGTGTGTGAAAAGGGCTCTGGCTGACTGACATAAAAGTCATTATTGTGTTATTAAGATATAAAAAAAACAACAACAAAAAAAAACAACTCCATTTGGAATGACAAACTAATTTAAAAAAAAAAAAGTGCTGTTTGCTTTGTGGAAATGGAAACCTGCAGTTTATGTGATTGAGATATATATATATATATATATATATATATATATATATATATATTTCTTTTTCATCGACTGGTAGAACGTAGTCAGTCACGTTTGTAGAATGATGTTCTTATCCTCTGAAATTTCCAAGTGCAACAATAACCCTGAACTAAAATATTCATATGGTATTAAAATGGTTGGGAGCGTTCTTCCAAGGAAGGTTCAGGAGATGTAGTAATGGCCGACCCTTTCCAGGCTCATCTAGACACTATGCAGCCAGAGTCCATGGCCTAGCCTTGAGCTTAAACTTCAGATCCTAAGCATGTAACACATGTAACATTTGCCTGGTTGTATTGTGCTTTTCATGTTCACAGGAGTTGTACATTGCTGTTGGTATCTCAGGAGCCATCCAGCACCTGGCAGGAATGAAGGATAGCAAGGTAAAGTCACTGGAGCGGTGTGTGTGCTCCATTTTCTATTTTTCTGATTTTCTTCTCTTAACTTTGTTAGTTTGTAATAAACAGAATGGAAAGTTTCACTTCTAATATTAATTTTTTTTTTTAAAATAATAAAGTTGCACTTGGTGTTCTCTGGTGACTTAACATTGTGATCCAAAAACATGTTTACCTGGTATGGTTATGCTCAAAATACCCACTGAGATGATTTTGACCTTTGCTGTGGGTTTTAATTGTTTTTGTCTTGTTTATATCATGAATCTTTTATGTTAGCAGTGGGAGGAAAAATTCAATACATCTCAAATGCATAAATAGAATGATATTTTTCTTGGCGATGTTGGATCGATACAGGGACATCAAATATTGATATTTTAATAAATAAATTAAAATACTACGAACAACAGGCCTCATCTCGCCTGATAGACGGCATCCTTTCTGCAAACATTTGGAGTCTGATTTGGAGTGACTGTAGTCGCTCCCAGAGAGAATGCTGAACGTCTGCAAATAGTTATCATCTAATTTATAAATGCAGACAGATTGATTCTGACTGATGGTAACATGTTGGCAGTCTCTTTCAATGGGCATCGCTCGACGGGACTCTGCACAACTGGCTACCAGCTTGTTTGTATTTTGGTTGTATTCTTGTGGAACATGAAGAAAAAAAGAAGGAAAACGAATTGCAAGAATTGCAAAACGTTCAAAATCATAAAATTGTGTCAGGAGTGAAGCATCATATTAAAGTCTGCCCGTTCACAACTTTGTTTTTTAAACAATCCGTTTTCTGTGTCCATTGTGAAAACTAAAGTAAAATCTAAAGAAACACAAATGTAACATTTTGGTTGTTTTTGTCTTTTTTTTTTCCCACTTCAGACTATCGTTGCTATCAACAAGGACCCTGAAGCTCCTATTTTCCAGGTGGCTGACTACGGTTTGGTAGCCGATCTTTTCAAAGTAAGCCTCTGGGATTGATATGGCTATAATGATGTCACTATGATCCCACATTAGGAAGCAACCAAGCAATGCCTGGATTTACTTTGTATGTTTCTCAAGTCGTGAGTGATAGCCAGAATATAACATTTGCTCTCTCCTGGATAAATTTTGCATGATGCCTTATTCCACCTAATGGAAATGTGCAACCGTTGAATTATTAAATTCTTGAATTAATCTGAGGAGAGTGCAAGCTATAACTCTCCTGATATCAGAAGATATAAAAACAGATCAATAGCTTACAGAAGTTGGCTTCAGCGTGGTTTTAAAGCCTCTGCTTGCCAGGCCTCTTATATGCTCAGTTGCATTCAGGTGTCTAGCTGATACTTTGGGATGGCGAGCCAGGTGTACTAGCATGACTCAGTGGAGTCCAGTGCTGCCTGCAAAAGTCTGTTTTCATTTGTGTCCTGGTGATCATGTTTTATTTAGGTCCTCAGTAGTGCCTGAGCAGCCCAGGTGTCCTGACCAACTCTGTAGCAGTGATTAGTAATAATAGCTTGTGGCAGCAGAGTTGCGACCTACCGGGCAATGAGATCATCTTACGTGTGATCGTTCCACAGATAACTGATTAAAATGGATAGGCTTTCTACTACTGCCTCCAAATGGTGAATTGATACCCAGCTGGGTAGTGTAGTGGTAAGATTACACACCTTCGGAGTGGGAGTCACAAGTTCGATTCCCACCCGGTATCCAGTAAGGTTCCTGGCTAGACCCCCCCATGCTAGAAACCAAGCCCTGGAATGTCTGCAGCCTGTCCGCAGTTCGGACACACGAGTTTCACTACATGTTGTACTCTGATTCTGATGTGAAAGTTGCTCAGCTCACCAGAACAACAATTTTAATAGCTTTGCACTTATATTTAGCAGCTAAAAGAGGCCTTTGAATCTGTTTTTTCTAAACTGTACAGACTACATTATCAGGGTTGTTATTTATTTTTTAGGCCAGAAGTCTTTCTGAATTCATCATTGAATGTTTCAGTATCTGCAGCCTGGTGTACTATTGATAAATCTCAGAGTACCAACATGCAGCATCCTTTGCCTAATAAACTCCTAAATGTTGTGATATGGATTATTCTGGGGAAAATGATGACAGGTTCTTTTAACATTTATCTTCAAATAAACCTGGGAATTACGTCATTGGTGATAAATGAAGAACAGAAATGGCTTGAAAGGGCTGCAGCTGAGAAATGTAATGCAATGCATTTGTTGAACAGTGTTAGTGCGAAATAGTGGACCAACACTAAATGTCTTCACTGTTTTTCTTTTAAGGCTGTTCCTGAGATGACTGAAGCTCTCAGCAAGTGAAGAGAGACAAACTCCCACCAGAATCTGAGAACGACCAGTCTCCACCTTAAGAAATATTTAAAGCTGCGAGTCCTGCTTGCAGAGAATTTCATCATCTTCTCTCCGTTACTCTCAGCGAATACATTGTACTTACCTTTTGGCTGGAGGTTTCCTTTTTTTGCTTACGGTAGCACATGTGTTATTTGTATGTAACTTTCTGGGACATTAAAGGAGATCTTTGGAAATTCTCAGCTCTGTGATTCCTTCTAAGATGTAGGTCTTCGTGCTGACTTAGAGGTTATGTGACTAATGACATGCTCTTAGAAAGTTTATTTAATTGACACTAATGACTTGTTTTATTAACTTGCCATGTTTTTCACTTTATTGGGTTCTTTTTGCAATGATGTCTTTCCATGATCAAGATAGAAAGTGCCTGTTGACAGAACAATAAACAGACTTTGCAATATGGTGGCAAATCTGAGAGGTTCATGCTATTCTGTCCTCTTCAGCGTTTTATTCTAGCTTTCGAGTCCCTCGCTGTTTTTGAGCTGCGACTAGATGACCAAACCCAATCTGAAATATTTACACAATTTCCAAACATTAAAGTAATACAAAGAAAAAAAGATGGACCTGAATTGTGTGAAATATGTCATGTGTAGGTAGGTTTTTCAGTTAGCTTGTCAAGTGATGGTCATGCCATAGTTTGCAAAATCTCAGACATTGACTCAGCTGGGTTTGGTCGGTTTCCAGTCATGGCATCTGGATAAAAACTCAACACGAATCATCCATCAATCAAAAGGATTCTGCACTCTCTTCACTCACAGAATTTAGATTAAAAATGTTAACGCAAATATAGAAACGGATTAGAAAGAAGATCCAATGGTACCCTGCAGCAGTCCATCAAAGAGGACTTTTCTTTATGAGTTTGGAGATTCTAGACAGACAAAACGGCTCATATACATATTACACTCAGAAAGAAACTTTCACTTTATATCTCAAATCAGTCCCTACGCCATTATCTCCACATCTACAAAGTGTATCAGAGGAACTAAGCCCTCAGCACCATCCTCTCACTGGTTTCATTTCCTAGAAATCAGACTTTAATGTATCAAAAGTGATTTTCAGTTTTCAGTTTTGGACAAAAGCCCCGTTGCTGGTTTCTTTTAGTAAAAGTGTTTTTATGAGTGTCAATTCCTGATAAGTGTTGCCTGATAACAAGTCTGCTTCCCTCTCTCATCCATGCCCTTTGTTTGTGCTGCTCCCACGGGTTCATCCTCTCAGCTCCAGTAGTACAAAGAGGATGTCAGACATACAGTTTATGTGCCAGTGACTCCCAGCAGCGAAGTTTGGGAATTTAGTAGAGCGATAATTTTTGTGGCTGAAATAAAGAGCGAGTCCTGTGAAGTTATACATTTTACAGGCTCTTATGTCTCTGATAGACGGTTGATTTGAGTATCTACTGGCCCCATCATCCTATACTTCTCCTCTAGGAGAGGCTCGTTACCCTGCAGATGGATGACTGTCTTGGAGTTGAGTCCGACTCGGCTCTCCTGGTTCCTCTTGTTGTAGATGTTGACCCTGTGTTCCAGCTCGGGGCTGGTTTTCGTGGAACCTGTTGGGCTGGGTGGTTTCAGGTTGACGGGGTCGAGGCCCTTTTGTGTGAGACACGAGTCCTCAGACAGAGAAGAGAGCAACTCCTGCACCACAGCGCTGGGGCTCCCTCTCGGCTGAGTGCCCAGAGCCAGAGGGCTGCTGTAGGGCGGAGGGTAGCAACGTTGGTCGCTGTAGTCTGTGGACGTGGAGGCCTCACGCACCGTGGAGCTGCAATCCATGGTGGAGCCAAGTGTGTGGCTGCTGATGCTGTGCTGACGGGTGCTGAAGCTGGCGCGGGACACTGTGGTTGTGGAGGCTTCGCTGACCGAGCTGCCTGTGCGCTGCAGACGGCTGGACGGCACCGCTTCGGCGCTTACCAAAGAGGGCGGTAGCTGACTCGGGTTGTTAGGCAGGTGCACATCTATGGCTGCTGTTGTAATGACTCGCGCTGGGTCTGGGATCCCTGTGTCTACAAAATAAGACAATGTGTAAGAGCCTGAAATATTGTGGTGCCACTTTGATTGAAGAAAGAGTCTGCTGAAGCTTACCACTGCTTGGCTCACTGTAGTACTGGCTGATATAGTTGTTCATGTCATCTTGACCATGATGATCTAAAAAGACAAAAGAGGAAAAATGGAATTCAGAGTGAACGTGGAAGCTGATCTGTAGTCCAAACTAAAAGCATGGACTACAGATTATTCGTTTGTTCATTCAATGTTAATTCGCAATTGATCACAATGCCTAAAAACTTTACATCATCATAGAATTTTATTATTACAGATCTGTCATTCAATATTTTCTTCATCTTCTTTTCAATTTCCAAAAATCATGAATATAGTTTTCTTGACATTAAGGGACAATTTATTAACATCAAGCTACATCATAAGAATATAAAACTACTTTGAAATTGCATAATTGAAATTGTGTATGACTGGTGACTTGGAATACAATAAAATCTAGACACTCTCTAACCAATAATTTATTGAGTCCAACTGTTCAGCTGCTGGTTAACGCAAATATCTAATCAGCGAATCACATGACAGCAACTCACATTATTTAAGCATGTGGAAACAAGACGAACTGCATAGTAGACACAAACTGTTCACACACTAAAAAATATAGAAATTTCTCTGGCAGATAATGAAAAAGCTGGAACCTTTCTCTGTTTTAATTGGTATTGCTCATCTAGTACTTAATGTAGTGTAGTATGAATGGCAGTGGGGGAGGTCTTTATCAGTAGGAAAAAGTGTAAAACTTAAATACAGTTAAAAGCCCAAAATCTATGCCCTCCTTCACATTTTCAAAACATGTTCACTGGGGCCGGATTGGAGTCTTTGCTGGGCCGATTCTGGCCCCCGGGCCTTAAGTTTGACACCAATGCTTTAATTTAAAGGAAAATAAACTCTTTCAAGTACTTGTTTTATGTGACAAAACAGTCCAAATTGAAAAGGTGATCATCTTACAGTCACATAAAACATAAATCAGGAAATTGATTTTATTACAAAATATGAATTTAGCAAATGTTTTATACTTTTTGGTTGAAATATCATTACCACTGAACAACTAATCAGTAATTACTATTAATATATTAGCTTACAAATTATTTCAGCTCAATGGTAATGAACACTTTTGGTGTGTGGAAATGTTTCACAGATAGTAAATGAGTCAAACAGTCTCTCTTAAGTGCTTTCCAAGGTCCCAAAGGACCATCACCAGATGATCAATACCACATGAGTATATGAGGTTCAGGCCCAGTTAAAAGGTTGTCTGAGTAGAAACACTGTGGCTCAGATGTATGATAGATCGCACTGTGATTTATAGCTTTGATAAAGGAAAAGCCTCAGTGTTTGGAGCCCTGACATCACCTGTACTGACAGTGCTTTGTTGCTTTTAAGTCCTGTAAGTTATGACCTGTCACTGTGTGAAAGGTTTATAGTCCATCTATGTGCGGCACCAGAATTTTGATGTGGACTCTGAGCTGAACGTTCTTGAAAACAGGACACTGACACTGTGTCGTGTATGTTGGCCACGATTAATGGCCCAACACTCCACCATGAAGAGCAGAGCAATGTTCAAGGTTTTTGAGTCAGAAGGGATTTCTTTCAAAATTTCTAACCAGCCCAAAGGTTGGCCAGGTTCTTTTAGTCTACAAATTCCCCCTTCTCCATGTGTAAGCATGGACGTGATTTACCACGGAAAGCGCAGCCTGGACTCCTTCCCATGCACACAGGTCGTTGATAACTTGTAATACAAAGAGCTTGGGTATTCTGGACAGTTACCTGCAGCACCCCCAGGCTCTCTAACTTTGTTTGGCCTGTGATGCTCAGAGGCCCCAGGGGCCAGACCGTCCACCTCCTGGAAACTGCTGCTCTGTTTACCCCACATATGGTGGATCTGCATGGCTGCTTCACGCTCGGCAACAAGATCCAGGTCCTGCTGAGCCAGGTGGGCCCTGAGCTGCCTGATTTCAAACTAACAAAAGAAAAAGATGAGAGAAAAGGACAGAAGAATTCAAAATAAGACACACAAGTGTTTTGAACACAAACAGTCTTTGTCTTCATTTCTGGATTGAAGTGGAGAACACAGTGATGTTCACTGTTTTATTTTGGTAATGTGACTTAAAACAATGACAGAACCGCAACCCCATATATTGCTCTGAGGTATTGCATAGTGCTGATTATGTGATATCCAGACTGCAGCAAAAATGATTATGCTTATCGATTGTTTTATCATCTTTGTCCTTTTGAGTGCAGATTTATTATTTTAGTGCACATCACTTTGCTGCCCTCTGCTGGTCAGACACAGCTATAAAGTTGCACGAGGGATAGAGAAGAGATAAGGACACATACGGCCTGTTCTTGGCAGATCTGGGTGAGTCGATCAAGCTGTTCCTCCCTCACAGCCTTGGCCTTCTCATACTGTTGGATCTCCAGCTCCATTTCCACCTTTACTTGCAGGACGTAGGCTGGAAGAAAAGGACATATTACACTCAGTAAGATATTTTTATCTTGTAAATAAAAGCCATCATATTTTCAAAGTTGGTGACAGATGACATGGACTACTACCTGCAAAGCTTGTGTAAAAAGAGCTGTATGTTTTAAGAGAAGATTTGAAAATATTTTTGGAGTGCTTTAGATTTCACAGCATCATTTGAGTGGTTGGTGTAGGTGCTGACAGCTGACTTGAAACAGAAATGTTTTTTTTTTTAAAAAAAGTATCTCTTAGAAAAACTATAAGAAAGGACATGAACATGAAAAAAGGATTTATTTATTCTCTCTAAATGAAAATACTGAAAAAATGACCAAATTATTTGCCTATAGTGGCTTTTCTGTAAGTACTGAATCCATTATCGCATATTATGTCCTTCTACTATCATTACTGGTAAAAATAATAATAAAAAAATGATAAAAGTCTCAAGTGAGCCAACAACCTGCAGATTAAAGAGGCTGATACCACTGGGTGCACTATGCATTATCTAACTGACAGTAAAGGACAGGATGTAGGGGACACCAGCCCCTCCCAGCCTTACCGTCAATGATCCTCTTAACCCTCCAGATCCGCAGCGTAACGATGAGACCGATAGCATCCCAGGGGCTGCTGGGGCCATTGGCCACTGTGGAGGCCACCATGGGGGCCAGAGAGAGTACGATGACAGCTCCATCAAACACCTGAGAAAGTGCACACACACACACACACACACACACACACACACACACACACACACACACACACACACACACACACACACACACACCAGGTTACTGCTATACTGCTCTGAGCTTATGTAGTTGCCAGTCTGAGCTATGACATTGAAGGAATGACACTGCAGTGAAAGAGGGCCCCAAGTCAGGACTAATGGGACTCACGGGAGCCTACCT
Organism: Simochromis diagramma; assembly: GCF_900408965.1. Classification (NCBI taxonomy): domain Eukaryota; kingdom Metazoa; phylum Chordata; class Actinopteri; order Cichliformes; family Cichlidae; genus Simochromis; species Simochromis diagramma. Next base: position 10,522,459 of record NW_024386801.1, read on the forward strand.
CTACTTTGTTCTCGATGTAATCCCATATCCCCAACACCACGATCCTGAACACGGTCTGAGACAGTAGGAATGGGGGTGGGGGGCAGAGATAGGGACAGTGAGCAAGTTACAAAGGAGCAAGATGGACGAATACAATCACAGCTAAATTGAGAGAGAGAGAGAGACAGAGAGAGATAGAGTGCAGTCTGTGGTCATTGTCAATAATAAACGGGACATTTCATCCCCTCTTTTATTCTTTCAGTGCAAATTCATCAGTTGTATTCACACGCAGCAAGAGCAAAAATTAGAGACACCGCACTATCTCCTTCTGCTGACACAGCAGCGACTGCGGAGAGCAAACAAACCTCCATCTTCTGCCATTCTGAACAAACTCCACAAACCAGTCAAACTGCTGAATCCACTGCTTCAGAGTAACACTGAGGGGTTCCCTCTGTTGACTCCAGCGAAACAAAAGTTACCACTCAGATGGTCAAGTTTAAGAAACTAAGACAAATGCGGCTGGCTCTGAGGAAAACGGTGATCAATACAATACAATGAACTTACCTGGGGCCTCGAAATTATTTAAAACTGGCAGCACAGAAAAGCCCGAAGGGTTCAGTTTAAAAACAAATGCCGCAGATCAATCGAACAACCTAAGAAGGAACCGGGCGTGCCAGCTTTAACAGCAGTGGTTATACGTGCACATTCAGGGTACGTGTGCACGATTTTAAATCTTTTATATATGAGCGCGATAAATGGAGGTGTGCTCTTGTTCACCTGCACTAATCACAATCTAATCATGCCGTGACAGAGGGCATCGGGCATTTCATGGCGTTATTAGTACTGTAATGAGAATCTGCCAGTGTAACTCACTTGCCCACACATACTGCACAACGTAGCATTAATCAAGAGGCAGCTGCATCAGCTGTAAGTGAGACTGTTTTTTTGCGTCGAGTGGAGGAAGACTCACCTCAGTGAAGAACACAGAAAGAATGGCCAGGCTGATCCAGTGGATGATGCTGGCAAACTGGAATGCATTATTAACTAAAGGGAATAAAAAAAGAGAGGAAAAAACTGATCAGGAGATAGCTGTGGTTAAAGGTTGATGCTGGATTTTGTTAGGAATATAACAAACAACCTGCAGTGTACATGCTGCATAACACTGACAGGTTGCAGTAAATCTGTGGAAAACGCAACTGAAGAATGAGGCATCATGACAAGTATGAAACCAGTGCATACTGTGCATGCACGCGCCTTCTTTCTATTCATCAGGCTAATTGTGGACAAGCTCAAACAGCACTACGCTGTCAGCTGAAGCGCTTCTCGTCACGCCCCACGTCTTCCCCATCTGTCTCTGTTTGCTGTGCTCAGTGATCTGTCTATCAGTCAATTCATCTTCCTCCAGTCCTCCCCACAATCACCCGGCAGCCGACTCCGCGTTGCTCGATTCCTTTGTCCGCTATCTCCCTTCACGCATTTGTCTCACTTTCCTTTTGTCTGGTCAGTGAGTCGGTCCCGGGGGAACAGTAAAGACCTGAATGCATTTGGATATTGCTGGTGTAAGACCATGTGTGTTAGCCCTCTGACATCAAAAAGGCCAACGCTCCCGACTCTCTGCTCATGACAGATGAGGATGTCTCCACCGAGCCAGATAATGTAGATAAAAGGTGATACTGGGGTGAGATGGGTCGGACTGGAATTTCAAGCACCTGCCATTCAGTGTTAACTGTGGAATACTAATGGAAGGTTTTTTTCCCCCCAGACCGTGATTGATCAGAGCCTTGGGTCCCAGAACAGATCATAAATGACACTCTCTCATTACACAGTAGATTTACGAGATGAGGTTAGCAGCAATTTATTTTCTTTGCAAAAACAAAAACTTGCCTGAAATGTATTCTAGTCAAAGTTCTTTACTTATAAAATAATATATTATACGATTTTAAAAATACTAATAAATATATATTATCATTGTAGTTTTGACAAGGATTGCTTAAATTCACATTTACGTCACAATGATTTTCATTGATGATTCATTTTATGCAAATGAGGGTGTATCCAGTTTAAAAAAAAAATCCCAGCCACATTTTTCCCTCATTTTTCACTCACACTGTAACAGCTTGGTGTCTATGAGCAGCTCCAGCAGCAGCAGCACCACCACCAGAATGACACAGGCCACTAGGAAGCAGTTGAAGCCTGCCGACAGCAGACAGACCTGCCACAGCGCTGCCCTTCGTCCACAGCATGGCTTCAGCCAGTTTGACCTGAGTGGAGGGGGAGCAAGGCGGTGTGAGACACAGAAAGGCAGAGAAGACACGCCGTGAGTCTCGCTGAACAGAACTCAGATCTGACGGGAACACTCAAGGTCGAATCAATAAAACACACGGAACATCAAAATTGAGCAAATTTGTAGTGTATTCAACCTTCTCAGTTCAGCATTCTCCTAAAATGTTTTTCAGCAGAGGGCACTATTCCTCATGTACGCCATAAAAAATGCAAGAAATGAATGCTGGAACGAATTTACAGTCTTAGATTTAAGAATTTTAAAAAGTGAATGTGAATTATAAATACACAGTTCGCTAGGACTGAAATGATATATAAGTATGAAGAAATCGTAAGTATGAATTAAAGGGTGTCCTTTCCCTCAGTTCCTCTTAAAACTTCTCTTTCTGGCTTTTTCTGCAACCTTTCCTTCAGTTTTTAAGGTCTGTTTTTTTCTGCCATCATTAAGCAGTGTAGTTAAATCAATACCAGTCACTAATTGTAGACAGTAAACATATATTTAGTGCTAAAACATCAGAGCACCAAGAAAGGAGGTGAAAGGTCACTCAAGTTTAAAGTGAAATTCTTGTCTCTGCTTTTCACTGCTTGAGAAGGCAAAACTTTCTTTCAGGAAACTGTCTAGCTTGTTGACTTTTTTGTTAAGAGCCTGGCTGAAAGTTAACTTCTTGGTTCCCTCGTGTTTGAGCTCTGTATGACTGACTGGTTCAATAATGTAGCTCTCCTGGTACAACAGTGGGGCTGCACTTGCACCATTTGGAGGATGCATATACACACACACGACACATATACACGCATGACGCAGATGTTTTCTTAACTAAATGACAATTTCTTCAACTTTGTTTTGTTCTCAGCACAAGAATTGTTTCTCCTCTCATACCTGCCTGCGTGTTTGAGAGTGAAGTAGAGGCAAAGCTTGCATTAGTTGGACTGCCCGATCCCGGCTTTGATGCACTTTACATGCTATTATTCCCACTGGTGCCTTATACAGCCATCTCCACGGTTGGTGATATATGAACACTCCATTAGTCTGGAGTGTCCCTAGTGTGCTTCTTCTTTGCACAGGTACATTGTGGCTGAAGATAAGTGTCACACTTGCCTTAAATCCACCCTTGAGCTCCATTTCAAGTTTTTCCAATCAGAAACTGACCTGTTGAGATGCGTAGGGAGTTATGGGCGGTAAATATTGATACATTTGCAGGAGCCACACAGGGCTTTCCCAATGCGTTTACAGTCATGCATCCAACCAGGCACGCTAACCAGAGGTACTCTAAACAGGAAAGTGTGTATGCGCACACACGGGGTTGCCATCTTTTTTCACAAGCACTGAGAAAGGCAGTGCTGTCCTTTGAAAATAACCACTATCTGTTGTTACCTGTCCCCCATAGGAGTAAAGCTACGGGCAATGTCTGTCAGAGGAGAAGAGAGGATGCAATTTATTCTACTCTTTCCTTTGCTTGAGCTCAGAATGAAGGAGGCAGACACTGAGAGAGAAAAGCGGGGTGCAGCCGGTTCAAAGGCATTGGGATTCATCCAAAAGAGAATCAGAGAGAGAGCCAGAAAGGAAGGAGGGGCAGTTGGAACAGGAAGAATGAAAACGAGAACAGAGAAAGATACAAATTTAGTTCAAGGATTTTTCTCATTTTTAGGTCCTTTTTGTAATTTTGACCATCAGTCCTATAGATTGATTTTTTGCAGACAAGAACAGCAGCATTGTTCATATCTATTTTTACCTTCAGAATCAATTATATACATAAATTAGCTGAAATGGTGACTTATTTGCAGCCTGTATGACTGACTGCTGTTGTTTCTTAGACTTTTTTTTATTTTCATTTCCCTGATGCTTCCGTTTCAGAAATGGCTTTCGTAGTAGTACACGGTTGTCTTTGAAAGTGGGAAGAAAGAGGCGATCCTGAGCAGTGCTGCAGTTTTGCAGTTACAGCTCTGGTGTAGCACAGCTTCATATCCTTTCTATCCTTCACCAAGGTCAGCAGAGGGGCTGGAGCTTGGCCACACTGTGCCACTGCTCTCCCAGTGGCTCTCGGCCCTCTGCAACAACCCTCTGTACCAGCCAATACTAACAGATTAGTAGCTCAACACCTGAGGTGACAAAGAGGTAGTTCAGCATAACGGTATCATTAGCAAATACCTCGGAGACTTTCCCCAGCACCAATCCGTTCCCAGGGAACAATGTCAAACCCCATCTGCCAGTGGAGAAGAGCCAAGAAAAAAAAAAGGAGAAAGATTTACCTAATGATGTGCCTCGCACACAGTCACAGGACATTTGTGCACCATTAGTTAGATAGAGTGAGATAGAATGAGCAACACACACGCCAAGAGAGACACCTCACTTATCTTCATGTTTGAAAAGCATGATTTAACTCATACTGTGTGGAATCATAATTCATTCAGACCTTTCCCACAAGCCAGGCAGAAAAGGTATTAATTTAATAAACCTGTAAAGAAAAACCCTGTCTGGAAGCAGAGTAAATGGCAGTGATGGATTAGCCCAAGCTCAGAAACTTAATTTTAGGGAAATCGCTTTAAACCTTGAACACTGAGAACCTGAAGTATTTATGAGGAAGTGAGGCTTCAGTGATGGAGCAAGCCAAGGAAGAAAATCACCTCACTCTCTTGCGGGGTCAAGTCAGGTTCAGACCAAATGAGTAATACCTCAAGGATTTCTCATGCACGCATATAATAAGAAAAAGAATTGGCCTCGTCCTCTTTTTTTAGTTGTGTGCGTATTTGTCACACTTAAAAGTTTCTGCTCGTTAAGCAAGTTTTAATGCTTCATAACCCAAGTAAATAGAAAATACAGTTTTTAAATGGTAATTTTATATATTAGGGGGAAAAAATGCCCCCTAAACCTAACAACTGGTTGTGCCACCCTTAGCAGCAAGAACTGCAATCAAGCATTTGTTATAACTGGCAATAAGTATTTCAGATCACTGTGGAAGAATTTTGTCCAACTCTTTCTTGCAGAATTGTTTGAATTTAGCCACTTTGGAGCGTTTTTGAGTGTTTTGGGGCCAATATAGGATGATGGCAAAGCATCTCAATCAGATTTAAGGTCGCTCCAAAAGCTTTATTTTGTTTCATTTTTTTTTCCCCCTTCAGCCCCTGGTGGCCGGACATTCTCTTTCAGGGTTTTATGGTAGAGAGCAGAATTTATGGTTTCAAGTTGTCCAGGTCCTGAAACAGCAAAGCAGCCCCAGACCATCACACTATCACCACCATGCTGGACTGCTGGTATGATGTTCCGTTTATGAAATACTATCTTAGTTTTAATCGAGATGTAACAAGTCTCAAACCTGATAAAGTTAAATTTTATCATCAAGATGTTTTTTTTTTTTGGGCAAATGTGAGACGAGTCTCTGTTTTCTTTTTGCTCAGCAGTGGTTTTCTCCTTGGCGCTCTCCCATCAATGCCATTTTTGCCCAGTCTCTTTCTTATTATTGAATCATCAACTCAAGACCTTAACAGAGGTAAGTGAGGCTTGCAGTTCTTCAGATGTTGTCCTGGGTTCTTTTGTGACCCAAATGAGTCATTATTGAGTTGAGAATTATTAAGTAATTTTGGTAGGCTGGCCACCCCTGGGAAGGTTCACCATCAACCACTGTTCCAGGTTTCCTTGCTGGAGTCCCAAAGCCCTAAAAATGGCTTTGTAACCCTTTCCTCCTCCCCCCCACTCCCACCCTTATTACTAATGGTAGTTAATGATTTAACAAGGGAGAGCATTTACTCTTTTTTTCTTTTTTTTTAAACAAAGGACCAGTTAAGTTTTTAAATCATCATTTAAAAACTATTTTGTCTTTACTTGGGTTTTCTTTGTCTAAAATTAAAATCAGTTTGATGATCTGAAACATGCAAGTATGACAAATCTAAAAAAAAGAAGTGCCTTGTATGTGCACAGGGAAACATCATGTGTATACTTTAAGGGACACTGTGTACAGAGGAAATTAAAGAAATAAAGATGCGGGGTAGCATGAACTGTGGACAGGTTTATAAAGACATCAATGTACCAGTGGCTGCAGCGGCAAAAGATCGAAGGGAGTCCGGCAGCAGCGGCGAAAAAGGGGATTAGATCATAAGATCGATCAATGCTGTACATGATGCTGGCTGCAGAATGGCCACTATAGTAGCAACAAAGTAGACAAAGACGTTAAGCAGAATGACTGGCACTGATGAAAGTGTCTGGTTGCTCTGCTGGGGCCCATTCACACAGATGGGACAGCGTTTTGGCTCCATCCCCAGCTAAGTAACTCTCACTGAGATGAGGATGCTAGGAGCATGTCTTTTATTATACTGTCTCCAGTAATTGAGACAAGATAAAATACAGCGTAAACTCATCAGGTACAAGTTAGATGGTAATTAAATAAGGGAAGTGGTGCTTTATTTGTGTGTATAAGTTTGTAGGGTAGGAGAGAAGGGGGGAGGCTGCAAATGGGAAAATTTATCCAGAAGGAATGAGTGACTATGAGCTCCTCAAGGGTATTGATTAATTGATTACAGCACACACACGCACACACTCATAAAGGGAAGCAATAAACAACTGCAAACATTAAGCACTAATATACAGTTGCTCTTGATGCTGTCTTGTAAATTACCTTCTGAAACTCTTGATTGGCTATTCAATGAAAATAAAATAAGGACACCAGGGTGCAGAGCGGTGACATTTGCCATAAATTCACCATTAATTATGATTTAGGTCTAAAATACATAAAGTGTCCATTCAATACCAGGCCAAGACCCAGATCACTGCCTAGTGGCCATTCAGAATGAATGAATGTGACCACTGGTTTCAGGTTACGAGCACAGAACATGAGTTTAACCAAACAGATGCAGTATTTGCTCCTTAGATTAATTTTATAAAGCTTCTGGGATGTGTGTCTGTGAATTAAATGATTTACAAATCATCAAAATTATCTATATTTCATTGAAAATAGTACACACAGATATTAAATGTTGAATCTGAGACACTATTGCTTTTAAAATTATTTTGCCTTCAAGGCTATAAAACATTTAACAGTAGAAAGTCTCATGGCTAATTAGGTTAATTGGTAACAGGTCAGTCACATACCTTCATTGACCTTTCTTTAACCCACTAGGGCCACCATGGTAACAAAGAGACAGACAAATAACTCTTTTTTTTCTTCTTTTTACATCCACACCTCAATTAGTTACAAAAAGAGCAGATAAACTGACAGAGAAAGATGTCACCCTCTCTGCTTTCTCAATAAATAAACACTGGGGAAGGTTAATCTCGGAAGTGTAATCTCTGAAGGTTTACAAATTATCCTAACAAAAGGTGGATCCCCTGATTTGGTCTTGTGAGGAAACCAGAGTATCCAAGGAGAACCTGTGTAGACATGGGGAGAACATACAAACTCCAGATGGTGGATTCAAACCTAGGGCCTTCTTCTTGTGAGACAAAAGTGCTAACCACTGCCCCACCGTGACGTCCAATAATGAGTTTCAACTGTTAAAATGATTTGTAAATTATCAGCCCTGCATCAGACTGTAAACCTGTCCAGGTCGTGCCCTGCCTCTCGCTCAACGATAGCTGGGATAGGTACCAGCCCACCCATGAGCCTGAATTGAATAAGATGGATGGAGGGATGGATTTGTTGATAACTGGATTCTGCATCCTAACATCTTTGTGCTTACACATGTGCATTGCACATACAGCTGTATGGATACTTTCATCTAAGTGGTTATGTTGATATCCTATGTTCTGGTTTAAGTTGCAGACATCGTGTGGATCTATCTGACAGCAAGACATTTTTGAAGTGCTGCTTGACTCAGATTGTCTGTCTCCTCTCAATTTCTCTCGCCCTGCTCAAATAACTATATAGCCCTGTGGTTCCTCCTCTATAAACTTGAACCAATTCGCACCAATCTGCTGAACTCAGCAGGCTCGGACAGGGGAAAATGGACCACAACCGTGTGCGCCTGCAGGCTACTCCACAGCAGCACTGAGAAGACTTAATCTCATTCAGGCTCTTCAAGCACTCTGCTTTACACCTATCTCTTAGCTTACTTTTTTACACTTAAAGAGGCATTTCATAATAGATACGATACAGAACACTGACTTTTTTTTTTTTCATACTTGAGAACTTCAGTTTCCTGAGAAAGCACTGCTCAGATTTATTGAATATGAAATCAAATGCCTACTTACAACCTGTAAAATGCCCGATGAGTCATCAAGTCACGTCTTATTAGAACCAAAAGAAGGAAAGAAACCCTGAAAGAAGAAACCAGCTAAGCAGCAAATCACCTTAAGTGCTGCTAGTAATATCTTACAAATTCCTATCTGACAAATTATCTGTACTAAACCAAGGTAAAAAGATTTATTCAAGATTTTTAAAAAATATGGGTTTATTATTGAATCATATACTACTAATAGACCAATACAGATAATTATTTTAAGAATGTAAAAATTATCATACGTATACATCATATAATAAATTCTTTGTACTTCATATTTTATAACAAATACCTAGTAGCAAGTTTGACTTTTTATTACTTGTGGCATAGATTCAGCCAGATGCTGGAAACATCCCGTGATGATTTTGCTCTATGTTGGCATGATAGCATCACACAGACACTGCAGATATGTTGGTATGAGATATCTCTCATTTCACAATGTCACAAAGGTACTCTATTGGATTGAGATCTGGTGACTGTGGAGGCCGTCCGAGCACGGTAATCGCATCATGTTCAAGAAACCAGATTGAGATGATTTGAGCTTTAGGACATGAATCATTGTCCTCGTGGAAGAAGTCATCAGACGATGGGTACACTGTAGTCAGCAACAACACTCGGGTAGGCTGTGGGATTTAAATGATGCTCAGCTGATATTAAGGAGCCCAAGGTGTGCCAAGAAAGTATCCCTCAAAACATTACACCACCATCACAAGGTTAAACAGCTAATACAAGGCAGGATTGTGCATTCAGAGATCCTCTTCTGCATACCTGTAACGACTAGTTGTTCTAGTTACTATTGCCTTCCTATTAACCCAGAGCAGTCTGGTCATTTTGCTCTGACTTCTGACATCAACATGGCACTTTCATCCAGAGAACTGTGGCTCACTGGATATTTTTTCTTTATCATTCTCTGTAAACTCTGTGGTTTTGTGATAACATCCTAGTAGCTCAGCAGTGAAATACTCAGCCCCCATTCGGCCCCAACAACAATGCCATCATCGAAGTTTTTGTCTTTTGTCCTCATTGAGCAGGTCATCTCAAGCATGTCTACATGCCTACATGTATTGAGTTGCTGACATATTATTGACTAATTAGATTTTTGCAACAACAAGCAATTGGACGAGTGTACCTAAAAAGTGGCAAATGGTTATGCATGATGTACTGTAACTAATACATCATGACTGAGTGGTTTGAACCCCTCTGACTTGAGCATGACACTACTTCTGCATCACCTCAAGCATTTTTTTTCCTGCATTATGTTGTGTAAAAATCATTTTATGACTGATGAACTGATACTGTCTGAAAAATATTATTGGTCTGCTTCTTTTTGCATGTGCCAATAAGTACAGTTAAGGACCTAGCATGTGTGTCTGGTGTGCCACCTGCATCCTTCTAACCTTCTTTGGGAAAATCCATGCAGCTTCTCAGTATAACCAGATATTTCCACTGGTTTCGGAAAGCAATCAGCTATCATCACTTCACTCCATGGTACAGCCTAGCAGAAGGGGCTCGGCGATAGTCCCAGCCAGAGAAATGGGCCACAGATACCAAGCAAATGGAGATGGATGGGGCTCCATGTGCAGAGCAGCAGACAAGCTGTCCCTGATAAATGGTTTTTCACCAGGACACTTGATCTCTCTCGCTCTCAGCCTAAAAAGCAATCTCACACTTTGCATGTCTGTGAATATTAACAAACCCTCAAACCCTGCACTCAAATGTCATCTATTGTGTCGCACATGGTGCCAGGCAAGAGAGCCAATTTGATAGAGAGGACTGTTACTGTGTGTGTTTGAAATAGAGTCAGAGGGAAGAGAAAAAAAAAGAGAAATCCTGTTCTCTTTTCAGACATCCATCAACAAAGAACAGGTACAGTATGGCTCTGGTGCCAAAGCCCCATGACATATTGCTGCTGCCAAGCTTCACACTAGACTCTGGCAGTGTACTTCATAGCTATATTCTACAGTCTGGATTTTTTTTAATTATTACATCTTATTTCAACCTTGAGCACTTCAACCCTGGGCTTTTTTTTTTATAATGTGCAGTTTGACATGCTGCTATATTAATGCATTTTCATGGGGAGAAAGAGGGTGGAGAGCTTTATTTCAGGCAGTAAATAAAGATTTTGTTAGCAAGTGCAATTAGTCCAGGTGCCTGGGCACAATTTTTCCTTATCTAATGTCTAACATTTCCATGCAACATGGCACGGGGCTAATTCCACACAACACACAGAGAAATGGCACTCATCAAACAGAATCATCTAGCATGATCTGCAGCTGGCAGCTTGGAGAATTAAAGTGCGGAGGAAAGTCGTCTGCTCCATTTCTCTCTCCTCTTTATCCTCTCCGCCTCTCTTCTCCGCTCAAAATGGCAGGTTAACCCATATGAACCATCTGTCATTGCTGCAGTGCTTCACACCTCCTAGTCTGGCCCCTGGAAATCAGTGGCATATGTTACTACTGCTGTGGACAGCAGGCTGATCTGGGGATGATAAGACAGGACAAGCTTAGGATGTACAGCTCGGGGTTTAAAGGCTGAGGCCAGGCAGACACTCTTTAAGGGAAAGAAGCATAAAACTCTTTGTAGATACATGTCTAAAAGTGCGTTTGGACTGACAGAATTGTGCAGATGCATTCTTTTCTTTTTGTAAAAAATCATATCAGTAATCTGGGGCATATATATTGTCCTCTTATAAATCTCAGTGTGCATGTCCACAAGCCTGATTTCTGCTCCAACCTTTACGCATGAACAGATGCAGGCACTCCCTTATTGTTACTTCCACAAAGAATTTCTGTTTGCAAAATAGCTTTTGAATAACAGCCATAACAGCTAAAGAAAACAGCAAAGAAGTCCCAAATGGGACTCTAAAACACTTGTTAGCAAAGCAGAAAAGAGAAAAACAACTGGAAATATGTATTTAGTGATCTCAATAACAAACAGAAGAAAAAAATCTGAAGAAAAAATGAAAGAGGACCCCAGCAGAGACAAACATGGGCAGCAGTCGAATAGCAAACAAGAGACAAAGAGGCGCGTCAGTTCACACAAGGAAAGAAAGCCAATATGCAGCCTCACAGCTATTTACACCACCAATTTCCAATGATAATAACACACCCAATAAAACTGAGCATGAACTAAATGATCTGTAATAAACTTTGTGAATGGTAAATTGTACATATTAGTATAAATAGGTGTGTTTAGAAACAACAGGTATTATTATAACAAGACATGCAAGCTCTCAGCTTGATTTTCAACCCCACCTCAGTGTACTTGCTTGATTCTAAAGAACATGTGTTGTGAGGTCCACACAGTCTACATTCTTCCTTTATGTGTGGGAAACAGTGTACAATTGGCTTTTGTGTGTATACACTGTTGTTGCATCAGACTCCACCTAGTATTAAAGGTCATTAAGCTCAAGGAGTAAAGCAAAACTAAATATGCCACCTTGCTACTGTACCATTGCTTAAACCAGTCATAATTTTTTCTTGGCCGACAGAGTTCTGAGAGTTTTTTTTAGAGGGATAGTGATGGTTTCACAGCTTCAAAACAGATTTTTTGTGTTGAAGAAATAGAGTAACCTGTGACTGAACAGATGCCCACTTCACCGCGCTGCTATTTTTTTTTCTGTACAGCTTCCAGGTTTGCAAATAATTCAAGTACTACAATATTTTAACAGTCAGTAGGTATGTGCTTTGGATGCACACAAACAACTGGCTGGTCTGGCCATTTTCATTAGCCCTGTTACACATTAAATGCCACAAGGTTGATTAGGTTGCTACAACTGGGTAGTTAGTGGGTTTATATTAAAAACAACAACAACAAAAAAAAAAACTATTATTATTTAATATAAAAAGATAAGGGGCCATATTTAAGTCACCAAAGGTGGATGGGTAGTTGCACTGCCCTGAATATGGACATTACAGCAAGTTTTGGGGAAAAGTGAGCAGCCAAAAATCTATTAATAATTCCTCCCTGCTCACCACTGCACCGAATCTGCAAGTACTGTGTGTGCCCCTGGTAGTCCACAAGAACATCCACCTCCTACGTAGTCGCCCACGTCTCCTGATAAAGAGCCACGAGAAGCTGCTATGCAGGACTAAATGTGCATCTCTGGTATGCTGTTTTTCTGCTCACTTTTCACAGGAATAAGAAAAGAAAGAAACCAAAAAAAAAGAAAAAAAACAACAACCAAAGTTTCACCATGGAGGATTTCGACTTGAGTAATGAATCATCGTCTTTCATCTCCTACTACTGGTATAAAACAAGTTTGTTCACACCTGCACATAGTTGTCTACTTCCACAGAATATCCAGAAGAAAAGACGCAGGCCTTTGACATGAGCTGTAGTGAGTGAAAGTAAGTGATGATAGCTAGAAAAAAGAAAAGGATTTCTAATCACCAACACAGAAGCAAAAAATAACTGCAAACCAAAACACGACCAAAGCAGGTTTACTGTCCCGTAAACTATCACTTACAGAGAGCTAAATTTAGCCAATTACATGCCTAGTAGAAGAGTTTTCACAAGAGCACATTCCAATAAACAAGAGAAAATGTATGTACAGGCCAACGCAATTACAGATAATAATAGCTTGATCAAGTCATCACTCCTGATTGAAGGCTGGCATTGACTGATTTAAAGTCCTGTGGCCACCGCTGTGTCATTCCTTGGATGCTACACACTTGATTCATAAAGGTAACTATAACCTGTGACGCTGGAGTTATCACCGAGAGCGACAATGACAAATGCACTTGTGAAAGTAATGACAGGTATGTGGCTGGAATTCCAGTGACCTGAAAATCAGGAATTCCAATCTGCAAAAGGTCATCGAACACAGCGTGACGCTCTCATGGGTGAGAGATTGCTTAATAGTTTCATCAGTGTGCTGAGTGCTTCCAAATCTCGCCAAAAACAAAGAGGGGGTTTCTTCAATCAGCTTTAAATACCCACTTACTTTTCATCACAAATCATATCTACACTGGTGATTTCATAAATCCTCCACAGTCACATCTTGACACTGCATGAGTTTTTCATAGCACAATGCTAAATCTCTGGGGCACCAGGGCTTCATATGGTGTCCTTTGAGACTGCCTGCTGTGATGATCATTTTGCTGGGCTGCCAGATCCTGCCCTTTTGCCGTGGCTTTGCTATGCACTTGTTTTCTGTTCATTTTGTGAGCAAGTGAGCGAGAAAAATATGAGGTACGATAACAGAGTGGGTGTTTGGGACAGGACCCATCTGTTCTCGCCCTTCATCCCGCAGAGCCATCATCCTGGACAAGGCCATATCAGGCAAAGTCCAGCGGGATATTTTCATCTGACACACCAGGGCTTGGATGGCAACCCCCCCCCCCCAAAAAAAAATGGATGCTCTAATTAACCTTATGCTCTTCGTCTTCTTTTTCTGCATGGATGCCAGCATTGCAGCATGCCAAAAGGGTTGTGAGTCACGCGTCCTGAGTGGAAAGCCATGGACACTCGCTACAGGGGTGCTCAAGGAGGGGTGTGTCCTATCCTGAGAACACTGGGCCAAACGGCGATATGGTGATAAGCAAACAACACAAACGCAGGACAAGCAGGCTTCATGGAGAGAACCAGGGCTCTGACAGCTCAGGACAGCTATGGTGCTCTTTTTTTTTTCCTGCCAGAAATCAACATTGTGAACAGAAGCCTGTCTGGTGAGAGAAATCGCTGTGTCATTGAGCTGAAATGAACCGATCAGTGGAGACATTGTCCATTTAACACAGTGACACTAATAAATTCAGTGCCAAATATCCCCCACTCTCGGACTCCAATATAAAATGCGGAATGATTCAATATGCCAGGTGTAATTACAATGTGCAATAACGAGCAATGGAGAGAGTGATGGCAGAGCTTCTCCCCCGCCAGGGTAGATTATAGATTGCAGTAATTGCAATTCTGCCTTAATTATAAATGTGGCACTAACACGCAAAAAGCAGACACAATGACTCAGTCACCATATCTCTAGTATCTTCCTAATTGTGGAGGCAAATATCCAGAACATCAATCAATACATAATTACATTTTGGGACTTTTTAGTACACAAATTAATTATAGAAAATTTCCATGTGCAATCGTGCCACTGGTTTGTTTCCAATTGTCTCAAAATGCACAAAGTTTGAGACACAAATCACAAGCTGACCTCATTGTGCTGCTTTTATTTGTTACAAGTGCTTATTAGTTATATAATCACTCCAAGGGGTACCACAAGCTGCCAAGCAAACAAATGATGGGACTCACCCCTCTCTGCTATCCTCTTCATCTGGGTTAGATATGAGCTGGGATCCAGCGAGGGATATGTCCAGTGCCGCCAAAGGCAAATCTCTGTAGGTGAAGCTGACCAGCTGGACGGGGGCCACACACTGGTTGTCGTCCTCTACCTGCTGGGAGATGACCTCCAGCTCTGAGGCTCCGGTCTGGGGAGGAGCCCTGTCACATGCAATACACACCATAAACAGAGCAGCAGTGAAGTCAGAGAACTGAAGTGGTTGCTGATAGAGTCATCCATGAGTAATTTTGCAAGTTCTAGCTGATTATACGATAGCGACAACTGGTATCTACATGTTGTCTGTGTGCAGCAGCGAGAGTTATAAAGCACAAGTGACAGTGCTTCATGCAGCCTTTAGAGCAAGGTTGCATGAAAATGTGCCGCTTATTTAAATTACCCAATATTCTCACCAGGAAAACGTCTCAGTCAGTGCAACCACGACATCCTGAAATTCTTTGTGTTCTTGCTTCTCAACACCTAACTGCACACATGGAAATAGTGTGTTCACTAAAACAAAACACACACCAGCTTTAATGAGAAAAGACTCTTGCTTTCTACAGCAAAGTAGAATAAATGTGGATTGGCCCCATACCTTACAGGAAGCCACTGTTTTGCATTAATCTGTGTAAACCCATGACTTAAATTTGCCTGAACTGAGCACAGTTACAATTTTAACTAGAAAAGTTGCATTTCCTGCGAAAATGCAGTGTGAATCTGCTGAAAACAGCTGAAGAAGCAGGAGTTTCTGCTGAAAAGAGGTAAAGAAACTGAAAATTGTGATGAAAAGAGGTGAAAAGCCAAAAATGCTGCTGAAAGGGGGTGAAGAAGCTGAAATATGTACTGAAAAGACGTGAAAAAGTTAAACTGTCTGCTGAAAAGAAATGCTGCCATGAGTAGGGTTTGAACGCAGCCTCCTGGTCCCAAGGTAACTACTCATCTCACTGAGCCAAACTGGTTCTCAGGTAACTGAAAGGAGGTGAAAAAGCTGAAAATTCTGCTGAAAAGAGATGAAGAAACAAAAACTTGTGCTGAAAAGAGGTGAAGAAACTGAAAATACTGCTGAAAAGAGGTAAAGAAACTGAAATTTGTGGTGAAAACAGGTGAAAAAGCTGAACTTTCTGCTGAAAAGAGGTGAAAAAACTGAAAATTCCACTGAAAACAGGCCAAGAAGCTGAATATTCTGGTGAAAAGAGGTGAAGAAGCAAACCTTTCTATTGAAAAGGGGTAAAGAAGTATAAAAAAAACCTGCTGAAGAATCTGGAATTTTTGCTGAAAAGGGGTGAAGAAGCTGAAATTTGTGTTGAAAAGAGTTAAAAAAGTTAATTGAAAAAAATGTTGCCATAAGCGGGATTTGAACCTGGGCCTCCTGCTCTGAAAACGGCTGCTCATTTCACTGAGCTAAAACACAGCTCACCCCAGCAAGCAAAATCAGTGACCACACTGATAATGTGGTCCATTCATTTCAATGGGACAAAAAAAATTCATAAAAAGCTTAATATTTTAAAAAGTATAATAGTTAAAAGTGCAAAAATATATAGCAGGAATGAGCTGAAGTAGCAGAATATTGTGAAATTTGAATGGTGAAAATTGTGTGGATGCCTACAGCATCCACACAATAAAGAGAAACAGGAATAGCATTCACACAATAACTACTAGTTCACAGCATGCTTGTGCTCTATATTTTAGTGACACCTGTCACACAGGGCCTGGTAGCTTTGATTGACAGATGTGATAGGTTAGGTGTGCTGATATGGGATGTCGGTGCCCTTTGGGGCATTTTAATGGAAGTTTATGACATAACAAGACACAGACATGACTCGAACTTGACAAACAAAGAAAACTTGGACATGAAACATGACAGATAAACACACGTAGACTTAACATGACCAGCCGATGCGGGAAACTTAACACAGGGATGAGACAAAAAGGAAGCTTGATAAATCATGAACTAAAACTGTAACCTAGGCATGACAGAATGTAACTAGATAAACTGAAATGAAACTAGACTCAAATGAATAACAAAACATCAAGAAACTCAGAACACTGGGTCACACGACCCAGTACCATGACAACTTAGCAATAATTCGAATTAATAATGTCTGTGCAGTGCATCCATACAGTCTGTGAATACATCTAATAAGTAGGGTCAGGTGGCTGGTCATCTACTAAATGGTAAACGATCTGGTTCTTACTTGAGCACCTCATTTAGCCATTCATACAAGCCCCTTTTCTACACTTTCTATCTGCTCACACTCGGGGTTAGTATCTTGCCCATGGATATTTGGCATGCAGACTGGGGGAGCCAGGGATCAAACAACCAACCTTCCGATTAGTAGAGTATCTGCTCTACATGAGTCACAACCACCCTTTTACTAATGAGAACGTTGGTGAATGCGTGTGTGTGAACATTAACTAGAAAGAACTTAAGCATAGAAAAAAGTTTTTGTATGAAGTGCAGTCTATTTACCATTTACCAGGCTTACAGGTCTTATACGATAACTTAGTAATTCAGCTGCTCTTCAAAAAAGTAACACAGTGGAGACCAAAACACTGATGTTGAGGCTTCAAAATGCACAGTCTAGAAACCCCTAGGTGACATCATGTTGGCTACATCCATCTTTTATATACACTTTGAACAAAACTGTATTTGTCAAATTTTATAAATGGCATTGCAGAGCAAACCATCTTTCCCCCCTTTGGTTTTTTGTGTGCTCCGTGACGCTAGCTATATTTGGCAGGACCGGACAAGGTGTCACTTGATCTAGGAATGAGATCTTAAAACTTAAATGTGCACGAGGGCTGTGATATCACAAGCTCAACCAATAGCAGACAAGGAGAAGGCACCATGGAAGAGAAGAGTCACATTCCTTGGCTGCAGTCCCAGTGCAGCCAGCGAGGAGACATCAATAACCGGAGTACTTAACAGTGGGGGAAGTCATTGATTACAAGGCAGAGGGATCAAAAGCCACTGGGCTGGTGAATTCTACAACCTCTGCACTGGAGGTGAAGCAGAAAGGGTGGAACCAGTTAGTAGAAGATCACTGAGCAGACCCACCTTCATGGTAAATGTTAACGTAGGGAGACCTTCAAAGAAAATAGGTCCTTCTCTTTCCTGATTTATTTCTTGACTAACAGCTGTGTATTGGACTTCCTTGAAAGCTTATGTTGTTCTTCTCACAAGAATTCACTTGAAATATATTCTTAGATTTGCACATAAGGACTAAAAACAAACAAACAAACAAACAAACAAAAACAAAACACTATACCCTGATTTTCGTAGATAAAATGCCACAGACTGTCTCCTTTTAACACATCTGTTATGCGAGTCCAGCTTGAAATTGGTGCTCAGCTTCAGGGTCAAACGCCCATATATAACTATGTCCTCTACAAAACATGCCCGCGTTGTTATCTGTCGAGTTGGCACTTCTGACCAGCTGCAACAAGGACGCTAATGACTGATGACAGCCACAAACTGTTTAGTGCATCAAAATCACATTTTCAGACAATCACAAAGCAGGCCAGGAGTGATTATGTGCAGGGTGCAGTGGAGTGGCTGGTTGCCATTGTGGGGAGTGAGTGGAATCTTCACATATGAACACCCTGCTGCCCCCCTCAGTGATGCAGGCAAGGACAGCCGGCAGCATGCCAAAGGTGAGTCTCTTTTCGGAAGCATGCAATATTAGTACACGCCACGAGGAAGCAACAAGGTTAAGAGAGAGCATGCATGGCTGCAGGGAAAATCTTGCACCTATACAGAGTAAAACTGAGAGCTTAACACTAACCCAAAATATGCAATTTTCTTCTTCACAAGCTAATGTTTAGAAATGCCACACAGATGCATACACATGGCATTGGTTAATACAGCCAGGTCTTTAAGGTTGTCATGTAAGGAAACTGTAATTTAATATGTATTTTAATTAATCTAAACACCAATGAAGTAAAAACTACCTTATATAGAAGAAGAAGAGGAGGAGGAAGTAGATAGTTATGCGTGCTTGATTTGGCAGAGTTTTACACTTCCTGACCCAACCTCAAAGGGGATTTCTGTTATTTGTTGGAACTGAACCAGCAACCTAATAGTAACCTTAACCGTGAGTGCAAAACTAAACTAAACTAAACTAACTAAACTAAACTAAACTAAACTAAACTAAATTCAATTTGAAAGAAAGACTGAAACTGAATTTAGCTTATTTAAGTGACGTCAAATCTCTGTACTTCATTGAGTTATGGATGAACATGATTTACTTCATCTTGTTTACTTCGTCTTGTTTATGTATGAGAATTTTGTAGCTATATTAATAATTACTAATATTGACTTTAAACTGCCAACAACATATGATAACAAGGTAATAAAAAAGAAGATGGCATGCATTATTGGATTCTGTCAGAAAGGTTAAGACTGCTGCCTGTCACTTAATATTTTAAATAACCTGTTCAGAGCAATAAATCTCCAGCTTCTGTCACTGCATTGAAAAGTGCTGCCTCAGCACGAACTGTTGGTTTGCAGAGGGCACTGGTATCATTGTCATTCGGAGCGCTCGCTGCCACAGTATCTCTGGCCGACCATCTATAACCCAGCTGCTTTGTCTTACCCAGTGAGTTAGAATGCGGACAAACTGGCTGCTCCTTGGTGCACAGCACTTCGCTGTCATGATTTCATCACAAGCCTCTGCCACAATGGTGCATTTATAGGGATCAGATATTTTTGGCAACCCCTGTGATGCTGAGTTTCAGTGGGACCTTGTTTTGACTTTGATGCCTGAAACATTCACATGTAGTATCCAGAGATCCCTGCTAAAAAACAAATACAGACCAGCACCAATATCACCTAGTCTAACAGCGTGGCTCATAGAGGTGTTTTATTATAAAAAAAAAAAAGGTCTATCGCATAAAAGAACAAGGTCATTAATTTACCTCACTGACTATACAGACAGTGAGGAAAACGCAATTACTTCTTGGTTTTGGTGCCACATATATGCTATATAGTTAGACACTTTAAGCTATTTAATGAATTTTAAAGGGGAATCTAATCTATCTGTCCAATCTACGACACTCAGAAAAAAGACTTAATCATATAAAAATATAAACATCATATTTCTAGAAAAAAATAATACACCACATGTGGGAGGGAGGTGGGAGATTTAATACAGATTCAAGCGGTGAAAATAATTCAGAAGATCTGAATGAGTTTCCCCATCTGCCACATCTGCCACTTCTCAGACAGTCAGCTGCACTTAGCATTAAATCATGTCTCTGTACTACTAAGCAGTCAACGATTCTCTATATGATCTGGTTACAGATGTCATGCGCCTCTGTCCTCTACTTCTGTGCTGTTCTGTAGCCCAGGTAGTAGCCTCTGTTTGTATGTATTAGAAGCAGCACCCCGTGGCTTGCAGAAGATGCAGCTGACTAAACCCATTTTGCATTCAACTCCCACTCCACGCTACTCCCCTCAGCTCCATTCCCGTGCTCACTCTCTTTACCCTTCCCTAAGCCACGGCTGTGGCTGTCGTCAGAATGCTCGGCCTGTCTTGAGGACCACACACACAGTAATTATTAATAAGAGAAGATGACAAGTGAACATCCCTCCTGAATGTTAAGAGATGGCAGTCCATTCTCTCGCTCCCGGAAATACTTGGACGAGGACAAGCGCTACTTTCTCCATGATCCCCTGTTTAAAGTCACTCACGGGAGGCACACGAGCATGTGCAGGTCCCATTCTGCTAATCATATCCCACCACACCGAGACTAACTGCGCATAATACAACATGTTCATAAATAGAGATTTAAGATTTCACACTCTCTCGTACACATGGTTTCAAACAAGACTCCGGAGGGTGTTATACTTACTGAGTGTTGCTCATGTCGAGGTCTTGTTGCTGCAAATAGACGTCCACGCTAAATAACCCCAAGTGTGAAATATGATTTCACCGCTGCAGAGACTGGGCTCCTGCCACACATACAGGAAACACAAGATAAAAACAGACAAAGCACATAAAGAGGTAAATAATAGGAAAGCTCCCTCTTCTGAAACTTATTGTGGCTTATGATTGGGAGCTCCAGAGCAGCAACTAATAGGTCTTGTGGGCAGATTGCCCCAAGGTTAACAATAAACAGCAATTCTCAAAATTATGAGGCGTCTACATTGTAGCCGTGCAGCACAAATGCATTCAGAGCTATCAATGAAAAATCTGTGCTTATGTTTTTCCTGAAGGTGCCTTGCTCCAACTCCAGCTTTAGCTATGCTCTGTTCAACTATTTTCCTGGGGAGCAATAAACTGTAATGGATTTTAAATCTCCTCCAATATACGCTCCGCTCTGTGAATCAGGGGCTGAGGAACATCACACCTCTTGCATAGCAAGTGCACCAGGATGCTAGCTCTTTGTGCCACAGGATAGAGAACCATTGATGTCCAAGCCTGTTTAGTGAAAGCCCATTCCGGTTACTGAAACGGACACATCATGACCTGGGAGGAAAGTCAAAAACACAGCCACCCGTTTATTTAAGATTGAATGAAATCTTGACTATTACAAGCAAAATAATGGCAATGATAGCATAGTGTTGGCCATGCCTTCATTATTTAGAAGGCATTTGATGAATTTGTGGTAGTGTTTTAGATACAAAGGCATAGCAAAAGCCTCCGGACATTCAGAGGTGAGGAGTCAGCATTCACAGCAGAGTAATGTAGTGAAGCACAGCAGATTAAATGCTACTCAGGATAAATCAGCCCAGGTCATTCAAGGGCTGAGGGTGATACTGTTTCGTTGCAGCACCCCCCTAAACGTGCAAGAAGAAAGAAAGAACTGGCCAGTGAGAGGTGACTAAAGTCAAAAAGGTTAACACTGTGCCAAAAGTGAGGAGTAACTGTGGAGGTGACTGGAAAGGCAAGTCTACTGAAAGATATGTGCCAGTCCTTTTTGGAGATAATGCACTACATACCAAAAACATTTCTGGACATCTCTCTATCAGAAAGCTCGAATTTCACAATCAGCAAATTGAGTTGACCCTTATTACTATAAGTACAGCCTTCAGTAAGTACTTCATCAGCGAGGGTCGGTGGGTGGGGGGTGGTCCACAAATGCAGCACATTTTCCTGGGCTCTTCTCAGTTCCCTGTGACTCGTTTCTGTCTGAGGCTTTCTGTATTTAGCGCAATCGAGATTCACTTGCAAACGTTTTTCACCAAGTCATTGCTACACGAACAGTTAGCTGTTAACGTGCTTTGTTTTGGGTTTTTTTCCGCGCTGTTCTTAGAGGCCATAGAGCCTCATTCATGTTCATGCTCAACCCAACTGAGACACATCAACTCCTCGGTGCGCTTTAGATTAGACACCCCCTCGAAAAAGAGAAACAGGGGGTCGGGGGAATTAAACACACTAACCTCTTGTGTTGTCTTGCTCTACATTGTGTAAAGTGTGGTCGTGACTCCTTTGCCCTCGCAGTGATGATGGTTATATCTCCCTCCTCGCCGTGGATGATGATGATCAGTGTGAGGGAAGCTCGGATCTTGCTGTGTGTAGGTTGCGATTAGCCTTAGATTTGCGTTGGCCAAGCACCCGTATCGCCTCTCAGAAGATAGCGCACGACAAAAACACCTACTCCGGACTGTAAGCACCATCCTTCAGAAGGAGACGACGAGGCTGTCACTGAATCAGGGTGATAACGACATCTTCGCAGGGAGGCATGATGTGCTTGCAGGGCTTCCCCCAGAATCACATCAGGGACTCCATGTGCCCGATAATAATAAGAGGTTCACGAGCGGGAGCTGTCCAGGTGCTGAAAAAAAGGATTCCAGCGGTTACAGATGTGTGACAAGCAGTGCTCCGGGAGGGAAACGGATAGCCTAAGATTTACCCCAAACCCTCGCAATGATGTCATATCAAGCATGTATGCAGTCAGTGTACCCACTAAGCCATTAGAGCCCGCAAAAGTCCTCCTTTCTATGCCACCCTGGAAGCGTCGACGTAAAAAAAAAGAAAAAAAAGAGAAAAAAAAAAGGGAAAAAGCCCACTCTCGCTTCACTTCACCTCTTGAGCTTCAGAGCTCCTCGCGATAACAACCCACCCGCGCGAAAAAAAGAAAAAACATATCACTAATACTCACAGTGAAGTGTTTCTGTGACCCTCGGTGGTGATTTTAATGCAGTTTATCAGTCTGCAGCACACCCAGCAGCAGGCTCTCTGCGACATTTCAATTGCATCCTAAAATGCATTAACAGGACTTAGATCCCCGAACGTCACATAAGGCAGCATTTATAAAGGGTTCATAAGTTGTGACTAATGGCTTTTATAAACGGTATTAAACAATTTGCCAAGGCTTTAGATCCCTTTACAGAAAATAAAAAAAACAGTAAGTCATCCCTTAATAGATGCTCATGAGGTTTTTCACTTTTAGTGCACTAAGCTATCAAGCCTGCACTTATAAATGTATGATGACACTGCAACTTTTTTAAGTACCGGTACAGTTAAAAGAAAATTACCACCACTTTCCAATAGATTTCTAAAACTTAAATTAAAATGATACCTAAACACCAACCCATGAAACTAATAAACAATGGCACTGTCCTATCTTTATTAAACACACACACTCAAAGCGCAGGCTGAATAAAAAGTATGTGTGTACCTGTTCTCCAAACACTTCTTGGAAGGGTGGGTTATCGAGCTCAGCAATCCTGCAATCCTGAAAGAGGGGAAGAAACACCCAGAACACAGCAAGATCATTACAGCTTGACAAAAATATCACAGTCTACCTAATTTTCTGTTCTGTGAAGAGGTGAGACAAACACTGGACTTTTTGGCAAGAGGAAAAAAAGGTAGACCAGGTTTGAGGAAACAAAGGCATTTGAGCACTCGAGCAGGGACACTTCAATCCAGCTGTGAAGCATGGTGGAGGGAGCACTGGGGCTGCTGTGCTAGATCAGTCCATGGATGCCTTGTAGTCACTGAAGTACAATAAAATCAAAACTATAAGAAGAAATTTTGCAGGTTAATGCAAGTCAGGATGAGCTTAGAAGTGGATCAAGCATCAATTTAAGGATGTAATACAAAGAAAAATATAACATATTACAAAGTTGAAAAAAATCATTAAAAATATATTTAGGTTATCATGAGATAAGTTAATATAATTTTAACTGCATATCTTGCTAAGTCAGCCTTTTTATTCTGAAAACCTTTTATTTCCATACAGTCTTTTCCTCCTTATCTGCAGCAGAAAGAAAAACAAATAAGAAATGTAGTTACAAGAAGACAGTTACTCCCACTGGATATTTACTCCAACTGCCAACTAGATGATCATTATGAAAGGCCTTTTTGTAATGGCCTATATGAATAGAACAAAATAATTACAGCAAGTCAAACCTGTTTCAAAGTAGGTCAATAAATGAGCATCAGCTAATGCTTTAAGACAGCTTTGAAAAATGTGAACGTCTCCTTTTGTATTTTTTCATCAAGGTCTTGATGCATGCTCAATCATCCAGGTAAGGAAATCCCAAAAGGTTTGTCAGTGCTACTAGTTTCAGTCATTCTGCAAATGTATTGTTTATAAGATTGGGGAAACTTGCAGTCAGCTGAGACGGAAGAAGTCACTCGGATGAGTGATGAAATGTTTCTTTCACTGATGATGATGAACGGAATCAACTTTTTGGGATTTCATAAAGGTCATAAAACAAAGTATTTCTTGATAAATTTAAAGTTTTAAGAGCAGAATAAAGCAAACAAAGCAGCGTATATACAAATCAAACTTATCTATAAAGCCTCATTGAGTGATTGGCTACTGTTAATTAGTTCTTAACTGTACATCCTTTGAAAAACAGTGCCTCGGTATATTAGCTAAATGAAAAGTGTAGGAGGCATTAAATAATCACAAATTGAACAGATAACTAATTAAATCAGTTTACCGTTGCCACACTGGATGATGCTGGGTTACATAAATTTAGAAAAACATGATCATAAAAGATTAAAAATAGCCAGCTGATTGTCACCTAACGGTTCTAAGCAGTGTAGTAATTATCTCTATGCAAGAATTAGTATAGTACTTCCGTTGACTATAAACTCATCCCACGATTACATTCACACATTCTTTGCATGCCACTCCATTCAGTTTCAGTTGTACCAAACCCAGACATACCAAGCTCGCATTCACAGAAGTCGGTTTCGTCACCTGTTTTCTGACGAAACTTATCCTACAAAAGCAAAACCAACATGTCATGTAATCAGTCTTCATTCGATTCTAACACTCACAGAGGTCATATAAGCCATATAATGACCTCCAGGAAGCTCTGCAGACCTCCTAAAACCATTTTGATTTGCTTATACAACAACAAAAACAACAATACTGTTCATTTCATGTTAAAACATTACCAGCCTGTATCCTGACATTTAACTTGCAATGCGGACAAACTGCAATCTCAACATTTTTTTAGGCCTAGGGAGGAGCTCACTCTCAAGACTACGTCCTCTGAGATCCAGGTGTCATTATGACTTAGACTCAGGAGCTGCGCTAACCACCCAAAAGCCGGGATTTTATGAGCTGGTAAGGGCAGATTGTTGATTTATTCAAACAGGTATATTAGAGATATATTTCTCTAACGTAATAATCAATAACGCTATGACTCCTCCTGTCAGATTCACAGAAATTGTTTACATGTTGCCTAAAAACATGCTTTCCTCGTGTTGAGTGCTCATGTACTTTTCTTTGTCAAAATTCTTCCTTGTGTTCTTAGTGAGACAGCAGGAAAAACAGAACATTATCAATGATGTCAGGTAATAATACCAACAATCATAAAACTAAAACCCTCTGAGGAGCAAACAAATTCTATATATTAAGAAAAAGCATATTTCCAGCTGTGTTATAACTATCCTACCTTCTGTTATCTCTGTAGATCATGGAAACCCTTGCAGTGCAGAGGATGCCACCTACTGCATGAATGGAGGGACATGTTATAAAATATCTTCCATGGACACACTTTCTTGTGTGTAAGTTTATTGAAATCAATCAGTGTTTTTAATTGTCTTAGAAAAAAAAATCTTCATGTAAAAAAATATGGACACTACCCAACCTGGCAATGTTGTTTGTGAATTTGCAAATATTTGTGCAACGCTATCTGCCTGCAGGTGCAACCCAAACTACAAAGGCAGCAGATGTGAACAGTTCCAGCTCGGAGTCACACAGCCCATTTCAGATGAGGCTGGTTTAATTGCAGCTGTGATTGTCATTACTCTCCTTATCTTGATAGTGCTGGGATTTATTGTCTACTACATACGCAAGTAAGTACATTGTGGTTTTAGGTAAACACTCTCAAAGCATCTGTAAGTAGCACCAGGACGTCTTTGTATTACTGTACATACTTTCTAAGCTTATAACCATTACTTACCACCACACAGGATGCGAAAAGCGAAGGAACAGAGACAACAGAACCACAACCAAGAATACTGGAAGGTACAATCAAGAGCATGATCCTTCCTTCTGATTTGATTTGGTGGTGCATTTGATGGTTTCAGGAACGAATTGTGAGAAGTGTCATTTATCTTGTCATGCTATCTGAGGTTTTGAAAATGACTTTGAAAAAAGTTAAAAAAATAAATGAAAAAATGAGAGAGTGAAAAACTACTGCACTGACCTTAAAGGGCAAATTGACGAGTATCACACCACCATTGCTCTGATGTTAAATCACATTTCACCTTGTCAAAACATATTAAAGTGCAGTTTAAGTGTGACTTTTTAAAATTTGTGGCAATTGTGGGATTATAAACTAAGTGGCTGTATGTTATTAGAAAATATTTTGCATTTGTAAATATAGTCCATTTTTTTTAAATGATTTGAATGTGTGATTTCTGGTGACATGCCATTACACACTCTTATTTACTTGTGAGACGTTAACGCACTAGTAATTCTTCCTCTTCAATGCTTCATTCCAAACCTCCACTCTTAACCTAATCTCACATCTAATCACATCTCTTAAAGTATAATTGCTCATTGAGGTGTCCTGGACCAGTCAGTGAGATCTCACTTTACAAAGATGTCAGCACTTTGCAGTTTTTAAAACTTAAAACTGGATCCCACAATGCTGGACACATGCATGAACACACATGCATGTGTGTAGGGGTCTGTATAATTAGCTTATCCCAAGCTATTCATCGGTGTCCTTAAATCTAACAAAAACAGGGGCACGGGTGATCCCAGGAGTTTTATGAGAATGGTGTCACCAAATTGGCTTCAATTTGCTGCACAGAGGAGGAAATCCAAACTTGTTGGACTGCATTTCCCATAGTTTGTATTTGTTAACAAATTAAAAAAAAATAAAAATAAAAAAATGTGTGGGCAGAAACAACATTGTAAATGCTGACTGAATGGTTTCACTTTAGAATTCTTGCCAGCATTAGGTCAGGACTGACACTGTGGCTGTTGATATTGGTATTTTAAAAATGCTACAGTGAAACCATTAGAGAGTAAAAAATATGTAGTCAGTGTCCCCCCCCCTCTTTAAGGAAATATCTGTATATAGACGGCCCTAAAAGGAAGAAAATACGCAAAGCTGATTTAAATAAATTGTGAGCGAAATGTTTTTTACTTAAAAGTAGTAATTTATTTAAAAAAATGTTCTGGATTGACGTGTTACGTTTTAAAGAGAATTGAACTGCCTTCTATATAAATCCAAGAAACTTGTATCAGAGTCTGTTTTGGGGGGGGCGGGGACTGCTTCCGTCTAGTGGCAGAATGTCTTCCTTACTTTAATGCTGTAATTGAGAAAATGCTTAATGTAAATAAACTCAAAACATTTATATAAATGGATACTTAAGACTAATTTTATTTCCTTAAAGTTCAGACACATTGAAAAGCTCTATCAAAATGACACAAGATCACAAAGTTTTCTTGCAGGTAAACTCACACACACCTGTGTAAACAGTTCTACTTCCTTCTGGCATTATCAAACTCCTTCGCAATTTTCAGTGCAGTGTTGTTGAGTCCCACGGACTGCATGTTAGCAATGATGGTGACCACCACCCCCTGTGGGAGGATTGGGGTCTGTCCTTGGCACTGGTCAATCTCTTCGCTGGGTAACACCAGGAGGACACTGCTAGCGCCCACAGCACTTCCTGTGTGTGATACATAGTGTCTGCGCTTCCTGCACTGGCCATATTTTTGCACCTTCTCCACTACCAACCAGCCTTGAGCATACAGTCCGTCCTTATCCCAGCTGGCTTCGGTCCCATCAACTGGTGCCCAAAGCTCTATCGCTGTTTTGGGTTTGAGAAATCCAGGAAGTAAGCCGTTAGTATCCTGCAAGTGAGCCACCTGGTAGCTGTAAAGCAGAGCATTTCCAAAGAGCAGCAGGTTTCCCACAGTGGAAAGAAAACCACCTCCTGCCCACTTGTAGGAGTTGTCTACGTATGGGCAATTCACAACACGTCCGCGCTTGTTGTGATGATAAAACCTGTGGAATCGCATAGACAGGTAGTACAAACTCACTGCTATACCTCATCAAAAAAAAACCCAAACAAGCATGAGCATCATGTTTTTAAGGCAATTTGGACATAACTTGAGACTGGAGATTATACACTACCTAGAGCGGTTGTAAATAATAGGGTCATTCTCATCGGGCACTGTATTGAGCATTCCCAGCTCGCGGAACATATCCATCATGACGTCCAGGAATCGCCGACCAGCAGCCCGCTCCACAACAGCACTAAGCAGCGTGAAGGCATGAGTGGAGTACAGAAAGGTTGTGCCTGCATGCATGGAGTAAAACATACATCTCATCAAGATGTTAGCATTGTAACTGTGAATACAGAGAAACAACGAAATAAAGTTTGAGCTTTACCAGGTTTGAAAATGAGGGGGTCATTCTTAAAAAGGTCCAAAGACTGAATGACACTTTCAAAGTTGTCCTTTAAGTAGTACTCCTCGTGCTCAAACTCTTTTTTCTTCTTGGTGTTCTGATCTGTTGCGGCTTTGTTGTCTTTGCTTTCAGATGAGCTCTTTTCATTCTCTTTTTCTTTAACCGGGGGCTTTAAAAGTCGCTTGGCTTTCTCTTTGTCCTCCTTCACTTTCTTTGCATCTTTCTCATAATGCCGAATGCCACTCAGGTGGGACAGAAGCATACGTGAGGTTATTGTGACCTTAAAAACAATACAAACCAAACAAATAGATAAACACTGCGAATGCTAGAAGAACGAGATACTGCATGTCTTTTTTTTTTTTTTTGCAGTATTTGAAATTGCTTACGTCTTGCCCATCAAACTGTTTTTGGGGAAACTGTGGGACATATTTCTGGACTGGGGCATCAAGATCTAGTTTCCCCTCCTCGCACAGTCGTGCAGCAGCTGCAGAGGTGAGGGGCTTACTGATGCTGGCGATTCTCATCACCGTTTCTGGCGTGCATGGGACACGATTCTCCAAATCAGCATAACCAATTCCTAAATTAGATAAAGTGTTTTAAAAAGTCATAAGAATGGCAATGCATTTTTAGGGAAATGTACTGGTGTTTACAGATGACTCATTAACCTAATAAATTATATATTTTAAAACATTCTGCAGTAAGGAAACTGAACACAGACCCTTTAAATGTATCTTTTTTTTAGCACTGCAACAAAGCACAATTTAAATACAATCTATAATAAATATGCAGAAATACTAATACAAGCAGATACCAGTGGGCTACCTCCAGTTGAGTCAAAAGCAGCTACATGCTTTGACCTAAAATGTCTGTTTTGAGCCACTCAGAGCCTGCCAACAGTGACAATAGCAACAATAACAAATTTTAGGACTTGCTGCCATTCTTGTACAACAACTGTTAACCTTTTTAACCTTTAGCCAGTGTTACATTACTGTTAAAACATTTGTAACAGTGTCTATTTTTACATATTTAAAGTGCACGCCATGATTCAGTAGCTTGTAGTATCACCTTTAGTTGGTCTGTCACATTATTCTGGAGGAATTCGGACCCACACTTTATTAAAACTTTGCTTCAGTTCATTGATGTTTGTGGGGATTAATTTATCTACTACTCTCCTAAGGTCCTGCCACAGCATTTTAGTCATACTCAGGTATGGACTTTGACTGATTTGTTCAGCCATTCTGTTGTAGATTTGCCGCTGTGCTTGGGATCATTGTCCTATCACATGACGCAGTTTGCCCCAAGCTTTAGCTGTCAGACAGATGGACTCACATTTGACTTTGGTATATAGAGGAGCTCATGGCTGAATCAGTGCCTGCAAGGTGCCCAAGTCCTGTGCTTTGATAGCTGGTATGGGGCGTTTGTGTTGATATGCTGTTTGTTTTTTGCCAAACATCTCCACGTTGGTCTGATCTGTATAAAGGACATAGTTCCACATGCCATGTTTTTGTTTGTTTGTTTGTTTTTTTAGAGATTAGAGGCTCCTGAAACCCTGTCCAAACAAGACATGTTTGCTTATTTTTTTCTAATTATACTGACATGAACTTTAACATTTAACATGCTAACTGAAGCTTATAGGGCTCACACTGCTCACACTTGCTGATAATCAGTGAGTGTGCATTTGCATTTGACTAGCACCACCTAGCTGTGAGTTATCCATGTAATTCAAATGGAAGCAGTAAGGCTGTATTTAGTTTTTCAGAGTCCTGTAAAAAAATCCAGTGCTCAAGGGGTTAATAATAATGGTTTCCACTGACCATTATTACACAATTTTGTTCTCAACAAATTACACAGTGTATGGTAGGATATATTTTAAGACTTACCATTTCATTCATCAACATCCGATGTGTGCGCGCTCCCTTATTTATTTAATTTATATTTTAAAGCAAAAGTGTACACACCGGAGGTACCGAAATGAGCCCTAGTTTGTTCTCAGAATCGTATGGGAGAATGTTATTCTCTTTTCTATAATAGCAGTCGTTATTTCAGCTGTTTTTCTGTGCGGTCATGTCATGTTTGTGTTGGATCAGCTGTTTTTGAATCACACTTTGAGCAAAACTTTTGTAAACTCCCTACACTAAAAATGTGGGACACTGTGCATGTGGGAATTGTGGGATGGGATGAAAATAGTGCGATGCATGGTCACCAACCTTCACACCAGACCTCAGCCCCATCCACAGAGACGCCAACTACCACTCCCGGAGCACCGACCTCATCCTGCCAACACACAAACACACCGAGTTGCTACAGGTGGGCTTCGGGTTAATAAGACAGAGCAAAGGGACACTAGTCAATCAATTACAGAGCAAGTTATAAGCCTACCTCTGTGCCTACCTTTATCCGCTCCACAAGGTCTCTGCTAACTTTTATAGCATCTTTGTATCGATCCGTCTTCTCTGCTCCCGTAACTTTAACATCGCAGAAACTGCTGGCACCGTCGCTGCTGTATTTCAGCCCGACAGCTAAAGCGATCCCCACTCCAACCCCATAAATCCAAATCGTGGACTTTAACCGGTATTTACGAAAGGCTGGTCCTCCCACATATCGCCTTTGTTGCTGAATAAAAATACTATCTGACTTCTGCTGCTGCCTGGCTCGCGCTCCTGCACGCGGGGTCGTCACAGGCGACTCGCGCGCTGCTAACATGCTGCATTTGGTACAAAAAGTACTTTGCCTGGACAAAAACAAACGCAACATCGTGAGAAAGCACTCCTTCTTTGTCGGCGACAAGTGGCTCCAGTCAATGATCTGCTCACCGTTACCAACAGCTTGTTTACTTCCTGTACGCGTCCTCGTTCGGAACGCCTCGAACAAGACCAAATAAATCAAATCATGATTCAAAGAACGTTGATCGAGGGGAATAGGGCAGGGTTTGTAGCTAGAGGTGAGACCAATGACTTTTATACAGTCATTGGGTGAGACCAGGGAACATAAAACCTTGTCCTTGAACAATATCAGCATTTATTGACGTGTGTACTGTGTATGTTGGCCTACTCAGTGCTAACAATACTACAACAAATCACACAAAGACAAGCACACACCAGCAGGGATATTCATTTAGAGAAATAAATGCTAAAAACACAGTTTATTCTGTAGATTAACTTTACTAATAATGACACAAACAATCAAATAAATAAGTAAAAGTAAAAAACCTGGCTTTCAGACGAGAAAGTGCTGTACATAGGTTGTTGTAACTCTGTGCAGCAACTTGATGGCAGCTGGACATCATTAATTTACTGGAAACAACTGTTTAGAGTAACTTAAAGTTACTTAAAGTTAAAGTTACTTTAAGTTACAGTAAAGTTGCTAACTTTACTGTAAACACTTTTTACATCATGCTACAACTGCATTTACAGTAAAGTCGCTGGTAGTAATTTGCTGTATTATCTACAGCAAATATGCTGTAAATTAAATGTATGATAGCTTTCAGTTATTTAATTTATAGTAATTGAATTACGGGATCTCATGTGAATTAAATTTACAGTAACAGACTTGTAGCTGGATGTCAGTAAGTTAACATAGAATTTACAGCAATTTGTTTACACTACTTTTTACAAGGTGTGTTATTATCATGGGTAAATCCTGATCTCCCAGCAGTTAACGTGGGATTGTAGGGTATTCAGGGTATTTGTTTAACATAATTTGATATTTAGATGAAGTGAAGTCATCGTTCTTAATATGCATTTCATTAATATACAAATGCATTTGCTTAAAAAAAACACAGACAGACATGAACAGACAGTGGGGAGCATTCCATCTGCAGTGTCTAAGAATGCCAACCCATATAACCACAATAGGCCTACATACACAAGCTAGAGACCAAACTTCAGGTTTGTGCAACCGCATTGAGAATAAACTCTGGCTCTCTTTCTCTCTCACCCACACACAGACCCTTATCTTTCCACTGCTGTAGCAGCAAAGGAATGTCAGTGGGCTTGCCAGTTATTTAACTGCTGCAAGCACAGTGTTCTGTGCCAACATAAACTAGTGACTAATATATTAATTGTACTGTATGTGCATATAGTACGTGAAAGTTAATTTTAATTTTCAACTTTAACTTCACTGATATCTATCAAGTAAAGTGAAGTACTTCGCATACTATATAGTACACTCACCAGCCACTTTGTTAGGTACTTATGTTCAACTGCTTAACACCAAAAGTTAAGTCACATAGCAGCAATTTACTGCATTTAGACATACAGATATGATGAAAAGGCTGCCTGCTTAAGTTAATATCAAACATCAGAATGGGTTTCACAGTGATTTAAGTGACTTTGAACGTGTCATGGTTGTTGGTGCCAGATGTGCTAGTCTGAATATTTCCAAAATTACCAAACTACTGGGGTTTTCCCACACAACTATCTCTAGGGCTTTCCGAAAATGGGCCAAAAATGAGAAAAGATCCACTAAGCTGCAGTTCTCTGAGTGAAAATGCCTTTGTTTATGTCAGAGGTCAGAGGCCAATGGCCTGACTACTTTGAGCTGATAGGAAGCCAACAGTAATTCAAATAACTAATTGTTACAGCCAAGGTATGCAGACGAGTATCTCTGAATATACATCACGCTGAATCTCGAAGCAGATGGGCTACAGCAGCAGAAGACCAGATTGGATGCCACTTCCGTCAGTCTCACCAAAACTGGACAATAGAAGATTGGAAAAATATTACCTGGTCTTGATTTCTGCTGGAATAGAACAATAACATGAAAGCATGATTCTATCCTTCCTTGTATCAGCAGTTCAGTCTTGGGTTGTTGGTGTAATGGTGTGGGGAATATTTTCTTGGTACACTATGGGCTCCTTAATATCAACTGAGCATCATTTAAATGCCGCAATATTGTTGCCGACCATGTCCCTCCATTTATGACCACAGTGTACTCATCTTCTGATGACTGGTTCCAGGAGGACAAAGCTCCATGTCACAATATTCAAATCCTCTCAAACTGGTTTCTTGAACATGATAATGTACTCAAATGGCATTCACAGTCACCAGATCTCAGTCCAATAGAGCACCCTTGGGATGGCAGATTCTCATAATGGATGTGCAGCCAATAAATCTGCAACAACTGTGTGATGCTATCATGGGATCATGGACCAAAATCTCTTAACCGACAACAAATGCTGTTTCCAGCATCTTGTTGAGTCTATGCCACGAAGAATTAAGGCAAAAGAGTATCCAACCCAGTACTAGCGCAGTGTACCTATAAAGTGTCCAGTGAGTGTATATCTGATGTTTTATTGTAAAATTACTATAGTTTTTTGGATCAATTATTTAGAGAGATTTCAGAGGGTAAATGACTGAACTGAAAAAATATTGTAGCTGTTTTGGGTGAGCTGGAGTGAACCAAAGAAACACATTACAATGCTTTTGAACAGATGGCAGTCAAACTGAGGCCCAAGGAAAAGAAATAAGAGAGAGAAGTTTTGAAAATGCTGCAAAATTAATAGATTTATTTAATTTTTAGCTATTTGAAAAATGTAATACATTTTACATATGGAAAGATAAAATAAAATCTATTAAATAAGCTTTCTCTTTTCTTTTGCACTGCAATCAAGCTTCATTCAACTACAGGTCACCTCTGATGAACAAAACAAAAAGTCTACGTATGTACCACAAACAAAGTTACAAAACTTTCAAAACATGCTTTTATTTATATTTATATTTTTTACATTTTAGATATGATGACACTTGAGACGTCTACATTAAAACAATGTTAGAACAAAGCACTACCGGTACACCAAAAATCATACTATACAGACAAAATGAAACAATTTTGAACCTTGGTTTTAAACAACAACAACAAAAAGGGCTGAAGTCTTGTGCCATTTCTTTAACATTACAGTAGCACCAGTATACATACTGACAGTGACTGTCAGGGTATACATACACTTGTGATGACTTTCATGTGTATATTCACTGGGGTGTAATGACTCTTCTTTAACATAGTTTGTTGTATGCGTAATGCTGAGGTTTTACTAAGTGCAAAATTTCTCCACTTTGTCCTTTGGTATGTGCATGATCAAGGCAGAATGCTACGTACCAGATCAGCTTAAATGCAGTTGTAGAAAACAATCTTGTAACCAATGGTATTTGGTCAATGGTCATTTCACCAGATGACTTGTCAAAAAAAAAAAAATCAAGGATTGCAAAAGGCAAAGATAAAAACTGGCTTGCGAAAACAACCGTGTTTCTCAGTTTAGGCTTCATGAATGGTTAAGCGTTACTTCCCCTTTGAGTTCTGCTGAAGGCAGGACGATGCAATAAGAATAGCATCTGGCTGTTTGTTCTCCACCATTGGCAAGGTACGAGAAGAAGGGGTTTACGATAAGCAAGGTGCAAATACATAAAGCCAAAACCACAGTGTATGTGTGTGTGAGGGGCAAGGGGAGGGGTCAGACCGTGCTTTCACAAATTATTCAGTTCCATTAGAGTCTGGTCCAGCATCTGGTGCATTTCGAGGTTCTCTTCTTTAGCTTGTGATACTTTCTCTGTTAGAACAATCAAAATGAAAACATTTTAATGTCACACAAGCACACACAAGTGAGTCAGCTGGTTAGCTTGTATTAATAATCAAGCTGGCTACATTGTTCAGGTCAGTTGGTAAATCTGAGTGCTTTTTAACCCGACCTGCACAGCACTGACAGCAAACAGAAACACACAGAATAGCAAGCGGTCATGCAGATTACAAATACACTGCAACTGACACAGAACACACAGCAACAGTATACAGGTAGATTATTATAGTGTTGGTTATAACAGTTTATTAATGCCAAACTTAGAAAGGTTAGAAAATTATATGTAATTAAAAATAATCCCTGATTTTTACGGTTTCAAATACACTTCCACCAACAGCGACACAGACACATCGAGCAGCACAGGCATCGTACTCGGGCAATGCAAACGGAAGAGCTTTGGATCTTACGCTGGATCCGATTGTCATACGCACACCGAAAGCAAAACCGCAGTGAACGGAACAAACGCATGAACAAGTTAGTCCTCATTCAAGGCCACGCGAAGTTCATTAGAGAGAAGGCGGTTTTTCTCAAGTTGATGGTAGAGGCGATCTTTGCAGTCAGAAAGCAAGTTGAAAAAACAGAGAGAATAGGAAATCAGAGGAAAACAGGAAAAGAGAAAGTGGAATACCCTTTGACATCTACCTTCTCTAGAAAGGAGCACCGAGAGATTGGTTTAATCTTTGTAAAAGGTCTAAATAGCCATAATAATAAATGATATTACAAAATAAAGTATTTTGATGGTTCCTGCTTTTTCTTTTTGTCTGCAAGAGGCGAGCCAGGGCTGTGCATAGAATAAGAAACAGAAGAGCATTGTGACAAAACAAGAGCCAAAGATCTAAATCCTAAAATGGAACCATTTAAGTTGAAAAATGAAGAAACAGAAAAATAAATCATGAATTCAATCACTACTCTGTCTTGATTATTCACTCACTTTCCTGTAAGTATCTTTAATGTGGCTGCTAAACCTCAGCCAGTCTTTAGGCCAAATTTGGTTTCATGCTCACTCCTGCTAATCTTGATCTCTCACAATTTATGGCAATGACTTTAATACAAACAGTCTGAATGTGTCATGGTGTATTTATTTAAATATATGACAAGATACCATATATCATACAAAGCCTGTTTGTCATAATCACTGATGTCAGTCAGTTTCATCCAATATTTCATCGTCAGATGAGGTTCCACAACTCTTACATACTGTTCTGCACGCCAACCATTACTCTACGTTGCCACAGTCTTGCTGATAACAGCCCAACACCAATTACCACCAGCTCAAACATCCTTCCTGCCAATTACTCCCATCACAATACTACATGTTCAAAAGTGCTTGCATGCATCAGTCAACTAGACTCAGCTTTCAGTCAAGTATCTACAGATGCTGGAGGTTTC
The DNA here is from genome assembly GCF_900408965.1 of Simochromis diagramma. Lineage (NCBI taxonomy): Eukaryota > Metazoa > Chordata > Actinopteri > Cichliformes > Cichlidae > Simochromis > Simochromis diagramma. The sequence goes on from NW_024386801.1 coordinate 10,559,002, forward strand.
TGTGCTTTCAGTATTGCTGTGATATTCCTATTATATCAGCTTCACAGAAAAGAAAAACTTTGGACGAAGAAGAAAAGGAGCATCGACTGAAATCCATAAAACTACACCAAGGAAGAGTGAGGACCTAGTGGTTTGTTGAGATGCAAGAAAAAAAAAAAAAAAGAGAAAATGATTCAATAACATAACTTAAAATCAAGGCTTCCTGGTTTTATTAGAGCCAGTGAAAAATAAATATGAATGAAAAATAAAAAGGACAGAGAAAAGAGATACAGCTTTACATAGAAGGAAGGACGTTTATTTTTTTTACACAACGCAGAAAGATTCTAGGATTCTGTACAAGTGATGGGATGCAAGTAATGTTGACATGAAGACATGAGGGGGAAAGGGAAGCAAAGACAGAGAGGGAAGGGGGGGAAAAATGGAGAAAAGGCTGGAGAGAGCAGACAGATGCTGCTCAGCCGGCAGGAGGCGTCTTTGATGAGGTGTAAACAATTTATCTGTGTGGAAGAGAAGAAGTAGAGTGAACCTGGGGGGAGCAGGAGGGGGACCTACGGAAATGTAAAATGCCAACCAAAATACACCAGACACACGGGAGTCACGGAAGGGCACCACAAAAACCACAATGCACAGTGTAAATGCATCCTGTGCATTGGAAAACACTTGCAAACACACACACACACTGAAGGGTTGGGGCAAGTCCTTCCTGTGATTACATCAACACCTTCCTGCTACATCACGAGGTGCAGCGCTCAACTGACAGACAGTTGTGGCTCTCATCTTTACACACTGGGAATTTTACTTAGGAAAAACTGTGGGCTCAGCCACACTGGTGCTAAGCTATGGCCTCTTCTCCTCACCTGGTATATTGACATAGCAAAGGAGGGTATCACAAACACATGTGTGGGCCTTTCTTCTCAACGGAAGTAGACCATATTAGTAGAAATGGGGACACTACATGTAACCATGAGGATCAGCATGTAAACCAGTTTCAGTGAAAAAAAAAATCATTATTGCAGTTTTTGTCAATCAACAAATGCTTGCATGCATTGCTTAAGAAGTGAAAATGTCCAACGATATTACAATGGGCATTTGAACATAAACTCATAAAAGAATCTAAATATTATCATGCTGCGTTCTGCTCATGCATGAAATGACTTCATTCGTTTTTTTCTGTACTCTCAAACGTCAAAGATACTGACACAAAAGGCATACAGTATCATCATAAGGACACAATTAAAGACAGGATTATCTAGTACAGGAGCAGCTCAAGTACAGAGGCAACAAATTTCTGTTTTAAAACTTGAAACTTTATATATAAGACTATATATAAAAAAAGAATTTTAGTATAGATGAGATGTTTAGTTCTAGTGAGCATGTAAAATAATAAATGAGGGAGACAAAAGAGGTGAGGCATTTGATGTGTAGGTAACACAGGTGCAGGCCAGAGGCGAGAGAGGGGGCATGATGGTGGAAACAAGCAGGTACGGCAAGTAGAAAAATTACATGGAAGTCATGTCGTTGAGGGCGTGGTCCAGCTCCTCGCTGATGGCCTTGTACTTCAGTTTCTGGGCATACAACTCATCTAATGGTGGGCCAGGAGTGAAAGGTGCATGTTGGGGGTGGGGCGGGAGGTAGGGCGGTGATTGAAAGCAAAAGGTGGAGGAGGAACATGACACAAGGAGGTGGAAGGTGAAGCATCCAGACCATTTGCAGGACAGGGAAGGAAAAAAAGAACATGGAGAGAGGACAGAAAAACGAGGGGGGGAAAAAGGAAACAAAGTTACACCAGAAAGACAGAGTGGATGTGCAGCAGATCTAAGGTTAGATTCTTCAGCACCATTGAGAAATGGGCTGTATTTCACTACAATGTGGTGCTTATAAGACTAAATCAACACCTAAGCCTGATATCGCTGCTTAACTTTAAAACCACCCTTTCCTAACTGGAACTGAAAAAAGCAACCAACTAAATGTAATAGTGAAAGAATAAGAAGTACCAAAATAGAAATAAGATGCTGTCTGAAAAAAAAAGAGAAGATGAAACAGGATAGAGTTCAAAAAGAAATGTGGTAAAGGGACCTAGGAGATTTTTTGAAACACTTACCCAAAACACTTCCAATGATACAATAAACATTGGAAAAATAATCATAGTAGCATTCTGAGTTTGGAGGCAAACTCAGAAAAGCAAGCAAACAAAACCCCCCAAAAAGCATACCTTCCAGGTCATCAATGGTCTTCTCAAGCTTGGCTACTGATCTCTCAGCGAACTCAGCACGAGTCTCAGCCTGCATTACAGAGACAGATTCAGAAGTCAGTCCAACACTTGATGTGGAAACTTGTGTAAATTATCCTGGTGTGAGCCTAAAACACCAGATGGGGCATTGTGAAACTGTACCTCCTTCAGCTTGTCAGTGAGGACCTTGATCTCCTCCTCATACTTGTCCTCCTTCTGTGAGTACTGTGGGTCAAAAACAACAACAGCTATAAGGAATCGCAAACATGTGCGTTGAGATAAATACTTTCACTGCATTTATAGAAATGAGTTAAAAAAAAAAAACAGAAGTGAAGAGGCTCTTCTGCGCCCCATCCATCAAGTCTGCAGGGGAGCTGCAAGGGTTTGACAGCATGCAGTCGCCCGGAAGGGTGGCACGTACCTTCTCAGCCTGTGCCTCCAGTGACTTCAGGTTGTTGGTCACAGTTTTCAACTCTTCCTCAAGCTCAGAGCATTTGCTGGTGTTTTAGGGGATAAAGTTGCCAAGGACGAGTAGGAAAAAGGAGGGAGACGACGATGGACAGATCCGGAGGTAGACACAAATAAAAAGGTGGAGGGAAAAAGAAGGAAGGAGGGGGAGAGGAAACAAAATAATAAATAAAAACTACAGGGTTTTAACAAGGAGGGAACGCCAAGTACCTCAAAAGTGCCTTAACAGAGCAGGAATGTGAGAAAACACAGTAGCAGTGTGTTTTTTATCTGCTTGGATTGAAATATCATGCTTTTCTGTGGTGTTATTCTTGCACAGCCCCTGCCATGTTAGGCATGAAACAGTCTAATTGCACTTGGAATTAAAGAGCACAATGAAGGAGAGGAGCAAGCACAGCAAGCAAAGCAGTGAGAAGAGCCACTCAGAGATACAAGTGTGTTATGCTTTCTGTTTGCAGTACCTGTATGACTGTGGAGTCTAGTGATTTCATGCTTTGCTCCAAAACCCTTAGCTCATCCTCCACTCTTCGAGCACGCCTGTTAGTGGGTGTGGCGCGCATGTGCAAGCCAAAACCATTCAAACCACGAGGGGCATGCAAATAATCAGCACATACAGTAAGAACACAGGGCACACTGTTCAAATGGAAACAACTACTAGACTTTTAAGTGTTAGCGCTCGAAGCTTCCTGAGTATTTCAATTCCAGCATACGTGCAAGTTTAAGCAAAGATTTTGTGTGTGAAAAAAAAGGCAAAAGGACTTACCCTTCTGACAGCTCAGCGCGCTCCTCTGTACGCTCCAGATCACCCTCAATGATGACCAGTTTACGGGCAACCTTTTGGTGTAGCACAACAACGTTTTTAGAAAAAAGAACCATGAAATGACTGTGAGACAGTTAGCACTGGGTTACATCCAGCCCAGAGTGTTTCACCCGCTTACGATTATCCTTACAACGCCAACTCTGGTGAATTATAAACAAGGTTTAAAGGATACAGGACATATTACAAACTTTCCTGTGAAAATTCAAGTGTTATAACTGGGTAAAAACAAGTTTAACAGAATGAAGAGCTCAGGGTTGTTATAACTGAATTAACGTCTGTTGCAGAGCTATCAATTTCAAAGCTAAATGCTTAAAAAAAACTCGCCTCCTCATATTTGCGGTCAGCCTCCTCAGCGATGTGTTTGGCCTCTTTCAGCTGGATCTCCTGCAGCTCCATCTTCTCCTCGTCCTTCATGGCCCTGTTCTCAATGACCTTCATGCCTCTGTGTGCGGGAACAGTCAAAGAATGTTAAGAATTAAGTGGTGAGACCTGACAGACTTCCTGCAGTTTTCCCTGAGGACTCATATGTGGTTAAATAGTAGTGCTGGCAAGTAAATCTTTAATGTGCTCCTAAGGCGAATACCTAAATGTTTTCTGATATTAAAAAAGAGCAGAGGCACTTCCACAAAGGAGTGGAAACATGTTCACATGGCCTGTTTACCTCCCTGTCTGAGCCTGAGCTGCCTCACAAAACTCACCTCTCACTCTCATCAGCAGCCTTCTCAGCCTCCTCCAGCTTGGTCAGAGCAGTAGCCAGACGCTCCTGAGCACGATCCAACTCCTCCTCAACCAGCTGGATACGTCTGTTAAGGGAAGCGACCTCTCCCTCAGCCTAAGGAAAGAAGAAACATCATGTCGGGAGATTGTTTTTGCGGGTATGCTCAACAAATCAGTCACATATAGCACAACAAGAAAGTCGGTCCAAAGAAAGCAACCGGTGAATGTATTTGTTTATTAGAGTAGGTGTCGCCACCATTGTTTTTATGCCCACTGAGAGAGTGTAATCGTGGTTGTTCTGAAGTGTTATCTGTGAGCCACCTGTTGGGAAAAGCCCTCCCACCAGGCTTACTCCTCATTGACTATGTATAATGATAATTTCCCCAAACTAACATAAGGCTGAATGCCACGCCTCATTACTGAGCTCCCCTGAGAGGACATTAACAAGGCTCGAGTCAAAAGGGCCTGGCACAATTAATGAATTCTGAAAATGACTGCTTGCATTGTACAGCTACAAAGTAGGCTCCCTGGGGTTTGAAACATTTAAGTGTAATTTATCTGGTCATCAGTGTAAGCTATGGAATCTGTGTTAAATGAGGTGGTATCTTTGCAGAAAAGCTGATATACACGAGTACACATTGAAAAAAAAGGTGGGTCTTTTTATGATTATTCAAACGTGTAGCTATTTCTGCTTTCTGACATTGCTCAGCAGGGATCAAGACCTGCACTGGTGTCACTGAAAAGCGGATATTCGGCAGAAGCCTGCACACGAGGCAAAAGTCTTTTCAGAAGCTTTCCCCTGCAGCCTTAGGTTAAAATGTGCAGCGCTGGGCCAGAATGCACTGGATGTTTTTAAAGCACAATGAGGAAGTTTCTAATGACCTATAAACCCATTAGTGGTCACTACTATTTCTAATACATTATAGTTTGTCAACATTAATTACAAGCTGTTACACTAAGCCTGAGATTAACTCTGACTGCTGCGAGCCTGTGCACTAAGATTTAATTCCCGTACAGATAACTACCGCTATGTTCTGTTGCTCGTTGCTGTGAAACTATATTGTCCTTATAAGGGCAAGTCAAAGAGCATAAGCTGACAGAGCACACTGGCACCTTCAAATGTTGCCACAGTGGTAGTTTCCTGGTTGCTGAAAATACTTTATTCAAATGTGTGGCCTGCTCCTGGTTGGGCTGGAGCAATGAATTAAAGGATCGAAATATATATATATATATATATAAAAACAGTCAGGTTTACCGGTAAAGGAAATGCAAGCGAACTCGTTTAAGGAGATGAGACAATACAATGACACAAAGTGCCACAGTTGCTGCTGAGCCAACAGGGCATCAGCGGCCTAACGTTGCCAATTAGAGGCGCTTATCCAGGAGCAGCGGGCTATCAAAGCTTCATCTGAGACTTGCGGTGGCACACGGAGAGCCAAGTAAAAGCTCAGCTTCCAGCACTGGGGTGGGTCAAGAGCAATCCCGCTATCTCACTGTGTATCAATTCAAACTATGGCCCTACATGAACTCTACACAAGTGCACAGGAAATGATACAGAGAGAGAAAGACAAAAAGGAGGCAATTGTGCGCTCGCAGGTAGGCTCTAAGAGCGGTAAACATGCTTACTTGTTCCCTGGCTTTCCTGTGCGCAAGCAACTCCTTCTGTAATCTCTCGGCTCTGTCTTCAGCACCGTCTGCCTGCTCTTGTAAGGATTTGATCTTTCGTTTCACTGCATCCAGCGATGTCACTCCTGCCATTGTTTATGTACCGTTGTATATACTTAGATATATAATATAAAAAAAACAGGACTACACTTTTGCGCTGCAGCACAGTTTCCGAGAATTTCACCAGGAACGAGGTGACGTCCTTGGTTGTGCAGAGGGCTGCGTGAAGAGAGGCGAAAGAGTGCGCAAGCCTTCTGGAGACGCACTGTGCAGTCAATGTATTTACCAGGAAGTACGGTGATTTCAAAAGAAGCATGAAAAAATAACCGGTATCCTGCGGGGTTGTGCAAAACTTTAGACCGCGATAACATGCTGCACTGCCACTTTAAAATAATAAAATATAATAAAATGTAAAAGATACAAAATACCAATGCTGTTTAATGACGTGAACACACCCAGACCCACACACAACGGAGCGTACTCGTAGCGTACACTGTGCTACAGCCCCCTCTGCGGGTCAGCCGCGAGCAGTACATACGTGGCAGTGAAATGTTTTGGAGAGTGCAGGACATTCAATAAGTCTTCACTGGCTACAGTAATTACAGGCTGCCGTTGAAACTTTGCAAATATCACGGAACAACCAATCCTAAAATATGTAAGGGAAAAACAAGTCCATAAAACACAAGTAGTAGTTAAAGTTACTCGAACAACCCACAAACTATCTGGTAAATATCTTTTTCTTTTGGGGTGGGGGGTGGGGGCACCACAATACGCTTTCTATAGGAAATGAAATGTCCAATCAAATACGAGCTGAGAAGACTCAATTACTCAATTGACTTTTGACCCACTTTGGCCTAACCACCCACCCACCCCCTACTTTGAGATCCAATTAAAAGATTATTACAGCTTGTTTCCCCTCTGCAACCGGATTCGTCTGATTGAGTTTTATAAGCAAACGTCTCTATCTGCCGAACTTGATGTTGGCCGTCACCTCTTGTCATTCGAGGGACCCCTGTCGTAAAAACCTATCTTTATGAGGCCATTAAGATGACAAAATCTGAATTCTTTACATAATTTATTTTATTTATTTATTTTTGTCACGCATTTATTACCAAGGGGATAAAACAGTGGGGCAACAAAACAAAGTTTTCTTCTTCTTTTTTAAAGAACTTTTTATTCAATCGAAAAAAAATGCTGCAGCTTTCTTTTCCTTTCTTTTTTCCTTTTTAATTTGTGTGCTGCCCAAGACTTTTTGATAGGGAACCGTTTTTTCCTTTGGTCAGCAAAGAGCGCAGCACGCAGATGTGAGCTCTATCTTGACCATATAAAGCAGTGGGCTATATTTATCTTGGCGCTTGAGCTTTTTGGGAAGGCTGTGCGTTCAGTCTGCATGACTTATCGCTCTGAAAAGACCTAAAAGGCGGAGATCACGGTCCACAAACACGAGAGATTGTTACAAATTTGTACAGAAATACCGACGAGGCTCCAGGGGAGGATGAACTGAGTTTAAAAATAGGTGTTTTGAAAGTACTATATTTGAACAATTAAACCGACTTTCTTTGGACTGTGATTGTGCGTGTGACAATTCAAGAAACGACAGTTCCAACTACGGGTCTAAATGGTTGATTAAAAACAAACAAACAAATAAATAAAAGTTTGTAGTGTATCAGCTTTGGGGGAAAACCCATCCACAGATTGGAGCAGTGGTGGTGAACTGTCGCTTCCCTCAGAGGTGGCAGAATGAAGATGTGGGGTAGCGTGTAGGAATGGTGCCATTGTAAATCCCTTCCTTACTTACATCGGTGGCTTTCTTCTCAGCCAGCTCAAGTTTCTCCTGGGCATCTTTAAGAGCCTCGGAGTACTTGTCCAACTCATCCTCAGTTCCCTTCAGTTTCTTCTGCAGAGCTACCAAATCGTCCTCAAGCTGAGTTTCAGTGCAGGACAGTTTCAGGGGTGATCAGCGGAGGGTCGGAGTTGCGTGAGCGCGCACAGGCGCAAAAGCGCATACACACAGAGAAGAGAGAGAGACAGGGGACAGCACACGGGAAAGAAAGAGACAGGAGAAAAGTTAGGGAAGCCCATGCACTTCAGGATCAGATACCTTGGTGGCGACCTCCTCAGCAGTCAGCAGCTTTTCTTCAGCTGTTTGGAACTCCTCAAGCACTTTATCTCTTTCGTCCTCTGTTATACGCAATTTCTTTTCCATCTCTCTTATATCGTCCTCTAACTTCACATGCACATGAACAAATTATACAGTTAAACAGAATATAACAGAAACATGCAGTTTTCAACGATCAAGCGACATTTCTCTTAAATGGACTTAATCAAAAATGATTTCTGGGTTATATGGTTTATGGGTTACATCAACAGTTGCTAAAACAGTGGAGAGGATGATTTCTTTTTTATCATTCTTCAAAAATGACATTAAAAATGCAAAAAAATGTTTAAAGGATGGATTATTCTTAATTTTAATCCTTAACTGGGATTATCCATGAAAATAATTAATCCGTTTTAAGGAGGCGGTCCATTTAAACTGGTATTCCTGCATTTTTACTGCATCTTTCGGGTTTTCCCACAAAAGGAAGAAGGACAAAAAAACAGCCGACCTGTTTGCTTCTGTCCTCTGCTGCTTTCTTGTCTGACTCGGCCTGCTCAGCTCTGTCCAAGGCATTCTCCTTGTCGAGCTTGAGCATCTGCATCTTCTTCTTAATGGCATCCATGGCTGCTTAGTGTTGTTCGGCGGCACCGACAAAACGTCCAACGGAAAACCAAGGATAGAGTGGGAGAGGGGCTGGGGCGTCTGTGCCTAACTGAACGCTAAGCTGGAGTGCAGGCTCTGCCTGACTTTGCACTGTCAAATATGTACTTTCAAGGTGGTGGTGGTGGGGGAGTGACTGGATTCCTTTGGACATCCAATACTTTTTGGGAGGAGGCGTGTGTGGGTGCTCCGGCGTTTTTTTAAGGATCTGCTTGGCTATTCGTTGCTCCTATACATCTGAGACGCCTTTATATGGGGTGTGACGAGTATGGGTATGCTCCCACGGAAAGGGTTCCTGCCATTTAATGTCAGAGAAGATGCAGAAAAAGACTGTTTACGTTTGCGTTAACGCCCCGGTCACCCATTTAAAAGCAACATGCAGCCTCTGTCTCTGAATTGAGTGGCCTGCACTTTCCCAAAGTTTCTGAAAGTTGGCATATGTTTAATTTGCAAGGAAATTATGTTTTCTGGCCTTATTTCACAGTGGCAGTGCCTTCCTGTTTTCCTGCATCTCTTCTTACTTTGGAAAAGCTGGGAGAGGGACCAGAGCCAGCTGCAGAACAAGCTTTTGTCACCGTGTAGTCTGTGGTAGCTCTTTATCTCTGCCTGAGTGTGTTTGGGTGGCTGAGTGTAAGTTCGCTTGGAATATGCTGTAGTGGCTCTCTGTGATATGAGATGCTTTTGGTTAGCCACGCAAGCCCTAGAGGCATTGTTCACAGTCTAGGGGGCTCAACAGAGGGAAGTGTTTACCTGATAATGTATCAGATATCCCTCATGTAAACCGTTGATGTGTCATTTGTCTGGCATCACAGCATCCTGGCAGCTTTGTACTTCAATAAGAGCAGCTAAGTCACTGATTGGCTTGTGATTTGTGAAATGTTTACTGTTTTAAAAACTAATGAAGAAGACAATTTCACATCATATTGCATATTTATTACTAGCCTTACTAAATTTAAGCAATTATTATTCAATGCAATTATAACAATATGCCTAACAGAAATTATATCAAGTAATGATCCCTCTGCAGTAACTTAGTGAAAAGTCAAAGCACACTACGGTGACTGAGGACACTCCAAGTGTCTTTTAGTCTTCTCAAGGATATTTTTAGGATCGACTTTTCTTCCATGCACCTGCCTTAGTCTGTAATGGATCCAAGACACTGTGCCAAGAGTGGAAGGTCTAAAGGCATTAGATATGTCTCTTAAAATAATCGCTGTCTTGCTCAGGCTTTGGCCTGTTTTATAGAATATTGTTGCTATGCTTAGCAGACTGAATAAAAGAAATAATTACATAATAAGGAGCAAATTATGATTTTTACAGTGCCAGAGAAAGATGAGACTTCTTATCCTATTGATTTATTTGTCTCTTTCCAATTGAGCCATTAGTGGTTGTTGTTTTTTTTGGTTGTTTTACATTTGACTGTCATGAGCCCTAAAAGAAAATGCATTTTGCTAATCTGGGGACAGCCTTTGTTTTCTAATTATTAATGGCAATGAAAGACACTGTTTACAGAGTTTGTGTCTAACTGCTCTTCTCTCACACTAAAATCAAAGCTCTGGAAAGCTTTTCTTTATAAATAAGGAAGTCTGGAAGGTTGCTGCAGAGGTCTTTCCTGAGTCTTGCATGACTGATTTAGTAAATTAAGCCACTTCATTTATTTAACGTTTTGAGTGTTCAGTCCTTTTTTTGTTTGTTTGTTGCCATATTGTGCACAGTATTATGGATGTTTCTGGTTACAATACCTATGCACAGTTTGCCATTTATGTTTTCAGTAATGTATAATTTATAGTGGACTGCTGGTTGTTCTTGATTTGGAATTCCATATTCATTATCTTAAACAGTATTTCCAGTTAAAAGGCATGCCAGAGTTCCTGTAGCACCCCTGGAATGAAAATAAGCTCCTTTTATCATGTTTTACTGTAAATCGTTGGCACATTAAGAATGTCCCAGGGCCTAATATGTTTATTTTGAATGAAATCCAGATATTAGTGAAAACCTGCCGAGCTCCAAGTTGCATTCCACTAGAAAATTAAAGGTACTCTCACAGCTGAAGGTAACACTTAAGTTTTCTTTCATTTTTACAAATGAGAAGGCAATAACAAACTCTTTCAGTATTTGAGGCTTAAGGCATTTAAGAAAGCCACCACATGGAAAAAGTGTTTTTTTTTTCAAGGCTGCAGAATGAAAAAAAAAAGAAAAAGAAAAGATCTAGACATGTAATTTTGAGCTCTTTGAAAGAAAAGAAAAAATTCGGTCTCTGAAGCCCATTAAAGCTGCCAACCTTAAATAAGTCTAAGCCTACGTCCTACAATATGCAGCATTGAAGCTGGGATTTAAAGATAAATGCTTTCTTGGGACTTACTTGTTGGAACATTATAAATAACTTCACTCTTATTATGCAGTCTTCTCCCACAAAGCTTTGCCGCATCAGTAAAGAATTTATTGTGTTGAAAACAGTAAATACTCATTTAAAGGCCATGAATATTCTTAACAATTATCCTTAGAGGTGGAAACAACTGAGGGGAACACAGTCAAGGAAGAATTCCGTCCTACTGTGGGTTGAAAACACAGACTTGCAATCAGACAACTGTTGCCTATTTTCTGGACAGGTCTGGGATACTCTGTCATGTTGGAATTCTGATTGTCTCCCCGTATCATGATTTGGTCTGCAGGAGGGGACAGCTGAGTGAGACAGGTGGGGCTATCGTCATATTCAAATTCAAATCAGTGAAAGCTTTTGCAGCTCACATGTTTATAAATAAGGGTTTAAAAAAGGATGCCATACATAATCGAATTAGAGCATGTTAAACACATAAATATAGACGCAAAAAGGTCAAAAGCTGGTAGAAAGAAAGTCTTTCAATTACGGACCGTTTGTGATCCTCCCGAATTTAAATGACACAAAGCAGCCATTTGGAGCTGCTTTATAATATTGTAACACTGTAATAGTTAATCTGTTAGTCCTACAATGACAGCCCACTCTGTATGTGGAATGTCCGGTTCTCCTCAGCTGACGCTCTGGGAGTAGCCGAGCTTTACTTGGCCGCTGTGCCTGAACCCATGTTTGCATAAGAAGACACTTGGGAGAGGTATTTAGGGTCTAGTCGTGGCTTAAATGTTACTACATTAGAAAAAGGATCCATTTGCTTCTGTTCTGTTTATTGTGTTGTGTGCATTTACAAAGGTTATCGGATGAAAAGACTGGAAGTTCTTCCAGGAAAACACTTAAAAACTTTCCTGAGGTTTTGCCATATGCTTTGAAACCACAAGCCAACTTGTGAGTGATTATTTTCTAATGATGCACTGTATTACTGATTGCACCGATACACAGCAGTGAACGTTTCAAGGGCGGTTCTCCTCCATGTTGAGTGCATGGCTGCTGAGTGAAGTACAGTGATTGCAGACCCCTCGTCAAATACCATCTTAAGGTTTCTGCAGACATCATCCAGATATATATAGAGAGAAAACTTCTTGGCCCTTTGGGACGGTACCCCCGTGATTAGATAGCTCCATGCAGGGGCATTTAGCATAGCAAAAACTGAGATGGGGTTCTGGGAGGGTGCAACTTAAGATGTAACCCAAGCCCAGCCCATGCCCTACTGATGATGGGTTTATCCACAGTAATGTTCCACTGACATATACTGGTAGTCGTAAGACTTGAACTGGTTTATTATTGAGCACAGGTGGACATCTAACCATGTGGACATCCAACCATGGCACAGAGACAGCTACAGTATTTAACTTGATGGATAGTTGCAATAAGGCTGTGACACTTTGATTCACTCCTTTTTGTGTGGTGATAAATCTGTCATTAAGGGTGTAAATCACACCGGCACGTTCCTTATTCTGTTTTAATCCCAGCAAACCTATTGTTTAAATGACAAACACTGAGAGTACAGTATGAGCTGATCAGAATTCACAGTTTTCGCCAAAGGCAAATTCCTTTGGTATGAAGGTCAACCTAATTCAGCTGCAGGTGTTCCACTGAAGATGGGTAGCTTTCTTCCAGTGCCAAGATTTTGCTACAGCACAAGTAGCTGCTGTTAAAAGAAAGGATCTGTCATCCCACAGGCTGTGGAAAAAAAATCCTCTTACAGTCCACGAATGAGACACAAACCTTTCAGTTTTATAAAAAACACATATGTCTATGATGCTCCCTGGGAGTCCTGAAATGAATTTCTAAATGCATTTTTGAAATTCATAATCGGTCAATGCTGAGATTTAAAGCTCATTTTTCAAGTTTGCTGAAAAGCCTCTGTGACAATACCAAAGCCACAACAAGTTATTGAGAAAAAACAAGCTGAGCTATGGAGGAAAATTCCAAAAGTTAACACGTTCAGTAGAGCAAACACAAATGTGGGTAGAAGTCATAATGGAGGAATATTTGTGGCCTCGGCAGGGCGCCTCCCAGACAGTTTGTTTGTGTTCTTCCCCTCTTAGAGGGGGGACACACAGAGAGGGAAGATTGTAAGCCATATCTGATGCTGCTCAGTCAGCTTAGACTAGAAGCGGGTGGGGTTGGCATCTGTGGGGAACTGTCACGATTCATTTCACACTTATGTGGGATGCCATGCCACAATCCTAGTGTAAAATCAAATTCTCAAAAGCCAAGAAATGTCAAGGCACGAATAGTGAAAGGAAAAAAAACAAAACACTGATTTGTGAGACAGTCAGCTTTACAAATATGTCTCCAGCAAAATCACATTTTTTGGCCTTTGTGTTTATTTGTACACAGAAGGGCGAGTCAAGCCGGAAGTGCAGTGAACTGTTGTTTACAGGCAGCTTTGACATCTCCCGGTTCCAGATAAGGAGTCCAAAAATTTACTCTTGGTGGATTTAAAGCTGTTAAAACATCTTTCTAAACCTCTTTCCTGTGTGTTTTTCTATCATTAACTTAAATGCCCATCTATTGCTTTGTGCTTGCTGACGTACTCACCCAATTATTGTCGCATTGTACATCTGAGTTCGCAGCTGCCGAATATCTCGAGGATAGCTCTATTCAAATATTTGCCTTCAATCTTTTGCCCTTCGTGTCACAGGGCTAGAAGTTTCCGTGTTTGCGCACGAAGGAAAAACCTTTCATATATGTGTCCATATATGGGCTCTCTGGTGTAAGTGAGGTAGACATATGAGAGGGCTAACTTGCGGGGGCTTTTTGTGAGGTCCAAAAGCATACTCGATATTTCTTTCCATTCCTTGGGGCTATAAAATGTCTTGGTATGCACTTCTAGCTCAGCCACTGTTCTCCCTGCCTGTCAGAGCTCTCTGGCACGGATGGCCAGAGGAGGAGGATGCTGAGATTGTGTTGTATTTCTGTGGTTTTGCTTGATGTAATCTAAATCACTTCATACAAACTTTTCTTAATGCATCCTCTCATGAGAATTCTTTTCGAGGGAGAGTAATTTTCCTTACTTACGACTGCCATGTCAGTAAGCAAAAGACTTTGCATGTTGTAAATCCAAAACAGGAGACGATGGTTCATATCATGTTTTCGTATGAGTTCCAGACTCCAAGCTGACTAAATGAAAGGGCCATAATGTGAAGTGTGTGTGAGAACCTCTGGTGATGAGACATTCCAGTGTGGTTCTGGCTGGCTGTTTGAACACACGCACTATGTTCACTGTGCCTGGGTCACAGTGGCCTCTCCGCAGCGAGAAATGCCACAGGAACCCACAGCTCTGCAACACCTGCATTTTCATACCAAAGCCTGTCTTGTGGCCCCACGTTTGATCAGATGCCACGACAGTTTTCCCAGCAAAGCGACGACTCACCACACAGCTAGGGATCTAGATAAAACAGTTGTGCAAAGTCGGTCATAAAGCAGCTGAGCGGATAGACATGAAAATAAATAGACACTCATTTGGTGTGGTCTGCTTAGTTCCTGCCCTGGGGCCTTGGATGTCAGAGATAACAATGTACAGTACGATAAAAGGATCATTATGCTGAGGCTGCCCGAAGACACTCCCATCAAAAGAACAGGAAAGACTGGTGGTGGGAGGATCCCTTTATTAAATAAAAACACCAGGACATGAATGTAAAATCTTGCTTCGTGAATTAGATGAATTAAATCGTACTTCAGTACAAATGCAGAAAATGTTATCAGCAAAATGTACTCAGAGCACTGATGCATGCTTGTATGCAAACCTAATGGTTTATTTACACTGAAATTCACTTCATAAAAGGCAGAATTAAGCCAATGGACAGATGTGGGATCACTGGCATATTTGTGGGGGGGCCTCATCTAAAGCATGTTTTTTTTTTTTCTGCACAAACTACTTTTAGTGAGCCAGTCAGGTTTTGGAAGGCAGCAAAAGCAACCCTTTCCTTTTTCCAGGCCTGGGGGAAGCAGATAAATTGCAATGAGAGTGCACATTTGTGAGCACTTGTGGCTTCCCAGTGTGTTGGCTTAAGAAGCTGGCCTAAACCATTATATTTATAGGAATAGAGTCAAGTTAGCTGAGGTATCTAAATGCTATTCCTTTATGATTCCTAGCTTCCTAATCAATCACATTTTGACCTTTGTGCAATTAGCACATGTCCTTTATATGCTCTTAAACCCCACAGAATCAAAGAAGTTACTGTCGAAAAGTCTCTATCAGAAAAATTGGAAATAGTTGTAACAAATTACTGAAGCATGTCGTTCCATGCATGAACATACATGGAAAGACAATATATAAGGCATATAAGGCAAGATTTAAAGTCAATATTTGGTTTAACCACCACCTTTATTCAGCACACCAAGGATTCTCTTAGTTATGCTTTTCTGTAATTTCTTTAAGTAGTCTTCAGGAGTAGCTCTCCAGGCGACTTGAAGGACATTCAAACATCTTATTTGGATATTGGCTGCCTTTTGTTCTGCCATCTGTCGAAATGGCCCCACGCTGCTGCAATAATGTTGAGGTTTGGGGAGGCCAATCTACCACTGATAGTGTTCCACTGTGTGTTTCTATCCATGGTTTGCTTTTCCACTGGCAGTGTATTTAGAATTGTTTCTTAATGTTTTGTTAATGAGATGTTTTCCAGATGGTATTGTATGGTGGATTAAAATCTGACATTACTTTTCTGTGTTCACCATTGTGCCTTTCTCCTGAGTTTGGTATTTCTGTAGATTTGACCAAGAAAATGAGAACACTTGTGTTTTTATAACAGGCTGCTAGTAACAAAGAACCTGGAGATTCAATTTAAAAGTTGTGCAGACACACATTGGTTCATCCCTTGAGTTAGATGCATATGTGCTTGAATAGATCAGTGATTGTCAGGTTCAGGCTGTGTGCAGGCAGGAGTGGAAGTAGAAGGACCCAAAGTGCAGACACTCGGAGGCGGAAAGTAACTCAAAATTCAGCTTTTATTGCTGGATGGCAAAAAGTGGCAAAAACATAACAAAAATCCCAAAACAACACCAAACCCCCCCCCCCCAAAAAAAAAACAAAAACAAACTTACATGACCAGGCAGACGGAACACACACCATAAATGAGAGTAGATCACAACACAGACACAAAGAAACACAGGGCTTAAATACACAGAGGAAGAAATCAGGGAATGGGTAACAGGAGGGAAACACAGCTGGGGCAAATCAGGCCTAACGAGACAAGGGGAAACAAAACCAGACACATTAACATCAGACATGGACTTTCAAAGTAAAACAGGAAACATAACACAGACTCACAGGCAGGCACTATAACAAAGGGAACAGAGACGTGGGACCAGGGCAGACACAGACACTGACTGGACGTGGGGATACAGCAGACAGGGGAGACAGCAACTATGGAACACAGACAGAAAACCAGAACACTAAAACTCTAACCAAACCCCACCCAGAGAACCTAAACTAATAATAATCCTAAAACCCATAAAGCAAAGCTAGAATATAATGAAATAACAAAATCAAAGAACCAAAAACACAAAACACTGGGTCAACAACCCAGGGACCCTAATAGTGATAAGTGGGGTAGCAAAAACAAACACACAAACAACCCCCCCCCCCCCCCCAAAAAAAAAAAAAAAATCAATCAAAAAAACAAAAAACCTTCTTTGCAATGATTGGATAAGAATAAGGACAAGCAGTCAGTGTCCAAAGAAAAACTTTGGAATACCTTCAGAAAGCCTGGAGAACTATTGTTTGAAACCACTTTTGTTGCACCTTGAGAACAAAGTATGAAGAAATGAGGTTTGGCTCAAGACTTTTGCACAGTATTGTACATATTACTTTGGAGTAATATGTACATATGTATATGTACATATATATTATGTATGTATGTTCTGTGTTCATAACAGGGGTGCCCCCAAGCCCCCTATGTCTATATCTATATATACATATCTATATCTATATCTCTCTCTATATATATCTATATCTATATCTATAGATATAGATATATATATGTATGCAGGCAAGCTGGCAAACAAAAGTCAATAATAGAATGACACATTAAATGTAGGTTCTCACACCAAAATTGTGTGAAATTTGATGTCAGTGTTGAGAAAACCTCGCTGAGCAGAGAGTGTTTATTCAGCTTTAACACAGGGTGGGGAGGCCACAGGATTGAGTGAAGAAAAGGAGCCAATGACTCTTTTTTTCTCCTCCACAGAAATGCGGCCTGTCATCTGACGAGTGCTAAGCAAAGTCTCCTTATTAAGACAGAAGCATTTGGATGGCGGAGTATTACGTTTCATTCTGGACAGCTTAAATCCAAGGAGGCTCTGCAGATCAGATGCATCCGGCAGCACCATCTGAGACAGGCTGCTCCTCAGCTCTCTATCACGACACCGTTTTCAGCAAAACCGAGCAAAGTGTAAGTCGCTGAGGAAAACCTGACTGTGGAAGAACGTGTTTGGAGTCAGAGGATATCATTTAATAGATATTCCTGATGTTACTTGTGAAGCTCTCCAAATTTAGCACCCAAGTTTTAAGTCTCAGCTCAGTCCCAATATAGCCCTCCTGTCATTGCTGACTGAGAAATACTGTGCCTTCCTTACGCGATGACTGAAGGAGCTGCTGTGCTGTCAGGGGAGAGGTAGACAGTGAATTTTGTCACTCAGCAGATGAGTGTGACTGTTTTCTAACCTACCTACCTTTAAAAAAATACACCCATTATGCTCTTATCTTTTGGAAATTGGTGTATTCTATTTTATGTAGCCCAAGTATGAACATACCTGTACTATTATTTTAACCTGTGTTTTAAGTTTGTGAAATCACAGCAATTAGACAATAACGAGCTCAAAGTTATGAAAGAGATCATCTATACTGACTCTGTTTAGTTTTAAATTAAAGGTTATACACTGTTAGTTACTGTAAGTGGAGAAGTCAACATGTTGGGACAACCCCGCTAATTACCTAAAATAGTCATGTTTTCCAGAGTGGAGTGAAATGCTCTTTAAGATCCATCAGCTGCTGTCTCCCAGGTTTATGTTAGGGAGCTCTGCTTCTCAGAGCAGTGGTATGTGAGTATGCCTAAACAGCAGGCATCCTCTGAAACAATGACCTCATTCATTTAGGTAAAACCATGCTGTAATTCCTCACTGTATCCTTCTATATAACTGTTAGACAATGTGATTACCAAGACAGTACAAGCATATTTACACAAAGCTCTTGGCAGTATCTGTGAGACATGAAGTGGTTTATCATTTTAGCTGAAGAAAACTTAATAAAAGTGGAACAGTTTGGCTGTAAAAGTGCCTTTCCCCAGATGCAGGGTTGAATGGGGAATTCAGATTTGGAAAATACATTAAAACCATGCTAATATTGAGAAGATATAATATAAATAACAGGAAAAGCAAATTCCATGGAGAGTTTTGTAAGGAACAGCTTGTTAAATATGTTCTTCTTTTATGTTATCATACCTTGTTTGGGTCTGGACCTTGTAAGAGTTTTGGGAAAAAATGGACTGAAGCCAAGTAGCCATTCAACCCATAAACAATACTGGTTTCCAGTGTTTTATCAGCCTGAATAATTTGAAAATTACTTTCAGCCTGACACGGCTGCTGAAGAACTGATAAGCTTATTTTATGGCCTTCTTCTAGACTTCTTTGCACTGAAATATGTGTCTCAGTAGGATTATAAAAAAAAACCATGTTACCGTAAAAAAGGTGGAAGAATGAGTGCGCTTGGAAAGAAAAACATCTTGTATTCCCAGAGATCATAGCTAGCAATAACTTTTTGTTCACAGGCTGCTTGTTCAGAGAAAGACCCAAGAAGGACACTGTCAGGTTAAAATGTTGTCTGTGCACAAAGGCAACGACATAAAAGAGAAAAACCTCAGTAGCACGCTGTGGACAAAAAGGCCCAGCCCAAAAACCCAAAAGCCTTTCCTGATGTGCATTTTTTCCAAACCTCTCTTCCTCTTTCATCACGTTCTCTAAAAGTGAAAAGAAAAAATAGCTCAGGGCAAAGGCTGTCTCACTCTCTGTGAATTCACAGACCTTTATACTTTCTCAGTCTGTTTGGTTTAGCCTTACCTGAACCGAATTCAAAATAATAATAATGATACAGTGAGTTCACATAGAGGCTTTTTTAGCATGAGACTTATGAATGTTTTTCTTAATATATAAAGCATTCACCGCTGTTTACACTATTAAAGAAATCCCTGAAACCCAAACCAGGACATGGAAAACTAAAATTTGACAGAGCATTATCAAAAAGTGCCTACACAGCTTTCCAGTGTGACAACTCCCAAGCTCACATAGGCTTTTATTAGTGTTAAGCCCTAATTCCATTCCTGCATTACTTCGGACCTTACATTAAAATGCCTGCCACTGAAACTGGAAAACATATAAACCAGTGTCAGCCTTAAGCAGACCTTAGATTAGCTCTGAAATGATTAAAGTGTAGAGGTGATCAAGTGTCATTTGGCCCAGCTATGTGTTAGCCTGGCTTCACTTTTAGGAACTTGAGCGTGGAACAAAGCCTGGACTAAATGGCTGCCAGACTGCAGGGATTAGGCATGGCACAAGACACAGCAAAAAACTTTCCAACACAGCAAGTTTAGAACATTCAGGATGCCGGAGATTTACACTGTCGGTGCAAGGGATTACTAAGTGTGTCATGAAGCTTTTAAATACTCAAAAACTATTAGCAGGTTCTGAAGTTTCCTTTAGCAAATTCAATTCAACCTTTAATTTTTGTTTCCTAAACACTTTCCTCTAATTAAGCTAAACATATCTTGCATCTTCTTTCCTTTACGCTCCATTTGTTTAATATGCGACGTGCCAAGTGACTAAAAAAGACAGAGCGCTTAAGAAAAAGCCACACACTGAAAAGGTAAAAGGGCGTGGGTTAAAATACCCCTTTTTGTGTTTTGCAGAAGAAAGCAATAAATGCAGCTTAGCTCATGGCAAAATTATTAAGTGCAGGTCAATAGCAGGAAGGAATTGAACGGTTTCTCTATTAACTCGTAAATTTGCTGAGTTTTTCCAAAGTTCACCAAAAAACAAACAAAACAAAGCAAAAATCTTTCTGGTCTCAGGCACTGAATGGAGATGGAGGGGAGAGGGTGAGTAGTAGATGGGTACTCGCTCTTAAACACATGGCTTCAGTTTCCCCTCTTCACTGTGGCCTTGCCCTGCATGAGACCAAAACATTCAAACTACCAAATATGGTGTTCATTAGAAGGACAGTGTGCTGTGCTGGCCACCTTTAACCATACTTTGCACACTATGCCCACATTTTCTTCTAGCACAGGAGGATCAGCTTTAGTACGAAATAAGCAATGTATCACCCGAGAAGAAAAAAAAGGTCAAGTTCACTCTCCTGATTGACTAATTCTTCAAACATGAGGCTTATAAAGGCTGTAGCTGTGGAACAGTAACCCAGAGTATAAAAATACTGTGAACTCTCATTATTGACCAAAATATCTAAGTGGGGATTGTTGCATATTTCAAGGTCTGGCCTGTAAAGCAAGGAGAAAAAAATGCATCCACAATGTCCATATTTGGTCTGGCTAACTTTGCCAGTCCTTCCACTTGAACATCCTCTGACCTCCTGATTCAGCTATGAAGGATAAATGCTGACATCTTCTGGCAAGAATGCAGGATGATTCATTCGACTGGACATCTTTTATCTTGAGGTTTCAAAAAAAAAAATATATATGTATATAGCTATATTAAAGAGTAGACGTACTTTTGCCTGATTTTGGTCTCCTTATCTGGGGTCAGAGTAGTAGTAGAGCTGCAGGGGACACTATTTCACATGAAAAAAAAAGCAACAATCATCTTAATGTTACCGGTTGTCTGAAAGCTTTATTTGTGGTGAATACAAAAAATACTTTTGTGACCAGATAAATATCATACATACAGCATCAAATCAGAAAACAAACAGATTCTGTTAAAGAAAGCACAACACGTATTCATAAACAGAGCTAATAACTTTTTCTATTTTCCATTAATACTTTGACAAATCGGTCAGACAATATATTTCAGGGTAATTCTTACATTTACTGATAGAAACTTAATTCTTATAGTGGTTAGACAATGAAACATTTAAGAGGGACTTGGCATAATGAATTTAAACAATTTCTCAACTTCATACACAAATTGCCACATGCTCATTGAATGCAGTCTAGCGTTAGTCTTTAAATCCTAATGTATCCACAGATGCCCTTTTATATCAGCATTAGAACACTGTCAGCAGGTAGGCCACCAGCCAAGGCATTGTACTGTATGGCAAAGGGCTTTTTTTTTTTTTTTTTTTTTTAAATTAAGACCCCAATAGGGAATAGACTGGCATAATGCTTTGATCCAGAGAGGACAAGGCTCAGGCTCCCACCCAGCCTGGTTTTCAGCTGCTCGTAGGGCAGACTCAAGTAAGGCACTAGTACAAAAAATAAAAAATAAAAATGCAGACCAGACACTGACGCGGACAGATGGTGGAGCTGGATGCTGAAAATTTGAAATACATTATATATTAATAAAGGAAAAGAAAATCAGTTTTCTCAGAGTGTGATGCCATTTCCTTCTAGTTTGTTAAGCAAATGTCCTCCATTCAATATAATGGGAGCTTTAAATTCAGTGCATAAAGTTATGAGCCACTTTATAGCACAGTGTGTGCTCATTTCATTCAAGAGCCTAGAGTTCAATATGATTGCACACTCTTCCAAACAATAACAGCGCAGACTCGTATTATCTTTCTCAAATATTCAGTGTAAAGTATTGCTATAGACAGACCGTCTGAAGTGAAATGACTTTAGCAGGACGGGGCAGTGACTGCGTGTACGTAGAATGGCACTGGCGACACCCAAAGAGAATCTGGCCAGTGTAAATGGAGAAGGAATTAAAAACACAAAGACGAGCGAGAACAAACATGACAAAAAATGTAAACAAGTATTCCTTACACAAGCGTGTGTGGGAAGAACTGTGAGCGGGGGGGGGATGGGTTACATCAAATGACATAATGTACAAGCAGCAAGACATATTTGGTCACATATCATCCAGATACTCTGAATACCACAGATTATACCTATATAAGAAAGTGGTCAAGAATAAACATCTTTATAGCTAGTGATGGCCAGTGGTCATGTTATATTATCATTTAGAGACTCTCATCGTTTGGCATCAAGCAGAACAACATAGTTTAATCATAATCATTGATTTTTCTCTTTTCAAGATTTGCTAGTTTAACAGCAAACCACGTGTTCACATTTTTTTTTTAGTAAAATACAAGTGCCTTTTACTCTATACTACTCTATTGGTTAGTAGCTTCGCTGATATGTTTAGACATTATGGTGCATGCAAGCCAGTGGTGAAATGAGACGTGAGAAATCTTCCTGCCTTTCTATTAATACTTTGTATACCTGGAATACAAACTGTGGACCCTTAGATTGAATTTGCCGGTTACATCGATATCACCAGGTCCTTTCTATTTGTTTTAAACCTCAAACACTTTTGAGAACATTCAGTGATTATACGAGATTTCTTTGATTCATGATTGTAACAGTCAGTAATGCTCATGATGCAGTAACACCCACAAATTAATGACACGTTTATCGTACGACTTAAACTTTCTCAACTTGCTTATAGGAACAGCTTTCTTCATATTAAAGTCTGAATGTCAATGCCATTCACTGACAAATACATACACGCACACACACAGCCACATACACACAGAAATACACCGAGCACAGGCACTTGTTTTATCACCAAACAGGCCTGCTTCAAGTGCTATATTGTCCTTGGTTTTATGAGAGTTGAAACAGCCAATACTTGACTGGCATCTCCCCGTGACAAGAAGGTCTCGTCAGCGCAGCGCACGTCCCCATCCGCTGCGTCCGTCAGCCTTCGTCCTCCCTCAGTTCGCTGGGCAGGAACTTGTACTGCTGCTGTCTGATCTGAGCCAGCTTCTTCCGAGCTTCCTCCAGCTCTCGCTCCTTCCTCAGCATCTCCTCCTGAGCCGCAATGATCTGAGGAAAATTAGAACAATTGACAGAAGAAATTTTATGGCAAACTGAGCTGATTGTACTCAATTATCAATGAAGCTGTCAGACAGCTTCATTGATAATTGAGTTTGTCAGATTTACATATCTAATAAAACCTCATCTTCTTCTTCCTAGCGTTTGTCCTGCATGGCAGGGTCCGCTTTGCAGCAAATCCGTCTCCGTTTGGCACGATTGAGAGCGTCTTCTGGGGCGGCATTGACGATCTTCATGTCTTCCTTTATTCTATCCATCCACCGTTTCGTCAGCCTGCCACGGGGTCGCTGGCCACCGGGTTCAAGCCTCATTGCCGTTTTCGCCACTGAGCTGTCGTCTGAGCATAATACGTGTCCGTACCACCGTAGCTGTGCCTTGCGCATTTTTACCGTGATTGGTGCAATGCCGAGCCGCTTTCTGACATCTTCATTCTTGACTTGGTCCCAACGCGTGAGGCCTAGACACCACCTGAGCATTCGCATTTCCATCGTGTGCAGGGCCTGTTCGTGGTTGGCGGTGGCTGGCCAGCACTCCGATCCATACAGAGAAACCGGGCGGACTACAGTCTTGTAAATCTTCGCCTTGAGATGGTCTGGCATTCGACGGTTGCATAGCACACCCGTCACTTGACGCCACTTCATCCATGCGGCATTGAGACTTGCTCGCACGTTTAGAAGGATATCCCCGTCACCACTGATCATCATCTAATAAAACCTCAGCAAACCATAAAATAGGTAACTGACTGTAACTACGTTATAAATATATACATAAAATTGAAAATATACGAGTGACATTTTTGTGAAGAATCAAAACGTGTTAACTACTTAGACCAGGGGTGTCAAACTCGAGGGCCGGTGTCCTGAAACTTTTAAATGTGTCCCTGCTGCAACACACCTGAATAAAATCCGTAGGCCATTAGCAAGAACTGACTGCATGGTGAGATGGGAACCTCTAACATTACTCAAGTACATTTAAATAAATGTACTTTCTGAAAAAATGTACTTGTAAAAGTACTTTTGTTGCATCATGTTAATTCATTCATGAGCTGCTGTAACATGAATCAAATGGCTGAATTGCCACCTCAGCATGCAGTCAAGTTCTATAAAGCTTTGCCAATGACCTACTAATTTTATCCAGGTGTGTTGCAGCAGGGACACATGTTTTTCAGGACACTGGCCCTTGAGGACTGGATGTTCACCCTGTACCAATGTGAACAAACCAGAATAAAAAAAAGCAACCGATGAACTTAAACCTGTTTGATGTCTTTTGAATACAGTACTCAGCAGTGACAGGTGACAGGCTGAAGTCCAGCTGGGGTGCAGCACTAATTTGGGAAACCAGTCACGGCCACAGAAAGTACTGTTATTTGTTTCTGCCGGAACAGAAATACACTAAAGGCTTTCAAAAGATATTCAGCTGTGGATGCCTTGCAAACCTGGTAAACAAGTGAGAAACAAAACTGACGGGCTTCTCATCTACAGCAGCTCTCAGCGATTTCAGAAAAACAACTGTGGCATTTTGGCATATTGGCAAGAAAAGGGCACATCACAGAGAAGTAGTGATTTCTCTTCTAGCCCTCAAACATTTTTTCTTTCCAGGATTCTTACCTGAGCTATGCCTCCAACAAACTTGGTCTTCACCACAACGCTGTCATCCTCAGTCTTGTCAAATGCTGCTTTCTGAGCCGCCTTGACTAGATTGTCCGATGCTCGCTTCACAGCATTACCAGCCACCTTTTTAGTGACATCCCCAAAATTAGTACATGTGCCATAAACGTTTCCAGGGACGAATTAAAAAGTGTGTTTCAGTACTACCTGTAGTCTCCTCATGGCTTCTGAATCCTGGTCTGCCTTCACCTTGCAGGCCACCAGCAGCTGAGCTGTCGAGGCTGCAACCTGCTTGGCTGAAGAGATGAGCTTCTCCTCACTGGCGTGGCCCTGCACTGAAGCATTAGCTGCCTCACACAGATTACTGGTGGCTGCTGCTACCATACGTGCCTGCAGCATTGAAGAAATATGCATGTAACAAGTTGGCTTTATTTTAAGCCTCATTTGGTGTTATAGAAGGAAGGTTTTAGAATAATTCACAGCGACTTACAGCTGATATGAGACCCTGTGACCACTGGCCATCGTCGACTGCATTGGCTTGATTGGATCCCACCTGAGGTAGAGTTTGGGGGAGAAATTCAGATGTTGCACTGTGTTACTACCGAGTACTTTACAAGTGCCTAAGGTTTGCAGATTGTGTAGACTGACCTTGCCCTGTGCCACCAGTTCTCTCTGAGCTGCAGATGCAGATTTAACAAGAGCGCTAGTTGCTGCAGCAATGGACTTTGCTGCTTCTAAGATCTGCTCCTCAAAATCCAGCGTCTCATCTGCCTGCTGGAAGGTAAACCACATAACTTACATTTAAAGTGAATTTAATTAGTTAAAGACATCATCACATTTGCATCTACACTCCTGGGAGACGCATCTGTGGCATTTAGAGGACTAATTAAAATACAGAGTACAATCCTAATTTAAAAACAATTTCACAAAAACAATTTTTATTTTTACAACGTGTCTTGGCCAAGCTCGGATCCTCCACAGTCCGTCCAATCAAAACCTGCTTCACACTCTTGCACATTCACACCCGTATACGGAGACTGCCAAAGCTTTGATAATTGTGGTGTTTTCTTCTATTACAATTTACTTATATACTGGCAAATACTGCTCATAAATCCTTTGTGTTATTAGATATTAGATGAATGGTGCTATAACCTCAGTGCTGATACTTAAGAGCTCAAAGCCATGGTAAAGCACAAGTTTGTGAGAAACTGCTTCATTTTTCAAACCTAGAAATTTTAATCTGTTCTCTATACACATCTTTATAGATGACTAAACTTAATGTGTTGTGTAACCCAGCACCAAGAATCTCATAATACTGTGCCAACTTGGAATAATTGTGCCCACAAATTATTTTAGAACCTTACATTCAAGAGTGTTAAAAAGCTTTATAAATACAATAGAATGGCTTAAAAATACAGTATATCCAAACTAAACACTCTGCCTCGTACTACTTTCTAAAACCTTCAGAATTAAAGAAAAAAACAACACGTTGTCCTCAATTGCATCTTTGTCCTGATAATGGAACATAAGCAGTACTGCTTAAGTTTTAGCGTTACACAAAGTGGCAGCAGATATGTGATATGATAAATCCAGTCATTACACCAAAGTAAACAAGAGGCATCAGTTCAAGAACATTCAACAAATGGCCATCTCTGCAACATCAGTCAACAGCATGCAGTTGATCACAGACCTCGATAAACACATAAGGCACACGCGGCTGGAGACAGGGCGGGACACTGTAGGAATATGTTTGATATATAGTTGGACTGAATAACAACCTAATATATCAAACATATCAGACAGAGCCCTGCAGAGAAGGCTTCCAGGTCTACAATGGCTTGAGGGGTAGGGAGCAAGGAAGCATGCTTGGGGGGCAGGAGAGCCCTCCCTCCTTTTGGATGGGAGGGATGAAGGAGCAGAAAGGGAGGGAGGGGGGGAGACGAGGAAGAATTCAAGCAGTTTTAAACAAATAACCTAAACATCTGTTTGAACCCATGTGTTTTTTAAGAGACATTAGGCCTGCTTTGTGATATCAAAAAAAATAGCTCGTACAGTTCACCGTCTTGCTTCACATCCCCATAAAATCTGTATCTCAGACCTGGGATTTAGTTTTGTCCTGTAAGCTACATGAGCACAAATGACAGGACAGCACAGCTACAAATGTATATATATAAATAAAAATAAATTGCTCACAAGGACAGATTAGTTCAGGACCTTTTAAATACTAAAGCTTCCTCTTAGATCACTAGAGGGAGACACTGACATCAAAAAGAGGAAGCGCCTTTCACCCACTAATCCCCTTTCATAAACACAAAGGTCATCATAAATGCAGTCTGCAGCTCTGGAATTGTAGTACAAAGCAGAGCATTATAGAGTCTTCATAAAAGCTGATGTATTATAAATATAGAGATTTTGAAATCACACACAGACAGAGGTTTGAACTGATAGAAAAGGGGAAAAGCACTAGAGGCACAAAAAGCAAGACCACATAGATCTAACTATCCAGTCTCCAGAGACAGACACAATCATGCAGAGCACACCTCAAACCACAATCCTGTATTGCATACAAAACACGAGTAATTTGACTTCACAAAAGCACAGTTATCTGCTTGTTAAGGGCTAAAGTCGCTCTGTTTTTTTAGGCAATACCGCAATGTGTGTGTGGGGGAAGGTGAACAACAGGCTGAGAAAACCTCCCTGTTTCGTTTAGAAATGACGAACACTGCAAAGAAACAAAAGGAAATGTGTCCAATAAGGCAGAGAACCTCTTTCACAAAGGGTCACAACAGTTCATCGCACTTTTGAACTCCCTTCCAAAATAAGCTTGAAGACCCAGCTGTGTAATTGCGTCTCTTGGCAGTGCAACTCAAAATAAAGTCTCAAACTACCTTTGAAGAAAGTCGTACAAGTTAGATCACTGGACCGAGTTGTCTGAGTCAACACGGCATGTGTAACAGAATAATTTTTATCCTTTTATGATCCCATGTTTGCAGCTCGGTTAATAGAAAGAAAAAGAAAAAAAGAAAGACTCCACTTCAAAGCCGGTGTCACCTTTTCCTGCCTACACCCCACGTTGTCTCCCTGCTGATTAATGGCAAAAACCTGTGCGTGGGTTTGCGTGGGTGGAAAAGGTTGAGAGGGGCACTTTTACCTTGGGCTTGGCCCTGGGTTTCAGCTGCTCTAGTTTCTTGGCTGCAGCTTCAATGGATGCTGCTGCTCCGAGCAGCTCAGTCTCAGCGATGACAGTGGGGTCCTCAGGGTCCACGCACT
The DNA here is from genome assembly GCF_900408965.1 of Simochromis diagramma. Lineage (NCBI taxonomy): Eukaryota > Metazoa > Chordata > Actinopteri > Cichliformes > Cichlidae > Simochromis > Simochromis diagramma. The sequence continues at coordinate 10,586,934 of NW_024386801.1, forward strand.
CTGATCCTGGAAGAGATCAAAACGTAGCCAAACAGTGATTATCGCAGTAGTTTTTGAACAGACTTTCAAAAAAGTACAAGAAAAAAGTATAATTTTATGCAAGAAATAGCCCTGCTTTGCTTCAAACAAATGTTCCTATTCACACGCAGGATGCCCTGTATGTCTTAAATCTGAGCTTTCTATACATTCCCACAAACTGTTTGCAGTATGACAGTAATGTCTGAAAAGTGATTAAGCTGGCTAAAATTAGACGAAATGCACACTTGATGGATCGTTGTTTTTTTGTACGTTTTTAAGTGCCCATAAAATGTAGCCGTTTTTGAACAGCTTGGTAAAGCAGATGGAACGATGTTTTCATAGATTATCTCGAGCTCTGGGGAAATCTGTTCTGCACCCCCACCCTACCCCGAAACCATCTACTCTCTACCCCCTTCTGACTGCATGAAAGGTGATCTGGAGGAACAAAATAGACCGTATCCCACTTACCTCCGTCTGAGGCAGCAAGGAAAGAGCAGGGAGGAGAGAGGGAGAGAACACATGGGACATTAGAGAGGTGAAGTGGATAGCCCCGCTGTGTCTCAGGCAGTACGCTGAAATCTAATTCTCATCCAAACACAATCTATTACTCCTGTCAGATGGAGCATTGCAACATCTAGAGAAAAAAACACTCCTCTAATATGTTTGTGTCATAACCATCCTACAGAGTTTAATTTGAAAGACAGCACGGTAATCACTCTTTGGTGTGATTTCAATATTCTAAAGTGATTCTCGTGACCCATCTTTATCAGGGTGTGCACACACACACACACACACACACACAGGTTTGGGAGCTTGACTAGCACCATGATATTCACGCACAAGAGGATTAGGGCTCCTTTGACTAATCTCTGCCATCTCCACAATCCTGTCATGTTTTTTTTTTTTTTTACATTTTATCTGATTGAGTTGGCTCCTAGGGGAAATTTCCCTCCTTGAAAAATGTATTATCCAGTTTTCTCTTTAGGGTTTTACACCAAGCGTACCTACAGTCGTTTATAAAACAAAAGCGTTCAGTCAAAACTTTATGGTTATCACCCATACCTTCATAAAATGAATGTGTCCTTTTCAAAATACTGTTTAGAGAAACAGTATTTAGAGAAACACTTGAAAAGTTAAGCACGCACAACTTTTATGTGCATCCGTAAAATCCTGACATCAGTCAGGATGGGGTCACTCGTAAGTAAAGACTATCAAGCTATTCTTTTTTGTGTGTTCTGTGAGAGCATATGTGTCATCAGCTGTGCGTCTGGACTCACCTTTCATGGCCTCGGCGATCTGGACGAGCTCCGTCACACACGCTGCCACATGCTTCGAGTGCACAGCCAGCTGCTGCTTCTGCTCTGGTGTGGGCTTCTGCAGCACCTGAAAACACAAGAGCCAAACATGTGCGAAGGCGCGCGCACACACACACACACACACACACACACACACACACACACACACAAGAAGCAAAGGTAAACACAAGGTAAAAGATTAGTCAGAGATAATTCTTTACAAAACAAATCTGTTCATTTTTAATCTTTCTTGATTACATGTTAAGAATTCTGAGTATAATTTATAATTAACTTGCTGAAAGACACTAACCTATGTTGCAGAATGTAAAAGCTGAGGATCCGTTTTTGTTACTTGAGCAACTATTTCTGTAACTAAGTTATATATTGTGGATTTTAAAGTCCTTCATGTGCCTGATGTCTTGCCAGACTCTGTATGATGTGGCCATTAATTATGCAAACGAGATCCGTAATTATGATACTTAATGCATTAACTGGCAATTTGTCTCACATGGACACACTTGTCTTCACGCAGTCTTCATGCAGTAATTTTTGCAACAAAGCAATTTCATCAGAATGAGTTGCTAATTTCTATGCAAATATATTCAACAACAGAAAAAATAAACAAAAATAAAAATCAGATTTTCTAAAGGCTTGCATAGTGGCCTAACACAATTTTTGCGTTTTATCCTATGAGGAAGTCTGAGACTTTTTTATCAGTGCAGGGTGAGTGCAAGAGGCCAGGAGATGCACACAAAATCACTTGTATCCTTTATTTATGAGACTACTTCTTTCCAACCTGCAAGACTTGCTCCAGAAGGTTGATGTATCCGGTGGTGCACTCAGAGCCATATTGCAGGGCTTTACTCCTCAGTTCCTCACTGACTTCAGGGTGATATGCTGCTTGCTGTAAGGGTAAGAAAACAATACAGGAGAACAGGAGATTTAGGATAGGACACTGAAATTGTTCCCATAGGAAAGGTAACATTTAACACGAGTGCAAATGCACTGCGTGGGGTCAGGGAGAGCATATTGAGAGAGCATTTTGCACATTACATAGTTCCAATTACAGATAAAATTCAAAGCTACCAGAAAATCAAGTCTTCAGTCACTGTTGTGCTTTGATTTTTAAAACCACAGCCTGCAATGTTTGTACATGGTTTTATTTTTGTCTTTTTACAAGCGCCCTGCTGTTTGCTGAAGGACGTCCTGAGTGATGCTTCGCTGCATGACTTTGAAAAGTGACTGAGTCATTAGCAGTGGGAGCAGACATACAGTAGACTAGCCTCTGTAATATCTGCTCTCCACAGGCTGGGCTCACATGCTCCCTGGCAGCCTGGTGCTGTCTGCGTGAGGTCTGCTTTGGTCGAGCGGTGTGGATTAGCACCTTGCAGGTAGTCAGCATATCGGAGATGGCTTTGCGGCTCAGGTTGGCAGTGGCGATCACATCCTCCTGCTGAGCAGAGTTGCCTGCGGCCACTGCCTTGGCTGTTGCTATGGTGATGCCCTTTGTCATGCGGGTGAACTCCTCAGGTGAAGTGGACTTTTCTGGGACGTCCTTGGACTGGAACACCTGACACGATGATGAGCCACAAGCACAGGTTGATATAGCCATGGAGCTCAGATATGATAATACACGAGTGCACGTGAATGTTGTAGAGCAGTTATAGACTTAAATGGACAGAAAATATTGACATAGAAACCAGAATAATTAGAATGTAAGGTCATCTGATAAGAATTAGCAGTTTATTCAAGGGAAAAAAAACAGTCTTAAAATCTTCCTTCCTCACTCACATCTGCTACCCAGACCCTGATAAGTGCTGTGGGAAACCTGCAGGAGTTAAGAAGGAATCGGGAGGAAAAGAGCTGGCCATAACAAAAGAACACAGAACAAAAAGCTTCTCTGTTTTCCCCTGAATTACAGACACAGATATCTTCTTTGAGATCTTTTTTCCAGAAAAGCAGGGTCTCAACATTTTGACTCCAAATAAATCATAAAGAAGACCTTTGACCTGTCAGGTGCGCTTACCGTCAGCTCCTGCTTGATGCACTCAATGGCGGCTTCAAGTGCCCTCGTCCCACGGGTGGCTTCATCCTCTACTGCCTTCACTGTTTTGAGGAGCGACGTCACGTTGGTGACCATGACCTGTCAAATAAGGAGCGCAACGATGAGACCTATAGACAAACCAGGAGGTGGAGCTCTTTCTCCTCAATGGCAAAACATATTACATTATCATTGCTTTTCTCTTCAGTGATTCTTATACAGGGAAAATGGTGTTGAGGGTGCTTATCTAATGGAGATAAAGACGGAGTGGTGCATTTCAAATTAAAATACAGGATTATTAAATACTGGTAATGTAGTTTATTTACTGTCACAGATGTGGGAAAAAAGCGATTAAAATTTCACTGACTCATGGCGACACATTCTGCTCTGTCTGTGCTGTATTCAAGCAAAGTGTGTATTATGTGCTTGGGAATTTGAGAAATGTCACCAGGGGTTTGGAAGGGTCCCATTTGGAGGTCACCATATGTTGGATGAACTGAAACAATCTGTCAACATGAGGTTGTCCATGGGTGGGCCCCAATTCAGTTTATATGAGAAAACATGAGCAACATTTACAGGTACAGGAGGTTTGGAGATATTTTTCCTGCTGTCTAGACTTATCTGAAAGTCTAGTACTAGCTTCTCCCTTATTGACAAGGAGTCACCACAGTGGATAACTCAGAATATTTTATTAATTAGCAGATTTTACTTTTACACCAGTTTCCTTATAACTACCAGGGATGAAGCTCCAGAACATTTTAACCTTCACAGATAGGTGTATAGATGTAAACACTGTGTGCCAAGAAAAAAGAGAAAAAAGAAGCAAAACATATACACACATATACACACACATACACACACACATATATATATATATATATATATATATATATATATATATATATATATATATATATATATATATATATATATAAAGATAAGGTGACAGTGGCACATGACGAGTGGATTCTGAGAGGTTTGTCAATTCCTTTCCACTTTTTAAATACTTAAAAAAAAAACCTCAGGTTTAAATACTTTACCCATCTCTAGACTGGGCAGCTTGTCATTCTATTAGATACACCCAGCAGGAAGCTATACAACAACCCCCATTTGGACCAGAAGTTTATTTTCTAAACCAGGGGTAGGTAACTCCAGGCCTCGAGTGCCGGTGTCCTGCAGGTTTTAGATCGCACCCTGGGTTAACACACCTGAATCAAATGATTAGATCATTACCAGGCCTCTGGAGAACTTCAAGAAATGCTGAGGAGTCATTTAGCCCTTTAAATCAGCTGTGATGGATCATGGACACATCTAAAACCTGCAGGACACCGGCACTCGAGGCCTGGAGTTGCCTACCCCTGTTCTAAACCATTGTTTCCAGACCAAATATTTAAAAAATTTCACCCGTTCCATTGTTGCTGGATGCCTGTCGGGTGTATTAGATATTTAATACCCTTAAAAGAAACAGTAATAGGGGATGCATAAATTATAAATTAGACCAACAAAACCTCAGCTAACTGATTCAACTGATTAGTGTTGATTACTGATTTTATCTGTATTTGTATTCTCTTCATACATAGAAAAGCCATCCATCAGCTGTATTAATATCATTTATTTTTGATCCCTTTTGCAATATGCACACCACATTAGATGTGCACCACCATCTTCACTGTATTTTTACATTTTATGACACTGTGAATCTTCTACATTGTGCCTGTGTCTTCCTTCCACTGATATTAAAGCCGGTACAAAAACCCTGCATTACTGTAGTTCCAGCAGTGACAATGCAGAACATCTTGTTATAGTTTTCAGTAAAGCACACAGTCCCCTCCCTCTCTCTCCTGCATAGAAAGTGATGGCTCAAGTCCCACAGATACGACAAATCTTACACATCCTGATAACAGCTGTCATATCCTCCTTGCAAAAAACAGCTTCACGCTGCATTGCAACCACATATATCAAACTAGAGCAACAATGCAAGGAGAAAATTTATAAATACATATCTACATGGAGCATCCTCTCTGTGAGCGAGGCTCAGCTGAACAATAAATTAAAGATACGCGCCACAAAAAAATAAAATAAAGAAAAAAAAAATCACTGCACAGCTAAACAGATATGACAGTTTGAGTGGTTTATTTCCTCACCTTGGCAGCACTCTTCAGCTGATACATGGAGGGGTCGTCAGCTGGTTTGCCTGCAGCACATTTGGTGGCACCAATGAGTTCGGCCAGAGCCTTGGCCACATCCCGCACCGCGTTTATCAGAACCACCTGGGGGGATAGAGCTGGAATCAATACAGCACAATGGTCAAAGTAAAGGTTTATCAGTTGAGCCCTAGGGAGAGGATTTACCACTGCAGTCCTTATCACTCCCACCTTGTCATGATACTTCAGACTTAGTGGAGGGTAGAGATAGAGACATATACACAGGGGAAGGAAGAGACCATGTTTATCAGATCAAACTGCAATTACATAGAAAAATCTTACATACTTACTACTATCTACAAGAAAGATAGTAGATGACTAACAATAGAGTACCATATTATGATGACTGCTGAATTATAAAAGTGCTTTCTGGAGATAAATATATACTTTTTTAACCACTATTTCAGATTCTGATTACCTGTGTCTCTGGGTCCTCAGAGCCCATACTGGTTGCTCCCAGTTTGACCACCTCTGTGAGCTGTGTGATGGTCTTGGCTGAAGACTGGGCAGCCTGGGCCAGTTTCTCCTGGGTTGACGCTGCCCCAGCAACCAGCAGCTTGGTGTCTTCCACTAGTGCCTTGGCTGTCTTCAAGATGCTTTCCCTAAAGGATGGGACACATTGTGACACAATCTGCTCCAAAGTCACACTTAACAGCGATAGGAAAGGAAGCCATGACTGCTTTCTGAGCAAAACTACTGCACATTATGTGAAATGCAGGTCAGTATTTAGCTTTATTGGCAGCTGCATTTCTTTCAAGTGAGTCATCAAAACAAGACTGAGGCTCAAGTGTATGGAGAACAGTGTAAGTGCAGCAACTTAAAGATATAACTCCCATGTGCCGCGAATCTGTAAATCCATTTCACATTTTTAACATCTCAAATGGGACTTTATGGTAACAGGAGGTTTAGAGTTTTGGTCTTTGTCTGAATGTCTTGCTTGTGTCTCATCGCACCTGTGGTCTGCAAAGGACTCTTCATTCTCAGGGTTAAGTGTTCCAGCTGAGGCGAACATGATGGTGGTGTCCAGGTCAGCAATAATTCCAGAAACTGCGCCTGCTGCAGTGATACAGGCCTGAGTGCCTTTGTTTCCTGCTTGTAGGGCTGAAAGTACCAAGGACACCTGGAACATGCATGTGTTACAATAGTTAGACAGCAAGGTCCCTTAAACATCTTGTTAGAAGGCGTAAAACAGCTAAAAGTTAACCTTGTTGATATATTGTGCCGGTTTAATGATTGTACAGCAGGTGTTGTCTGAGACTTTTATAAGTGAAACGAGTTACCCTGCAAATGTTCAGAAACATCTGGAAGATATGGATTAAACAAGGAAGCTGGGAATAAGAGGAATGGGCCCCACTAAACATTAAATCAGAGTCTGCTATGCATTCACATTAAGTCAGTGAGCCTAATGCTGCAAGTCACACAACTCCCTCGAAGACTCGTGTCTGCTCATCACTCATAAACAAATGGAGGGCCCTGAGGTGTGCATTTCAACAAGGCACAAGCTTCACATATCAACAAGTGTGAGAGCACAAATTATTCAAGACTGATATGAGCGCCGAATCAAATCATTTCCTTGGAGTGAAGACAAAATGTGTGAGCAGCATGGCTAGAAGCTGCCAGGGTCACAGCGTGGAGACATTAATATTGTCAACTGCACAGTGTGAGGGTGGTCAGAAGAACACGGCCTCATGAGTGCTACAATAATACAGTGAGGCGACGCTAAAATTTGATTCATTTAATCTTTTTTTCTACAAAATGTAAGATTAAAAAAATAATAATAATAAATTATTGTATTATTATATATTACTGCACAAGCTTATCTTCTTTATAGCTTTATGTAATTAGCTATAATTAAAGAATACAGCTATAACACTGAGCAATGATTTAACCATTTTGTAAAATGCTAAAACTGAATTCATGTTTCATGTTACATAGATGAGATTTTGAAAGTCAAAATAATGTGGAAAATTAGCTTTTTCCCCTGAATGAGCAGTTTAGGTTTCTATCCATATCGCTTACCTTCTCTGTGACTGCACGGGCGCACTCGATGAGCTCCCGTTTGGAGAAGCTGTCAGTAGGGCTGAGCTGCAGGGCTCCAGCCTTCTGGACCAGGTAAATACAGCCATGGCCCAATTCTTGCACCCGCGTCTTTATCTGGAAGCCAACCTGAAAGCATAACCAGGCATCAGCTTCACTGCAGCCGTCTCATTTGTGTCATTATACTACACAATAATCTCCTTAACTGGCATCTCTCTTATCCAGCGGGTGGGTGATAAATGATTTCAAGCACCCTCAGAGAGGGAATGCTGGCACTACACCTTTAATTTCCAGACTGCAATTCATGGGTGGGTGGTACTTCATTACAAGCATCACTATAGGCTTTTAGACTTGTAGAGGCGAAATGTCGCTATGGTAACCAGCAGTCTGTTATATACAAGATATTGATAAGAGCGGTGTGCTTATTAGTGCAATATTTCCACACATTGCTGTCCTCTGGACAACAGAGAAAAGCTTCAAGTCAAGAGTCCGTGGGTGCTGCGAGAGACTGATGCTGGAGGGTTACATTTCTGTTTGATCTCACATTGCTGGTGCAGCCTTGAGGAAGAGGCGTCATATCAAAGAACACCAAACATCTGCTCTGATCAGTGTGTGAGCAAATACATCCGGAAGCATTTTGGTGTAAAATGCAGACCTATGCTGATAACTCAGTCTGACATTTCTGCAGCACAATTGCTAAAAGATGCAATGAATAATGATTTTTTTTTTCCCCATACAGGAGTGTAACGTTCCCCCCCACATCCTCCACAAAAAAGAAAAAAGAAAAAAAGTGTTCTCACCTCCTCTGGCTCTGCAGTGGCTGCAGCAAGGTATCCTTGGTGTGCCAGCTGTCCGTAGTCCACCGTCACCTGAGAGGCAAGGCCACCGAGCTCTTCGGGGCAGGTTACCGACTTAGTCATCTGCGAGAATATGCATCAACTGATTAATGTTCCTTCAGCACTACTGTCAAACATTGGCATTGAAGATTTAATGTAAATACTGCAGACATGAGTGACGCATGAATATTGTAATGCATTTGCATGCTCACCATCTCCTGTGCTGTGATGGCAATGGCCTTAGAAAATTTGACCATGGTGGTTTGGTAGTCTACAAAGGAACCCTCGGGTTCAGGGGGTGTTCCTTCAGCCAGCTGTAAAGATTAAACGGTAGCTACAGATTTGGTTTAAGGTGTATACATAAACAAATATTCACAAATATGAATTAGAAAAATCAATAACCTAATTTCGAATGAACACGCTTAATAATGAACAATACAGAGTTAGTTTTATTCTGCATCATTTGAAAATCCTTTAAGTGTATCTTGCTTTGTCCATTGATGCAGGTTCCAGAAAGAAATGGAAAATTTTTGCACACCAGACAGATCAGGCTGATCATTAAATATGTAAGGATGATATGCTATCTGCCTTTTTCAGATGCATTTGTGCTCTGAGTCCAAAGAGAGAGCGCTGAGTGTTTTATTTTTTCAGCTGGAGAATGTCCAGTGAATTAGTAAATATGTTGGTTGCAGTGCATTGACAAAGTCAATAAATCTTAGATAGACAAAATACTTGTAATGTCCTGGATGTCAGATTACACCAAAACAGTATACAATTTTTATTCTTTACTACACATGTGAAGGATACATATGAAATTTCCTACAATTCCTACAAAAGTCTACAATTCATAGATTAAAAGTGCTGTGCTGAATTTGCTAATTCCAACCTTATTTTTTTCCCCTGAAGCAGATACAACCCCATTTGTTTCACAGTTACGTGTCAAATGATATATTTTTTTAAATGTATACATTTATTAAGCCGTTTCCACTTTGTGTTCTTCAAGGATATTCCATTTTCTAGATAACATGCACATTCTAATTAAAAGTGTAAAAGGCACAAGAAGGGAAAAAATAGGTGTTTGCTGAACTGGGCCAAGTGCTTTACATCTGAGTTTGCACATGTCGCTGTCAGTTACTAACTAGACTGTCAACACACATGTCCTCTAGCAATATGACTGAAAACTAACATCACCAGTGGGCTGTGGATTTTAAAACGTGCCATCTTCTGGACTAATAAGAGTCATAGACAAGCACACTCTTTCAGAACACCCACTGTGGCTTTGAGAGAAAGCTCATTCTGCTTTCAGACAAGTCGGGGGTCAAGTGGCAACTTGAAATCCACTCAAAGTACCCAAGAAACATTCTCTTGAAACTGAATGACAACAACAATCTTTACTCACCCTGCCCATAGCCTCAGCGATGGACTCTACCATACCCCCAACCATGCCGCCCTCGCTCGCTGCCTCATTCAGAGTCACCATGATGTCGTCAACAGCCTCCTTCATCAGCTGGGCTGCTTCATTGATGGCATCGTGTGTGTGGGATGCCTGAGGACACGGGCAGCTGATTAACGTTACTGTGACGCCATCTCGGTTTAGCCAGGAGGTAATTCATCAGCTTGACAACAGCTCTACAGTGCACCTCAAGCTAGTAAGAACTCAGTGTCCAACTAGAGGACGTGTCACCAGGCTGGTTCCTTTCTGATTTAAGAACAGATATCATCCCTGCTGGCTAATAATTCAAACTTAGTCTAGTTTGTACAATAGTAAATCTATATCTCAGAATGTAGCCATAAAAATAAAATTATAAAAGCCTGGGGTAGTCAGATAATCTGATAAGGAAAAAAAAGCTTCTAAGGAGCTCATTTCAATGTTTTATGGCTGTAATGATGGCAGCAGAGTTTGAGTAAAAGCACAATCATTTCAGAATGGGATTAGAAGTTGTGCAATGAACAGGTTTAAAAAAAATCACTTAAATCTTAAAATCAATTCCAGCACTAATATAAAAACTTAAAAAGAACTCCTGAGGCTTTGTTCTGCTCAGTTTGATAATACAAATGGTTTATAGCTGAAAGAATTAGAGAAACTGTGAAAGAAGGGATTCATTAATGTGCAACAATGAATGGACTGACAACGATGGACAAAGATGTTCCATTATTTTTGAAACTCGTTGTTTTCCATTCCATTACAGCTCATCTCTGAAGTCAGGCAAAACACAGCATCGACACGAATAGTAAAATTGACTCTGTGCACTACCTTTGGGTTTCCCCCGCCTTCCTTGGCAGCATAAAGCATCTGCAGGGCGGACTCAGCAAGCGTCTTGGTCTGGTCCAGGATGGTCATCTGCTGCTGGTGGTCATGCAGCTTAGAGGCCAGGCCCACCGATGCCATAATGAGTGGCTCAAAGTAACTGGCCAGCTGGGTTACCTGAGACAAAGCATTTAGGACAGTAGTCAGAGAAAAGTTGAACCAAAACATACAAAACTGTGTGTTTGCCTCCTAAATTCAGAGGGAATGAAGAGATACACTGTCAGACTAGCACCTTGTGTCCTAGTTGGGCAGCTTCGCCTCGGGCAGCTGTAAAGACTGGATCAATGAGATGACCAATCTCCTGTACCGAGGATGTCAGCTGCTCCTGGAGTGCCTGGTGAGTTACAACAGCAGAGAATTGCAGTAAAAGTCTCAACAGAAAGACTACAGATCTCATTAAGTTCCTCTTCCCTCTCACACAGGATACAGCTGATGGGGGATTTGAACTCACTTCCATGGAGATATCATCTCTGCAGGGTAGGGTCTGGCCAACCGCTGCTAGTGAAGCTTGCTCAATGTCCCGGATACACTTATTGATGTTATCAATGGAGTAATCACACTCCCTCTGTCCCGGTGCCTTGTCCCTGTCACCAGAAATAATGGGAAAAAAAGAGACAAATGTCTCCACCTTAATGTGCAAATAAATATATAATAAGAAAATCTGGAGATTTGAGTTGTAAGAAAAATGATGCTCATATCTACCCATAGCAGATCAGCTTAGATAAATATAAACAGTGAAAACAAGGAAAAGAAGCTTGCTTGGTTAAAAAAATAAAGATCAAAAAATGAAAAAAATATATATTCACCTAAAGCCCTAAAGCTCACAAATGAATCTGTAATGCAATCTGTAATCTTGCAGTCATATTATTACCATGGGCTTTACCAGGCAATCAGCACATAGTCACAATGGTCTGCCTAGCTAATCAGCCACTGGCTTGAAACTCATTTTTGTTATGCAGGCATGAGAACGCCATCATTTTTCATTCAGCTCCCGAGAGAAAGTGGCAACACGTTTCCTCCAAATGCTTGAATACTCGAAAAATACTGACAGTCAAGGTTAAATGTTAATGTCTGTTAATTGTAGGTCTTAGTTGCTGTGAGAGCTGGTAGGACACCACATAATGAAATGTGTTTCAGATCCACCGTAGCGAGCCCCACCGTTCGCTAATCTATTACTAAGCAGTGGGGAACTCAGTAGCTATAAACTAATGCAGCAATTTCCTGCTTAGCTGAAAAGATGTCACAAAAAAGTCCTCCAATATGAGAATTTATTTTCTCTCACTGCAAGGAAACCTTTCTAAACTTTGAAGACATGGCTGCAGAGACAGATATGATCACAGGCGGAATTAATACAAACCTAATAGAGGTGATGAGACTCTTGATGGAGTCAGAAACTGTCCTGGAGTGGCCGGCTAGTATGGACCAGGTGGGGGGATCTTTGGGGTTAAGGACCAGTGAACGGGCTGTTTCTAGAAGGTAAGTGGAGCTATCGAGCATGGAGCGGGCTGAACGCACAATGGGCTCCTGTGCTGCTGAGCCCTGTGGAAATGAAAAGATTAGTGTAGGAGAAACAACAGCCCAGGTAACAGCTCGACAGTGAAGAGCTAGCTATACTGGTCTGACAGTTGTTAATATTCCTTGACTACCTGAGCGAGATCAAAGGTGCAATCAAAGGGAGGGATGAGATTAGACAGGCAGCTTTACACAGACTCACGAAGAAACACCTTCAGTCTTTATGATACGAGCAACCCCCCCCCCCTTGACAATTAGATTAACAAGCTGAAGATTAGAGCAGCTGTGCTAAGAGAAAGTGCCGTTAAACACTGCCCTCCAACAGATTACAGCCATAAAGCTTTTAGAGGACTATGCGCAAACTATTGCACTTAGATTGAACAAAAAATACATCCTTCTTTTTGAGCCTTTCCTTGACAATAACAAAAGGACCTCAATTCAATTTCCTCTCCTGCTCACAGCACAAACCTTTGCTTGTTGGCTCAAATAAAAGGCAGTTTTTAAGCAAACTGAATACACAAGTCACAAACACTCATTTAATCTCAATGAAAAGCGCAATATCTTCTGTAGGATGAACTGAACATTTTCACTGCTCCTAAAAAAAAAAAAAAACAGTCACAGATCTCATTTGTGTTGTTGAAAAGATTTTTATTAACTTTCCGTCATTTAACTAGAAAAGGTGAAGGACATTTTAAAGGAGCATTATAAACAAGCATCAACTGAACGAATACCTCATTGCTGATCTGAGCTGGAATGCTTGCAAAATCAGGGTTGTTGGCAAAGGTCGTCAGGTTTTCCACAGCCTCGAGGAACGGGGCTGTAGCAACGCGGCACCTGTTTCTATTCTCTTCGGAAAAATCCCCATCCAAGGCCTGAAATAAGACAGTCATGAATATTTGTTCATTTGGCTGTTTTTGTAAGTGTGTAACTACTTATACACACATCTGTATCTTCTCACTTGACGAAAAAGATATCTGTAACAAATTTACACTCAACGTTTTGATCAGTTGGAGAGTTGACCTTGATGGTTTTGACGAGGTTGGCTGTGGTGTTGGCCACCTCTTTGGCTGACTGGACAAACTGTCTCCTAGCCACTGGGTTGGAAGTTTTAGAAGAGGCCAGGCGACAGGCGTTACAGAGAGCCGAGGTGTGCTTGGCTACAATTGTTGCTGCAGACAAGACCTTATGAACAAATGAACCAAAACCATTAACAAAGAGGAACAGCTGTATAAAATAAAATTAGGTAAGGCATGGGGGCATTGATTCTTTAAACACAGAGGTCAGGTTTATTCTTAAAAACTGTATTTAATTAAAGAGATATGACAGAATTAACAGCAAGTTATTAAAGACTACTCAGTCTCCATATGCCAGGGGACTAATGTTCTGCAGCCTTTAATGGATCTTACCTGTGAGGGACTGCTGGCAGGATCCACTAAGTTCTGACAAGCCATCTGTATAGCTTGGTGGGCTCGTGCAAACTGAATGGGATCTACCAGCCCCTCGTGGCCTGATTGACTACTGGGATCAGAAACGCCTACAAGATAAGAGGCCTGTGGAGTAGAAAACAAAAGCGTGTTATGTGCTCCCAGTTACACTGGATACCCCCCAAACACAAAGGGACACAAAGGGGAATACAGAGCAGGCCGTGGCCAAGGCTGCTACACCCACTCCATAGGAATGGGGTCCACATCTTATGAGTCTGTGGTTGGGACACCAAGAGCTGATAAATGTTGAACAACCATGGTCCATGAAAACCATCAAGAGAACCTGCACAAACACTGAAATTCTCTACGCCAACAACAATGCGAGTGCCTATATCTATGACTGAGTGGACAAGAGCTTCACACCAAAACCCAAAACAACCCAAAACCCACACAAAACAACAAAGACAATGACTCTGTGTGGCCACCAACAGAGCACAACAGAAAGGACTGGATGTCCCACAATCATCTGACATTTTCTGTGGAACACACAAGAAGATGACCCCACTCCTCTGCATTTCAAGTAGTGATCAAATGTTAGATGTGTGATTCTGTATGGGGTAAAACCTTAAATAACCAGGCTGAAGCTCAGTTAATAAAGAGGGAGCAAAAGCTAAGAAAGCCAGATCTTAAATGATCCCGGCCAAGTGCTCCCAGTTGTACTAATTAACCCCACCTACTAGGAACCTGCAAGACAACACAGAAGGACAACCAGGGGAAAACCCAGCAGTGCAAGGCCAAGGAAGAGATCCGTTACATCATTCATAGCTGTTGATTCACAAGGCTAATACCTCCACTGTTCTTAGACTGGTGCAGATCGATCCAATAGGACATCACACAAAGTTGGTACTAGTCAGCTGGCAGGGTGAAGATTGTTTAATGTCTGTTCTGAGTATGTCAGATATTTGCACCTCTGTTGGGTATCGACTAGAAGGGTTCAGGGCAGCAGTTCATGCGTGAAAGTGATTTCCACCTTGTGAAGATGTCTCAATTTCCTTTTACGCCGTATGTCTTGGGCTATGTCAACCTTAAAAATTGATAGCAATTTGCTTTTTTAAACAAAGTGTGTGTTTAATTCTAGGTATCTAAAAATAAAGAGAAAAAGGGAAGGCGAGCGCAGAAGCAGGGTAAGTCAGAGCGAGTTAGTATGGCGCTGTGATCTCACCTGTCCTGCAGCCTCTGTCAGCCCACACAGAGCTTTGGACGCCAAGCCCACGCTCTCCCCAAAGGCCACCACATCACCTGTCTTACAGTGCTGAGAAATGCCTGCCATTGACTCCCCTAGGACCTGAGGCACATGAAAATGGAGAAAATGTGGACAAATTAGCTCTTCAGCTGCCTACCATGTAAAATATTTGACAGTTAGTGTACATAGTGCACTCGGTTATTTTATACGCCTGTACTTTTGAGTTCTCCATGACGCTCTCGATGCAATCAAAGTAGGAGAGCTCGTTGACGGGCTCACTGGGGTTATCCAGCAGACCTCTGACAGCCTGAATACAGACGGAGACACAACAACTTAAACTACAATATTGCATTTCTACGTTGATATCCTTGGAAATTTATCAGCTACTTAATTCAGACCTGAGGCTAACATTATAATTATAAATTGATCTGTGCAGAGATAAATCATCATAATCAAGGCCTTAAATGAACAATATTAATATCATTTAAAACTATTCATAGTATAATCATCGGTAGGCTTCAGAATGTAAAAATGCTCCTGTTATATTAGTGTTGCTAATGCAGCTACTCTACTATTGTTCTGAATGTATTATCCAGCTATAAAACATGGCTATATAGGAGGAATCTAATGGAAAATAGTGGGAAACCATGAGAAAAAAAATACAAAACTCATGAACTTTATTTAAAAAACATGAAATACAGGCATGCATAGAAACCAGAAAACCTCTGTGTGGTATCCTGTATGTGAGGAAAGCTACCTCCAACTCCCTCAAGGCGTTGTCACACTCCTTTTGTCCTG
The DNA here is from genome assembly GCF_900408965.1 of Simochromis diagramma. Taxonomy (NCBI): domain Eukaryota; kingdom Metazoa; phylum Chordata; class Actinopteri; order Cichliformes; family Cichlidae; genus Simochromis; species Simochromis diagramma. The sequence goes on from NW_024386801.1 coordinate 10,602,650, forward strand.
CTGCTTGCTGTGTACAGAGCGTTATCAGCTGGTTAATACTCTCTGTCACCGCCCTGAAACACACAGGCAGCCACACAGCCTCTTTAGCTCTCACATGTGTCCTCTGCATGCACGCACAGGCTGGCTTCACTCACACATGCTTTTAGCCCCCCTATTCAAGCACGGCACTGCCGGCTTCTCGCTGCGATTGGATAACACAGCTCACAGGAGTGCCGAGATTGTCTCGAGTTTGTGTTCAGCCTTGCTGAGCACAGACAGGCTCAAGCCAAGGCTTCCATCTTCCTAATTAGACAGAGAGAAGTCAGTCAGGCCTAAAGCCCTGCGGGACCAGCTGCTTGGCTTCTCTCCACTAAGGGGAGGATACGTACTCCCCCTAGCAATGCCGAACAGACACGCTGTAGGAGCGGCATACAGATGTAGTAAGAAGCTGTTTTCTATAGCTATCATTACTTGCTACAGATCTTGAGCCAGGATTCACATGATATATACTACTGAGCTGTTCACCTCACTGGCAAATACAACATAGCATTCAGAAAATCTGACACATTTCAGGTACTGCTTGCGTTTTATCGCACCTTGCTGCCACAGCTAGGAGATTCTTAGCATTGGCTGCACCTGGATCCACAGACAGAGACTTGGCAGCCAGTAGCAGCTTACTGGATGCCATGGAGATGTTCTTCAGATTACCGATGACTTGGATCTGGTCATCCTTACTCTGCACATGCAAGGAAGAAGAAAAATTCAGGTGAATTTTGTTTTTGATGGTTTCAAATCTGTATTAAATGTTGTGTTACAATTATTAAACAGTATTGGTTAGAGTGTTCTACTTTACAGTAATGGCTATCCTCTTTTGTCACATAACAGGTATTTTTGAGTCTTTGATTGTCAAATTTATGTAATGTTTGTTTTTTTAGTCAAATTAATATTGTGTGTATAAGTGACAATTATCGATTAATAATTTGTATGCAATATTATTGTGTTCCAAGTTTATTATATCAAAAAGCCTAACTCTAATTTTTGTTGTCACGGCTAAAAACTGCTGTTCTGATTAAAGAAGTAATGCACTTAGTTATATGAGCCTTTGTGGGTTTGACTTTAGTCTCATAAATTCCCCACAAAATTGAATTTTCTCCTGAAACTCAAAGTATTCTTGTTCCAAGACATTTAGGCTATTTCATGTGGGAAAGATTTCCAACAACGGTGCGCGCGCCTCCTTTCACAGAACAGCACAAACCGGCTCTAACCAGAATAAAAGAGAAGCAGGAGCCTCCGGTGTAGAAAAGAACAAGGGGACAAGTTAATCAGAGTCTCTAGACTTTGAAACCGACACCTCATGGGTCCTCAACTGGCAGCTTCATTAAACGGTACCCACAAAAATCTATTTCAGCGCCAAAAGTGAAGAGGTGATTCCAAGATGCTGGCCTTGAAGGCATGGTTACAAAGAAAAAGCTTATATCTGAGACTATACACTAAAATGAGCCATTTGTGGCAGAAAAACACAAACGTTATCAGGGGAATCTGAAAAAAAAAAAAAAGTCGTGGACAAACAAAATAAACATCTGAGGTGTTTAGTTCCATGCAGACATGTTGAAGAAATGCGATAGCTGTTGTAAAGTAAGGGATTAGTACAGGTTAAAAACAGTCTTGAACAAGAAAGGTAGTCCCTTTACTTTTCATATGTAGTGGACACCACTTCATTGGAGCTAATTTGCTCCTATAAAAGGTAAAGAACGAACTCAACATGTAACCCCAAATTATGCAACATACCTAGTTCGCCTTTATTCTGTTTACCATGGAGAGTGAGCAATCAGTTTGATAGTATTCTACTTAGACAGGAGTCAGGACCTACAAACCAGTCCAAGCTGTGGGAGTATCTTCAGGACACATGAGATAAAATTCCCATGTGTACTAGTGTACATCCTCTTCAGTGTCTGATATTTAGAATTTTGAATGAATGAGCAAAATATTCAGAACAAGAACATCACACAAAGCATCTGAATACTTTAGAGCTCTTTGGAGGAATTAGCGTGACTAACTGAATGCAATAGCTTTTGGTTAGTAAAGTAATGCAAAGATGCACTCTGCATTTGAAGCTTTTGAGTTTACCTGATAAAAGCTTTAAATGAACTGCTGGCACTGGATCACTATTAAACTGTGTCACTGGAGCGTGAAGTCTTTGTATGGTCATGAAACCTACCTGGGTGTGTCCTGCCATCTCAATGCCAGCATCCAGGAACTCATCAAAGTCTTGGCTAAACTTCCCTGAGGCTGCAGCCAGCTGGCTGCTTCTTCCACGAGAGGAGTGGACGACCTCGCCTGCGGAGTGGTTGAGTTCAGCTGCTGTGTGGTTCAGATCAGACTGGGCCTCTTGGAATGTCTTACTGCAGGGAGGGAGCTTCAAAGACAAGACATGCACATTAGGCCACACTTTGGAATATTAAAACTGCAGGCAAAAGGAAATATTCTGTTTGGGGATAAAGGGTCGATATATAAATACTCTCATGTCATTATGCAAACATAAAAGGCAAGAAATCCCTAAGAAAAAGCTTAAGCAACACTCACAAAGTCCACTAGTAGCTTCTTGCTGGCCTCGCCTATGCTCCTGAGGGCCATGTCAACATCCTTCTGGCCTGGCAGGCAATTCACACAATTATTAAGGGAGTGCGAAACAGCTTTGGCCACCTGCAACACAGTACAACATCTGTCAATGGTCCGTCATTAGTCATTCTAAAAATGTGCTACACAACAAAGCCCCAGAGCAAAGCTATATGTGGAGAAATATCTCAAATGCAAATTGGGCTCACAGCAGTGCACAATAATCCGTGTCACTAATTTATGCTGCTGTCACAGATATATGCCAAACAATATGTTTATCCCCTGAAGGGCTGCAGGAGAATGAACAGTTTTACTCCAGCAAAACCTCTCCTGAGAGAGGGAAACCAGCCGAGAAATGCATAGCAGACAGGAAAAAAAAGAGCAACACTTAGTAGAGGGGACGACTGTAATGGGAAAATCTTTACAAATCAGTAGATGAGGGAGACAGGGGCCATCAGTGCTCCTCAATCAATCAGTCTATCAGATCTATCTATCTATCTATCTATCTATCTATCTATCTATATGCTAATAAGTGGTATGCTACCTGTGCCAGTCTCTGCTGACTCTCAGCATCACCAGGATGAACCAGGGCCTGATGTGCTTCATGGATGAGCATGGCTGAGCCCTCCATCACACACTGGGCTGAGTCCAGCATGGCAGCTGCAGCCTGAGGCTCCTTGGTGCTGGCTGCCACACCTCGAGCGGCTTGAGCTAATGTCCTCAGAGCCTGTGCTGTTTCCCTAGCAGCAACACCTGTGAAAAATGAGTGACGATTTAGCAAATACATTAATTCCAGTGTCGCATTTCAGCAGCCGTGTTTAAGCAGTACTAACTGAGAGCTATGTGTATTTCTTGTCTTTACTAAAACTGTAATGACATTGTGCAAGTCAACAAGCAGGATTTAGCAGCACCACACTGTGAAAAAAAGAAAAAAATCATTATACTCAAATACCATCATTGTTTAAATAAATCACTTAATATGATAAATAAAGCCTCACACTGGAGGTCCCCTCAACTTATTACACATAGAACCGGGAAAAAAAAGAAAAGGCTGCAAATTGCATCAAATTGCATTAACCAGCAGAGTGGAGCCATTTGCTGATGGAATGTTAAATCCAGTGAAAAAAAAAGATTAATGAGTAGAGAGCAGCACCCTGGGCCACAGCATGAAATACTGCCTCGGAGCACTCATTGTTATAAATGTTATTCTTTATCCGTCTTCATCTCAATTCCACTGAGATCCCTGTTTGAGCCAAAACTGACGGCAAAGCAGTGAAGCCATGTTGGATTCCCGGGGTTCGGTTCAAGGCGGTAATGACAGCACAAATAAAATAACATCTTTAGCTTGGTTTATCCTCAAGACTGACACTCGGCACAATTTTGAGAATTCCTTTTAAATAAAAGTCACAGGCAGTATTCCATATGTATCTAAATGGCTGCTCAAACTTCTCAGCCCCACTCGTGTATAAAATACACTACCTGTGTAATGTTCATTGCCTTGTGCAGCGCATGTCAGCAACTGGGCCATGGAAGAACCCACAGTCTTAGACGTACTTCCCAAATCCTGAGCGCATTTTTCCAGCTGTATAAGCGACAGAACACATAAATAACTCATTTGCCTCATGGCTAAGATTTCTTTAGCATTTTGGTATCTCTACACAGCAGCTATCTCTAGCCTAATGTTTCCTTGAGAAACTGTAATTGTTTCTATTTACTGACCGTTTCTCCAGGAAGTGGTTTGAGTTGGCCATCGATGACAGACATCTTGGCATCCTGAAGTTCACTCTTGAGTGTCTGTACAGTTTTGAGGGCTAAGTCAATCTCCAGAGGGCCACAAGCTTCATGTGCCTTTAAAAAAAAAAAAAAAAAAAAGTAAAAAAAAACCCCACAGACATAGCTGTTACTTAAACACAAACCATACGCAGCAGACAAGATGCAATCCTGCATGTAAATGTGTGATGTGAGATCACAGAATTAGACTCTAATTGGACAGTGAATCTTTTCACTGATGGCCCTGCATCAGTGAAAAGAATCATGCTCACGGCGTTATGTAAGGATACCTTCTGCGTGGCAGTCCGGAGCTCCGCCAGGCAGGTAGCTAAATTCTTGGCACACTGGCCCAGTTGCATAGCAGCAGCTTGTTCGGCCACTGTTGGAACTGCTGACTTTGCAGACGCCACCATCTTACTCCCAGGCTGAGAGACAGTAATAGAAACACATCAAGAAATGAGATTCCTTTGATAGAGGGTTACAGTCACTCACTGTGTCAAGGTGAAATACAAACCTGTAAGAAGCTCTGGCTGGCCATGATGAGGGCGAGTTGGGGGCCCAGCTCCTCAGGCTGGGCTTGGCTGCTCCTCATTCCCTGCACCAACTGGGGAATACTATCTGCTACCATCTGAAATTAAACACCACATAATGTTTGCTTCATATGCCACACCATCATGACTTACTGAGAAAGGTGCTAACAAGGCTCCCAAACAAGACACTCCCTGTGACAACATGTATTATATGTAAATACAGGCTATAACATTAGTACAAAAGAGCACATCACAAAGATTACAGGATCATACCTTGCAGCTGTGAACTAACTGTTGGTGTGAGGCTGTATTTTTGTTGGAAGCAGCTGCGTTTTGGGCAGCTGCGATGGTCTGTGTAGCAGCAGCCGCTGCCTGCTTAGCAGCGATCTGTTCAGAAGACACAAATGGAGAAAATGTAAGTAAGAGAGTGCTGCTTGGCTAAGAGGAATGTTCACTTTTGCTCTGCGCAGTATTATGCTGTCATGTTCTGTACTCCAACAGAGTTCTAATCAGACTAAAAGGGGTCACAACCAAAAGGTTTTGGAAGAAGAGGGAAATGGATGGAACTATGCTGCTCGGTCATGATTTCATGAAGTGATCAGTACTGCCTTCGCTTGGGCACATTTCCAGAACTAAAGCTAAAAATAGCCTGGCTTACATTAATTCATAGACACAAGACAGGGTTTGAAGCAATGACGGGACTGAAAACAAAGCTGTTAAATGGGTGAGGAGATACTGATGGAAAGATATACGTAACACATGGTATCGTTATATAGAGAAATTAAGGTTGAATTCTGTGTGGGATTTACACAGAGGTGCAAATACTTCACGTAACCCTAAAGAAAGAAAGAAAGAAAGAAAGAAAGAGAGAGAGAGAGAGAGAGAGCAATGATACACAAAATTCACGGTTCGGTTCTTTGGTGTCACGGTTCGATATTTTTTCGATACAAAAAAAATGTTCATGCCTTTTTAATTTGTCATTTATTAAAGTTATAAATATATATTTTAACTCAAAAGTACAGTTTTTAAATTTAATGTTGCTGAAACAAAAGTAATTAAAAAAAAAATATCTCAGGGCTCTCAAAATTCGGGCAGGGACTCTTCAGTTTTTGGTAGCTCAAAATAAATGTAAGTAGCCCGAATAAAAAAGAGAGCAATTTTTTGATTGATGTTTTGTTTCCTGTTTTGTTTCCTTTACAATATTATACATTAAAGTATAATATTGTAAAGGAAACAAAACATTAATCAAAAAATTGTTGAAAAACAAATTACAACATTGTATAAAAATTACAATCATCAACTCAAATACTTGGTTCTAATTGAACAGAAATTTCTATGAACTTGTAAGAACTGTGCAGGACATGAATCAGTCTGTGTCAGATCCTGAATTTGAAATTTCCACTGAAGTCACGGGTCAGAGGCAAGTGGAACCAAGATCTAGGCCATTTGCTTTTTGAAGTTTGCAAAGACTGCTAAATTTTGCCAGTGGTAGTTCACTCTTTGCAACATAGTGCGCTGTTCTAAACAGATTTTTCAGGTTTATTTTTAGTATGTTATTTGCAATTGGTGTTTGTTCTGGGAAAGATATTGCAGACTGAGCAATAATGCATTTCTTGCATTTCTCATGGGTTCTAATGGGGCCTTTCTTAAAATGACTGGTCTCAGTAACAAAGGCGCTTGTCGACTTAGAAATCGAGAGAAAACCAACAACACACCCGGCAGAACATTATGTTATTTACACGGGTGCACATAAGTGGTCCGCATGTGCGTATTCGCTGTCAAAATAAAAGACGCGCACCAGATAAGAAGTTGCAACGCGCGTTTGCGTCCATATAAAAAGCACTGTTTTAGTCCGCTAGAGTGGGATTTTCACGGCACATTCCGCACCACATCTCTGTGCGTTCATCATTTGTTTGAAGCCAGCTCACCTCCTGCAACCACTTTTCCGAGAATACGTGCTTCTTTTGTGGTTCGGACTCCTTCTGACATTTCTTTGGAGGTGGAGGAACACCAAAGTAATTGCTTAAAGGAGCTTCTTCGACATCTTTAAGAGTTTTAAACAAATGTCTGTCCTCCTCCAGAAAATCTTATGTATGCAAACACGCGTTGCAACTTGTTATCTTGTGCGCGTTTTTTATTTTGACAGCGAATGCGCACCTGCGGACCACTTATGTGCAGCCCTGGTTATATAGCTCATCATATTGCAGCCACAGAAATTCTTTTGTCCATGAAACCATAAAGCTGCACTTTCTTTTTGCCTTATAGTCTGATTTGTCATAACTTTTCCGTTTTGTGGTAAGCTTTTCTTTGGCTGTCACTTCTTCACCCTGACCTGTCTTATTTGGCTCAGCAGAACTAAAATATATACCCTGCTGCTTTTACACACACACACACACATAACGGTCAGCGATTCTCTGCGCGATCAACCTCTCATATGTTTAAGCTTGCTGCGGGAGATTTCACTTGTCATGTTTGCATAGTAAGCTAACGATTGATAAGACGATGTCAGAGGAATTGGTGCGCGAATTATCATCACTCACCAGTCAGTGCTGTCGCTCTCTATACACAGTTCGCGCGATTGCAAAGTGAAAGCAAAAAACAAGCGCAAATTCAAACGCGATTTCAATATGTCACATATTGACAGTGGCTCACCGATGCCAATGACATAATTACCCAGCTACAATTCCGAAAGAATGCAAAATCGCTAGCCCCGGGACGTCGGGCTAGCGATTTTGCAAGCCCTGTATCTGATTGAGGAATCACTCATCTTTGGAAAAGAGAGTTTATTACAGAGAAATGGCTCTTTCCAAAATAAAAGCTATACTATACGCTTCTTCTGGGCTATATTCTCAGCAGCATATTGTAGCGGGTCAGGGCTGTTCGGGGTTCTGTTTGTACAGTTATGTTTTGTTTATGTTGCCATAGTGACGGGTGACGCCCTCTCGCTGCGACAGTGTGTCCTTCCGGGGTCAGAGGGCGCCCTGTGTGTTGTTGTTGTTGTTGTTGCTGTGCGGTTGCCGTGCTGAGCAGTTAGCTAGCGACAGTGTTCTTCTGCAGATGTCAATAAACGGCTGTGCTCCCTGGCTAGCTCACGGGAAGCAAGACCAAACGACACCTCCGTCTCCTCTTTGTCTGAGCTCGCCACATTGGTGTCAGAAGTGGGATGATGGTGGCATCCCATGTTCTGACCCGAGTGACTTTTCCCCCGCCGGTCGTGACCGGCCGGTGCGCCAAAAGAAGGCACCTGGACATTTGCAAAGTGAAAGCAAAAAACATGCGCAAATTCAAACGCGATTTCAATATGTCACATATTGACAGTGGCTCACCGATGCCAATGACATAATTACCCAGCTCTAATTCCGAAAGAATGCAAAAGCATTGACATATATTTTTCCTTCCCACAATAGCCCGACAGGCAGGGCAGAGATAGATTTTGGTAGCCCGACTGGAAAAATCGCTAGCCCCGGGCGTCGTGCTAGCGATTTTGCAAGCCCTGTATCTGATTGAGGAATCACTCATCTTTGGAAAAGAGAGTTTATTACAGAGAAATGGCTCTTTCCAAAATAAAAGCTATACTATACGCTTCTTCTGGGCTATATTCTCAGCAGCATATTGTAGCGGGTCAGGGCTGTTCGGGGTTCTGTTTGTACAGTTATGTTTTGTTTATGTTGCCATAGTGACGGGTGACGCCCTCTCGCTGCGACAGTGTGTCCTTCCGGGGTCAGAGGGCGCCCTGTGTGTTGTTGTTGTTGTTGCTGTGCGGTTGCCGTGCTGAGCAGTTAGCTAGCGACAGTGTTCTTCTGCAGATGTCAATAAACGGCTGTGCTCCCTGGCTAGCTCACGGGAAGCAAGACCAAACGACACCTCCGTCTCCTCCTTGTCTGAGCTCACCACATTGGTGTCAGAAGTGGGATGATGGTGGCACCCCATGTTCTGACTTTTCTCCCGCCGGTCGTGACCGGCCGGTGCGCCAAAAGAAGGCACCTGGACATTTGCAGGACTTTGTGTGGGGCAATGGGGTCGTCGGGGACGACTGACCCCTTAGGTGGGGGCTATGTAGCGGGTCAGGGCTGTTCGGGGTTCTGTTTGTACAGTTACGTTTTGTTTATGTTGCCATAGTGACGGGTGACGCCCTCTCGCTGCGACGGTGTGTCCTTCCGGGGTCAGAGGGCGCTCTGTGTGTTGTTGTTGCTGTGCGGTTGCCGCGCTGAGCAGTTAGCTAGCGGCAGTGTTCTTCTGTAGATGTCAATAAACGGCTGTGCTCCCTGGCTAGCTCACGGGAAGCAAGACCAAACGACACCTCCGTCTCCTCCTTGTCTGAGCTCGCCACAATATTAAACATATCAGGTCCCCATAAGGAGAATCATGTGCTAACGGCTGTCTAAATGACTCGGGTAAAGTTTGTAGCATGCATGCTTGTTGTTTTTGTCTGCTTCTACTTGTCTTTGCACTAGGATGATGTCGGCGTAAATGTGCAGTCATATTCGTTGTGTTCCCACTAGTGCTGTCAGCGTTAATCTCGTTGAAATGACGTCAACGCCACAACACGGCAAATCTCCGTTAACGAGCTACCCCTGATTGACCCATGCATGGGGCTAGACGGCCAACACGTTAACGAGCTAACTGCGCTAACACACTAGTTCCCACCCATGTAATTGAGCATTGCGTGGCACATCCAACATACTGTTTTACTTTAGTCCATGACGCGCTTACCTTCAGGGTCATACGTCACATGAAAACCAAAATAATTCCAAACGCCAGATCTGAATAAGGGTGGGGGAGGTTCAATTTGCCATGTTGCAAGGAGAGCTTAACTTCTGTCTGCTAGCTTGCCCTGTGCTCTTCCTTCTGACAATGCTGTCTGTGTTGAACGCTCAGTGGATCTGCGCTCGACAGTGCAGCCTAGGCGGAGTAGTCGAACGCAGATTCACTGAGCGCTCAACACAGACAGCATCATCAGAAGGAAAGTTGATAAAATAAATTACAAATTTTGTATTGTTCAATACATATGCGTACCGAACCGAAAGCACTGTATCGAACGGTTCAATATCGATACGAGTATCATTGCACCCCTAATAGATAGATAGATAGATCGATCAAGTGCCCTTGTTTTTCTTTTGCAATTTTAAAGAATGTGATCAGTATACAAAAGAAAATTTAATGGCTTCTTCCTTTGAACTTAACCCACTCAATCAAGTTTCATGAAATTCGGCTTGGTAGCTTTTGCATAATCTTGCAGAGAAACAGACAAACAAACCCCACCTATTACACTGCCACTTCAGCTTGTGGCTTGTCAGTGGAATACATAAAGTGATATGCTCATCATGCTGTCTGTATAAAACTGGATAAATTAAGGGGTCGTAAGGGTCATAGTGTCATCTGTTACATTTGTCACATGCACTTGGATATGCTCAACATTCTGGTCTTCCCCAGTTTACATGCTGTCTCGATAGAGGATGCTATTACCATCATTAGTGTGAACATCTGATGCAAGAAGGATGACTGAGATGCTGCATGTCTGATAGTAGGCTTATTCTAGCCCTCAGTAATGCATAGTTTATGTGCCTAGAAAACTGAACACTACACTGTGTGTTCTTGTGCAGAGAGCGGGAAGTCATTAGAGGCAAACTGATACCAAGGGCTAAATACAGATCTTTACACTTAGGTGGCTCATTCACAGCACTAATGGGGCTTATAGCACAGTGCTATAGGAAAGAGAAATAATACAAATATAATAAATTGCCCAGCAGTTGTTTCTACATGGTTATTTTCATCCTTTTTTTCAGTGTTTTCTTTCTCCTTTTATTTTTACACCATCTTTCTTTTGCAGGTATTATACAATAACAGAAAGAGATGTTTGGGTCACACCTTTGTCAGTAAGGTGAAACAAGAAGAAGATTTATGTTTTGATCAAGGTCAGACAACAGAAAAAATGATGACACATTGAGTCCTTTAACTCACCTCCAGCCTGTTGACTATTTTTTTCTTTATTGCGTTCTGAGCCGCCGCGTTAGTGGCGACACGTAGCCCTTCAGCTGCCTCTCTGAGTCTCTGTTGCTGGTCTTCATTGTCCGGGTAGGCGGCTGCCCCCTGGGGGACGCATTAACACACATTCATGTACACGTGCAGATGTGCACACGCGGACACACACTCCCTCACACATACTGTACTGCACATACAGAATCTAACAACAGCAATCAGATCTCAGCAATAAAAGTTTAAACAACTCTGGTTATGCAAGTTGTGCAATAGATGGAAAGAGTCATTTAGATCTGTCTGCTTTTTGACAGTTTCCAAGGAAACCGTCAGTGCCAGATCCTCACTTCCTCTTTGATAATGGCAGTGACGTGGTGATTAATGTGTCACAGATCAAAAACATCTAACGAGCCATAAGCAGCGTTTCACATGCCTGCGTATTTCACACTGATAATATCCTGCTCAGCAGTGCCAGGGGCTCATTAAGAGCCACTGATGCAGCAGCCTTTTTATTTTGGATGTGAAATGATGCTAGTAGATAGTGCATACAGTAATGCCAACACTTGTTTTCTATCAAAGGGAAGATATTCAGTTCAATTCCTTTAAAACTGTTCTAGATGTAACAACAACAAAATAAAATGCACTGCATCAAGAGCTAGGTTAAATTTTGTAGAATATAATAAGGTACAATAAAGTAATGTAATAATGACTAAAAACAGTTAGCTTGTCTGGTATTATGTTAACCACACTGCATTGTGAGGTTAAGCCTGATGCTTTCCTACCTTAGCAGCCTCCACCATCCGAGCTGTGGCATCAGCCAAGAGCTTGGCTGCAGCAAGCAATTTTTTGGAGTTGTCAACATCAACTTCTGCCTCTGCATCTGATCTCATGGCATTGACCAAGTCAGAGGTAGCTTGGGCTAAAACTCTGGCCTGACGGACCATCTCACCTGTTCACACGCAAACACCAAGTTAGTGCCCCGTATAAACATCAAAATGATCTATTACAACTGTTACAACTGAAATTCAGCTGATTTGGGCTTTTGTTCATTTACATTTTTCTTTTGTCTTTTCAGTGACGACATCTATGCTAATGAAGACAGAATCATTAGCACCTCCACAAAAATGTCATTTTTATTAGAAAGCCAGTGATTTTTAACACTCTTTTTCCAAACAGCCTAGTTTTAGTTTTGATACTTATATTACTTTAAAACAAAATGACAAAAAAACAAAACAAAAAACTAAAGCTGGCAGGGTCAAGGGTCAGGGTCATTAGCCTGCTAAAGCTAATAGTCAATTGTGTATCATTTTGCTGGACAATAACCTGCAGTCCTTTGTTGTAGTTTTCAACAAGCCTCACACACATCTCCTAATCAACCCCAGCCCATTGTTCTTTGGCGAATGTCTGAGTCTCTGATGGTCTTCTGGCATGGACCGTGGTCTTCAGTTCAACCCACAGATTTTTAATCAGATTCAAGTCAGGGCTTTGAGCAAACCAGTCAAAACCTTCTTTCAAAATCTTTGTATATCTTTCTTTCTTCGTGATTCCTTCCACCTTGACAAGATTCTCAGTTACAGATGCACTGACGCATCCCCACAGCATAATACTCCCACCACCGTGTTTCAACAGTGAAGATGGTATTTTTTTTTTTTATTGTACACCACTCCCTTCTTTCTCCACACATCTCTGTGTCCAAAGAGCTCTAATTGAATCTTATCTGACCAAAAGAGATGCTTCCAGTATACATAATCATTCTCCAGGTTGTCCTTAGGATTCTTCAGTCAGGCTTGAAGGTATCTCATGTGCAGAAATTGAGTTGTTCTTGGTGTGAAACCTCACCCTCCATTCCTGTGCAGGATAGTGATTGTGTTCTCTGAGACTCCACTTCCTGACATATCTAAATCATTCACTAGTGTGTTGGCAGTTATTGTTGGGTCTCTAGACACGTCTCTCACTAGTTTGCTTTTCAGAGTCCTTGAAATCTTCCACATCCTTCCTCTGATCTGTACTTTGTGGCTTTGTTTGAATTTTTGACAATTTCTTGATGACTCTTTAACACAAACACCATAAAATAACTTGATTGTACAAGCTTCGAGCATTACAGAGTTAAAGCAAATCTTTGCACAGCAGTTGTTTGTGCTATGGCTCAATAAAAAGATCAGTTTTTCAGTGGGTTATTAATATTTCACCCTGGTCATATTTATTTATTCTGATATGATCCACCAGTTATTGTGTGCAAACAGAATTAATTTATGCTTTCTAAATTAAAACTTTCTTGCTGTGTTAAAAAGCCACTCTGGAAATTTTGACAAAAACTTTAAATTTTGGAGACTAATAACGTAATTCTCAACTGTACATCTGTATCAGCCTTGACAGCCAGCATATTTTTTAAAAGGTTTTGGAAATATTGCCTCCTATGAAAATGTAGACAAAACGCTTGTGAGGCCACTAAAAGGATTTCTAACACTTTGACTATAAGAGCGCCTCATTAATACATACAGATCTTCATTAAAGGCATAATTGATGTGATTGGACGATGACTGTTACTGGTAAGTTCGGCTCTCATTACCAGCTTACATATGAGACTGTAGAGGTAAAACAATTTTTATGTAAATTTGAAAAATCATACTACTTAAACTTACACGACCAGAGCTATTACAGCTGTAAGTATTTCAGTGTTCGACAAATTAGCACAGTATATTAATTCATCCTAACAGGCAAACCTAGTGCATCAGTAAGAAATTTCTGTAGTTGTGCAGGTTCACACAAATCTTCATCTTCATCTACTCTCATAGCTAGGTTTCTAGTGAGTCATCCCTGTTCCCACAAATAAAACAATCTTTTGATATATGTTGCATCTCCACACACACCTGCTACAAAGAGCTGTGTTTCCCCACTCACCCACCTCCGGCTCAAAAATAGCTCACCCAGAGAAGACTATGAAATACATTTATATGCATTACAGCCTACATGCTAATTTCTTGGGATTCAACCAACACACTCTGTTGACAATCAACTCAACAAAGAGATTAAATGAGAAAAGCGTAGCAGTGCCTCAGCATTTAAACATTTGTTCTCTCAAAAAATCCCCAGGTCATGTGTTTCCTGTTAAATTTCAAAGTCTTCCTGATGCTGATTGGGACCAGATTGAGTACTCTGTAGTGGTTTTGGATGACATGTTTCCCATAACCCCTTGAGAATCGACTGTGTTTGAAAATTCTTCGGCCTCATGGTTCAAGCCATTACGAACAGTGTCAGCTTTCAAAACAGGTCGAGGACTTTTAAGATCACTTAACATACACATAAACACAAATATACCTTCAGCACCTCTGTGATAAAGTCAAAACACATTAAAACAATTCAAATAAACACAGGTATTCACTCACCAGCATCACCCATGGAAGTGAAAATGTTTTCGGTCACGTTCATAATCGTATCCGTGGCCTGGTCATAACGTCCAATAGGCTCGCCGCAGCTGGCATAGTGGCGGACGTGCTGCAGGAGGTCGCTGAGAGCCTGGCTCACCACACCAGCTGCTGCCCCAACTTGCTTCAGCAGCTCACCGTCGTCGCTGGCCGAGCGGCAAGCTTTGACGCAGGTTTCCACGGAACGGTCCACCAACTTCCCGGCCTCGACAAGCTGCTCCTGACACACTGGGGAGCTGATGGTTGGGCTCACCACCTGCACCACACACAGATGTTGGCAGAAATAGTCAAAGGAAACAAAATAGAGAAAATTTGAAGACACAAACTGTATCTACAATTAATCTTACCTCATCTAACCAAATGCAACAAGTGAGGTTTTAAAATAAAACATATTGCTACATATATACGGAATACATTTCTTTAGTTGCTATTTAAAGAATTCAACAAATACAATGATGACCTGCTTCAATTGGATAAAACATTAGTATTACATATTTTTTAAATATGTCATATATGTCCCATTTTTTTTTTTTTTTTGGATCATTTTCTGGTTAATAGTTTGTCCTTTACCTACTGGGCTGCTGAGACGAACAAGTTTTACATCAGTACCTTAGTGCAGGCGACCAGCTGTGAGGTGGACAGGGCACACTGAGTGGCAGCTGCAATCACCCGGTTCTGCAATATGGTGTCTTCGGCCACCTGGGCCACGTTCTTGGCCTTCAGGACTAACATAGCAGCTGCATTGGCCACTGCTTTTGCCAGATTCATCAGGGTGTCCTGCAACATATTAATCAATGTCCTTCACTGAAACACAGCGCAGCTGCAAACATGTGACTGATGGGATCAGAAAAGTAAATGTTTTCATATTTTTTCAATCGATATAGAGTGATTACTGCACAGCTAATGCATGTGGAACAAGTGTAGCACATAACAGAAAGAGATAAATGGTTAAGAATTTTAGGCAGCACATCTGTGCTACTATGTATAGCAAATGGAATACCAACTATGTTAATGTAACAGAAGAACACTGTCTCAAGGTCAATGAGAACAAGACCGTGGATGATTTATGAGCCCTCTTCTCCAGGCATTAACACTAAAGAGAGTGGTATAAAAGCTGCGAGAGGACATCTAAACTAAGGTGTATATGGCATGTAAATGAATTTCAGAGTAAAAGAATAAATTAGGCAGCTAGAGAAGGCTACTGAAATGGTTCTGTTAGTGGAGGTCTGGAACAATGCATTGCCACTTTACTACTAAAAGCTCTCCTTCTGACACTTTGTTTCAAATCCACATAAAGTGAGGGTCTAATAATAAAGTCTGAGGTGATTACATAAGTTTGTATTGACATTTTTAAAGCGAGTTCAGAAAATGTGTGTGCCTTCCTGTTTGGCCAGCAGTGTCATAGAAACAGTGAGGGGGTGGCGTCCAACCTGGAACTTCTCATCAGTCTCGCCCTCCCCCATGTGACGGAGCAGGTCCCCGCTGGCTTGTCCAATGCTTCCTGCTGCCGTCAGCACCGTCTGCCTGGGCTGTATGGGAATGACATCATCACATTCATTACACAGGCTTGGCTTGCTCTCACAGAGGCTCCCATGAATTATCCAAACAGAATTTAGGATCAAAAAAATCATCCCCGTAAAACCTTCTGTAATACATCTTTGCTGGGACACAGATAAAAAGAAATGCAGTTCAAAACTGTGTGTGCCTTTGTGACTACTGCGATTAGAGATAAAGATGAGGTCCAAATCACTACAATAATCAGCAGGTGCCTCACCTCTGCGGCTGCGGGCTCAACAGATCTGAGCAGATCTGACACAGCTCCTGCCAGCATCCTGGCAGCACCCATGAGCTTGTGTCCACTGCCCACCTCATCGTCCATTAATGCCGCAAGCAACTTAACACCCTTGGACATTTCCGTCAGGTTGGAGGAGATGGTGGTGATGGCGCAGCCCACTGCTGTGTAGTCAGTTTCTGTCGGCTCACCTGCAGAGGATGGATAGCCATCATTACAAGCTAATCGGGTTACATCTCTGCTGTGCATCTTAATATGTTATGCTGTTGCCACCTTAATTTTGCTAAGCCACGGAGAAGCTTGTGTTTCACATGCTGCAACAAGCACATCAGTGCCAGTGCTGTAGCTTGAACCCATTTGAAATGGAAGATGAGCACGCTGACAAAAACGCTTTGTATTAGACAGAGAAGCTAGCATACGTGCAACCAAACAGATGGCAAGGTAAGATTAAAACCAAGCAAAAGGCTGGCTGGAACCTGACTGGCATTGCGCCAAAAATCATGAGGCGCTGAAAGAGACACTGGCAGTAAACTCAGCTTCAGGACAACAAGTTCAAGATTTATGAATCATAGAAATATTTATGAGGCAAAATTGAGACATACATTTTAGTTTTAATACCATCTCAGTAACGCCGACTTGGAAAACATATTGATTTACACCATTTGCACTATGCCCAGTGCAGACTTCAGAAACCAAAGCTCATATATAGAAATTAATAAAACCAGAAAATAATAACATATGCCATCCCTTTATTTTCTTTTTTTTTTTTTTAGTTATTTAGCATTCTCCCGGGCACTCACCTGCAGTGAGATTGACCACAGATGCTGTTCCAGCAGTGATGGCATCAACCTGAGAGTGGATTTCATGTTTGGATTCATCCACTTTGTTCTGAACCCAAACCCTGGATGCCTTTTGGTGGAGGAAAATGAGAGCTATTGGCATTCATCGTAGTGTGTGATTTTCAGCTCATATCAGCTTTCTTTCACAGGATTAAAGGACTAGGCTAGTACAACACCTATGGCTTTGGAAACACTCAAGCATTAAATACAGCCTCCACATTTACAGTCAGTCCTACATCCTAATTATATTTGAGATATTTGATGGACTTTGATGTGATTAGAATGCTTGATTCTTTTTAAGCCATCTTTGCTTTGCAAATCCAGAGGCTGTAATATCAGAAAGCACACAATCTCGAGTGTTAGAAAAGCACAACTCAAGGGATTGCTAGGATTGTGGGAATGTGGTAGAGTGCACCATCTATGCATGGTGCAACTGTTCTGAAATATTTTCCACAACTGAAGTAACTGGTTGTAATATGGCTCACCAAGTCATGGCCCAGTGGAGGCAGATTATCGACATGTCCCAGGTCAGCCTGGGCCTGCTGCACAGCCTGCATACTGCTGTTGATGGTCCCCATCAGGGCCTGCTGGGCTAGACTCTGACAGCAACAAACAACACAGACACAGTGTTTGCAAATGGCCTAACAAAAGGAGTCTGATTGCAAGATTGTGAAACTTTCTTGATCAGATTTCTTTAGGTCGCACATTTTTTCCTAAATGGCCCACAGGTTGGAAGCTACAGTTTCAGTTACCATCTGAATCAAAGCAAAAAAGAAAAGAAAAAAAGACCAGCATGTTTGTCAGCGCTTACTCACCAGTGGAGGCATGTGTCCTCTGTGCATTTGCCCTGTGGTGATTTGCTGCTGAGCAGAGGGCATAGTACCCATATTGAAAGTGTCAGGCCCACCAATAGACCCAGACCGAATTATACCTGGAAGGGCTACCGAGCCGTGCTCCACACGGCCTACCCGATTGAACTGCTGCTGCAAAATTGTGGACCTTATTAAAAAATAAAAAGAAATAGAAAGCAGTAAGAAGAATTTTATAATTAATCACACCAAAACATTAACTTCATGTATTGTAAATAGACCGCATATTTGTAACATTTTTCAGTCTAATTGACCACTCAATGTACTTCATACTAGAAGCCACATTCACCCATTCACCTACATTAGGAGCACTGAGGTTTGGATCAAAACACCGACCATATGATTAGTGGCCAACCCACTCTGTTTCCTAAGCCACAGCTGTTCCCTATGCACATTATATGCTTGTACATGCTGTTGTGGTCAGAAGGTTACTTACACTCATCATGGGCATGAATGTCATAGTAACTTTGGCCTTCAAATGGTTTCTTTGAAATGTCTTTTGTGAAGAGGAAGAATTGTAGATTTCTAAGTTGGGAAGGCCTTTTGGACCCATTTCTAAACAACTGCATATTTCAAGATCATCATTTCAAACAAATGTCTGAAAGAAGAAGAAAGAAGAAACAGCCACTTCACAAGCGCATGGCACAACATAGAAGAGCCACCTCCACGGGACAAGACTCAGCAGTTCAGCTGCATCTAAAGGACAAAGGTCACTCTTTCGAGGATGCCAATGTTCACATTTTGGACAGAGAGGACAGATGCTTTGAAAGAGGAGTGAAAGAAGCCATTTACGTCGACTGTGAGCGACCATCTTTGAACAGAGGCGGTGGTTTACGACACCAACTGTCTGCCATCTATAATCCAGTTTTGAGATCCCTTCCCAGACGCCTTAACGCCCACTTTATTTTCTGATCTGGTGAAATGATTTAGGTTCTAGTTCTAACATTTAGTCTTCTTAGTTTCACATCCGAAGACCCGAACTCTTTCATGGCATGCATTTTTAATTTCTCTTTGCTATTTGGGCTGATTGGGACCTGATGATTGTGTGAAAACAAAGAATTATCTTTTTACTCGATTTTGTAAAGGGCCTGATATCCACATATGAGGACATTCGTTTATAAATTTCATTCGAACAGTGGCAGTATAATGTCCTTGTAAGTGGATATCAGGCTCTTGTAGAGCAAAATGTAGTATTGTGGTCCAGACAACCCAAAATGTGATGTCCGCATATTTGGACGCCAGGTCCTAGGAGGTTAATGATGTTCTTTCTGCTTGTGAGTTTTGCTATTTATATTCCTGTTCGTTAGTACTGTAAGAGTGTTACACACTCATTGTCTCATCTCTGAATAGTCAGCCTTTGTCTCTGTATTTGTTTACCTTTGGTCTTTGTCCAGTTTCATGCCAAGATCATAGGGCGTATATGTTTATCTTCTCATCTGTCAGGCTTTTAATCTGATCTTCTATCACATAAATTTACGTGTACGTCTAGACAAAATTTAAAAACTAAATTACTTGCATATGTAGGCATTTTAGAGTAAACTTTTCCCTTGTATTACTTAGGAGGATCTTTTTAAATAACTCTTCAAAATGATAATGTGACTGTTTCTAACTGAAATGACAAAAATGACAGAATTATAATTAAAGCAATTATCACGCACCAACAACTGCTCTCACAGTACGCAGGCAACGTCAGAAGAAATACTGTACAAAAAAAAGTGTTTTCATGCCTAACTCAACAGATGCTCCTGACTCCACCAGTTAATTACGGCTTGTTTTGAGAGGCAGCAATTATGTTTTTGTACTGAGAACCACAACATGAGTCAATTGGTCCACAAGCAGCAGGAATATGATGCCCCATTCTACCAGAGCGGTTTCACTGACAGCCATGTGGATTTCCAGTGATAACAAATTTCCAGATTCTGTGTGACAGAGCCCTAGTCCAGCTGCTTTACCTCGATTTCCATCAGTCACTGAGCTACACTGGAAAATCTGGACAGACAGAAACCAAATAGGAAAAAAATACCTGACTAAAACAGCTTCTAGCAAGCTGTTTCTTTTTTTCTTTTTTTTACCGCTGTGATATCTTGACCTCCAAATGATGCAACGTTTTTTTCCCAAAATAAAATTATATTCTAGTAGCTTTACCCTGAGGCAGCTTTTATAAAAAAATCATACAACTACCCATTTAACAAATTGTATTCTGGGGTATCGAGAAGAGCATTAATGTTATTGTCTCAGGTTTAAAGTGCTGTTTTTTGTGTTTAATTCTAACATCATGTCTCTCGGGGAGTACACTGCTGGGCAGGCAGAAATGTAATTACATGCACAATTAAACAGTAAGCTTTAAATTCATGAATAACTAGACTGTGTGAAGAGAATCACAATGGTCAGCATTTTTATACACTACATACTACTCACTTCTTAGGGGAAACTGATTCCTCCAGCATGGTGGATTCCTCATCCCCCTCAAGGCCAAAACGATCCTTACTCTGCTTCTGCAGAGCGAAGTTTAACAGACACCAGTGAATACTGTGGGCCGAATATGTGAAGAGGTGGATGTATCTCATATTGATTCAGATAGATATGTGTTTTTATTTTATTTTCAACTACTTGCCTTTTTAAGAATGATGTCAATATAACCAGCAATGAGTTGTGATATCTGCTCTCCCTCTGTAGTCTGGACAGAGTAGTAGCTTTCCTGGTACTCTCCAAAATCCTTTGTAATGCAAGGAAGAGTCCAAAGATTCAGGGCAAGACAAGTTAGTCATTTGAAATTATTTTATAGTAACATCTACCCAAGACTGCAGAAATACTCTATTCGTGATAAAACCCTTACTATCTGTGCATAGATTAAAAAAACAAAAAAAAACAACCCTTACTGGGGCTGAATAAACATGGCAGTACCTTCCTCATTTCTGCTCTTAATGAAAAAAAAAAGTGACATGCTTCCACGGAGCATCCGATTTCTCCAAAGAGATGATTAAAAATGAGATGTAGTGAATCTGAAAACTGCTCACTTCAAAGCGTTCCACAGAAACACGTGGGCGAGTATTCTTAGTTTAAATCAATGTTGGCAAATATACCTCAGAGTACTTTGCATAATCTATTAATCTTTAAATGGAGTAGACCCTTTCCAGTACAGAAAGAAAACAGCCAACAGCTGGTAAAGAAAATTGAAAAAGGTTTCAGATAAATAAAACATTCAAATTCTGCACATTCTCCCCCCGGGTATCTATTGTTAAGTCAGAAGAAATAGCCGGCTAGCAATGCCAAAAACCATTCAATATTGCAGTCTGAGGTCTCTACAATTTTTAGGATTCTGTTTGTATTGGAAAGTGAAGAAAAATGGGGGAAAGAGCAAAGAGTTGTATATATCACACTCTGCATACAAATAATGCATAGGACTAGAAGTGTATATAACAGCACACTCTAAGTGGAGCTGAGGACACAGTACCAAGGTGAAACTCTTAGGGGAGGCTGCCCATCTCTTGACTGTTGTCAGTGGCCATTCCTGCACCACGTCCTTCGTCTTCTCATCCACCCGCATCACTGACTCTTTGGTTATCCCCAGCAGCCGCGGGACCAGCTTATTTTTACCCTTCATCTTTTCCTGTCAAGTAAGAAAACATCAGATGACATTTATGTCAGTGCTTAAACACCTACACAGATGATTCATTCAAGGCGCAAATGCAAGATCATTGTTCCGTTCTCCCGATGCTGCCGTAATACACATGGCTGTGTCTGTGGCTTGAAGCCCCACGTGGAGGAGGAGAAGGGCAGCTGCGAAGTGACCCAGCAGAGTTCAGTCTTGTTTAACTGCTGCTTTATTGAGCAGGGTCTCCACAGACTGTCAGCACAGCAGCATGCTATTTCACCAGCTCTCTGTCTGACCAGCTCCACTGCCCCACCACTATCTGCCCACTGAAAATCTATTACAGCTCACTTGAGACAGCAAGCCTACACTTGGCTCCCCTCCAAGGGGAATAGGAAGGACAAAACAAAAATTAGCAATGAGCAGAGACGGGGAGTGCAGACTGCTCATGTTTAATGTGTCCAGTCCTTTTGTTGTTTTTATCACAGGGTCAAAATGAAAAGCCCTGAGAACCACACAAAGGCCAATAAGTAGAAGAGCTTTTCAAGCTCACTGCTCTTAAACACAAGGACAGATAACATTATCCCAGTGATCATGATATCTTTGTGCAAAGGTTTATTAAAAACTTCCATTGTTTTAGGGTACGCCACCTCAATGTTATAATTAACAGGGCCGCATTCAAGCAGGAGGTGTGGTATTCTAATCTCAAGTGGAAAGTATAATATCATTTCAAACTGCTTAACCTTGGTTATCGGTTAGGGAAAATATGCTTCTTACTTTTCCCCCACGTGACACACACACACACACACTTACAGTAAAACAAAGCTTTTCGCCCTAAAACCTGCAGTGATTAGACACTCATAGGTGAGAAATGGAAGGTTACATTAAATGCTCCAACAAAGCCAGGCCTATGCTTTTGCCCTTGCAAGCGTCAAGAGCAGAGTGCAGCTGGAGTGAATTATTTAAGAGTCTTGAAACCTCCATCACTACATCTCCTCATCGAGCACAGACAGCGCTCGCACACATAGATGCACATGCACTCTTCCGTGCACACAAAGATAATTTGAACCCTGCAGTGTACTTTAACTATGGGGCCAAACATTCCATTTATCGTCCATTAAGACCCCAGCAGACAACTGCACATTCACTCTTTTCCCTCTTTCCTGCAAGTCCGTAGCCAAATGGGCCGCTGTCAGAGAGCTTTAATAATACCTGCTGCAACTTTATCCCATTCACATGCTGCACTTCCATTCCACTTTTGTGTTTGCCAAAGCAGAACAGAGCAGAATTGCTATTGTCACAAGTATTTCACAGCGCTGAACTCCAAGCGCACACGCTTCCACTCCGATTCTGACTCGGATTTGTTGTGATAATGGGGCTTTTTGGTGTTTTCAGCAAGCTCTCATTCCTGTGTGACAACACTGCATATTGGGGCAGCTTTCTGGTCGTAGCTGCCATTCTTTAGAACAAAAGCATTGCATGCCTGTATCATTAAATTAACATTTGTTTTAGGTTTTAGTTTCATATCGCTGGACTGCATTTTTTACTAGCACATTTAGTAACAACGGGGAAAGAAACAAATTCACCAGTTTAGCCAGATTATTTAAAGCTTTACTTAAATAGGTTAAATCTAAAAGGTATAACAATCCCTCATCAACTGTAACTTATGAAAGACCCAATTACAATTAACCTTATTTTGTGAGAAGGTGAGGATATTTTTATTTTAATTGTATAAAAATGTATTTTTTGGGGGAAAAAAGCCTGCTAACTCTTACCTTCACGAGAAAGAAGGACACTCCATATGTCTGGAGGGATCTAGCGAGCTTCACATACTTTACTTTTCCTTCTATCTCAGACATCTCTCCACAGTTTTTATGTTCCTGGAAAAACAACAGTTACATTTCCAACTTAAACTTATCAGCACATATGTAAATATGTTTGAAATGTCATGTACTGGCTGTTATGTAAGTATTTTACACCTCAACAGAGAACACACTACACTTTTTGCATGCTGCATTTGAGAAGTGTAATGTACATACTTGGAATATTTTCTTCTCGGCCCCTCTCTGCTTGATATACTCTTTAGGTAGGAACTCCTTCAGGCTACGGAGACAAATGACATTTTAACTGGTTTCAGCTACAGGCATTTCCTTTTTCTAACATACCTCTAATTATGAGGTCATTTTTGCCTTACTGCCTACATATCAGGAAACAGTTGTAACAGCTGACATCACCCCTGAGCTTTCCATGGGAGGAAATCCCTGAAGTAACAACCATTACTGATGGAAGGGAATAGCTACCATACAGCTGAAATAAGTCTGTGTATAAAAGTACAACATGTGCTAAACAAGTATTCTGAATCTTCGTATCAAGGCATCTTCTTCATAATAAAAACTTACTCCAGGAATCCAGGCTTGTGCTTGTGCTCCACGTGGGGTCCGAACTGGATCTGAGCCTGGATCCCCGCAAACTCACATGCTTTATCAAAGGAGACAGGGTGGGATCCATTCAATATATCATCTCTAGCCTGGAGGAGACATGAAAAGAGGTATGGGTGGATAAGTGTAAGGCAGTAACACACATCCAGGAAATAGACCACAAAGACACGGGAATGCTCCACAATTCACCCAAACGGAGCTCTCCAATGAACAATTCATTGTGCGCTTTGCGTGCACTGTAGCATCAAGAATGAAGTCTTCTAAATGACTAAGTGCATTTCTAGAGAATATACATCATATCTCAGACTAAGGCACACAGGGGAGCCAAATAAGATTTGTTTGTGACAATGAAAGCAATTCTGGCAGCTTTCAAATGTAACAGTTTCGAGTATTTGTCATCACACTCAGTTATGTGTTATTAAAAAGGAAAAGATATCACAAAAATGCACCAGTTTTTCACAGTACCCGTCTGCATCACAGAATGGTCCTCAGTATGGTGTTAAGCAATCTAATGAAGGATTTTTTTTTAACCCTTATGTCTGTTTGGTGCTACTGAGATGTCATTTATGATTCAATACATTTTCAGGCTCTTTATAATATGTTTACCTTTTAGGGCGACACAGAAGCAGAAGCCTTTCTGTATAATGCTTGTACCTGTGTGCTCCAGGGGGCAGTCAGCTTTGCCCCCTGCTCTCTCTCTTTCGAGTTCACTGTAGCAAATTTAATCGCCGCAAAGCTGAGAGGCCTTGCTGGTGATAGAGGCTCCATCCATGCTCTTAGCATTAGCATATCAGTACACAGCGTGGACTTGATTCATTCTTACGTCCCATTACATCAATGAAACACTAAGCAGCAGCTCACTGCTGTAATGAGAACAACAATCTCCTCTACTCACAATCAAGTCTTTTCCCAAGTGCAATTCACTGTGGAGTACATAAGCTCTTGCTGGACACAGAAGACACTCTAAAATTAGCCCTCACACATGCCATTCACTCCGCTACACACTGTTCGCTGTACACCGAGTTTTCCTTCTACCAGTTGGTTCACAAGTATTTAGAAAAAATATTTAGGTGGCAATTGCACCAGACGATCATGGAGAGGTATTACAATGTGTAAAGCATAGTTCATCCACCCATCCATGTGTGTGTGTGTACTGGTATTTATTAAGTAAATAACAAATTCATGTTTTTATACCTAATTTTGAGTGGGTATGTACACTGGAGTTATCTGATAAGTCAGAAATTAATCAAGCGTAACATTAAACAACTAAAAGAAGTAATTAATTAGAAAATAATAAGATGCTTTACAGTTTTTTCTGCCATTTTGTAAAACTGTAAATTTGAAAATTCATTCATAACAACCATAATTATATTTTAGCATTAAAAATATACATTTCATTAGACGTTGCGCATACTGGTAGATTAACCGTTAAAGAAACATAAAAAATAATTTTGCTAATTATTTTTTGCTGTTAATTTAGAACAGCTGTGGCATGCACATGGTATTTCATTTACGTTTTTATTTAATTTTTTTTTTTTAACAAAATCTGACTTAGAAAAACTTAATGGGGTTTCATATCAGTGGATACTAAACCCTTACTTAAATGAAAGTGAAGGTTGACTGCAAATCCAAAGTATGCTCTTCACTGTTCCTCAACGCAGTGAGATAAGGGAGTCAATATTCAGCAGAGTAAATGTAACAGCTGTCACTCAGCCAGAAACCAAAGTGGGTTCATCCTCAATTGCTGTTTTGGCTCAGAAATGATGGCTCGACTCTCAAATAATCATCAATCAGAATATTTCTGTTGGATAATATAACTTGTATAGTGAGGTAAAGATCTGGTGTCACTGTATTCAATGTAAATACAGCATGCTGTTTAGCTTGTAGTCGTTTCATTGTGTACGTGCATTACTGGAAATTGACAGGCACACAGCTGCATGTGAGCTAGTGATGGCGAATTATGAATGAAGCTGATTTTTATGCATTTCATTACTAGTTTTATACTTTCTGTAAGAGCTGACCATTGATAAAGAATTAATTGACAGTCTGGCTGATTTCAGATTAATGGTCACATTAGGCACAGAACCAGTCGGATAAATTTTATACCATATTTGTAAAAAGGCAACAGAGTGAAGACAGACCCCGAATTTCTCGAAGCAGATATGGTAAGTGATACAAGAACTGGTTTTAGTGAAGCACAAGACATCAGAAGCTGTGACACATACAGCCTGAGGCAACAACGCTGAGGTCAACTGTTCCACTCTGGCCAAGCAGAGCAGACAGCACACATAGCCACAAAAATAAATGATGGCAAAGGTATATAATCAAATAGCAGTGCTTGACTGAAATATTAAAACCAGTTAAAAATAATGGATTCTTTTTTCCTCTTCTCTTTCTATATGTATTGTGCGGTAAAGGTTGAATTTGACCCCTAAAATATCAGCATTGTAACTGTGTTACATCCTGTAGAATACCAAGTCCTGAAGACAAATTCTTAACCTGACCCTGCACTAAAATATGCCAACTTTTGACACATGTAATACATCTGATTAAGTGATCAAGGGTTAAATGTAAAAGCAAAACTCAGTGGGTGATACTATTGCTATGGAGATTTATGCTGGTTTTAGGATAAATACAAAGGGAGCGGTCAAGTGGTAAAGAAGATTACTCTTTTACTGGCAGAGCTTTCATTAATGTTTGTGTGAGAGTGCGTGTGCGCGCGCGTGTGTGTGGGCATAATAGGGTGTTTGAGTTTGAAATCATGTAAGCTTAAAATCATGAATACATATATGAGATCACCGCAAATATGCAGGAGGGTCCTGTCAAATAGTGACCAGCAATGATGTCATGAACTACATGAACAGTTACACAATAATAGTACAGAGTTTCTAAGAATTGCTGGAATTATGAATGACAGAGGGCGAAGAGGAACATTTGTAGGCTAAAGAAATTCAAAAAGGAACACTGAGAAAGAGCAAGAGCAGCCTGTGGTATGATCCACTCTTCTGGCTGTGTTCGGTCTTTTTAACACAATGACAAATTAGAGCTCCTGCCTTGTGCCGAGCCAAGTGCGTGTGCGCGTCTGTGTGTGTGTGTGTGTGTGAGAGAGAGAGAGGGAGAGAGAACGCGGGAAAGATAGATGGGGGAGGGCAAGGGCAGGGGGCGGAGTTGTTATTGTGAAAGGAAATATGAGCCTGTGTTGAGAGGAGAGCATGATACACACAGTGTTGTAATGTGTGCCAGGGTAACAGGGTGGGGATGTATGCGACTGTCAGAATGTGTAAGCGATGGAAAGGGAGTGGAGACAGAGAAACTGCAAAATAAGGAAATGGAGGGTACAAAAAATAGAGGCAACAACAGGAACAGACAGATAGAAGGGAGGAGAGCATCTGTAGCAGACACAGAGGGTGGATGGCAGGATGTCAATTCTGAACATATTCAAGAACTTCCAAGGAAGGAGGAACTGAAAAGACGGGAGAGTCAAATATAAATAACTATATATGTATAGATACATTTCAGCTGCGATATACATCTCTGCTGCTTTCAGAGATTATGCATTTTTGTGAGGGGGAGCA
The DNA here is from genome assembly GCF_900408965.1 of Simochromis diagramma. NCBI lineage: Eukaryota > Metazoa > Chordata > Actinopteri > Cichliformes > Cichlidae > Simochromis > Simochromis diagramma. The sequence continues at coordinate 10,630,051 of NW_024386801.1, forward strand.
TCCAATGCATTAACACTACTCTCGAGCTCTCCCTCAATCTCAGAGGGTACATCTGTACAGTATGTGTGTTTGTCTGGGCACTCCACACCCTGCTGTTCATCTCCAGATGTCAGTGGGGGGATTTCCTCCCTACTGGCTAGTGATGTGTTTCTGGAGTACATGTCTGTATATAGAAAAACATGTTTATTTGTTATTTGTTTACAATTAAAAGGTGATTTAAAGCTGCAATAATCAATATTTCATAGAAATAGTGGATTTTTAATAAAAGCCTTGTTTGTAGTGACAAACCCTGACAGGCTCTGTAGTTCCATTCAGCTTAATGGAGCATTTTAGCTTCTTTTAATTCCCTGTTTTGTTTTATACTGTGTGCGAATACTCTGCTTTTGATTTACGCTCGCTGCTCTCATCAGTGAAAGCATTTAGCATCAGCGTACATGTATGCTGATACCAGAGCCATTCCCCGAGCTGCTTCACGTCCTATTAATTCCATTGTACGGAAATTGGCGGCATTTTGTCCAGAGGCTTGCAGCGCAGTCCCTCAGTAAACAGGAGTGAAGGGAGTTAAATAAATAATCATTTCTTTGCGCAAAAAGGGCTACAGTTTATTTCATATTTAGCAAATGTACACCTAATCTTTAGAATTAAAATAAACCAAACAATGCTAATCTCATTTTGTTTGTTTTGGTCTGACAGGAAAACCGAAATTTGCACATAAAACCTTATCATTCTTGTAACGGATGAACGGTTGCTTAAGGAATTAACACATGACTTCTGTCGACAACACATGACGTGTAATGTACTTGCATTTAGGCGAAAGTGCTAGCCACTGCATTCCAGTGCTATGCAAATGTTAGGTGTATAATTATGTAGCATGTACAACATGCTGTTGCTTGTCTAATGTGTGAAACCTAAATGGCTCATCCCATAAAGTGGTTTGTAGTGTCCCTGATAGAAAAAGAAAGGTATTTTATTACAGTTTAAAATACTGCAAAAAATCTTAAACTTGAGCTATACTGCCTTAATCACATCTCTCCAGTTTTTTAATCCCATGAATGTTACATTTCATGGGGGGCACTACAGTGCTGCAGTGGTTAGCACTGTGTTCTCAAGAAGGTCTTGGGTTTGAATATACAGTGGCTTGCAAAAGTATTCGGCCCCCTTGAACTTTTCCACATTTTGTCACATTACAGTCACAAACATGAATAAATTTTATTGGAATTCCACGTGAAAGACCAACACAAAGTGGTGCACACGTGAGAAGTGGAAAAAAAAAAATCATACATGATTCCAAACATTTTTTACAAATAAATAACTGCAAAGTGGGGTGTGCGTAATTATTCAGCCCCCTTTGGTCTGAGTGCAGTCAGTTGCCCATAGACATTGCCTGATGAGTGCTAATGACTAAATAGAGTGCACTTGTGTGTAATCTAATGTCAGTACAAATACAGCTGCCCTGTGACGGCCTCAGAGGTTGTCTAAGAGAATATTGGGAGCAACAACACCATGAAGTCCAAAGAACACACCAGACAGGTCAGGGATAAAGTTATTGAGAAATTTAAAGCAGGCTTAGGCTACAAAAAGATTTCCCAAGCCTTGAACATCCCACGGAGCACTGTTCAAGCGATCATTCAGAAATGGAGGGAGTATGGCACAACTGTAAACCTACCAAGACAAGGTCGTCCACCTAAACTCACAGGCCGAACAAGGAGAGCGCTGATCAGAAATGCAGCCAAGAGGCCCATGGTGACTCTGGACGAGCTGCAGAGATCTACAGCTCAGGTGGGGGAATCTGTCCATAGGACAACTATTAGTCGTGCACTGCACAAAGTTGGCCTTTATGGAAGAGTGGCAAGAAGAAAGCCATTGTTAACAGAAAACCATAAGAAGTCTCGTTTGCAGTTTGCCACAAGCCATGTAGATGACACAGCAAACATGTGGAAGAAGGTGCTCTGGTCAGATGAGACCAAAATGAAACTTTTTGGCCAAAATGCAAAACGCTATGTGTGGCGGAAAACTAACACTGCACATCACTCTGAGCACACCATCCCCACTGTCAAATATGGTGGTGGCAGCATCATGCTCTGGGGGTGCTTCTCTTCAACAGGGACAGGGAAGCTGGTCAGAGTTGATGGGAAGATGGATGGAGCCAAATACAGGACAATCTTGGAAGAAAACCTCTTGGAGTCTGCAAAAGACTTGAGACTGGGGCGGAGGTTCACCTTCCAGCAGGACAACGACCCTAAACATAAAGCCAGGGCAACAATGGAATGGTTTAAATCAAAACATATCCATGTGTTAGAATAGCCCAGCTAAAGTCCAGATCCAAATCCAATCGAGAATCTGTGGCAAGATCTGAAACCTGCTGTTCACAAACGCTATCCATCTAATCTGACTGAGCTGGAGCTGTTTTGCGAAGAAGAATGGGAAAGGATTTCAGTTGCTACATGTGCAAAGCTGGTAGAGACATACCCTAAAAGACTGGCAGCTGTAATTGCAGCAAAAGGTGGTTCTATAAAGTATTGACTCAGGGGGCTGAACAATTACGCACACCCCACTTTTCAGTTTTTTATTTGTAAAAAATATTTGGAATCATGTATGATTTTCATTGTCTGTGAAGGTTCTCAGTCATCCAGGTCATCGTAGTCAAAGGAGCTTGCAAAGAAAAGTGTCTGGACTTCTTTAAGTTACTTGAAGACATTTCACCTCTCATCCGAGAAGCTTCTTCAGTTCTAAGGTCAAATGGTGGGGAGTCCCAGATTTAAACCTAGTGGGAGTATCCCCCCAAAGAGGGACAAAAGGACCCCCTGATGATCCTATAATCGCCTGAGCCAAGGTGTGAAACTGAGTGTGGGTCCCAATCAGCCAGAGTTTCGGGTGAGCTCATTGTGAAACCTGGCCCCACCTTATCATGCGAATTCCCGAGGTCAGATGGCCCAGGATGTGAGTGGGCGTTAAGGCGTCTGGGAAGGGAACTCAAAACTGGATTATAGATGGCAGACAGTTGGTGTCGTAAACCACCGCCTCTGTTCAAAGATGGTCGCTCACAGTGGACATGGCTTCTTTCACTCCTCTTTCAAAGCATCTGTCCTCTCTGTCCAAAATGTGAACATTGGCATCCTCAAAAGAGTGTCCTTTATCCTTAAGATGCAGATGGACTGCTGAGTCTTGTCCTGTGGAGGTGGCTCTTCTGTGTTGTGCCATGCGCATGTGAAGTGGCTGTTTGGTCTCTCCAATGTAGAGGTCCGGGCATTCCTCGCTGCACTGTACAGCATACACAACATTTTTGAGTTCCCTCCCCAGACGCCTTAACGCCCACTCACATCCTGGGCCATCTGACCTCAGGAATTCGCATGATAAGGTGGGGCCAGGTTTCACAATGAGCTCACCCGAAACTCTGGCTGATTGGGACCCACACTCAGTTTCACACCTTGGCTCAGGCGATTATAGGATCATCAGGTGGTCCTTTTGTCCCTCTTTGGGGGGATACTCCCACTAGGTTTAAATCTGGGACTCCCCACCATTTGACCTTAGAACTGAAGAAGCTTCTCGGATGAGAGGTGAAACGTCTTCAAGTAACTTAAAGAAGTCCAGACACTTTTCTTTTCAAGCTCCTTTGACTATGATTTTCATTCCACTTCTCACGTGTACACCACTATGTATTGGTCTTTCACGTGGAATTCCAATAAAATTGATTCATGTTTGTGACTGTAATGTGACAAAATGTGGAAAAGTTCAAGGGGGCCGAATACTTTTGCCATCCACTGTACTGGGAGGGTTGGGAGTCTGCTTGTTCTCCTGGTTTCGTTAACTGGCAATTCTAAATTGGCTGTAGGTGTGAATATGAGTGGTTATCTATCTGTGTTAGCTTTGTGACAGAGTAGCGACCTGTCCAACATGCACCTTGGCTTTTGCCCTACGACAGCTGGGATAGGCTCCAGCCTGCCTTAAATGAATTGGATAAGTGGAAGAAAGTGAATGGATGGATAGAGCTCTATCAGACCATATTCACTATGCATTGTGAGCAATGCCATGCAAACAGAAAGTTCTGAATAACTCTGTCCTACTACTATTTATAACTTTTTCTGCCGCAGACATTAGCCAAACAAAAATATTACTTTCATCATCTGGTGATCAAACTTCCTCAAAACTATTACTGTCATCATCTGTTGACAAATTTCCTATCTTATTATAAAGATGTGTGTAACAGGTTTACCTGAACATAGAGCAGGTTTAGCTGAACAGGATCCCGTGAATCCACATTCTGGTCTGAATAGAAGAACTTGCGCCTGAGCAGTAGAGTCTCGCTTTCCTCCACCCCCTGTTCTCTGAATGTCCTGCTGTGGTCCAGCCAGTTCACTGCCCAATCAATACACATGCTCCATTACTAAATACATCAAAATGAACAGGCATTCAGTTTTACAAAGATGTTACTAGAGGAGGATGGTAATAGTGAAATTAACCAGGGATTTTGAGAACTGCAGACCCGTCAGCTTTGACAAAAAATCTACCAAATTTAATACTGGGAAGTGAAAATCCTGACGGGCCGTGAAGAGTCTCATTTGCATTATTTTCTGCTGAGACGAAAGCTAGTTGAAGGTTGATTTATACATTTGCAAAAACATTTTTGGTGTCCTCTGGGGGAAAAAGATAACACAAAATTAATTAACTTTCATATGTCAATGCAATAAATTTGATTCGAGTGATAAAGTACAGGTCCATATGATGGTGTTGAGTCAGATGGCTGCCGTAAAGCCATCAAGATTCCAGTAGCATTTTGGCTTTTTCAAGCTTGCACTCACAGTCGTCATCTGTGTGAAGTTTTGCTTTGAGCTTTTCCATCTTCCTTTCATCTCTCAGCAGCAGGGTCCTGTCTTTCTTCAGTGTCCCCATCCCATCCTCCTTCTTATCCTCTGGCACCTCTTGAATGAGGGAGTATTCCTCATAGTTGGTGATTCCTGAAAAGTTAGCCAGGGATTTTTTTTTAGGAGGTGGAAATGCTTCAAGTAAGTGGTTCAATAATCACGACAGAGAAAACCATCACTGCAATACTGTTGCAACTCTCTTTTTATCCATTTCTCTCTGCTTTGAAACAGAAGTTCAGGAAAGCTGGTATAGAGCCAGCAAAGTAAAATTGAAGCTGAAGAGGAGAAGAAGCCAAGCAGAAAGCCCTACTCTAAATAAACATTTTCCAATAAAGCTATCTGCCAGACACACATCCCTCTCTTCCTCACCCAATTAGGCATGGGAGCAGCTCAATGTAATTGAAATATACAGCTTAGGGAACACCTCTATGACAAAGAGTGACAGCATTTTCTGGGCATTAGGAAGAATACTTAAGTCGCTGATTAGAAACAAGCTTGTTTTATCCCGATGAATCATGTCCACATTGGTCTAAGCAAAACACGATTAGGACTTTATCAAGCATAGACAAATATGCTTTTCAAATACAAACTAAACAGCACATGATAACATAGTCTCCTAATGTAGCTGAAGATGAAGTCAGTGGTATGCCTTTGACTAAAAATAAAACAGAAGATGAATAATTTAAGCTTTGGGTGGTGGCGTGACATGATTAATCTTCACCGAACTCATAGCACAGATACAAACCTATTCTACTGCATATGGTGACGAGCAGCTCGCCAACTGTTTTTGAGTCATCCACCATGATAGTTTTAATGGCACCATCCAGCATTTTGATCTTCTGTGGCCTTTGTTTCTTCTTATACTCCAAGACATCCTGAGAAAACAGCAAAGGAAACGCGATGACATCCACAGCCCTACTAATCATCCTCAGCCGTAAACTGCCGCTTCCAGCAAGCTGGGAGGAATAAATGTCTCGGCTTCCACTAGAAAATATAGATCACTTTAAGAACCCATAACTGACACTGACAGTTCTCCACCCAGGACTATATGACTAAATCTTACTCCGTTTCGCAGCATGTAGTAATCCAGGGTTCTTCCAGACTCGAGCCAGATTCCTTTCCTGGGATCATCGTCAGACAGGAAGAGGCCATAATCCGAGGCTGAAACACAAAAAGCAACAGAGAATACAAATGTAGAAGCCCATAAAGTTCAATTATGTAACTCGGCTTCACCAATCATCCTCCAACCTTGTCCTGTCTGGGCTTCAGGGACTCTCTCTCTGATGATTCTGCAGGCATCATACACAGGGGTGGATGGTTCAAACTGCATCGTCTTCACCACATTGCACTGGCGCACGCAAATCTTCAACGATAAGGCCACCATCTTGGTGGGTAGTATAACGGCCTTGCGACCGACCTATACTCCTGGAAGACACCGAAGGAGATTGTGAAGTCATATCAATGCTCCAATGTGTTTACGGTGTTTACGTCTATGTCAACAGGTCATTATTAAAACGCTCTCTCCAACAACACTCAGGTCAAAACTGTGAAAAGGAAATCTCAGGGGCCGAATATAATACCTAAAGGCGCAGAACAAATCCTCACAATTACCTCCTGCGGGGGCATTTTTACCTGGAATTGAATGTGCATTGTGCTCTGCCTTAGCAGCTCATCATTTCTGAGTTGTTCTGATATTAAAGTGTTACCCCAAGAAGAGCTTCTGCCTGATTGCAATATATGTAGAATTAGTTGAACTAAGGCAAGAAACATAACCTTTCAGGAGAAGAGCGCGGGGAAAAAAAGTGCAAATCTCTCTAATTGGCATGAATAACGGAGACAAGTCAAAACACCCCCCACCCCTGCATCATTATTCTCACTTCTCCCTGTTCGCACTCTCCTCCGGAAGAAGACTTCAGTGTGAGACAAATCAGTGGGTGTCTTATCATTTACTGCTATTAGGGTGAGTCAATTCTGGTATTCTTAGGCGTGTGCAAAAAAAGGAAAGAGACTGAGTTCCTCCAGCTTTCCTTGACCTTCAATTTTACATAGAGATGAATGAAAAAATAAAACGACCTATAGCCTGGGTAGTTTATCGGCAATGGCCTGATAAATCCATTTAAACCTGGAGACATTCATACTGCTGATCTAAATATTATATATCCAGATATTTAGCTGAAAATCAAAAAGAGACACATTTATGCTCTGAATTAACACTTGACTATCTGATGTTTTTTTGGATTATATGTTCTAAAATGTACTGTGACACCAAAAGAATTTTTAGTATTTTATTCCATGGTTGAATATAAAGGCAAAAGTTCAAGTCTTCACACTGACAGGATTCAGACTTCAGCCACACTCGGAAACAATGAGTTTTTTTGTGCTGAGCCACAGGCCCCCTTTGAGTCGAAGCAGAGAAAGTCTGCGAAGTAAATTTTCTATAATGATGGCGTGAATGAGACCGTCTGTGATGGAGCCTCTGTCATAGACGTGAGTTCCTCTCCAATAGCTCCTTTCCTTCCATGAGTTTTTCTCCAAACAAAGTGGAAAAGATGAGCACAAAGAAGAAGGGGTAATGGCGCCGCATGAGCTCTCCTCTATGCAGGCTGGTAGAGAAGTCCCACTGAGTTTTTGTCATCCAGCACTTCCACAGATACACTCTTCCAGAGACCCCCAAACTGACGATACAGCAGGCTCCGTGGCATCTCCCACCACACGCTAAATATAAGGAGGGAGCAGAAAATGTTTGCATTTTTGTGGACGTTTCTCAAAACAGAGGCCGTCTCATCCAAAAAGCAACAGTTACCTGTGATGACAAATACTTTGTGGAGACTGGGTCTGCAGAAACAGTCGCTTTAGTAAGTTGTCAGTAGCATCGGTGACATCAGAGAGTAAGTAGTGCCGAAACCACATGATGAAATCCAGAAGGATAATGATAATCCCTGAGCTTACAGTAGTGTGAGAGAAAATTTTTCACTTAGATCCTCATGCAAACACTCGAAAGCATTCAACACTTCTTCAGTTCTGCTTTCGAGAAAAGATGAGACAAAACTCACAGTCATGGTGAAAAGAAAGCACACCCTCTGTCAGTGAAAACTCATCCTGGTTTTTACGAGGCCTTAAAATTAGGTCAGTGCAGCCTGAGACGAACAACACCTGACATATTACACTGTCATCGTTTGTTTAACTAACATTAAGGCAAAATGGAAATGCATTGTGTAAAAAAAATAAGTGCACCTCATGATTCAGTAACTTGTAGAATCACCTTTAGCAGCAATAACTTGAACTAATTATTTTTTTAATTGCACATCATTGTGGAGGAATTTTGGCTCATTCTTCTTTGCAACATTGTTTCAGTTCATGGAGGTCTGCAGCCATTCATTTATGCAGAGCTCTTCTAAAATCTCGCCACAGAATTTCAATCAGGCTGAGGTCTGGAATTTGACTTTTCCCACTAATAATTTTTCTGATTGTAGAATAATTCACTTCAAATTGTTTTGAGATGGTCTTATAACCCTTCTCAGACTGATGGGCAGCAATTGATTCTATAAGATCACCGCTGATGTTTTTCCTCCTTGTCATTGTGTTAATCCACTCCTGAATGCTGCAGACCAGCAAAATGCCAAAACATCTGCTCTTACAGTCGTGGCGACGCTGATAATTACTTAATGATGTGGATCTGATTAACAGCACCTGGCTGCTACTTAACCCTTTAAATTCCTATTTATTCTCAGCAGTAAGGATGTGCATGGACTGCTCCTGAATTTTGGTTTAGATTGTATAATAATGACACAGTGTAATATGTCATGGGTCATCTGAAGTTGTATTTATCTAATTCCAAGACCCACTAAGGACCAGACCATACTTATATGTGTCCTGGTACATAAAACCTTAGAATTTAAGGAGGATATACTTTCCTTTTTTATCAAGACTGTGTGTGCCTCTCTGTTCAACCTCATATTCTTGTATTTTATCACGCTCACTAAAACAGCACGGTAGACAAACATTTCTGTAATTCCATCTCCCTTGACCATCACTAGTCCATCAGCAGAGTCCTGCATTAGATTAGGTTTGTTTGCTCCTGCAAATATTAAGACATGAAAATGGCCAAAGAGCAGCTTGCTGGGGAGTCTGAATGTGTACAATTCAATAGAGATGATGGAAGTCAGGAGCCATCTGGAGAGGATACAGCTCTAATGACTGACTGTAACACCAGCAGCAGAGCAGAACCTGAGAGCTACAACTGCTTGGATTATTGCACAAGTCTGTCACAGAACAACTGAGGAGGTGGCTAGACAGAAAACAATATTGGGCCTAATCAGACCTGATTTTATAAATGCTTCCAAACAAAATGAAAAACCTGACGCAGAATGAGGCTTAAAAGAAGTGCGAATGACAATCCTTGAAGGATAACGTGACACTACGGCACATTGCTCTCTGAAATGATTGCTTTAGGTTGACAAAACCTTCTGAAAAAGAAACAAAAAAACAGTGGCACAATGATAAATGTAAATGAATAAAATATATATATAATAGCTTTTTCTTTGAGTATAAAATATTTCCACACAGTACAACAGGAGTTTCAAGGTCACTCCACTGCAACTTACAACACTGGAAAGACCGAAATTATTTCTTTGAATTTTTTTCTGCTGCATTTGTAGAAAAGTCAGAGAAATGGGCATGCAGATGCAAACAACTCTTATTCTACTTACACAATCAGCAGCTATTACTGTGAGCATAAAAAACAGCCACTCTGGGATAAAAGGTAGATTACAGGGCAACTCTAAACTAAGCACAGCTATTGTAAAGACCAACAATTAGATTTTAACAAGCTGGGATGCAAGTGAATGTAACTCTGGAGCTAAGCCGTCAGTAAAACAGCGGGTAGTGTAGCTACATAGTATGCATTATTATCTTCAGCCCATGGTGTATTATTATTATTTTGAAAGGTAGATGTTGTATGAATGGAGAGCTGAGAGTAATTCCCGACTTCAGCAGTTCTCAGGACTGTTCAAACAGCAGCATTAAAGCATATGTGCAATGAGAAAATGTTAACTGGCTAAACCGCTCCACACCCCACCTCCTCTGCCACCTCTTTACATCCTGCATTGACACTCTCAGCAAAACATCAGCCTTTTATCCCTGCCTGACTGAAAGCAAGGTCAGTTCCCTTCATGTCCACTGTATGCCTCTGGATACCATCTGGAACGCGGAAAGTTCAACAGCAGGGCATGTAATGGCAAGAGAGGGCCTTTTTAATCAGCTATGGAGTTAAATTCTATATCTCAGCAATTCACAAACTAGATTTATATTTAGCTCCACAAACTGAGAGCAACCAAGCTCAGATGTGTTACAAAGGAAACAGGCAATAATCAGCCACCATAAATACTGTACATCTTTATTATGACTTCATTTACAACAAACACAGTGCAGACTTTTTAAAATGGGCAATATGTACATTTGTTTTAAAAAACTGATAGAAATTTCAAAAGATAGCGTTTCATTTTTCACCTTCTCTTGAAAATGTAGCTATCAGGCTACTCCAAATATGTATATACACTATGGTATCCACTAAAGTTAGCACTCTAAAGTCAGCTAAAGCTAGCCGGTACACTGGTGAAAAACAAGCAATCAGAGGACAAGGCAGTTAATATAATGACAAAAGTTGTAAAAGATCCTTATGAAAGGTTATTTAATTTAAATGGACTAGCCCTTGTATAGTGTCTTTCTACTCAGTTGAGCACTCAAAGCTCTTTCTACAGCTGTCTCATTCACCCATTCAAACACACATTCCATTGTTTTCACTCGGTTTGATCCATTGGGAGTAACTCAGGTCTGCTATCTTGCAAAGGGTGCTTTGCATGCTTCTGCATGCAGACTGGAGAAGTCAGGGATCCATTCACTGACTGTCCAGTTGGTAGACAACATGCTATACCACTTGAGCCACCCCGTTTATTATATACAATCTTATATCAGAATTACTTTTTGATTTGTTTTCCAACAAACTTTACAACAAAGTAAGAAATTCCTGCGTACACTGCAGGATTTGCTCTTCAGGTTTGCCAACCTTTATATGCTTTATACATTAATAAAGTTAATATAGGAGAAGTTTTCAAAAGTCAAAGAGAAAACATTGGAAGACATTTTCTTGTTAGATGACATGGCTACTGAATTTAGCGTGGCCAGCTGGGCTTAGGGATAGCAGACTTACTTTGTGTTGAGCAGGCAGATGAGGTGTTGCAAATTCAAACAACAGAAAAGAAAGAAAAGAAAAGTACATTCTGGAAGCTCTTTGTAAGCCATCCAATGTTTCATGTATAAACACTGAAGTATGTCCCAAAAAGATGTAAAGCAACAGAATGAATTTCTGCATAGAAGCACCTCACTAAAGAAATTACAGATGATTTTGATTAGCAACTATAATTACATGCCTTCTTACAGTATCTGATTACAGCTACATTAATTTTATAATTGAATTACTCTATTACATATAACCAGTTACTCTCCAACACTAAAAACAATAAAGACTTCTTGGCAAGTGGCCACTGGAGAGCAGCATGAGCTATGGTTTTTAACCTACCTCCACTGCACTTATATACCTTCTTGCACTGATTACAAAATACCCTACCCCAACCACTGGCGTTAGGTGACTAGAGGCATGGTCGCTGCAGTAAGCTGAAATTGTGAAACTTCCTGTGCTGGCTGTGTGACTTCTATGCTGTAGCAGACAAGAAAACCAGAGATTCTGATGTCCATATGAAACAGACATTAAAGAAACAAAAGTAGCACCAATCAGGATCTCGAGCGGCCACTTCTTGCTGTTGCAAAACAACTGAGACTCTTTCCAGAGTAAGATATGATGCATATTGTTGCTTTAATAGCCCCAGGTTATTCATCTGAAAATCACATGGAGCCACAGAGACACCCTTTGTTCAGCTGAAGCTAATATGGTACACTGATGCAAAAAAAATTAAATACTCAACGAATGCCAAAAGAATGATGGGTGGGGCATATTTGCTCTATTCTTTGAAGGAATATATAGCGCAACAATACAGTAGTACACTAGGTTTACATGTCTTGCAGAGACTATATCAAATTTTGTGTCAAGGTGTCCTTTCGCCCATTTCCATGCAGAAAGAAAGTCACTGCACCAATCTGAATGCAATTCAAATAATTAATAAGTCAAAGGCTTTCATCTAACCCTTATCATTTCCTCCACATGTTTCATAAATGAATTAATCATTGCTCATGCAGGACATAGCAATCAATGGACAGCATGATAAAGCTGCACTGACCCTTGCTATTTTAAGTTCAGCATGATTACTATGAACAAGCTGTTATAAGAGGTTTGCACAGTACTATTTTAACTAATGGGCTGGTAGTCAAGCAGTGCTTGTTGATTACGATTAAAAAAAGCATTAGACTCAGAGTCTAAAATGAGAGACATTCACAGTTACATCCACTTGTTTTTTTCCAGCTACATTTATAAAAGAACCTTGCAGCTGTAACCCATTGTGTGGACTATAGGATTTGCTCTTGGGTGATGCACACTGCTGTAATGCAATTTGTGGGTACAGATACTGACAGAAATTATGATTCTTGTCCTTGTTGTAAGAAGGGAGAGAACAGCTCCTCTTACACTAAAAATATCCAGTGAAGTAGAGCGTCCTCCAGCAGCTCTGCTTCAAAAGGATCCACAGCAGAAACAGAGCAATACATCTAACACTTTCTCCTTTATTTTTAAAAGCAAATGGCATTCACTTACACTTGTAGCTGACAGGGAATAAAAAATAAAAAAAAATCTTTACAGTTCTTTATTCTATTTCAAGGTTAGACTCAATACATTAGCTGGTAAATTGAGACATGTCATTACGTTAGGAGGTCCAGCAGTTTGGACTCAGTACAACACAGAAAATATTCTGAATGTACCATCCCTCATTTAGAGATTTGAAGAATTGGCTTCCTAATCAATGGAGGCAGAAACAGCTTCTGTAGGAGGAGAACTCCACCCTCCCAGCTGGACTCAGTCAACCAGTGAGTTGGTCCTTTAGTCAATCAGTCAGTCAGTCCTTGAGCCATTCACTAAGTTGGGAGACTGACTGTGAGTTGGCCTGGCTTCGCAGTGGGAGCGGTTAACTGTGGCTCGGGCAGATGTTGCCCAAACATTTTTATTTTATGACATACACTGATGGATACAGATCAGTCCCCAGCAGAAAATCTTACCCCACAATGATTTCATTATCATTGTCAAGCACAGTTTTAGCCATAAATCTCTTAATGAGAATTTACACTAAGTGGCCTCTACTCCACTGGCCTACATCTGCTTTTTGTCTGATAACAACTATGGCAGACCAAAGTGATGCAATAACATGAAATGGGAACTATGTTTGGAGTCAGTAGTTCAGCGTTGTGAAATTTCAAACGAACATAAAAATAGAGCAAAAGTGATGTAGAAAATTTCCTTTAAGTATCAAAATTTAGAAAAATATTATTTAAAAATGGTAATAATAAAATCTGCTATCCACTACCCTGTTAATGAGCAGCACTTAGCTCATGCTGAGGAGTGAGTAACAAGTAAATTCTTTACAGATTTATCCAATGTCACAGATACATATTTGGGTACGTGATCGCTGTATTTATGATTATTACGACTATAAAATACAGAACAGGTGTTTGTCAAGTACATTCAACCACTCAATCCACGCAGGTGTGCCTATTATGCACTGCTCACTGCCGACCATATGGTGGGTTTGAGGGTTTCCAGACTGAACATATTTTTCTATGTTCAGTCTGGAAAGCATTAATTCCACACAATTAAATCCAGAATATAATTTAATACCAGAAAAATACAATGGATGTTTTTTTGTTTTTGTTTTAATAATCCACAAATATAGTTGAATTATTCTAATTTGCCCTAAAAAAAAAAAAAAGCACTTCAGCATTGTAAAAAGCATTTCATCAGAAAGCTCATGCTGATCTTAATAATCAAACTTGGTTTTACTGTTAGTATCACTACATAGATTTTTCAGCTCAAGTAGCATAGGCTTGGTGACCAATGAGTAACATATGGCAAGAGGCTGGATTTACCCTGGACAGGTTAGCAGCCTAACATGCATCACAGCTCTAACATGGAGACATAACCATCCCCGCTCACATCCACACCTATGTCAAATTTAGAATCGCCAATTAACCTGACACGTAAGAGGAATCCAGAGTATCCCCAGGAAACCCCCCCACACACAATGCAAACATGCAAATGTCCACATAGAAAGGTTAGACAGGCTGTAGTCAGCCAAAAACTAACATGTTCTTCTCCTGATATCTACTGTACAATCAATAAAAGAAAGAAAGAAAGAATGAAAGAAACATTTAGATTCCTCAAATCAGTCAATATTCAGAGCCTCAATGAACTTTGTGGCAGAGTTCAAAAGCCCAAACCTTCAGAAAAACATGCACATATCACCTTCATACCCAGTCTCACAAAAGTTATCATGGAATTTTGGATTTTTACAAAGTGTTCGTCCATTATTAACAGTCAGAATCAGCGCAAAGCCACCAATACAGAGATCAAGTAATATCCAAGCAACATTTTGATCAGTCAAAACCAAACTTGAATTGTGACTCAGGGTTAAGTAAATACAAACAAATACAAGGCCCACCATCTAAAGGAATCTTTAAGAGAACCGACACAGATGAACTCTTACAGAAATTTAGTTTTAGCTTATTACAGCTAGTTGAAATCAGTGTAGAAGATACATATTTCAATAAAAGTAAAAAAATAATATTGAAATGGCTGTATTGGCTCAAACACTTTCTAGATCTTGTCAAAAAAACAAAACAAAAAACAGCTCTCTTCTTGCTGTACAGGCTGGTGCCTACTGCTTTGCCCTCTGATTGCTGCTTTCAGCTATAATCTTGTGTTTAGTTGCTGCTCACAGAAAGAAAACCAAAAAAAAAAAAAAAGTAGTATTGCCTCTCAGTTCTAACATCTCATCTCTGTGGTCCCAGCGGCCAGCACAGGTAAAAGAATGACACAAGCAGACTGCTTTTCATTTTATGTCAAAAAAGGACAGTTTCATTCTAACAGTTTCAACAGGTACCTCTAAACAATCTGGGCTGATCACAGTTTGTCACTTGATGGACATTTCCTACTTCACATATGCATTTTTGCACTCATACTTTCAGTTTTTGATGGCATCACCCTGCCATTTACGCTGTCATCTGAGATGTGTCTTGTGTGCAACAGTAATAAAACTGAGTTTTGTTATGCAATCAACTACCTCACTCAGCTCATCGGAGGAGATACAATGGATGGAGAAAACCTCATTTTCTGCTGTATAAAATGAGGTTTGTTTAATTAATGAGGGTCACTTCAACATGGGACAACGGCGACACTTTAGACAGAACATGAGCACCAACAATAACTGATCTGCACTACATTCCCAAACGTATTCACTTACCCATCATTGAACTCAGGTATTCCAATCACTTCCTTGGCCATAGGTATATAAAATCAAGCACCGTGGCATGCAGACTACTTCTACAAACACGTGTGATAGAATGGGTCGCTCTAGGGAGCTCAGTAAATACTGTGATAGGATGTCACCGGTGCAACAAGTCACTACTAAATATCCCACAGTCAACTGCTATTAGTATTATAAGAAAGTGGAAGCAAATGAGAACAATGGAAACACGGCCATGAGCGCGGTCATTGCAGAGTGTGCAGAGGTCGCCAACTTTCTTTCAGATTCGCTCAAGACCATTGCGTAAAGAGTTTCATGGTTTCCACAGAAACAGCTACACCCAAGCCGTACACCCTAAACTTAATGCAAAGCTTTGGATGCATTGGTGTAAAGCACGCTGCGATTGAACTCTAGAGCAGTGGAGATGTGTTCTCTGGCGTTACAAATCAAGCTTCTCTGTCTCGCAATCTGATGGATAGTCTGGATTTTGGCAGTTGGGAGGACAACTTGTCTGACTGAACTGTGGAAAGTGGAAAGTTTGTTGGAGGGGCGATTATGGTGTGGGGCTCAGCCCTTTAGTACCAGTGAAAGGAACTCTTAATGCTTCAGTATACCAAGATATTTTTGAAAATTTTCATGTTCCCAAATTTCCGGTAACAGTTTGGGGTTGGCCCCTCCTGTTCCAACATGATTACACACCAGTGCACAAATAAAAATCCATAAAGACATGGATAAGTGAGTTTGGTGTGGAAGAACTTGACTGGCCTGCACAGAGTCCTGAACTCAACCCAACAAAACACTTTTGGGATGTTCTCACATATTAAACCCTATGGATTAAAAATGGGATGTCACCTTAATGAGTAATACAAAGTCAAATAAACAGTGTTTTTGTGCCTCTAACAGGCACAACTGGATTTTATCCAGATCTTAATGTCCTTTTGATAAGCTTGAATGACATCAGCAGAATGGGCGATCCTAGACAGATCTTAACTCTCGACTGTAATTTGTGACCTTTAGCAAAACGCTGATGAATGCTAAGTTGATGCCAACTTAGTCAATGAGACAGTACATGCCGCTGAGCCCTGTGCAAATTGAGGGTCACACAGAAGAAAAGGGCAGAGTCAATTTGAATGAACCATTTCAACTACTGCTCTCTAATAACACCCTGTATAGTATGCAACCTTTCTAAACACAAAATAAATTTCAGTACACAGCAAAGTTAAACCGAGTCAGAGGGTGTGTTCTTATAGATTCTTTCATCCATATTTTTCAAACATTCTGCTTTGATAGTAGGAATACAGTATATACCAGTGATAAACTATAACACAATTTTAGAACTGGGAAGATTAAGGGGTAGCAAGGAAAAACTCCACAGATGTGACAGTAATTAGTGGAAGAATAAGTAAGTACAAGGCCGACACGGCTCATGAAATCATTGCATCACAATTACAAAGGTCACAATTAAGATGCCAACCCCACTCTAAGTTTCTCAACACCAGTTTCTCTCCTCCCTTCCAACACCATACACCAGCATCAAACATATGACGTCTTTCCAGCTTGCAAGAGCTGTCTGCTAATCAGACAACTGATAATGACAATACTTGTTAAAAAATGAACAGCACAATTTTTTAATGACAGAAAAACAAATGAGATGGGATCGTGTCTTTTATGTTTGATGATGGCTGCACAGAGCTTGAGACATATAACACACGGTGGCACACCCGGACTCTGTATGCAAACCCTACAGACTTCACATATTTAAATATTCAAAAATGAATCACCCTCCAGTGGACAATCAAAGACAGCAGTATTAGAGGATTAAGTATTAGACTGCACTCTCACGACTCTTGCTCCCATGATCGCTCAGTATGTTCTGCCTGGAGTCTCATATCCTCCAAATCAGGTGACTCCAATCTTCTGTCTGCGCTGCCTCCCAACCACTGAGTCACTTTCTCATACTTCAGTAGTTGGCAGTTGCCTACTACCACTTGCATGCTGATTACAGTATCAAGAGCAGTGGAATGGAACATATGCTGGCTGCGCTCCAAAGTGTGATACAGTGAGGGACTCTATCAGCATTTTATATCCTCTGGCATGCTGTAAGGAAGGGATCTTGACACAATGGTAGAGATTCGTTGTTCTGGCTCTTCAAGCAAAACAAAACAAAACAAAGCAAAGGAAACACGCTCTAGCTAAGGGCATCATCAGTAGAATAATTAGCCCAGTTGTAAAGTATTAACCCTTAACCCTTATTAACATAATAGTAATAATAATTACTGAACTCACTAATAGTTACTAATATGATTGTAGTGTATGCCTGTCTGTTCCCGAAGTCCTAGACACATTTTTATCGAATTAGAACTTAGTGTTTTAACTGCGTAGGGCAACACGATTATCAACATCTCTGTTCAAATCCTTACAAATTACATGTATTGTGTGTAGTAGCTGATATCAGAACACACTGCGACATGAGCGAAGAAAAAAGGGACCACAGGTCTGGTAATAACCAACTGTAGGAGGAGTTTTGCTAGTAATAATAATAATCAAAATGGTCTGTGTAAGTGTAATATCTACTGTTGACAGTGCAGTCAGTGAAACTATGTAGTTATGCGAGAGGAGGTTCAGGGAGAGGCTATGTTGTTGGCCCATTGTTTCCAGATCACCAACTCTGCCCAAGTTGCCATGGCTGCTGGCGTGCCCACCTTTTCCTGGACATATAAGGCTGGACAGCAGCAGAAGGAGCAGTCACCATCACCCCCCTGCCCTCTGGTCCAAGGCTGCATCTTCTTCTGCGGTCATCTGGGTGTAGGATAGTCTGCAGTTATTTAAGGAATTTAGGTAAAGCTGGCTTTTAAATGTCAACTAGACGAGCGTCTAAGCGTGAGCGTCGACAATTTAAGGGCTGCTTCTTCTGTGTACGCGACTATGCAATCCTGGCTGATCCACAGGGCCTCGCGGCTATCCTGTCACAAGTACGTTGAGATGTTAAGCAGAAAAAGAGATTGAAGGAGTTGACTTTGATTCACTTTGATAGAGCATGTCTGAAAAATGAAAACACCTTTCAGTGAAAGTGTCATTTCAGTTTCGCTGCTTTGTTGAAGGTTCTGCGGAGAAACATAATATAGTATTATGTGTGGAGAGCTGAGCTGTGAGAATGAGAGACTGTCTGTGAAATCGCCTAGTGGTGCATTGATCCCTGCAGTATAGTGAAGAAGATGTACATGCACAAAGACTGCCAGACGCACAACGTACAGAGAAGGCCCTTAAGTGAGAACCTTTCCCCTCCAGTCAATAATGAAACAGCTTTCATTAGTGCAAACTCTCCAAAAACGATGAATGATTGGTCAATATCTCAAATGAAACTAAAAATTTAGAGCAAACTGTGGAAGACCAAGGCAAACAAGAAAACCCATTATTTAGTTAGCTTGGGAGTACATTCCAGGCACTGTATCGTTGTGTGACTCCTCGCAGCTTTGTTTTTCTCTCAGCAAGGACTAAAAGCACTGGAGAATCAAATGTTTAAATTGGCTGGGGAAGGTGTATACAACAATGTGCCCTCACACAAGCACTGTACACTTCAGAAAGTTCTATGAGAAGAGGCTGAGTGCAGGAGACCCGCTGACAAATTGGGAGACTTTTTGAAGAATGTTTTTGAAGCACACAGAAACAGCAAACAGAAAAGGGCAAATTTCAGATTTTTGAATTCGACAAAAGTATTTATAGAAACTTCATAGCCCTCAAAAGTCACAACAATATTTTCTTTAGAAAAAGGCATTTTTGACTATAAAAAAAAAACAAAAAAAACAAGAAGAAGAAGGGGAAGGGGAAAGAGTTCAGTGTATTACCCTCATATTGTTATAAGACTAGAAGCGCAGACAACACCTACTCTCTGGAGTTCCAACCCTAAACAAAAAATCTTTTTGATTAGCTGAAACAAACATCTCTGGCTTAAATCCACATCAGAAACATCTGGTCAACTAACCGCCCTCCCACACACAGCGTGGAAATCTTTGGCATATTGTGCAACACGGTCAACTGATGAGAACCATGCTGACTGTTTAAAAGCCTTTTTTGTGTGTGCTCAGCGGGGCAGAGGAGCATCACAGACATGGACCTTCGCTAAGATAGGGAAGCCACATGCTATGGAGTGGAGCATTTAAGGGATGCTGCCATGCTTAGTTAAGGGCTCACAGACTCCATATTTCATGCTCTACATCTGCTGGTTGCCATGGAAACCCTGGTTTTGGGAATTTCTCAGGTCAGGTGGCTTTTGTCAGCTCCAAAGCAGGAAAAAAAATGGGTGCAGTGTGCTTAAGAAATCAATTGATAATAAAAAAAGAGAAGTAGTTCTTAGGATGGTAACTGAATTTACTTGAATGGCTTCGCAAACACTCAGTGTTTTAAGAGACAACCCATCACTGCCACAGACCAGCTGAAGTGCGTCTCAAACACTTTTAGTGAACTTTTATGCAGCTTCTCGCAAGGAAGGCAAAACACAAACAGCAGTAAGAGTTCAAGAATTTCAGGAGAAACCAAGGCATAAACAGGAGAGGCAAATGCAGGGCAAACACTATTATTTCTCTGAATTACAGCTTTTGTGACTCATACAACTATAACTAACAAAAACCAAAGGCAACAATTTTTCTCTGCTTTATACAGTCAACTATATTCCACAGGTTCTCTACTATTTTTGCAGATTTGTGAACACATTAAAGACTCATGTGTTTTTTATCTGTTGCATTCTTGCAGATTGCTCCAGATGTACAAAAAACACAGTTCATTTCACAAAGCAGGATTTTCTATTTACTAAACTAAACCACAATAAATGGGTCAGAAACTCAGAACACAGAAAAGAATGGGCGTGTATGAGAAAGGCTTTACAATTACAAACTGGTCATTATGACAGCATGGGTGCATTTGGATACCCCAGTGTGGGTTTCATACAAACAGAAGCAGCAGGAGCCGATCATTAGAAGCAGGCGTCTGCAGGGCTGGGTCCCACAAGCTCAGTCGGAGCTTGTGTGAGAGGTTCTCCTTCTCACTGGGGAAGTCCAGAGGAAACATGCCATAAGCCAAGCACTCCCCAGTTCTCCTCTCTTTAACCTGATTACCGTAATGAGCTTAGAGACTGTTGGATGCACAACATCTAATGTGGATGTAGACAAACAACACTGCACTCCCTGACTCTCACTCCTAGCTGAATGCAAAGCACATCATCATGCTGCAACCCTCTGTAGCTAGATGGCCCATTAGCCAGAAAGTGTTAGAGACAGGCGGATCAGAATAGGAAACTGCAATTTTCTCCTGAAGGTGAAGCAAGAGGTAAATCATCGAGAAGCTGTCAAAATGCAAATAAATGATCCTTTTCCCCAAAAAGGTATAAATATATGTACCTGACTATTACAAATCATTCCCAACTCAGTGCCTGCAATAAATAAATAAATGCTGAATTTACTATTATTTGTTCATCTTAGTCATATAAAGTTATGAATAATGATTTCATTTCCTAGGTTTATGATCATGCTTTCACTATACACACTTACCGTGCCTGTGCAGAAAGTTTAAAAAAGTTTAGTAGTTACTTCATACCATCAGGTTTGTGATTGCATTTGCAATGTAGTCTATGTGACTCATGCAGTAAGAAAATGTAATTCAAAATGTAATTATAGTACTTCATCAAAAACAGAAGAACATAAGAACACATTAAGAAGGAACAAAGTTTAGGAGATTAAGGCACAGCTGTTCATTCTCAGCATTTTACTTTTCCAGAGTTGACAGCATGTTTGAGCAACAGTGTGGGTGGTCCACAGAAATACGTTTTACTTTCATACTATTCAAATAATTATAATGTTATATATAATGTAATTTATGTCATATATTTAATAAACAATATAAATTTCATATATTTTGAACTGGTGAGGCAAAAGAAATAAGATTTTTTTTTGGCAGGGATAGCTCAGTAGGTAGAGTGGCGGCCCCATGATCGGAAGGTTGGGGGTTCGATTCCCCTGAACAGCTACCCTGAGGTACCCCTGAGCAAGGTACCGTCCCCACACACTGCTCCCCGGGCGCCCAATGGCTGCCCACTGCTTCACTGAGTGAATGGGTTAAATGCAGAGAGGGATTTTCCCCACGGGGACCAATAAAGTACACTTTCTTTTCTTCTAAGATTTTTTTTAAATGGGTTTAATTTTACTCAAAACATATGAACCACTATTTATAAAAATGCAAATACATGTATAAAAGAACAAAAAAAAAAATCTATAAAAGAGTTAAACTGATGGCTTCATCAAACCGAAATTCAGCTAACTAAAACTGACCAAACTCACAAGAAACAACACACAAAAGGGAGAAAACCTCTATACATTAACTAGAGGAAAGGACATGAAGGTAGATACTTATTTTAGGAACAACTAGTCATTATTATTTCTCACTAATAAGAAAAAGTCTGATAGGCTGTTACACAACATATTTAGTTTCAGGGAAGCTATGTTTTCATGGAAGATGTGATTTTTGGCAAATTCTTATGCAGCAGAACAATCATAGTTCCTAAGAAAATGACATCATCAACTGACATCAAACCCTGACACCTTTCCCAGGTCGCACTGCTAGTGCATTGAAAATTAACCTAACCAATCCAATTAATCTATCCCCAAAAAACTGCATGTCTTTGGACTGTGGGAGGTAGCCGGAGTACCACACGAACACGGGGAGAACATGCAAGCTGCACACAGAAAGGCCCTGGCCTGATGGTGGAATTGAACTCAGGACCTTCTTGCTGTGAAGCTAACCACAGTGCAAATTATTGCAATGCGGCACTTAAATGCAACTGTGTGGGGGTTTTTTCCAAGCTGGTTAGTGCATGGTTTTGAACAGATGGCCACATATCGTGTTTTTCCCCATTTACAAAGACTAGTTTTAGACAGGTTTGTTTAAAGCAACACTGATTTATATTTATGTGCATCTAACGTGTGTCACATTTATTGAATTTGTCCAGAGTAATATAATTACTTAAGTGTCGCATCAGTTAGCTCCATAGGAAACCAAATGGGCCCAAAAGGTCACAGGTTCATGCCTGAAGTGGACACGTGTTTTATTTTTTAAATTCTTTCTATTGAAAGTGTTTAAAAATAAATAAGAGATGAGAATTTTCTAGAGAGTCTAACAAGGATGTTCAAGGTAATGTTCAAGGTGAGGTCTATGTTGGTTCAACTTTTATCTCAAAAGTATTTTTTAACCTTTGACTGAACATCGACAAAAATCACCAGCTGTTAGTTGTTTAAAGCAAAAATAAGTAAATAAAATGCCTTATTTGCTATTGCTGTGATCCACATTGCAGTATTTACTGATTCAAGTTCATGTTTTAAATTTGCACAAAATCAGACATACAGTATCTGAGGCTGATCATCCTTTCATTGAACATAGCAGATCAGTGAGTGCATTTCCAGTTAGCTGCCTTATCAATATATCAATCAAGCCACAGCAGTTAATCTGATTATAACTGTGTACTCAAATAAACTGATGTGTTTCTTAGATGCATATGTATGCAAATTTTAGCTCAGTCCAGTAAGAATCCATATTTCTCATATGGCCTAGATGCCATTGGGGAAGCTAAATGGTTTTGCTGGTCCCTGAACACTTATCCTCTTAAGAGACCCTCTTACCCTCTGTGAACCGAGCTCCAAGCGATCTTCTTTGAATGATGGTGCTGTTTTCCAAGAGAAACAACTGATTTGTGAATGCAAAGAATTAATGTTCCCTCGCAAGGATGCCTTTCTGCTCAAAGGCACTTTTCTGTGCTTTCATCTCACGTGCACACACCTAGTTTTTATGTGCACAGGTTTCAAGACTGAAAATGCCACCGTTTTTTACCCTGCCTGTCAACGACGAAGCTTGTTACAAAGGATGAAGTGACTACAAGAACAGCTGAGAGTGTCCTGCTCACAAAAAGGTATTCTGCCCCTTCTGCTACATTCAAGACCCATTAAAATGCAATAATTCAGAGTTTAGACAGTCTGCTCTATAAAGATACACAGGTTACTTCCTGAAAGGGTTAAACTAGGTTTAATTGTTGCTAACAAGTATAGGAAAATGTATCACTGGCAGATTTCCATTTAATAATCTAAAAATCTGTCTGTGCTTGAGGATATCACATCCCCTGAGCTACATCACTCATCTCCATGCTCTGCAGGTTAGCTTCTGAAAGATTCTCATGATTTCTTAAACATACCACCAAAAACAAATTGTGTCAGTTTGCCCGATATATATAATGACTCAAACTGAAACACCGTCGGAAAAACTTGTTAAAAAAACATAGAAACTGTGTAGGTTTCTCTCCAGTGGTTGGTAAATGACAAATCCTGTGGGAGTGAAAAGGATCTCTGCAACGATGTTAACAGAAAAAGACATGCTACTCCTTGAATCTTAATCACAGCACGTAACAAAAGGGTCATGTATCTTTTTGTGAAATGACATTTAGCATCACACTTTTGTTCTCCAATCTTTTTCTTAAATTGCATCTAGGCGAGTGCATCATAATATGTTAAAGATGAGCCTTACTATAAGAACAAAAACAACAAAATAACATCTACTTGCCACAGCTGTCATGCTAATCTTGTACTACTGCCTATTAAATAATGTCTACTTTCATTTTGCTTTGCGTTTAGTCACTCCACACTGAAATATTGTTGGGTTTGTGACATGGTTGCCAACTTTCAGCTACCAGATGGAGAGAAAATTCAGGGAAAGTGGCCAAGATGAGTGGAGCGGTAGAGTGAGCTAATTTGAAAGTTATAATAGTAATTTGGGTTCACCCATAAAGTCCTGTAACACAATAATACACTATAAATAATTAACAATAACCATCACATATCTGCTTTCTGTGTGACTGATAAAAATCTTTATCTACTAAACACTAGGCCAGTCAATATGTTATGATTATTTATCTAATTATGGTTCCATAAATGTTTGTTTTAAATTGTCAGCTACATATTGGCAGATTTTTATAGCTACTTTAATAATCAGGCAGGCCATGT
Source organism: Simochromis diagramma (assembly GCF_900408965.1). NCBI lineage: Eukaryota > Metazoa > Chordata > Actinopteri > Cichliformes > Cichlidae > Simochromis > Simochromis diagramma. Next base: position 10,654,408 of record NW_024386801.1, read on the forward strand.
GTTGTATATAGTTAGGAGAATGCATCCATAAACACAATAATGTTTTAATGTTGAAAACAGTCCCACAACCAGCTGGAAGCAACAAAAAACAACTCCATTCCACGGAAATTCACCTTTCCCCTAATGCATTAAACTTCCCCACAATATAGTTACAGATGTTCCTTTTGGGAGTGGATTGAATATTGCAACATTGGAGTAATTTTCCTGTAATTGGTAGAGCGATCCACTAACACTTCCAGTTATAAAGCAGACCGCTTGTCCTTCAGCAGCCTCTCATTTGGTCTGTGCTACTGTTCACAAACACATGAATAAAATCTACAACTTTATCATGTTTGTCAGATTTCAAGTAACAAGCTGTGCCTGTGTTGTTGTTAGTAGATTACTTGCATCCTCACAAGTGGTATTTGTTTGCTGCCCCATGTTAATTTGCGGTCCCCTTGGCACACTGCGTTGGTCATTAATGAAATCAACTTACTGTATCCGAGTTTATAAATAAACACAATGTTCTGCTTTTCCCCAATAATTTCAGAGACAATATCTATCCCAGATGTTGACCTTTCTGTTCACTATTGAACAGCTCAAAGTCAACAACTGGGGTGCAAACAGATAGCATGGATGAATGTAAATTTGGACGATTACAAAGGTTTCTTTCATGGCATATTCTCATCATCTGTTCCTAATTCCTGCATACACAAAGTTAATTTGCTCACTCAGCGGAACAGATTTTTCCATGACACACGTGCAACAAATCAGACTTTACATCACACTCCCATTTCTTAAAGCATGAGACGTGCAGTTCATCAGCATAATGTGTAATTTTTCCCGTGGCTGATTGCCACAGTTATTATACCCATGGTCATTCTCAGGCCTGCATACGGCTGTCAGTTATGAGGTACCCATGGACTGTATAGCTCAGCAAATTGCCACGGAGTGTCATGCTTTCTGAGATTCACTAATTAGCCCAATGAATTCTGCCACCATTGCGCACAACTCATTAATGCTGACACGGGCTTCTAATTAGTTAAATGGGGGCACTGAGCCAGCTGATAACTTGAATACTTATTATTTCTGCTTTTTGAGTAACTATGATAACAGTCCATTATCTACACAAAACAACACCTCAGAAATTGTATGTTATCCGCACCCTTTTCAGAATAAATGTTATTTTCAATAACTGCTTTCCACAGTTTGCCATTAAATGAGAAATGAGAAGTGTGGCAGTGGTGCCTGATCAGAACATGACAATCATCTGCCACAAAGAGATGTCACGGAGACAATTTCAAGGAAAAACTACAGCAGGTAGAAACAAGATGCCAAAACATCAAAAACATGCAAACAAAAATCAAAGGACATCAGATGGATGATTATCTATCTTGACTAAAAATATCAGCTGTTTATACTATATGTACATCATTCTTCTTCATATGAGTTAGCGTTATCATTAAACAGTCAAAATATAACTTCTTTCTTTTTCTCTCTTGATCTGTTCTTAAGAACATTTGGGGATTATCAACTTGTCATGTTAATCTTCCACATTCTTCCTCTTGGGGATCATAAAGTTAGCAAAGAATGAACTAGAACATTTATTCTAATATCCTAGAAACTGCATGAGTATTTATTGTAATGCACTCCATCTAAGGCATTATTTCTCCAAACCATATGTTTGTTTAATGGCACGATCAAAAAGAAAGATGAGCAATAGAGCTCATAAAACTGTTTGAGAAAGTCAACACAGAAGCAAGCAAAACATGTTTATACCTTTTGGCTGCACTTTTTTGTTGTAAATGGTTTCCTCTCAGCAATTTTTTGAACCTGGTGTTAATAATTTTTTCACAATGTTATTGTTTACATTAAAATCTGTCTCATTATTGGTTGTCAGTCAGCTGTCTTGTAAAGTTCGTCATTTTAAATACTAGATACCCTCACCAGCCACTTCATTAAACATTCCTTTCAACTGCTCATTAACATAAATATATAATCAGCCAATGATATGACAGGAGCTCAAAGCATTTAAGTATGCAGACATGGTCAAGATGACCTGCTGAAGTTCAAACTGAGCAACAGAATGGGGGAGAAAGGTGATTTAAGTGACTTTGAATGTGACTTGACTGTTATTATAGAAACTCCTGATCTACTAGGATTATCCCACACGACCATCTCCAGGGTTCACAGAGAATGGTCTAAAATAGAGAAAATATCCAGTGAGGGGCAGCTCTGGGAAAAATGCCTTGTTGCCAAAAATCAGAGAAGAATGGCTGGACTGCACTGAGCTGACAGGAGGGCAACAGTAACTCAAATAGCTACTTGGTACAACCAAGGTAGTCAGAAGAGCATGTCTGAATGCACAACATGTCAAACCTTGAAGCAGATTATGTACAGCAACAGAAGACCACACCAGTTACCACTTCTATCACCAAAGATCAGGAAGCTGAGGCTACAATGTATATATTTAATATAGAAAATGTGAAAAATTATTGCAACATTTAGATAGTTTAGTCAAAATTTGGTGTAAATACCACAAGAGCATGGATCCATCCTGCCTTGTATCAGTGGTTCAGGCTTGTGCTGGTGGTGTAATGGTGTGGGGAGATTTTCTTGGCCCACTTTTGCCCCTTAGTTGCAATCGAGCATTGTTAAAACATCACAGCCTACCTGAGCATTGTTGTTGACCATGTTCAACCCCCCCTTTATGAACACAGTGCGCCCATGTTCTAGTGGCTGTTTTAAGCAGGATACTGCATCATGTCACAAAGCCCAATTAATCTCAAACTGATTTCTTGAACATGACAGTGAGTTCATTGTTCTCAAACGGCCTTCACACTCACCAGATCTCAATCTAATAGATCTCATTTGGGATGTGGTGGAATCAGAGATTTGAGTTACTGATGTGCACCCGACAAATGTGCAGCAACTGTGCGGTGTGACGTTTAGTTAAATCTGTGTAATTAAGAATTAAGCTAGTTCTGACGGCAAAAATGGGCTCAGCCCAACCAGACAAGGTATAACTAATAAGGTGGCCAGTTAAAAAAAAACAAAGAAAGAAAAGAGAAAAGAAAAAAATCTCCCCATCTGAAACGATGTGGTTTAACAAAAAATTATGCTCCAAGCATCTCCAAAGAGAAAAAAAAAAAAAACTTATCCCATGGTACCGAGGGTCATCTCTGCAGTTCCCTCTTAAACTCCAGCATCTAATTGTGAAGCTGAGCACACAGCTGTGACACTGCAGTTGGATACAGATTTTTTAATCTCTTCTTTTATATGATATCATCATGTAATCTCCATCGAGCTACCCAGGGAGCAGGCAAAGAGGCAGGAAATGAAATCAATGCTGTGTCTCTGCACTGGGTGTTACTTCATTAGTATGGGCACTACAGATGTAGCAGTAAATCTGATTTATGAAAGGGTGACAACAAAGAAAGCCACAGACGAAGGGGTCCACAGTAGACGAAGGAGACACCCGCAGTTCTCCCCACAGCCTTACCTGTGTTTAACAAGGAAAGAGAGTGGTTTTCTAATGAAGAACACACTTTCATGCAGCTGCAACCAGAGGTCAATTTATAAGCATGGTATTAACTTTCATGATGAAAACAAAGCAAATCAAAAACCATTTCATACGAGCAAAAAAGGCTGGTGTTTTGTTAATATGATCTGTAAATTATGATGATCAGAAAGTTTTACTAGTTGCTGACATTTTCACAATACATTTTATTGTCTTCACAGTATCCTTAAAACATTTAATAATGTTTGGTATTCACACATTCCTCTTCTTTGTGCATGGAAAGGTCTGTTATCCTAATTATTTCCCAAGTTTCTGCATGCTTCTTGTTCAGTTTTCTAGGAATCCCTACAATTTATTGCAAAAGCAAAGTCTCTAACTCACCATTGCATTCTTAATGATTTGGTGGGTTGGTTATTATGGTGGGCTATTATTGACTACTCAAAGAACAGCACTGGCATATTTTCCCCTATAAAGCCCTTTTAGGTAAACTTCCAGTTGACTTCTGCAACCTTCTCTGTCCCAGTTACCAGATATGCTCTTCTAAACTGTTTCTTTTTGATGTATGTATGATGACTTCTGACATACCTTGGGAAAACAGCATTTTCTTCTTGTGCACCTCGATTGCGTAATTATTTACAGAAAGACCTAAATTTAAACATGCTTCTATCTCTTGTTGAAAACATATTAAGGAATCTAGGGAAGAAGACTTTGAGGCTTGTTTCTTTTCAGAAGCCACTTTTTGAGATGTTTTGGGTTGTATGGCTGCTTACTTGTCCATCTTTGTCTTGTAAAAGATATTATGAGCTTATCTTCTAAATAGGTAATAATAGTTAATATTATCCTCATAATATATAGAATAAATTAATACATAAGATAATACCTGAAAACAAAAAAAATCTATTGGAACATACGAAACACAGTTATTAAAACATTTATTTAGATGAGTTTTAGGAAACGGAGCAAGAGGTTAAAGAACAATCGATTAAGCACCTTTCGGAGATGTTGCAGTCACAGAAAACTATACAAACGCTTTCTCACAGGGGAAGCATTGTATAGCCTTGATACGACATACCATCCCCTTCAAACACGGAGATTCCAGCTGATTAGTTGTGCACTCCCATGGGACTAAGAAGTGTAATTCAATTAGTCCCACGGTTCTGCACCGAAGAGAGGGAGACAGATCTATCTCACTGGACGACACCCAGGATGTGCTGTGCTGGTGTATGCACCGAAAAATTGGCAGCAGATCAGGCTGATGGTCCAAATTAGATAGTGTCATTTGCTAAAAGACTGCTAAGAACACCAAAATGCAGGAATATATCTAATAGCATCTTGAAGATGTTGCTCCTTAAATGCCCTTAGCGATCATGAAAAACATTACCAACACAAAGAGGGACTGAATGAGAAGCGTTTCCAGGCCGAGGCTAGCAGAGAGCCTCGGCCAGCCTCGCCTTACATGACAAGCCAGCCACATTCTAAGCAATGCCTCTGAGCTTGTGCCATGAGTCGAGGATGCTGTCTCCCACTGAAGTCGCATACAGATCGCCCTTTCAGAGCACAGCCTCCTCCACTGTCTCTTTGTCCCTCCTCCCTGTGGGGAATTTATAAAGCTTCACAGTGCCTCACTCCATGAGATTCCTGTAATTTATGACAGCCTTTTCCCAGGCACAGAGAAATCAAATCAAACTGTAAATATAGTGCATGTTTCCCAGTATGAGCTCTTCACAGAGACCATAGATCACAAATAAATGCCAGAGATCCTGACAGTCATTAAATAACAGCATCAATAATCCCACATGTGGCAGCAGTACATTTGATTTGAGATTATGAAAAGGGCAGAAAGCATAGCTAATGAATGAGACACACTAGAAGCAAACCAGGAGAAATTCAGCATTACCAGAGGTATCAAGCCCCCAAAAAAATAATCTAAGTCATTCTGTTTTTAAAGGCATGATCAGCAAAGAACCAGTTGTGCTCATTTGTACTAGAACGACCTTTGACCCGAGCCTGGCACAGATACACTTGGGTATGTTATACGACACCAGATCAGCCAGACCGAAAGGAGAGTGTCATCTTGTGGGTATAGCCTCACAAGTGTACCGTGTCCACTGTGGGTGGGCAGCCGCCCTCCATTAGCTGCAGCTCCATCAATCTCTGTGTCTGTGGAAATTGAAGACTCAACGGAGAGAGGGAGAAGCAAACAGCTGCCATATAGTGGACTGAGCAGATGGTAATGGTGGCAAAAAAGTAACACCATATCATTTTAAACATCCACACGGCATCTCAATTTGGGAAAAGAAAAGACGCATGTCTGCCACTTTGACAAAATACACTTCTCAGGCTGCCTAATGTACTGATGCTTGGCTTTTGCATGACATTTTATCTTGCATATATTTGGAAGAGCGCAACGCATGCAATTTGTTCACATTTGTCACTATGAGAAAATGGTTTGATGATTCCTTGCGTAAAGTGAGCGGTGCATATAGAGCCATCTATTATCAGCATGACAATTTATGGTTCAGTAAAGCAGTTTGTGTATATTGTTGAACAGTAAATGCATAAAAACACAATACCAAAGTCTTATCTGTATCGCAGCAGCAGTTTGGGGGTTTAAAACAGAAAAAATTGACAGGCATTATTTATAAAAAGACACAGAAAATGGGAAAGAAGTTGTGTTTTTACCGTTTTTCAAGATATGAGGGAGAGATAGTATGCCGAGCCATGTGTCCTGCAAGTCATCCTCATATGCTATGGAATTAGATACTTGGTGTCAGCACACCGTGCTCCATATCAACAGCATCATTTTTTTTTTCCTATGCCACCCGCACTGACAGGAATGTGACAAATGTTGCAGTATTTCAAGGGATGGTAACAATATTACTGGGCTGCCAGCGTCACTTCAGCCCCTGCATTCAAAGCCGAAAACATTCAAATTCTTTCCTGAAGAACACAGGTAAATTCTACAAATGCACATCAAGGTATGATGATTTTAAATAACACTCGTGTTTTTTTATACATTTGAAATGTAACTGCAGGCTTGCTTAATTTTTTATGATATTCAGGGTTCTCTCTTTTCCTGGGGCTAAGACACTTACTTGAAAACTTACACAAGCTTGCAGACACAGTGCTGCTTTTTGTCTAAAAAAAACCTGTCATCTGTCCATATAAAAAAAACCCATTAACGATAAGGGAATCAAAAACAGTAAGTCATCACTTTGACTGATAAAGCTGTGGCTTTAATCTTATTATTATTGCACACAGTATCATTTAAGATATGCTGTCACCAAATGAAAAATCAAATCTTACTGCTTGAGGAAGAAATCTGTGAAATATACATGATTGAGGTTTATGCTGATACCCTATTTAAAGCTTTTTAATATCTCATCTTACATTATAAAATTATTCAGGATGTTCTGCAATTCATTGAAACAATCACCACTTGTTTTTATGTCTTTGACAACCTACTTTAAAACTCACAGTGAAACAGAACAATTCTTCTATAAATATCATGATTATTCTGCTGAGTAATTGTTTTACCATAATGCACATGTTCACAGCAGGCATGTTCCCTGTGCTTGTAACAGATTTGTCACAAGCAAATGACTGCAGGAAGGAAATTAGAGAGCATAATGGAAGGGAAACAATCAAATAATGCACACATGATATGATGGGCTATTTTTGTTGACCGTTCCAACAGCTATATAGCAAAAAGTATTTTTCCTTCCCCACTGTAAAGGTCAAAGTGACTTTACTTTGCAAGAGATGAACACACATTAACAACCATAGGCAAATTGGGAATCATAGTAGATTAAAAAAAACATTGAGAGAGAAATATTTGTTAACCTCTGCTTTATGAGTCTTCTGCTTTCTTCTCTGTTTTAGTGGCTGCTCACACAGTAACAGGAAATTGATTACGGGTTTGCCAAACAATGCATGTTCTTAAGAAAGTCAACATTTATATTCAGTGCTCGTTCTTTTCTAGGAACAACAATGTACACTCAAGCAAGGTTAAAGTACATAGCATCAGTATTTTGTATAATTAATACATGATTTGAATGAAAATATCCTCATTTGCTAAAGTTGCTGTATCATTAAGCCTGATCCTTATTCCCACAGTGGTAATTTATGATTTATGTTGGACTTGGCCTAATGAATCAGCATAACAACTAAGGTTGTGACAAAAAACTCATGAGGTCAGAAGATTGCAACTGCTGAGAAAAGAACAGGTGTTACATGCTGCACATTTTATTTCCACCTATCCATTTGTTTTAACTGCTTTCCAACCAGTCTTTACTACCTGGTGACAGGCAGAGGATACCCTGGACAGGCCACAAGACACAAGATTTGTCTGTGCATGTCTGCATGCACAGACATGCACAGACAAATAACAAAAAGCCATCAATATACGGAGATTCAGTGCTTACAAGCTCCACACAAAAAAGCCTCAAAGCAGGTTTATATCCAGAACATCTTAGCTGTTAGGCAACAGTTTGAGGTTTACTGTTTGGTGAATTAATGTTACAGTGTGTAAAATATCACCTCCAGATGTCAGTAGATTGCACACTGCGGTCAGCTGAATTCTGTTTTCAAAATTCAAGTGCTTAATTCTAACTATAGTGATCGGTGTAGGACAAACTCTGGCCTATGTTCATCTACAGTGTAGGCTGCAAGTCCGCTCTTTACCTCAGTTGTCAATGTGTGTCTACATCTGTTCACTGTGGAGGAGGTTGTAAAAGTTTATGAAAGGGATGCGAGTCGATGAGTCAGTGAAGCTCACTTCTGACCGATGACAGCGATACAGAAGTGAGTTGTTGAAGATATCCTACAGTACTCGGTAAGTGCTGCTGTTTTGTTGCTGGTGTTAGCTGCTGTTAGGCAGCATTAGTGAAACAGCTCTGCTGATCCTCTGTCTTTGGCGTACTTCATATGTGGCCAGTCTATAGCCATATACATAAAATGACATCAGCACTAAGGAAATTTTGAAAAAGCTACTTTTTTTTTTTTATGTGTGACTACGAAAGGCCTCCATGTTTCTATAGAACAGCAAGATATGTTTCATCCAGTTTCAGTCCAAAAGAGTTGCTGTATGAGCTCTAATTGCTAAAACCCCTCAAAAAGAACCTGATAGTGTCTTCTGCTCAATGTAATCAGACAATCATTTTGCTCTAAACACAAGGCCACTACTTCTGATAAGATAAGATAAGATAAGATAAGATAACCTTTATTAGTCCCATGTGTGGGAAATTTGTTTTGTTACAACAGTGGACAGTGCAAAGTTGCATAGAAAAATTAGAGAAAAACACTGGAATAAGATATCAATAAGATACTGTACACCTAATCTAAATATATAAGGCTTAAGTAACACTTAAGCTTTATTTAGTTACACTTTACAGCATCCGGCTGCTAAATTCACTTTAGACATACCAATATAAAATAATTTTGATAGTCTGTGAGAGTCCACAGTTCTCTAAGAAGAACTGAGGTGCTGACACTACATAGCCCTGAGCCAGGGGGGAGAGAGGGGGAGAAAAGGAGGAGTTCTCGCTTGGTCAGCAGCCTGCAGAGGATCAGAGCAGAGGATAGCAGTAATTTCAGTGCTGTTCTTCAGACAGGGGAGTCCTTTCCCCAAGCAGTCGCAAAAACAGGCTGACAGCTACTGTACACACAAAGGACCTGACAGCCCACAATTAACCTTGATGTTAAACCACTGCCACGTCAATTGTCCCTAAACCAAGATACTATAATAATGTCATTTTAGTTACTATATCTGGCTGTTACTGAATCCAGCACCCCTTGAAAATCTGTACTGATCTTAAACATCTGTGTCTATGATCATGTGACACAGACATGAAATATTTCCACACACTCTGACTGTTTTTTTCCTCACGGTGCAGCTGCATGTTCCATACACCTGCACTTGCAGTCGCCATGATGTTTTTATTTTCTTGAACCTCCATATCTGTGTCATAGACCCGCATACTTGATTGGTTTTTAGAGATTTAGTGGTGCATTGGATTTTAGAAATTTAGCAGGGTGTAGACACATTCATATTTCAAATGCTACTCTTTTTTTTTTGTCTTCGAGCCACAAAATGTGTCTTAGGTCCATCAAGGGATTCAAGTCTTAACTGCACTTCGTTACAGTGCTCTGGATTTGTCTTTGATGCATTTATCGCGCACATAAGTGATGTCAGGTGTCTTGTTTAGTTGGATTTAGGCAACACTGTCATTGACCTTTTGTTGAGTGGCATTTTAAGGGAATTCTATTCCAGTGAAAAATGCTCTCACAAAAGAGGATCGTGGGTGTACCATCATGTCTTTGAGAGATCTTTCGGAAACTGAACATGGAAATGTCTTCAAAAGCAGAACAAAAATAAATACCACTATACAGTACAGACTGTAGTAAAGCAATTACAGCTGGCATTATTATTATTATAATAATGGTGCTATTCAGAAGACTTTGACTGCATAAGAAACTTAAGTATTTGATTTCTTTTGAGTATATCAATACACAGTTCCCACAAACACACTGTTTCTGGCAGAGGAAGCTTGGAGGCACTACCAGTAAGTCTACAATGGTGCAAAGAGAAACTGGGCAGGTTACAGCATGGTCACTATTCACTGAGAACATGCAAACCATTGTAACTCAACACAGACAACCAGGCGATAACCTGTCTGAAGCAGCTGTTTGCACTGTAAAAACAGAGCAAAATAAACTGACTTTAAAAAAACGCAGCAAATCAGCTCCTGCAATGAAAACGCAATACCTAACTGTATTCACTCTTTGGGGACAAAGGGGCATAAGTTGAGCTGTGCTTCTCTTTTAATGGGATATATCAAATGACCTTCAGCGCTGATCATTAGTTTGATTCAAGTAAAGTAGATCATGTTTCTCTTCAAAACCAAAGCATTGATGTTTTTTTTTTAACTGAAAAAACCCTTGTGTATGTGCGGTCAACAGCGCTGAACACAACCCTGTTCACTGGCACTTTACCAGCACAACTGATTCCTCAATGAGTAATTTATATGATATGAACAGGAGCAAACAATTTAATTTCTTTGTTCAAATATTTAGATAAGTGCTCACCGCTAGATTAAATGTCAACAAAGTGGCCTGAACTCAAAACACACACACACAAATTAAGTGGAAAATAGCAATTACTCTTTGATTTACAAATAATTTATGTGAAAAAAAATTCACAGAAAGTAAGAGGATGCCACTTTATGTCACTAACACAATTTGGGATAGTGTACTGCGTTAGGGCTGTTCGATATAACGATATATATCGGATGACGATATAAAAACGTCTGTTTCATTTTATGCTATAGTTTGTTTCGTGGTGTCGCAAAATAAACTGTTTACGGCAATATTTTTTCATCCTTTTGATGGTCGCTGTAGTGGCTATATTAATTTCTTCTTTCTCTCTTTCTCTTATATTTAATATAACCACACTACTGACAGACAAGAGCCTGTTTTATGCGCTGTCGTTAGCAACAACGACGGTAACACTGTCGCGTGTCCGGTTGTTTATGTTCCACATAAACCTTTCACAATAAAGCTCAAGATCCTGTTAAAACTTTTCAAAAATAAACTGAATCACTTAAAGAGCAGATTATTACGGATGAGAAGTAAAAAAAAAAAACAAAAAACCGCCAGGTGCTAAAAAAATAAACCTTAGACTCAAACGTTAGAACAAGCTTTTCCCCGCAGCACGCCGTGTAATAAATTCTCACAAAGAAAACAGCGGCCGTTACAACTTATGTCTAAAAATGTATAGGTACACGACGCGCAGCTGGAAACACTTCACGCAAGTCGAGCTGCCCGAGATTCACAGAATTTACAGAAAATGTTAAATTTATGTGATTTATATCGTTATCGGACGATAGATGTCTTATATCAGGATATGAGATTTTGATCATATCGCACAGCCCTATACTGTGTGCATTGCAGTGAAGGTAAACCTGTTGTCTAGTACTTCAAACTGGCATTTTAATTTGACATGCTGATGAGACGTGCCACAGGCTGTGCGACTGCCACTGACCTAAACTACATCATGGCGGCATCTACTGACCTACTTTTTGAGTCTGTTGATTTATCCCGGCACAGCCACACCAGTTTAAAGCACATTTATAGTGTATATAAATGTGTATATAATAGAAATTCAAATTATTAATGAATTGCTTTCTGAACTTTTCTGTGAGTTAAAAGCACCGAAATAAAACAATATTGCATTAAACCTCACGCACTAACAATTTAACAACTGAGTGACTTGTGGATGTGATCCGTCTAAATGCTATGCTGTAATGTCCAACCATTATTAATCAAGTGTGGAGTCAGTCTAATCTAATCCCACTACATTTCTTAATTGAAAGAGAGCTCAACCTCACTTCATATCTGAAAGCAAATTAGAAATATGGTCAAGTGTTTGCCGATTAAAAAGCCGCATTATATATAGCTTTAACAAATTGCTTGTCTGCCACATTCATCTGTATGGAAAAATTCGAGAAACTGTTCTTTCAGATTGCTGTAATAGCAGGGGTTTGGGAATGGTGGCCAGCTCATACATTTGTTCTATAGAAAGTAATCTAAACGCAAGCCAGCCCCTAAAGAGGCTGTGATCACAGTGACAGCAGCGAGAGAAAACACAGGACCAATCTATTTCCCTTGTAAACACAGAACACAAAGGCTGGGTCACACCGACAGCATGGGGTGTGTTTTAGTTTCCACCTCCTACACACTCGTGCATCCAATATAGTTCAACAATCACACTCTCCAATGACTCTCAGAACCCTTACTTCCCACCCTCCAACTGAACATTTCCTGGGGAATTCCAACCAGGAATATATTCTTGATGACAGAGCAACTACAACAGCTGAGAGGAAAATCACTTCTCTAATGAACAGCAGGAGGCCTTGTCTTTAGCATTTGCTTGTTCTCGATGTTTTGTGGCTCAAAATAGTTACTCGTAAATGCATGACCTTGTTATTGTTCTCACGGAGCAGTTTCAGTGTTACTTACTGCGCCCCAGAACGCAGAAATTGAACAAACACAGACTAAAAGCGTTTCATGAGAGAGTGTGGTGTATTTCATGAACACGTTTGAAACATGTAAATTAGCAAATTAGGCACTGAGCTGAAAGTGTGAACTACAGCTATGCTAGCAGAGATGTTGCTATAGCTTCCTATAATACAAAATCATTGCAGTAATGGCCTCCGAAGTAGTTGGCAATAAATGTGAAAAGCTACAATTTAAATAGTCCTTGGTTTTAATTGCCAGTGCTCAATAAAACTGAAATACTGAATATTATTTAATCTTAGAAGTGTTGAATCTCTATTTGTGTTCTGAGCTAAACTTTTCAAATCTCTTTTTGATGAAGCTTACAAACTCTGCTTTCATAACCTTGGGTCTTGTGAATAGCATCTAGTGTTTTGTTTGAAGCAGCAGTCAGTTGCCGCTGGCAGATGCATGCTGCATGTGAGCTTGTGACATTGGTGTTCCTGAGATCTAATTATATCTGTGTAATACTGTATTGTGGAGAAAGCGTACAGAACTCATTGTAGATGCTCAGGCAGGAGAAGGTCTCTTCTTTTAAACACAGGCAAGCCATGGGCCTATATTGTGAACAACAAGTGAAAAGAAAATCCTAAGAACTCGATCTGCAGATTGCAGATTTATGTAAGTTAGGAAGGTCTCTTCAAGCCATTTCTGAACAACTGCAGATTCCAAGGTATCCAAGTACAACCTTTTCAACTTTTTCGTCTCCACTTTGCTAGAGTCTGGAAGAAGACCCAAACTTTCCCCCTTGGATGAGAGGAAACTGGTTAGGGTGTTCAAGAACAACCCAGGAAATATGAAGGCTCTGGGTGCCCATGAACTAAAAGTGGCTGGACACCAAGATCACTGTCCACAGTGAAGTGAGCTTCACATCATTGACTGAGAGGGTGTAAACCAAGACAGAAGTCTCTGCTACAAAACGGACACCTTCAAACTGACTAAAATATGCAGCTACCAACATGAACAAGCCAAGTTCCTTCTTGAAAAAGGTTTTATGGTCAGCTGAGACAAAGATTGAGATATTTGGCCATAATGACAAGAGGCACGGTAAAGTGAGGCTTTCAAATTTAAGAACACTGTATCAACTGTCAAGCATGATGGCGGTAACATCATGCTTTGGGGCTTTTTTACTTCCAGTGGTACTGGTACATTGCAGTGGATGGAGTAATGAAGGAAGACTATCTTCAAATTCTTCAACTTCACCTCAAATCAATAGCTAGACTTGGACACCGCTGGGTGTTCCAACAGGACAATGATGCCAAACATGCACGGAAGCTGTTTTTTTGGAATGGATAAAGCAGGCTAACAATAAGCTACTGGAATGGACTTCCCAAAGACTTTACCTCTACCCTGGAAAATTTCTGGACTATGCTTGAAAGCCCGTTCAGTGCAAGGCACCCAAATCGCCTTCCCTCAAAGCAACAACTATACCAATGTCTCCACAATAAAAACTGATAATGTTTGGTGCCACACCTTATATTTGTTAAGTGTTGAGCCTGGAAATCAATGTATATATGAGATTTCTTAATAAAGCTTCAAATGTACTGACTCCAGCAGTTACATGTTTGCACTGAGGCGTCTTGCTCTTTTCATTAATTACATAATGGTGACATTATAAACTACATGAAATTTCCATAAACTTGCTTTTCTGTAATTCCACAGATCTGTCTAAATAAAGAGATCTTTATTCAATCTGTATATGCATTAACTTTTTTTGTTCTGTAATAAGATGTTCAAGATGTCTGACCTTATTATAGACAGCAAGATTATTATTTGACATTTTAAACTCTGGAAATCTTCGATGTTTGTCCTCATTGGTGCTGCTGAACCCAAACGCGCTTCAGCTTGAGATGGCTTGACATTCTCCTTCAGGATGTTTTTGTAGACAACAGAATTCATGGTTCCATTTACCACAGCAAGTCTTCCAGGTCCTGATGCAGTAAAACAGCACCAGACTATCAAACTAACACAAAAATATTTTACTGTTAGTATGATGCTCCTTTTCTGAAATGTTGTGTTACTTTTATGCCGGATGTAATGGGACAAACACCTTCCAAAAAGTTCAACTTTTGTCTTGTCAGTCCACACAGTATTTTCCCCAAAGTCTTGGGGATCATCAAGATGTTTTCTGTCAAAACTGAGGCAAACTTTTTGCTCAGCAGGGGTTTTCATCTTAGAACAGGCCGTGTTTGCCCAGTCTATTTCTTATGGTGGCATCATGAACACTGACCTTAACTGAGGCAAGTGAGGCCTGCAGTTCTTTGGATGTTGTTCTGGGGTCTTTTGTGACCTCTTGGATGAGTCGCCGCTGTGCTCTTGGGCTAATTTTGGTCAGCCAGCCACTCAGGGTTTATCACTGTGCCATGTTATTGCCATTTGTGGATATTGTCTCTCACTGTGGTTTGCTGGAGTCCCACTGCTTTAGAAATTACTTTATAACCTTTTCTAGACTGAGAGATCTTCACTTTGTTTGAATTCAGCTATCTGTGGGATACACCACAGATAGCAGTTTCAAAATACCTTTATTTAGAAACTGCATTTTGTGTTTACTTATGTTTTCTTTCTTAAATATTTAAATTTGTTTGGTGATCTGAGACATTTAAGTGTGACAAACATAGAAAGAAATATGACATGGGGAAGGGGGCAAACACTTTTCCACACCACTGTATGTGGATGAGCTGCTGGAGACCAGCACTACAAGGACTAAAGACCACAGGATCACCTGCATACATCACATGGTTCGCTAAAAGCCTATCAACCTTGCACCAAGTTTAACGGGTTCTCGGCTTCTTTGACAAGCCATCAACATAAAGATTTAAAAGAATTGTGGATAAAATTCCTTTTTGTCTAACTCTACTGCAAGATTAGAGAAAAATCCATATAAAAATCCAATAAATTCAAACTTGTGCACCCAATTCTTGTTAAAGTCATTAAAGCTGTATGCTGTGCAGTTAACAGTTAAATGAAACCATTTAAAGCCCCAAATTACCATGAATATAAAGCTGTATATATGATGCTTATGCTTACACTTTAAAGTAAGACCAAGCGATACAAAGTCAGGAAGGCACACAAAATACCTTGTAAAATGCAAGAGTGTTTTGCATTAGTGGTGCTTTAAACACACTACAGAGGTACTCCTACACCATTTCTTGCTGGAAATGTGTGGTTGGTGGAAGCTTTTATCCCACACTCTCTAGTGCCTTACTGTACCATTTGGGAGTGCATTTTAAGGATGGGTACTCCCAGTTGGAATCAAAGCTCTAGCATGCCAGTGATGCCTTTAAGCCATCCAGAATCTCAGCTGTCGACATCATGCTGAGACAGCTTGACCTTTCTAGTCACATCACTCAGGTAAAACATGTCACTCCACTGTCTGAAACTCCCTGACGGCATCGGTATCCTTGAATTGACCATCAATATCCAGGATGCCTCTTGTGGTAAATGCACAGCTGTTGTATTATATACTTAAGAGGAAATGGACTTTAAAAACAACAACAACAAAAAACAGTTTTTCATTGCAGAGAAAAGAAGCTGTGCAAGTCTGCAGCTAACGTGGTTTGCTATATGAGTCAAACCAGTAATAACACATATGATCCATGTTACTCAATGTAAAACCATCTCGGGGATTTACAGTTTGGCACCTTCAGCCCAGAGTCACTGTGCTGAAGCAGCATTGACAGCCCTGTATCTGTGAAACACCCACATAGCTCATAGCTCAAAAAAGCTCTCTTCACAGCGCATCTGTATGAGGCAGAAGGGCTTCTAATGGTTAAGGAGACGTGTCCTTCATTCAGAAGTTATGCGTCTTCCCTGTTGGCATCATGGAGAAAATAAGGTGAATGTTCACTCTGAGGATTGGTAAAGGTATCAGACGAGGGAAAAGCACTAATCTTTCTTCTAAGATGAATTAATGATCAGATTTTTAAAACTGAGGCAAAGCACAACAGTCCCTGCAAGCGTTAACAGTCTTAACATACTGACCAGTATTTTATTCTCCCTACATTTTCATTAACCTACAGTAAGTCATTCACCAGTGGCTACATCCCTGCATGCGCACTACACATCCTCAATGTCAGCTTTGATGTTGAGCCGATCCAGATAACATTCAGGTCAAGTCCAAGTTACTGTACAAAACATTTTTTTGCAGAGCAGCGAGGATGCTGGAGCTGAGCAGCATTAGTTACCTATTTAGCCTACTTCTAAGGACGAAACTGGGGAAGCCTAGATATTTAAAATGCAACACCAACGCCAAACAAGTGGGTCAATCAAATACTGTTACCTCTTATCTGTCAATGTCAAAAGCAATCAGTTATACAGTAGGCGAAGAAATGGGCTAGATTTACCAGTCTTATTTTAACGCGCAAACGAATCGACAGATGTCAGGTCCAAAGAAGAGCAAAAGGAAATACCAGAGTGGAAAACATCACACTAATCAAGTGAAAAGGTCGTCTGCAGACTGCTCATGTGAAATGTTGCCAGCGCTTCTGCTGAGCCAACATCGAGCGGTCCGCCTCCCTGTAGTGAGATCATTTGGGAGGAACAGCACCTTGAAGAATAACGCCAGGATTTAAAAAGAAACTGGATAGAATCTCTTAAAAGGCAAAATCCTACCTGATGTCCCTCACTCGTCAGTGCATGCGAGCTGACTTGGATGTAGGCGAAGCGACACACACCGCAAGCGGGTCAGCTCAGCCTGACTGCCTCCCTCCTCCACGGCATCAAGCCCCTCCTCGTTTATCGTACAGTGGAGAAGGATGAGGGGGGGAGAAGAAAAAAAGACCACAAATCTGTGCGCCGCAAAAAGGAAGCGGCGTCACACTCACGCACAGTGTCAGATAATATGTATCCCAATGAAGACAGATTTACAACCTTACCAGTGCGATGAGCAGATAAAATTAACCTGGCAATCATGCACAGGGATAGACGCACGGAAGATCTGAGAGACTGACCTCTCTTATTTTGAAAATGCTTTAATTTGTGCAGTGTAGAGCACCTGCCAAAAGCGTGTCTTCACACTAAGCGTTAATGGAAGCCTGGCATGGAGGTTTATGTTTAAAGTGGGGGCAACCTCCACAAGTCTTGCTATAACGTGCAGGAACATACATCCCACACAAAATTGAAAAAGAGTATCTGTCTGTTTTTTCGTGATTAATTACACTTACACTAACCCAATAATCAAGCAATCAAATTAAGATAAGGCATTAAGATATATTTTAGCGACAAAATGAGAATATTATTTAATGTATCAATATGGCCAGCACCTCCCCTATCGGTGGGTGCACTATTGTTTTCTAAACATATACTACCCCCTAATGGAGATATGGAAGCATTTATGGTCAGGAAATACAAGGACATGCTCATCTCTGAGAAAATAAGGGATGGACTCGGACAGAGTGAAAAGTATTGTCGGTATTTTGCAAAATAGGTATGGATGATTGGTATTCCAAAAAGACTATTAAAATATCACAGCGGGACCGATTATCCTAGTCTACAAAGCCCAATCAAAATGTGTTTGCTTTGTTTTTTCATTTTCTCACGCTATCCAATGTGAGCCTTCACTTCACAAAATAATACAATACTATAAAGGGTACAAGGTGTTCGAAAGGTACGTGTGAATTAGTGATGCGGCGTGAACATTTTGGCAAACATTTCTAAGTGGCGACTCTCGTTTAGGACACTTTCCAGGTACAGCGTTAGCTCTGACATCATCCTGTCATTTATTGCCTGGTAACACGCAGTAACCAAGTTACTCCACTTGAACTTTGTCGTGTTCAGAGTGGAGTTTTTTTCCATTTGGGTCTTTTCAATATGAAGATGGTCAAACTGCCTTTGATGCAGTAGTACCAGGTAATTTTTTAAAAAAAAAGGTAGAGAAAACTGATGTAGGTTTTCTTCTGCAGTGTTTGAGTTTAACTAATAGTTAAAGCTAACTTTTGTTGTGCTGTCCAAGAAAAATTAAATCTAGGTGTCAAACTGTCTCACCACAAGAGGGAAGCATTGACATAACATTGCATTGATATGTGAAGATCTAAAGAGCAATGTTCAGTATACCAATAAATGTTATCATTGGCCTTTGTTTAATTATGATATTGATATTTCAAAAGCCAGATTTGTAATAGGACCTTCTTCAGTATATCAAACGTCATCTTTTATAGATAAATACTCTGTATATCTATAACATATTGATATAAATACAGTAGATCTGTATATAAAAGAATCAGGTTATGGGATTTTTTTATTTTTGGGGTCTCGAGTTCTCCAGATTGTATCTTTTTAACCAAGAAAAGTAATGTAAAGATAGAAGTTAGGTGAAAAAAAAATCTATTTTCCTGAGAGATTCTAAAGATCCTCTATTTTAATGCCATCGAAAATATTGTTGCAATTCTTGCAATCATTTTAAGAGTTACAGCAAGCATATTTAGCACATTCTTAATTTTTCCAATTTCACAGATGATTTCCTTCATAAAACTCCAGTCCCGTAGTGCGGAAAGCTATCTCTCTCTCAAATTTCAAATAAACATTCAAAGTACTCTCAAGACAGAAAATGTACTCGGCTCATTTATAAGGACATGTGTGTAATGAAGCAAACTGCATCAGGAATATTGGTGATGCAGTGATATGGCAGTAAATTACTTTTGCATCATTACATCACCAATATGCTCGATGCATATTGCCACATTACATAAAAGTATGACATTGATAAGAGTGCAAATATAAACAACCTCACCTGGTTCAAACAACAGAAATTTCCACCTTTATTTCATTAAAACACTCATCGGCATTATATTAAAAACCAGGTTGCTTATTTTTCTTAAACTCTTTAAACCAAACGATGTCTCCTAAAGTTAATACGCAAGGCAGTTTTGTGTCCTGAACTTTTGACAATGCAATTTAGACATCAATGGCAAGAGTTATTATTTAATTGTGTTCAGAACTCTTATCAAACAGATCACCTTTTTTATGTTCTTAGAACAAGGTAAAGCCCACATTCTAATTTAATTTCCATGGAAAAACAAACATCTGATTTAGAAGTCTGTTTAAAAAACAGTTTGTTTAAAAACCAGCTGCTCACTTTCAAAGTACAGTAACACGCTTATCTTGCTAAACAGCACGGCAGCCACTACAGGCGCACTGAGCTTTGTTGTGGTTCGGATATTTCCATGGGAACCAGCGGCTAAGGAGAGCAGGAGGATCCTGTTTGAGCTGGAGGCGTGTGTTAGATTTATTGGTTTCCTGCTACATTTAAACCGCCTGCGTCTCTCAAAGAGCCACAGATCTGCAGGACCTCCATCTGCTGTCAAGAGAGCCCTTACAACTTCTCTATCTTTCAGCACCTTACTGGAGCTTTTGTCCTTTTTTGGGATAATATTGTGGATTATCCATAGCCCCAGAATATAAGGTAAGAAAACCTTCCTGCCAAGTACTTGTTGGGGATATCCTGACTATTTGTGAATGCATTTGATTTCAAAACATAATTCAGCAACTCAAGTATTATTTTATTTTATTTTTTCACAGAGTTTTGGATTTCTACCAGAGGACCCATGTGGATGGTGGAGAGGATCCGCATGTCAGTGGAGAGAACTAACCTGCCTACCTTGACAGCAGAACTCAGCTATAAACTTGGTGACATCATGCTGGGAGAAAAGGCAGACAAATCCAAACGGATTTCTCTTTGTCCTAATATCATCACCCCTGACAACATCCCAGAATTCTGCATTCCCCCAACGATCCTGTCCTTGCAGGAGAAGAACACGGAGCAAAGCCGAGCAGCTCGCATTATGAAGGTGCCTCCAGGTGGAGGACCCAGCCCTGAGACGGAGATGACGTTTCATGAGCCGTTCAACCAACACATTATTCAGGTAGAAAGTGTGGATGAGAGCCCCTACGATGGCTGCAGTGATGAAGAGAGCACCAATGCAGACCCTCAGAGCCAGGCTGCCTTATCGCTTCCACACTTAGCCAAAACCCAGACCAGCTATGGCTTTTGCACTTTACTAGAGAGCCCCCACACAAGAAGAAAGGAGTCAATTTTCCATTCTGATCCAGGCTCTTCTCCCCTGCTGCTGCCCAGAAGTCGATCCAGCATGTGTTCCAAACTCACCCCCTCCACCTCGCCCTCCTCCTCTCCTTCCTCCTTCAGCCTTAACAGCCTGACCTCCAGGCTTTCCCCAAGAGGCTACACCCTAAACTGGCAGACCACTCTAGACAGTGATACCACTTCCTCTACTGAATCCTCTCCTTTCAGCTCGCCGCTGCTGGCCAGGTGCCCTGCCAAGTCTTCCCTCTTCAAAGCGCTGAGCCATGAACTGCTGTTGTCAAGGAACATAAGGAAAGCAATGGTGTCTAGGAACAATTCCCTGTCCACAGATGAAGGCAGCTCCACCGACAACAGCCCCAATGTCATGAGGAGGGCATCAGAGGGGTTGGCTGAAGGGCTGCCCAGCAACTACAGCCTGGCACCACCCACCATTTTCCCCATGGACTTGATTCTGCATAGAGAGAGGGTCATGAAGGAAAAAATGGTGCCCATTGGAAAAGAGGGCAGTCTGAGACTCTCAGCAGAATACTGTCCAGATAACCGAAGACTGCGAGTTCGACTCATCAGTGCAGAGGGCCTTTATCCTCTGTCTGTAGACCCCAAGATTATCAACTGTAGTGTCAGCCTGTCTCTGATTCCCGGAAAAATCCAGAAGCAACGCAGCACTGTCATCAGAAAGAGCCGTAATCCGATCTTCAATGAGGATTTCTTCTTTGATGGTATCTCAAAGGAAGACCTCAGCCAGCGGTCCCTTCGCTTTAAAGTCGTGAACAAAATGTCCACTCTGAAAAGAGACTATCTGCTTGGTGATTGTGATTTGCCTCTTTCAAGCATTGTAACCTTATAAAGTGAAGTACTTTGGCAGTTTTTTTAATGTACTGAATTATTTATTTAAATTTTTGTATTATAAAAGAAGATTTTGTAATAATTAAATTATGGAAAAAGTTGACTTTATCTGTCTCGAGTACATTTTTTGAGTACGTTTTAAATTTTAAATTTAGGACGAGTTACACCATGATATTACAAACTGAGCCTGGGACAGAGACATTTTTATTTCATAAAAAAGTCCAAATCACCAAGAAAAAGTTAAAAACAAAACACGGATTTAAAAATATCCCTTTACAGCCTGTCAGTGATTAATTTGTTAATGTGGTTGTACCATCCGCTGGAGTGAGATGGCTCCCATCTCCATTTCTCCTAAGCCTTTTGTCCTCTTCCTGACCTTTTCTGTGATGAAAAATATATATAAAACCCAGAAACCTCACATGGGCTTTTTTCCGTTTCACCTTTGAGTATGTATAATTTCAGCGGTGCACAAGAGAAGCTCTGTTTTCTTTTTTCACATGTAATTCAGCCACCTCCTGCCATACTTCATTATTATCTGCTGAAGATCAAAAGAGCATCTCATGCACCAAATTGTAGTTAAAGAAAGTTTTTTTCTCATATTTCCTAAATAAACAGTCTTTCTTCACATACAAGTCAATCTATATCAAATAATAACCTGCTAATATCCTCTTTTATTTAGAATACAGCAAAGCAAAAATGTAAATGGGAAATAAAAACAAACAAACAAACAAACAAAAAGTCCCTTTAATTTCTGAATATAATACACTGCTTTTCGTTAAATACAGTGTACGAGTTAAATATGTTTGCTCCTTCCAGCCACCTTAATAGCCAAAAACCAGCATCTTAGTGCAACGTGTGTATATACACATATGTTTACTCGACCGAGCAGAGCAGCACCTCTAAATGCAGACACGCTCCAAGCATATCCTGCTGCTCTGAGTAATAAAGATCCGGCTTAAAAGCACCAGCTGCCACGATAACTACTGGTTAAAGATTAATATGTTTCTCCAGGCTCAGAATATCTCTGAAGGGGGGCTTACAACTTTTGGTTATAAACTAAACTATATAACAAAATGATGTGCAGTAATGCAAGGAAATGGGAAAAATAAACAAATACATTAACAATAAAAAAATACTACCAAAGCTATAACAATAACCTGCTGGATTTTAATTATTATAAAGCCAGATGCTTTTAATGAATATGTTTACTGGATTACAGTTTGAATGGCGTCCCTGAGAAAAGCCTTTGGACAAACACAGCTCAGTGCGAGCTTTAGTTTGAACTACAGCTCCACAATAGTCAGAAAGGCCTGAAAATCCCCTCTCCTCACACTTGTTTGTGTGAAAATAAACCTTTTTATTTAGTTTGTTGTTCAACACATTTGTATTACTGTAATGTGAAAGGTCATATTGATTCTTTTAAACAAGCCTTTAAAAATTCCCCAACAAAATGTTTCAACAGCAGGATGTATTTCAATATTTCCGTAAGGAGGCTGATACGGCTGGATCATTTCGTATCGACTGTTGGTTCAACTGTGAAATATCCCATCATAAAAGAGAATTACCTGTGATTCCCCTTACCCCGTCCATCAATGATTTCTCTAGTCTTGATAGTCAACAGCAGCAACACACTCTGCGTCCATGTTGGTGCCACATACAGGCATTTTTATTTTTTTTAAATTAGTGGGCGTATTAGTTATTTATTTGAAATGATGGCATTAAAGCCATAATTGAACTTCATGGAAACAGGGCTCACTTTAACAATTGTCAGGCTTTTTCCTGTTTCCACCCTTTTTGTCAAGTAGATGGCCATCTCAGCATGACTTTTAATTCACAGATATAAAGATAAAATTAATACATAAAAACATTTTTATAGTATCATCACTCAATGTAAGGTTTATTCAACAGCTGCCCTAAATTAACAGTGATGGTCACTACCAATTTATTAATTTTTTATGTTTCTGTAAAACAGAAAATGATTAGACCCCAGATGCTAATAATCAGTTGTGTATCATTTTTGCTGGACAACAGGCTGCAGTCTTGTAGTTTTCAACAAGTCTCACACACAACTCCTGAGCAACCCCAGCTCATTCTTCTTTAGCAAATCTCTCAAGCTCCTCCAGATCTGATGGTCCTCTGGCATGAACCTTGGTCTTCATTTCAGTCCACAGATTTTCTTCACCAGGGGCATCGCATGTTTTTGGTTGTTGTGTTGGAAGACAAAGCAACAACCCAAAACCAGCTTTGAATTTATTTTGGTGTGCAACCTTGCAGTCCATTCCTGTCCTAGCGACTATCTTATAATTCACTATAATCATAACTATGATTCCTGACGTGGCTGAGTCACTAGAGTCGTTCTGGGGTCTTTAGGCACATCTCATACAAAGTTTTCTTCCCAGAGTCTTTGAACTCTTTCGCTTCCTACCTCTGCCAAGTTTGTTCTGCGACTCTCTTTGAATTTTTTGATGACACTCCAGTTCTTGACACTTGGAAATGCTTTGTATATCCATCTCCTACTATGTAAGGATCAGCAGGGTTTTTTTTTTCTTTTTTTTTTCTTAAGTCTAAACTGATTTCTTTTGTTTTTGGTATGATGCTTTCTCAAGTGCCAATTGATTTGACAATTGTTGAGCTTTACAAAGTTAAATAATATCCTTGCACTGCAGTGTTTTGTGTTACGGTTCCATAAAATGAACAGTTTTTCTCTGGGCTAATAATATTAACCACGGTAATTTTAGTTTTTTTCTGGAATAATTATTTATTTTTGTGCATATACAAATCATTTATGCTTTCTAAAGATGCTGTTTTTTAAAGAAAACTAGTATTTTAAAAAACACTCTGCTGGAAATGTTGAAAATCTCTTGCTCTGTTAAAAAAAGCACCTGTGAAAATTTTGACTAAAACCTTGAACTTCATACGGGGGCTAATAATTCTGTATTTATCTACATGGTAAAAACCTAAAACATATTTCAAATTCGGTTTGTGTTTCTGTTCAATTACTAGAAGCTTCATTTCATACTATCTGTAGGAAACATCTGGCTCCTTACAAGCTCTGCACTATGAACATAAACGTACAAAGGGGGAAGTGCACTGGCTTAATCTCAAGTGTCTGAAAACAGTTGCCTGGTTACCTTCATTCACCAGGATGCCTTTGCCCAGCTAATGCATATTGACAAAGTACATTAGATGGGCACCTGGGAGTGACAGCAACAAGTAGAAATAATAAAAGATGTTTCAGTCTTCATTACTGTGAATTCCTTTCTTGCATTCAGCTCTCTGCTCGCATCCACACATATTTAGTGTCCATTAGTTTCTTTTAATGGAAATAAAATGTTATCACAAGATATACAAACCGTCCCCTTCCCCGGCCATATCTCTCTTGCTGTTTTACAGCTTCCTACGTAAGAGTCTGTTCCAACCAGTTTCCTTATCTTGTTTTCTGTTTTACCAGGCTCTTAATGGTACAAAGCATATGACAAACACTTAAGCATGTCACTTAAATGTGTTTGAAAATTCTGGGCAGCAGGGCCGCTATTGCTCCACCTTTTTATCTTCTCAGATTAAGAAATTATTGAACTTTTGTTCATGGAAAACTGCTCAGTCATTTATTCCATTTATTTGTCAGTTTCGCCCACATGAGTTAAAGTGGAGCTTTTCGTAGTTAGTTTTATATGATGTTATATATGTATGTAACAACACAGCTGAAAAAGTATGAAATGAAAATAATAAATCTATGCTGAAAATTGCATATATTGACTTCAAGAAGTACAGTGTTAATCAGCTCTTTGCATTTTTTACCCCCCTTTTGGTTGTGAATGCCTCACTGAATATTCATTGGCTCCTGTGTTGCGTATAAGAGAGGATGACAAAGAAAGAGGAATGGAGGATGTGGTATGGAAATAAGAGTGGGTGTGAGCATCAAGTGGGCATTTTTTGATTCATGATCCAGTATTGTTTGAGCTGAGCTCTCTCAGTCAAGCTTTCTTGTAATGTCTTTACAAACAGCTCTTCAGGAATAGTTCTCAAGGCTTCTTGAAGGACATTCAAAGCTCTTCTTTGAATGTTAGCTGCCTTAGTTGAAGTCCGGGCTCTGGAGAGGCCCATCTATGGCTCATAGTATTTCATGTTTTCTACCTAGGTATACATTTACCACATTGGCAATGTGTCTGTGATCATTGCCATGCTGAAAAATGAAACAGTAGCTAATTATTCCTCTATGGCACAGTGCTGCTGTTAGAAAACAAAGCCACACTTTTGGTTATTAGACTGTCCTGTCTTTGTTTGTTGTTGGCAACAATAATGGGTTTTTATTAAATAGTTTGTCTGATTATGTTTTGGGTTGTTGTTGTTTAGCGTCCTTATAGTCCAGTTTTCCATTACTTCTGTAGCCTTCATTCTCATATAGTTTTTATATATTTTTAGGTTCATGTTTTCCTTTGTCTTCAATTTTGGTTATTATTACTTGTTCATTTCTAGTTATTCATCATTGTTTGGTATTCGAGGTATTTTATTTCTTTGTATTCTGTATCTTAATTTTGCATCCTTAAAAAGGAAGGGAAACCAGGTTTCTTGACAGCCACTCTACCACTGAGACCATTTCTGATGAGGCGTCAGTGCACAGTTGATGAATCAACTGACAGGCCAGAACGGCATCTCTCAGGACCTGTGTCAGTTTGTTTCTGTGTGTTTGTTTGTTTCTTAATGACATGACTTTCAGACATTGTTCATCTGCTGTAGGTAGTGATTTAAGCCTGCTAATGTTTCTTTTTTCCTCCACTTGTCCAATTAGGTCATACTGCACACCGTGCTGAGCTATACCAAATTTTCAACTAATCTTTCCTTGGGATTGATCGTGTTGGTGCAACAATACTATTTTATCTGAATCAAATTGTGTTATCTTCAGCATTTCCCATAGATTGAACTAAAGAAATGGCGGAAAATGTGTTTTTGTTGTAACAGGCTGCTTGTAATATTTTGATTTTTGATTTTATCATTCATAAGTCAGTTTTAGTGGCTTAACAACCAAAACAAAGATAAAACAAAAAAAACAAACAAAACCCCAAAACATTCCCCTAAAATTTGTTCAGGTGTCATGAAGTTCAAGAAGATAGGACCAGATAAGGTTGAAGAGATGAACTTGAAGTTAATGAAACACGTGCTTTTTTTGTGGCTCATAAAGTCCAGAATACAAACTTTAAAAATTCCCAAAAGCACTGGAGGAAGAACAATGGGAGGGAGAGACACTGGAGCAAAAAGACAGGCACCAACCTGAGACTATAAATAAACAATGCTCTTATCTGTACTGGTAACTGGCATCATAGCAGGGCTTTATAACTATGGTGAACTTTAGTTTAGAGGTGCCAACAGTAGCTAAAGTAGACAGTTTTGGACCCATCACAAACCCCTAAGTAAGTAAAATAAACTGATATCTGATGTCAACAATACAGAATCGATGCTCTAAAGGTTTTTCATGTATGCCGTTCTTTTTTTCTCCACCTCAAGGTGCAACAGTCAAACAAACTACTAATTTTGTCTTATACGTAACAGGCACAATGTGCTGATGATGGAGCTTACTGACATGTATGTAGACAATCATAAAGAAACCCTGTCAACAATGATCTACATTTTATGTTTGCACAGTCACCGCACAGATACACAAAAGATCATTCCTATCAAAAGTCAAATTTGATGTTCCGTTGAAATATTAAAGAACCTTCATCAGAGTACCCGATTACAAGAGGTCAAAATATTCCATGATGCAGTGGTAGGACTGTGATTTTTTTGACATCACTGTTTATAGCCCACTATTCAAACTAACGCTGCTTCAACGTCCAGTTTTGCGCCAGGTTCGTGGAAGCACTGAGTAGGCTTCAACCTTAGTCTGGGGACAAATGAGGCCAGATGAAACCAGATCTGACTGAAATACACAGACGCACACACACACACACACACACACACACACACACACACACACACACACACACACACACACACACACACACACACACACACTGGCAATGCCCTATGATGCTCCGAACTCACTCAAGTCTGCATCATTTAATTGAGGTAAGACATTTGCTCTAAATCATGGGTAACCAAATTTGATTTGCTTCTACAATGTGTTCTACCAGTATAACCATAACTACTATGTAGTTAAATTCTACTTTATTCACTTTAGTTTCCATGCCATTCAGTCTATTCGGGTAATTCATTCTGGCTCTGTTTTGTCAGTTCCAACATCAGTGTATTAGTGCACTAAATTGACACAACTGCCTAATATATGTTTTCTGTATAGACATTCACAGTTTGCGACAGGGCTGAGAACAAATCATGCTGTGTCTGCACGTAGACAGACTCATCACTTAGCCTGTGCACCTGCCCTATGTTACACCACCCACTCAATCACCTCAGGCACTGTATGGAGCTGAGTCCAAGCGTGACCTGTTTAGTACATAACAACCAAACATACTGGTGTTTGGTCTTCCTCACATCTGTTAAGGCTTATATAAACAGAACCAGTGTTTTTGAACTTGGTCAACCCTGTCCTGTTTAGACGCTTAGACTTCCTATCTTTATTCCGAAGAGGTATGAACTACTGCAAATGCAACCTTATTATAGAACATGAATGAATGATTGCTGTCCTTAATATGTAATAATAAGTATTATACTGTTAACTGAAAATTGCTGCAAAAAATAATAAGTTATTTTTAATATACTGCATTTTTTAAAGACACAACTAAGAGATTTGTTAGTGGCATTAGGACCGGGATTAGGACAGGGCACAATATTGTTCAAACAGCCATCACACCATTAGGCAAACAGGCCATTAAGATACATGTCATGTGAAAGGATCATGTGTGCATGTTGGGGGAGGAAGGTTTGTTTGATTGATGCTAATTTTAGACACTTCTAAAAATGGGCAGACTGTGTACGCAAAATGTGACGCACAATTTCTAAGTAGAATTTCTTTCGCAGTTACTTTTAAGGTGAATTTGTCGATGATAAAGTTTATTTAACCTAGAAGGCAAAATAAACTGTGTATGACGAGGCACATGGAAAGATGACACTGTCTTCCTTCCTGTCTTTCTGTGTTTTTTCTCGTCCAGTAGTGCCCTCCAATCCCATGGCAACGAGGCCCAGGTCCAAGGGAAACCATGGAGATCCTGCCTTTTATGAGGCAGTCTCTGTCTGTTTCATTCAGACATATCTCCGCCTCAGTCATGCTGATGCTTGCATCTAAAACTAGCTGTCAATGGATTCCTCCTGTGCATCTAAATCAAAGCGGGGGGCAAAGTATGGATTTCACAGTTTGAAAAAACCCACACAGTTCTGTGACAAACATCCATATAATTGTTCTCTGGTACATGGAAATACATTGAAAATAGTTTTTAACATATTACAGGAGTACTTGTCCAAAAAGCTTATAACAAGAGAACAGATTATATATATTGTATTTAAAGATGGTGCCATAAAATTTCAAGCTGATGTTATCCCTTTTTATCCTTCCTTTGTATATAGGTCATTAGTGTGTTTTATCTGTCAGTACGCATACACTGGTGCTTGGTCAGGTTCCCTGAATGAGAATGGGAATGAGACACTTTTAGGTCTGTCTGTGTCATTTTTACTGTCCTACTTACCATGATCCACTTGCACAATAATGTCCAAACCACAAAGGGGCATCACGGTCCCAATTCCCTCGACTGTGTTTGTCCTTGACTTTGAGATATTATAAAAGTTGTGGACTGTGGAACTAATTATTTATTTGCGAGTCAATTCACATCACTGTCAGTTTAATCATATTTTAGGGGAGAAATATAGTCATTCTGTTTTTATGAAAAAGAAAGCCTTAAAAAATTACATTTGCCCTTGAAGAACCAAAACAGAAATTCTTGTTTGTGCTCCAGAAAAACATACAACTCTAATAACAGAAACTCTTGGTCCATCAGCCTCTTATGCCAAACTTTCCATCAGGAACCTCGGGGTAAATTTGAATCTAGTTTTACTTTTTATGGTCAAAGGTCTCGCTTACAGTATAGAGCATTGAATGGTCAAGCACCAGCATATATCAAAGAACTTTTGCATCTGTCCCTAGCAGGTCCCTAAGGTCATGTGATCAAGGCCTGCTGGCTGTGCCACGTACGAGGCTGAAAACTATAGGTGACAAAGCCTTCTCAATAGTAGCACCAGGACTCTGAATCTCCCCTTTAGTTTGAGTTCTTCTGACTCTGTTGAGCATTTTATTAACCAACTGCATGTAAAAACCTATTTTTTTCCCCTTGTACTTAACTATTTTGATGTACTGATGTCTAATGTTTTTGTTTTCTTCTGTATAGCACTTTATGATCAATATTTTGAAAGGTGTTATATAAATACAGTTTTACTTGAAAACCCCCCACTAAAGCTCGATTATGATTTCAAATCATTTTTAGCTGCTCTAATAGAACTATATTATTAGGCAACCCAAACCTAGTATGGTGATTTATACATGTTACAATATCCTGAAAGGATGGGATTCATGAAAAACTTTTGGTACTGTGTAGAATGTAGCATAAATACTTGGAAAACCAGTTCCCACTGGCATATGGACACACTGTATCATCCTGTGATTCATAAAAGGGGTTTAAATATAACAGTGCACCTGGCCAATAGATGACAAATTGTCCTCAGCGGTCTAGTCACGTTATTTAACTAAAGGTAAACATGGAAGCTAGGTGATGGGTTTTTGTTTGCCAGTTCAGTTTACTTGGGAACTGACTGGCACAGTCATGAGTACATTGCATGTCCATTACTTTTACAGTGTTTCACAACCCCAGGACAGAGAGGAAACAATTTGCTTTTAGGATTTTCTAACTTTACCACAAATTTACACGCAGAGTGTGAAAGAGCACGCTTTTAAGTTAACTTAAACCTCAGAGTACAAAACTGCAACTCATCTGATGTGAGAAGAAGTGACTGTTTTGGGAGCCCTGATTTAGTTTTAACAGATATCTCCCTACTGGTTTTAAGCAAGGTGTTACTGTACTTGGTAATATTGAGAATTTGATGTTATAATGAAAGCTCGTGTGTGCTGCTTGTGGTATCAAAAGCTGTTATGTTTCAATTATATCTCCAGACACAAAATCTTCTGACAAAGTGTCACACTTTTGTCTTACGTTAAGGGACCAATAAAATGGCAACAGCTACAAAAACCAAATCCTCTGGTACGCCATCAAAAAGAAAAAGAAAAAAACAAGAAAGTTTCATTTTTTTAGAACAACTCACCGTCACCTATAAGTGTGAATGGTGCTGTGTTTCAATATTTTATTCGAGAAGTGTTTCTATATAGAGCCAACAAATTCCTCTCTGTCTAAAAGGAGATGTGTATGTGTATGATATGGATTATTTAGCTTCAATAAATCTAGATGATCAAAACTAATTGTTGACTTATAAGTGTTACCATAACTTTGTAACTTTCCTCGATAACCTAATCTTTAGTCTAGTCTGTAGTATGCTTAATAAATGAGGCCTTTTATGTAGAGACAGGGGAAGTGTTGCCAAGACTAATAAGAAAGGAGACGTTACAGCCATGAAAGAATGACTTTTTATTTGCTATGGTTGATTACAACAATATATTATTAAAACTGCACATTCATTCTATTATTTTTATTTAATAAGGTTTTATATTATCAATTAAATTGAGTTACATGGATTAGTTGAGCTGCAAATTGTATCACAGTTATAATACGGCGCTGAAGTGGGGTCCTTTGCAAAGCCAAAACTCAACTGGCCACATGATCAATACTCTTTCATTCCAGTCCTTGGTCCTGGCAAAAAGGCACTAACTCAACGGATGAACCAGTGATGTGTCTACACATAAAAGACCACTTGGCAAAGAACAAATTTTAAATTCTGTCTTCAGGCACTTTGTTACTGGAGGCTGTTGCAAAAAGCACATCATTTGTTCCTATTTCTTTAGCCGAATTACATAAAATAAGACATAAAATAGTATTTTTGCACTGACACATCTCAGCATGGTGTTCAGTGTGTGTTTTATAAAAGAAAAGCATACCTGGATAGAAAAACACACAATGGAAAATGATCCACCATGGATTGTACTCCCGAGAGCGTGGACCCTTAATATTACTGAAAAAGTGCGGGCTTGACATCGGAGCACAAGACAGCGGCTATCAAAAGAAGAGCTTTGAATGTCCTTTAAGAACCCTGGAGAAATATTTCTGAACACCATTTTTAAAAAAGAAGAAGAAAGAAATGACAAGAAAACCTACTTCAGAGGCTGTATTGAAGAATAAAAGCAGTCATACCAAACATTGCCTTTCAAGTTTCAACTTTTCGGTAAATTACTGCACCCCTTTCCCTGGTACAATATCAAGACTAGACTATCAAGACTATGCACAGTACAGTATCTGGCCATTAAGCTAATGCTTAGTTGCTTAGCTAGCTGCTGAATCTGTTGCACTTCCAAGACCAAGATTAGAGACCATTATGTATATGGCTGAGGTAAGACTGTACCTTTTGTGTTAATTTTAATATCTTAAATTAGTGCGTTAGCTGTGTTAATGATCCCCAGTATAATGCTAGCTAACTACTGTCCTGATTACCTGATCCTCCAGTTGTTTCCACTGTGTTTATTGTTGGCAAAAATGGCAACATAACAATGGCAGCCAAAAGAACATGACTAAGACATTTAATTACCTTTACATTTAATCCCAAACTACACCAAGTCACATGGCTTTCTATCATCTGAAATACATTTTATGATTATGAATAGCATTTCATTACACTTGATCTAACATTTTAGCGTGTGTTTACTGTTTATCATAACTACTTTTACTGCGACTACAGTCTGTCATGCCAACTGGGCCAGTCAGATTGTGGTGGAGTTGGTGTTACTGTAAAAAATAATTACTGTAGTACAAAAAAGGGAGAGCCAGTTGAATCTGTGCACAAACTGACAGAGCTAAGAAAATGAGGAAATTGTAGATGCTGTTGTACGCTGGCAGATTACTGGCACTGCATTAGCATTACGAGGAAGCCAGATATAGCTGCAGACTGTTTCCCAGAAGAAACATGTTTGATTAAACCAGTGGGCTCTGTTTGGTTTGCAATTTTAAATGATGTATTGCTGGTAAGTTTAATTATTGCAGTTGTTGTGTTCTGCAGTGTAGGTCATAGGTTTCTGGACTGCTGAACAGACTGTGTATTTTAGATTGCTTATGTGTTAGATAGGGATGCAGTGGTTCTTTGCAAGGTGACTGCTATATTCTTGTTATTGCCACAGCAGATGGATATTGGGTATTTGGCACACAAATTTTATATTGGATGCCCTTTCTATTTCTATTCTGTGGCTTAGGCGGCAGGGCAGATCATCCACCAAATGGAAGGTTGGCTCCTCTGGTCTTCTCCTCTATGTTTGGGAAAGATACTGAATCCTGAGTTGCTCCCAATGCCCCTATCAGGGTGTTATTGTGTGTGAATAATAGATAAAGGCACTGCGTGTTTTAATAAAAAACAAACAAACAAAGAAACTATATTTGGTGTCAGTCTATTAATAGTGTACTGGAAGAGGAACTGATGGAATATATTGCTGTCCAACCCATAATAGAAAGTGTTTCTTATTACCTCGTCATGGTCAACACATTGGTAGACTTTAAATAGAGGTTGGCGTCACCCCTTTTAGTTACTCTCTCTGTGCTGTATGATTATACAGAGTAATGAGGTCTGGCCCTAGAAGCCAAAGATAAACTCTGTGGATAGGTGATGTATTCACATAATGAAAAATATGCGTCATTTGAGTTTCTTTTGTTTTTTTTGTTGTTTTTTTTTTGTCGCTATGGTTATATAGACATTATTTCCCTTTTCCAATAAACTGAGCAGCCTAAGCAATATTATGGACAGTTATTAAAAATTTATTGTGTTTACCTTATTGTAGTTAAAAGGTTTTGCAAATATTTGTCCCATAATTGTTTTGAGTCTTTTGCTCATGTAACACCTTAATGCACTGCTTTATTGTAATAGCACATATATTTATACAATATTTTTACAGCAGTGAGCTGGCACAGAAAGGATAAATGAAAAGAGTTTTTTCTCTTTTTTACATTCATATATCTTTATTTGGATGTCATAATTCTGGGAGGATGAAGGTTTTAGACCAAATAACTGCCAGGGTAGTGATGCAGTGACTCTGGACTGATACAATAAAGCCTCCATACCACATAGTCTCTCACACCCCTCTATTTATGAAGTGTTGGATAATAATTTGCTTCATTTGCTGTTCTGCCTCACTGTCACATGCACAATGGATAAAATAAGGTTTTGATTAGCAGTTCGAGCAGCCTAATCTGCTAGAGGCTTAGTGAATCACTAATGTGCTTCTCTGATCAAAACTTGAATTGATTCAGTTGGTGTAAGAGCAACAGTACTGCATGTTTTCATAAGCTGGGCATCGTTCGCTTCATACGGCAAGCTGAAGCGAGAGTTTTAAAGGCCACAAAGCTCAGATCTCAGCAGGCCACATGTTTCTCTCCATGTGAGGCTGCATGTGTTGGTACACATGTGTGAAATGCTGCATAAAGAGGCTGAGTCTGTGTTTGTGAGCACTCTGTATTGCATAGCGTTGCACTCTGTCACACCAGCTGTTAAGCACAGTAGTGGTGGGATGATTTGGGCTTGTTTTGCAGCCACAGGATCTGGGCGCCTTGCGGTCACCGAGTCGACCATGAACTTCTTTGTAAACCAAAATATTTTAGAGTCAAATGTGAGGCTTGGAGGATTCTGGGTCATGCAACAGGACAATGACTGAGTGCACAGCAGCAAATCTACTGTATCTGAAGGAGAAAAGTATCAAAGTGTTACAATGGTCCAGATTTAAACCTGACTGAGAAGCTGTGGAAGGACGTCAAGAGGGCTATGTAAAAATGAATGCCTGCAAAGATCCAAACATGGTCACGGTGTTAATAAATTTTAGAGACTTTGTTTTGTATATTTAAATAAATCTACAGTACTAATCTTATATTCATTTATAACTGCCGGTACAGCTACGATCCTGACATTCTCAGTGATCTTGTAATTTCACTCAGGATTTATGGCTCACTAACATGACGGATGTTCAGTGGGAACTCTAAGCTTCTCTTACGTAAAACCCAATGGCTTTTTCCGCTACAGGGGATCCACATGTTGATGTCTTTGCACACTAAGGTCGGAATGGATCTTCTGTTTTTGTGTTGTGAATTATTTTGTTTTTGCTGTTTTGTGACTGGGGAAAGCTCATCTACTTCCATGTATCGTTCCAAATGCTAAAGTGTTAACTTTTTATGTTACATACTTAATATGTTTCAGTACAGATAAATTAAATTAATAAATTAATGCCACTTGCAGCCCAAGTCACTTCATCATGAACATCAGTAAATCCCTGGCCATCTGATTGGTTAACATAAAGATCAGTTGTTATCTGATATTGGCCAGTAAGGCTCAACCTCCTGCAGCTGCCCTTTTGTAAAGGGGGTATAATTTTCATTTCCACGTTAGTGTGCTATAATGTTGTTCTTAACTAGGAGACACATAATGTGGAAAACATTTGATACAGAAATAAAAGACTGTAATTCTGAATGTATCTGCCCCCCTCAGTTCTTGCATCCTGTTCAAACAGCACTAACACACAGACCCTCTCATGCTTACAGAGGCATTGTCACAGTTTCCATGTCCGGTTTCAAGGAAGTCAAAGTGTAGCCTCAGGCACCAAAGGCTTTTATGTCTTCAAAACGGAAATGACCTGCAACTTTGCCACATTAACACAGACCTGCATACATTCTAGCACATTTCCTTTCGGGCCAGGAAAATCTGTATGTAAAGTATTTGGCTCAGAATAGCAAATCACTGTTGTTTTGGCTGAGAATATTCCATTACTCACTTCTGAGACTACTAATTAACTGCGTTGTTAGTTACGTTTGAGTAATTTTGGCTGATTAGGAACCAAGCTAAAATAGCTCAAAGTCGACTATAATCCTTAATGAGAAGTATTATTGGTCATGCAGACATGTAGAAATCTAGGATTTTACACATATTGTGTGAGAAATTGTCCCTAATCTAAGTTCAGTTTATTACCTTTTTGATCATGATAGTTATGTTTACAAATAGCAGTGATTATTTGTCACTATAGTCACTTTCTTAGACCTACTATGAACACCATTATAATGTGAGCAAGCAGTTATACAGGATTTATACAGTAGCAGACAGGTGGTGCCATCTGCTGGAGATACTACCTCAACTCATCCTTAACCCAAACCAATGTGCTTTTGTACAAACAAAAATGAAATAAAAATGTTTTGACATGTTTTAATACCTTTGATTAACATCAGTTTTTCTCAGTGATACTTGCTCATTTCAATTCCACACAAACTAACAATGTATAGATGCCCACTGTTTTGGGAATTACACATATTATGACATAAAGACACAAAAAAGCCACAAACACATGCAGCTAATGGGGATCTACCAGCACAGTCTCTATGTGCAAACACCAACCATCTGGAGATATCTTTATTGAGGTGTGCAAACAAACAATGCGTGACTCTGTTGAATTACAGTATGTACTCTGCCTTGAATACGTCTTCATTTCTGACCCACAGCAATTATTTACAAGTGTTTACTTGACGACATGAGGAAAGGTTCCTAGCAAGGAGACACTTGTTTACAACCAATCATAGAGACTGGGCTTGTGAATGTTAGGATACACAATGTGAGCCCCTTTCTCTCACCATGCTATTTTTAGTAGACACCAATGCCTTCCGGCAAAAATCACATGAATATGGATAGTGTGCTCGGCTGTACAGAGTGGTTTACAGCAAGAGAGCGATGATTCAGACAGACAGTCTGCATGTATTCAGTGTGTGTGTACACTGGACCACTATTGGCATATCATTCGGTTTTCAAGTAATAAAATACCAAAGAGTTGTTGACAGTAAACATGTCTTTTAAGAGATTTTTGATAAGATAAACACAATATAGAGACCAGGAGACCAGGATGTATTCAATACTTGTAATATTGTGATTGTGTATATATATATATATATATATATATATATACACACACACACACACACACACACACACACACACACACACACACACACACAAAGGGTATAATAGGGTATAATAAATTCTGCAAATCACATTTACCAACATAATATATATATTTATTTTAGCTTGGTACAATTTTATTCTTTTCCAGAGTACATATTTTTGTGATCAGACCTGGCATAAATAGCTCTCCTTCATAATGGAAGTATTAGATTCATAAGGCAGAACTAAACCATAAAAAGGCATCAGTTTAATTTTAAAAAATTTAATTAATTCTTAAACATGGCGCAATAATTCAAATATTAATTGAATTTTACCATAAAATACAACCGTATATTTTTCTTTAGTTTTTCTCTCATGAGCTTATAGTCTTCCTACCACAAATGCAATCATTCATTTGTAAAAATAGCAGAGTAGTTGACTATTTACTTTGCACTACTCCTAAATGTATCTGGTTTACTGCTCATCACTCTTGTGGCAACTAGCATTGTCTACTGTCCCGTCCTTGACCGCTACATACTTTGCAAGTCAATATTATTCAAAGGCTGTCTATGGTTTTGCCTTTAAATAGGCCAATTTAGGCTTGGAGCACATGCATCTTGGAAGACAGGTTTATTTTGGTGTTAACTCAATTTTTCTCAAGTCTCCTTGGCCGTCAGGCTATATCCTTGAGAAAGAGGCCACAGGCATCTGTGCTTTTCTAAACATCTAAAATCAACTAGTACTCTATGTGTCCAAAAAAGAAAAAAAAAAAAAACAGTCCACCACTGCTACTTTGTTTTTACAGGTCCTGCAAGTTTAGCATTGTCCAGCAGAGAGTGCCCTGACTCTGTTTAACTTAACTACTGGCTGACATACGTCCTGCAGAAGTTTGTGGATCAAACATCTTTATTGTGATTTTTACTATAAAGTATGTAGAAGAGAAATTAAGCCGCTTTCTATTTGTGTACTGCAAGTTCATGTGTGTTTCATATATTTTACACCTATAATATGTGACATGTTACTTAAAGTTGAAGGTTAATACAAATCATGTAGCTTTCAGAGCTCTTTACTTTACATGAACTTGCCCAATAGGACACTAATATGTCTCCCAGAGCCAACAGTCTCTCTTCTCTTCTCTTCTCTTCTCTTCTCTTCTCTTCTCTTCTCTTCTCTTCTCTTCTCTTCTCTTCTCTTCTCTATCTCCTTTATTCTTATCGGCCTTCTTCTCTCTGACTGCCCTCTCCCCATGGAGCGGTCTTGTTCTCCTCACTTGCAGATGATGTGGTTTGGAAGGCTGGAGCTGATGCAAAGTGACGTGTCTCCCCATCACAGGAGTGGAGCTGAGGCTGGGCCTCACTTCCCCCGCAATGGGCTGTTTTTGTTCGCCGCAGCTCATGCGGATAATTTGCCGGGATGTAGTGGAGGGCTGTCACAAGGACTTGGCTCAAGGGGTGTGGGAAAATAACAGAAGCGTCTTCCATGCTCAAACCCTGCTTTAATGATGAGCATTAAATATGAACATCTTCTTTGTGTAAGTGATGCATTAGGCACTGTACATGTTCCTTTCTCTTTAGTTTTGCCTTTTCTCTCTTTTGGTCTTCTCTTCCCCCTCTCTGATTTTCTCCAGCCATGTCTAGAGTCTTGTTTGAGAATCAGTTGAATAATCTGACTGACAAGCAGCCTTGAGGTCATCGCATCTCTGCACAGAAAATATTCTCAGTTCTTTGCAAAAGCACACCACAAACACAGTTCTGTGTAGTTGAGCTAATGTTCCTCCATGTACTCATGCAGCCGATTCACTGAGTTCCCTGATTCAACCATTGTCTTTATCTCTTTGAAGACTTTAAATGTAATTGGCTAAAGTATTGCAATGCAACTCTGTTTTGCTTCACACATACAAAAGAAGCAGTACCACCTTATACAGTAGCAGGCAATAAATTAACAGGCAGAAACTCTCCTTCATACCTTACTGATCGGAGACAGCAGTCCCAGTTCGGCTGAACGAGTCTATGTAGAATTGTTACATTGACAGTCACAGATAAAGTGATCTCATGAAACTAAAGAAGAAAACACACCACCCTCCCTTAAAATAGACCTCCCTGGGTACTGAGGCAAAGGACAGAATGACATTGTGAATGCTAACATCTGTGCAGAACCTTGCAGTACCAAATGCCCCAACCCCAAGTTTGAGCAGACTCTACCGTCATCCTCCAAGGAGCAGCCATTTTGGAAGGCTCTCCCGGCACAGATGTTGCATATTAAAATGTAGGGCTGTTTTAGTCGAGGAAATGCTACGGAGAGAGGGGGCTGCTCCTTTGTGGGCCTCACCTGTGCCTTCATCCGAGAAGCCATTCCAAGAGAGGATACTGTCTAACCAACCAAAAACAAAGTGACATTCAAGATAAAGTCACCCTGTCGCCTCTTTGACCCTGGGAGGCTGTGGAGGTGGACAAAGTGTTTCGCACTTGAACACAAATCGTTTATACCAGTGACAATTGGCGTGAATGCTAATGAAAAAAAAATTAAAAGGGGGTTTCAGTGAAAACGATAACATGATCTACGGTACATATACAGCAGCCCCATCGGTAATATTGATATGCTTTGGAAAATCGGTTTTATGACCAGAGGTGGAACCAGACAGTGAATATTTGTTCCACAGCATCTCATAATGACACAAACACTGTCCACAAGATGGGGATATTCACCAGTTTAATCCTCTCCGCCAATCTGACTTCACATGAATTGGAGAGAAAGCCTGAGTGAGTGAGACACCGGGAGACGGGGAGATGCACTACACGGCTGTGTGCGACAGATTGTGTTTGCATGAGGCAGTATGCGATGCCTGTTCAGTGTTTGAGCGTGTCCCTTTGTTATGTGTACAATATACACTGTACATGGCTGAGTACATGACTGAGTGAGTGTGTGTTTTTCAGTCGTGGGGTGCTCGCTGACTGAGGTGCTGAGGGCCAGAGTGCGCTAACAGAGAGGTTGTGAGTGGTCCCCGAGCTTATTGGAGGGAGTCCCAGGGGCCCGGAGCAGAGGAAAAGGTCAAAGTGGGTCAGCTGTCCTGTGAGTTGCTCGGCCCTGTGGCCCACTGTGTGCTGAGCAGGGTTCAGGTGCGCTTCGACCTCTTGCTCCACCGGGCTGTAAGTAAAAAGACTGAGGTCTGCTGCTCTTATCCAGAAGGCAAGCTGCTGCTGCAGGAGGCCCAACCAGGATCTAAAGAGGTCCCTGTCCTCTTCCACCCACCTTTACCTCCACCTTTAGAGCCTGTGGAGAGTTCAGGAAATATACAGTTGTGGAAAGCCTTCTTCATTAAAGGTAGTAAAGTAATTTAGAATTTGCAATTTAATATGTTAGTAACAGCTACTTATGAACTATTTAGAAAAATTAAACGCAGTTTTAAGTAACTTCATGAAATTATTATTCCGCTGAAGCAATTAATGAATTAGCAGAACAAACTAAAACTTAAAAAAATATTTTGAAGTCAAAGTATGTTTCATTGTAACAGACAAGATTCTGCTCTTAACTATCACTCTAAATCCACTGGCCTTTTGTTCTGGATTCTTATTATTACTCCTCCTTTGGAGCCTAATGATTTTACATTTGCACATTTGCACATTTCACAATTTCAGATGAGGATAAATAAATTGGTTATACCTAAATCGTGGCCTCATACGTGTAGTTTTACTATACATTTGTTAGTCTGGATTGGGTTCACTGGATTGTCATTTAAAAACAAAATCACAATTGTTCTGCTGAGGAGCGGTACGTTTTGAGGCTTTGTGTCATATTATGTAGAAAAAAGAGAGACCACTTAAAAACAAAAGAAAGACTTAATGTCAAAAATAGCAATCAAATTTATTCTTCCCACTGAACACAAAGTTTCAAAACATCATTAAAGAGGCTGGCTTGATCGCCAGGGCTATCTTTTCAAGAAAGGCCGTATCTCTCATGCAGCATAATGATGGAAAGTCATGGTAATGATGCCTCAGCTATGCTATTGCATGTTCTTTCATGTGGGGCGCAGTCATATTTTCTCCTGTCTGTCATTGTGTTTTTATATGAGTCATTCAAGGATGCCAACGAGCTAATCCAGACAGTCATAATAGCGTCTGTGGACAGTTGACTGCACACACCTTGTCCATAGGTGCTTTAATTAACATGGTAGCTTGAAACCGCTAGCAATTAATGTACTGTATCAGCAAGCACAGTGCACCACAATAGTGAATGGTAGCCAAATGGTATTACTGCAATGGCACCTGGTCCTCAATAGGCATTGTTTGGCTACCTTTTGTGCCCATGTAGTGTGACATATTGCCCTCAAGCATTGACCATCTGACCAGGGAGAGGGCTTAAACGCTAGGCTATTAATAGGAGAGCATAGCCAGGCAAAGAATTCTAGTAATTATATCCCACTGTGGGACATGATGGGTGAAAAGAGGAAAGGCTAGGGCTAAGAGATGGAAGGCAGTAGTGAGGGTAAAAAAACTGAGTAAGTGGGAGCATCAGTTGAGTTGGTACTTCAGATATCAAGAAACCTCTTTTTTCTGATGCAAGGGGACGACAGTGTGAACAATTAGTAGTTGGTTAGACATAGAAGTTAAGATGGCAAGGACAGTTCATGGACCTGAACTGGAACAACACTCCTTATCCTGATGTTGAAGAGTCGGGGCTCCCGGTCAGTGTAGGGTACGTGTTCGGATCAGGCATAAGACGCGCTAGGCGATTTTCAGGATCTGAAGCCAAGGTCTTGGCAAGAGTGTGTTTCTCTGGGTTACATAGACCTGCCCTTGAACTCCGTTTCCAGGGAATAGACTCATTCTCTCTTGAAAAGTGGAGAAAGGAAGCTATTATCTGACACAGCCTGTGGAAGAGGCAGTGGCCGATGATAGAGAACTCAGCCAGGAAAATGAGGCTGAAGCAGACCACCAGACCAAAGTTTGTTTGCACAGTGACTTTCATATTGTTTGTGTTTGTGTGTGTGTGTGCGCACGCGCGCCTGTGTGTGCTCTGCTGTGCATGTGAATTTGCCTCTGTGCTTAATTTGCAGTATCACAGTGTATGTGAGCCCCTCACTGTGAGCAAAGGAAGGATGCAATTTACATTTTTGTGCACATGTACAGGAGCAGCAACAAATAAAAACCCATGCCTAAAAATAAAATGACTTGAGAATTAATTAAAGTCTGAGAGTGTGCAGCAACAAACAGATGTGTCCTATTTAGGGCTAATATCAACTTTAGCTAA
This sequence comes from Simochromis diagramma, assembly GCF_900408965.1. NCBI lineage: Eukaryota > Metazoa > Chordata > Actinopteri > Cichliformes > Cichlidae > Simochromis > Simochromis diagramma. The sequence continues at coordinate 10,696,149 of NW_024386801.1, forward strand.
CTAGTGTAGGGAACTTGTGATTGATGGTGTCTGTCACTGTTACAGCTCCAACATGCCTTAATCCTATCCAGCGGTTGCACAGCACCCAGATACACAATGCCTGATCTTTTATTCCTTTATTCAAATCCCATCGATTGAATAGAGTGATCAGAGGCGTTGCCCTCTCTGGAAGAGCTTAATCTCTCCCTGACACATGGAAGACTTGCTGGACTTTGATGATGCAGCCGCATATCCTTTTGGGCTTTCAAACAACTCTGCGTACGCCGCTACCTCCGTCAGCTGTCTGGAGAACAATCATTCAGTACAAAGCACTGTCAAGGCTTCAGCAAGCAGAAGCTTCACCCCGCCAGACTCTAATTCACCCCCCTGCTCCTCACCCGGCTGCAATGCACTGTGGGATTGGATAACCAAATCCCAGATGCAATTAGTGTGCTTTCAGAGGCCATGGCTTAAGCAATATGCTGGAATACTCCATTGTGCTCCTGGTGCACTGGTTGCTGGCCAATCGGAATTTCTTTAGATCAACTCTGCTAAACACATTTACAAAAGCTAAAATCATGGTGGACAATTCACTTTGTTGCACTCAAGATGCTAAACAAGAGCAGTCCCGAGGATTTCTAATTGATGGGTCTGTTGTATCTTTGTACTCACTAAGGATAGCACAATTACCCCGTTCATTATCCCACTGTGAATACGTTAAAGAGCCTGTTATGAGAGCCTACGCAAATGGTTGTACTTCTGTTGCTCGCTTGTTTTCACTGTACGGGGCCTCCTGCATCTATGTATGTTTTATAAGATCCTAAGGCTGTCATTGGGAAAGAGTTAGTCAGGGCTCAATGACATTCGGTCGATACAGAATGAACAGACAATGATATATTTATCCCTCAAATAATCCTCAGGTCTGACTACTTCTCCATTAAAATGATAGATTTGACTTGAATAACACCCACACAGCAATGGATGTCAGAGCAGAAAAATGAGCCCGTGTTGTCACAGCAGGGATAGAATGTCATCTGTGTATCCAATGTGATCATCTTCATGGGCTTGTGGTGTGTGTGCGAGCGTGTGTGTGTGTGTAGCAGTATGTGCTGTCTGGTAATGTCTTGTGACAGCCACACAGAACCCATCCCTCACGGTATGCCCACATCTACCTGGGAAATGACCATCCCCATCATCCCGGGCCTTTAATCTGATCCATGTCAGTGTAAGGTAGTCTCATACAGTCAGATGGGCTGTGTGTGGAAGCAAAGGCACAAACATTCCCAGGCATGGATTCCTATACTGTCTGCACTGGGATCATATCCTAAATGCTCTTGTTAAATAATTAACTAGGGATGAGCTGACTGGAAAATTTTGGTACAAATTATTGAAATAACAATTTGGCCCAGAGTCTAAGCCAATACAATGTTTTTTTTTTAATTTTATTTACTAGTTTAGTTTTATTATTCAAGCCCCTGTTTATCCCAAATAAAATCATCTTCATTATAGGAAAAACCTTAATGCTTCATGACTCTGTCTTTGAGCACTTAACAAGTAAAGAAAGATATCAGTCACCGCCAGCAGTCACTGAAATCAGTTTACACATCAGATATGAACTGATAGAGCTGTTTGGCTGACATTTCATTGCAGTCCTATATTAAACTTTAACTAACTAATTAATAATTTTTCAGTCTTGAGAGCGATTTCTTGATTATGAGACATCAGTGCAGTTATACAGCCAAGTTTAACATGAGTGCAGATTATAACAGTTTTTAAGCTTTTAATCATAAATTCTCATAAAATCATTGATGATTTGTCCATGCTGACTGATTCAATGAAAGAAACGAAGACAAAGCTCGAATTTAAATAAAAGAGTAAAAATATTTACAGTCTGTAAATGTAAATGTATAGCAGGTTTCATGTAATTACCCTCAGACCTCTGCTGATTGTTTGCTTATAAGCCAATTCCCAGGCAGCCACATGCCTGAGGGCATTTCATTTGTCATAATTGTATTTGTACAAAACACTGTTAACAGTTTAGAAACAACAGACACATACTTTCATATGTGAAAGGAACAAGATAGATTGGCATGTAAATCACTGTCAAACAGCAAATGTATGTTTTACAAGTCAAAATTAGAAATGCTATTCTCTGCAGTGCACGGGGATTTGCTAGCTTGAAGTCTTTATTTTAGGTTATATGTTTAGCTTTTTCAACATTTTCCGGCAGTAGTGCATCTTTGAATCTTCTTTGTTTGCTCCATAACAAAAGAATGTTTTAGAACTATTAAAAGAGCAAGAAAGGCCACTTTGCTCTTCCCCACTTGACAAATGACATAAAGTTGCAAGTGCCAAGATTCCTATTTATCTGGCTGTTTGCATTTTGCAGTGCCGATCATATTTAAACATAGCTTTGAACAATCTGCACTTTTCTCTGTCAAATAACTTTTGTGCATTGTGTTGGATCATGCGAAACTAAAACCCCATCCACTCATTGTGTGCTGTCTACTTGGGTTGAAGGGCTTTGCAAAATAAACTAACTCCTTTTGGCTGCATTAGAAGACAGAGACTGTGCTGATGTGCACACTTTTGAAAAGAATTCTACATTTGTATGGCTGAATCGATACAATTAAAATTGCCTTTTGCGTTAAGCAGTTCGCCTCCAAACTCAAAGTGGGGACCTCAGCAAAGTTGTTGTTTTCTCAGTCTACACCATTTACCTCAATTCTATCCTCACTGACAACCTGCTTGCAAACTTCAAGGCCAAGTGTGCATAAAACAAATCATTTCAGAGTGTCAGCAGATAATGTGGGGTAGTGATGCAAATCTGTTTACCACTTTTCTTCCAATAGATTAAAGGTGCTTTTGTGTTGCGTGCTTTGACGGCATGTCACAGAGCAAAGAATATGTGTGTGTGATGTGTGTGTTAGTGTGTGTGTGTGAAATACAGAGAGAGAGAGAGAGAGGCGGAAAGGCAGAGAAAGTGATTAAGTGGGTGCTTGTTTATATGTGTTTGCCTTAAGTGTGAGCAGGTGGATTTGAGGAATCAGCTGCCTCCTTTAAGTGGTTTTTGAAGAGTACATCAGTCACGTTTCAGACTGTGAAGTGAGTATCGGCAACTAATTATGATTAGTCTTAATATTATGTCTAAATGGCAGGAATGTCATTACCATTTGGATTTTATATCTTCACCGACCAGAAATGCTCAACAGTTATCAGCCGAGGTTTCGCCGCTGTTGTAGGCTCAGCTTCAGCAGGATGTCTGATCTTTTTAATTTGGTCTCCCGTGTAAGTTCACACAACACAGAGAAGTTGTAACGGAGCCTGACTTGTGGTGTATTATCTCTTGCTGACACTGTTTATCTTTCACAGCCTTAGTTCACCCTCATATTTAGCAGCCCGCTCTTTAATTATGATTAGGCTGTTCACACTTCTCACCCCCCTCATCGCTCAATTACAGCACAATATTGATTTGTTCCTGTAGAACCTATCAAGGATGCACAACCAGGAAATCACTGATGTGCTCTCTAATATGATAAATGTGTTTTAATCCGGCACTACATTAAAACGCCATCTTACACTGCTATTAGCTGCTAAATTAATGATCAGAATTAACAAGTTTGGCAGTTGGAACGAGACTGGTCCTTGATTCCCTGTTGTTGGTCATTTCGCTCTAAAACTTTGTCCTCGTATCTAATGAACCCATTTCTTTAAAAGGAACTTTTAAAACAACAATTTATCATCACTCATAAGAGAGGTTTGTTTGTTCCACGAGTTAAAACATACTCCCTGAGGTACCCATATATAGGATCCCAGGGTGCAGTATCTAATGGCAGTCACTTAGTAATAGATAGTATCTGCAGTGGCACCTTAAAGTGATCATCATATAGAGAGCGCACAGGCTTTCAGGCTCGCACGGCCAGGGAAAGAGAGCATGTGGCAGTGTCAGCAGCCTAGTGCGGCATGGCCAGGTTTCCTGGGGCGAGGGCTGTACTGTGCTCCATACGGAGGGCCTGTGCTGGGAGCCCGGGGGCCATGCAGTCCCAGGTCAGCAGATGGGCCTGTGATTATTATTTCCAGGCCTGTCTTACCTGACCACTTCCTCACTCCGTGAACAGCTGTTTCACTCGCTTCACTGAGACGCTACATGAACAGCCATTTTTCTTCTGTTCTTTACTTTGTACATAGTATAAATCTTTACTGTGACCCTGCTCTGGGCTCCTTCCACCTGTGTCTTACCTCGGGCAAAAGCAGCCCTGGAGGATTGCGTATCTTTTTTTCTTGGTCTTTACCAAGGCTGGAAAAACAGCTATCAGGATTGTTTTCCAGACAATGGAACATAAGAGTAAACGTAGCTTCATTTCATAGTGAAAGACCTCTGAGTCTGCTGCGCTTATACTGCGCCGCAAAATACACAACTGACATCCTATCTCTCATAACCGCACCCATGATTTTTACAATTTTCAGTGCCGATACTGAAACTTAAGGGTGCTAATCATGGGGATGATTGAGATATGATTTGGTTTGCTCTTGACAATGTAAAATTTATGCCTTATAATTTTCCAGAATCAGGTTGATGTATTGCAGGGTGTAAGAACATGCCATTTCTCATTGACTTTGTCAGGTTTAGCAATCACATACTGCAGACTATGGTGCTTTTGGATGAATACCCTCTTTAGTCAAACAATTCATCACACTGCAGGGAATATTGTTCTGCAGCACCTGGTGTTCAGACTATTTCTGTGTTCTAAACACTGTTGGTACAAACCATTTGTTTTCTATCCAACAGTGTTAGCAAAGTCTCATTACTGCTCCTTTATTTTTAGATATGACCAAATTAAATATGACTAATTGTTAGTTATTTTCAATTTGCTGTTTGGAAGTCTAAAAAGGGTCATTCATTTTCACCATTATTTTTGACCCGATATAAAATAATTAATAACTACAGCTCAAAAATGTCTATTTTCCCCACCTTAACTTTTTGAGTAGAATATTTTATTGGACATCTTGAGTTTCGGTTCAATATACCAACAGACACAAGCAGCCTTTGTTCTGAGAGAACAACATCAAAAGTAATATCTTCATTGCACTCCAATCCAAGAGAGAATTATTTTTTTTCACAGAACAAATGGTCTTGGTAAGTAGTTTAACAGCAACAAAAACAAACTGGGGGGAAACATTTAACCAGGAGCACAAAGTGAACTGCTGAAGCAGTTTTAAGTCCCTCAAATCATTCAACATAGATTCAAGCGCTGAATGAAAGCAGAATCTGGCTTATTTATTGATGAAAATGAAATGGCTGAGAAAGGGGATTTCTTTGAAATGTGCAACATGAAATAATAGATTTTCTCAGCTGTATAAACTGCAAATCCAAAGAGGCTGGGGGAGGAGAGTACATTTTGACTACACTAACTCTCCCCCACACCACAATGAAAAAAAGCCCTTCCCGCTAGAAAGACGGGGAATACACCTGTAAGGTCACGTGTCTGGCTTTCAGAAATTCACATAAGGCTCCAGCCACTGAGCTGTTGATCAGACACCTCTTTTCACACAGCTGGTGCATTTAGATTCCCAGCCCCTCCTTCAAATCCCACAGTGTGCTCTCAAGGAAATGTGTGGAAATGAATTATGGAAATTTCTGATGGGAAACTTGGTGCATTAGTGTTTCATTTAGCTTGCTCGTATCCTGAAGCGCTGCTCCAACCTACAAGGGACAGAGCTGGAAATATAACTCTCAGCGGCAGGGAAGCCCACAGGGGTGCGTCTCCCAGTCAGGGCACGGGCCAGTCGATTTATCTGCCAGTGGCCTGGGCCTGTCTGATACAAGCTCTCTCACAGGTGGATTTATCACCATTGCCTGGAGCTGCAGGCCTACAAACTCAATACAGGCCTCCATTTTTTATACTGGCTAAGCACAGCAACCTCTGCTAACTCTCCTCAACCTCTGAAACTCAGGGTGGACTCCTAGACATGTTTTATTTGTGTCGGTGTTCCATTTTAAAGATGGCTCAGAAAAAGAAAAGGGAAGAATATTCTTCCAGAGAAGTGAAAGCTACATAAAAGGTCAAGCATGGATTAAATCTCCAAATATTAATTCTTTAATTGTAATTATGATAAAATGATTTTAAAAAATAAATAAATCCAGCAAATCAAAAAAAGGTAGATTGCATGAGTTTTTGTTTCCATGGTTGTTCTCACACCACTTAATGTCTTCTTGGATTTCTGGAAGACTTCTTGGACGTTTTTCATATCACCCTGTGACAGCTGCGATAGTCTCCAGCCCCCCCACGACCTTGAGCAGGAAAAGAGAAAAGAGAAGAACATGGGTGGATGTATGAAGAGCACATATTGGATCAGCCATCTGAGCCACGAAGTCCTTAATTGCTTCAATAGAAAAATTGTTTAGTGCTACTATGCTCCTGCTAGTCATATAATTTATTGAATCTTTTATTAATAACTTTGCAAATACAATTTTTCACAAGCTCGTAACATAAGGCTGCTCTCTAATTAGTTAGTGGGAGCAGCAGCTAAAATGAAAGAAACTTTGGTTAATGTTTGCAGAATTACTGGAATTTCTGGTTAAAAAGAAGTGAACACTTTACATGTAACTCCATTTAGGAAAAATGAATTAGCCAAGTCAGTGCTGCTGGTGATATGTGGACATACCACCTGCCAAATGGTTTGTCTTCTGCTTTTAGCTCATCTGTAACCCCACCCAGAATCGTAAACTGAAGATTTTTGATATCTGTTCTGCCTGCTGTGAGGTATGAGATCAAAAAAGCAAAACAAAACAAGGTTGTTCTGGTGCTTACATAACTTGCTCAGCAATGTCATAACCAATTTCTTCATTCAATCATTAATATAATTTTGCATACCTTGCGACTAAATTAGTCATCCAACAATTTTCTCAACTGATCATCCAGTTTAGGGTCACAGGAAGGAGACAAGATTATTTCTTAGCCCATGACATATCAAACCTCAGTGCTGTGTAACACTTCAGGTGAGATATAAAAAAAATCTTGTGGTCACTTTTTCACCTCACTGTAGGCTCAGTATAATGTATAGCTGAGGCCGAATATCCCAAGTACTGAGGAAAGCATGCAACTTTGAAGCAACTACTTTTTCAAAAGGCATTACCATATATGACTGAAGGCCCTGTTGTGCCCCTTATGTAAGCAGAATAGAGGAGAGGAGAGAGTGAATTTACCGCAGGTGTGAATTTTCCCAGAGAGGTTTGAAAATGTAAGGAGTGTTCCCAAGAAATGGCAGCGTGCAAATCAAAACCCATTCTGAGTCATTAATGCAGTTTTTCCAGCAAGAGTTGAACGACACAACAAGTCACTGACATTTAAAAAAAAATGGAAAAAAATGTGGAAGTGCTGAATTCTCGTCCTTTCATCGTGGGTGGGTTAGTGGTCAAACAAGTAAACTAGTCTGAGCAGATGTGAAAACACTGTGTGTCTGTTTATTGTTTTATTGTTGCCTCTTACTCCTTTAATTGCTCGGATTTTCAGTCAACTTGGATGCTACACCTGCAACAATGTGCTATTTGCTTTTTTAACTGGTCGATGCCATCCAAGTATTTATTGACTAAACATAATCAGCTGTCTGTGTGGCTCAGTATTAAAATCATAACAGAAATGTTTTGTTAAAAAGCTCCCGAGTAAAAATGTCAAACATTTTAGAAAGGTTTACCATACTAATGTGTGTTCACCATCCCATCCTCTTACTCTAGTGTGTGTTGATTTATTCCCACAATTCACCTCTTTGAATTTGTTAAATTCTTTCATGCAGCTCTGTCCATTACAAACACTTTAAAGACTCTTCAATGCTATGCTATAACGTGAGTAAGGGCAGGACATCTCCATCTGCAGTAAAACTTCAAAGGTCAAAAAATTAAAAGCTTTATGCCATGCCAGTTACTTGCCGTTTTACAAAGGGCTGTCTATAAAATTTATAATCTTGACCTCACTATTTCTGATACTTTGCAAATGAATAAAGCACATTTCCATTTTTAAAAAAAACTTTTAATTGCTTGAAACTTTTGCATATGTGTAGTCTGGTGCGCAGCACTCTGTTCACTACTGCTGGTATTAATGCACTGTCAGCTTGATTCTGATAACAAATATCTGTTTTCAGAAACACATTGTTGCAGCCAAATGGTCCCCATGTAGGTGGCAAACCCTTCGGCCAGCGGCAAGCTGGTCCCAGCCTGCTGGCAACAGCAACAGCGTGCCCACTTCATGCTTCAGCCACACCTCCGCTCACAGTCCGTTACGCCAGCCTGCAGTGCATACCTGGCAAACGCCGCAGCGGCTTGCCAAGAAAGATTTATACCTGGTGTTTGACCTACTTGAGTTTGCATCTATATTAGTGAAGGAAAGGGCTTGGTTGTGGGGGAGAGAAAGGTCACTGAGATCCCAGGTCCTCCTCTGATGCATCAGGATGATGGAACTGGCTAATTTAATGAGCAACAGTTGTCCCCTTGGCTGCTACAGATGGTGCACTGCAGATCAGCTCAAAGCCGCCTGGAAACATAGCTTTCACAGCACACCCATCATCTACTAACATGGGCAAGACTCTGATGCTGCACAGGTGCAAAGTGACTTAACTCCAAATTGTTAGTTTTTTATTTATTAGGGATTTAATAACCGTTTCCTCTTTGTTTAAAAAAAAAGAAGCCTTTCTGACTCAGATTTGATGGTTATAATTTTTACACCCACCTTACATTTAACCTTTAGTCACTCAGGCTTTAATTCTTTGTAAATAATATTGATGATTTGTGTGCTTTTCTTTACCTTTGAGCTCTGAAAAGTTTTTTTTTTTTTTTTTTTTAACTCAGCCAAGATGAAATTAAGTTCTGGGGATTTTAAGTTTGTTTATCCACAAATCTGTTAAATCTGTAATGATGTCCATCACAAGAGGGAAACGGGAAAAGAGAAAATTTTATTAACTGATGAAATTTCTTTACTGAATTTAGCAACTGAGACTTCACTGGTATGGTTGTTTGCTGAAGCACAAATCACAGTGAGGCCTCAGATGATCCTGCTAAGGCTCCACCATCTGCCAAGCAGCTACAGCTACAACCAGACCGAGCTGGACATGAAGCCTCGTCTTGAATCAAAAGAAGAAGAAGAAGAAGAAAGACATATTAGCATTAAAAAGTCAAAATAAACTTCTTGGGTTTCTTGAATCCAGTTAGTTGTATTCCTCAGTAGTTCACCAGTTTAAAATGCTGTTATTATTTTTGCATAAAAATAATAAATTAAGGCAACTTGAATATATTTTTTTGTTGCTATATAATTAATATAATTAATTCGGACTAATAAGGCTAGAAGATAGAATACACTCAGTGCACTGGTTAGATATTGTAACAAGATTAGGAAAGTTATTTTGTTTTACAGTGCAAAACAGTATTTGAACAGATTCATACATTCGGGATGTGACTGTACTTAAAGGGATGTCATTCACTAAGGAGTAGAAACAGTACCATTGTTAGTAGTCAAGTCAAGTGGTCTATTGTACTTAAAATGAATGATTAGAACAATATTGCGCAATGCATTGTTCCATGCATTTCAACACAGACACAAGATCACACATACTGTAATGAAAAATATGTGCTGACTCAGAGATGCTGCATCCATATGTTTTAAATCAAAAACAAATGAAGAAATAATCCTTGCTAAATAGCATAAAGGTCACTGTCGTAAATGCACTTTGCCATTCTTGATTTTTTTATTTTTTTTTATTTTTTTTTGAGACTCTGTCTTTGCACTGTTGTTCTCCAATCCCCTGAACTGCTACAGTCTTGTTTCAGTTCTACATTTAGATAACTGCAATTTTGTAACTTTACTTACTTTAGCCTAAGTCTTACCTCCTCGCCAAACAAATGTAAGTGGAGCAAATCCTCTACTGTTGTGTGAATTCTGTTTATTTAGTTTAATTAAACTAAACAGTAGAATTTCAGGTCAAAACTTTCATTTAAAAAATCTTAGTGTCTTAATTTTAATCTTTAAAAAATAAAAAGAAATAAATATTGTGTCAAAAGCTGTTGAATTAAAAGGAAGAAACTTACACGTGCACTTCCAGTTTTTATTGTCTCTTATGACCTCAAAATTGTCTTTATTTGAAAAGGTTTACTTTCTTTCTGTTCTACTGCATTAATCCTTACAGAAAGTTCGTGGCACAGAATGTTTTTCAAGTAGTTTTATCTGCCACAACACAAACATTATTTTTTTTCTTATAGCAACATTAAAAACACTACAGGTAAGTCACCTGGCACTAAACCTAAAATAATTTGATGTCTGTGGAATGAGACACAAGAGAAATATGTTGGTGCACTGGGTAATTTGCATGATAGAATAACCTTCCTTGTGTTTGTGAGGAAAAAAGAGCTAATGTATTCAGTGTATTTGTGGTCATGCTCTTCAGTTTTTTATCACCAAGAGACTAGCATTAAATCACCTCACTGGGGGAATGAGTCGCAGGAATGAAAAAAAAAAAATGAAGCAGCTTCTGGATCTAATGAATTCCTGGGAGAATAAACATGTCTTTGAATAAAGCCCTAATCACGAATTAAGTGGTTGTTGCCATCATACCTTTGTAGAACATACCCACAGACATGGACCTGTGAATGTGTGTGTTCAAATTATATCCTCAGCTCTGGCAACAATAATAGAAAAAAAAAAAGATAAGAGGCAAGCTACCCCGTCCTCAGTCGGTCCATGTTTAAAGATAGGGCAGGGCTCATTTCCAAACTAATCCCTGGTTTCAATCCCCTCTTCATTTGCTCTGTGCAGACCGCAGCTTCAAGGGTCAAAGTAAAATAACAGGGAAGCTGTCCGTTCTGCACGAAGGTCACCTCTGACTTGCTCCGTTTGCAGTTTAGACCCTCAAAATACGCTTTGTGATGCAGCATTATGATAAATGACCTGATGCACAACATAAAACGTACCAGTCACAAAATGGCTAACTACAAAATGCCTGTTCATAACTAAGTTTTTTTCTGAACCAATACTGGCACACTGACTTGCCTCTTTGAACAAGGTAGAGCAACCGGCAGAACAAAGACTGGGCTAAGTTTTTCTCGGTGAATAATCCCACTGAGCCTTCTTTGAAGGAGTTCTTACACCAGGAAGGTGGATAGGGCAGATTTTAATCAATACAGGAAAACAAGGAGCTCAGGGGACGTGAGGAGCCTACCAGTGAGGATGAAGATTAAACACCACTGTCTAAAACACACTCAGCTCATGTCAGAAAGCCCGGGTAACTTCAAATCCATCTATCAAAACGGTATCAAACTGTGTTTTTCTAACAAAGCAATGTTATATGACATGTATTCTCTCCTACAGCTGTAGGTGAGCGTGTGGATCATAAATCATAGCAGACAAAGCTCAGCTTGACCTCTAAACGGTTGTATATCAGGCTATTCTGATTCAGTGAGGATGTCTTTTGGCCTCAATAGGTATACTTACTTTATATGAGCTTTGAACAATGCAGACATAATCCCAGAGGGCTGATTCTGCATAACACACAATCTGGTTTTGTCCAGTTGCTCCTGTCGTACTTTCAGACACTCGTGAGAGGAGAGAGAATGCTGCGCCTCCTTCTCAAGCCCTACATTGCACATAATAGCTCTTTTTTTTTGTATTTAAATGAGCTCATTACTGATCGACGATAAACTAAGCCTTCAGTGAATCATTTGTTTTCTGCATAGAAAGCTCTGACTTTATCCTCAACACGGTAAAAGGGCCACAGTGGGCAAATTCATCAGACTGTGAAAAACAGCGTTTGCGGGTAATGTAAGGGTATCTAAGATTGCCTTGATGGAGGCTGCTGTTTTTGAGGTGTTTTTCTTTTGTGTTAATTAGACACTCCCAGTTATGCTGGCTGCGAGGTTGGTTTTACTGCGAAATAATCTCTTTGATTAAAAGATCTAGCAGTCATGAGAAGGTCTGTGTGATAAAGAAACCCTCAATTGGGACCCCACCCCTCTCTTTTTTGCACCTTTTCCCACTGACTGTGGAGAATAAGAGAAGAAACAGGGTTGCCTGAAGTGTCCGTGCTGCTCATTTCATAAGCATCCTCTCCGCTTTGACTCATTTAGGAAGATGAAAGACAGTTACTGTAATATGTGAAGCCGTGGCCACGCAGCTCAACAACACGGGAGTATTTCAGAGAGAAGTTTAAGTGTCTTTTATACGCTATACAAGTGCGCGCTGGCTTGAGCACAAAAAGAAGCACAATAAGAGAAATGCTGTCACAGGCCCGTCTTCTCAGAACTGTAGGTCACAGTCAGAGGGCCCGGCTGAATAATTGATCAATGAATGTGCAGTGAAAACAGAAACACAGCTTAGCACTATATTTCCCCTCTCCCCCTTGTAATGTGCATTGAATCCCACAGATCCATCAGCTACATGCAAAGCTCTGCTGAGCTGAAAGGCCTCCAAGTTCACTTCAATTATTCAGCATCCCTCCAAGATTATGAATTATTGAGCTAAAAGTATGTTCCATATACAACCATGTACTGTAGCTTGATGTAGACATTGTATACTCCCTAGAAGTGTGGGAGATTTGTATTTATTTATTTATTTTTGTAAAACTGGAATCAGACAGAAAGTATTAGTCTTGGACAATCCCAAAGGCAGATTTTTGCTTAAACCTGGAAATCGACTTTGACTGGCTATAATCAGTGGGAGGGTTTGTTTTGTCGGCCATTACTTTAATGGAAAGCACAGGTATGAGGAAGCCCCTCATTTTCCAGTTTATTCATTTAGGTTATCGGCATACAGAGTGGCGTGTTCATAAGTATACTATTAATTGTTTCTGCCATACGTTGGCAAAGTTCTGGACTCATGAGTCTGTGTTCTCTTCGGGGCTGAGAGTGAAAGGTGTTTAGTTCTAGCTGCCATCTGCTGACAGCTTGAACAGCCAGCTCCAGTCCAATCGCCCTCTCTGATGCTATAAATTGTGCCCAGCCCTCTGATGAAGAGTTGGGGTTCGCATTTCTTGGCTTGAGTGGAGGAGGAAACAGATGATACAATTAATTATCAATAGGTCCCTCAGTAAATCAAAGCCATTTTGGCAGCCCATGACAAAAAAAACCCACTGAACTGCCTGCGAGTCTTCGCCATCTCTTCATTGCCCATTCTCAACAACTGCTCTCTGGCCGCCTGCCTTCAGTACAATCCACAAGGTGTTTGAATAGATTGTTCAAATATTTTCACTGTTGATTCTTCTCTCTCATTTTGAATATGAAGGCAAGTTTCTCTACTCCGGAAGAGTGGAGAACCACTTGACTGAGTGCACTCAACTCTCCTGCACATCACCCAGGCTTTAATGAGCATTGGCTGTGGCCAAGGCAGGGAAGCAAGGAGGCTGATAGTAGCTCATTATTTCACTGCCCATGCTGGCCTGTGTATGCCTGTTTGTGGTAAGCCTCTTCTTTTCTTATTGTAGGGTAAACATTTACCCAGTGGAGACAGGCCTTGACCATTAGGCACTGGGGAGTTGCTGTAATGGAAAGAGGACCCGCTGGAGTTTTGCCCACTACCCTCCTTAACAGAATAACTCACTTACGCACACTTTGGCACAAACCTTTTATTGGAATTTACAACTGTCTGGGGAGTATAGCTCTGCATAGGTTGAACTATGGCTTTGACCTTACAAAGGAAGGGCTATTAAACAGGGTTTTTACAAGCATAAGAAAGCTAGACAGACCTCGCGGACAAGCCATGAATTTCAAAACTGCAAAAGGGAAAATGTGTTCACGCTGTCGTTAAACACAAAGCAGCATCCACCTTTGCCACAGTAGCATTGGTGGCCATTAGCGGGGACATTATAGTCCTTTTACTGCGAAACAGATCTCCAGAGGATCACTCATGACTGCACCCTTTCTGAAAGCTGACACAGAAAACAACAAAGCGGTGATTAAAAACTGCCTCGCTTGTACGTGTGAGTATTTGTGTTAGGTATCAGTGTTACTCCTGTGGATTAAGACAATGTGCAGCTAACTGGTGAGCAAGTGACCATTTTACAGACAGAGATTGTGTTTTCATCAGATCCCCTGCTGCGCATTGGAAAAGCAACACATGTGATAGTGATGGAGTGTGTGCAGTCCTTTATCCTTATATTAGGGGCTCTAGGGGGAGGAGTGGGGTGAGCTCTCTAGGGTAAAAGAGGCTCATTAGGCAGCCACTGCCTCCCCATAACCCAGCTGGGTCTGCGTGCCAGCAGACTGGGCAGCCATCTCTCTCTTCATCTCGTTCTGCTCCCCTATTTATCCCTCCACATTACACACACTGAACTGCTGTTTTTCAGTTTCACAAATGATGGTACAGTCATAAGGGCTATATTCACTTAGTTAATTGTGTATGTGTGTATTATGAATGTCATCTATAAATTACAGATTAATGAGGTGGAAAAACAACATAACCATGCTTACTTTCTAGTTCACCTGGAAATGCAACAGTTCCAGCCCCATCCTATCAATAAAATATCATCTTTTTATGTACATCTTCAAAATGTTAGTTCATTTCTAGACCTTTACCATCATCAGGAGGCAGTCACTTGCAGGATGAGTGCAGGAAATTATTTTTAAAAGAGGTTCTCAATAACCCACCCGGTCACGTGCTTAGTGCTGTGATGCACCACTTTACCTCCCTTCATGTTCTAGTAATTATACACTCAATTAGCAGCCTCTTCGTGTCTGTTGCCTTTAAGCTAATCATTTATTGACGCCCATGGTATTATAGCTTAGGTGTGCAAGCTTATTGGAATTCCTTGTGCTAAAGGAATCAGTGAATTGCAATACTCTGAAGTTAGATGTCTGATATCCAGACTGTCCTTCATCCAAAAGGTCTAAGTTCAGGCCCCCATGACAGAATGCATCCATCCTTTTGAAGTGTCCTTGAGGAGATGTGTGAATCTCTACCAACCCCAGCCCGGTACATCTTTTGCTTAACCTGTACCTTGACCACCCGGAAGGGGGGGAGACAAGCAAAAAGATGAACCTCCTTACATTGTGGGGACCAGTTAAATATCACACAGCAATACATAATTCTACTGAACGACGGGAAAACAGTAAAGAAAAAAAATACTGGTGCTTCATTTGTGGCCTTCAAAGAAGAAGAAAAACTTAACCAGGAATTATGCTTTATGCAGAAGTGGTAATGCTAGGGGGGGTCTGCTCAAATTACCGCCTTCCACTTTCCAAGGCTGTGGACAGCCTGTCTTCAAATTAGGGCTGCTAAGCGGGAGAGTCAAATTGGAATTCCGATTCTATTAAGAAGTCATGCCCAGCAGCAAAAAATGCCAAATGGGCCCAGTGCAATGGGAAAAAAAAGAACATTATAGTGCAGAAATATTAAAGCACAGCCGATCTATTTGCTGGAGATAAACTTAGCATATGTCTCCCAGAGCTGCCTAGCCAAGGCCTGCAACAATGAAGACGTCTTTTTGGAACTTGATTAAAAAGACACGTCGAGATCAAAGTCAAGCTGCTTCCAAGCTTTGCAGATGTGATGAAATCTTTTACCGTGAGAGAGAATAATACGTTTCACTGATAATAGCTGTGCAACATGAAACAATACAGTCAGCCTGTTTCAGCAGTTTTATAATTAACACTCCAACGGAAATATAACCAGTTGTTGTTTTCAAGTGAAGAGGCTGCACTCTGGATTGTTGGTGTCATTTAGCATATTATTGTATGTGCAAGGCAGATAGAGAGAAGCCATCATACTGTATTACCGCCTATGAGGAGATGTCAGAGTGTCCCACTGCGTCTATTATGTTCCCTATATGCAGCTTTTTTTCTGTCGATTTCTGGCTGTTTGGCTGCTGACAGGTCATCAGCTTCTCATCTCTGGGCCAGTGATGAGCCATCATCAGACCACATCAGGCATGGAGAGGCAATCTCAGCGAGGACTTTTTTAGTCATGGTGTGCTTTCCGCAATGACAAGCCCCCTGGCTTTGTGTTGGTTATGGGTGCGTTTGTCTGCCTGCCTTAGCAGTGGAACTTCTCAGAGGTACACAGATAAAGACAGGGGTGGAGATAGAGGAGAGAGCCAGACACATCAGGTTCATCCATCTGTAACAGTAAGCAAGCAGTGTATCACACCAGCCCACATACACTATCAGCCTGCACCATGCTGAGAGATATACCTGAGGACTGTCATATTGTCCGCAAAGCAGATCAGCACCAGGACCCACAGATGACTCATTTTGAGTAGACACAGCCTGATCTTTCATTGCCTTGTCAAAGAGATATGCTACACTACAGTTCCAGTTTAGTGTGCCACACATCCATTCGGTCATGTGGAGAGCTGAAAATATGCAAAGGATGGCTGATCATATGGCCTATAAATGTGTGGGGTGTAGAGAAAGATTTATTTTGTGACAGACACACATTTCTGTTGGCATTTCTTTCTCCAAGAACATTTGCTATTTTCAGACAGCAATTACCACGCAAAGCCGTTCCATTTATTTATTTCACCTGTGGTGACAGTAGGAAAACATTACAGTACTAATGGTGTTTACTGGCAGTTTAATGTATTTAATGTTTAATTTTAAACTGTCCAATCCAAGGGCTTTGGCTAGAGTGTTTCACACATATGTTGCACAAATAGTCACAAATTGTCACCCTGTTTCCAACACCTCTCACAACACGCTATGCCCCGTTAAACCGTATGAATTGAAAATTAAAACCCAATTTCTAAAAAGAACTTGGGAAATCTCGTAACACTTGAATCTTCTGCATTGCACAAGATTTAAACCCCCTGTTTAATAAAAGACACAACCCCATAAAAGGTGATTCTGTACATCTGGACATTAGGTTTTTACTGGGAGAAAGGTTTTGTCACTCTTCTTCAGTCTCAATGGGAGACCACATCCAGATGAACAGAATCAGCTTTCTGGGATTTCCTTACCTGAATGACTGAACATGCATCAAGACAAATCTAATAGGAAACAGATCATGGTTGTGAATTTGAGACCAGTAACAAATTTGTAAAAAGTTTGGAATGCGCCATGTTTGCATGTTTGGTCATCCCCCAGCTTTAAGCAAGCCTTTGGTTGCTTTAGTGTTAAAGGCAATATTTTTTACTTGTTTTTATTTTTTTGCATTCTTGCTGCTCAGCAGTGTCTTTTTTTGTTTTAAATGATATGTCACATGCTTTCATTGGCTGACAGGTTTAGACTGCCGACAGAGCTGTACTGCTCGACATCTGGCATTGTCCTGCTTGTTCGGATGGCAGCATGGATCGCTCCAAAATGTGTATACGATGTTACTCTGAAGTAAGCAACTAGAAGATTAACTGAATTTCAAAAGGTAAAGATAAAACATTCCTTTTAATATTCTGGATAAGCCAAATGTATTCTTTTTGGTACTGGTTTACAGTGAATAACAGCATGAAAAAGCTTAGGTAACCCAAGATATCTGAGCTTTGAACAGCTTTTGATAAGGACCTTAAATAAATCATTTGGAAAACCAGAACATATTTAAAATATAGAAAGGAGTTTTTACTATATTATTACTGGTATTCATGGCAAAATTAATAGATGTTTGGTTGCAGACTATAAAAGATTTAGCTAAAACCACGTTAGATTTTTAGCAATAGACAGGTTAGTTTTCATTTATTTGGTAGGATGTGGTGTGCAGGTGTTTTTTGTACCTGGTGCTGATGATGTAATGGGCAGCATAGAGAGGTGAAAGGGAGCACAGACTCGCTGTCTGCTGGTAGCGTAAACCTGTTGAAAGGAAATCGCATTTTGGATTTTTATAATGGAATATATTGTGAAAATGTATCTAAGAACTTCAATGCTGCAAAATCAAAGTACCTAATCTGTTTACGTTGACCTGCATATGTGTCTGTGGGATCTCAGCCAAAGATGATGCTGGAGACACCCACTGTAGCAGGAACTACTGCTACACAGGTGATTTAGGGTACGTAGGCATGTGTTTTAATTCCCACGTGTCTGTCTGTGGACATGTTTGGCCTGTATGATAACATTACAACCATGCAAGATGCAGTCATGAATTTATTTTTTTAAGTGTAGCCTGTCAGTGCCAGCCAGCTCACTGTGGTAGTTTGTATACCAGAGCAGGTATCTCCATAGGCCAGGTGGTAAATTTGGAAAGGAATGAACTGGTTCTTTTATAGCTTATTTTTCTCCATCTTACTGACGCACATTTTACGTTCTTGCAAATATTCATACAACACTATATTCTATGCACTTAAGCCCTTTTTTCATTTTCCATTCACACCCACAGCCAATTTACAGTCATCGGTTAACCTAACAAGCATGTCTTTGGATTCTGGGAGGTTGCAACCAAAATTTGTGAAGGTGAAGGGGCAGTGCTAACCACTGCTAAAAAAAAAAAAAAAAAAAGCGTTCTTCAAGCCACATTCAAACCAGTGAAACCAGCAATCTTTTGCTGTCAGCCCTCAAATTAATAACACCTTCCTATGGCATATTTACATATTTGATAAAGCTGCGTTATAGCAGTAGTTACAAATACATGAAAAACTAAAAAGAAATATTTGAGATGCAGTATTTTTATGCAGTTTAAAGCTCCAAATTCTTTTTCTATACAACTGTAAGCTGATAATAAGCTGATAATAATAATAAAAATATTAATAAAAACAATAATAATAATTTATTCAACTCTTTCCCTTTTTAGGTGTTGCAATAACCTGCAATAACCCTCTTACTTTGTTTCTTAGTATACCTCGGTCTACATTAGTATAATAAAAAAATGTAAAAGGTGGACTACATATGGAATTATTTACAGAGCAATATGCAGAAGCTTAAGTGATTTCATTTATAAAGTAAGTGCTGTTATACACCAGTGTTCTACACCAGTGGTGTATTTTTTTCAGATGATTAATTAGATGATTAGTGCCCTACGGCAGCAGTGTAATATAATACAATTAGAAGCACTTTTTTTGTCTCCTAACTGTATGAGATTTGCAGGAGCTTGTAAATCAAACAAAGTCATAATTTAATTGGTCAGAACACTTGCCAGGTAATGATGCCATTACATTCAGACGTTTTTGTTACATGTGTAGTCTCGTAAAGGCAGCTGAATAAACTTAAACAGTAAATAGTATCTTTTTCCGCACAGAGAGACAGTTCCAAGCAGAGTTCCACACAGAGTTCCACTTTCAGAAGCCACCCATTACTTGTAGAATGACTTCTTTGTGTAGCTACCTGGGCTCCAGGTTTATTTTTACCCTCCCTATGTCCCTCCTCATTCTTTAGCAGCTTCAGGAGATGGCGTTAGTTTGGCTTCATCTCTGACAAAAGATAAATGAGCTCTGGGTCTGTGGTGATCCACTATGGCTGCCAGGGGGTTCCAAAATAGCAAACTATTTTTCATATGGAGCGAAGTGATATGGAGTGCGATGCAGCAGGCGCTAACATTTACCATATCATAGTACGCAGGAATACATTTCATTCTTACTTTTTTCTTTCTTTTACTTTCAACTTTCTGTTTATACTGGAGGGGCGAGGGCTGTGGCAATTAAAATTGATCAGTTACATGTTGAGACCAAGTTTGCATTGGTTATTTACAGAGTTTGTGGTTGAAGCTTATTGAAATAAAACATTAGTTTTAGGTCTAAGTAAAAATGATTAAGTCTTAAGGTAGACATATACATATATATAAATATATAAAACATTGAAAATGTCAGCCTCTCTTCTGTTCTCAGCATTCGTCTGATGTTCTCTTTCTCCTCTCTTGCAATAGTGTGTAGTAATTAAGGTGAATTTGCAGAACAGCACAGTTGCTTTGATACGATCTCAAAATTGGTCATTAATCACCTTCTCACCACCAGGCAGAAAAACAACAGTGATGTGTTTTCACAGAGAAAAAAAATGTCCTGTGTCAACAGGAGATTCACCAGCGCCTGCTACCAGCTGAAAGAAACTTTCCCATTTAAATGAGGAGCTACAGAGCTTCCGAGGCTCTTTGAAGAGATGTGCTTGGCACAAACAAGAGCGGCAGCCTCTCCTGTGTTTTTAACAGCCGAAACATCGCTGACACCTGATGGGTGATCAAACACAAGCCATCTCTAACTGAATCCTCACGGGGGCTCATCTTTGTACTTCCCTCTCCACAGATAAATCTGCAGACCACGCTACTGGAACAGCCCTCCACTCAATATTTACTAATGGCTCGGTCACCTGACTGCACGCACTGTGTTTATAAAGGCAAATACATTTGTTGGTTTTGCAGCATTTGCACTCTGACTACAAGCCTGTCGGCGCGTTTGATGTAAAGCCACCCCCCCACGATGTATCAAGTCCCTATATAGATTTTCCCCCCAATATTGTGATGGGGTGGGTTGCTGGCTAACTCACCTCTGGGTAGAGACAAGTCTAGATGTCTCATGGGAAAAGAGAAGGTTTGTGGGATGAACTCTTAGTGGTGCTCATACAAAAGGTCAAAGTTATTTCTGCTAGTGAGACACAAGTTTTCCTTCCTCATCCATGTCTCAGTCCTTCTCCTTAATGATCCATCCTTGGAGTGGTGTATGCATACTCGTTAGAGCTTTATTAGCATGAACATTGCAAGAGCAGATGAATCAGATGAAGTCAGACTGGCCACACTGGAGATGTGCTCTGTAAGGGCCTTTGCTTGTCACTGAGGTGAGATGATTTATGATTTATTTTCCAATAACTCCCAGCCTGCTCAGTGCACTGGGCCCTCCTGTCAGCATTCACAAGCCATGACTATCCCCCATATCTTCCCTCCCACATCCACTGTACAAGCTTCTTCCTTTGTCTGTTGAGACAAATTGGGAAGAGGTTCTACAGTTATTAATACAGCTTATTTGTACACGTGCATGTCTGGTAATTGGAACAAGAGAGGGGATGGTGGCGAGATTAAAAAGCCATGAATGACAGAGCTCCAGCGGTGCTGGATTCAGTTGGAGGCTGGCAGACTGTACACACCTGGGCCTCCAGGCAGATGGTGAGGGTTGAGGGTTACATAACACTAGCCTAAGCCATATGTCTCCTAACCACACAGAATCTTTAGGAAGCCCATAGTTCGCCTCTGAATGCAGTCCATGTGAGACCAGAGGGCAGCTGTGTTCTCCTCCTTGATCCCAGACCAGGTGTTCAGTACGCAGCTTCTCTATGTTTCTGTCGGGAACACTGGCAGCAATACAGCTAATACCTGGATTGTGGAATACATAAAGTGATTATGAGAAGAACAGATTGCTTGGTCTTATGTCCAGATCACTATTGCACTGTAAACACTAGACTAGTAAACAAGTTGATTACATAGAGGTCAAACTATAGAGTAACACTGTAATTGTTTGCAGATAAAACATATGTCCATGCTGATTTATCTAAGCAGTAGGTCTAGTCTGGGGCAACTGAAGTGAATGCAAGTGCCTTTTGAGTATTCAGTGTTATTTACAAAAGCAAACAAAAAGGCTTAAGAGGTCTGGTTAAAAAAGAAGAAGAAAAGAAAAAGAAACGTTAAGCTATAGTTTGACCTCTCTGCATCTTATTTTCAACTAATTATCCACGGTAGATTTCCTTATTGTGATACAACTGCTTGACAATGCATGGCTTAAAATACAAACCCAGAGGCAGCGTACTGTATCTCACAGATGGACATTTTCAGAGTGACATTTGAGACATTGTGGGACTGTTAAAATTCAGAGATGAAGCATCCAGAAGAGATTAGAGAGCTAAATGGCAAACAATAGACGCTGCAGTGGGACAGGAGGATATGACTCTTCGTTGTGTTAATCACAGCGGAACAGCCCTGTCCTCTTCACCAAACGATGCCATGGTGATGTTAATGGCACTGCCAGCCATGACTAAGGGTGCGCTTCGAATGATTGATTGCCAGAATTATATCAAGGTGACTTTCAGTCAGTTCCATCAGGTTGTTTAGTGTGATCGATAATAACAGACGAATTATAACATAGACACGCCTGCCACACAATCTCATCAGGTTGCAGTCGTTATTTTGCTCTTTAATTTGAGTTCAGCACTCGGGAATATTTTATCCTTGTCTGTCAGTTGCAGCAGATTTACACTCAGCTAGTTTCCATTAATTTTATTAATTCAGTTTTCTTTCTTTCTTTCTTTCTTTTTTTAAATCTACGCTAATATTTGGTTCACTAATGCAACAATATGTCATTAGTACTCCCAGTCTGATGTGTAAAGAGCAAAGCCGGAGCTGGTCACATCCACTCTTAATGTGGATGTATGAGGAGGTCACGCCAGCTGCAGAGGCGAGAGCAATGTCTCTGTCCACTTGGCCCACTGCCCCTGCGTGCGCACACAGCGCACTGTAGCCCACAGGCTACAACAACAACACACAAAGCGCGCCCTATGTGCTACATCACAAATGAAAGATCAAACATCAATGTTCACCATAGGCACTCAGTGCAGGCTGTTAATCACAGTGAATTTAATGTGTTCCAGTTGAGAGATCACCCAGAGAGTACTCCAGTTAAACTGTGGGTTTTCAGAGAAGAGTAAATGCCTCCACATAATAGTGTCGTACCACAGTAGAATTGAATCAAATGGCGTATGATGGGTTTCATTTATGTTCACTGACTCTCTCCTACATTTTTTATAAAATCACAGCGTGTAAATTTATGCTAATAAAAGTCCCAGCAGGCTCATACTGCAAAAGCCAGTCAATACAGAAATATTAGTGTGACTTTTAAATGCAAATACCCTATGTTTCTCATTGCCCTAAATCAAACTGGAGCATTTTGCCAAGATGCCCACAACACAGAGTTCAGATCTCAAATTTGGAAAGACAGGGCAAATCCCAGGACGTGGCAACAAATATCCCAATGGTAGTGACTCACCTCTTTGAGAGGCTTATGCAAACCCAGGGGGAAGGTGATGGATTTTTTCCCTTACCTACAGTGAGCGGAGCAGATGCTGGAGAAAGATTCTGGACGTCACGAGAAGTAAAATATGATTGCGGGGGTGTGTATATGTGTGTACATGAAACATTAGCTCACTGAGTTCTGGAGTTTCAATAACTTCTGAAATACTTAGAGGGTAAAAAAAAAGGATGAGAGGAAGAGATTACACACCATCGTGGCACGAGGAGCTTCTCTCCAGGAAGGCCCAGATCTCTTTAGCTATATTTGTGGGTTTGAGGTTGTATTTACTGACAAAAGCAGCTGCGTACCAAATAAAATAAGACACAGTATATTATAGTTAAAGCAGCAGCATACAATATTGCCAGTGAAGTACTGTATTTTAAACACATGATCAAATTTCTATGTGCATGCCCTTCGAGAAACACTTTTGTCCCTTGTTTGCATTGTATGTGGATTTTTTCAGGCTTTAGCAAATTTCCATATCAGATAATATTTTTTTCTTTTAATAATAATAAATGTTTAACAGGGATAATAATGAATTTAATTAGCTCTTGGTTTTCAGAATCAAACATAATAGTCTACATGAGAAAATTGCCAATCTAATATATTGTAATGTCACGATTTACTCATTGTGAATTTATTACAAAAATGCACACAAGTTAAAAGAAGCTTGATTAACCTGCTCTTTCCTCTGCGCACTTTTTTGTAGAACACTTAACTTTTCTATTCATATCTAGCAATTTTTCAGCTATGTTAATGCAGGCATTGTTTATTTTGAAAAGGTCATTAGAGTTATGAAGAGAAGCGAGCTGTGTAAAAATGATTTGATTGAGGTAGTGGAGGTAGCTCTGGCACAGTGAGTTATGGATGTCCAACAGAGAGGAGCCTCTTCATTAGTGGAATGATTAAAATTGATGGGAACCTATGGAGCTCCTGCTCCCCTGAACCCCCTGGAGCATAGCTCTCATTCTGCACTCATTTATTTGGGACTTTGCGTTGATCAATAAAAGGTGCTCGCTGCTCACTATGGGGTCTGGTTGGGGAAAAACCAAGAAAAAGAGAAGAGACTTGTTTTGTTGTTGAAGACAAACATTACTGTCAACAATTCAGGCTTTAGAAAACCTTGGGGAAAACAACAGCTTTGGCTGTTGTCTCTATGTAATTTTCTTTACAGGCTGTCTATTTTAGTCTTGGTGGATTTTAGACTCTTGTTTAGCAACCCACACTGTTTTCAAAAAATAGTTTCAAAAACTTTAAGTTTGGTCACACTTTATTCTAAAGAAACAGGTTTTAAAACCAGCAAGACAATGGTATGTTTGTCCCACGGCGACTTTGTTGTCACGATTGCACTTTAATGATATTATGGTCTGATTGAGCTCATCAAGGAAGTGGAAAATATTTTGATCTTTATTTATTTTACTGATAACAACTTAAAAATCACCGTCCTTTTTTTAAACATTCCAAGTGTTTTTGCATTTATATTTAAAGTTTTTTTTAAATCTATGATGAAGTGTTTGTCTATTGCAAAATTATCGCATTAAAGTGAACTGATGCTCTTTCCAGATTACAACAGTTTCGTGCAGAAAATGTCATTTATTTAAGCATATTAATTCAAATTTGGGCAGCTTTTGTAGGAAGAGCAGTATCCATGAAAAAATAATCACTGAGAAGAACAGGAATTAATTTCTGTGTATTGGACCAGAGCCAGATAACGGGAAGAGATGCTGAACAGAGTCCAGACTCTCTTTGTCTGTGTCCAGCACTGCTCATTAGAGTGGTGCTGTGCAGCTCATGGCCCATCGCTTCCCACTGTTGTGAGGGGCCTTGCCTAAACAAATAGAAATGATGTGCATCACATGACAGATGATTGCAGAAAATATGAGTTTCTGCAGTAGTGGGGGTTTACAACACAGTATACACAGTTTACGTTACTTTAAAAATGTAATGTGCAACTAAATCTTAAATGACCCTGTTGCATGTTCAAAACTGATACTGTAATGCCATTATGATAGCACTTATTGGTTATGTCAGCACTTAAAGAATTTTAGAATTTTGATTTTTTTTCCTCAGTTCAGTATAAAAATAATAACTGATGCTCACCAATTAAATGCAGTTAATCTCAATCAACACTAGTGCTAACTGTATAAAATGGATTAAACAATTGTTAGACATGAACCTGACCTATACGTTGCCCGTATTAAATAAGTTTTTCAGTCAGTGTGAATAAAAAAATTGGCCTTTTTTTATTGTAATGATTCAGTTGTATGAATTATTGATCTGAATGACTAGTAAAAATGTGAATGGAGATTGTTAGGGATGTTAAAAATATATATATGTAGTTTAACTGTTAGAGAAAGAGTTACGAACAAAACTATAATGGGGTAATAATAATGATGATGATAATAATCTTACTAGAATGACCTTAGACTATGTGTCTATATATCTGTAGGTACCATATCTCCTTACTGGTTGGGCCAATCTCAACAAACCTTTGCATGGACTTTGTTGCACATAGAACTATTATTAACAATTGTATATTTTAAAAATCATTTATTATAAATTCCAGTTCTGTGGATTTTTCTCTTCATCCCCTGGAAATGTGATGAAATTTTATGTTTTGTCTTTGCATTTGTTTCACATATCACGTTCATCATATGTCGCCCACGTAACTTAAAGGTCACCAACATTTCATCCTATTCACCACTAAATAAAAAATAAAGAATTTTAAACAGTGCTGCAGGCCTGTTTTTTTTTTTTTTTTTTTGCCACTACTACTACTACTAATGATAATAATAATAACTTTAGTTAAACAATATCTTTCAAAAGTTATAAAGCACTTTACATACAATGAAAAGTCCACCTACCACTAATTAAATAGTACATATTACAACAAATATTATATTCCATAAAATAAAATAAAAATATTATCAGTAAATTGTACAGATATGGATCTGTAAATATGGTGTGATAAATAACTGATCTTAGCATAGAACTGATTGAACGATGTTTGAGATCATCTATTTCATAGCTTTGATCAATAATAATAATACATATTTACAGGTTACTTTTAATGATATTGGTAATTATACATAGTCTATATGTCTATTGACTTGTTACTGCCAATGTTACTTGCAAAGTATGGATGGAATCTCAGATTTCCCTCACACTAATGCAAAAAATATGCTTGAAACATAAGCAATATAAAAAGTTTTGGTACAGTGGTGTAGCATTACGATACTGATCAATGTAAGGCATGTTACAGTATACCATTGATTGCTTGGGCAGTAGCATGGAGGACTATAGTGGTAGCAGTTGAAATTCATTAGTTGCTGATTGAAATCTGACTCGAAGGAAGAGGTCATTTTGGGCAGGATGATTAGAGAAGAGCACTGTACCCTTATAATGATTTTGACGGTCTTTTTCCTTATGACAGCTGGGGTCAGCTCTTGCACCCAAAACAATTTAACGACAACAAAATTTGCTTAAATTTGTAGTCATACTTATTTTTTCTTATATAGACAAATTATACACAATAGAATGTATAAAAGGTAATTTAACGTAACGCATTCTGTACTACTATCAGATTATCAAATGTGAGCACACATGGGCCCATATAAAGTAGTCAATAAGTCATTAGCATGCATGTATGTAGTGCATCATTTCAGGCCCTAGTTTATCACTGGATTATTTAAAATTCTTCCAGTTCCAGCTTTTTCTTGTAGAAAGTGATATGAGATGGTTTTTCTAGAAGAGCTTCATATATTTGTATCTTTTTTTAAATAAAGATGTTATGAAGCTACACATCAAATATTAAATGTTACAAATAATACATTTTCTTTTTTTTTTTTGATAAATATGTTTGTTTGAAATTTGATGCCAGCAACACCGTTCTAAAAACAAAGTTAGGACAGGGGCTTGTTTTCCACAGGGTTGCATCATCTCTTCTTTCAGCAACACTCAGTAACCGTTTGGGAACTGAGGTGACCCACTGCTGTTTTGACAGTGACTTCTTCTTAGCTTAGGGATCGTTAACGTCATTTTGTCACATCATAATACATCAATTGTTTTCATTACATCACAGACACAGGGCGTGTCCATACGTCACTTAAAAGATTAACAGAGTGAATCAGAATGCGTTGGTCCTGGTTACACCTATCCGGCTGGATGATTTCCCTAATCCTCTGAGGTCTAAGTCATCATAGGTATTAACCCTAAACCTAAACCTACACTAAATCAATATTTTTGGAAACATATGACCCCGTTTTGATGTGTATCAGGTATAACAAATATGTTTGTTTCCTGATGACCAAAACTTGAGAGAACAATTTTATAAAAACAGAAATGACATATTCTACAGTTAGAGTTAGGGTAAAGTTTGGGGTCATCACCAATAGTAACAAATGACTGATGACTTGAGAGTTAAATTAGGATAAGCTGGATTTAATAATGACAGATAACTGCATATTAATTTCTAATAGAAAACTAATAAAAACCATGGTAAATGTAAGGGTGTAAGGCTTTTACCCCAGCAGAGCTAGAAGGTGATTTGTACTAAATATAATACCTGAAATCAGCATTGGATGCCGAAGGAGGACTGGCATAAAGTGACTACTTTGAAAAAGAAAGTAATCTTTGTATTTTTGAAATAAATTATTTTAATGTGCTTTTTTGTCGAATACACCCCCCCAAAAAAGGTAAAAGAAACAAAGCATAACACAACAAGTCTGAAGTATAGCCCAATATATCATAAAAACTAGACATACGCCAAAATAAAGCACAGAATAAAACTGAAAAAGACAAATACTGGAAGCAGTAAAAAAAACAGGAGAGGGAAATTAAAAACATCAAGTAATGAGTGCTGAAAAATATTTCATTCATAACTGTTTAGGGGCAGTGACATGTGTCTTTATGTATGTGATGATTAATGATAATAAGTCACATGTTATTAATTCCCTCCTGACTAATGTGGTAGCTTACCAAGAGTAATGAGTCAGGGTATGCCAGAAGATCATGTTGGGAAATACTGTTTCCAACATGGAAATGAGGTTTAATCATTTGAACGTGAGTGTTGGCATAATTGCAAATTTTCAATTTGTACACATGTTCAAATCTCGTTGCAAGTGATGAAATATTTACTGCTCAAAATCGTGTGATTCCTTGATTGTACAATACACTTTAAAAGAATTAAAATGACTTGTTTTCACTTGAACTCTGTGATTTCATTGTGTGGACATTTCACCCCCCTCCAGTCCCATGGATCTAGAGAGAGGCAGGCTTTGAGGAAAGTCTTTTTGTGTTAAAGCCTTTGAATATCTATTCTTTATGATCTCTATTCCCTCTGCTGAAGTTCAGAGTGTGCGTGAACAGAGGAAGGGGAAGGGTGGAATCATAACACTGATGATGAGATGACACCGAACATACTTTGGAGAGCATTTTTGATTCTTTACACATTTTCCTAAACTCAGACAAATATATCCAGAAGCTATCACTGTATTCCATAAGCTGGTTCGATGAATAATGGTTGTTATGACAGGGAGCAGTGTCAATCAGACATGATAGCTTGAAGAAGTAAAATAAACATGAAACAAGGCAAATAAAAAGAGAGTTATATAAAGCTCTCCTTGATGTTCAGCATCGTACCTCTTTACCCCTAGTGTGTCTGTTCTATAATGGCACAAAGTAGGGATGGGTTGTCGCTGTCTTTTTCATCTCACTGCCTTTTGTTAGTATGTTGAGAGAGGCAAAGAGAGAGGGAGAGTGAGGAAGGAAGAAGAAGAGGAGGTTGCTGGGGATTGGACCCAGTCCCTGCACACCCAATTAAAGGAATCTTCTGCTCAAAGACACAGTCTGGCAACATGTGTTCTGACATTTGTCTTCCTGAGTGTTGTGATTTACGGTACCATGGAGCTAAAGGCTAAATTAGCAGCCGCCCAACATCAGAGACCCCACAGTAATATTGGATGGGTGAGGATTGTCAGATAGGATCAAGCATGCAGTGTGCTGTTGTCTTGTTTTCATCGTCGCGTGCAATAGAACGGGTTGGCGACCCTGGTGCTTTGTTGATAGATGAGTCAAAACAATGCTTGCTGTAATTTGGGATTTGCAAATTCAATTCATTAGCATTTTACTGAAACAGCATGTTAATCAACATCAAATCGGGGATAAAGCATAACATTTAGGACTTATTAGAAATGTCCATGCAAATAGACTCCAGTACAACAACTGTGCCATAAATTCCGCTTTTATGACGCCTACAGACTTCCACTTCAACTGAGATTCTCCAAGAGCAGATAATTCTGCTTTCCTGTGCCTTACTGAGGTTATAAGGGAAGGTGATGCCATGTCTGAATTATCTTATGTGTTCCTAATATTTAGTCCGCCCAGTTAAGATTCTTTCAGGAAGGTTGCACATATGTTGACAGTGTATATCACATATAGAATGTTATACTTTTGCGTTACTGATGTATAAACTTTATAATTTGTCAAAAACTGGGAATTATTTAAAGACAATACAAATGAGAACAGCATCCAATATTATAGCGTTACCATTGTTTGTGTATATAATGAGGTGAGTGGAAAGCAAGCATGGTCTACCACTGTTTAATAGTAGGTAACCTTACTTTTTTGGCTACTGCTTGTGAACTCTACATTTATGAGTACAATATAAAGTATTCCATCCACAGTGTGGGGTTGTTTTCGTTCCTCTGAACCTTTAAAGCACAATCTCTAATCGAGATCCTCCTTCCCCAGACACAGCTTTGATCTCTTCCTGTGGGACCTGTTTGTGCCACTAAGGATTCTCTGATAAGCCTTACAACCAGGCAGCAATTACACTACTAATTACACAAGTATAAAACCCTGACCTTGCACTTAATATACCTGCCTCTGTGCTGTGTCGCTGAATTCCACTTCTACCGACAACTTGCACGCAAACAAAAATAGAAACAGACTGTAAGCACAAATGAAAAACACCGAAGAGTCTTTATGCACAGACGGCATAGCTGTTGCCGAGTTGCGGGGTGTGCCTTCCCAGCAGCCGGTGTAGGGGTGTGATCTCACAAGGTGAGCGGATGCTGGAGGAGAAAGCTGCCTTGCGGTCAGTAGGGAGGCAGCGGGCCTCAGGGAAAAGCTCTTAACTTCTGTCAGGCACAAATAACCACGCCATTTTTCACCCTGTGATTTTTAACTGAGAAAATGATTCCAGTCCCCAGTCATATGAACTCTATGCACATGCCATGAGTCAATTCTAGCTCTGATAGAAAGGAGTTCAGCTAAGCTGCCAATCTTTATTTCTTGCGCAGTTCAGTGTTTTAGGGTACTTGGCATAATACACCCATCTAGACGGCATGAATGCATTATCGTGTAACTGACTGGGCATGAAAAAGTGCAGTGTGACACATCTGACTGTCTTGATTTTATGCCTTTGTGACCAAGAAGCATGCTGTAAGACTGTTTATGAAAAATAAATATCAAATGTCACATGTACAAATCCTATCAAGAATTATTGGAAATCTCAATGTCACTGAAGTCTTAATGTGGAGAAAAGTAAAGCCTGGGTAGTGAATTACATTTTATTGTCAACCCTGAAAAAAATAGAAGAAATAATAGATGGAAGTTCAGAATTAAAGCGGTTATTCAGTAGGTGGAAAGTTTTCCCTTTACAAAGAACGCGTTAGAAACCTTAAGCTGAGTGTGGATATCGTGATGTGATTTACTGTGGTCAACATGCTGCTAGGTGGTGCTAGTGGCGCTGCTTCTGAGGGAGAGATTACACTCCGAGGAAGCAACACTGTTAGATTCACCTGCATTTGCCAAAACCCTAAAAGTGTGAAGCCATCTCGGACTGAGCTATATCGCCTTTCGGATTTTACATTCCAAGTGTGCACTATGTGTATGTACTGTAGAAAATACTGTACTTCCTGTGTTTGCTGAAATAACAGCAATGACTTTTTATCTGCCTCCCAGGCTTGCACTTATGAGGCACTGATTCTTAAAGTGAGAATATATGAGAGCGTGTGCCCCCGTACTCGAGTATATTGCCACACATCAGATCATTTAACACTTTGAACTGTCAGAAATGTGTCACTCAGTCTCTCTCTTGATACCTTCATCTGTCAGACTGAAATCATAAATACAATCATTTCCCCAATGTTGGCTCTTTATTCTGTCAACCGTTTCAAAATGTGACTGTGCCTCTTCATTTCCGACCCATGAATAAGTGAGAGGCCATTAATATGTCTCTTTCATTACACTCTGGCACTGCACTGCATGAGCATGCACAGAACTGCGTGTTCACTGGGCTCTGGTTCTGATGTCCGATTTGTAAGGCAACAAAGAAATGTCACCATGTCTGGATGGGGAGAAGTGTCTTTCCGAGAATTCATATTTTGTTCCTGTTTAAATAAACGAGAGCAAGAAAAGGAGTCGCTTTCGCATAGTAAACTAAATGTGTTCTGGTTTAAATCATGAGAAATTTTCTGCATGTCTTTTAGTGAATTACTATCTTGGAAACAGACACTAAATTATCTTTTTCTGGAGAAAAAATAAATAAATTGTGATCAATCATAGACTAACATATCACCTTCAACCTTAGTGTTAAACAGACTTTACAGCGTTGTGAAGAGCTTGTTTGTGCTCAGATCTTGCTTCCCGTTTTTTCTCCTTTTCTTCGCACCTTTTTGTCTACAGATCACCCTGTGGTTTGACAAACACATTTTTTTCTTCCTTTCTATCGCCACTCCCAAGACAAGATTAGAGGGGAAACTCATCAGTCTCCTTGGCTGTTGTCTGATAAACTTTTTATTTGAAGGGTGTCCTGTCTCATGTCTCTGGTGTCTTCCTCCAGTGCACTCCTGATTTGAAATATAGCCTTACATAATGAGGGAGAAAAATAGAGCGGTGTTGCACCCCTGAGCCAATGTCAGCTTAATCAATCATCTGATCACGGCAGGCATGCTTACTCTACTCGCTTCACATCCGCCACATCCTTCCCCCTGTTCAACGATGTGACAGCAGCATAATTCATTTTAACTCAAAAATTAAAGCAGCAACATCAAGCTTGTCCTTGCATCTGTTTGGTCTAAACACACGGCGGTGCTGGTCTTGGTGTGCGCTTTTGCTGCTTTTGTTTGTGTAGCAAAGTCGATGCTTTCCTTTGCACGCGTGCTTATCGGAGGAGTGTTTGCATGTACTTGTGTACAGTGTGCAGTTTACCGGGGTTGCCTTTGCGTGCACATGCCAGGATGTATTTCGCAGATGTGACATTTGTACGTTTTTCAGATGTAACATTTTGAGTGTGTTTACGTCTCAAGCTCAAGTTTCTTTGCTACAGCGCTGAGCATTCAACAGGCGTGGAATGCGAGTGCGGGGTTCACGCGGTCAAATTGCACCAGGTCAGAAGGTCGGGGAAATTTGGAGAAGCTAAAGCTGAGCAGAAGGAATGGAACTTGGCCTCTTCGCTTGGCAGTGAGAGATTCCTTCTGGCTTTCTGTCAAAAAGTCGGCATTCAGCAAAGCATAACTCCAAAAGTTATATCACGCTCTTGTTGCTGAGTTACGTGCAGGAGTGTTGTAATAAAAACATGAAAACTGACTCTTTTTGACAAAGTACCCCATGTTATTAGTCCACACTTAAAATGCTGCATATTTTAGTATGTCTCGTAGCATTGATCTGTAGTTTTGCATGGATTAAACACCTTTCCTTATTATGTGTTCTAAAATTGGATACAGCTTAATTACAAATTAGAAACAGCATAAATCATATTTATATATGTGGATTCTTTCACGTTTTTTCCCCCCAAGGCTATGTTTGTCACTATTCACCTTCACGTTAATAAAGTTTTTGCAATACTCTCAAAAGCTGCACTTAATGCTACATTTTCCCTAAGTCACTACAGCCAAACGGCAAATCTGACATCATGACAGAAGGAAGTCACATTTGGCCTGTTGAAGCTAAATAAAGAACTCAACAGAGACACATCATAGCCTTTTTTATTGCCCTGCATCATATTATCAGCCTCCACTGTTATTGTATTAATAGAATAATAATACATAAGAAACAAGCAACTCTGCCAGCTTTCCTTTACCATAAACCAGAGTGCACTGTAATCAAAAATCAGTGAGAGCCACATCATGCTTCATTTAAGCTATTTAGAGAAAATGTTAACCGCAAGAGTACAAATTAGAATAAAACTACACAACTACAAAGCAACAGCTACTTAGTTACCATACTGTGTGGTGTCAGAAGCCTAGTTAACCAGTATGCACTGAAGCTCATCTGTATGAAGGCAAATGTCCAGGACAGTACAAATATATGTATTACAGAAATATGTGTAATGTCGTTGGGTATTTGGCAACAAGCAACCTAACTCTGCTGAGACAGCGAGACCATGTCAAAGTCCACGTGCGCCGCTTTTAAGGGGCGGAGTTCAGTCTCGCAGCTTGCCCGCTGATCACATGCAGGAAGCATGGAGTTTGTAATTTGTGCGCAAAAAAAAGCGGGATATGGACGGCGGTCGGCTGAGTGACGTTTGAAGGCAGCCATGCACGGCGCTGCAGCTTCACGCACATTCTGTCAATCCGCTCTTTTATCGCGCATGGCGAAGACACGCAGCTTATTCTGCCAGTGACGGGAAGAGCTCAAGCAGTAGTCATAATAGGCGAAGCACGCTCCTCCCACCGGATGGTGGAAATGATGATGATGATGATGATGATTATGTTAATTGTGATGATGTTGATGAAAATAATGAAGAGTGTTCTGATTATCCCCGCTTGAATGCTTGGACGTTAAAGTTGAATACTTGGCTGAGAGCAGCCGGCAGACTCCTATATGCTTATGGCTGGCAAGCCCAGTGAAGGAATTTGAAGTGAATATTCCCTGCACCCCTACAGCTTTTGGCTGACGTTAGAGAGAAGAGAGATGGGTAATATGGTGATAATTATAAAAGTGGCCATATTTAACAGGGATTTTTTTTTTAAATTAAAGCAAAAATAAAACAACAACCCCAAGAATAAAGTGTTTTCCTAAAATTATATTGATTATTTTTAGATCGACAGCCTAAAAGAAATAGATTATGTAGCTACAGGCGCAGTTGCGTGCACAAGGATGCATTTTTGGCCAGACTGTGCAGTTTTGCAGTTTATAATTCATAGTATTCTATCCCGGTTTTCTTATTTTGCATATAAGCAAATGCAGAGATGTAAAAAATCTTTGGAAATGGTTAGACAGTAATAGAAAATCGATATTACCATGCAAAACTGCGCGGGGTCGATCAGCGTGGATTACTTTCAGGCCTACATCTATTCTTCGACTATTGACAACCTCTCCCTTTCCAGTTTGCATGACTGGAGCTCTCACTAGCGCTGCTAGTGGACAATCAAACCTACACACCCACCTCCAGACACACTCGCATTTCTCATTTCTTACTTCTAAATTAGATAGCGAGACGTGGTGTCGGAGCTCACAGATCGCATAGAATTAGTTTGAAGTACCAGCGGTAGTTAAACAATAAATCTGAAATTCAACATGGAGTCCCCTCCAGATCCAGCGAGCGACCCGGGCAACAGCGCCTCGGAGCCGGCTACCCCGGTCAGGGAAACCCCGGTAAACCTGGAGACGCTCCGGAAAGCGGACCATCCAGCCCCGGTTCGAAGGCAGACCTGTTCAAGCACCAACAGAGGTAAGCGAACCGATTTCCCCCTTTTCACTTGATGAGAAATACGGAGCGATCGGGGACATTTTCATCAAACTTCAAAAATGAATTAAATCGCGTCCCCCTTGAATAACTGCACACTGTCTAAAAATCACCCAACCACAGGTACACAGCTTTTTATTTTTTTTATTTAGTACCACAGCGGCGATTACCCACTTGGTCGTAATGAGTGCTTCGGTGTGGGATCCTGGTGTTTAGGCTCTGCTGACAGCTCAAATCATAGGGGGTGATACGGTCACAGATGTCACATTTACTCTGACTGCAAGATTAATCAATTATCCAGGAACCCGGAGTTGACCAACGGGACCTTCTCCTCGTGCCAAAACGGGCTAACGTGCTCGCTCTAACGCGATATTGTCACAGAGTCGAAAGTGAACTTTGGGAAACTGTGGGTTAGTTTATCGATTAGTGCTATTCGCCTTCGCACAGACGTGTCCTCCACAGTGCCTTATACAACACACTGTACCGTCTGGATGGATTTTTTCCCCTTTTTTACATTTCCAGCTAACAGATTTGCGCTATTCCTGTGTGGAAAAAGACGCCCCAGCAGCTGGAATTTGTTTAATGCCAGCAAACAGTGTTGCAAGCATTGGAGGCTTCTGCACGCCTTTTGCGATTAACCCCCCTCCCTTCAATACGAACAGACAATGAAAGCCAAACGAGCCCTACATTGCAATTAGCCCGTCAAAACGTCTGCATTGCTGCATGAGGACTGTTTCTTTTTTACACGATTTATCCATCACGTCCCGTCCATGTTGTACAGTACAAGACAGTATTTAACCACACCCCCTCTCGGCTGTATCCAGCACAGGCTAACCGGGCTCACCCAAGTTCAAAGAAATAGTGCTTTCTCTGCTGATTCCTGACAAGCAGAGTTGGTGTGGATACATGGCAGCGAAGCGACCGGTGTAGATGTGACATTCATTCATTGAACGATGTTTTCTTTTTTCTTTTTTGTGAGCGCACTCTTCCTGTGCGCAAGGGTATATTTAGAGTGTGATATGGTGAATGTGGAATGTAAGCTGGTTATGTAACAGGTTTAGCCATAAACAGAGGCGCGCAACTGAGAGCAGAAATCATCATCTTAGATCTTTTCACTTCATAAAGTGGTTACCCCCCCTTACTCCTCGTTATCACCGCGCTTGTTTTATATAGAAAAAACAGCCCAGTTCAGCGACTATTTATATGTATTTACCGCTCAAGCGAAACTGTGTGACTTTGTGGGCTGGCACAGCCTGCGCGCTTATGTAATAGCGGGGCAAAGACAGGTAGTTGGGAGGCTTCGTGGATTGATTTCTTTTTTCACAAGTCTGACTTTGAGACACTCCTAACCTGCTGACCCATATTCACCCCACCCTTTTATGCACAGGATTAAAGTGCGTCTGGGAAAGAGAAAGACAGGAAAAAGAACGCCTTTGGTCTGTTATGTAATGCTGAATGGGTGAAAAAAATGTCTTCACTGGGGCAATCTCTGCACTTTGAAAGGAGGTTCTCAGCACGGAAACTTTATTTTGGCCTTTATACAAAGAAAACAGATTATCGTTGGATATTATTTAGCATAAGAGGGCTTAAAGAAAACTTTTGAGAACTTTTCAAAAACTTAATGCAAGTAAATATTTGTCTGACATCGCTTATGGTTACATTTCTGGAATTATTTTCTCATGTTTAACTGTGTAGTTCAAATCCTGTTTTGTATTTTAGCCTTTCATACAGGTGGGAAAAGCGTAATTCATGTTTTAGCCTCATTAAGTTGTCATGTGCAGTGCTGATTTAGCATTAGAAACTTTAACTCCATCCACTCTGTTACGGTCAGTCGTCTAACCTTTAGAACATTAATAAATATTACAGTGAGATGACAACGTATTGTAATGCTACAAAGGAAGGCCACTGGTTGTTTTAAAAGACCCCCAAACTGAGGTCACGATGGAGATGTCTTATAAATGTAATAATCTAGAAATATTTACAGCATTCATCATGCAGGAGAGCAGAAGAAAAGCTTGCTTTCATAAAGATATTATGCCATAATTGCTTTATTCAATTGAAAGTACACATGTTCTATTAAGGAGAAGCTGCAGCCGGGTTATTGCGTAGGCAGAGTTGATTGTAGGGTTGCTTAAAAAAAATAAAACAATAAAAAAGGAGAAAAAAAGAAACAGTAAAAAAATATTTATAGTTCACAGCAGTGTTACAGACTTCTGAAACATTTTTTAGGATTACGCTTCCACGCTCAGACTCTGGCTTTTTAGGCCAGGCACGGAAACCAACATCTGAAAGGCGGCAGACACTCGCTTAAGCGCAGTTTCCCTCTTTACAGCAGCTGTATTAGACTTTCTGAGGATGCACATTTCTTATCCTGCATGCAGAGCGTTTACTGTTTTAACCCTGAGTGCTAATACCTTATAAGTAGAAACGGCTTACTTCAGCAGAAGCTCTGCTGTAAGACTTGAGTGGGTCAGAGAACAGGCCTTGAAGGGCTTTTGGTATATCATTACTGGAAAGAAGAAAGGGTGTTATTTTCATATTGCAAGATCTCTCCGTTCACAAATTTGGAAACAATCAATATTAATGGCTTAGTTATGTAAGGTGATGGTCTCTGCAGAGGTTTGAAATCTCACAGTTGCACAGGGAAGCACCGAAGCCGCGCGTGTGATGAGAGACCTGGTGTTTGCATCCGCATTTAACATTAGTTTGTTCGACTGCTGAAAATGTGCGTGCTTCCTAGAAGTGTGGAATTAGACTCCACCGAATGATGCTGATTGATATGCTTGTCTTCTTGTACTGCACTATCATTGTCATGTATGCAGACTGTGAGTCATCTGAAAATCATTTTCCTTCGTTAGGGAGTAAGAGGTTACTCATAAAGTACAAATAACATTATGTTGGTTTAGAACAGCGTAATCTGTCACTAGGTGAAGTGTGATGTGGTTCCCTGTGGTGGAGAATATTACAGAGCCTCCTGCTTATTAGTTTGCCTCCGTCTCATATCTCGATTAATTCTGATATGATTTTTTTTTTTAGCCTGAATAACAGCTTTCTTCCTATTGTTTCACTACATCTAGCGTTATTGTAGTTTTTCCCACCACACATTTTTGTTTCCATAAAATAAAAAAAGTAACCTGTTCTTCAGGTTTCAGTGTAGAGAAGTGTTAACATACAGTGCAGTATATTGCGCGATCCAGTCTAACGGAGGAGAGTTTAAACATTGTCACTCATCTCTTAATGAACACGTAGCCACAATTTACTCAGAGGTTTTATTTGTGGGGAGTGAAACGAGAGCTCTCAGCTAGACAGCCAGCATTTATTTAGTCGTTGCTGAAAGAGGACGGATGAGGTACAGCGGCATAGAGTTTTAACTTTTTACACTAAATCTCAGAAAGCTGGCAGTTGGCTGAGGTTAGCGCGCCTCTTGAATGGACAGCGGCATTACTGTGGCCGTGGCATTCTCAGATTCAGTGAATGAGGGCACTCTGCCCGCCGGAGAGTGTGAAGGTACAGGTATAGGCTTATAACTGAGACTTCAGCTTGGACAGATCCAGGAGTGGAACTCCATTATGTGTCCTTTTTTTCTGGCTGGCTGGCTATAACATAATATCAAATCTGAGTCCTCTTGCGTTTTCAATTCTGAAATGTGGGTGAGGTAATGATATCATGAACTGTTTTATTGCTACCCATCAGACACTTAACATCATTAAATGTTAACAGTCAGTCTTTCTTCAACCATACACCGAGCTGTTGCATAGATGGTGACAACTGTTTCTCGTTTCGACTTTGGCACTAGAGCTGTTGGAAAAAAAAAAACCCGATCTTCTGTTCTTATGAGCTTCAAAGGTCAAACATTATTTCAGTTGCATCATGCTTATCTAGGCAGTGTACCTGTGAATATCAGCATAATGTTAGAGTTAGTAGTTGATGAGCATTGATTGAAATATTGCCAGGCAAGATGTGAAGCTTTTTTTTTCTTGCTGTCATTTCAAAATATGAAATTAGCAGCACAGTGGCTCAGTGGTTACTACTGTTACTTCACAGCAGTGATGTGTGTGGTGACTTTCACAGAAAGGCGAGTATATGATGATGACAGGAAGAAACATGCTTAACAAGACACATTAGATGAGATTAAAACAGATCTTTTTATGATTTTTTCACTGCCTGTCTTTTATTCTTTTATATAAACTGACAACCTCCTGCAGCTTTCTGTACTCTGCACGGACACGTCTTAACCTTTCTGCAGTTGTTTCTGGATGAAGAATTATTTTAAAAATGTACTTTAGTATTTACCATCAAAATATTTAGCATTACCTGACAATTACAAGTACTGGAGGAATTGTTTAGTAAAATTATACTGCACTATGAAAATACCCAACTCCTTGTCTAAGGAGCTTGGTGGAGAGTCCCTAAATCTGGGCGTCTCAACCATTTGACCCTAGAACTGAAGAAGCTTCTCGGATGAGAGGTGAAATGTCTTCAAGCAACTTAAAGAAGTCCACACACCTTTCTTTCCAAGCTCCTTAGACTACGATGACCTGGATGACTGAGAACCTTCACAGACATACCCAACTCCTCGTAAACCGTGAACTATTGGAGCATTTAACTTAAAGTATTAAAACAAATAGCAATTATGCTGCATATATAATATTTTCTTGCGTTGTTATATGAATCAGTATTACTGCTGCATGTTTGAGCTTGAGCTTTAAATATTTTATATTCTGTCTAATCTCCTGTAATTTATCATATTCTGTAAAATTGTGTTTATAGTCGCTGTCCTGTGAGGATGCCATTTCTTAAAAAAAACAAAAAAGCAATTTAATGAGCTCATTGGGATTAAAAATATCAATAAAAAAATGACGTTGATATTTTAGCAAAACACTGGGGTTAAATTTAGTACGTTCAATCAACCAAGTGAATTCTCATAGATGATAATCTGAAAGTGATGGCCGAGCCTGCACCTGTGCAACTTGTCTGCTTTATTAAACCAGACGTGGCAGGATTTGACGTCCCTTCTCCATCATTGATGCTTTCTTTGCTGTTGTGCTGAAGGAATTATTAAAAACTTTTTCACACTATACTCTAACTCCGCTACATCACCCAGGTTGGCCAAGGTGATTAGCTAGAGAAAACCTTGTTGTTGAGATGATAAATCATGGAGTGCTTGTTTATGTACTAATGTTAGCTCTGTCTCCACATAACATGTAGTTTGTAACTGATCTCAGAGTAGTAAAAGCAGAGTCAGCTTTTCTAGCATACCTGTGAGTTTCCCACCAAAGCCCAGCGGTTTATCCACAATGTGGACATGCAAAGTACCAGAAAAACTGATTGTCTTGCAGCTTGCCAGCTAAGCTTTGTGAAAGGGCATTTCCATCATAATGCTGGCCCCGTATAGATTCCAGTAGAGTCAAGCAGAATAAAGCCTGCTTCCAGAGACAATATCCAACTGTGGCCGCAAGATGGTAGGAAATTAAAGGATGGATGCAAACAAGTGAGCAGTTTTATGACATAATACTGTGAAATGCAAGGAGACAGATCGCTTTCACACTGGTATATTTTAGTTGGTGTTAGTTCACTGGACAAGCTCTGCTTACCTTGCTTGCCCTGATGAAGCAACACTGCTTCACAGCAAACAAAATTTTCCTCCAGCCCCTGTGTTTGATGAATTCATTCTTTCACAGGGACGGTCGGCCTAACCTAGAGCTGGCTTAAGTTACCTCCAACTAAATGTGATACCTAAACTGCACATATGTTCAAAAGCAAACCAAATCATAATACTGTGTGTTTGGACAATGTATGTTTAAACATTTTCACAACTTGACAATAGCCTACTTTGTTAGTAGTACAATCCCCAAATGGTACTCATAGGTGTGGTTAGTTTTATGGGTCATTAACAAAAGTTTGGTTTCTGAACACAGGCACAAAAAGCACAAAAAAAACCATGCTTTTTTTCTGCATTAAATATCAACACAATTAGCAGCAAACTGCATGTCACAAACAGTTAATCAGTTTGCACAGGTGATTTAAATATTCTCCTTTCTATATTTTGTGCCTTCAGAAGGGAAATCCCAGTAATACACATCAAATCAAACCAAACTTTATCGTCAGTTTGCTTTGCATGCAGCTGTAGTGTATGCAAAATGAAAGGGCTTTTCTGCAGGGTCAACACAAGCGTATGCAACAGGGTCAGTCATAAAAACCTTTTCCACTTCTTGCATGCAATCTTATCACCGTGTTGTCTTTGTATATACAGACAGTACTTTTTTTAATGCCAAAACACAGTTTACACTGGCACAGGCGGTTAGAAAACCAGAGCCAATTTGGATTAATCCTGACATAAATATTTTATTATTTGCACATTATGGTTATTGTCAACATCAGTGTGTAAAGCTAGACCCCAACTTTAATGCATACAACAGATGTAAGGTACTGTACAAGAGGGACAGCAAATATCATCTCAGTGTTGAAGAAGGACAAGCACTCTTTCGTGCAGACTTGGAAGAGCTGGTATAAAAAAGCATCATACAGAACAGAGGGAAGCTGTATACAAATACTGTGAGGTAAAAAAGAATGCTGCTCCAAGTGGAAACATGACTGATTTTCTTTTAACATCTTGTGCAATTCCAGGAAAAAACTGAAACACAGACACAGCTGTTCATGATATGGTGTTTGGTAACACCACTCCATTTGCTAAACTATTGGATTTGGCAGGGACCTTTGATTTCTTTATGTAACAAGACATGTGAAACAGCTCTAGAGTTTAATTCTATTTCAGCAAATACTCGATTGGTCTGACCTGTAAATATGACATAAAAAAGTCTCTCAAGTCTCAGAGATGCATAGTTACAGATACATTAAAGGTAGTAAATTAAGTTTAGTTTAATTAAAATTAAACTAAACTTGTGAAAAGACTCTAGACATTGGTTAAAGAAATTTGCTTGTTTTTCATTGTTTAGCTCTGTTTGTCACAAATGAAAATCCAATATTCTCTGTTCATTTAACACTTTAAAATTTTATGCATAACACATATTAAATCATTGTTAAATGAACTGAAGCATGCACCACAGTATTTGCCATTTGCAAAATAGCAGATTTTTGCTTGACCTGTGCATTTCACTCACAATTGTCCATATAAACTAAAGTGCATTTGGCTTGAAAATGCATTTATGTATATCATTTACTTTTGTTGACATAAATGCATTTCATGTGTATATTTAATTTGCATTTTTTGCACAATTTAAGTTAGAACTTATATTTATTTTAGGCTTACACTATAGGTAATTCAATGCCAGCCTTTAACAGGCAATATTAATTAAAATAAGTTTAAAAACTTAACCTAGACCATCTATGAAAGTTTTATTCTTGTGGGACAGCTTATTTTTGAGTTTGAATCACTAGTGACTTAACTGGGGCTGGCGAGGAAATTTCAACTGGTGACAGACACCAGATTTGATGTGAAATCTCCAGTGGTGAATGATAGCTCAGATCTATGGCCCATTTACTGAAGTTTGTATCTTAGATAGAAAATTTTGAATAGTTATGACCGGAAATACTCCAGATGCATTATTGGAGGGCGTTAAAGGAGTCTAATTTTAATGTGGTACACTGTGACCTAAGTACTTGTGCTGCTTGGCTCCATGCCTCTCTGTGGCTCTGTGATATGAAAAGGGCCCCTTAGAAGAGGACTAGAGGGAAAGATGTGGTGAGAGGGGTCTAAAATCTCACTCTGGGGGGATTCTTATGTCACATCTATGGCCAAGGCTTTCACATCTCCATCATTGTGGATGGTGAAAAGCTCCCAAGCAGGTAGGTAAGCCCTTTGCATGTAAATTTTTTACACTCAGAAACTTTGACCGTTTTATCTTTCAAACCATCATTCCTTTCACTTCTTAACAAAACTCCTGCAAAACACCTGCCAGACTGCACCACGCCCTGCGTGACATTCAGAGAAGTCTTTTATTATTTAATTCAAATCACAAATCCTTTACCTGTGTGTGCACTCTGATCGGCCAGCTATGGACATTATGTGCACATGTCTGCTTTAAAACGAGAAGAAATCTAAAGCATTTTATTCAAACAGCACAACTCAAGAGCTTCTTGGCTGTCATTTATCTTTCTTTCTGAAGGCTAAATTCACTGCAGCCTTGCTTTAAGGATTCTGTCGCGTATGATGTCTGACTAAGATAAAAATGGAAATATCTGTTGCATATTGCTGCCTTTCTAGCACAGATGAAGAGCAGCAGCAACGGACAATAACAAGGCAGAATAATCCATTTGCTTTCTCCTATGCTTAGAGTAATAATGTAATTTAACAATGTCTGCACTTACGCATTCTCACCATGTATTACATCTAACAGAATAGTGTAGACGAGAGAAGGTGGTCTCAGGAGTTGTTAAACCTTCACTCAGAACAATGTGTTTTTACGAGTCTGTGCGCCATTATTGCACTACATGCAAAGTGTTTTTTCCGTTTTTACAGATTCAATTTTTAAAGAAAAAGAAGACCAAAATATTTTGTTATAGTAACAACATTGCTTTTCTGTGGTTCTGTCACACAAAATCCCAGTGCTGCAGGAGGTAAAGCACTCATATAACATCCTCCACTGCTAATTTCGTTACATTAGTAGTGCCGTGTCATTACTTCACAAAGTTTATTTGTCACCTGAAATAAACAGAAAACTTTTGGAGACGTGGGAGATAAAACAACTTGAAAATCAGTGTCATTTCTGTTGGCTTGATTATTTATATTGGAATAACAAGCCCAACTTAATCTCATAAATAAAAAAGGGAGAGATACAGATCCGTCCCCTCCAGGTACTGCCACCACTTAATCGAATTAGCTCCACTTGCAGGCTTGACGGGCTCTTCAA
Source organism: Simochromis diagramma (assembly GCF_900408965.1). Taxonomy (NCBI): domain Eukaryota; kingdom Metazoa; phylum Chordata; class Actinopteri; order Cichliformes; family Cichlidae; genus Simochromis; species Simochromis diagramma. Next base: position 10,739,559 of record NW_024386801.1, read on the forward strand.
ACACCCCTGGTGACTTCTGAGTGCCGATTACAATCAGCTACTATTTTCAGCCTTTGATTATAATCTGGTGAGGTTGGACAGAATTTTTTTGAACGCAGAACTAACTAATTATTAACATCGCGGCCCATCTCTGTCTTTTTCTCTCTTTTTTTTTTTTTTTTCGTGCCCGCTACTCGGGGCCAATGGGGCTGGAGTAGTTAAACAATACCCACAAGTGTTAATCATATCAAATCAAGCAGTAGTGTGAAACTATTAGCTTGGTCTTATTGAAACAGCTCATATTAGTTGTTGTGTTGTCCAAACATTAACTCACTAATTGTAAAATATGTGTAATATTAAAGAGGTCTTTTGTATATGTTTCTTATTGTGAAAGGAAAAAAAAGCTATAACATTTGTTCATACAGATTTCTCCACCTGACAGACAACAGTAATGAACACAATTGCCTACTCACAAAATAATAGGAGATGATCACAATTGTTCTTGCCTCACACAGTATGTCACAGAAACACTGCAACGTGCCTGTCAAACACAATTCTGCTCTTTTGTTACTTTTGAAAGGCAGCTTTTGAATATGAATAACTTACTAATGAATATTTGGTTCTTGTGTGTGTGCGCGTCTGTGAATTGATTGCTTTAGGAGGCGTGCTAAGACAGACTGTGGCACGATGGGGCTCAATCAGTGCAGCAATACTGGAGTGCTGCTTTCCGACAGTGATTGAAAGACAGACTTCACTATGTATGATTCTCCAATCACTTATTCACTGACAAATATCATCTGTCTGATCAATCAATATTTGCAGCTTTATTTTAGTAATGCAGTGCTTAAGAGGCAATAATTAACGCCGTGCTGGGTTGTTAAAAGCCTATTTTTATGTGACAGACCGAAATAGACGTACAGAAATAGGAAGATGAAAACTTTGGGTTGAGGTTGGTAGTGGCAGACCCTGCAGACGTTCGCTGCGCGCAGTGAACTTATCGAGAACTTGAGATTGTCCTATGGCATAACTATTTCAGTTGCTTTCAAGTTATGTTAATGTACAAAACTGTTTTTTTTTTTTTCGTCTTAACTTTGAACTTTCTTCCTTCTTTTTTGGTTGAATGCTTATTTCAAAGAGCTATTTGGATTAGAGCTATATTGGAGACAGCGCTTCGAGAAAGTTCCAGGTATAAAAATGTCCAAATCTAATTCTTTAAAAGATTTTTTGAGCTGTTGTTGACACAAAACTTTTTGTTTAGCTTGCCGTCTCTTCAGGAACAATAATAAGTTCAGCTTTTTTTGGGGGGGGGAGGTTGCGAGTTTGTTTGTGAAATTGAAAATATACTGTGAAATAGTCCGAGGGACTATTCATTCAATGTCATCTTGCATTAAACAAGTGTGGCTTGTGATGCTCATTAATTTCTGCTTGCTCCACTTGCGGTGTTTGGGCTCTCTTTGCTGGCTCAGTGCCACAGTGTCTTCTGAAAGAGCCACTTCATCTCTGTCAGGGGCAGGTGGAAATTTTCTGCACACTTCTAATTGGACAAAGTGCCTTTCAAACTCTGAGCCATCATACACAGATCAAATTATCATACAGACCAGGTGTCAACAGAGGTTTTTCACCTCCCTTTTCCTCTTCTGCTCTCTCCGGCGTCTTTTGGTTGATTTTATGATTCTCCCTGGGCTTTTCAAACTCCCTACTGCTTAGTGACCCCCGGCACGCTCAGGCTCGTCATAGGAATTAATTACAAGAAATTGCGCTTGCTATTTTGACTTTAAAGCTTTCATTATTTGCTGTCAAGAATTTTTTTTTTCTCCAGTGCAAGGTCCTCAAGCAGATATAAGCAAATATTTCCACCAGATACAAGGAGAATTTGAGGCTGCAGTTTTAGCTACCAGGGAGCTTTAAGATCTTTAGTAAAGCTCGGGGCCAAACTTAACTGTGCTTTTAAAAGTAATGGGTCAAATCTTCAGATGAATTCTTCATCTCCTAGGTGATAAGCGAAAAGAGCAACATGCTGGGCGATGCCATTTTGCCAGTATGTGTCATTTAAAGGTGTAACTGTATTTTGATTGAGCACCAGTGAAGCCGGCTTGTGACTAATGTGGAAAAAAGAGGCTGTCCGGATACAAGTATCAGACATGTGTTGAGTTAATTTTTTAGATAGTTAGACAGTTCACGGTGCAAGACGGCAGATCAAGTGTTTTGAGTGTTTTAGGTGCCCTTTGTGTCCCTGTGCAGCAGTAAGAGGAAATATTTTGTTTTGTGTTGATATGAAAAGTAGGAGCAGTACTGGAGGAGAATAAATAGAGGATGGATTTTGAAACAAGTGTCTGAAAGGTTTCATAAAAGCTGAACCAATTACACTAAGTGTGATTTTTATATTTTCCCAAGCATGTGAGGTGGTCACTTTAAGCCGCATTCATTGCGAAAGCTCGCAGTAACTGAAAGGATGAAAGGACAAGTGCTGAATTTGCCTTTTTAAATTTAAACCTTGTTGGAGCTTGTACTCATGCATCACATTTTTATCCCAATATCTTTTGAAGGTTTAAAAGCTAAACTGGTTGTAATGATTAAACGATTATCTCCGCTCCTTTAACAAATCACACAAACACGGCAAAGTTTTGACACGCTCGATCGCTTATCTTGTCTGCATGTCGTCAACGCAGATGCACTACACTGTGCTGACTTGATTCGGCGCAAAGGAAAGTGGACAGGAGAGATTGATGGTGGTGTCCCCAGTCAGACAGATAACACCTGATTCTGCCTGCAGGGGGCTGGTCTAGCGCGCTCCTCCCCTGCGCCTCAGATGCATCGAAGGCTGCGCCGAGGAGGTGAACCGTTCCTTCGCTCAATGCAAATTCATGGCCACATTCAGAGATGATCCCATGACAATTGAGCCAATGTGGCCCAGAGCACTCTGCAACACATGATCCATGCATCAGCCACACCTGGGAGAAACCCACACAGGCACGGGAGGTCATTTGTTCAACACAGGTGCATCACGTATCCCGATGCAGTCAAACAACCCACATGCTTGAATGCACGCTCGGAGACACACATGGCCAAATTGCACACATGCGCATAGATACACAGGTGTTAATGAAATGCTCTGTACACACGTGGTTATCTATGTCTGCAGCACATCAGCTTTTTATTCTATTGTTCTTTGTTTCTGTTGTTTCGTTGTTGCTTTGTCTGCTCAGGTTTGAAACATTTATACTTTTTACACGGGAACTTGCTTCAACAAATCAAAATACTATAAAATAATTAGTAGTTGAGGAAACGATACTATAATTGTCAGCCTTCTTGAAGGTGATGAGATCATGTGATGTGTTGGATGGTGTGGTGATTCTTTCTTTCATAGAAACATGTTAAAAACGTGATAACGATTTTTGGAAAACCACCTCCGGGTGTTGATATTTTTTAAGCCGAGCACTACAAATTGGGTGTTGGTCTTGATGCCAGCAAATATGTATTTTCCTGAGTACTTGTAAAACATGTCTACTGAAATGCCAACTCTCTTTAATGGAAGTTTGATTTCATCTGTTTGCCAGATCAGAAAGAAGTCTGGCCAGGTGTAACAGGCAGCACCTCACAAGGGTTAGTGCCAAATTGGTTTGTGTGAAGAATCCACATCATAGGGTGCTTGAGCTGTTACCCTCACATTGTCGCTTTAGGACAGCTGGTTATAAAACTAAAAAACTCCTTGTCTTTTTCTCATGTGCTATTGACTTAACAGCAAATAGCACTCTGGCTGCACTTGTCACACTACCCAGAGAGGGAGTTTGCTTATTTTGGTATGAATTTTCCATTTCGCGCATCATTTTTTTTGTGATTTATTGTTGATGCTGTGATTTTGTATTCCAATACTAAGTGAACGCCTGTTGCAAGGTATCGTTATTTGCAATAAAGATAACCTAGAAGCTTGTATAGAGCTTTCCAGACTAAACAAGCAACTCAAAAACACCGCCATAGGCTCGGGGATAATTGTGATGGATGCCTTACTGACAGCTTTTTTGATGTTGTTACATCATTTGTTGTAATTTACCAAACATCTGTAATATTTGAGTGTCTTATCATCCCTTTGAATCAAAGTAAGCTACATCTTCAAGAAGACATACAGTGTAGGAAAACAAAATCTCATAAAAAAAAAAATCAATAACAAGGTGTGTTGCACAGGTTCTCGGTGTATAAAGCAGATGGTGAAAGCCTTCTGTATAATAGATCTCAATATTAACTGTAGCACATGCTGGGAGTGTTGGTGGATGGCACACAGCAGAGTGAAAGAGAAGCAATGACCTTCTGTCCCATCGTTTACCCTCTCGTGCCCCCCCATACTGCTCTCAAATTACTTTGTTTTAGCCAATTAAAGCAGCCGGCTGAGCATCAAGCAGGCTGCCATTTTTCGCTCACCTGGACCCAGGTGACATTATCGCTCTGTCATCGGGAGAGATAGCTGTAAGTGGGAATCTCCGGCATGGCGCCGTGCCACCTTAGACCCCACAGTGTTCGCTGAGATTAATGCAGTGATTCTCCCCCCAACTTGCACGAATCAGTCGGCTCTCTCATCTGTTCCCGGCGATAGCACCGCGCACTGCTTCTCACTGCATGAAGCATGGACCCAGTGACTGTATAAGTTTTTGTGCTACAAAGCATATACACACAGACATACACGTGTACGTTTATGTATATATGCATATCTATATATAACATTTCCTAAATCGCCCCAGTATAAGTAACTATCAATTTCTAAATATACAAGGAATTTATTGTCTCTTGCTATCTTATTGCCTTGTCGCTGATCAAGATACCATATGCTGATAAATGACTCTCCATCCAAATCCTTTAATGGCTCAATAATAGAAAGACGGCAGACACAACAATACCATGGCACAAAATGAGTGAAGGACCGGAGAGTGTGGTGTTTAACAGCCATACGAGCACAGATTATGTGCTTGAAGGGGCTGAATCGAGTGCCAGCCGTGACAGTTGGGCTGGGAATTGAGCGTTCCGGGGACGTGCGGCTTGACTCCGCTCGGAAACACCACTGGGTCCAGGGCTCATCTCCGCAGTCCTCCGCCTCCCTCCTCGCATAGTGGCATTGTGGCCTGCCGTTTGCTCCGCTTCTCCGGGGGAATGGACGGGCCCTTGCTCTCGCTTGATGAGCACTCGCTAATGGCTGCTTCTTTGAAAGCTGACGGGCCCGTTTGAGGAGGAGTGTCTTTTACTTCCCTCCAGCTTGCCTTGGCCGGGCATTCGTCAGGCAGCCTGGCTTTGCTGTCCTGCCCACATGATGGTGCGCCAAGGGGCTGAAACGTCTGTCATTTGTTTTACTTTCAAATAAAAGTTGACGATTTACCAATAAAAAGTAAAAATAGTCTTTTGATGATGTCTGGAGGCATATGGAGAAAGTGTTGCAGTAGTGACATTTACAGCACTTTGTTGGGCTAGAAATAACAAAAGACAAAGGAGATTTGTCTGTTTAATTTTTTTTGTCTGTGTCCCCTCTGTTAGAATTGTTACATGCAAATTAAACGAGTGAGTATAGAAAGTGTCATAGACATTAAAACATGATTTGGAGCCCCTGCTGAAAGTTGCACTTCATTAATGCTCTAAAGCTTCTTTTAATATATCGCTTGCTGTGTATCAATTTATGCATTGAATTGCCAAAATACATTCTTGCTCTCAACAAAACCCCACTTGTTTGTGCTTTATTTAAGAAAAGATATTTCTACTGCTCAGCCTCTGAAAAAGGACTGTAATAATCGATGCACTGACTCTGATTTCTTGGCCGAGACTAATTTGTGTGTGATTTCTTTCTTTTTTTTTTCTGCTCTTTATACAACAAGTTGCCAAAATGAATGTAACAAAGCAGATAAACACCATCCACTAGTGGTAAATGCCATGTTATTTGCCAATAGTCTGCTCATGTATAGTGGTCCATCCTTGTATTAACAAAGAAGTTGATTGCCTGGATATGTTGTTTTGATGCAAGCGAAGCATCAGTCAATTTGCCAGATAGTTGGTTACATATCCTGCTGATACCCTTGACCAGTCTTCTCACCCCAGAGGGAGCTGTTGTTCCTGTTGCCCTCCTCTACACTACTGTACCAGTCTCCAGCTTCTGGAGACTCCATTAAAAAGTTAGTCGTCCTTGGAAATCTCCTTTCTTTAACTTCTCTTGTCTTTACTCTCTCCAGCCCTCTCCCACTCTGTTTTCACGTGGACTCTTTTTTTCCCCCCACTTGAAACTAGGGCGAAGGTCAGAATGGTGAATTTGATATAAGAGCTGACATGGTTTCGTGGAGCACCTTGTCAACTCAAAACAATAGGTTTGCAGGAGCTGTTATGCCGAATAAAGAATGTTCGCATATTCCCACTGAAATGTCCTCCGCTAGACATTCCCAAAAGAGATGTGAACATTTGTCTGCATACATTTTTACCAGTCCTGGCCCAGTAGAAAATGGAGGTTGAGGCAAAATGAACATGTGAGCAAATAAGTTATTTCACAGGGGAAGCTAAAAAAGAAAAGTCGACCACTTTGCTTTTATCCTCGTGTAGTGGCCTGCTCTCTTTGGTCTCGCTCCGGGTTTGCTTTAAATAAATTTAAGCTTCTTGTTGTAACCCTGCATATAATGATGCAGCTACATCAGGCCACACATATTATCTATGAAGAAGTAACTGATGTTAGTAGTTGCATAATGGCAAGAAAGGGCAGCTGGCTGGGATGTTGTACAGTGGCGTGATCAAATAGTTTTAATTTGATCTGACCTCTTTGTCTCAGTGGTGTCTCTGAGCTGCCTCTTAGTTGCAGCTTAAACAACAGAGTATAATGAAACAGGATGAATGTGGTGACGAGAACCAGTCAAGTTCAAACATACTGTGAAAAAGTAAATTGTGCATTTGCTTTGTTTTATCATTAATGAAACAGGGTTGGGCATTTTTACAGCTTAAAATATAGCATATATATATATATACACACACAAAAGAAGTCTGATTATGAAAATGATAACATCTAAAAAGGATGGATTGATATTATTATAACAGCTTCATTCGTTTCCTTTGTCAGAGATCTCTCACCAACCAGTTGTCGCAGGCAGTTTCATCTCAAATTAAATTCATTTGGACATGACATTTTAATTGGAACACTATTCCCATTAATTGAACAAATTAGAGAAAGTCTGCTGGGGGAAAGGTAATCTCTGGGAGAAATGATTTGGAATTCACAATTTAAAATTAAAAATCAGCTGCTCAGCTTTGTTTGTATGGCAGCCAGTTTGCGGCAGTGCACGCAGGCAGCGCCAGTGTTTGGGGTCCCAGCGGCACTCAGGGCTCACATTGTCTTCATTAAAAGCGATTAAGGAATAGGTCAATTTAGTCTGCTTGGCTGCTTAAGCCGAGCATTATTTTTTCCTAGTAAATGTCTTTGTCTGCACCAGCCTTTCCTCTGTGGGATCGGGCAGTCCCCGATTTTATTCATGTTTATATGTTTGACTGAACGTCTGAGTGAGTCATAGCAGTATCATTTTAAATATTGTCATTTTGTTTAATTTGTGTGCACATACACATGTTTGGGTTTTTCATGCTCCCGTGCTCCGGTTTTAGCATGCAAGCTGTCCGGGTGCTGATGACTTGCTGTCTGATTAGCAGTGAAAGGCAGTTGAACCCTGCAGCTTCGACTACAGTGAGCAATTAATTGTGCTAATAAAGAGCACCTTAAAATGTGCAGTTAATTTTGTAAACACACATGGATAGAGGATTTCACCCCTGTTGTTGATGAAAATTAGTCATCATTCACTGTTGCTTTCAGAAAAGCAACATGTTTCTTCACATTAAGTTGTTTGGAATGTGGCACGATTTACTCCGCTGCTTTTCACAGATTTTGAATCAAAAATGTTTTTTTTATTTCAGTGTTTATCATTTTGGGTAGAAAGATGACTTATTTTAAACAAGTAAATAAAATAAGGGAGGTTGGTATCAGACATACACAAACTCATAAAGGCTTTAAGTCCGAAACACTTACAAGGACCTGTGCTGTATGTAAAGAAAGAACAAAACAGAACAGTCTGCCTACATTCTCATTAGGTATACATATGTGCACATAAGAATAATAATGGGTGATGTGGTGTGTCAAAGCTCACACTATGGCCAAGATGAAAAAAATCAATCGAAAATAGTGAGAGTTATAATGAATCAGGTGTCGATTTGAGAGCTTGTTACATTATTCTTTCATTTTATTACCCTACTCTGTCAAATGATATACTTAGGACATGTGCTGCATGTTTCAAAAGTAGAAGTCTCTGTAGCCGTGTTGCCAGCATACAACTTTTCCAAAGGAGCCCTTTGAAATTTCATCTCATTGTGTTTCCCCTGTATTCAGATCAATCCCGTGGTTTCTCAGCTACCACATTATTATTCATCAGTCTATGGAGCTAGATCCTGATTGTAAACCTTGAAGATGAATCACAGCACATGTTTGTGCATTTGTGTAAATACCACTTGTTTGTGCTTTGAAAACTGGGGGGAGAGACAAAAAAGGTTTATAGTGTCTCATCAACCTTGGAAGTCTCAGTTATTATTATTATGTTTTGGGGGTTTTTATCGCCCTGGAATATTTTCCAAAATTGAAACAGCAGCGATGCCTGTGATATGAATGAGGTAAGAACTAAAGAAAGAGGATGAGAGCCTTAATTGGAGCTATGTGTTGTAAAAATGTGGCGAGAAAGGAGAGGATGGGGTGGAAGGAGGAAAGAGAGAGAGAGAGCCAGACAGAGGGGGCTCCTAGATAGAGGGCCGGGGGGAAAAAGTTCCCCCATGCTTGTCAGAGTTTGAGCAAGTTCAGAATTGATGGAGCCCACAGGCAGCACTGCTAATTTTAGTTGAAATCACCTAAGTGGTTTGGCTAATTTATCCAGGCTCCTCGGCCCTCAGCCCCTGGTTTCTGGCTCTCTTCTCCCCGCCCCTCCCTCCGTGAAATATCCACAAAGCGTGAAGGTACCAGGAGGTGACAGTGGGAACAGAAGGGTATTTTGTGCCCAGCTGATTTGCGGAGCACTGGGCGGTTTCAACCCATGTCACACTCTTGGATATTGTTTGAACCCTAACGACAGCCCAGGTTCAATCATCTATTCCGCAAAATAATTCCCACCACCCTGAATTTAATGGAAAGTGAAATTACATTCGAACTTTAAAGAAAATCAGATGCAATCTCTCATATATCTTATTTCTCCTAATGGCTTACATTTCACGTTTCAGCTATTTCTTCATTGTTACTTAGATATCAGGAACACTTTTGGAGAGGGAGTGAGTCTGATTTTGTGTAATGATGGTCTGCCAGCTGGATTTGCTGAACATGTCGAAGCTTAACAAGCAGCATTGCTGGCGTTTGACTGTTTAGTAACAACTCGGAGAATCCCTTTTTTGTCCGCCTGTGAACTGCAATTTGGTAGAAAGTCGGGAAGAAAGAATTTAAAATGAAACTGTCATGAAATTACAATGAAGGCGGGAGGTCAAAACGACTTTTTTGGTTCCTGGTATCAAGTGATGTTAAATTATTTGTGGAGTCTTTTATGCATTTAGAGTTTAAATGAAACATTGTGAGCAGGTTTGCTATATCGTAGGTTATTTTCTATGACTATTTGATTGTTTCAAATGAAAAAATCAGAACAAGTTGGCTAAACATGTCAAGGTGACTGGAATCCATCAAGGCTTTTAGATGTCATGAGGTCCTTTCATTCCTTGCCCATTATTAGAAAAATGCTTTGAAATTTAAGATTTACTGATGTTTAATTACTTTAAGTGTGCTTTGGATAAGTCTAGTAACAAAAAACGGACCTTCTTAGCCAATTTAGTGGATAAGAAGCTTTTGTGGTTATGAAAATAGCCTTTTCTCATTCAATAGGTGTGCGGTACACCCTATATAAGTAACCTCGTCACTTCTGGATATGTAAAATGAGAAGCAAGTTAAGACGATTAAGAGTTGCATAAAATTAACACTTCAATCATTTGGAACCAGAAGAGCAGTCAGAAACAAAAAGGTAAGGGAATGTGTGGTTACGCTAAAATGCATTCTAGTTAATCTAATAGAAAAACTCCTGTTTCTTTAATACTTATTTTGCAGCCAATTGATTTCTTTTCTTTGTAAGAAACCTGTTTAACCCCAGTTTCTGGTTAACTGCAAGGCAGCAAATAAAACTGCGGGACTGGGACTGCCTTTCTTTTATTGTTTTAAAAAAAGATTACACCCTATTTGCCGTTGATATAAATATTTGTTTAAGTACCTCAATAAAAACTGTTTGTGTTTCTAAGTGGAGCGGAGTTTCTTGAAAAATTATTTTCGGCGCTGTGACCAAGAGGGATGTTTGAAGTCTAGTGTGCAAGCCAGCAGTTTTTGGCAGATGAATGTAGGGGTTTTATGTGCCAAGCACCTGGTCAAACTGCAAACAATGAGGAGCTTATGGATTCGCTTTATCCAGCGACGGAGACGATACAGAGAACGTTAGAACTCTTATGGGCCCTTTTAAGAAATGCTGATGCACAATAAAGCTCAGCTCTTCTCGATGCTGTGGAAAGATTTCATATACCATAAGTTTCATATAGCATGTGTGGTAGGGGCGCAGATAGCTATGGATATTAACATATTAATGTTGCTCTATCTGCAGTGAGCCTATTTATACTTACTCATTACCATATGAACAAAATTAACAGCCTTCCAGGTTTGCTAACCTGATCAGTTTAGCAAACCTGCTGTAGCATGACGTCTTTCCAATATAAACAAAGGAATGAGGGAAAATAATGAGGAAAAAATCGTAGCCCTATTGAGCTGATGGAATAGTGATACTGTATAAACAGCTTAAAAACTACATGCAGAATTGAGATTCAGTGTGGAGGGTCTTGTTTGACTCTTTAGCAGTGATCTAATAATGAGCTCCACAGATGGGTTTGTTGGCCGAAGCTCTGCTGAGTCCACCGTGTACGCGGTAGAGAGTGTCAAAGTGTCTCCTGTGCAGGATCATCTCCAGGTTTGGGAAATGGATGGTGTCTGCCAGACATGCTGGCATTCAGTGGGCCTTCACTCGTGCACTACCTGGGCTGGTGCTCAGCCAGGGTTAATTATAGGGGAGCTCCAGAGTCTTGTGTCACTAAGGATTCTAGACAGAATATTGTCATACTGCCATGTCCTATACAGAAAAGACACGAGTAAAAGCACAACTGCTCCGTGGCGTTTCTGTCTTGCACAGTCGTTTCACTGTTGGTCTAAAATGAACAGTGGCAAAGAGCCAAATGGCTGGTAAAAATGTGTGTTTGGTGAGTAAATTAGTAATAGTGCTCCAATAAAATGAGTGGTAACTTTTGTCAGATGGTGACATTTTATTGAATTGCTTGCAGTATTTTTTATTTTTTTTTTGTCTCAACATTTTAACTGAGTATCCCTGCCGTGGTACAGCCCTCTGAAAGATGGGGAAATTAAGAGTACACCATAGCAGCACAGCTCGGGATGCTGCATTTTTAATTCTCTGCTTTCTTCTTTCTCATCAAAAACTGGTGTCTACATTACCAGCCTTGAACTCCTAGCCTTAAGCATACAGTAGATGGGGGAGGATGAGGAAGAGGTTACAGAAGTCTGGGCAGATCACTTCTTCTTCTTTTCTTTTTTTTAACACTACACCCTTGGATTTTTATTAATGTTCAAACTTGCAGTCAATGAACATAGCCTCAGATGACTGTAGTTCAAACAATATGTTAGACTTTATGCAACTTTTATGATGGGTCCAATATTCTCCGAGACGTGTTTCTCAGAGTTTTTCTTATGGCTGACAGTATACAGTGGTGTATTAGCTATACCATGTTTGCAAAAGGTTGGATCCCCTTTTGCCTTCAGAACTGCTTTAACTCTTGATGGCACATATTCAGCAAGGCAGGGGAAACAATTCCTCAGAGATTTTGGTCCATATTGACGTGATAGCATCACACAGTTTCTGCACAGCTGCACATGCTTATCTCCTGTTCCACTACATCTCAAGCGTGCTGTATTGAATTGAGATCTGTTGACCGTGGAGGCCATTTGAGTACAATGAACCCACAATAATGTTCAAGAAACCAGTTTGAGATCTGAGCTTTGTGACATGATGTGGTAACCTCCTGATAACAGTCATTAGAAGATGGGTACACTGTGGTCTTAAAGGTATGGACATGGTCAGCAACGATACTCAGGTAGGCTGTGCTGTTTAAATGATGCTCAGTTGGTACTAAAGGACCCAAAGCGTACTAAGAAACCCTCCCTCATACCATTATACCACCAGCACCTGAACTATTGATACAAGACAATATGGATCCATGCTTTCATTTTGTTTACACCAAATTCAGACCTCACTATCTGAATGCTGCAGCAGAAATCAAGACTCATCAGAACCAGGCAACACTTTTCCAAACTTCTGTTGTTTAATTTTGGCGAGTCCATGTGAATTGTTTCCTGTTCTTAGCTGCACCTGGCGTCTGGTGCAACATCTGCTTCAACTTTTGACATTTTGTGCACTTACAGCACAATCTCACTGTAATAAGTGGTGCTTTGAGTTACTGTTTCTTGCCTGTCAGCTCGAAGCCGCCGTTCTCCTCTTAGTGCCACTCTCTGGAAATTTTCAGTTTTTCAGACCATTCTCTGTAAACCCTAGAGATGATTGTGTGGGATAATCTCAATATCCTCAGCAGTTTCTGAAATACTCAGATAGCGTCCCATCGGGCACCAACACCCACTCCACCAGTCAAAGTTACTAAGATCACCTTTTTGTCGACTTCTGATGCTCGGTTTGAACTCCAAAAAGTTTTTTTGACCATCAGTATCTGTCTGAATGCATTGTAATGATTAGCTAATTAGATAATTGCATAAATGAGCAGTTGAATAGATGTATCTAGCAAAGTGTCTGGGAAATAGTTGTCTTAAAAGGTACTTTGGCTAATGTATGTTTGTCTATTGGTTCAATCAGCTAATTGGTCAAGCAAAAGATCTTGACCTCCACTGATATTAGTGCAGCTAATTTAGTCCTAATTAAATTTGTGAACCCCTGACCATTATTGCGACTATAATGTCAGATATTTCTTCTTGACTAAGGCTTTAGTCCTTCAGCTTTCAATCCTAAAGCCAGTATATCCACCAGAAAACTAGTGATTTCGCTTGTGGAATAAAAATATCAAAACTTGTTTTACTACCAATAATGTAAGATTAATTCAAGCAGTTGATTCTGTTGTCCAGATAGTTATCATATAAAGCTTGTGTGTGCTTCTTCTCTCTGTGACCCACTAACCTTTCTATTACCATCACCCTCAGGGGAAAATATCTATACATAACATCTTTCATGAAGTTTACTGGACACAGCCTGACTTTTGTACAACTGGTAACTGACCTTTTCTTTGGTGCCACACTTTCCACAAATTATAAAAAGAAAAATTCAGTTGTCAACGGGTCATTCCAATTATATGTCACTTGAATATTCATTTACAATATTCATGATTTTCATATACATTCAAGATAGAAATGTAGTTCCATTATGAGTTCAATCTTTACATTTTAACCTCTTGGCAGCAGCACTCTAAGGGCATACGTGCATTAAATTTTGGCACTGTGGGATAATGAAGATTGGCAGCCCACTTCGCACTTGTCTAGTTTATTAATCAGATGAAAAGGTGTTGCTGCCATTGACTCTAATTTTGACTGTTAATCCAACAGTTCTGTCTCCCCCTAAAGCGCTTAATAATGTAGCTTAAATTGGTTTATAAGAATTAAAAATGAGTCATCTTCACATTTTCACGGTCTTTTATCAAGTTTCCCCGAACTAAGTCTGGAGCCACAAATCTAAAAGCAAGTTATTCATCTATCAATGCTTTCCTCTAAAGTAAAAGTGTGTTACTTCCCCTTTTTTACTTAGACAATGTCTAGTCATGGCAAGCTGGTGCACACTGGCCTAGAAAAAAAGAACAGCTTGTGTTTCTGAAGTTTTCTCTCCTGTCTAGTTATTTTTAAAATGCCCCATTTCCGCCATTGTTGTGGCATTGTTTTGACCTTACGCAGAACAATTTTCCCCAAGTCAAATTAGCTTTCACCATTCAAAGAAATGTTGTAATATAATGGTTTGACGGTTCTGCCTGTGAAATATAAAGAAATGGAAGGCCGTGCCACTGGGGTTAATAATATTCCTCCTCTTCAACAAGTACCTTGGGATCGTAAGTGTCCTTGAAAGCAAACGGCATCTGACTTGCGCTGGGCATCTTTCAGCACTCATGGGTAATAGCAGTCTACTTTCCAAACTCTGTGCACTTTGTATCAGTCTGATATGTTTGCTTTCTCCACTTTATAAGAGTTGATGGGGGGGGGGGGGAAACCCTTTCTCCTGCTGTAATTTTTTTTCATGCTTTCTAGAATAAAAGTGAAGATAATTGGAAAATAATTTTCTTGCTATTACTTCTTTGTCCATGAGAAAAGCATCTTCTGCAAGAGATCAATAGCAGCTCATCAGTCTTTTGAATGTACCAGCGTGAGAACTAGAGTCAGCCTTCATGCAAGTCAATGAGCACCTGGAGCGCTTTTCCCAGAGGCCACTAAGTGTGCATAGCAAGGGACTACAAGGGAACTGCAGCAAGGTCTCACATCCTGCTTTGATAGGACAGAGTCAGGGAGGCTTCGTGCGGAGATGCCGGGCCCGCCGAGGTTTACACCACCTGTTTGTTTCCCTTCTCCTGAGCGGCACAGATCTTACATGCCTTTCTGTGCCCAGCCTGCTGGGAATTGGGGTGTTAGATACAACAAAAAAGGTGACTGAGGTGTGCTGAGTTCGGGTTTATGATTTATTAATCTGCACTCCTTTAAATTCCAAACTAACGGTGTGGGGCTACCATGCACACTCTGGGGAGTAATCTTGAAACACAGAACAATTCAGATTCACTGAATTACCGTCTTCTCCATCTGATGGAGAATAGACAATGCGGTAGCAGAGTGCAGCTGAGAGACACGGGGAACAAAAGCTTTAAAGCCAAAAGTTCAAGAAATGGAGGTCACAGGCAAAGAAAAATGTGGTTTCACTTTTCATCTTGTGGACTATATTTTAGTACTCAAGCAGCAAGCTGTGGATATCCCGCAGGTCTGTTGGGTATAATTTTGGATTAATCTCACATGAAGAACACCTTCTCCTATCAAGTTTTTTCCTGTCACTCGTGCTTTAAGAGGTGCAGTAATTTAGAAGTTGGGTATGATTACAGTTAATTTAGTCCCACCTGTGAGACTCTAAACACAAAGAAGTCAAAGTCAACTGTTCTGGTACAGTAGTGGCCTCAGGTGTACTTATCTACCGTGGAGATTTATCCAGCAGGAGAGATTTTTTTGCCAGACATTTCTTTGGCAATCTTTCACTACTTGACTTGGCTCTGTATTTGGGAGTATCACCCCAGCCAACAAGGTGGTTAAAGAAGCAACAATGTTGAAGCATGCACATGTCAGAAGGTGTCAGATCATCATTACAGCTTTTTTTTTTTTTTCACATAAACTCATGTTAGTGTTGCTTTGGAGGAATGCGTGCTAAGCTTGTAAAATAAGGTGCGCTGTGAATTTAAAACACACCGAGGCCATTTACCAAATATTTCGCCTTTGCAGTCCATCATCCGCCACAGCACATTCTGTGTAGTGTAAAATTTCACTATCTCCGCAGAGCTGTCAGCTGCACACCAGATTTCACTCTAGCTGCATGTGAAGTCCATTATGTGCAACCATTCCCCCTCGGTAATACACGGGTGTCACTTCGAATGTACTTCTTCTTGGGTTACTTTGATATCTTTAACATGATGGCCATCCATCATTACAAATGTTCTGGTCTCTAGCCTGGTGTGTCAAGTAGTTGCAGCAATCATGAAAATATGATGTATTTTATGACACAACCAACACCATATGGTAGTGTGTGTAGTACACAGGCAATAAATCACTAGAAAATTGTACATGCAGTCCGCTCCTTTGTCTCAGTTTTAGAAATTATTCGATAATAATCTAATAAGCAACATGTGTCATGTTACTAGTTTATACAAATTCCTTGGGAAAAGAGAATCCTGTTAACCTGTTAACTAACAATATATAAAAAAGTAAGTGCTAACTGTGTAAAAAAAAAAAAGGTCTTAGGAGAAAAAACAGTTTACTAATTGATTATCCTTGGGGTTTTGGGGGTTAATTCCTGTACAAATTTCAACCCAGACTAGAGAAAAATGAGAAACTGGCAAATGAAATGTAATTTTAAAAAAATCATCACAAAAATAATGAAATTTCACTCAGAGGAGTAAACTTTAAACATTCATAGCTACAAAGGAAAAAGGTTTTTAAGGAGATTTTCACTGGGAGCTTTAGACACGTTGTTCTGGACTCTCCCATAGATGAGTTGGTGAAATGACTGTTAATAAACTGTGCTTATTACAAAGAGATAAGTGTGTCTGATTGTTGGTTTTGTACTGGCTGTCTGGGGTTTCCTTTTAAAGTGCTGCAACTGAGAGGGCAAAGCTGCTCCTCTGCCCATTAGAGCAGAACCACTATCCTTCACCTGACAAAGTTTGGGAAAGGACACGGATGTTTCCAGTCTACTTCATAGAGTTCAGCATAGCTCCGCCTTGGGAACCCAAGTTTTACGTTTGAAGAGTGGATGTGAGGGGTAAATGGGACAGGGGTGATGGGCCGGTGGGGGTCTGTATGAGCGGACACGGATGCGGGGATGCGAATAGAAGGTCTAAAATAAGAAGTAGCCCCTTGGTCAGAGTCGTGGCAGATGGAGGCTCAAAGAATGAAAGGATGCCAGCATTCTTTGTGCAGTCTGGTGCCAGCAGAGCACTCGATGGACCACTTGAGACTGGGGTAGGGCCGATGTGATAAGACAGCTGCCTTAGCCTAACCTCCACAAGGTCATTTTGGCCAGAGCAGAGTGTCGTGCTGATGAGGGGAGACACCCTGAATCCTGAGAACGACAGCTGAGTTGAAAGTGAAACAAGTCGTGATTTCTTTTTTCTTTTTTTAAGCTATGGAACTTGAAAGATGCATTTCCAAGAACCATTATTAATGTTTGCGCAATTTAAACCGAGCTCTCTCATGTAAGTGACTGCGGAAGGAAGTTGCATTGGGTGTGAAAGTTTTAAACATTAGCAGTCTGTTTCTGAACTATGTTTTAAATGAGCTACCCAGTAAATCAAAGCAAAAATTAGCATGGAGAAAGTTTGGAGGTGCTAATGACTTTGACTGTCCCTGTGGAAAGGCTTACTGTTCCAGAGAAGTTGTAGAGTCGTGTGTGTGCGTGCGTGTGTGTGTCTGCGTTACGGAGAGCGAGCAGAGTGTGATTCACTAGTTAATAAATCATGCCAGATGAGTTTATCATGGAGATACAGAAGCTCCTCTGGGTCCTGAGCTAACAGCGAGTATCTGGGAGCTGGTACAACACATGATGAAATGCCGTTGTCACGTATATCATTTTTATAGCCCCTAACTTTTTACCTTCATTGCTGTCAAAGGGGCAGGATGAGTGACTGTGTATCAAATATCCCAATGTGCTTTAAGGAGGAGCCGGCTGACTTATCAAACTAGAAACATTTCGGCTCATGCACTACATTCCCTGCCACAGCATCTTAAAATCACTTTTTATCAGCTTAATCCAGTTTGATTATCTGCTGGCAACAAATTAACTATTCTTGTTTACTATAATTGAGTTCTTCGATGAGCACTTGGTAATTCTCCTGAAGTTTCTCATCTTTGCTTTCACAGGGGAATTGATGGTATCTCCCTAGATGCTCTTATCTTTATGCAGATGATACAGCTTGTCATCCATTGGGGAGTGTACTTGGATAATCATCAATAAATTGACTTGATACGTTGTGACTTGGTGGCTAAGTAAGCCACGCTCCAAATGAGGGGGGAGAATGGACCTCGATCACGCCTGTAATTTTTTTCTTTTTTGAATAACATTTCTTGGAAAATCTTGCTTTATTTAGAATGGACCAAACTCTTTGGAATGACATTGAAGGCAAGAACGGGCAGTGCACCATTCCTCCTGCGCTCCTCTTAGGGAATAAAAGTCAGTATAACGGCTATCTCAGCTAATGACTTGGGAGAACAAACCTTGGTCTCTTAACATCGAAGACTTATTATTTTTAGCTCTGGCCAATGCTAAGCTTATCCCTCTTATAGGGAGCACGTTTTGTGATATCAGATGTGGAAATTAAAGCTAAATGACTTAAGGGGAAGATTGCCCACACTGCAAGTAGGCTACTCTGACCTTCAATAAAGCTAAGCTTGACATGCCTATTTCCCCTCTTTTTTTGCTCAGTTCTTTTCAAATCAGTGGGCTTGTAACATGATGGTTTGGTATTAACTGCCATCAATTTCCTGCTTTCTCCAGGGTCCTTTTTTTTTTTACAATGCAGTGAGCTGTCCTACAGGAAATATACTCGAAATTGTGTCTGTTGTTTTTTTTTGTACTTTAATAATTCCTCAATCACAGTTTTGGTTTCTTACTTTGGCTTGACATATTGAACTATTGATCAGCATTTAAATAAGTGGTTATGTATAAGAAACAGCACTAAAAATGTAGGTTTTGCCTGCTGTTAAGTTGTTTTTTCTTTGGCTGTCTCTTCTTTTGCTTGTTTCCTGTCGGTGGCTTACAGTGATGTTTGCCCTTAATGCTTCCGCAGCTGCTAAGATATAAGTCACTCATTTAAGCACTTTAAACTCTAAGTCACACGGAGCAGGATCATTTAAAAGTTACCTTTTTTGTAACAGCTGTTGTGTGTATTTACATGCTGTTTATTTTGTAACACCTCAGTGGGTGGACTACATGGACTATTTTGAGTTTTTATTTTTAATGCTTTTTTTTTTCCATATGCCCACTCTCACCTCTGTGCCTTCTGAGTCGCAGGAGAGCTCAGAGCTTCAAAGTTCCTGTTGATGTTTTTGACTCCTTCTAGTAATGAGATGAAGTACAGTACATAAGGGGAAGAACTCTCAAGCTGCTTTTCCAGGGGGCTTTGGAATACATTTGGTAAAATGTTTATGATGCCAAAGACCAGGGCTGGCTTCTCATTAGCTGATCTACCCGTTGCAAGTGTTACAGCGGCATTAGTCTTTTGGGTTAATCTTCAAACGTTCCCATATTTATACCCATCAAATACCAGTGACTGCCTGCGACACCCTTGTGTGCATTCGGGGAACTTGCTTAGTTAAACGCCACAGAATAAATGCAGAAATGTGAGCTAAACTTGACAAGATCAAACACACTGGTGAATGTACAGACGCTGGCCAGTGTTCTAAGTGTGCTGCATTATTCATGTTCTCCAACATGGGGTCCCTAATGAGAGTCTGGTGTCTGTTTTTTTGGAGTTGGAAAGCGTGGAAGTCTGTGTGACCCGTACACGAGTCTGTGGACAAAGCTTTGCATTTTGTGGTGAAAGTGGAATTAAAGGCAAACCAAGTTCATCACCACTCCAATTTAAAAGAGTTTTGATCCAAGTCCTTGAAATCGTTCGCATTCATCACAGCGTCATGTCTTTTCGTGTTTGCCTGTCCTACAGTTTTAACACTCACAAGTCATTTTTTGTAACCCTAATGTAACTTAAGTACAGGCATAATAATTAATGTCAAAAAGGAGAACATTCTGCAGTATTTCCTCAAACACGATGCTTAGTTTTTCCAAGCATAATTTTTAACTTAAAAAAGTTTTCTTAACAGCACAATAGGCCGTTTTATGATATGCTGTAGACTTGACACTCCCTCCGGAGGGTTCCTCTCACATCAAGCGGCTAAGGCCTGTGGTTAAATGCAAAATTTACTGCTAGCATTGTAATAAGCCAGTGCAACAAAATAAGGATTATCACCCTGCGGCATGCTGGTTCAGTAAGAGGACGCTGAACCAAAGGCTGAGCATCCATCCTATTAACACCACATATCCCTTGAAGAGTAAGCAGCAGGTTGCAGCTGAGCATGTTGTCTTCATTCTTGAATCAGAGCTGGCAATAACATATTCAGACTGAAGGGCCTCAATTAGACACTTTAAAACTCTGTGTAATTGGCGTATTTCTGCAGATTGCCTGTGGATATGTAATGCTCAAATTAAAACAGCCTAACTTTATGTCTGTGGTGCTGTGATTGTCATGCAGTGTGGTGGCAAGGCAGTGGAGGTGCTGTCATTTTTGTATTTCAGTGGCATAATTGAGGCCCAGTACATGGTACTCTATGCGTTTATGAATATTGAGAATCTGGCAGCAATGGACAAGACAGATTTGCCTCCAAAGTAAAAGCTGCACCTTCGGACCATGGAAAAAAAACCTAATCATGTTTTTGAGGGTGTATTTTAAAAAAGGGGAAAATTAAACTACACCAAGCTAAAATGTTAATCACATTTCATTTTAGACGCGTCTAACCATTTTTTTTCTGAGTTTCAGTATCTTATAAATAAAATAATTACATTAAAATTACATTATGGGATTGCACAGTTTTGGCAGATACTGGTTAGAGGCACCAGCCTTCAGCCATGCAATCCATCATGTCCTTCAGTCCATTGAGGGCATTTTTGTGAAATGATTTTCCAAACTACCTTTAGGTTACTTTAATGCTTAAGTGCATTAATTTGTTGAATAAACTGTTGAAACTCTGATCTGATTATTAACAACAGTATAGTAATTTTTTTTTTATTATTTTTAATCACTGCTCAAATGACTTAACTGGGGACTGTTTGGCTTACTGTGTTACAAAATGAAAACCTAAAGTCTATCCACGGAGGGACTGTATAAGTCACATTACAAAGAAATTAAAGCTTTGTCAAATGTTTTCACTGGATACAAAGTACAACAGTGGTCTTGGAGCATCTGTGTTTGGGAAAACACTAAAATCGGAGGACCAGCAGATCTAATTTTATTCCCATAAACTGCGGTTCACAGCAAGAGGTCCCGGGTTCAGTTTCCAGTCTGGTTTAAATCCTTCTGTGAGGGCTTTGTATGATCTCCCTGTGCCTGCCTGAGTTCTGTCAAGACACTTTACCTTCCTGCAACAGGCCATCCACGAAAGCCCCGTAATAGACTGCAGTCCTGATTTCCAGGGTGTACCCTGCCTCTTGCTCTATGACACTGGGAATAGACTCTGTCTTGTTTAAACACCACAAGAGATGTTTGGTTGACTTGGAATCCCTGTTATTCCAAATGTATGACTTTATACATAGGTAAGTTAAAAACCAGTACTTAAGTTTTTTCATGTGTTTTCATTCAAGTGGTTCAAACCTTTGTAAATTTCACCACTTCAGTCAACACATTTCAAAAGACGCAACTTTTACATTAAAGGCAAACTGGGTCTGGTGCTATCGAAGACTGTAGCTTTATATTACCACAAGTAGCTGAATGAAAATAGGAAATATCCTCAAAACTAGAATTTTTCATCATACAACTTCAACAAATGCAAGTGATTCAAACTTCATGCACGAATCATGGTGCACTTCGTTCACCAGCCACGGGTGAGTGGGTATTGATTCCTTGCAAGCACAGTCATTGTGCAGAGCCACACAGAAACATGTTCGCTGAAATGAAACCTCAACCATAGCTTGTAAAAATGTATCTGCATTCACTGTCAGACAATGACCAACAAATGCAACCAGGAGTCATGACCCTCGTATCAGTTGTCTGCTAACTGAATGTCCCAAAACATTATTGTTGCCCCTGGTTGAGTCATCAGATAAAAGCCATTGGGTTCCCAAACTGATGTTGCCCCAGTCAGGAATGCTCATGTAACTGCACTACGTATGTGAATTATACAGTTCAAACGACATGAGAGACGAGACAACACCACGGCCGCTTGCAAACCCACATGCTCATATATGCCAATTATTGATCATCCTGTTTTTATATAAAGCAACATATTTCTGAAAGTTAAATATTTGTGGGTTGGCCACTTTTAAAACTTTTTAATTAAAAAACATATTTTGGAGATTTAGATTTACCAATGTGTATTACAGCTTTAGCAGTATTTTTCATCATCAGGCCTTCTAACAGTTTTTCAGAGAAACTTGAATTGTTTAGTTTATACAAACCTGCAATTACAATCCACGTATTAACATTTTTTAATGTTTTTGTGACAGATGAACCATGAACCTCTCTGACAGATGACAGAGAGCCACAATTTAAGGTCACACAAAGCAACAAAGATAATAAATAAGACAAACAGTGATAAAAGACATCACGTGTAATGCAATATAAAAATAAAAGCAAGTCTATAAAAATGCCTCAAATGAAGGCTCATGATTTCGCTACCCTTATCTCATTGCAAAGTTGAGGGAGCCTGATGGTAAAAGAAAGGCCATCTTTAGATTTAAGCCTTGACTTTGAAACAGCCAGGAGGCCTGCACCTGAGGATCCATGGCTGTGAACTGGCTCATATCATCAGATTGCACAATTAGGTTAATCTGCTGCAATGCTGTTTCCTTTGTCACTTCTTTAAGTTGTATTATAGAAACCAGCTGTGGCGCCCATGCTTATGCATCCTTTATCAAATTGATGCAAAATCAAGCCGAAGCCTCCCTTTTCCGTGCTGTCCACTTAGAGTTGGCTGTTGGCGCGGAGGCAACACTGAGTCATTTTACTGTAAGCGACAAGTATCTGGCTACATTTTTCACCAAGCTCAGGTAAACAGTGGAAATTTGAGGAAGTGCTTTTAGAACACACAAATTGTCTAACAAGTGTTCTCCAGTGACCGACACTGACGGAGTGCTTCTGGGAAGAAAAAAAGGCAATAACAGATGCTCTAAGAGCTGGGAAAATATTTTGGTTTTAAGTCCAGTAATAATTAGTGTGACTGCCAAGTTACTGAAAGTTTGTGACCTTTCTGTTATTCTGACTGTATCCATGAGCACCTAGTTACAGCATGAAAACATCCTGCTCTTTGCCGTCACAACAGTTTTTCCTGTCAGTATTAGCTCTATAGCAGCTCCTTGTTGCTTCAGTGCAACCATGTAGACAGGCCTGACTGCTCTCCAATCCAAACATGTCAGCCTCACCATGTCTTTTCTGCAGGCACAAGCCACCCTCTGTTTGTCACTAAGGAACAAACACATGCGTAGTAAAGGAAAGCCCTAACCTCAGCCTCTGGAGTGTGAGTCCTCTCAGTTTAAAGAGCTACTCAGCATGGCTACCAGACCCTTCCGGGAGGGGCCTGGTTAGTGGCCAGAACCTGAGTCCACCCAGAGTCCCAGCAGATCTGTGCAGCCAGTGGCTGATGGGCTATGTGAGAGGGCTTGTTACACACACCCTGGTTAAGAAACAGCTGGGGGTCCAGTTCAGGCAGGGGGCTCTGCCCACGGATCAGACGCTGGATTCTGTCTTTGTGACTCCATGCTGGCAACCTCATGAATGTTTCAGTGAAGTGCTGTGAGGTCTGCCTGAAGAGCCTGGCCTAATCCGGCACTCCTCGAGCCATGCTGCTTCACCTTGCCATGGAGACGCGGCTTCTCATCGAGGGGGCTGAGATGTGGTCAAGCAGAAGCAGATATTGAACTTCCTGGGGGCTGCTTTCGTTTCTTCCCCCCAGTGCATAGAAAGGCAGGTGGGATTAGAGCACTGGGGCATCCAGCTTTTTCTCTCTCTCTCTCTGACTGCTAACAATCCCTGTATTGAAATCCTGTCAGCACACTGCTTTGTGTCTTCCATTTGCATTTTGTTGTAGTGTGCATCTTGAATTGCTCGCTATGCTTCTCGAATTGCTCCGTCTGGCAAGCATCTTGCAAAAAAAGGAGATCCATCCAAATACTAATAAGGCCTCTTTTATACGGAAACTTTGGTGCTTTTGTCACTTTGCAAGTCCGCTTAATTTTTCTAACCCGACTTAACTGAATAATGAGAAGAGGTTGGCAAATGACAAACTGACCTGAGTAAGATCAAACATCAGTGCACAGAGTGTTGTGACATGCGAGTGTTATTCATGCACAGTCAGCAGGGCTGTCTCTTTTTCTCCCTGTGGTCATTGACTTCAGCTTGTAAGCTTCCTGTTTCCAATAATTAAAGGTGAAGCGTGTGTGTAAGTATGTGTGTGTGTAAAGAAAGGGAAGCTAGATCATGAGCATGTTGCCTAACTATAGACTACTTAACGAGCAGGCGCATCGATAGCCTTTGCCCCGTAGAAAGCGCTAGATGCTGCTGCTGCCCACTCGCTGACTAAGTAAAGGCTACATTTGCATAATTATCTGTTTAATTGGTGGGCCACTGCCAGAAAACTGACCTTTTTTGGGTAAGCAGTAGCATCCACACTAAATTTATTACAAAGATACGGGGGAAGAGATTACAAAGCAAGCAAACTGCCAGCTCATGGGTTTCTTCTGCTTAACCTGATAATCGTTTGCGCTCATAAACACTTTTCTGCCCACGCACATTTGCAGGAGATAATTTGCCAAGTGATTTTAAAGCAATCATGTTGCTCTGACGTGACAAGAGTATCCGCTATGATTGCAGGCTTTATCATGCTGCCGAAAATAAAATCTTTTTTTACAGGAGGGGGACAGAGTCTGGTAAAGTTTGCTCTACTGCCAAATGCAGTTAAATGAAGCTAGGTGTTTTTAGTTCTCAATGATAAAGAATAAATCTGATTTTTTTTTTTTTATTGTAAAGAGTTTTGTCTCTGCTGAGCATCAACACATGATAAGGTTCCCATCTGTGTTTTACAGTCCAGTGACAGTGGAAAAGCATTAATGCCCCTCCCCCTTTCCTGAGCACAAATACCCCCCGCCCCGCCATCTCCATCCTGTTTTCATCTCCCAGGCTTCAGCTGTGGCCCTGTGAAATGCTCTAAAGCTGAACAATTAACTGAGAGACTGTGAAAACGATTCATGTAATTAATATTTTGTACAAAAAGAAGTGGCAGAAGGATTGGAAAAAAAAAGAAAACATAAAGCTAATTTTAATTGAATCTATCCCTGGGAACAGGTCAGACGAGCATGCTCAATTTATCTACGCTATCGAAATCCCACTGGCCGGTGTAGACATAAAGGTGTGCGCGCGCGTGTGTGTGATTTGTTGCTCCGAATAATCGCATTCGCATTCTCCCTCTGAGAGGCCGTATTCAAGCGTACACTTATCTTTTTCTCCTCATGCTGGCTCGGTGTAGTGGGAAATGCAGTATTTAGGAGGAACTATGCAAGAAACTGTTGAATCAGTAACTTTGTTCCATGCGACGCTGCCTAAGCTCTGCAGGGTGTTGTGCTTTGGAATACAGTCTCAGTTTCCCTCAGTGGCGAAGCTTACGCTCACTCTGTGTGTAGGCTATCAGTGGTGGGTAGAGGGCTCCTTTGAAACTGACTATAGTACGAGTGTTTGTGCCTACTGCTGCTGCATTTGCTGCGCTGGGCAGCTTCTGATCAGCCTGAGCCTTGCCTGCAGAGAGCTGGCACAGCCTCCAATCCTATTCTATGTTCAAAGGTAAAGCAGACCTCTCATAGGCCCCGTCTTTGATGTGCTCTTCGACACTAGAGTCATATCTCTGCCACTGCACATCTCTTGGCAGACAACAAGAGCCAGTCCAAGGGAAGGAAGAAAAGAAAAAAAACTTAATTTGCCAGTCACAATTCATTTCTACAGACATGGTTCATATTCAATTGCGGGCCTGTTTCTTGAGCCTGTTGGTATTATTTACGAGAGGAGCACAACAACGGCAGAACAAAGTGGAGAATTAAAAGGGCTGCTGCATTTAAGCCTCCAGTGCTGGTTGGTTGGGAAGCTGAGCCAGGATTAGCGGTAGAACAATGGTTTCCTCACAATGAGCATCCTCCATATAGCACATCATTGTATCTGCTGCAGATGGAAGGCTCACCTATAAGCATGCGAATGAGACTAAATTTACCGCTTCTTCATGAAATTGGTGGGTTTAAATGACACAAATGGCACCTTATGAATCATTTATTATGATATTCCGATTCCCAACCCCGCAGCAGCCATTTTCCAGCTATTCCATTGGTGTTTAAATTAGCTTGGAATTATGCAAATGATCCCAACAAGGGGTTAAGTTTACCATCACTCAGCTTGTTATGTTGCATTTGCCAAAGACAGAGCATAGAGCAAATGAAATCAAATTCACTTTGGCAACGGAGGTATATGACCACTATCTCCGAGGAGTATCTGTCGTAATGATTTATTTTACCACAAAGACCTCTGAGAATTAGCAGTTGGGGGTGATATTCACGACGTTGTTTCAGTGTTGCAAATTAGTGTCCCTTGGATGCCTAATAGGAGAGGAGTTGAAAAAAGTGAGGAGATGCCCGTTTGCTGGCTTCACTGGGAAAATCACAAGTTTGGGGAAAAGGGATCATATTCCCTTGTTTCCAGTTTACTGCAGATGTGGCTTAAACATCTCAGTTTGGTTTATCTGAGCTATCGCCTCCAAAAAAATAAGTCTGAGTGACTCAGGCTGTAAGACTGAGTTCGTGAGTCAGTGTTTAAGGTTTATTTATCATTGGTTGTCATGCAAACAAAGCAGGGGCTACTGAATAGACATCTTTGCATGGAGACACACCCGCACAACTGTTCAGCTAAGATAATGTCATCTGTGATGACTGTATGCTGGCGATGATGACTATACAGTAGATCGATCCATATTCACTTAGATTTAATGGATTACTTACTTTTCTTCTACCCACTACTCTTATAAATGCTTATGTAGCTTGCTTCTAGACAAGTTATCACATCAGGCTCGTCTAAAGACTCCCATCACATGGGCGATTTTGAAACAGAAAGAGATTTGTAGCATGCCACACCCATGCTCTTTGATGGTATGTGGGGAAAAAGAAGTACAATTTAGATGTGGAGAAACCACCTTGAAAAAGCACCAGTTAATCCTCTATGTTAAGCTCTTTGTCAGCTGTTCACTTTACAGGAACCAGCAAGAGAATCCTATCGTTGCGCACACCACAGTCAGGATTAGATTTTGTTGGCACATTTGACAGGAGATTGAAATAGATCCTTGTGAATGAATGGGTCCTATCAGGATGTCTGGGTGAAAATAACTTTCTTGGAATTTCATGTACAGCGATAGTTTGTGAAAATTATAGAACATTATGGGTTTAGGTGTATATTCATCCCCGGTACCATAAACATTTAGTTTGATGTCAAATTCCCTCAGTCTAAGTATGTGGATGTACAAATGTGATAATACAAAATTACTGATTTCACCTGGAATATTTTGGCAGTGCTGAAAGTAAACACCAAGACTCCAGTCTTTATATCCAAAGAAAATTCAAAGATTTTTTCTTAAAGACAGAAAGGCTGGATTGCAGTTTTGTGGCTTTTTAAGGGCAACAGGCTAGATAAGAATTTGGTAATGACTCGGTTGAACTGCATGTGCGTGCACACAGACACGCACACAACTAAAACTTTTTAAGACAACACACTTTTCTACCCTTTTTAGGGTGAAAAGAAGCCTTTTAGAAACTAAAGTCTGAGTCTGAGTCTACAGTTACTATCACTTAGTTTCTAAAGGACAGATTATGATTAAGCCCCAAAACACAAAGGTCCTAACGGCTCTTTGCGTGAAGAATAACTAATGCAAAAATGCTCATAACTGTCTTGCTTTGATGGTCACATGTTGATCTTGCTGCTAGAAGCAAGTCCGAAGCTGGAGGTACTCACTATTTCACTACATAAGCTTGTAAGAAACAACCAGAGGTCCTGCTAACATTTCCTCATACCTGGATTACATTGATGGTAAGTGTTTTTATTTTTCTCATGTATTCTGTGTCAGTAAGCGATCAACTCCAAAACCACGCTGCATAGCAAACAATGAATTTTGTGTACAGCTGCAGTCCTAACACGAGTGCATCTTGGTTTGATGTCATACATTTCAATTTGCAGTCAAACATAATGTTTCTGAAATATTTTTAGTTCTGTTGTCAGTTTTCCTGTTCAGATATTCAGAACATCTCCCATATATGCTGGTCACCACTAGCATGCTGAGTGCACTGATGCCACTCAGGATTTCAGCATGTGGATATTAACAATGACAGAAAAATCATATCACAACAAATAGCTTTCAGGCACTAATCTCACAACCTAACCGAATTCACAACTTGCCGTTGCTGTTTATTAGCAGACATGTGACACCAGCAATAATATGACACTTGCTCATTTGTTATATGCCAGCTGTCATTATTGCTTCTCTTCTGTCCCAGCCTTTGAAACTATTTGATAATCCACAATCCCTATTTGATAAACAGCGCTTGGTTGGTTTTATTGCTCGATCCAGGCTGAACTTACAGTACCGTGCAAAAGTTTTGAGCCACCTCTCATTTTGAGCTTGACTTTCTTCACATTTTTAAAGTGGTCTTGAGCAATAGTTCTCCAGGGTTTCTGAAGGCCATTACAATTTTTTTTTTGGACATTTGGCTTTGGCTGTTCTTTTTCACTCATTTTCAATCCAATCCTTGTACCTTGTTAAGTTACTTAACACTGACCTTTGAATCATTCAAGCATAAAAAAGGCCCCTTACGTAAGGGATGAACCAGTGTTGTGCCGTAACAGACAACGTAGCAAAGAACCGGTAGAACCTATAAATCGCATCTTTTGGCACAAAAACATCTTATTTGTTCCAATTTCTTTCAGTAAATCTGTGAAAAATGTCAAAGATAACACAGTCTGACAGGCATAAAATAGTATTTTTCACCAACAAGGTGATTCCCAGAGAGTTATTGGCTGAAAACTCAGTGGATCCATCTACTGATGGCTGAAGCCTCATCAGAAATGGTCTTAAGGGAAGAATGGCTGTTAAGAAGCCATTCTTAAGGAAGGGAAACAGGAAAAAAAAAGCTGAGGTATGCCAAATTATCCAAGAACTGGACTGAAAATAAGTGGCAACAGGTCTTGTACTGTGATTAATGCAAATTTGGGAATTCTACTTCAAATTCTCAATGTGTATAGATGAGGTAAAGAGTGAGGCACAACTCTAAGTCTCCACAGCCATCTGTAAACAGGATGCTGTGTCCTGGTTGTTAGCTGCATTTCAGACAGTGGTGATCTTATCAGAATTGATGGAATTATGAAAATAGAAAAGGTGACAATGATCTCAAACACGGGTATGGAAGCATACTTGCGCACAATGGATTGCCATCCCCAGAGTGTGGACCTCAAGACTATTAAACTGTTGTGGGATCATCTTGACAGGGAGAAAAACAAAAGGCAGAGAACTATTCCTGAAGACCACTTCAGAAATTAAAGTTTCACAATGAGAATCCAGGCTATGTTGAACATTGAAGTTGGTAATACCAAATCGTTAAAACTGTACAAACTCTTTTCCATGTATTTTTCAATAAATTACTACATCTCTTTTACCATTTTCCTATTTCCCATTGAATGAAAGTAGAGGATAGGCTTGTCTATTTGTTAGCAGAACCAGCATGTTTCTAATTTGTACAAAAGAGCAAAAGCCTTTATTGAGCTCAGGTGCAATAGCCAAGAAGCAACCATCTGTAACACACCTGACAGTGCCACGGTCAGATAGCCACAACCCCAACAGACCCCAAACATGCTTCTGTTTAATTTCAAAGCACTTTATTCATGTAAGCAATAAAATTATTACCTGATTGCACTTCCCTGCGCTGTGGAGTCTTTTAGAATCGTTTAGGTTTTGTTTTAGGTTTTTGCTTTTGTTTTGATGAACTCATCTTGTTTCCAATCAGTGTAGGCAGCTCTTTTCAGCAAAAGATGACCTGTCAAGCAGCACATGTAGCAAAAAATTTGTGAAGCTATGTGAGGATTTAGTACCTAAAGGGCCAGATATTATTGTAAGTGGGTTTAAAACAGAGCTTAAGGGTGAACTGAATATTGGAATCAATTGGACAGAACCACTTATCGGGATTAATGTTGCTATGCTGGATGTATAAATAAGAAATTGCATGCTTTCCATATCTACTTTTAAAACATAATTATACTGCAATGATACATTTACAACCTATTTTTCTGCTCCCGAGTGACAAAAGAATCTATTATTGCACTTGCAATATCTTCTCAGTGCAGCAATAACCCCAGATTGCCAACAACATGCACGGTAGTAGAAAATTACATCTGGAAAAATATCTATTCATCGTTTTTAAGTAGACACTGAAAGATTTTTTTTTTCATTTGGCTTCAGTGTAGTATGATTATTAGTGGCTAGGAAATAAAATTTTGCTTTATGCACCATTGAATCTAGCAGCTCCAAGAAGGAGGACTGTACTTGTAATATTAATTTAACATTTACTTTCTCACAGTGCACTTTTTGTAATTTTAAAGATCGCTTAATGTATGCAGTACTTTATGGTGTGTGAGTGAGGATTGCCTGACTGACATCATGATATCCATCTTACGGTCAGCAATCGTCGTAAGAGCAAATAATGTAAAAAGAACCCCATCTGCTATATATTTTGTGTCTATTTTATTACCTTATAATGTCCTGGACAGAGTGAAGCTTTGCAGCGACCAGCACATTAAAACCCATTGGAACCAATTGTAGGAGAAAGGCTGTCTTGGGATGCCCTCATTGGAGAGCAGCTAGGCTCATTAGTTAAATCCCCACCGTGGGCTAATGCAGCCCTCTAGGAGTGAAGGAGAGAGGGGGGAAAGAAGACATTTCTTTGACTCCTTCTCAGGGGTTTCTTTCCCACATTTTCTTGCATGCATCAGCAGTTAAGAAGGTGATGCACGTCGCCGGTTTTAAAGCCGCCTTCAGTGTTCTTTTGAAGCCCTTCATTGGGGGTTTTGCGATTCTGGGTTTCGTGCTGGTGGTCAGATGTAACAATTCTATCACGATCATGCTGTTATATGATGTTTACTACAATGAATAATACAATCATTAAAACGAAAATTCTTTTAATGAACTTGCTCGCTTTGAAGTTTGGCCCCGAGAATTACTGAGAATGGAAAAAAAAAAAGTAACCCAAAGGTTCTTTAATATGTCGTGTACACATGCGCACAATCTGACCTTTTCCATTAGTAAGTGAGAGTAAAACTCTTGTTTTGCTCATAATGATTGGGGAACTGGAGGCCACAATGCAGGCAGGTCCCCACTTAACCAGAATTTATCTTTTTGGCAGTAAAAGGAGGGGTTTTGAGTGCTGTTATCTATGGCCTCCCCCTTGAACAAGTAAACAGCCCATTTATTATTAACTCAGGTTTAAGGTAGAGCATTAATCCTCTCTGACAGTTTGCCTACTTGTTAAGGCAGCCAGTTCTTCCTCCACAGCAGATGGCTTTCAGCTGCTGTTACTCTACAATGCAGACCCTCTAGATAAGAGAGAATCCTCCAAAGTTTGTGCTGCATTGTCTGGATCCGAAATGAGTTAATATAGTCAAATACACTTGACTGACAACATCAAGATAGTTAAGACCATTTGTCAAAGTACCCTGTCATATATGGAACTCACTGTGGGGATTTTGAACAGCACCCTCGCAGACATTTTCATCTACACTTGATGCTACTGCACCTGACTTTTGGTCAACTGCAATGTTCAACTTCAAGTACATTTCATTATAAGTTTCAGACATTGCAAATGGCTATGGTGCGCTCCCATTGGATGATATAAAGTCTGACCCATTCTTCCCTTTCCCTGCTGGTGCTGTTGATAATTGCACAAGAGCTCCTGTAGAGCCAGCTGCTGAAGTGTGTCCCGACTTGAACTTGCAAACTGAGTCACCCTGAGACCGCCTCAGTGGTTTTCTCTTTGACTTGTCTGCACAAAATCTCTTTGACAGTGGGACAGTAAAGTGATGTGTAATGCCTCAATTCAACAATACAAGGTTGTTCAATAAAGATGCATACATTGCCCACTGTACAAAGGAGCAAACTTCTCTACCTCTGCTGCCTTATTCTCATTCAACCCTACACTTCAACTGACTAAAGGTTAGCACATACAGGGCAGATTTTATGGCTGGGATGAGGCAGTTTTGTGTGTACTATGAGGAATGCCTCTCAATTTTATCAGTAAATATACCCGAGGTACAGATGAGGATATTAGATCAGTAGACGGGGTAAAAAGGAAATATATACTTGCTCTCTATTAAGACTATTGCACATGAATCAGTGGAAGTCTGTGAGAATCAAGAGTGAAGCTGTGAGAAATGGATGAGAGTACTTTTAAATTTGAAGATCATGTCCCTTTTTTAAAGTAGTTGTAGAACTCCCTATGTGACAGTGCAAGCCCTCTGTAATGGGGAGAGAAAAGGTCCCCCTTCTTCCTTGTATGACTGAAGACAGAACCGTCAACACAACTTAACTTAAGACAGGAACTCCAAATATCTATGAACTATAATCTGTCTTGTCTTTGGTTTCTTCATCCAGTTTTCCAGTACTGAATTTACTTTAGTGACATAAAGTATTCAGCAAATTGATCAAAGTGTGTCACTACAGAGAAACCTAAACAATTTAAATTCCCACCCAATAAAGCCCAGCAAGCCTGTCAGTACTGGAAAGTTTAAATAGCTGAATGGAAGTGCAGTTACAGCATTTTACACAATATCTATACATTTTTGTCTGCAATATCTATACATTGTTTTTACAATCTCAAACAGAGCACACAGCAGTAGGCTGGAATAAAGAAACTGTTTTAATGAATGCAGCTCTAATTCCCTCTTCGTCACTGATTATGAAGGAGGAAATGTATCCGACCACTGCTGAGATAAATCAGCAGGCATAAAGAGCAGCGTGAATTACGACATGAAGATAATTCTGTCATTCTTTCAGCTGTTTAACACATTCTTTTCTACTCTGTTGGTTTTAGAGAAAGAACGTGCGCGTTGCACAATAGAGTATCTGGTTCAATTAAGCAACTTTCTCCAACTGAAATGTACTTTCTCTAAGCCACTAAAACACTTGAATACTGCTATAATCAGCATTCATGCCATGGCAAATATAGAGGATTTTCTTTTACAAACACTTTTGCCTAAAATTGGGTCTCGTCCAAGATTTGAAGTTATTCATTCAGAAGTGCCGTCGTATTGCGAGCACACGGAGAAGGAAAAGAAAGATTTGTTGGAATCATCAGCTATCCAAATGAAATGGAATATCTTATTTTGTGGCCATGCTTAATTTGGATTAACCATATGAAAGCAATTTAACCGAGGCTTCCATTTACGGGGATGTCGGGAACAGAAAATGTCAATTTAACTGTTACCACTGGAAAGTATGAAATAAGACTGAGAGGCTTGTAACCACGCTCTGCTCCTATTTCAGCAGTGTGTGTGTGTGTGTGTGTGTCTGTCTGAAGCTGTCTGTACCTGCCTTCACACCGCACAGGCTCTCCTCTGGTGTCACCAGCCAGGTCACATCGAAGACATTGCATCTTTCCATTTAGATTCAAGTTTTAACCCTCAATAAATTGTTGTTTCTCTTTGAAATAAACAAAGTATATGGAGGAGGGGACCTGCGTTTGCATGCCACGAATGTGTCCCAGTCATACACAGAGTGTAGCAGGCAAGATGACACTTACATGGAATATTACTCATGAGCTCAGACTCAAAACTATTGCAGTTCACCACAGTGAGATCATGACAAATTGCGCTAAATTTATTTCTACAATAATTGTATTTGTAATGTAAACTTTAAACGGTCGGGAGACCTAAAACTGCAGCAAGTATGTTCTTTTTATCATGTGACACAGACAGCACATTTCCTCATCGTCACCTCAGAGTTACTTCAGCTCTTCAGACAGCCCAGACATCTGAGAAGCAATGACATCACACCTGCTTGTAGTGACAAAACTGCAGGTAGCAAGACATGAAAAATAATCAACTAGTAAACAGGGGTGAGAAAGTACGACATCATTTATTTCGAATTTTGTTTTAATGAATTAATAATGCAAAGAGTAAAGAGTCACTTTTGAGGGGACTCAAAGCATTTTAATTAATTACAGTAAATGGGTTATTGTGTGTAAAGAGTTGATTAGTTAGTGTAGCACCATTATTTACAATGCTATGAATTATAAATGGATGTTTTAATGACTGGGAAATTCTGGGATCTCGCAAAAAGTCGTAGCACCAGTAACAGTCATAGGAAACAAAAATGATACAGATGTCTGGACAAATTTTAAGTGGCTTAATAATAAAAAAATAACTTCTCCCATTCTTGTGCATTGTAAATAAGTACAAGTACATACTAAAATCAATTCACGTAACAGATGCAGCTGATGAAAAGCCTGGGTTTAAGAAAAGTCAGTGCAGTTTTAAAAATATGGTTCTTCACATTCAGTCTACTGTAATTAAATGTGCATTACAATTATTCAAGCATAGTGGCTCTACAGAGGCACAACTGTAACAATCGATTACTTTGGGACTAAACTATGGCATTTTTACACCATATGATTCTTGTAGAACTAGAAGTATTTTGATCTTTCCATATATTTATTTTAGTGGAATTACTAAAGATGTGTTCAGGAATAGTTCACCTGCCTGGCTGAAGAACATTCAAAGATCTTCTCTGGATGTTAAATACCTTTTGTTCTGGTCTCTGTAAAGATGATCCCACAATACTTCAATAATGTTGGATGTCTGGGCTCTGGGGAGGCCAATCCATGACTGATGGTTTCCATTGTACTTTTTTCTACCCAGGCATGTTTTTACTGAGCTGGCAGTTCGATGTAAGAAACTGAAACAATTGTGTATAAAGAGGAAACCAGAAAACATGCAGCTTCCAAATATTTTCCATGGGAGTGATGACGGTTAAAAGAAGGAAAGAAAACAAAGAAAGGCTCTGGCTGAAATAATGGAGGTTCTGAATATTGTTTACCCTGAGACACTCACTGTGGCTCAAATGAAAAAAAGTTGGAGTGTCAAAGTTGGTATGAAAAAGACTAACAGCTTACAGAAACGCCGGTGGAAGACAGGGTGCATGTGATTGGTCACCCCAAGAATGAAAGAGAAGATCATTTAAGATGATAAAAAATAAACTATTAATACTTTGTTTTGATAAATGAATTGTTTTTGAATTTTTACCTAAAAGTTAGTATTATGATTAGTAGTAGTAATATTTATTTTAAAGACTTGTGTTTAAACTTTCTAAGACAGACAGCCAGGTCTTTATCATTTGTTTGTGTGGTCAGAGACATTTGGTCTTAAAATACAAACAAGTTCGGATAAAAAAAATATCGATAAGTCACTGATTTGTGCATGAAATGTGCATGATTTACACAAACATATGTGTGTACACACTGTTAGTGAATAAGGGCACTGTCAGGCTGAAAAATGAAACTGTTGCTGATCAGATACTTTACCGATGATATTGCACGCGAATCAAAATGTGTTTATAATTTCAGCAATTTCAGGAATATCCCCAGCACCACTAGATCCAAGCCATGACAGCGCCTCCACCTTGTTTTATAGGTAGTTGTAGGCACTCGCTATTGTACCTCTCTTCTGACCTCTGTGCATATTGTCATTTGGATTCATCCCTCCATAAGTGCTGTTGGCACAGATTTTTCCTAAAGCATACCTCAGCCTTTTCTCTTCTTGACTGCCACCCTTCCATTGAGGCCATTTATGACAGAGCTTCAGTGAACAGAAATAACACAGAAAAAAAAGTCTCAGGTACAAGGATTAGACTGAAAACGAGTGAAAAGCGCAGAGAACCTTTTATATAGTTTTGATAAAAAAAATAAATGATTTTCTAAAATAATTGGGGACTGTTTGCTTTTGCCTTTACATGGATTATGGTAATATTTTTTGTGATATTAATATCCATCCATTTTCTTCTGGTGATCCAATTCACAGTTGATGGTGATATTAGTATATGACCAAAAGGAAATAAAAACCTGTAAGACTGAGACTAAGAATCTGTGAAGGATATATTATATAGGAGGAAAAAAGGCACAAATCACAACAAACAATAAATGCTATCCTATGTCAAGATAATGCATGCAATTTGCATGAAAAATGACTAATTTTTAAGAGTGACTTTATCCCTAACATGAAAAAAAAAACACCCCAGAAAACATAAGACAACATATGACAAATATATTCATTTGCTGTAGGATGAAATTAATGTATATGAGAAATTATGCTTTGAATATTACACACAAGATTACTCATCATCTTAAAAAGGAAAACTATAATAAATAAATATTATGTCATGATTTGATTTGAGGATTTTTCCTTAAAGCATTAAATAAAGCTTTAACTGATGGTTTTTTAAATAGCAATTATTTTAATTCTCAAAACTCAAATATCTCGGCCGTTGGAAAGACATGGTGGTGTCCTTCAGCTTTTGCAGCTTACTCATCCAAATCAACACTCCACAGACACTGAGTGCATTAGAGTGTCGGCTGTACATGTGTGAATGTGTCAGGAGAGATGGAGCCTGAATTTGTGAGGCAGAGTGCATAAACGTGTGACACCAAGTGTGAGTGTACATGTGTGAGAGTGAAAAGGTAGAGAGGATGCATGTGTTTCAGCGTTAGTGCAAGTGCATAGTTGTCTGTGCGCTGGATGATGTGTGTGCGTGTGTGTGCGTGTGTGTGGGCCTGCTCTACACTGCGCTGGGGGCCAAAACACTAGAGATTGCTTTGATCTGGATTCTCTGTGTCTCGTCCAATCACAATCATGTCACCGGCTCCCCACGGCAGGAGCGACTCATTCATGGTGCAGAGAGGAGACCCTCCTGCATGTTATTACTTTATGTACACTTTATTTTACACCAACTATGTTCACAAAATGGCTTCATCTATATCCCACGGAAGCCTCACAATAATGACAGACAAAAGGATTTTATAGTCACTGGCAGGGATGTGGCATGCAACCAAATATGTTTATATTTAGGAACATCTGCAATGGTAAATTTGTCCATTTGAGACAATTATGCAGGAGCAACATTAGAAATGTTCAGGCGGATTTGTGTGCATTGGATTGGCTTATTTAAAATAGAGACATGTTAATATGCTCAGAAAACAGTAAGGAAAATTAAACAACCTACTTAGCTAATGCTTCTGTCCTGAATAAGAATGAAAAATCTGATTTAGTGCTTTCACTTTCCTATATTTTATTATAGATTTCCACTTGCAGCGTACACGAAATGCTTTCATGCAAGAGACATATCTCGACTGGAGGCTACAGGGAAAAGTTTTTGCCCTTTTTCAAAATGCATTACACCAAAATAGATGCTTCAATGTGAAAGCACAGAGCAGTATTTGTTTAGATGGTTGTTAAAGTTAGATGAAAAGACATTGTAATCAAAATCTATTAGGGAATTTAATGTGTCTTCCTTCTGGCTGTTTTCAAACTGCTGTAGTATTAAGGATTTCTCTTAGTCTAGCTATAAACTGTCTCTTGAAACACAATAGTTAAAGCCCAAAGGGTCTAGCCTGTGAGCATAAATGAAAGATATTTAAATGCAATTACAAATTGTTGCTGTACAGTAACTTCACCAGAGCAAAACGAAAGGGAGATGGTTACAGCAGTAGTGCAAAAGTAAAATTATTTCGAGTTCAAATCTCCACTCTGCTTTCAAATTTGATGTTGGGAAGTATCCCTTGTATGACACAGAAATGCTCATTTCCATATTCTTCAAAGCTGGTAAAATGTGGAAAAATGAACTTGAGTTGAAACACAGAAAATGCTAAAATTAGGTTTGTGCATCAATCAGTAAAGCGGTAAGTACATGTGCTCGCAACAGATCTGTGGCATGTGATTTTCAGCTCGGTACAAGATTAAGCTTCACTTCAGACAGTAAAATTAATGTTCAACTTAAAAAATAGCAGCTAAACAGATTTGACACCCTTATTGGACCTTTACACTTTGTCAGAGTTTAAAGATGTATCCTGGTAGAAAACCGCTAGTGGAATATCCCACTCTTACCCTCAGGAGAAAATTGCTATTGGTGACCATCATAAGTGGAAGATTCCTACTAGAGTGACTTTGTTTCCATGATAGCTATTTAACCGTTAAACTTTATATTTTTTTAGGTTAAACATGACCATGCCCTTAGAATAAAGGCATTAAAAAGCGGTAATTTAGCAATCATGGCACAGCAGTCATTATCTTTCTCTTTTAAGTTTCAGAGTGTGTTTTTCTTCTGAAATCAAACGCGAAAGGGGAGTCCATAGAATGACAACCTGGCAGAAAGACAAATTTGTTGATAACTGGCACTGACACTGAGTGATGGCCAGCAAAATTGTCTGCTGCCATTATGTTTCGGAGTTGAAATACTTGTGGTGTCATGTCATTTGTATTCATGGCACCTGCAGTCCTGGCTTAACATTAAAGACAGCTTTTACATCACCTGACATCAATATATTGAAAAGTAAATAGTAAAACTACTAGAGTAGAAAAAGCGGACGCAGCTTTTGATATACCCGAATGGATCCGAAGACAAATAGCTGCTATATTCCAGAACTGTGCCAAACTCTTGAGCCACCCCTCATTTTTTATTATTTTGCCAGGAAAATGGGAAATAGGTACAGCGGCATGAAGCATGTGCAAACAGAGTATGCGACAAAAACAGTTTCTAAGAAGCTTTAGCGTTAGCTTGAAGCTTGAAGCTCTCTTAGGCAGGTTTTATTGTTATTTCTTTAACTGGTCTTTCGTTCTGTTCTCTGTCATGATGGTCCCACACTGCCTCAGTAATGCTCTGGGGAGGCCAATCCATGACTGATGGGTTTCTATTATATGTTTTTCTATCCATGTATGCTTTTACTGCACTAGCATAGTGTTTATTGTGCCATGCTGAAGAATAAAGCCATTGCTATTCAGACTCTTTTCCAGTGGTATTGCATGGTGGATCAGAATCTGACAGTACTATTCTGTGTTCATAATTCATAATTTTCACAAGATCCCCAACACCACTGGCTGAAACCATGACAGAGAGCAGCTACAGACGGCTGTAGCCACTCACTGTTGTACCTCTCCTCAACCTCCTCTGTGCATTTTGAGAATTTAAAGTAAAATTTTTACATTTAGATACATTTGGACATCTACTACAGTAACAGGGAGGTTGGGGATTCAATCCCTGGCTGCTTTAGTCTGCATGCCAGAGTATCCTTGGGCAAGACACTAACCCCAAGTAGCTCTCAGTGCTCAGGTAGAGCAGAAAAGTGCTATATAAGAATCAGTCCTTTACGTTTACCATTTAACCTTCAACTGAGACCATTTCTGATGAAGCATCACTGAACAGTTTA
The DNA here is from genome assembly GCF_900408965.1 of Simochromis diagramma. Taxonomy (NCBI): domain Eukaryota; kingdom Metazoa; phylum Chordata; class Actinopteri; order Cichliformes; family Cichlidae; genus Simochromis; species Simochromis diagramma. Next base: position 10,778,693 of record NW_024386801.1, read on the forward strand.
TTGATTAACTGATAGCGAGACTACAAACTGTGCTGAGATATGCAGTTTCCAGCTCATGGCTCTTCGGGAATCAAATTTTTGGAGCAAAAGTACTTTTTTACACATCTCAGATTGTGTTGTCTTTGGCATTTTTTTAATAGATTCAACTAAAGAAATGGGAACAAATTATGCCAGGCAATTTTTTTTTTGGACTCACAACATCAATGGTTTGCAACAGTAGCCTTAAGCAAATTGATTAACACAATGAATCAGCAGGTGGAAAAAACCCAAACAATCAGATTACCTAATATGGGAACCAACATATCATGATGATAGATAAAGCTTTCAGTCCAAACACATGTCTGGGAGAAAACACTTTTTGCCCACTAGTGTTTAACATGTGGGGTAAACAGCTTGAGAAACGAAAATGCAAATAAAACAATAATGCCTTCTCCCTGCTTTGCAAAACAGAGAGGTCTTGCATCTGTGGGAGGGGTGGGATGTCTAACAAGAACTAATGCTGTTTATGAAAGCAGAGTTTTCGCATCTAATCACAATGTCTATTCCCATGGGCCTGCTAGTTCTTCATGCTCCCCTTCAGACTGGTAGAGCACCTCTCTTCCAGGAGCGCTGTATTTTTAGGATGTTGTGAAGCTTCCTCAGCTGCATACAGAATGAGATGCTCGCCTTTAGGGGGATGTCGAGTTTGAAGATGATGTCCTTTGGATTTGATTAATTCAGTAACGGAGAGAGAAGCTGTCCCTGACTCAAAATAGACTTCCTTTAAATGACTATATTGCTGTTGTTTCCTTACTTTTCACTGTTTGGTCTCTTTGCCACTTATCAGCGTATCACGACAGGAAGCAGATAATAAAAAAAAAAAGTTGGACTATCAGTGAAGGGAAACTGCCTATGAGTGAATGTGCTTGTGCACCTGTGTGCACACAAATGTATTATAAAAAATAAGCACAGGATAGAAAAGCGTGTCTGCTTTAAGCCTCTTTTTATTCCCCTCCCTCACTCCCTGCTCCTGTCTGCTGTCACACTTGTCCAGAGAGCGACCTTCTGAAGTTCACCATCAAGGCCTGCATGTAGTGAAACCTGACTCGCTCCTACTTCCTATAGAGTTGCTCGTTAAGGAACATAACAGTTACACATCCCATTTGTGAGTGTTTTTATTTTTGTGTTTTTTTTTAAAAAAAATAAGCAAAATGCTCACCCCAAATACAAAATATCCCCCTGAAAGATTCCAATAAATCTAAATCCAGTCGCGCTAGAATATGCCAATCATGTATTTAATAATCTGGCTCATTTAGCATCTGGAAGAGAGATTAATGACATGTACTATCTTTACAACCATCCCATAAAGATGAAAGAACTCTCAAACAAAAGCACATGTGCTACAACTTTGATTTAGTGGTTTAATACAATGCTAATTAGATCACATGCAGTGTCTCCTCATGAAATCTGCTCCCATCGTCTAATTATAACAGCCAGATATGCCATAATGGGACACATGTATTTTAAATCAAAGCGGTTGTGTGTCAGAGTGGCGATCGAGAGGGAACGCTGAGGCTGTGTACGGACAGCTCGGACATTGTTTTCCCCGTGTCCTGTCAAACTGTGACAATGCCCCCAGCTGACTGCATAGAGGAGAGGCTGCTCTTGTTGGGGTGGGAGGGCTAATTGTGCTACTCGTTGTCTGGTTTGCAGCCACAGGATGACTAATGAAAAATCTTCAGCTTTCAAACACATCTTTCACCTCCTTCAGCTCTAATTAATGGCTCATTGGTGGAGGACGGTAGTTCACCCTGGCCTTTTTCACCCATTATCCACTACTTTAACATAATGCTCTTCTGAATACTGATCATGTATTAAAGCAGCGAGAGTAATGTAAAGTCTCCACTGAAAATCTTTCCACAAAGTGTGTTTTTCTAATGAATTAAAGATGGCTTCCTTGCTCTCTGGCTGGTAAACACTGCCGTTTGCTGCATAATCAGCATGCGGATTTATACAAATGAATGCCATGGTTATATTCAAAAATTCAGATAATAGTTGAAAGTGAAAGACATTAAAAACAGTGGATGTGGAATCAGATGCAGTAGCACAATCGTAACTCATAATCGCTGTCAACTTTTGCTCTTTTACTCCGTCTTATCGTCCATGAAAAATGTCCGTATTACCCGGAGATGTTTTCTCAACTGCTAATCCTTGACAGGTTGTTTCACTGTGCCCGCTGCTGCTGTGCATGAGTTTATATTACAGTTTTACCAGTGCTGACCTTCCATTGTGCAGGGTTGATACTGGGGCCATGAGCTGACTGTTGGAGAGAGAGAGGGAGGGAGGATCACAGCTGGGAGTGGGAGAGTAGTTCCTGATCTGACAAAAAAACAGCAGCTGATGTGAAAATGGCTCAATTAGGCCAGCCATAAACTCGTTAAGGCCCACGTCGTGCCTGGCAGGACTGGGGCTTTTTTATTTGCCGCTGCAGATATTATTGCTTCAACGTATTAAAACGTGCATTTGATGGGCGCTTGGGAGCACTGGTGGTGTCAGAAAGTGCTCTCCTGATGGACACTTATACAAAGAATGAGCCTACTGCTGCACTCCCTCTGCAGAGGCTCAATTATCAATGTTGTTTTTCCTAGGGATAGAACAAAACATGGTGCGGCTCCTTCAAGCTAATAGAAGGGTTTCACTCCTTCAGATATACGGCTGGCATCGCGACGTCAGCTGTGAAATATGCTATCCAGTAGCCACGGATCAAAGCAGCAGTCCTAAATCATGGGGTTTTTGTCACTGAAAGGCTGTAACAATAAGTGTCCTTTTCCCAGCATGTCTGTCTGCCAAACAACTGAAGTAAGCACACCTTTTCTCACGCAGAGCCAAGATGTACAGAGACAAATGATCACAGTGGTGTTTGGGCAGCCGATAGCACTATCCTCAGGCTGCTGCCCACGTTCGTGTCTCTGACAATTAGACTCCAGGCTGACAAGCGAGCATGGTTCAGCCACTGTGTTAAGAGACTTTGTCAAATGTGCAGCCCATCAAAATGCATGGGCGGCCCCAGCTGAAGTCAGTCATCCCCTATTAACGATGGCCCTATTAGCTCCTCCCGTGACCTGTGAGCTGGGAAATGAAAGGCGTGGAGGTGCATTCATTTATATAACCAATGTCAGGGTGCGTCGGACATGGACACCCCTCATCTCCCCGCGCCTCATCAGCCTCTCTGATCAGATGGGGATGCATAATACATCAGACGGCCAGTAAGTGGAGGAAAGACATTCATCACTGTCCACCTTTCAAATTAGATTCCACAGACGTGGCAATCAGTCAGACACATCAGTATTCAGCCCTGGCTGAAGGCTCTCCTGCAGAGACATCCCCTCCATTACAGCTTTACAAACCTTACTTTAGTGTAACAACTGCCCTCACTGCATAATCTGCACTTCAAACAGCGGTGTTTTTCCCCGTATTGAATTTTACTCTAATGTGTTGATGAGTCACTGTGATTGTCTGTATAGATTTATGGATGTGAAACTGGGAGATGAAGAGACTTGGATTTCCAGGAATATACAGTAGAGTGCAGAAGTCTTGAGCCGCCCCTCATTTTGCAGCTTTTTATTGAAACACGCAAATATTAATATCGAAAAACAGACAAAATGGACTTTGTACCATTCCAAGAACCCTGAAAGTCAATACTTGGTATGCTATGCTGCACAGGGCAGCCATATGAAAATCTCAGTTTATTAGAAATGTTTCATTTGAAAGTGGCATCTTATTTTGTTTCTCAGCGCATTGTTTGTTAAATATTGTTCAGTGATTGTTTTTAATGCAATTTCAATGCAATTTTTAAAAACTTGAAAAAATAGAGACTAACGCTCGTCTAACTAAGAATTCTTTGTTTTCTTTCCTCATGTTGTTGCCTCCATTTCTCATGTTGTGGCCTCTCCTATCTCCATCTCAGGTAAGAAAGTTTTTTTATTTTCATTTTTATTCTTTGTTTATTCACAAACTAATGAAACATAATCAAATATTACATTTTCTATTCTTTGCTGGCAAGCTGAGCAAGCATCACTTTTCCAACATTTCTTCCAGTGTTATAGATATGGTATAGATATGCATATTAAATGTGGTATTCACTAGATACCCAATGATATATCACCAAAATACATAGACATAGAATAATCCTTTAATTGTCCCACAGGGGGAAATTTGGTTGTAACAACAGTAAAAAAAAAACAACAACACATATACAAACAGAACAAGACACAGGACATAGAACAGAAACACACAAATTTTTTACATATTTACATCATGGACAATAGTTACCAAAACAGTAACTGTACAGTTATTAAAATTAAAGTACAGATAAGTGGCAAACCCAGATTGTAGTGTGCAAACAGAGCAGTATACTGAAAGATGTTTAAATAGTTAAGAATATTTAGAATAATTAGAAAAGTACAGATTGTGTATTGTACCTGTGCATTAAAAAGTAGACATGTAACTTCCAGTAAGCTAGTGTATATAAACTGAGAAAAGTAATGTGCAAGTTATAACAGTAGTAGTTGTTCGGTTGAACACCTTACTCACGATACACTATTAATTTGAATTTCAACATTTATGTTATGTTATGTCAATATGCTGACTATTGTAATATCACATATTGCGATATATTACTTTTTCAACTTTAACTTCAAACCTCTAAGTTTAACTATGTCAGAAATTGTCTTATCCAGTAAGGTTCAGTTTCTACGTTTATTGTCATATTTACAGCAAAGAAATATGTTTCCATGTACAATGAAATTCTTTCTATGCTGTCCACAGATGCCAAACAGAATAGATCGATAGAATTAAGGATAATTTAAAAAACAATAGCTAGACTACACTAAGTATAAAAAAAGAAATACAGTAGAAATATAAGATATGCAAAATATGACTGTGTTAAAGGCAGAACTGTCAACAAAGAGCATCTGACATAGGAGTCTTTAGTCTCAATAAGATAAACTTGCCAGAAATGTTGCCATAAGATCGAATCAATCTGAGATCAGTCTGATATCAGTCTGCGACTGAATGGGGTCAAGTTGGCAATTACATGCAAGCTGTTTCTGTTAATGAACTGTGATAAATCATCAAAAATCCCATGTCTTTTGCTGTCTGCATAGACACAAATCCACATTTAACAGAAAACCACATTTAACTGTTTCATTAGCGCTCAGCAGCCATCTCGATCTATAGGAATATAACCAACATACAACCAGCTGACAGCCAGTTGAGTCGAGTCTCCGTGAGTTGTGCTCATTAACAAAGACTCATTCAAATTGATGGTAACATAATTTTTGCCATGACTTTTCACAATCACCACAAGTTGCAATCAGTCGCAGAATGTCAAAAAATATGTATGGTTTTTTTTTTGTAAATGCAAAGAGATTGCTGCCCTATTTTCACTTGTGTGAAAGAGCCATTAGCTTGCTCTGAATTATGAGGCAGCTTTGTCAAAGCTACCTCATAACCTTGTCAAAAGTACGTTTTTTTGGTTGAGCTGATTTGCTGTAAAATTATTCAGCTAAAGTTATCTCATTTTTATTTTTTTCCCCACTAATAATCAGTAATGCGGTGAGTTTATAGCTATGTTTCCACTGACAAATGCATAGAAGGTGTGTTGTAAGTCTTTCCTACAAAATAACTGAAACATGCAGTTCCCTGGAAGACCACATCATCGAAAATCATCCATAATTAAAGGAAGGATTGCATAGAGCATTCATTTTAATTCAAACCCGTCACAATAACATTAAAGCATTTTCAAAACTTTCCCCGGATGTTTCATCAGCCTAATTCATTTTGCGCTAAGCTCAATTATTTCAGTTATATTCCACTGAAAATTGAACATTAAATCGAAATCTGCATGCTCTGTTACTGCTAAAGCAAGTCCTCTCGCTGGCTCTGGATCCACGGTTAATTACATGTACATCAAGCCAATCTCAGCACTTCTGTCTGATGTATTAAGCAGTATTCTCTCTGTTTCTCGGTTTTCCTCTGCAATTAAGACGGTGTAAAAAAGGATTTTCCAGAAGTCTTTTATTCAATTTAGACCTCCAGGAGAACACCTTATTTAGTCTAGGCTGTCTGTAATGTGTGTCCTCTGTCGGTCTTGACTGAGATGCACTATAATGCTACATGTAAGTAAGTCTCTGTTCTGCCAATGTGCAGGGATGCAGATGTACTTGGTGAAAAGCTTGAGCCTCAGCGACAGCTCTTCTTCCTGAATGTTTGGTTCTGTGAAGTCCAACTGTCTGAGTTTCCCTGAGGCTGTTAATCGGCTTTGAAATGGAAACAATTAGTTCCATAGCTGAGGTAGCCTGTTGTGTGGATGGATTCTTCCTTGCAGGCTGAAAAGCATTTTTGCTGTGTCATTTGGAGCTAGCAGAGAGGATGTAGGTCCTTGGAGTTAAATGTTTGTTTCTTGCATTTCAGAAATTGTGAATTTAAAGCTTATAGATCTGCTTTTTTCCCTCCCACAACAACAAAAATGAATGAAAATAATCCACAAAGCAGGCCCTCAGCTTGTTGTTGAAATAGCTGGGCAATGTAACCTGTTATATGTGCAGTGACTTGAAAGCGTGGAAGCGTCGGGGCTGTTCTTGGAGCAGCTTGGAAGGTCTCCTTAGTCTCTTCTCTTCAGATGTCTGGCTTTAATTTGTCTCGGTGCGCCCGAGGTAAGGTCATGATCCAGATGCTTCTTACGCTCCTCTGATGGTCTTCAGATTTGCACAAGCAGAAAAGAGGAAGAGTGATGTACAGAGTGGGAGGAACATTGTGATGTCTCTGCCTAGCACCTCCTCTTTTTCACAGTTGTACATCCTCATTTATAATGAGCAAGCCTGTCTAGCAGAATAGTGGCTCATTTCTTGGTTGTGAAAGAAACTCAACAGGGACTCCTAGATGGGACCTAGATATTCATTGCAGCACTGAGATGACTGAACAAGTCTCAAGATTGCAAGATTGCACCATGTTTCCAGGATCCTTTCTTTAAGTTACAAAAGTATTATTCTGCTTATGATTGTTTTTATTATCATTATCTCAAAACATGAGCCGCTATACATCTTGGCAAAAATAAAAAATAATAAAATGACACAGCGAGAAAAACTAGACTGGAATTCTTACCAAAGCATGCATTGAGATGCCTTCTTGGTCAAGCCTGGCACATCTAATTTGCAGACGAACATCAATGAATAATAGTAGATATTACAATTTCAAGGTGTGTTGCACATTGTTTTAGCACACAAAATGAGATTGCATACATCAGGACAGATAATTGATGACAACAGGGGGAAAATGTTTTTAATAGGTTCTGACCTTAAGGCTATAATTGATTCAATTCACCTCATCACGTTTCACTAATTTCTGTGAGAGGAATAGCTGTGGGATTTTCTATTTTATATGGGTGGGGGTTGGGGGGGTAGATGGCTGGAAGCATGTACAATTACTCACATGAAAGAGCTCTTGTTAAATGAGCTTGGCACTCAAGAAACAAACCTCAGAATGTGCCTGTGCAGGCGTCTGTATGCATGTTAATCAATAGTCATGATTTATTCAATGAAGCAGTTGTCAGGAAGTGGTTGTGCTAAGTGTTAAGAGGCTGATGAGAGGCAGACAGTGGTTTGTATTAGTGTCCGCAGAGAAGGAGCAGCTAAAATAAAAGTAGGTATCAGCAGCTGTAGTGAATTTGAATAGCCAATATGGACTTGTTGTCATAGAAAATATTTTGAAGATCCTGTGCCAGATGTGAAAAAGCAAATTTCCTGGACAGTTAATGTTTTAGCACATTCCTCATTGTTTCACTGGATGTGGTTGCTTCTGAGGACGGTTCACTGAGGGCACCCAGCCACTTTCTAAATTGGCTTTTGATTCATTTCTAATCTGGCAATGTCTAAATAATGCCTTTGGATCAGGGTTTCACGAGCTATGTCCTGAAAATAGAGTGAAAAACAAGCGGAATCAACCATGTCTGTGTTTGTTTGGCCTACTCCGTTCAGGGCTCTTGCAAAATGTAACCAGCGTGGCATTGACAAAGATTACGGTCCCACAGGCCACAGTGGGTGTGCAGGAAAAAAAAGCGGCCTTGCTCTGGCAGCTGGCACTGAAACATATATACTTAGGCACAGTGGCACACGCTGCCGCACAGCTGCATACACAGACACAGACAGACACACGCACGGACAAACACATAGAGTAAGAGAGTCCAATTTGGATAGCATCAACAAGGGGATAGTCCTAAGTCCAGACATTTGTAGTAAGTGTTTGACTCAGCTCAACCCCCTCATAGACACTTCTAATGTAGTTGGCTCTGCCTCCACCCTTCACCCTGGATCCAGCCCAGATGGAACGCACCCATCTCAGTCTCACTCACTCCGTCTTAATCATTTCCTCTGTCTTTAGACACAAAATAGTATAAAAGCCAAGTTAATGATATAAAAACCATCGCACTGTCTCTTTAAGTGGGGATTAGAAAAAAGAGGAGTGGAGGCCAAGGGAGTAGAGGGGGGCTGTGATGAGGAGGGTAAAAATAAGAAGCCCGGCAGGAGCGGCACTGCAAGGTCACCTCTGCTGTAGTGTCTGGCCTGTCGGATCGAAGGCATGGCTAAGGGGTTGCTGTGGTACGGTACGGTCTCCCAGGAATGCTTCAGGAAGATCTCCTGCCATACCTGAGGCAGCCGGTCATTTATCTGGAATGCTGCGCTCCGACTGCTAACGACCAGCTCAAATTGGACTATTTTTTCCCATTTGTCAGTTGGCCAGCTGCACTGGCTCAGCTGCGCATCAGTGTGGAGGCAAAGCTTTGGACAATGAAAGTTCCAAACTCATTTTTCTCACTTCTTTTCATTTTGTGTCTCTCTTCTCACAGTTGGGAGAGTTTTCAGTATTGTTGCCGCTTGTCAGTCTAAGTAAGTCTCCCCTGGTGCAGTGTTAATGGAGACAAGTGCCTTTGGCATGTGGCAAAGCATTTACTTTGACATTACAGAGGCCCCTGCACAGCAGGGGTCGTCAGTATTGCTTGTAGTGTGGCTGTTGTTAAGTATAGTTAACATGTATGTAAATTTTCTCCAGTAGCACAGTTTAATCTTTTGACTAATTAAAAAGTCATTCTCTTTTTTTGAACTACTTTTAAAATCATAACGGAAATAGTTGAGATAGTATCTCAACTATTTCCACTTTACACAGAAAATCAGGAATATCTTTAATACAGTCCAACAACTATTTTAAAATGTAAGGCATCAACAATTATCACTAGCTGATGAGTTAATAGTAACTGCAGAACTATGTGTTTTGTGGCCTGTACTGGGCTGTAATTGTTCTTTTTGCACTGTCCTTCCAGTGGAATCATTATCTTCCATCAGCAGTATAATGCAACATAGTCTAAGTTTAGAATTTCAACTATAACATGGAGTGTGGTGACAGACTGTGGCTGTTTCCAAACCAAGAACAACCCCACCTCCTTTGTTCATTAAGATGAAATGAGAGGGTTTTCTGCAACATTTTTATCATTTAAATGAGCTTCATCAAATAGGTCATTAATATGGAAATTACCTTCCTTTAGCTTTATTGGAATCCCTTTTTCAATCCAGCAAAAGGCTAAACATTATTGTAGGTTTATGGTGACTTTTTAGTTTCTGTGTTACTTGAAAATATTTTCTTAGAGAGATTATTATACCGCTTAGCACAAAAAGTATTTCTAATATTTGCTTTACCATTGTATAGAGAAGGTATTCAGTAGGCACTACAGTATGTGACTTCAACTTTAAAAGAAAAGAAGATTTTAACTAACTTCACCCTAGTTTTCACACAAAAAGACTAATGCCTATACCGTAATGAAGAATCACTGTACAGCTGAAATCAGCTCATAAACAGAACAAAGCAAGGTGTTATATGTTGTATATTTTCTCTTTAAAAAAGAGAGCAAGTATGTTAGGTTTGGATTTTAGTTGAGGAGCTTGGGATACACGTCTCACACACCTTTACCAAAACTACTTTGATTATAACTGACGTTATCGTTATCTGTCGCTTATATTATTGGGCCACAGCACAGCTTGGTGATGTTCCTCTAGTGCAGAGGAGAAACCACTGACCGGTCAGGAACTGGCGGAGGCGAGTCAGTCTGACAAGGTGTGAAAAGAGTCATGATCTTCTTCTCTCTCCCTCTCAGATCTCACTTTGATGGACTGCTTTGTAGTGCAGGGAGCTGGGCAAGTGCTAAGCTACATTACAATATATGGCGTGTTTGCCCAGCAGGTGCCATTTCCCTCTCTGCCATAATATGAATCGCTTTGCATTTCAGCTGCGCTGAATGCCAATGTCAGCTTAAGCATGTAACTCACAGACCTCTTCTTTAAACACTTCCTGCACCACCTGGGAAAAAGAAGCAGTGATATTCTGCTTGTTCAGCTCAGTTTGTATTGCCAAAATCTTTAAGAGTCAGATTAACAAAAAAAAAAAAAAATTCCTACATATATATATATATAGTGGGGGAAATAATTATTTTCTCTTTTGCTTAATCCCTTGCTGAACTTAAAAAGAAATGAACTGACTTAGGTAGGTTCATTTTACTGGAGAGAGGTAGAATATCAACCAAAACTCCAGAAAAAAACTAGATTAGATAAAAGTTATAGATTGATTTGCATGTCATTGAGTGAAATAAGTATAAGGATGATATGATTTAGTACTTGGTGGATAATCCTCTGTTGTAGTTGGTCATGAGGTTATACCGTGTCTCAGGAAGGATTTTGGCCTACTCCTCTTTACAGAAACTCTCTGCATCCTTCAGATTTCTTGGCTGCTACCTGGCAACTTGAAGCGTTAGCTTCCTCCACAGATTTTCTGTAGGACTGAGGTGTGGAGACTGGCTAGACCACTCCGTGACCTTAATGTGCTTCTTCATTAGCCACTCCTTTGTTGCCTTGGTGCTATGTTTTGAATTATTATCATGCTGGAAGACCAATCTTCAGTACATGGCACAAGGCATAATATCTCTACCACCATGCTTGACTGTGGGGATGGGTTTTTTTTTTTTGGCTTATACTCAGCATTTCTCTTCCTCTCAACATGTTGGATCAAGTTCATGCCAAAGCTCGAGAGCTCCAGACCAAGAGAGATTAGTGGTCATTTTATATTTCTTCCATTTCTGATTAATCACATCAACAGCTGTCACCTTCTTATCAAGATTGTCGCTGATAGTCTTAAAGCCAATTCCAGCCTTGTGAAGGTCTACAATCCCCTGGTGGTAGAGAGGTTGGAACGAAAGAAACGAATTCTGTGGACAGGCGTGCTTTGTACACATAATGAGATGAGATCAGGAGTATCATTGATTGATTAGGTGTAAGAAAAGAAAAAGATCTCCAAACATGTGCACCAGATCAAACTCAAATTGTCTAAGTGGCCAGAAAACCCCAAGAGGTGAGTGAGAAATTGTGCTTTTGGACCAGTGCTTTATTGTTCTGAGCTACAGGGAATCATGTTCAGTCCCTACTGTTGTTTATCTCAGATGCATATGGCACTCGCTGGCAGCCCAGCTGAAACACTGTCTGTCACTTAGTGGGCACTGCAAAAAAAAAAAAAAAAGGGACACGTCATGTGGAACATGGTAATACAAAAATGAACTGCGATGTGTGATGACAGGCAAAAGCCACCAAGCACACCTTTTAACTGGCTCTAACCTACTCTACAGAGGCAGGTGAAATGCCTTAGCAATAGTCGTTTAATGTTTTGTGGCATTTCTCATTTATTGTTGTTAAATGACTCAACTGAGCAACAAGCCAATCACAAAATCTCCTACTACCTCTGTGTTGGCTTTTTTGCGTTGGTCCAAGGTGTGGTTTAGGTGTAATGAGGGAGTGTGAAAGTGGTGCTTAATACCGAGCATCAAGTTTAATGAAGTCAATGTGCAGTTAACTGAAAGCAGACCTTGGTTGCACAATGACTTCCTCACCCTCTTTGATACCAACGCTGCCCCTTGTTTGCCTCTTAGACTCCTTCTGTTCTGCTCCTTTGCCATGTCTCTTTCAACTTTGATGTCAATAACTCACCACCGGATCCACACAGATTAATTAATATGATTAAAAAAATAATAACGAGGGGTAAATTTCCACTAGATGAATATAGCTCTTCTCAAGTTCAGGGAAAAGGCCAAGATTCTTTCAACATTCTGTAGGTGTTTACCAAATAATCCCACACAACAAGTGAAGCAGAAACTTAATTGTAACTAATTAGCTCCCTAGAGGTTTAATTGGATCTGCATTCTTTATTCCCCAGTTTACCTGCAGTATGTAAATCCCGCTTCCATGTTGAGGAGGGGGAAAAAAGGAGAAATGCTAGGGTATGGAAGGGCTCTGTAAAGGGAGACTGAATTAAGTGAAGTTGAAAATCAGTCTGTAACAAGCTTAATTTCTATCTTGTCTGGCTCTCTTCATCCATTCAGCAGCCTGGAGCTGTTTCCAGCCTGTGTAATTGAATGTGCATTCACTAATGGTAGAGAATACGACTCATCTCTGAGGTCAGGTAATAAGAAAGCTTTGTTCTTTGTTCAGATGAGTCGCTACCTCTGGATTGAAAGTGACTTTGTCGGCAGTCTTATTGTTGTGTGGGAGCCATACTTGAACTCGACTGGAGAAACCGAGCAACCTGCTTCTGTTTTGTTTTTTTTATGGCATTCCTTTGAGGGAACGCAGTTGTTTCTTTTGCATGATTTCACTTAAAATGATGAGGCTCAAACCAGAGCACCACCATCTGTCCACCTTGACTTTGAAGTGCACTTTTCTGGGTGAGGGTACTTTCTGTTTTCAGGTTCATCTGCACTATCGCAGACTGGGAGTCCACCGGTGGGGTATTGTTCACTTTCCTCTTGACAAATTACACGATGGGTTAAAGGTTAAACGAGCTCTGCTACCGCCAAAACAGGATATTACTCTTTTCTTTTTCTTTTTTTTTCTTTTCGTAAAATCTTGCTGAAATCACCAACAAGAGAACACAATGGAGGCCTATTCATCCAAGACCTTCAGCTACAGTGCTGACAATACTGTCCATCCTGTTTTGTTTCTATAGCAACTGCAACTGTTAACTTGGCCTTACCTAGCCTGAACATAGTATAGAGTTGCTAAACTAGTAGAAAACAGATGTCAGTAGTCTGAGTGCCAGATCCACTCCAAAGTAATTTTTTGTTACATAGCTTTCTTCCTTTTCATAACACTTCATCAACAATTCCCCTTTAAGCAGGAAACAAGAAAGGTTTAAATTTAATTTTACTCTGAGGCTTGACCTCATAAAGGAGGCTTTCTAATCAAGCAGGCATTGCATAGCCAACCCAAAAAAACAAAACAACATTTAGTTAAAAATCTGTAATGTTCTGTTTCTACTTTGTCTATGGACACCAGAATAAAATGCAAACACCACAATAAAACAAGGTGGAAAAGAAGGCACACAGAGCGTTTCAGTAATAGTAGAGACAGGAACAGGGTGTGGAGCATTCAGCCTCAGAGGGTGTTACATCACCAGACTTTTCCCCTTTTCCATCAGGCCACACATACATCATCACAGTGAAGAGAATAAAAAAAACAGGATTCACAGGACTTTGGTCTGAAATATTTTGCAGAAGTTTGGTTATGAGCATCATCCCATTTCAATGTGAACAAAAATAAAAGAAATAAAAATAATAAAACATAAATATAATAAAAAATATATTTTTGTGTAATTTTATTTATATATTCTATATTCATCATGGGTGAAGTGAAATATTTAAACATTGTTTTAATTTGATTAATTATAACTTACAACTAATGGAAGTCAGAAAACCGTTATCCCAGAGTTTTTATTTGAAGTTTGAGTAAGTTATTTAACTGTATAAACACCTCGTATCTCCGGTGCTAGTGCTATACATGGAACCGCAGTCAGTAAAGACTTGACAGTTGTCCAGGTCTACAAGGAGTGTAAGCCACAGAATGTCATTGCTGAAAAGGATGCCTGCATTGAAGTATATTAATGGAAAGTTGACTGGAAGAGAAGTGTGGTAGGAAAAGTTGCACAAGCAACATGGATCACTGCAGTCTTGAGAAGACTGTCAGGAAAAGTTAATTCAAGAACTTGGAAGAGCTTCACAGGGAACAGACTGAGAGTGCAAGAAAGTGGCTACAACTGTTGCAGTCCTAAAGTCAGTAGTAAAGTACATTATTTTGTTTTTATTAACCTCCTAGGACCTGGCGTCCACATGTGGACATCACATTTTGGGTTATTTAGACCAAAATACTAAATTTTACTCTACAAGGGCCTGATATCCACTTACGAGGACATTATACTGCTACTGTTCTATCAAAATTTTAAACGAATATCCTTATATGTGGCTCATATTTTTCTTAGAAACAAAAATTAGGTAAAAAAAAAAAATCTGGTAATTCTTCATTCATTCAAAACATTTTTGGGGCTTTTTGTTTTTATGACAGGCAGTTTAGTGAATTTGTCAAGCCCCATGGATGATGCTTGGATCTGATGGTTATATTGCCTGTATATACTGAGCTGAATTGATCTATCCACAAACCGACTAAACTCCAAAACCTTCATGGGACAGTGCAAATGATTTTGCATAACAATGGATAAAAACCTGTGTCTACAAATGTAACATTATAAATTTGAGACTTCAGCAGTAAAAATGTCATCTAAAAGTCTATCGCTTATATATTAAAATATAACTTTCTCATTATGTTATTATTTTAGTTTAGCAGCTCTAGTGATTTAGAGCTTAACAACACTAGTATTCAGACTAATAGGGGTTAAACAGGTTAAATACACACATGCATATCTTTTCTGATGAGCAGTAGTTGATTCTATAGATGAATCAACTACTGCTTCACATTACCCCTTTTTCTCCCGTGAAAATCTTTATTGGCATAAAATACCGCATAATCAGACAACCATTTGAAGGAAAAACTAACAGTTGATGCAGTTTCAGTGTCTTAATGCAAGTCGCAAACTTCATTTTTGTTGTCAGTTTGGCAACAAAATTAAAAATGTTAACACTGTGGTATAAAAGAAATCCAAAATAAAACTGGTATAGGCTATTTAAGTTACATGGCAAAAAAAATTGTGTAAAAGAAAAAATGTACATCAATTTTATGATTTTGTAAAATCTGCACAAGCTTGGACAACAACAACATGCTGTTTTTGCTTCCACATCGTCTGAACATTTTTTTTCAGTTATATTTGTAGGACTGCAAGTGGGTTCAGCCTTGAGTTCAAAAGTCTCGTGCTCTTTCTTTTATGGGCACTTTGTAGAAACAGTTGGTCCTGTTGTACCTAACATTTTATTTGTTAGGTATTGTCATAGTGATGATAGTTAATTTAGGAAGATGATGTGACAGCCAGCATGTTTATATGAATTCGGTAGGCTTTTTGTAAAATAATTCTAGGAGTTATTAATATTGTTATTGATGGCAAAGTAGGGGTGGTAGTAGTAGAACTAGCAGTGGAAGTAGTATATTCTGCAGATGAGACTGGCACCTTCAGTGACAGTTGTGTCATGCCTGCCTGAGAAGGTTCATCATGAGCTCTAGCAAAGCATGTCAGGCATGCAGGTGAAAGACTGGAATGTGATTAGTCTGTCCTGCAGGATTGTGATAAGAGGCCACAGTTCATGCATATCAGTGAAGGGGGAGCTATTTGACTCAACTCTAAAAAAGTGATACTTAATAAAGACTTGCTAAAAAAGTCAAATATATGTTCGAGGCAGTCACCTTTCATTTGCTAATTGAGCTGCTAAATTTGATTGGGTGGTACATGTACTTAAAGAGGATTTTCCTCTGCTACGAATGCCAATACCTGGTGATTTTTTTTTTTTTTTAAAGATAGTATTCTACACATTGCTGATAGCAAACAGTCCGCCTTTGCCTTTTCTTGAAAATAATGATGGACCTCGCAGTTCATGCATAATGCAAAGGCTGTGAAAATAGTGTTTCTGAGAGCACACAGCACCGCCTTTGGACTTAAGTGAAATATAACCTGAATTTGACATTTTCTAATATCCTACACCAAACTTTTTGTTTCAAAGAGATAGAGGTGGTAATTGCTGCACCAGAAGAAAGACTGCCGATTCTTCTGGGTATTGCGGGTGACTGTGGGGACAAGGCGAGATTGGAACATGGTAATTGCAAAGACAAGGGCTGAGAATAAATGGGGGAAAAGAATTCTTTACTGTCAGACAGAGGAAGGTCAAAAGCACAAGTGTATGACATCCATGCATGTTACAGTGTGTTATTCACAACGCACGCAAGGGACTGATACCTTTTCTTAGATATCCACTTCACTGCTTTGGTTCTGACAAAGAGAAGAGATGATCTCTGCTGAAGTTTCCCCCGACTACACTGAACTAACAGGATACAAGTTGCAAGGATGTCAGCAGTGCTGGGTCACAGTGAATATCAGAGCAGCCCTCCCCCTTCCCCAAATCATTATTTTATCATTTGATTAATGCTTCCACGGTGTTGACAGAATGCTTATACATTTCCTCAAAGATGAAAGACAAACAGCAGCAATTTATTTCTCCAGATTAGATATTGATCCCAGATAGTGTGCTGGGGATCGGATATGTCTTCCGAAAAAATGAACGTCAAATATTAAGCATCACAACTTTTTATTCTCTCCCCTATATTTTTATTAAACAGTGGTCCTCGCACACACACACACACACACACACACACGCACGCACGCACGCACGCACACATGCACACACACAACACACAACACAAAAAAATGAGATTTCTGCAGTCTTAAAAGGATTTGTCTCCTCACTGTTAGTCAGTCTCAAGCTATAATTTAGTATCTCTGACATGATAATTTATGACCGTCACTGTTTGTGTCTTGTCTCAGTAATGTTTTTTTTCCTCAATAGTTTTGTCCCATTTTGGGGCCTCTTGACTGTGGCCAGAGGCATAGCGCAGTACATAATCAAGAAAGAATGTCGTGTCATAAATAGGACAAAGAGCCCAAGCAGCTTCCCCTGTATACAGGCTGTAGGTTTGGAGCAACCCTGTTTCTCCAACAGGATTAGATTGGCTTTAAAACAAACTTTTTTTTTAAGATTAAGATTAATGGAAGCTCATAAACTCTCAATAACACGAAAAACCTTACTGGTCTATTTCAGATGATGGCTGTGCTGTTGTTCACATGACCCTACTCTACATCGCTACAAAGTTTTAGCAGAATTCATTCAAAATGTTTGAGTTATCGTGTTTACAGACAGAATAATGACATGCACTACCAGAACCCTAACCTACTTGGCAGAAGTAAGGAGAACAATAAGAGTGTTGTTTTTTTATTAATATCAATTTCATTCAAAACAACACTCCACTTATTTTTTAGCCTCAAAGACAAGTCATCAGACACACAAATAATAATCACGTAAAGAAGGTAGAGCAAAGTCTAGCTTAAAACTGAGACAATTAGTAAAGGAATCTATTACCATAAAGTTTCCAGAAGCTTTGAGATGCCAAGTTATTTAATTTACTTTGCCTATTTAATCTATTCCACGTGGCTGGAGCAGAAAACATTGGCAAAATCCTTTGTTTCCCATACCTGCCCATATGTTCCAGATGTGTTTGAGAGAACAGTGGTGAGTAGATGGCAGAGCAACTACACTGCCTTCTGAATCCAGACTGATGCAAAATAGTACCAGCATGAGGTTGCTCAAGTGTTTTTGACTGATTCATCCAGACTGAATACCTCTGTATTTTAGACTCTTATGGTCATGTTGTCATAAACAGCTTTAGAAGACGTTACTAAATAAAATTAGACATATAATCAGTTTTAGAATTTATTTTCTGCGCAGTGGGCTGTGGACACACCGCACAGTGAATAGGTGTGTGTGTGTGTGTGTCTTTGTGTATGAGATAACAACAGCAGTGAAGTCACCGTTGCCCAAAGGGAGCATAAACACCTTGAGTCACTCACAGACTGCACAGACAGACGGGAGTAAACAAACAATTATGTTCCTGTGTATATATCACACCATAAATGGGGGTTTCGCTGCAGTACAGGAGAAATGAATCTACTTGAATTTGAATTACTCTTGTGTGACCTGTTCACTTGAGAATTGCAGATAGGAAGTCAGGGGCTTTATTTATTTTTAATTTCCTTTTTCTTTTGGCCTTTCTTTTTTTCCTGTGGCACACTGGCTGTCTAAAAGGTTTGATTTGTAAAGCCTTACAGCTAACCGTCTCCCAGTTTGACCGCTATTTGCTGTGAGTGCTCATCACCGTATTCCAAATTACCTTTCTCTGAATTCACCTTTTATTCCATATAGTCGGGGGGGGGGAAAACAAAACACTGTTGCTTTGTGTTTAGTGCCAGCGTGACAGCCTGGTGTGAATTATCTCACTGTTTCTGTCAGCGTAAAACAAATAGAAGAGCGAGACATCAATTACTGTAGCTACTCCTGGGGAAAATAAAAGCATTGGAATCTAATGAGTGTATTACATTTACGTGCTGTTATATAATTTATGCCCTGTTAACCCATCCATCACCTCGACGCATACAGTTAACTACAAGCTGAGATCCCAGTGCGGATTCGCTACAGGAAAGAACAAATCACCAAATGGCAACTCGTACGCGCCGCATACCAGAAATGCTCCTTATAACATTAAGTGTTATAAGTAAGTGTATGCACTCCTCTCATAAACATTAGTGTTTATTTGCATATCCTTTCATTTCATGCAGATTTTAACCCTGAATTCCTGAAGTAATGCTTTTGACTTTGAAAAGCTCCTACACATCAGAGAAACACAGCTGATGATCCGCACTGCGAGCTGTGCTGTGAGTCACTGAGGCTTAGCAGGATCTACTGCTCTGACTCAGACATGTGCTGCTAGGGATAAAGGCTTTCTCCCCCACTTTTATTGTCTCACTGCCACAATGCTGCCTCAGACAGCCATCTCCAACCAAATCATCATCCCACAGAAAACATAACTTGTCCCTAGAGTCTGTTACCTCACGAACACAGGCCAATCAAACCGCTGACTGCAATCGGAGCGCTTCAGTGAAATTTCCAGGGGAATATCTCAGGTTTTCGTATTGCGTTGGGTGGCTGTCAGGCGAGAGGTGTCTCTGTGACGTTTGTTAACGTTTTGAAGCTGAGCCAGCTGCTTTAACAGAGCTGGAAGTCCAGTGTTAGCTTTGACAGCAAGAAATGCACCATCTGGACTCTGAAATTCAAGTAAAAAAAAAAAAAACTGCTCCATGTGCATCACTCTGGTCAGTATTTTCTAAAATAAACTGATTACACATATTTGGCACTGAGAGAAAATATGAAGTAGCACGTCACAACAAGTTGGGTTAAATGAAAATGGTATTTGATTTATATAGGGCTGTCAGAAAAAAGGAAAAAAAAAACAGGGCAATTAGTAATGCACACTATATGTCATTTTTTCCCTCGGACTGACATTTCTGTCTGAAGTCTTCCCGTTTGCCTCTATCATTTTCTCCCCAACCACGAAATCCTTCTCACTTGTTCCGTTTTATCATCACCGAAACTCATTCAACATGTCCGCTCATAGGCATTCAATTTTTTCTTTATTTATGTATTCCACTTTTTATTCGGAATCACATGTTAATGAAGAGCGTCATTATCAACCTTAAATATTTAATTTTCCGCTCTGTGTCTGCTTCCGAGGGAGGCTGAGTGGAAGAGCAGCAGAGTGGCGAGGAAAGGGGGGGGGATGGAAAGAGCCTGCCGTAGCATCAGCCATATCTGCATCCGCTGCTTTAAAGTCGGCTCCAACCAAAGCAAAAGCACAGCAGTGTTTTTCCACATTGACTCCATCTGAAGTATAGTTAGAAGCCTCCGTTTCTAAACAACCTAAGATTCCAGACTCGTTGTAACTACGCTGGCCAATTTTTTGGAGGCGAGCTCCAGATTCGGCTTCAGTATCTGTCTTTGCCCCATAGCCCCATCTTTAAACTTCATCCCCAGTCCCAGCATTAGCTCCAGAGAGGCTGAGTGCCCTTGTGATAAGGTGTGAGGCCTGTCTGCCTCTGACTGACAAGCCTGCTCTCACCATGCCAGTGCCTGCTGCTTGATAAGAGAAAATGTCAGCATGATTTTGGGAAATGTCATTTATCGCGGCTTTCTGGCCGTGTCTGTAACCCAGACTGATTATGGTTGCTGGACATTTATATCACTGGGGGTGGCTTGGAAAATTGTACAAATGCTATGTTTTTCTGTGATAACACACTTAATATCCCTTTTGCTGTAATGGATTTGATTTTGTTCCCTTACCTCTCCTTCCCTTGTCTGAATTGACGCAACATTAGATGCTGCACTTGCTAGTTTATTTTATGAAGCGTGTATCAGACACCATCAAAGTGTCTGCGTGTGGAGGCGTTTAGATCAGGGATTCACTCCACAGCCAGACAAAGACTTCCACCATTCTCTGTGTTGTGTAGAAGCTATGAGTTGAAGTGTTTGTGGTACGAGTGGAGCCCCAGATTTAAGTGACAATCTGCTGCTAGTCTTTGTCGGAGTGTGTGTGTGTGTGTGTGTGGGCTGCGTGGTAGATAGAGGACATCTTGCTGTATTATTTAGAAAGACAATCCTCCCCAAAGATGAGTGGGTTAACAGGAACCATTAATTGGTTTAGCAGGATCATATACACTCTAGTTCCGGCTTAGCTGCAAGGAAGAAAACGCTCGTGTTCAGACGTATTCAAAAGCTTCTGCTTGTTGTTATTTTTTTCACACTATAAACCCTCTCACTGTGAAGATGGACTATTTACCGTTCGCTTTTTTTTTCCTCCCTTTTTTTTTTGCCTTAGGTTTTGATTTGTGGATCCAAGATGAAGCAGAGCTGAGTTTGTACTCACATCATCACTTTTAATGTTGGATTCAAAACCCAAGCTATCATATATTATTCAGGGAGTTTGCGTCTTCTCTCCGAAGCGCTTCACTATAGTACTGTACCTCAGCTTTGCCGCTGCTGATTCTTGGAGCCATTCTGTTTAGAGGAGGGTCTGTGATTCAGTGCTGTATATTTTTTTTCTTCCCTCATTGTTGACTCAAAGTGACATTTGTGGGACACCCTGATAAAGCAATTCTTCCTGCTGCTCAGACCAGCCCGGTATTTTCAACAGATTTTCTCATTCATTTGTATTCACCTCTTTTTTTTTTCAGGGAGACCCTGGCTGCCTTTTGTGATCCACAGCCCCAAAGTAGACTGAGACAGGAAGAAGTGTCTTTAACGTGGGCTCCCTGGCAGCCTCTCGGGAGCTTAGTGAGAGTGTTGTCCCCCCACTCTTAACCAAATTTATAGCTACCCTGACTGTGGAAATCTAACAAAGGCACGGGCCCACAGTTCCTGGTATATTTGTCAAATCACTGCACCTGTGAGAGTCCCTGTGCAAGATAAATTCGAGGTTGGAGTGTTTGTCCAGGAATAAATCTCTCTTTTTTTCCCATTGTCTTTGTTTGGGTGAGCTGTAGGCAGCGAATGAGCTTTCCTCTTCACGTGAAGTGGAGTTGGTGAAAGCCATGATAAATGGTGCTCTTTGTTGACACCTTCATTGGGTTATTTATGGCTCATTAATTGAAGTGAAAAGGAGACTTGTTGGCACAGCGGGGGGAGGTAGCGCCAGGCCTCCGTGGCTGTGCCTCAGACCGGCCCACAGGCTTCGGGGGGTAAAGCAAGTGAGGAAGGTAGTGAGGGTGAGGCAGCCATCCCTCTCTTACGTTTGTCAGTTTTGCGTTTGCCGTCGATAGAAAGGGGGGAAACCTGTTTTCTAGGAATGAATAGGGAGTGAAGGAGGACATGCAAGAGAACAGCCTCCACCTGTTCCAGGCGGCCCCTTAATATTTCAGTTTGGTACAGCAAGGTACAGCAACCCCGGTTAGATGTGATAAATTAAAGATGCGTATCTGAAATAGTAAATACAAAGAAAATTGTCGGTTTACATTTAGAACAGCTCAGGGATGCTTCAAATTATAAATGGTCTCGCGAAATGTTCTCGCCTTAGCCGTTTAGAAGTCAGTGTTTGTTGCCGAGCCCAAAAAAAAAGAAGAAAAATCTGGATCTGCAGTGTATGTATTGGTCACAGCTCCGCTCAGATTTTGTCTGAAGTTTACAATACTTCGTCTTTTTCATCCCAACACAATTTCCTTTGAACGCTTTACGTCTTCCAAGGAGAAAGAGCCACTTCAGACATAAGCTCATGAGCACACTTGATTAACAAGTGGATTAACTATGCTCGTTTCATGGGATGATGTACCTCAAAGCACTTCAAAGGCCACGCCGAGTGCCCATGAGGTGCAGTAATGAGGGGTTCTTCTCCACAACGACAAATTTGGTGGCCTCGCTTCATGTGAACCTGATCATTTTCTCATTTTGTGCGCGCTTGCTCTTTTCTGTCTCCTGCTCTCTGCCGCTCGCTTTCTCCTGCCTTCCTCTTGCGATCTTTTCCCCACTTTTTTCCCCTCTCCGTCTCTCGTCTCCTTCTGCCTTTTCCATCTCTCCCCTTAGATTTCCATTCAGTGATTCCCCTCCACCACCACCGCCACCTTTATTTTCAGCTGAGTTGAGATTTAAGATTCTTTCTCTTCCGTGCACTACATTTTTATTCCAGCTCCTGATTATCTGCAGCCATTATTTACCCCTTTAACATTAATGTTGTTTGTTCTGTCAGCATAAACTAAAGCAGCGATCGTCTGGAAGTTGCCGGGCTTTTTGGTGTCCTTGAACTGCTAGACCGGGTTTGACTCCACTGAAGCCTGTTTCTGACATCCTCAGTGCTGTCACAGCTGTCAGTCACCTCTCAGTCACGCCCATGTCCGCCAACACTTCTCCATCTTTCAACACCCAGGCTTCCGCCTCACTCTCTATGAGGGGAACATGTCCTGGCCTGTCATACACTCATCCAGAGTGCAGTTTAGAAGAGAGGTGGTGGAGTGGGGGGGGGGGGGGGGGGGGGAGAGGAGGGGGATTCAATTTTCTAAGTGGCATAACGTCCTCCTGAGAAGGATTGTGAGGCTTCTTTCTGTCTCTGGCAGTGGAATGGCATGTACAACTGTGCCACAGTGGAGTGCCCGCTCATATTCGCTCTCTATCACTCCCTCCCTGCATTTTTATTATTTTGATCTGGCAAGCACATGAGAGATAGTAATCTACACTTCAATTACATCGCACAAGTCATCAGATGCTATCTTGCGCTGGTGATAGAATGTGCTCTGAGGCAGCCCAGCGCCACTGTGAAACAGCCCCTAGAGAGCCAAAGTCTCAGCGTGTGTGCGTGCGTGTGAGTTCCGTCTATCTGTGTTTGTCTGTGCGCGTGTGTTCGTTTGCGTGTCTGTGTGTGTGCGCGTGTAAGAGAGACAGAGTGAGCTGGAGAAACAGAGAGAGACCA
This sequence comes from Simochromis diagramma, assembly GCF_900408965.1. Lineage (NCBI taxonomy): Eukaryota > Metazoa > Chordata > Actinopteri > Cichliformes > Cichlidae > Simochromis > Simochromis diagramma. The sequence continues at coordinate 10,802,092 of NW_024386801.1, forward strand.
ACAGATCGACAGAGAGACAGAGTCTGGGAAGGAGCTCTATTTATCAGTATAACAGACGTATTTGCCAGTAGGGTACAGTATTTAACCTCAGTTTGTCATTGCGGTGATTCTTATCATTACATTTCATTTAGTTTGCAATGAACAGACTGCGCTGTAATAAGAGGATGAATTTCGTGCATCGTTTATCATCTGAATTCCAGATAGTAACCAGCAGAGGGCTAATACAGATGTTTTAAGGTCTTTGTCTACAAGACAGCCACTTGTGCTTCACGAGCTTTTATGTGATTTATTGCAGTGAGTGAGCCCTAATAATAATATTGCCATTGCCAGTATTATTTACAATACAGATTTCCTTTTGTTTATTTATTCCACATGTAATGTTCATGTGAGCTGTCTCAACTGTGTCCTGGGAATACATATAGAAATGATCTGTGTTTGTGTTTTCTTTCTTTCCGGTACTGTGTCCTTCCTTGCGCTCGCTCTTCATTCAATCAACTTATTTTCAAGGTAAGCCATGTTATCTATCATCACGCCCACCATGTTTTAAACACAGCAGCAGCAACAGCAGCATGATACATTTTCAATGACATTGTCTTTCTAAAAATGTATTTCTATATGCAAAGACAAACGCAAGCGTGCATACATGCACTGCAAAAGTTTTGACCTTACTTATAGTGTACGCATTCCCACATAGATTACATAGATGCATGTTTGCTTTCCAGTACTTGTATTTCTTCATATTATTAATTATTAAAAGCCACACTATATATCATTTTAATATGCGTGTAGTACTTGTAAATGGATGTTGGTCTTTGCCTTAAGAAAACCACCTACAGTTACAGTATTCTTCCACTGAGTGGCAGGTATACTCCCCGCTCACTCGCACCGGCAAATCAAGATGGATGGCTGGATTCCATAGTTTTTATCAGACCTTAATGTGCACTTATACAATGACAGAGAACTCTCCTAGAGGCAGGACAGAGCGGTGTTTGAGAATTGAGCTAGAAGGAGATAGCACTCTCCAGGCCCAGCCATTTTCTTCTATCAGAGAGCCTGTGATGAGAGGCAGCCCTGGCAGGAAGGCTGTTTCTCAGGTAGGCATCACATTCAGTGCTCTGCCCTGCCTTTCCACTCCTGCTGAACCAGCAAGTGGAAAACCTCACCTACTCTGCGCTTCTATTAGGCCCCACTTCAGATATGACAGCAAATGTGAAGCTGGCTTGTGAAGCACTTTGTTTTTCTTTTTGTTTTTTTCTTATTAGCATTATTAATTAATATTTCCTGTCAAGACACTGGCCGGTACAAACTGCAGATCTTAAAGGGTAAGGTTGAGGGCTGACTTTATTTGCAGCATATAAATCTGCTCTGTTTTGAATCTGAGGATTGAAGCGATATTAAACAGTTGTTCGGAGCTCTCGTCTGTTTCAGGAGGAAGAGGTGGCAATAAAAAATTTGCTCTCTGCCTTTGTTTGTGTTACCCCGCTGATAAAAGCGCCTTGATGTTTGAATATCTAAACGAATGGGAAAATGTAAATATTTTCTACCAGACGTTTTGAGTGGGACTGCATGCAGTCGCGGTCTCCAAAGCGCACTGCTGTCTAAATGAGTGGTTATTGACAGACCTTTGGCGTCGTGAGAATCACATGTTCTTTGAATCTCTGGTACACTAGCAAAATGTGATCCTCTCTGATGGTTGCATTTGAACTTATTTTGATGTCCCTGAGCATTAAGGGAAGTGACAGCTTACAAATAAATCCATAATTATCACATCTGAAAGCCGCCATCCCCAAACTTTATTTGCATACCCAACACTTGGAGGAATGTGGATAATAAACCCTGAGGGTCTTCCAGACTCTGGCAAAGTCGTAACTGTCATATCATCATCTTTTGGGTCTTTCTCAAAAGCAAGCTAAAAGGGAAAGGCAGACTGGAGTGAGACAATACCGCTCTGTTAAAAAGAAGCTACAGTAAATGGGCAGCACTGACTAAGGTTCAGCAGAGCACAAAAGGAAACTGAAGGACAAGATTGTTCCCATTGTGTTTTCGCTGTGTATTTCCCCATAGAGCAAGGTCTGCCAAGGCCCCACGGGCTTCATTTCACCCCTTCAAAACCCAACATATTTCTTTGAGTGTCCTGAAGATAGGAACACAATGACTGCCTGTAGAATTTCATCTTAATTCTACCTGGGAACACAAAAGACTAATCACAGCCATCACAAAAGCACCGTTCCTGCAGCCCAGTGTGTGATAGGACAGGCTCCGGCAGCATAAAGGCCTGGCCCTCCAGAGAGCCAGGAGGCTGGAAGAGGCAGTCAAATGGGAAGCAGAATAGGCCAGGCGACACCTAAGATTATGTCTCGTCCACCATGTGGGGAGAACGCAGACCTGTAGGACCAGACATCTATCAGAGGAGGTCACCGTCTGGGCCGAAGTAATAGAACAGTCGTAATTTCACATCAGACGACAGGTGCAAGAAAAGTTAAGCGATAACAGATGTCTGATATTGTACAAAGGGTGCGTATGGTCATTTCTGAAGGAATTAGGGCTATTAATACTGATTCCTTTATTAAAATGTAAAACAGCTGAGGTTTGTTACATTTTACTATTTATAATTCCCTGTTTCCATGTGCCTTTTTGCATGATGCCGCACTTTGCATATAAGCAAAGAAAAAAAAGACCTACAGTCTATTGATCTGAAAGTCTGCGAGAGAGACCTTCCAAACAGACATCGCCTTCTAGGTGGCTCAGCCTCTGTACCTCCCCCAAAATTGGTTGCTGGGCTTTAATTAGCCTGGCTCGTTTGCATGGCTGCCATTAGGGATTCAGATAGGGTGGAGTGATAGCTGACATTTTCCCCTCGCCTCCCCTCTTGCCAGAATCCTCCCCTCTGATTCATCTCATCTTCATTTCCCCAGATCCTGTTTTTAAAGTTTTATTTAGGGTGTCATTTATTTAACAAGGGATTATTTATTTAGCGCATCAAATCATTCTGGAATGAATATTTATATATTTGTGAGGGTTTTAAATATTTACATGGTCTCCCCATTTCTAGTTTTGGAGCCACTGTAATGAGTGCTGTTGTTGGATGTCGAGGGGAATAACAAGACTGGTTTCAAAGTGAAAAGTCCTTTGAATATATTTCTAACTTAATTGGTATGAATCTATTATCAGGCCCGATGCTCTGATCATAGTTTAATTGGAGGTATATTATTATGGAATGACTTTAGCGGTGGCTAATGATATTTCGTTCAGCTGATGATATTCATTTGAATGGCGATGAATGATTCATGTCAGGGGTGGTGTGTGAAAACACTTGGCAGTGCCATGACCCCATGTTAGCTGCTCTAATGCACTCGCAGACTGCTACTTGACTAAATTCCATTAATCCTCAAAGAAGCTTAGCCATTTTGCCCTGATGCTCACTTTCTTTCTGCATCTTGTTTTACAGAGACACCATTGTGCAATGGTGGCTTATAAAAGAGGATGAACATTAACAGGGTCGTGTCCTGAGGACTTTAACCACTCTTTCTTCACTTGATCTGTCTGGTGGTGCACTATATAGGCTTGTGAGAGCCAGTGGTCTAACCAGGCTTGCAGAGGCATGTGGAGACTCACTACCAAGTTTACACATATCGGTCCTTAGAAGAGTCTTATTAACAGCAGCTGCAGGCAGTAGGAGAGCACAGAGAGCGGCGGCATGACTGTTGAACCAGGGAACGCCTCTCCACGCTAGAACCCCCACCCCACCCTTCCTTCTCCTCAGACTTAATGACTAACCAGAATGAGAAGTGGAGGAGAGGAAGAGCCTGGAAGAGCCTGATTTGTTCTGCATGCTAAATATGGCCTGTAATCTTTATTCCTCTGAGTGCCTTATTAAAAGTGAAAGGAAGATGAAATCCCACCAGCCAGCCCATCCTTTCTGCTGTTTATTAGAGGGGCTTTTCCTCTGTTAATATTGAGGTTATGGTAACCTTAGTGGTGATAGATGCATCGTGCGACTTCAGGTAATAATAGCAATGATTGATTCCCACCTGAACCCTGGAGGTGTAATCTAGCAGGATGGAAGAGATAAAGTGGCAGCCAGTGTCTAAGAGATACACAGAGAGGCAGATTCCATCCAACAGTGCTGTTTATCATCCTGCAGACAACAGCACTGTGTCAGAATTTATGATGTTTCCCCTCGTCTCTAATTCATCATTCATTAACTACTCTCTTCTCCCCCTAAATCCATCTCTATTTGTTAGTTTTATCCGTAAGGTTAGGATGAAAAATACCTGTGTGTTAGTTTTTGATTCTGCGGGAAGATGAATGTGATTTCTGACTGCAAGTGTGTCACATCAGTCAGATCTGATTTGATAATCAAAGTGATTTTTTTTTTTCTTCCTTTCTTCCCCCGGTCTTAGAGTTTGTTGTCGTCTACAGCCAAAGTGGCACACACTTGCCATCATTTACAAGACGACTTGTCTTTTTTTTTTTTTGTTTTCAGGCTCGAGTAATTTATTTAGATTAATGCTGGGAATGTGTTTAAGCCTCAATTACATATGTCAGGATTTTCAGAAAATACATTAATATGGAAGAAAAACAAAAACAAGCCTTTCTCAGGCATCTGCACTGTGATATTCAGAGCACAGCACAATTTGCATTATTTCTTTACCTTGCCCTTTCTGTGCAGCTGGAATGATTCACACTTGTGATTTTTTTTTTCTGTCATTATGTAAACAGATAACCAGAATGAGAGAGAATATGATCAGCATATTTTTGTGCCCGTATTTGCATTATGGCGCTCGCGCTGGAGCGCTAATGAAGCTCAAAGACAAGTGGAGTCCTACATAATTATTTTTTAAGCCACACCTTTTCTGTAGTAGAGCTGCACTAGATGGCACATCTATTATTCCATTAGCAGGTAATTAATGACTCTCATTTGTGTAACTGTTATTAAGCCCTTTGAAAGATTGTTTGTGTTCAGATGAAATGAAACACATCCCAGAAGCCATCCATTGTGGCGGATAGATTAAAAGAGCAATAAGGCTCTTTGAAAAATGATATTTTATCAACGGTAATTTTTCACCGTACCTCAGGGGCAGCGATGACAGGGAAACACTGCAGTCCTCCTTCATGTTGATATCCTTTTTTTAGTCAAACTACCAGGGGAGTACACTAAGTGTGATTTATTCATCCCTTGACCAGTAAAAGGTGTCAGCCAGGTGAAAATGGATGCTGGGAGAGTATTGACAGGAGAAATAGCAGTGCAGTTGTCCTGCTCTGTCATATCACTTATGAAGGTGGGGACATGTCCTATACTCCAGATGCCTAGTTCACAGCTGTCTGCCTTTCGCTTGTGCCGTGCTACTTTTTGAATGTTTTTCATTTGCTGCAGATTAATAATTGCATGAACTTTTTCAATTTCAAGATTTTTGTTTCTTATGGACGCTGTTATTATAAATGTAAGTCATTTTCTAATTTGCTTTATTTATTTTACTCTACTTTTTTTTGGCTTTACTCGTATCCTGGAGTGCATTGCATAAATCTCAGAGAGGATTCAGATTTCCCACATGAGCAGATCAAATTGTCTCTTTTGTTCATGGTTTCGATCTGGCAGTATAATAAGAGATTGAGGGTTTTTTTCATTTCCTTTTTTTTTATATTGAAGAACAGGAGGCTGGAGGAATCAAAAGGAGTGTGTCTTATGAACAAACACGGAGCCTTTCCAAAGGAGACACTGTGTAACACAAGCACTGGCATTCCACAACTCCAGCTGGAAAGGCAGAGAGCATCTCCTTGGGATTTATATTTAGCATTTGCTATGCTACTTATAAAATATTTCATAAATAATGTGAATATATTAGACGAGAGAGAGAGAGAGAACTGTCGCCAGTCATTCCATATGCACTGCCATAGCAACAAGATGTTCCGCCTTTATCTGTTTAGGGCCCACGATTCTTAAACTGTTCATTGCCCACGTTTCCTTTTTTAATCAGTGTGTGTTTGGGATCCCCTGCAGCAGGGATCTAGATAAAAGGATTAACTCTGCCTCTACTAGTTAACCACATTTAGACTTTGCCAGGCAGGCCCTCAAAATGAAAATAGATGGATTTCTAATGCCTACATCAGTGTGTTCTGACTGTGTGTCTTAAGTATAATGTGGCAATACGTATTTATCAGTTTATCAAAATTAATAAAGCAATACAAAATAGAGGCAAGTTTACATTTTTTGGGTGAATGCTACTTTTGATTTGTTTAATTGTCATGAATTTCTGCAGATTTGCTTTAGTTTTATATGTATTCTTTTATATATAAATTGTCTAAAATGCACATTTGTTTCAAGGTGAAGTCAAGCCACTGAATTTACACAATTTGCACTCGAAATCACTCAAAATATTTATTTTTCTTTCTTTTTTTAGGGTAATAGAAAATGCCGATGTCGATCCCATCCAAAAGCATTCAGTGCTCTGATATTCAATAAAATCACAGCCTGATTGAGGCTTTAAAAAAACACAGAGGAAGCAATGACTAAAGGGCTGGCTGGTAGAAGCTAGAAATATTTCTTAGGGAACATCCACATATATTCATTATTGGTTTTGATCCATGAGGCCTTGTTAGAATCTGCAGGCCACTGCTGCACTGCCGGCTGGGTAACACAGTGTAGAGGGAAGGAACTGGCTCCTTTGTTACTGCTGTTAGCATTAGCTAGAGATTTGCATATATTTCTCTTGGACGCATTAAAGGAATACAAAAAAAGACTAATTCACTATTGAAAGTCTCCTTTGCAAGATTAAAAGAGTCCCATTAGAAATGTATGACTGCTCATGTAGTTTTTATTTCGTTTTTTTCCGCCCCCCCTTCCTTTGTTGAAGGCTTTGATTATTTGCCAGGTTGGCAGGAGAAAAAAAAAAGTAACCTTGAAAAAAAATTATAGCTGCCATCTTTTCTGATATTTTTTTATGTGTTTGTTTCTTTGCGGCAGTGACTGTTTTTTTTTCTTTCTTTCAAGTTATTTCAATAGAAATAATATTTTTATTCAGAATTCAGTGAAAGGAAAAAAAATCTTCACACCAGTTTTTCTGGAGCAAACTTTTTCAAGTTCCCGCATCATTTCTCTCTTCTTCTTCTTTTTTTTTTTTCAAAGGATCACTGGACAGATGTAAAAGTGATGTATATTTCTGAAAATCTTTTTCTCCATCTTCTGTTCAGTAGTAGAGCGCTGGCCTGCTACCAGCATGGTGGTGCAGTGTGCCACACAGATGTCTGAACGAGAACATGTGAACAGCACTCCCAGAAGGAGTGCCCACAATGCTTATCGCTCTGACCTGAATTCTGTGACGACAGACAATTTTACAAACAGCTGGGGATCAATCAAAGCCCACTTGAAATATGCCACCTGCCACTTTTACATTAGGAAGCATGCTGTTCAAAATGGAACATTTTCACTTGTATTTGTGATTATTTTACAGGCAAAGTTGGTCTCCTCATGGGGCCTCAAGTGCCAAATGATTTATTCCTCCCCCTACTACCACCTCCACCATCCAGAGCTGGGTGGAGAGAAGGGGGTAAGATTTACTTTAAGTTGTGTCTAAGCCTGGGGATGTAGTCAACAAGGAATGGATAGATACAGTATTTGTATTTAAGCTAAAATCCCATGCCCACTCCTTAACCCAACCCCCTTTCCGAGGCGGTTTGCATGCGTTTATGATGCCTGTAATTTGTACACTTAAACAAAATGAGTGATCTGTGCCACACATTTAGGATCTCTTCCTCTCACAATGTAAGAGCGGGTAAGGTAAAGAACTCCTCCTCTCGGGTATAGGTGTCTCTGACTATCCCAGTTTAGCCAAGAGTAACTCGTCTCCCAGCAGGTGTCAGTGTTACAGCTGCAGACAGATGTCACTAATACAAATTTACAACTATCTTGAGCCCTTTCACGTCCTAAATGTAATCAGTATTGTTTTGGACAGTAGCTCACGTCATAGTTACGCAACAGGTGGCTCTGATTTTGCGCTCAAAAGAGGTGTCTAAGACTTGCAGCTGGTTTCATAACACTGGCAGGTTTTCAGTAAATGAAAACTTATTACTTATTACATCCTTTTTCAAATTTTAGTTAGCTAGATTTTATTTCTTTAGTAAGGATGTGAATGTTACATTACTGCTTCTTTTTTTAAAAATCTCAAGGCAAGAATTCAAATTCCGTCTAAATAAAATACAAATAGAGGAAAAAAGACGCACACAATAATGTTTATTACAAGATTGTGGTTGAAGTTGAAGTTGTCATTACCTCCACACACACACGCACATACACACACAGAACCTGCGGTCATTTCTGAACAGTCATAGTGAAAATTTCTTCCAGACGAGCAAACAGCAGCAAGATAAAAATGAGTGGAATTTATATAGAAACAGGATGAGGCAGATTTGTTAACAGTGAGCCTGGTCCTGCTTGTTTGACTTGAGGTCAGCAGCGCACCACAGACTTGCAGGATGTGCTTCACAAACTGTTGCTTGAGAAAACATCCGTTATAAACAGGATAATTAGCTTTTTGGAAGCCATTAATTCTGGCAGGTGAAGGGGCGGAGGAGGAAATAAATAAATGTGTCTGTGTCGTGTGACACAGTGCTAAAAAATTGGGCACCTTTCCAACAGCTCATTTCACCTTTTTAAAATTGGCCTTATTGTAGATGAAATATTAAATGGCCAGGCTGGCTATTAATGCTGACTTTTATGGATTGGATGCTGTTGTGCTTAATATACCAGTTGAGTTCTCCTTTTTATTCCTCAGCAGAGTTCTGTCCACCCGTAATGTATTGCGCCAGGAGTGAACCAACTGGTGCACAATGGGGTTTCAACCCATGTGAAGCTCCCTGGCTCTGCTCCAGGCTGAAAGTGTGTTGTCTGAAGTGTATTTTCTTCTCTTTAGCATCTCCATTAGTAGCACCTCAGTACATTTGGAAGTACATTTAAAGCTCCCCTTTGATGATATTTTTTTTTCCCAAACATCTATCGAGTGCATTGATTGGAATCCTAGCTCATATTCATTATTCAGTATTTTTTTAATCCTTTGTTATCCAAAAAAATGCCTTTTACAAAATAATGAAGGATCTGCATCAATATATTATAGATAGATCCCAGATAGATCTGCATCCTAATGTCCTTGATATCAGTTTATATCTGCAAAAAGGAAAAGAAAGAAGGGGGGGGGGCACTGTGTACTACCAGCACATATAACAAAGTTAGATGAACACAGAGCAGTGGATCTCAGATTTCTCTCGCATGCCTCACTTCAACAGCTGAAAAAAGGTTCGTGCCCCATACACCAAACTATCGCATTCCAGTTTGTCTTAACGAATTTTCCTAAAACTGCAGGAAAATTATTTTTCATGGCAAACTCTTTATGATATGATATGATTATTAAGTTTTTTTTAATTCCATATTTTTATATCTGTTCCCTTACAACTCCATTATAGCAACTTAGCCACTACAGAGGAAGAGTTATGCGGAGAAGAAAAAAAAACACAGAACAATAACCTTTGTTTCATCTTCTAACCAAACCATTTGTTAGCTATTGCTGCAAAAACAGAAAGTGGTGAAGTCATGGTATCATGCCTGGGATTGCCTGTGTTTCATTTTGACTAATTCGTGTTGATCACTTATCCTGCGTACTGCAGCTTAATTTTCTCTTATATGATACATGTTTTTGTTCGTGCCAAATGATGGCATGTTAATGTTATATTTCCCTTTAATAATGTAAACAGAAAATACACTCACTCCTCAGTCCTTGAGATCATAATCGGTTAACTTGATTGAATGCAACTGTCAGTTTATTAATAAATGAAATAAACAGAAATCAAATATAAGCTTATTGTAGATAGATCTATGTTGTGTAGTTAGTGCTTATAACATATGCTCTAAAGATTTATTAAACTGTATCAATATGCATTTAACACTCTTGTATTTCAATTTAAAGATGACTTAAAATAATGAGCAACAGTGACGATAACATTGGTTAAAAAAAGTTTTCCTTTGAAATTATTTGGTGAAATAAGTATAAAAATGCTGTTAGGTTTAAGTTTATTTAAAACTGAAAGTCATGGTAATATTGAATAGATACATAGAAAAAAAAATATTCCAATAGTATCTGTGAAAAATATTCTCAGTTTTTCTTTTTTTTAACCTATCAGTAAGTCTGTATTTTGATAGACACAGTAGCAGGAAAAAACAACACAAACAAAATAAAACTCTCAAAATAGAACTCTCTCTTACAAACACACACACACACACACACACACACACACACGCAAAGAGAGCGAGAGAGACTAAAATGTGCCTCGTTCTTAAAATTTGAAAGTAAATCGTGGTTATTAAAGGTTTGTCTTAAATGACTATTTGAAATTCAGTTATATTATAACTGAATTTCAAAAATGTCATTTCAAGTGTTGTATTATTATTATTATTATTATTATTATTCTTTTTCACATTTCAGTGGTTAAAAACCTGAAACTATATACTGTTTTAAAAACCCTGCCCAAAATGCACACACACACAAAAGCAATGATGGGTCCTGCTATAAGAATTATAGCCATACAGGAGTGTGAGCAGCCAGGACTCTCCTGTAGATGGACGTCCCCCTCAGCATCATCCACAGTGGGGGAGGATGTGGCTGTTTTCTGCCTCAAAGGAAGACGCTGGCCAGGGACCATAATGCCTGCAGCCGCTAGCAAAGCCCTCTAAAATATTCATCACATAACTTTTTCTGCGTGACTATATGTTTTTAGCAGATGGTTACATTTTTGAGAGGAGAACAAAGTTGTAAAAGGAATATGATTTTACTTGTTGCCATGGGAACAGAGATGGATGAAGATGTTTCATGGTTCACTGGCTGCCTTGTCTCTCTCTCTCTCTCTCTCTCTCTCTCTCTGTGTGTGTGTGTGTGTGTGTGTGTGTGTGTGTGTGTGTGTGTGTGTGTGTGTGTGTGTCTGGGTGAATCTGCACATGCCTCACTTTGTCTGCATGACTTAGTGTACATATTCTGCAGATTTATACAGCGTGTGCATGTACCATATTTGCATGAGAAAGTCTTTTTATATTGAATTTTTAAGTGAGCAGCAGATTTTGCCGTCACTTAATTTCTGTGAAGGATATTATGAAAACTTGCTCAGTGAAAGGTCAGCGCGGTTCCAAGAGGGGATCATTTCCTAATACACTATTACAACACGTATCAAGCTGCTAGTATTATAGAAATAATGCACGCTCTTGTCAGAAGCTCTGTTCACAACGTGATTTATTTTTCTCTCTGATGGTGAAGTGGTGCTCATTTCACAGTGTATTAGCCGACTGTCTAAATAGTGATGATTCAGTACCATGGCTACTCATTTTCACATGACACATGAAAGGGAGGATCTGTCGATAAATGCGACAATAACAGTGGCCCGAGTTATCTGGTGCCGTTTTTTTTTTCTTAGCTGCATTTCAAAATGAGTGTTCTCCCATTCGAGAGGAGCTAATTAGATTGTGTGAGTTGCATGATATGGGGTCCTACACATAAAAGCCCTGCTGCAGAGATGAGCAACGGTTGCCTGTACCCCAGACAGTGCTGATAGTAGAGCCACTCCTTTAATTCCACTCTCAAAAATCAGATCCTAATTGCATGTCTGATTTTAGTAACTTGTTCAGCAATTTAAGAAAATTGCTTTTTGAAATGTAACAATTTCAGTGATCTTAAGCGTTCTCATTTCTCATTCTGTGCGCTCTGCTGAGGACTGTCTCTTTTCAGGCCTCATCAGGCAGTAATTGAAAGGTCCTCCTTCGCCTGTAAACCACTGACCCTGTAGAATTTATCATGCTGTTCATTTTGGGAGTATGAAAAACTGTTTTTCGAGCTCATCAAAGAACAAAGGAGGAAAATATATTTGTGGCTAATTGTTTAACTTTTCTCATTCGGCTCTTTGTGTCGTACAGGTGAGTACTGTTACAGAAGACCACGTGAACACACAGAAGGACCCACACTCACTTTTGCAAGAGCACACATAAACCTATTATAATTTATTAAATCGAACTTGGCAGCGTGCGCCAGGTGAAGAATGTAGTTATTAGAGGAGGCACCTGCAGACTGAACGTGGAGCTTTTTATTTAGTCCCGGTAACAAAGAGGAAGACTAAATTTCCACGGAGGCATTTGTGTGAGTGGTGAAGTGTAGCTTAATGGCATGGTTTTATTCATCAAGCGAGGTCTGTGCACTCGTCCACTGCGAAGCTGCCTTGAGGGACAGTGAGTGATTCCGACCACTCAGCCTCATTATGGAATCATATTAATATTTAAGGGGTTGGAATTGAGGAATAAAGAGGGTAATTGATAGCATCAAAATGGAAGTGTTTGAACCCTGTTATATTATTTAAATATTTCTAATAGCGCTGCCACAATACGCGCTAAAAATGCAGCGAGCATCCCTCTTTTTAAGTGATAACAATTGTTGAGCACCCTTGAACTTAGTTGTGAATGGCATGCACGGTCGCAGACAAGAATGGAAGACACAAATGACTGGCTGATGAGTCGTGCCCGGCAGAGGGGGATTGAGTCATACCATAAGTAGTGTGGGGGTGTTTTTTTCCTCCCTTGCTGCAGCTGAAGAGCCACAGACCATCATGTTTTGGAACAACAATGGGGGAGGAAAACAATACAGTCATATTTGTTTTCATTTCCTGTTTATTTTAATCTAGATAACCCTGTGTAGCAGGGGTTTCATTTACTTTAAGTAGCAATGGAAAGGACAGTAACCTTTAAAGTCTTCTGTGTGGGCGTTTGCGTGCGTGCGTGCGTGTGTGTGTGTGTGTGTGTGTGTGTGTGTGTGTGTGTGTGTGTGTGTGTGTGTGTGTGTGTGTGTTAATCAGCTGATTAGACTGTATGGAAGGAAAGTGACATGTAAGCATAAATGAGTCTGCAGGCAAGTAGACTGTGAATGATAATGATGCTCTGGAGTTCTACTTAGCATAACATAAGGGACTGCTGCTTGTGCTCATGGCATTCCTCAGAACGCAGTCAGTGGACTTTGTTACAGACTAGCACTAATTAGGCTTTACCACGTTTAGCCAGCGGCTCTACAAAACCACCATTGTGGCTTGTTTCTGGAACTTGTGCATGATTTAGCCTCAGCATTGCATCAGCCAGTTCTGGGAATGAATGTTAACTTGTATTGCTGCTATTATGAGAGCAGCATATGGAGATACAGACGGGCAGGTGTACGCAGCCTGTTATGTGATTGTTACCTAGAGATTGATAATCATACAACAAAAGCAGTTAATGAAAAGGCGCCCAATACAACGCTTTTTATTTGGAGTGAGAAAAAAAACAGTGCAAACACACAGACAGATTGCTAGCAGATGCCGGTGTACCTGTAGCTCCTGATCGGGTTAATTGTCTGTTTCGGGGGAAGAAAAGGTTTTGGATGGTCAAGAGGCCTGTAGTTCAAAGCACATGGCATCAATGCAGTTGCAGAAGTTCGCTGTTGTTGTAAAAACAAAAAGGTAACATTTACTTTTTGATATACTATAATGTTATTTTAAGCTGATAGATGTAGTTACTGATAAACAGTAACTGTAGCTACCTCAGTGAACTATTTATGACAGATAAAACGAATCAGGCTGAGGTGTAATAGTCAAACACTGTCTTAACAAAAGTACAAATATAGTATTATATTAAAATGTAAATGTGCTTGGATCTACTTATTGTGTCTACTTACAACCACATAATACTTTTACATTTATATATGCACTTTTAGTAACTTTATAAGGGTAACAGCCATTTATCCTGCTGCTTCTATCAGCAGTCACATTATCAACAAACAACAAAGACCCTTTTTATTGTCAGCCATGTCAAAACATTGGCTCCACTGTGTTTGATAAATGTTGTGGTGTGCTTTGGATCATGAGCTTTCCAATCCTGAGCTCTCCTTCTCCTTACTTTAGTCTTTCCATCATTCTGGTGAAAGTGAACTTTGGCTTTCTTTTTTTTTAAGATGTTTTTATTTATTTATTTGTATTTTTTAAGAACTGGTAGAGCAGAGCCTTATTGGTCTTCATTCTAAACACCTTATTGTAAATCCTCTGTATTTCCATTCATGAAGGCGTCTCTTGATAGTAGACTGAATGACAATGATGCCCACCTCCTCAAGAGAGTTCTTGACTTGGTGGTGAAGTTTTCTTAGTCAAGAAAAAAAATCTGTTTAGTTGTTTTGTGTGGTCCTTCAGGCCTCAGGGTTTTGCCGAGTTGGCCAGTGCATTCCTTGTTTTTAAGAATGTACCAGCTCGTCGATCTAGCCGCTACTACATTTATTTGGGTTTTTCAAACTAATGATGGCTTCCCTCAGATGTGCTGACCTCATATTGACAGTTCCAGTGAACAGCAACCAAATACCAGCTCGACACTTTGAACCAGCTTCAGATCAAATACCTGTTTAATTTACCATGAAATAATGAGGGAACAGGCCTCACCTGGCCATGAAACTACTTGTCAATCAATTGTCCAGTTAAATTTGAGCCTCAACCTCATGAAAATGAGGGCAGTGTATAAAAACGGCGGTAATTCTAGGTAATGCAACATTTTTGTAAATTTGAATTAAAGCTGAATGTCTGCACTTCAATCACACACAAGGCAAAACATTATTATTAGATGTTAAACTTTGGGATGCTATTCAAACAAGTACTCACTAGGCCTTAAAAATAAAATCTTGCATGCATGTAGCATGTTACCATTAGACTTTTATCTAAGCAAGCTAAGCTAACAAAGGTCATTCTTTTTTTAAGTATAATAACAAACATGAAATTGTGCAACTGATGCTCGTCTTTTTGTTGTGTTGCCAGTAGAAACACTGAAGCTCACAAAGAACATAGTCGCTATACAAACTCTGTGTTGAATGAGTGATGTGTGATTAGGCGGCAGGGTCTCAGAGTACTACGTGTGGTGTCTATTGCCTGAACAAAAACACCCCCAAAACATTAATACACTGACTGCAGCCAGTGAATTTTTCTTGTGGAGTGCCTGTGTGTTGGTATAAATAGATAGCCAATTTGTAAAATCGTCCGCCTGAACATAAGCATCTTGGGCCACTCTAATTGGTCAATTTCCTGCCTGTGTTGAGTGCCTAGATTGATTTATTGCCTTTTTTAAAAGGCCGTGGGGACCAACAAAACAGCTGTGCCAGCCGTCCGTGCCGGAACTGTTATAAAAACAAGAGGCTGAGCGCTGAGAGTCGGACAGCAGTCACGGCAGCAAGTGGTGGGTAGAATGGAGCAGAGCGGCATGGCAGACAGCTGGCAAAGACAGCGTATGCTGTCTGGCACCACTGGAGATGCAGGATTTATTTCAGCAAACACCGCTGAGTGGAGAAGCCCTGCCCTGGTGGTGATCGCTCCTTTCTCATGAAAGCACACACACAACCAGGAATTTGCTTGATTGCTTCAATGCTTTAATCATGTGAAGGTCTGTGTGATCGCAGCCAAAGAATAGACATTTTTCATGTCATGATATCCCCCATCCACTTGACATGGAGAGGGCTCAAAGAGAGCGGATTTGAGTGCTCTGTCTCTGAGGGCTTGAGTGATAGCTCCCCAACCTGAGCGCATCTCGGCTGAATCCAGCTGTTTGTGAGCAACCGCGGTGATTTACTCTCCCGCCTCCCGCGTCTGGCTGAAACAAATCCATTGCATGTGAGATTTAGAATAATGCATCCGTCTACTGATGTGCCTGTGACCCATCTGAGCTTTGTTGTTTGTTTTTATAAGTGCCTATCAGAGCGTATCTCGAGTGTTAGGAAACGCGATGTGAAGAAATGACAATTTCTGCACAAGTGGTATTTGAGACAGAAAAGCAGCACATAAAATTGTTTGGAGGAGGGTGTTTTTGTGAGAACTGTCTTTTAGTTGTAACCTTCAGTGTGAGTTATGACCTGTGTGGGTTGTAGCACAAGTGTTTTCTCAGTGTGTAGCAGGTTTGAAAGACTGAGCACTTTACATCTGCTATGTTCAAATCATTTTCAGAATGCTTCCTTAAACACAAACACACGCCTATATTTCCTCTCACCACCACATCTTCTTTCCTCCACCGCATCTTTTTTATCTGTTTCTGTTTTCTGCAGTAGTGAAGTTGATTCTAGACCTCACTTATGATGCTTGTGATCTTTCTATGTATTCACCTAAAGTAACTATGGAGAGAAGATTAGAGATAACCTTTATTGCCTGGTGAGGCAACACTGAAGCGTTCTGTGAAACATTTGCGATAATTCACCCCACGGTGAAGCATCTGCTTTAAGCGTCCTAGAGCAGCCATTGACTCTGGTTCTCTTGTGAAATGTGAGTGCAGTTAGCTAAGTGTCTCCTTTTTGAACTGTGATTCTTAGAAATTTCTGTATTTAGCACTGGGGATTGGGAGCCTGAGTCTTCCACAGGCATTTGAATGCACATTCTGTGAGTCCTCCATTAAAGTCAAGAAAGAGAGAGACCAAGAGAGAGTGTGTATATGTGCAAAAGTGTGTGAAAGGGAGAGATGGAGAGGGAGGGAGTAATCGCACAGTCTTCATCTAGTGCTTAACTTTAGGAAATATGAGTCTGGTTGAAGATGAAAGGGACTTAATCTCGAATGCCTCTCTCTCTCCTCTACTCTTTCTCTTCTCAGTGCCTGCTGTCCATTGGGACTGGCCCATTCTAGCACATTGAAGTGCATTATGTAATCCCCTCCAACTCTCCACGCCCTGCAGTAATGGTTTAATTAGGGGAGGGGAGGCAGCCATCACGGCATCCCACCTGCCATCACTTTTCAAACATTCACCAAGTGATTTTGATACCAAAGACGCCTCTCAGTCTATCGTGTGTCCTCTCAATACTCTTTGATAAACACTAAGAGTGATAACTTTTCAAGCTGTCGGCATTGTGTTTGCTTGATGCATCCTGCGACGCAGAATTAACAGAGCTTGTAGCCACAGCCTACTGTCCTCTTTCTCTTTCGTCTAGCAGGCTCTCTTCACTCCACCCAGTCCCTAGTCAGCCAGGCAGCCAGTCAGGGCAGGCGTGCTCAGTCTGTCAACACTTGTGCAGCACTCGAGTGTTTGAATTGAAACAGGAGGAACCTGGCAGAGCAGCCTTTAGAAACAGAGGGTTAATACCAGATAGAGTGTGATGTAACTCAACTTGGCACATGTTAACTGACTGTGTTTTACTTGATGTTCAGTTCCATTCTTATTATAAAGGTGACAAACATTTTGATATTGTTAAATACTGTTTACTGGCCTTTGTTTAGATTAATATGCTGCACACAGTGCACTGAAGAATTATTAGATGGTTTTTATATCATTTAAAATTTTCTTAAAAAGTACTTATGTGTTGAATGGTCTTAGATGAATTTTATTAGTGCGATAGAAATGATCTCGTTTCCTATACAAATTATTTCAGTGTTTCTTTAGGATATTGGTTTCTAAAGTAACCTTGATCTTGCCATCTTTACAAAGCATCAAACTTTTATGTTTTCTATGTGCACAGACTGTGTAAAAGATAGATGTGGCTACCGCCACGCCACCCACTATTTTCTGATATCCCACGTTTCTGCCGTTTGCATCTTAGTTACAAAACAATGGATGTGACAAGGAGGGGCAGGTCAGACTGTGAAACCGCATGCTCATTGGCTACTGACAATTCATTAACAATGAGCATGCTGTTTCACAGCACAGATAATCCTCCGTTTTGAAACATGGTATGACCGCGATTTACAATTTTTATTTACTGTGACCTGAATTGAATGACTAAGTCAACAACAGAGCAGAAAAGTGTTTACAGAGTTTCAGACAGAAGGCCCATAGACTTTTACAGGACTAGAAGTCTTTTTGCAACCACAGCTCTCGCCATCTGGTGGCCCTCAGATAGACTGCAGGTTTAGCACGCTTCTGTATCAGCTTCATTTTACTGACTCAGAAGCTACATCCATGTTCTTTACCAAAGTTAGCAGTGCTGGGAATTTAATGTCTTTATTAAAGTTATATAGAGTACTTCAAATTGGTGGTGTGGCTGTTTACCCTGGAGTTTTTGCTGTGCGCTCAGAACTCTTTGCACTAAACAAACCTTATCAGTGAGTTTAGCCAAATGTTTGATTGTAGTGAAAGGAGTGACTGAGCAGCCTGACTAGAGATTTTCCCCTTTCATGTACTATTTCCAAATCTGCCTCCGTCCTTTGAGCTTCCTTTATGAATGCTAAATGGCAAGTTTAAAGAAGGAAAAATGGTTTACGTAAAAATCTTTTATTCAAACTGACAAATATGAACATGGAGAGAAAAATCATCATTCTGAGGTGCGCAGGAGTCCTTCAGTTTGAGGTCCAGGGCTGATATATGTAAAAGATTCATTTAGCAGTTTTAGTTTATTGTGCCTACATTCACTATCAAAATACATTTATGCATGTTATTGATATTCACCTGTGTAGCTGCAAAACCTAAGCTGCCAGACACTGAGTGAGCGAAGACTATTCGAGTGCTTTGAGAAGTGAAGTGTGGTTTGACTGACTGACCTGAGATTGGCTCCTGCTGAATACATCATCTGCTGTAGGGAAGAAGTCTGTTTTCAATTGTGTGCATGTGTTGCCTTCTGTCTCCACTCTGTGTTGAGACGGGTTTGGTGGGATGTTTTGGGACAGCTTGCATAAAATACAACATCTTACGGACATGCGGATTCAACTAAATTTACATGTTGGCACTTTAAATTTCTTACACAAGAATGAAGAAGGTCAATCAACTTTTGACATGCGCAAATATTTTATGTAACATTTATTTTTTCCCGGGTCAGACAGGGGGATGATAAATTGCACATAGTTTTTTTTTTTTTCCCTTGTACTCGGTTGAGCTTCCTCGGTACTAAGGAAGGGGTGGTGTTGTTTTAACAAGCTTATACTTTTTCATTAACAAAGGCCTTGTGGGATACAGTATAAGCAAAAATCTTAGTGAATTGAGATGTTTTCAGATGTTGCTTTTGTAAATGTCACTACAAATGTTTCCCAGATTCATTCAGCAACCCAACCATTAATATGAAGAATTATTTTCAACCAGAAGAGATCCTGCAACAGTTGGAGTTGGGCCCACAAAGAATCGATGTTACAAGTTGTCCAAGATGCTGGGAGCAGCTCTACCTAACTTGAAAAAAATGCCCACAATAATATCACTTACACTTGCTCCCACAGATTGGCTGTGTGCCCATCAATGTGGCACGTAGATTGCAATCAATCAATTACAGATACTCCTGATCTCAACTGATTATATGTATTAAGCACTTCTGTCCACAGAATCAATTTCTTCCATTCCAACCTCTCCACCACCATGGGCAAGATTAAAGAGCTGTCAGAGGACGTCAGGGACAATTGGGAAGATTGTAAACCTGCACACAGACAGGAATGGGCTACAGGACCATCAGCAAGAAGCTTGGAGAGAAGGCGACAGCTGTTGATGTGGTTATTGGGAAATGAAAGAAATAGAAAATGAGTATGAGTCACTCTCAGCTTCGATCTTTATATAAGATCTTGGCTCATGGCATGAGGATGATTGTGAGAAAGGTGCTGTATCAGCCCAAAACTACACAGGAAGAGCTCGTTAGTAGTATG
Organism: Simochromis diagramma; assembly: GCF_900408965.1. NCBI lineage: Eukaryota > Metazoa > Chordata > Actinopteri > Cichliformes > Cichlidae > Simochromis > Simochromis diagramma. Next base: position 10,821,707 of record NW_024386801.1, read on the forward strand.
AAGAAGTCGGTTCTCAGTCACCAAGAGGACCAACACTGAGCTGAAATCTTGCAGTGCCTACGTATGTACAGGCTTGTCTTATATCTAAATATGAATTAAATTAAATTAAAGGTAGTTAAATTTACCCTTCATTCTAATTTGTGTTGTACAGTATTTCATTTTTAACCTTAATTTATATTTTATTCCTTCCTAGTTAAATTTACCCTTTTTAATTTTTCATATTTATTTCCTATCTTATTCATAGCCTTTCCTTTTTTTTGTTTTCTTTAGGTCACGAGCAGTTGTCCAAGCATTTCACTACATATCGTACTGTGTATGACTGTGTACGTGACAAATAAAATTTGAATTTGAATTTTGAATTTGAATTTGAATTTGAATATGAATATCGAAATAATTTAGAGAAGGCTTGGGAGAAAGTGCTGTGGTCAGATGAAACCAAAATCAAGCTTTTTGACATCAATTCAACCAAATGTGTTTGGAGGAAGAAAAATGCTGAGTATGACCCAAAGAACAACATCCACACAGTCAAGATTGGAGGTGAATACATGTTTTTTCTGCCAAGGGTACAGGATGGTTTCATCCTTTCTTCAGCCAGAATACCAAAGATCGGTCAGAGATGTTCAACAGCATGATAATAACCCCAAAATACCACCAAGACAACAGAAGTGTGGAGACAAAGCGCATTGAAGTCATGGATTGGCCTAACCAGTCTCCAGACCTCAGTCCTTTTGGAAGATCTGTGGAGGAAGCGGAGGCGTCGAGTTGCGAAGCAGCAGACAGGAAACCTAAAAGTTTTAGAGAATTTAAGTAAATTTGGTGATCGACTATAAGAAACATGTTACCGCTGTGCTCGCCAACAAGGGTTTCTCCTAAAATTATTGAGTCATGTGTTGCCTGCGGATCAAACACTTATTTCATCCAATGACATGCAAATCAGCCTTTTATGTAATGTTTTTGTGTTTTGTTTTGTTGTTTTGTTGTTGTTGTTTTTTGTAGTTTTGCTACAAACTGCTCATTTTCTTTTCAAGCGAGCAAACTTACAAAATTCAGCAGGTGATCAAATAGTTATTTCCATCAGTGTATAACTGGTGCTGTCTTAGAGGAGGAAAGAAATGTGTATGATATTACTTTTGTAGTCATTAGTCCCAAACTCTTTTTTTACAGTTCTCAGTTACTATTTAGTGACATTTATTTATATACTGCATAATTAAAGAGTAGAATTATGAGTTGATGTGTTGGTACAAATTGTAGCAAGCCCTCCAGTCCTCTTAATGGGCTTATCGGAAAAAGTCACGGCCAGCCCCCTCTCCAGTGTGGAAATCTGCCTCTCCCAGGATGACAGAGACTCTGTGGGTCAGGATTCACTCTGCTCCTGGCACAGCAGACGCACGCATGCTTTTACAAACAAATGCAAATTTTGCATAGGGTTAACCGCACTTCTGTCACTGCTCCTGCTATCCTGGAGGGCTGAATAGAATTAAAAAGAGGTTGATAATGACTTATTAAAAAGTGTGGTTAAATAAATGAAGTGTGTTGTGTAGTCATTAGAGGATGGGAGCTGTTACATTTTGATTTGTGAAGTGGGGTGTGGACTTGCTAATCCAGAGACAGTTGTGGATGCTGGAGGGAGGAATCAAGCCATGCATATAATATGAGAACATTAGGTTGATGTATACAGACGGGTGCTTCAGAGCAAGAGAAGTAGGGATGATCGATGAACTCTTACAGGAAAAAATTATGAATATGATATTAGCTAATGTAAGTAGATATGTTTGTTTTAAAATCTCCTAAATGTCCAGACCATGTCATTTTTAGTTACCTTACAGTTTTACCCACAGGTCTGATCCCTTTTCTAAAAGTTTTGCATGTTACACGTAGAGGTTGAAAGGCTATACCTATTCATAGACAGATGTTACTATATTATGGATTGGCTGAAGCAGGCCAATGAGGATGGAGCATTTTTCCTCTGCATTTTCCAGGCCCGACTGCCAGACTTCGTCTGAGACTGATAAATCACCTTGCCCCAGCCCTTCTCCTGTGTTTTCTTTTCAAATGTAGAATCGATGGATTTTTCCTTCATTTCATTGACCTGTGCATAATGGTGCTCTCACTCCTTCTACCACTGGGAAGGAGCCCAGCGCCGCAGACGTGCTTGCCCAGGCAAAGACAGGCGGCCTGGGCTTTGTGTTGCTTATTGTTCAGCCTGGAGAAATTAATGTGCTGTGAAATTAGCATTTTATCTGACTGCAGATACAGTAATGGAGGCAATTAGAGTGCAGGGGAGACGCAGTGCTCGGGGTAGTGGAGAGGTAAGGGACAATCCGCAAGCTGCAGGAGCCCAGCGGAGAGTTGCACAGCCGGCCTCACAGATAACACAATCACCTCCGTCTGGCAGGCAACATTAGAATGTCCGTTGGTTAATAAAGAACGCATTTGCTCTATGAAATGACACTGTATCATTCAGATTAGCTAACAGAGAAACCACACTGTAATGAAAAATGACTGTAATGAAATAGCTTTTACTCATATGCTTGCAGGAAGAGTGATCTTTTTATGTGTTTGACACCAGAGCTCTGTTGTTGACAGAACTGAAGACTGAAATTATTGGAATGGGATGGGAGTGAGGCGATGAAATCAATGCACATTTTGAGCTTAGATCATTTCTCTTCAGTTATTTTCAGACATGACATTGTGTATTTACAGCTGAGGGGCGCATTGTCAACTCTCTTTATCACGTCTCCAGATTGAAATTGATCTCTGTGATTGCGAGCCACAGGCAAGGAGATGGACCTTATCAGATGCTGAGGTGCTGCCAGTATGCTGTGTTGTCACCTGCAGCATCATAGATTGTTTATTTATTCTTCAAAAGACTCTGTGATGTGAGGCTGGAGGGGAGGCACTAACATAATGCCATGTTTAATTCTCTGAGCTTTGAGACAGTCATGGCACCATCCAAACGAACTATTTTGGTCTGCTGAAGTCGTACCTATCTCTATTGTATGCCAATACAGTGCCATAGAGTTATTGTTTTCCCGTGTTGTAATGTCTCGTGGAACTGTATATTACTCTTGATCCCTCTGAGCATCCTACCAGGGTTTGAGTCAAATATTGACATACATAGGTTAGAGTTACAACTTCAAGGTTTGCTGTGTAGAGAAAGGATAAAGTGTTCTCTCTTTGGTCTGCAAGGCCTCCTGAGTGGATTGTTTGTTCAGCGAGAGCACAGTCAGGTAGTTGTTTCTAGAAGTTTTTCACTGTAAAATATATCAGGGTGCTATACGGGTACCAAAATGTTTTTCTATATGTCTATATTTTATATATCCAGCCTCACATCACAGAGTATTTTGAAGAATAAATAAACATTCTATAATATATAATATTCAAAATATTAATCTTTGTTTCAATGAGTATCGTCTACGCTCTGGTTGGTATCTATGGACCATCAGTGACTGTAGGAACTTTTACACAGTCATTGTTACGGATGATTTCTGGCCAGTGTGTTTCTGTGGGTCTGACACTGATAATTATTCTGTGTGGAACTTCAAGAAGCAAAGGCGAATATCACTTTTCTGTCATTTACTCAACTTACTTACATAGCCATGTGCAGAACTTCCTCTATTCAGCTTTAGTTATTCATTATTTCCATATAAAGCTACAATGATTGTTTATTTCTCACATATACTCATTTGTGTGATAATTCATGTCTTGTGCATATTGTCTGTTTTATCCATCTGCTCGTGCACTTTGAAGGTTAACTGCATTTTGTTGTCATGTACTGCGGATTGTGCAATGACACTATTGTTGAATCTAAACTAATTTGACTTTTGGAGTACCATTGCATGCTGGTATCTATCTCCCTTCATAAAGTGTACACACATCATTACGTACATATGCATATTATTGCTTACCCACACACAACACATATAGCTCACACTTAACTGACCGACTATCCCTCAAACCGGATTCTGAGGTCCACTCTTACTAACTGTCACTCTCTAACAGTTATTCTGTATATAAAAATGAGCAGCTTGGGTTTCCACCCCCAGGTCAAAGGGTCAAACCTTTATTATTTTACTTATAATTATTATATATGTTATCATGTTATATTCTTATCATATTATACATAAGAAAGTAAATCGCCAAATATATGATTTTTAGTATAGAGGGTGAGAAAAAATGAAAAGAAGTTCCCCATAAAAATAATTCAAGTTACAAAATCGGTTTTTCACTACAGAAAGCTATTAAATTGGGGTTTTATTCCTATATTTTTTGTGTGATTTTAAAAATAATTATAGTAATATGACCCCTTTTCTTCTTATTACTAATTCTCTAATTTTGTGGGTTTAAGCAAGTGGAACAGGAACTTTTTTCTTCTTCTCCTTTTTTTAAATCTGTTGGGGCAAAGCCAGCCACCCACCTCTAGTCCCCCCCCCCTCCCCGCGCGCTTTCCTGAGTAAAGACAGCATGACTTCTGCAGTCGGAGGATCACGCCCAATAAGAACATTATCCCAAAGAGTGCACTGGGCTGGCAAGAGTCTGAGATAATACCCCTTCCTCTTAAACTCCACCAGCTCCAGCTCAGGAAGTAGAGGCAGAGACAGGGAGACCTTACCAAATGATACCCCACAGCACCCATGAAACCAATTGTTCCCCCACCACCTTATGCTTTAGGGAGGAAAGGGAAGGGATGGCTGGATGTTTGCATAATATCCTTATTCTCAAACATGAGGGTGTAGTCGGTGTGTCCATTAGTGTCAACACACCAGTGCTAAATGGGCCTGAGCTGTCTTTTCTTTTTAGCTGCAGTCTTCCTCTGCCTGTGTAGACGGTGGTAGTCAGTCCACAGGGTATTATCCATACTGATTGGGAGGCTGCGCTGCCTCTGAGGAGAGGGAGATAGATGAGGACAAGCCACAGTGGTGAGAAATGTGTATGATTAGAAAGGCAGCTCTGATACCTGTCACTGGCAGCGTGTTTACGTGCTAAATGATGCTGATCAAATGGATGAGTGCTAACAGTGGCGCAGACGAATGAGAGGTCTTAAACAGTCATTTACAATATCTTCGGTGTGAGATTAGCCACATTACACAGTGATACTTCCAAACGACACCTTTGTCTGAAAGAGCTCGTCTTGAAAATACAAATGGGATTCCTGCAGTCGAGCACTTTTCTTCTCTCACTCCCTCCTTTACAGCTCGTCATTGTGAGGCGAATTGAAAGGCTTGCTCCTCATTAAGGCTAGTGTTGAAGTAGGCAGTGTTATGTAACCTGAGTTGTCTGCTCAGCACTCAGCCCCCTGGCTTATGGCAGACAAACCCCTCTTCTCAGATATTGTGCCTTCTCTGTGCTTCCTCGCTGATCTCAGACCAGGTGTTGCGGCTCAGGCAAGCATTCAACACGGGGCCAAATCTGTCCCGAGTCCAGTGTAATCACAAGGCCCCAGGTTGAGCGCAGACTTGGCCCTGGGCCTCACATCTTGTTTGAGTTAACAACACAGGCTGAATTGCCTGTTTACAATCTCCACAGCAGGGGCAGAAAACCTCACTAAATCTGTCTGGATGGCTGTCAGATGTGGAACAGATGTGCTGAAATGGAGGAAATTATGTCACTTCTTTTTCCCCTCTCTCGAGTGACCATGATGACTAAAGAGCCGTGATCAGGGTGATGTGATTATGCAGAAGGAGACTAGTATCGTGGTGACAGTTCTGCCTTGTCTGTTTTTTCTTCATCAGCTTCCTATGGCACAACACGGGCCCCCCCATTCCCTACCTGCGTTACACTGCCCTCTACAGGTGTATTTTGGTGACGTTCTAAAACTGATTGCTCCACATCCCGTGGAGTCAGGTGTGGGTGAGCTCAGTGTGCTCATATAGTAGTTCTCTCTGTGTGATTAGAAGATCCTGGGGGGATTTACAGTGATAAATAATAACCTGTGAATGAGAGATGATGAGCTTGACGTATAGGTGCATTCAGATGAGTATAAATATAAAGTCCACTGAGGTAGAGACTTAGGCATTGTCCCCCCCTGATATAAAAGACCACTGGAGTGCATGACCATAGTGAGACAAAATTAAAAATGCACTTTTTCAGGGAAGAGTGTGCTTACTTTACCTCAAATATTTATTTGTTCTCTTGGCCCTTGAAAGCTTCAGTGTAGATTGCTTGAGAGGCAAAAATATTGAGTTGTGCAAGTGTGTGTGTGTGTATCTAGGTGTGTGTGTCTGAGAGAGAAAAAGAAAGACATCCCTGGTCACACCTTTCTATCACTAAGGATTTTATTCTGCATTGCTGCATCTCATCAAAGCCAAGGAAACAGAGTGCTGGTATAGCCACCAAAACGTGAACACCCACATATAGATATATAAGAAAAAGTATAACTTTTTTGCCTTTTTTCTCTGTGTACAAACCCATTCCAGTAACATCATCCTCATTCACATCTTCGCTTCATGACGTACCACCTTTCTGAAGATGTGTTTATCTCAGACAAATGTTTCTGGCTGCTGCGGGCCCACATCTGCTAAACATGTGCGTTGTTTCACTTGAGTTGTACTTTACCTCATGCGCTAGAAGGGATGTAGATCACTAGCACACAGATTGAAAAGACACTTGCACACACAGTGCATTTTTCTGTATGTTTTCTGTCACTGTCCTTGTCTCATCACTGCAGCGGCGTAGACAGAAAGCAGTCTAAGTGAGCCGTGCGTTTTATCTACGGAGACAAACACATGTAAGTTTAAAGGTTACATGAGGTTTAATTAAAATGATGAAATGGACAATAAGGGTATTGTCAAGCCCCCCCCGTCTTTCTTCCCTTCTGTACATGCTGACACGTAGAGATGTTTCATTTTCAACAATGAGTCTTTTCCTCTGTCTTTTGGATATTCTTAAATCTCTTATCTTATTAATCTTTAAAAAAAAGAAGGCTTTTTGCCGCAGGCGGCAGAAGAGGAATTTGTGTTTAGTGGATTCCTGTTCCCAGATGAGGAGAGCTAAATGAGTTTGGAGGCTTCCTGAATGCTCTATAATTGTGATGAGGCTCTGTTCCTCTGAACAATTAAAGATGCAGGAGCCCTGTCTCTTCTGAGATCCATCCCAGATCACTATCGTTGAGTCTTCCCAGTGAATCATACTGGCATTGTAGTCGGACGATGACCACCTCTCTCTACTGCCCAGCTACTACTTTAAGAGGAAATCTCAAGGTCGGCATCATGCCCAACGCCGTGATCAATTTATTACTTGCTGTCAAAGCATTAGAGGGTAAAAACAGAGGACTTGCCAGTCTCCCTAGCGGTCCAACCCCCCTCTTCTCGTCTGCTACTACTCTCACATAGCAGGCTTTATTTGTCCCCTCAGAACAAAACGTTGAACAAAGCTTCATAGCCGTCTGGTCTGTGGAGCTCTGTGGCTATGCTAATGTCTCTAGGCTGGTTGAAGTCTTATTGAATGGGAGAGCAGAAGAGGTAAATAAGCGTGTCTGGATGAGAGGTGGGGGCCAGCGGGTGAACGAGATGAAGTAATAGACTATTCCAAGGGTCAGCCCATGTGAATGCAAATATTTATATAAGTGATTAAAATACCCTCCCCACATCCCGCCCACTTCATTTAAATGAGGAACTAAACTGTAAAACGATTCATCTCCTAAAGGCAAGTCTGAAAGAGGAAGCAGGAAGAGCCGTTTGTGGGTGGAAAAAAAGAGCAAACAAATGGTGACGTAAATCTGACTCACTCGTCTTTTGCCTTCACAATGCAAAGATTAGAGCAGCAGGCTCTTTCGGGAATGCAGATTTCATCCCTTGCTTTTCTTAGACTTTCATCCTCACAGTGACGAGCCTGTGGAATTTCACACTGTCACAGCCATTTCTTCAAAGGGTCAGAATTGCCGGCAATATTGTTGTCTTTGTTCAATTTGTACCCCTTAAAGTATATGTGCACTTCTTTGTTGACGGTGCTTTGATTACATAAGGAAGAAAATAGTCTTGTTCTCAATTTGCTAAGATCACACCAAGTCTTTATTTGTGTGTTTATCGCAAGATATATATTTAATAATCTCTTTTGTGTGTTTGCATTGCCGTGAATTAAAGCACTAGATGCATGCGCATTATAAAGACTCGCACAGGCCAAGATGAGAGAACTCAAAATAATTTTCTGTTATCCTTGACAACGCTTATCTAATCAAAATTCTGATATCAACATATCGCGTGATTGCTCTGTATGATAGGCGCAACCAATGGATTCTCAAGTCTGTTTCAAACCATGACCTTCAGCAATTTGTCATGAAACCAATCAGGTTTGTTTCAGTTATCTCCTCATCAGATAAGCGTGGGGAATCCTGAGGTACAGACACTTTAAAATGCAGAAGTCTAGAAATGGGCCCTGCTGTAATTGAAATTAGGATGCGATAAGATGCTCATTATGGAGGAATCCTGAAGACATGGATTCAAGCAACAAGGGGTGGTGATTTGGTGTTAATGTTTACTGTTTATTTATTTATTTCGACTGTATTTATCATTTTTCTTAAATCTTAGAGCACACAGGCTGAGGAGAAATTGAGTCAATTTGCAAGTGTCTCTAGTTGCATTTGAGGATGATCAGCCTATCATCAACTAGCAATAACATCATTCCCGGTGTACTGTTATGGAGGAGTGGAGTGATTTCCTTTTTATTTTGATGTCTTAATGAAAGCATCGTGCTGCTGAGAGCCCTGTTAAGCACTATTAACAAGTGGATTAGATCACATCCACAGGCCTCGGGTTTGTTCAGGAGGTCTTAGATTACAAAAGTGTTTCCTAAAAAGAGATCAAACCACTGAAAGATTGTTAAACCATTCTGGTTTGATTCTCAAAGGAGGGCTTTGCAATTTCAGGTTTATTTTATTTATCCTTATGAACACAGCAATGCCACAAGCGATTCATTTCCATTCATCGGGCTGGAACATCTCAACACGGTAAAAAGAAAGTGCACCCTCTTTCAGTTATAAGGTTTTACTTATTAGGTCATAATAAAAGACATCTGGTTGTCAGCGGATTTTAAAATTAAGTAAATACAACCTCAGATGAACTACAAAACATGACAGTGTATTTATTTATTTATGAGAAGCAGTGTTGGGGAAAAGAATCCAGTACATCCTTAAGGCATCAGTAGGAATTAAAAGATTGTACTCAAATAATCGGTCATCCCCAAATGTGACCTCCTATTTAAAAGCAGATGTTTTGTCGGTTTGTTGGTCTGGAGCATTTAGCTGCATGTTAACACAATGCCGAGGAGGAAAGGCATCAGCATTGATATTATAATGATATTATATAATGATTTAGAGATGTAATTGCTGATGCTTATCAATCTGGGAAGTTTTAAGGTAATTTCCAAATAATTTGAAGTTCATCATTCTGCAGTGAACAAGATTATTCAAAAGTGAAAACCATTTAAGACAGCTGCCCGTATTCCCAGGAGCAGACATCCCAGCACATCGCCACATTTGGAGAAATTCACAGCATATCAGTATAAACGTCTGGTATCAACTGTCAGGCACGGTGGTGGAGGGGTTATGACTTGGGTTTGTTCTGCAGCCACAAAACCTCAGATCTTGCTGTCATTATGTCAACCGTGAACTTTTCAGTATAACGAAATATTGTCTGACAGCTAAAGCGTTGCTGAAAATGGGGTCATGCAACAGGATACAGATAGATTTACAACAGAATGGCTGAGAAAGAACAGAATCAAGGTGTTGCAGCGGCCGAATCAAAAACCTCAAACTGACTGAATTGCTGTGGGGAGACCCTAAGAGAACAAATGCCTACAAACCTCAGTCAACTAAAACATCATTTTAAAGAAGACTAGGCCAAAATTCCTCCACGGTGATGTGAGAGACTGATAAAGACTTACTTAAATAAATAATGACATGGTTTAATGTGGCACGTGATGTTGTTCATCTGAGGTTGCATTTACAGCACCTAATTATAAGACCTGGAAAGGAGAAATTTTTTATGTCCTTATTTGCTTTTAAAGCAGGCGTGCCAAACATATGGCCCAAAGCCCAGCACCAGTCCATTAAAGAGGCGAGTTCAGCCTTTGGATTAATGCCTTCTTGACTTTTCACTGTCTTTGTCACCAGAATGAAGAGCGTTCCCAGTATTTGATAATCTATCATGTCATGAAAGTTGCTGACCAGCTAATGACAAATATATTTCCAATGTACTACCATGCCACATTAATGATGATTAAACCAAGGAGATGTTTAGACATGTTTCTTTCATTTACCCCCAAACTTTTCTTTGTAATCCAAAAAATGGAAAAACTAAGACATGCTTTTAAAATTGCACATATTTATGTTCATTAGACATCTCTGGTTTACAAATGGATTGCTCATTAATTTTAACCTTTCTTAAGATGTACTTCGTTACAGAAGGAAAAAAAACAGGGGAAGCATCTTTGGAAGTTTTCTATAGGTTCTTATTTAATGGCCAAAAGATTGTACTGCAAATGGTCCATGAATAAAAAAAATAACTTTGACATCCCAGTACTAAATACTTTGCAAAAGTGTACTATTCTTACGTGTTTTTATATCACTACATTACACCGAATTGCTTCAACCTCAGTATATTGTCAGCTATGTAAGAAAACACATACTATAAATTTTATAGTCGGCCTCACCCATCCTTATTTGGAAATAATCTGCTTGTTCACTCCAAAAGCAAAAACACTGCTGCTTACTTAAACCAATTAAAAAAGAACTGGTCTCCTGATGCGTCATCATCGGAGCTATTGTCACAATACTTTTCTATTTTTTCCTTTGATTTTTCTTAGATAAAATACAGGAATCACATTCAAATATATCTTTATTGATGAAAAAAGAGAAATCACATAATTTAAGCATAACAAGGACTACAGCTGTTCCAGGAACACTATTTTTAAGCGGTGGTTTCATACTGTTGACTTAAGTTGGAAAGATTTATACGGGGAGTAAGAAAACTGCATTATGAGCTTAGCTTGGAAAAATCTTTTTAAACTATCTGATGTCAAAGAGAATTATTTCATTTCCTCCATCTAGGCCCTTTACTGGTCATAAGGGAGCATTAGGCATGCCACTGCAAATCCCTCTGACTTTGGTGTGACTGCAGATTTGCTTTTCTGCCCACACCTTGAATCAACTCTGTTGATCTCAGCGCGGCTCTCTAAATCCACTTTGCAGCGACAGTTTTTTCTGTTTTTTGAGCATTGTTGTATCTTGAGCTTACTGTTGTATATCAGTATCATGTAACTTAGTGAAGATTACTGTACACTAAAATTAATCATCTTCAAATGGATCTTTATTATTTAAATTATTTACATAGCAAAACTGGTCATGTGCAGTCCATTAGCAACTTTTAACAGTAGAGAAGTCGTGAATGTGAAAAAAAAAAAGTCATGGTTTTATATTCAGAACCAGTAAGACCTTTTTATCGTGTTACCTGGCTGAATTGCAGCTGATTTAATGCCTGCAGGTAGTCACCAGTTAAAGACTCATTACAGGTCTTTGTTGCAAACAAAGAACCAGAGTGATGATGTGATGGTTGAGCTCATATTATGATAAAAGCTATGCTTAAGTGAGTTAATGCATTTATTGCAAGTGAAGTAATACTTACGTGATTTTTTTTTTTTTAAATGAAACAACCACTGCATCCCACTACACAGACCTCAGATGGGCAGTGAGTCATGTCCTCAGAGTAGAAGCAGCTGTTGTGGGAATTTAGCACTCATAAGTTTGATTCCACATAAGTTGGGTTTTATATATGCAAAATAATATGAGGTAACTACACGGGGACATTGTTTAGTATACTCCCAGGTTGGGACCCCATTTTGCCTTCAGAACTACATTAATTATTCTTGGTATAGATTAAACAAGGTACTGGAAACATTGCTCTGAGATTTTGGTCCTGTAGTCTTGGTCTGGTGTGGTCTTCTGCTGCTGTAGTCCATCTGCTTCAGGCTTCAATGCTTTTTTGCACCTTGGTGGTGACATCTGACGTCAATAAGGCACTCACAGTAGATTTGTTTTTGTTTTTCATTGTCTGTAAACCCAATAGATGGTTGTGTGGGAAAATTGCAATAGATCAGCAGTTTATGATATACTCCATACCAGCTCGTCTGGCACTAACAACCATTTCACTGAAAAAGTCACTTAAGTAACCTTTCTTCTTCACTTAGATGCTCACTTTGAACTTCAGCAGGTCATCTTGACCATGTCTACATGCACTTTGCTGCCATGTGATAACCTAATGAGATGTTTGTGTTAATGAGTAGTTAACACAACCCCCCCAACTGAATTAAAATATACAACTTTAACACATTATATATTACAACTCTTTATTAAAACACAGTCTGAGGATTGACAGACTGCTCAAGTAGCTGAAAAGCATTATAAAAAGTGCCATCATTTTTCAGTTGTTCTCAGCCCGTTAATCTCATTTTTGTCTGTAGTATGGCTGTTATCAAGAAAGTAAACAAATTACTTGCAGCATCCCTTTACTTCAAACCCTTTGTCATTTCACTCCACGGTGCTGCTAAACAATTAGATTTGTCATTTCGTCTCTGGTAGTGTCATATAAAATGCTGTTTTACATTATTTGTAAAGGCATTCACAGCTGGAAGCAGATAAGGTAAAAATTGTACTTGTTAATGTGGAGCGATGACAAGCTTGTTATTTTGTTTTCTGTTATTATTCACTGCTCTATAGTGTGCATGGCGCATGAGGCTGATTCATTTGGACAGATACACTGCATTATGTTGACAGCAGCACCTTGATGCCATGGCACAGTACATGCAAGGCCTTTCGATGCTGGCTTTATTCACACGAAGGGCCACATGAACAGAAACCTGTTTTCTGGGATTAATTGTAATTTGTCAGAGTGTGAACCGCGTTTTCAACAAATCTCGGACGTTTTTCGCTTTGGTTAATGAGCATTTACTTTATATTAGGAGTTGAACTGGGTTAAAAAAATGTTAACAGTTTTAAAACAACATTTAGCTCGAAATCAGAGAAACACAGACAATAATTTGTAGGCAGAAAAATGGCGCCATTGATCACTGAGAAATCCACCAGGGGGTTTAAATGTTTTAGTATTTCAACTGCAAATCATCTCTGTGTACCTTATGTCACAGGTAAGTACGTGGGTTTTTTTAAATGTACTTTTTCTATAATTCCAGACACTTGGAGCTTGTAATGTATTTCCTTTTAGGTTGAAGAGAATGCCTGCTTAAATTATATTTGATAAACTTGATTTTCATCCAACAGTAATGTGACAAATTTAATATTTACTGTGACTGGTTTCAGGAACAAGCAGGAGTCTGATTATTGACTTTCACAATGCATGGAAATAAATGGTGACCAGTAATTGCCGGGAGGAGGATTAAAAGTGCATCATGGTCCTCAATCTTTATTTACCATTTACTTTTATATGATAAAATTGAAGTATTTTGCAGTGTTTATAGCTACAGTAATGCACTGTGTTGCAGATATGACAGTAAACAGGAAAGCAATGCAATTAACAGGCAGTCTTGTAGCACAATATGAATTATTCACAGTCAGTCAGAATGTGTGTTCTGTAGACCTGCATCACTCTCCCCGTATGAAAGGGACATAAGTGTTTCACCGTGGTTAAGTGCTGTTTTTGTCTAGCATGGTGGCTATTGGCATTGTCTTCTTGCAGTGGAGCTATGGGGCTCTCATTGCCCGTAGCACTGCTATAATCCCGCAATTGAAGAGGATCTGTCCAGGGGACTAGAGACAAAGCATTCTGTAGAGGGTATCAAGTGTTCGCCACCAAAGCCTACCTCCCCAGGCTGCCCTCCAGGTGGTTTTCCTGTGAGCTGCAGAGAAATCAAGGTGAGGGCAAAGCTTGGTCTGTGGGATTTTGATTTGATCTGGGTTCTGTAGGGAGCCCCGGTGTTGGCCGAGGCACGGGGAGATCACAAGCCGCCGCTAGTTCGGTCTGTGTTTCACAAGGTCGACATAGTGACTTCTGACGTGGTTTGTTGCATTTTTCCTCCAGCAATGCTCCACTGACCTACTTCTTTTTAATCCCTCGATGTGACTTTAATTGACTAGAGGGAGGGGCGGGGAGGAGAGAGGGGTGTGTCTGTGTGTTCTAGGAGGGGGCAGTGGGTGCACCAAAGGAAGGGTGAATGAAGATAGGAAACACGAGAGGAAGCAGGAGAAAGGGGAGACTTGAGAAGTTGAGTGATTTCCTACCGCTCCTGCTGTAGTCAGTCCACAAATTAATTTGATTCTGTTATGTAACTGTAATCATCATCCTCTCTAATCACATCAGCAGCTCTGTAAGACACCCAAAATATAGGGACTGTGGGCTGGACAGAGGGTGGGGCAAATTGAAGAATCTGGTTGCTAAGGGGGAAAGAAAGTAAACTGACTGGGGCTCAGGAGTACGCATCCGGAAAAAAGGTAGATGATGCTGCAAATTCGATTGGGATGTAATTCTGTAGAAGCATTATTTGGGGTTACGTTTCACTCTTTCTTGTCTTCCACCAAATATATTTAATTTAAAATATGTGGTACTTTAATTCTGACAAATACATCAAACTGAGCTGTCTGAATTTCAGTGGGTGCATGACCTCGACTTGTACGGATGCTTGGTCATGCTCTTTTGCATCACACTTTAACGTCCTGAGCACTGACCATCCATTAATTTTCTCCCACTTACTGTATCCAGGTTTAGATTGTGGGGGCAGACCTCCCTCTCCCCATCAACTTCCTTCAGTGTACCCAAGCCAGCTGGGAGGTATAATCTCTCCAGTGTGTCCTGGGTCTGCCCCAGGGTCTCCTCAGAGTTGGACATGCCCAAAACACCTCACCTAGGAAGCGTTCAGAAGGCATCCTAGACAGATGCCTGAACCATAATTGTAGCATGTAGCATAATTTCTCATAAGGTATATGCTATATGAGTACTACTGTCTTGAGAGGTAAACTGTTTTCATAGTTTAAAAAACTATTTTCATATCACAAGGACTCCAAGCATGTTTTTCTATATTATGTTCCGTAAAGGAAAAAAAAGTCTATATTGGCATGTATCACCAACATGGTGCTCTGTCACTGGTGCAGCCTCTAAAGTGGAAAATAAACTCCCCTGTGTCTTTCTCTCTCCTGTCTCCCACTGTTTCTGATGCACGTAGGGCAACAATGTTCTACTGGTCCATCTGTACCAAACAGTTATCTTTTTAGGGAATGGATAGATGTAGATTAATTCAATACATTGTTACATTGCTCCACTAGCTGGTCAAAGCCATTATGTTAACAGCTTTTCTTGTGGAGTGCCTGGATATTGTACGTCTGAAACAGTCAAATGGAAAAAAGAAACATTTTAATAACCAAGTGCTTGGTGTTTTCAAATCATTTTCTGTATCCGATTGAAGACATTAAATAATATATTGCCATAGTGGAAAATCAATAAGTTGTAAACCAGATCTTTCAATTCAGGCCCGAGCTGCTGGAAAGAGCAGAAAGCCTGTTGCCCTGACTCTGTGTTATCACAGTACATAAAGGCTCATGACAGGCTGTGTTTCTTCCACTTTCTGGAGAGGACAGATGCCAGCCAACATGACTGATCCCGTCAGGTGAAAAGAGTGCAATGTATATTTTTCTTTTAGCTGAGTGTCCATGACTCCTGGGATCTAAGTTGTTCCAAATGGGTCGAAGGTTAACTGATTTGGGGAGGCTCGTCTCCAGGGGTCTGATTGGGAAGCTGAAGACCCCGTGAGTGTCCTCTGTAAAGTGCAGTCCTGTGTCACTTACTGACACTTGTGTTTGCTTTGAGTACCATTGGGTCCTCTGCTGTCTGTAGAAAAGCACACACACACGAAAAAGGAAAAAAAAAAGCTCTCGCCATGTCTAGTTCTTTGTTCTCAACCTGAGTTGGATGAATACAGTCATGGTGAAAATACAAGTGGGATGCAGCATCAACAGAGGTGTCTTGCTTCCTGTATCTATTGATTCCTTTTGATTGTAGCCTGTTTTTCTATTGAGTCACCGAATCACACCGTAGCTGATGCATTCATGTAGACTTCATCTGGGCTTAGGGTACAGACAACCATGCTTTGTACCTTGTTAGTACATAGTTATGTGACAGATGCACATGGTCCACGTGGCTTTTGCTTTGCATCAGAACTGCCTGTGTGTCATGTGTTTGTTGTTGTGGAAGGGCAGGAGGCTTGCGGTGCGCCTTCTCCCCTCCAGCTGAAACCTGTCAGTCCCCCTGGGGAGCTGGGCCTGGGTTTACAGGACAGCTGAGGCAGCCCTGACAGCCCAGCTCATCTCGTTTGGAGCAAGGCATGCCGCTTTGCCGCTTGCTGCCTGGACAGGATTTGTTCCCTTCCTGCCACTTTACATCCACAAGCTCTACATTTAATTAGAATCACTTGTCATGTCTCGTATATCACCTGGGCCTCTTGGTGTCAGCTGTCAGCCAAAGAAATGTGATAGTTATTCATTGCTCTGCAGAAGTGTAACAGCAAGGTCACAGGACAGAATGCACCTTGAGCTAACTGTACTTAATGTCTGTGTGTGGGTGCACAGCATGTGTGGTGTCGAACACAACCGATTTCTCAAATTAAGCCCTTCATTTTCTATCCTGTGCAAATGAGAATGTTAATTTGTTATGTTAGGGTAAGCCAGATAAATGGAAATGGGGTGCAAAGCTAATGGTAGTCATTGGTTGGGGGTGAAAGGACTTTTTGAGGCTGTTAGTGGCCTTAGTGGGTACTGGCTTGTGGTGTTGGTTGGTTGGACAATCTGGGAGTCTTTTCTTTAGAGCTGGAGGAATCCCAAAAAACCTTCTGAATGCAGAAGTACTCAGGCAACAGTGTGCTCTAAGGGCATGCAGCCGCTGCTTACACAAGACCCTGTGCCTGGATAATGCATGCATGATGAATGTGATAACCTCTGACCTGTGTTCACATCTGTGTGGTGGTTGTATTTTTACTCACCAGAGATTCCTGCTTGTTGGACACTCACCTGCCTCAGTCTCAGTGTGTGTGTGTGCCATGTTTGTTTTTGCTTTGATAATGTTGTCCCTGTCACTTTAAATGGCAATGTTTTTTCCCGGTCCCTGTCTTGTTCTCCGTCTCTGTCTGCCTGTCTCTCACACCCTCTCTCCCTGCTTTAACAGCCTGGTTATATAACTCGGTTTTCTTTCTCTGATATCCCAGAGCTCTTCCAGTCAGCTGACAGCACCCAAATGTCTGCTGGTAAACACACTGCTTTCTGTCTTTTCTCTCAGATTTTTTTTTCCACTTCCTCTTCACCCCTCCTACTGCCTACTCCTCAGCGATTAGGGATTGATTCTCTCCTCTGTCCCTCTGCCTCCTCTTCCATTGGTTGGACTCCATATCCCCAGGCCAGTTTCCACATATTAGCACCCGAGGCCAGGGGAGGCGGGCAGATACGCATTGCCTGCCATGGCCCATGGATCCTGCAAGCCAGTGAAAAATGAGCTTTGGAGAGGCAATAAATTGCATCCAATTTAGAGATGAAGGCAGAAATAAATTTCTCTTTTCTGAAGTCTGAAGAAAGGGGGGGGGAAAGCCCCAAGATAATTTCTGTTCCATCTTTTTTTATGTGGAAATTTCTTTGAAATATCCTTTTTGTGTTGTTCGTTTGAATTCATAAAATAATTATATGTCTGCACTTTAGATTGCCTTTTTATGTTTCAGCAGGTTATGAAAATAATCATTCTTGTCTTCGCTGATGTGGTTTGTGTCTTGCTTGAAATGCAGAGGGGACATTTTTGAAAAGATATATTTACCAGAAATGATTTGGCGCGCGCACACACGCGCTAACACGCGCTAACACGTACACATACGAGAGAGAGTCCCCATTTTTCATCACTGCATTATCCTAAATGAACTGTCCAACAGTCTTTGGCTTTCTCAGCTCAGCATTGCAAGTACACTAGGAGCATGTGCAAGGTAGTCTCACAGATGATGAAAGAAAGTGTCTTGTAATGGCCACAGTCTGGATCTCCTGTTCCGCTGGCTGTGCCCCAGATGTTTTCAGAAGCCTCATGGCACCTGTGTAAGAAGCTCCTGAAGTAATGAAGAACTTAGCAAATCCACTGCAGTCTGTAAACCTTGCATCAACAGTATAATCCAATGGAGATCCTAACATTCGTTTTCCCTGTGGTGAAGTCGAAGCCTCATATTAGTCTCTGAAGCCCAACTCCAGGCTGAGATGTTTCCCTTTGTGCTCAGGTAGAGAGTGTTGTGTGCCAGTGCTTCCCTGTGTATTACTTGGCCTGCCAAAAAAACAGTGGAAAAGACATGAGGGGGATAAACTCGGGAGAATTGCATCCCATTCTGTTTTTCTTTTCTTTTTTACCTCCAAGAGATGTTTCTTCTGAGTTAAAAGAGTTGTGTTTCCCAACACCATTTCAATGTGCTGACACCCCAGCTGTGAGGTGTTGAAATTGGCAAAAAAACATTGTCAGCGCGCAGCGTTGTGGTGCCACTGAACTCCAAAAGTACAACATGAAAGGGCTGATTTTGTGTATGTTAGAGTGTATTTACTGACAACATCGCCATGCTGTTACTCATCACTGACTTCACCCTAGGAGATGAATAATGTGCAAATGGGCAAACATTCTTTGTTTGCTGTACACTGTGTGACAGTATTTACTTTGGATCACATAGTAATGTTTTGTTTGCAGCCAAATAAGCACAAATGGATTTACAGTGCTAAGCTTTAGATTGTTTGCTCACTTTGTGTTATTGTATTCCTTTTACAATCTCTTTGAGCATTAATGGAATAGACGCTATGTAAAAAATACAGATATGTGCAGATGCAAAATATTCCGTGGCACATAGCTTTAACCCAAGCTAATGCATCGTGTATTATAAGCTGCGTTATGCCAACAGTTTTCCCGTCTTACTGCAGTGTATCACAACCTCGTGCTGCTCATCTAAGCAGGCAGTTAGCTAAGCTCAGCTGATTAATAAATAACCATGCCATGGTCTTGGATCAGTGCACCTCTAATGTGCTCAGACTCTCTGCCTTGTTCCCGTAGTGTCTACTGTATATTCCGCTTGGCTTTGTAAATGCAAAGGAGGGGTGGGGTCTCGTACTGTCTATCAGCATGTCGTAGGGGTGTCTCAGCATGTAGTCATCAAATCCCGCTGTGGCATGAGCTCCCCTCATACTGCCATATTTGTCTCTCCACATGGCCAAGCGCAATTGGACGTGAGCTCCCCGTAGCTCTGCCCCGCCACCCCCACCACCATCTCTTTCCTGTCCTCCCCTCCCTTTACTTGTGTAAATTATGTAAGTGCAGGGAAAGCAACGGTGATGATGCATACAGTAGTGGCATTTCACTAACCAGGGTTGCGAGCAACACATGCGAGCCCACTGGCCCGCGTGGCATGCCTAAGTATCATGGTCTGCCTGCTCCATCGGGTACACCAAATGCATTTTTAACTCGGGTTTCTAGAACAGCCCGGCTAGACGTGGCGAAGGCGTGGGGTTAGAGGGTTTACCTCACTGACTGTTCTCTAGTTAGGAGCTGACATCTCTAAATGTGCTGTCTGTGTATTGTGTAGCCATGCAGGGGGAATTCTTCCTGCACAGCTCAGACGAGGCTGTGGCTCTGCGCTCAGCCCTTCTCATAAAAAAACAATAGGGTCGCACTTTAGAACACAGACCTCACAGAAGATGAACAGTCAGCTCCAAAAAGGCATGCTAGACAGACAGAGGGACTTTTCTTCTAAAAGCCTTTGAATGTATATTTTTGCACTTGTCCCAAAAGATTTTAGATTTGGTTTCAATATTTTTAGTGTAATACTTAATATAATTCTTGTGATTACTCCAGCAAGTAACATACACATCATTTTTTTTAGCTGTTCCTGTGTTTTCTTTTCTTATCCTGTATTAGAGACGCACCTTCAGATTATCTTTTAAATCCAGACTAAGCTTCAGTGATGAAACAATCAGTCAAATGATTGTAGTGTATGCGAATGTCTGTATGTACCCTATAACCTTCTTAACTCCTCTCGATCCCCCTGCAAATGCACTGTCATGTTCTCCGTTTGCTATTCTTCCACATTACATTCGATAATGATGCAATCAGCCATTCAGATCATTGACAACCTGAAAGAAATCCAGGTCAGGGAGATGAATTCTTAGCTCTCTCTTATTATATTCTATCAGAGCTACATATAACCACACTTGGTATGTTTGTTTCATTTCCTTCAGCATTTTCAATGAAAATTGTAACAGAGTCTGGGCACATGCGGATAGAAACTGCAGCTTAACTGGTTAGTGGAGCCATACAAGTGGTAATTCTAATTCTTCTTACAATATTTTGCTTTGAGTTTCTTGTGCTTTTTTTCTGTTGCTGACACAAAAGAAACCATTTAACAGCAATTTGTGTTGTTGATTACCCATCGAGCAGCCCCTATCAGTAGATGTAACTCCCATAGATCTCACCAGCAGGCGTCATCCTTCAACTAACTAGCAGTCCAGGTAGCCAGACATTATTTAATGGTGGTCATACCACCTTGATGAACAGAGATTATGGGCAAAATGTTTCCGACTTTGTTTCCACCACAAAAGCCTGAAGGGGTGAAGGGGTGTTGGTGGCACAAGTCGCAGTTAACACTTATTTGACCACGAGCTTTTGGATCTGACCTTTGCTTTCACTCATCCTTTTGTTATTGCTTTTGTTTTCCCTTTTGGATCTGTTGGGTTTAGGCACATGATTAAAGAATAATACTTTTAGTGTTGTTTATATGGCTCAGGTAGTTCTAATTCTGTCTAAGCACAGGTCATGTGAGGGCGCATACATTGCTTTGTAAGGCAAAGACCTTGCATTATCATAGTGAGAAACCCAGTGATAACTTGCGAGCAAGCAGTTGGTTACAGCGGGGAGAAAAAAAACTCCCTTTTGACAGGAAGAAACCTCATGCAGAAACAAGGTTCAGGGCAGGTCGTAATCTGCCTCGACATGTTGAAACATGAACATAGGGTAGATTCAGGAGCCAAAAGTGCATAAAGATCTTGGTTTGGATTAAAATATACTTTACCTCAGAAAGCTCAGTTTTCAAGGTGTATAAGGTAAAGACACCATTCAACATTTTATGTGCACTTATTCACGTGGATCCTGCTTTCTATTAGAATGAAAATCATACATTCTACTTCACAAATAAATGCAGGAGGGCTCCTACTGACCTGATGTAGAGATGCAATTGGGTGGGTGGATTTGAAAAAACACTAACGCTTGCACTATAACATACACAAATCACCCTTTTATACTTAATCAATCACTCAATGAAAAAAGTTGCAGATCCTGCATGAATATAAAAAATCAAATAGCTGTCACCGTCCTCTTTTTAAAGAGTTATTTAGGTATTTATAACTAGCTATATAGCCTGTAGCTAATGCCATATTACTTCTCTGTTGGAGGGACCTCTCATTGTGATATGCCACAACAGGTGTCACTTATCTGTTGAATACAATCCCCTCACAGTACCAGGGTTCTCTTACTTCAGGAGTTTAACTTGATGTCCTCCCGAGCCTACCCTAGTGCCTAATGGCCAGTTATACCAGTTTCAGTGTTGTTGTTCTGTAGATAGAATGGAAGGTAAGCACCATCTCTGTCTTTCTGATCATCCACACGGTTTTCTGAATTGCTATAAGTGTGTCCCATCTGCCAGGCAGAAATCAATAGGCTCTCTTCACGCGGCGCTGACTTTGTCTGGTTTCTGACGAATAATTAAAGAGCCAGCTTTCTTCACACAACCACGATGACTAATGCCGTTTAAGGAATGTACGTGAATCAATAGTTCTTATTTCTCTCTCATCCTTTCTCTCTTTCACACGCGCTTTCCCTCTGTCTCTTCCTCTTTCTGTGTTTGCGTGTTTATCAAGGCAGACAAAGTTCTCCTTTGTGCTTGTAGGTCAGTGTGTCACTGTGCCGTGGCAATGATGCTCAGGCATTTTGACAACTTCTGAGCACAAAAACCAAAACAGACAAACAAACAAACAGGAAAATAAAATAGCTGTCTTCTCTCCAAAATCGCAATAGAGCCAGTATATTTGGTTGTTATACACTGATGCAGTAACTCGCTTTCTTTTTCTGTCTATAGCAAATAGAGGTCAATGACGAATCCAATTAGATTTGTCTTTCTAGGCTGCTTGCTCAAGTCTCTGTCACCCAAAAACAGAGAGGCAGAATAAATATGTGTGAAATAATGCATGGTTATGAGCGAGCACCATGCACACCTTTCTTTCCACTATATTAGATTTTCATAATTGAATAAAACATGGAAGTGCTCTGAACATCCCCTCAAAGGGAAATGGCAGGCACTAAAGCATAGAAGCCAACTCGGTAAAGAACTGCAAATGAATAAGTGATGAGGAACAAACGAAGTGTGGTATATGAGAACAAGGGAGTGATTTACTCTAAAACAATATTTGAAAGAGGAGGTGGATGAGGGGCAATAATTACATTCCAAAATATAAAAAACCGAAGCGGCTGGTCTTGTATGAATTACAGAGTGTCAGGCCGTTTCTTTGGAAGCAGACAAAATATACATGAATCATATGCAAACATGACGGGGGAAACATCTCAGTCAACCATATTTTCATTTGCAGATATGGTATACAAACACACAGCAAGAGAGAGAGGGGGGATACAGAGAAAAAGCTGGGAAAGGCGGTACACTGTGAAATATCCTGAAGGTCCTTGGCAGCATTAGAGAAAGGCCTGGGAGGTTAGGAAACATCAAATCAATGCATTGTAATGTGAATTGACTGCTGACTTTGATCATCTGCCTTGGGAGTGCTTTAGCATTGAGTGCTGTCACACTGGCTGGGTTAAGCAAATATGGCATGGGTTGAAATGGAGAGAGATGGGTTGGGGGGGGACAGGTTAGAATGGGAGTGAGAAAAAAGGGATGTATGATGCCTGGCTATCATCACGGAGTAATGGGCACATTAAAATTCTGTGTTCGCTTTGGTAAATGGCATCCTGTAGATGTTTTTGCATGGTTAAATTGATTTGTAGACGGTAAATATTCTGTACATTAACAACAGCAGCTTGTGTCGGTGTCTCAGAGTGCTGGGTTTTGTTTGGGAGTTCTTTTGTTAGGGTTTTATGTGTGTGTTGTTCTTTCAAAGAGCTGTAGTGGTCAGGGGGGAAAAAAATTCTTGCCCAGACTCAACTATTCCTGGGAAGACAGCTGATACCCTCCACTCACCTCCCTCCAAAACGATGGGTCAGCCACGCTTAGTGTCAGAAGCTGCTGATATCCCCGCTCTGAAAGTGGAAATGCTCTTAAGCCTTTCTCCTATAATGGAGTGGCCAGTCTAATCTTGCCCTCTCTGAGTGAGAGCTGGTAAGGAAGAGCGTTTTTACCACAGCACTCTGACCCTTGCTTTGGCACAATATCGTACGCGGTACAGTAAGAGAGCAAGAGAGCCATCCTCGTTCTTTTTGCCAGCGCCCTTCTGCTGCTCTCTCTCTCTTATCCTCAGGAGGATGACCTTTTTTATGTGAAGCACACAGTGAAAGGTCTGCGGTTTGTTTTACGCCTCTGTGGTTCAAGTGTTGCATTTCAGATAAAATCTCTAATTGAGACTTTTTTTTCTCCCCTCATCAGTGGCTTTATTTTTTCCTAAATGTTTGTCCCCTTTTGACCAAAAAAATGTAAGCAAACTGGAAAAACCTTAGATGGAGTGCGTGAATGAAAAAAAGAAGGAAAAAAATCATTGTGCAGTTATGTCACTGTGACAAAGAAAATACGAGGGGGAGAGAGATTCCTTGAGTCAAGCCAGAGCAGCAAAGAGAAGCCCAAAACCTCTTGTCACTGTATGAAAAGAATAGCAAGACGACCCGTAGGTATTGGGCTGCTAGGTGCATCTCCTAACAAGCTGACTGTTCAAAGGCTTTTTAGTGCTCTAGAGAACATGAAAGGCATGTTTAAAAATTTAAAAGCCCGATCTGTTCCAGTGCTATGGAGCGGCAGAGGGAAGCAGATTTTTACGTCGCCATAATTCCCTAGTTGCATGCTTTGTAAATTAATTAAGATGTTTATGACAGCTGCTTGCACCTAATGGAATGCTTATAGAGTATGCTATTAATTATTACTGCTGGGCACGGCTGCAAGCTTTCATACTGCTGAGAATGTATGGCTGTGGCCGCAGTATAGACGTCGTCCCAGCCTCCACCTCACACCTCTCTCTTCACACTTCCAGCGAGAGTCAGTGGGCTGTCTGTGCATATGTTTCAGATGTCCACTGTGAGGTATAGTCAGACGGCGTGTTTAGCTCAACGCGTCACATTGTTGACAGCTGCATAAAAAATGATGAATAAACATGTATTCCAGCGGTCAGCATTCCACAAAGTGGCGGTGCATTAGGCTTGTCATCTTCATCGATAGACTGACAGTGCTCTGATGTTTGTGCGGGGCGTTTGTGCTGTGAACTGTCACTGACCTCATGAGCCTAAAGGAAGCTCATCCATTCGCTCCCTGCTGTTAACTTGGCCGTCGAGCGGGGAGCTGTTATAATTTCAGTAAGAAAGGAAGAATGAATATCTCGACAGCTATGCCCGTGAGTGTGAAAAAGCAAGTATGGCTGGCTAATTATAGTTTCTTTTCATATGACTTCACCACAAGTTCTTCCTCTGACATTGTTACGCAATGGCATAACAATAACACCATTGACAGCAGGAAGCTTTGCAGCAGCAAGATACCATAGGCAGCAAGTAGAAAATATAAATTGTGTACATTTTTTGATCACTGCACGAGCTCATTGTTCTCGAGGGCTGATGCGTACAAGCCGTACTTTTACTCTTTTGTTTTTAAATTGTGGTCTGAGATAAATAGTGAGTGTTTGATGTCATTTCAAACTTAGATCTGTTGTAGAGTATTTTTACTTCATTACATTTGGCAGCAATTACTTTGCAGATTAAGGCAAAAAATAACCCAAATAAGTCTTAACTTTAATGGAACATTTTTATACTGTAATACTGCAACTTTTGCAATGTTTGATGCTTAAGACTTCCCTCTAGTTTCCACTTTTCTGTCATGATAAATCAACCTAAAACATGGTAATCGCAAATGCTAAACAAATGCAACCTGTAACAAAAAAGGAAGTGGAAACTACACACACACATATATATATATATATATTTATGCACATATATACAAAATGAAAGAAGGGACACTTTTGCTATCATCTGTCTAGTTACAGTCAGTGGGAAAATGGAGTATCCAGACAAGTGCACCCTATGGCGGCAACTTACCCAGGAGTCAATGGGACAAATAAATAACGCTACGCAGCTCACTCTCTTCATTACACCATGTGAGGTAGATTTGTATCCCTCTATCCCCGCAGAAGGGAGGCATCATGTCTCTGCTCTGCAGAGCTTTATCCCGTGTTATCCTCCGATTACATTTACATACAGAATGCAGCAGGGAGGGAGAAGGCAACAAACTGAAGCACACTCCACCTGTACCACAAGAGGCAATGTGTGAAATATATATTCAGTCTTTCATCAACCACTTTATCTGCTGTGCATGGGTTATTTCTGTCTGCAACGCTTTGAAAAGGGAGCCAGAAGCTGTGATCTGTTCCGTTAACCGTAGTCCACCTCCGCGGTTGCCCCGTTATCAAGTGTGGAGTGTATCTTTGTACTTAATAATAAAACTCTGTCTCCTGAAAAAAAAAATACGGTGGATTTCCTTTATTTATTTTTGTTTTTGTTGTTGTTTCATGGAAAACGTATATTCTTCTCAACGAAACACATCGCAATTTAAAAACCCAAATAAGACAGTCACGTTGGTGTCGACATCCCGCAGACGTTCATCCTCTTATTTGTGTGTTTATTGTTTATTTATTTAAATATTCATTTTGGACTTTATTACTTTTGTTTCATTTTTAGTGTCAGTTTTGTTAGGTTAGGCTTAGGTACCAACCCGTTAAAGGCATCAGAAGCTTTTCTTTCGTTTTTTTGTTTGGGTTTGCTAGGGTGATGAGTCCCGGCCGTCTTATATGATTGGTTGACTGAAAAAATTCGACAGTGGGAAAGCAAAAAATATAAATGCCAAATATATGTTGATTAGGAATGTATTTTTGAAATGTAGCAAACAAACATAATCCTCAAGAAAATACATTTTCCCCCTGAAATGTAAATGAGAATACGGCAGTGTCATTTTTAGGGCTCAGTAATGCCACCACTGACGAACTCCCTGCTAATAACGCTATCTTTGATCTACATGGAGCATGGCGGGCTTACAGAACTCGCAGGTTTTAATTATGAAATACATGAAAAATAGATGCTTCACTAAGTGCCGACCGTGACTTGCAGTGAATTACAGTAGCAGGGCGCTCGCTGGTTTGCCTCTGCCTTTCCTTCCTTTATGTCTTCCAGTGCCTCCAATACCTCCACTCGGGTCTGTCTCACTCAGTTTGTTACTGCAGAGAAGCAAAAAAGACAAGTCCATGATATTAATTAGTGGATTGACAGACTTGTAATTCATCTCAGAGGAAGTTTTCATTACATGGGAGGCTTCAGAGGGGCAGTTTGGCTTATTGGCAAGTGCTAAGACCAGACCTAATGGGGCTGCAGTTCCCTCCCTTTTGAGCAATTACAGCCAAGTCCTTATCAGCAGCGCCACGAGTCCACTGTTGTGGGACCTTGATTTCCAACACACTCGCATAGAGTGATCCTTCCCCGTAGACTCTTGTTCATTAGACAAGTGTGCAGTACTCTACTTTGCTGGATGAGAATTGAGACTGAGTGAGTGATGGTAATGAAAGGTTTCCTGTATGTTTCTGAGTCAGCCTTTATAGAGCTGATATTAGCTGACATTAGTTTGCCATCAAAGCTCTAGCCTCCTTTCTCCCTCCGTGATTATTCCAGCAGCCTTGTGTCTACAGTCTATTGACAGGCCCGTGCAGCTCCTGTAACAGCTTGTCACGAGCCGTCAGAGTCCATATAAACTTTAATCCTATCTTTCGATTCTATTCTTGAGATAATGCAAAATGCAAGCTCGGACATGGGAGTTGAATAAACAGATGCTGAACGGCGCTTCATCTGTTAAAATGACATATACCTCTGGCAAAAGCAGTCTAACACTGTGGTTTCCTGAAGTTGGCAGGTGGCCTGTGAATCATCTTTTGCAGCCTTGCAAGGAAAACCGAACACAGAGAAAAACAAAACAAGCAATCTCAAGTAAACTGTAGATCTGAGATGATCTTTATTTACCAGCTGTACGCTGCTTTTCATGAATATTTAAACTCTTCTGAATAGGTTAACCCAAGGGGGTTCATCTCTGTTGGCCAACTGTACTACTCTTACAAGCCATTATTGTTGTTACAAAGGAGGAAAAAAAGGAGCATAAGTAGTGTGTTTGCCCCGGGAGCTGGAGGTAATTGTATCCCCTCCCCTTTAGATTTGCACCTGTGTGGAGATAAGGTAATATATTGTAACGTGAACGGGAATTTTAAAGTGTTGTCTGTGAGGCTGTTTTCTTCTATGCTGACAGAGCAAATGCTAACCTCAAAAGCATAATGTTATTATGGAGTTTTCTGTACGCACTGTGTAAATAAAAATTAAAGAATGGGCTCGATTATGTTATTTTATGGAGGAGCACCATTTGAAATAAGCATCCCTCTGACAGAGTAGGGTATCTATTTAAACTTTATGTAGTTAGAGCCTTTATATATAAGTGTAAACACAACCGGTGGTGGTCTCTCGTGCTGTTCTGTGCAGCTCCGTAACAGTAAAGTAAGTCAGGGTGGTCTGCTGAATGTGGTTTGTCTTTATTTATGGTGCGGGCTGAAAGGCTATTGGGTTTCATGTGTGGTTGAAGCTGGATCATTGGGAGATTACTGCTGGGCTGGGAACCGACAGCGCACAGAGTACACAGAGGCCTGCCTGTGCTGCTGGCCTTTCTCTGACCACTGCCCAGGGCTTTCCTGCATCCATCAGGCCCCCTGGGACCAGCCCGCACTCTGAGGAGAATTACTGAATAGTATGTTAGAGCCAAGATCAGAACGAACAACATCAGAGCTGCAGAAACATAACCATTTTGGGTTTTTTTTTTTTTACCTGCAGTACAGTACTAAGTCACAAAACAATCTAGCTGAATTGGATGGCTCAGCGGTTGCAGATTGAGCCGTTTCTTGTGTGTTTGTCGATGTTTCCTGACCCTTTTTTTTCCATTGCGACGTTTCTTGGGCTTTTGTGCATGTTGTTCATAAGTATAGGGCGCTGTGACTTTGCAGCCACACATGTTAGTAAAAAACAGTAAAAACAAACAGTAACGTCATTCAGTAATAAGCAGTCTTCTGTATATTTATTGTTGGGTGCTATTTGAAGAAAAAAACAGTCATTTAACATTAAACATAAAGGAAACGGATGAGGTCTAAACACCAATCAGTAAAGAGGACACATAAATACACGATGGAAGGTAAACAGCTCTGGAAGGTGGCCCGTAAGAAAGATTCAAATCATGGAAAAAAATATAATCGTCGAAAAACAATGTCACGATCCAAACACTACAATTTTAATTTAAATTATATCTAAATTATATAAATATTTTTAGGAATCTGCCATCACAATGCGTGTACCGGTCTTTTTAGAATACAGAGTTGGTGTCAAGGTGGACACTGTTCTGGATTCTGTCATTTTTTTCATCTTAACCTGTGCAGCGGTGTCTTACCAATAACAATAGCACTTATCGCAGCGTTCCCTGCGGTACAATTAAAATTCCATCAGAGTCTTCATTCTGCCTCCAAGCCATGCCTGCTGTTTTTTTGGCCCTCCTGGGCCACGTCAATTCCTCTGCTGCAATGTATAATTCACGAGCCACCAAACAGCACTGAGAACTCACCTGGAGACTTGCAGGCCTAGCAATGCAGAACTGCTCTGGGGGAGATGTTGCACATGAACCTGGGGGACATTTGTAAGGGTCGAGGTGCGCCTGACACGAAGCCTCAAGTCAGCCAGGGCTTCTCCGATCTCAGGGTCATCCTGATAATGTCGCTCTTCCTTTGGGATCTACCACCTTCACGTATCCTTTTATTTTTTCCTGACCTTTCTTCTTTCGTCTTCTGAAAGACAGTTGTGGTGTCCTCTAAAACTAATTTGGATGTATATCTTCTATTTGCAGACAATTCCATAGTGATGCAATGAAGTAACCTGTAGAGTCTCAGAGTGGTTGCTTTTATTTAAAACCAATTAGAAATGACCAGAAATAACAGCGCCTGGAGACAGAGAAGTCATTTTTCTTTGGGCCTCCCCAGAGAGTTGGCCTCTCCATGGATTAAGTGTTTTAGTATATTAGGGGGCAGCTGATTAGAATCATTGTGCTTTTTTAATCATTAAATTTTTGCATGTATAGTTTATAGCTGTATAATAGCTAATAAGTCTAAGTGTGTCACAGAAAAAGGGGCGGATTGTTTAAGTGACTTTGTGTATGAAAGTTTCAGAAAGACTGCCAAAGAGGAGCACTGAGGTTCTTGAATCAGCTAAACCACATTTTTTGACTTTTGATGAGACGAGCATTAATTTAAGAGCGACCTTGCATTATATCTTTATGCTTTTAACAGCGCTTTGTACTGTCTAACCCGCTATGTTAGTTTTTCCCCCTTTAATGCATTCATGGATTGCTGACTACCTAAATGAGTCACCTAGCCCACTGAATATTCTAATTTCCTCCAAGCCTGAATTTGTACCACTGTTGAATTTCTTAAAAGCACAGCTCCAAAGATCACGTTTCCTAAACGATTCGAGCCGCTCGTTGGAGCTTTGTGATGGCTAAGAAGAGCAACACATTAATTATTTCTAATTATTTTCTCTCAGGAATGTAGCAGCAATTTGTTAATTGGGCAGGTAGCAGCAGTCAAGAGATGGACCGCTGAACGCGACCACATCGATCATTCTTAAGATGTTCGTCTTACCCACCATTATTAACCAGCAACCTCAGGAGTAGCCTAAAATTAACAGTCCCATACAGCTGCCATCATTAAGACAATAAGCAAACGTTCCATTATGATCTGTGTTTTTCTATCTTCGAGGCCATATTAACTAATTAACTGTGGAGAGTGGATACTGCTAGCATTCCCAAGGCCTATGGTATTGACCCGTAATTCCAGTAGGTGTCTAGCCAGTCCCTCACTGGACCCTCACTGCCTCCTACTGCAATTGGGTCTGCAGCGGCGGCGCCGTCCTTGTGTGCGGCGGGCGTGCAGCAGCGGCATGTGGAGCAGGCAGCGGGAAGCGAGCCTCCCTGTCTCCCCAGACTGAACAGTGAATGAGGATAAGTGAGGAGCACCAGTCAATGAATCAAGCAGCAGGAAGGGAGCAGCCGGGGGGGGGGAGTGTGACGTCCCCACGGGAGAGGCCTCGCATTAGGAACTTCCTCGTCTGTGTGTTTCTGGCACAGGTTAAATGGATCGCTCCCATTAGCGCGCTGAGAGGACAGCTCCATTATATGAAGGAGACTGTAACTTTGAATGTCATGGTGCAACAACCCCAGAGCACGCCTCGTCTACCAGGGAGGCAGGGTGACAATAACCATCCATGATAATCATTCCCTGTCAGGCTTTAAGGAACCTGAAATTATGACGTACAGCCTGCCGTGTGCCTCAGACTTCATTACAGTGCTGTCACTTTGAGTCGCCTGCGATGGCACCGCACTCCACAGCCGGCTGCAGCGCTGTGACTGCCAAACCCCCGACTCACTCTCCTCCTGTTTAAGTGGCATGTTTACAGGATGTGTGCCCCCCTGCAGATAGATGTGGTGGAGGCTAACCTCCAGTCGTTTGCACGGTACCTCTCTTCCTCTATAGCATAGGCAGTGTCTCATGAGAACAAATGCTGAATTGTTTACCCAGGCAGGG
The DNA here is from genome assembly GCF_900408965.1 of Simochromis diagramma. NCBI lineage: Eukaryota > Metazoa > Chordata > Actinopteri > Cichliformes > Cichlidae > Simochromis > Simochromis diagramma. Next base: position 10,852,593 of record NW_024386801.1, read on the forward strand.
GAAAGTATGACTGATCAAAGGCAGCGAAGAGTGTCCCTCCTTCCACTGTGACAAATGTATAATTTAGAAATTGGAATTCAGCTACAAGTTCACACAGGCAACAGCCTTTTAACTTGAATTTCTATTAACGCTCATAAACGCGCACAGTAGATGTTTAGAAAAGAAAATCCACAAGCTATACGTCTGTTTATAGCAGCCTGTTTATCAGCCAAGGAGAGTTTCACCTCCAGACTGACCTCTGAACCTGCCATCCAGTGGAGAAGACAGGAGCTGGCAGGCATTGCCAATGTCAGTGCCCAGAGCTAACTCCTTCTTTCTCACCGCCTGACTCATTCATTGGCTTTGTGGCCCCTTCTCCTTGCCACCTCCAATCACAGGGTTTTGAATGACACATAGAGGAGGAAGTGGGCCCACTAACCTCCCCTCCTACTTCTTCTAACCTGCATAGCAACAGGAAGGATGAGCCTTTGTCTGTATGGTGATAGTTTTATATCAGCACCCTGGAAAATATTACCGTGGGAGTAGTTTTGTTATCATTAGGCGTGCTGCATTAAGTAGATGGGAGTAGCACAGTAGTTGGTTGGAGCCCTTATTATTTACTGTGCAAATAATACAAGCTCTGCTGTCTTACCAGTTTCTGTGTTTCTCTCACTTTACTTACATTTACAGGCACAGTATGTCTTTGGCTTTTGTCATTTTCAGCACATCTGGCTTATTGACAGTAACAAACCTGATAGCGAGTAAGCTGTGAAATTGTTGTTGTTGTTTTTAACGGTTTCTAGGAAATGTTTGCGTGAGAACACACACCAAAAGCATGTTGTAAACATTTCTACCGACTGCATATTATCATCTGCTATCAGTAAAAGTTTCATAATAGGTTATCGTGTGTGAAAAAAACGAGGCGACTGCAGGATGATTTAAATAATGCAGTTTTTCAAACACGCTGGAAATGCACTCGATAGGATTTTTTTTTTGTTGTTGTTCCAAGTGAGCACACAAAAATTTTGGTGATAAGCTAAACAAAATGGTTTACTTCTGAAAATACCCCAAAACCTTTTATGGCAAATTCCCCTTTTGCATGGAGTTGACTTAATGAAGCATTTATGTGGTAGGCACAAGAGTGAGAACTGCTCTGCACCGAGTTCATGACGGCTTCAGTGTATCAGCTAGGCAATGAAGCAACGTAAAAATGATCAGGCAGGCAGACTGCAGCGCTGAAAACTTGAGTTTTAGAAGCATACGTCCTCACGTGAATGGTTTCTTCTTGACTTTGACTGCGAAATAGTCAGTGACAGCAAAGCATCTACTCAACATTATCAGTGTGGTCTGTGTGGCTAAAGCTGGGTGAAAGCCTCCACATGTACTGTATATACACACCCTCACACAAGCTGTTTCTTTCACTTCCTCTGTCACAAACATTTCACAAAGCAAAGGGTTGTTTACAACTTTAAGTTCTCCAGCCAGGCCACCACACTTTTGTTAACACGTCAGAAGATGACAGATGAAAGCTGGAGGCAGTTGTTTTAAATTCTCTGTAACTTTTTGCATATTCTGTATGTTTTATGCATTTTGTAGATATATCGTGCCCTTAAATCAAATAATATCTTATATGTGTCATTGACCACACTCCTCTTGAAAGCTGTGAAGTGTCTGTTTTATGCAGTAGCGTAGGCTCTGACAGAAAGCCACCCTATTTGCTCTTTCGGTTTCTGCTAAGCACAGCCACTGTGTTCCTTCGTAGGTTAACGAGTTGTCTTAACCATCAGCCAGTTAGCTGCTTGATACAGTCCTTTGCAGCTGCCTTGTGCATAAGCTGAAGCTTAGAACAGAAGCTTTGACACTGCTGGTTTTTAATGAACCATCAGGTCTTGCTGGCTCCCATGTCATCTGATTTTAGTGCAGAATTAAGACTCGAGTACTGTTTATTTTCTTCTTGCGTAATGTCACAGTTGGAGAGAACAGAAGCTTTTGGCCCTGAGCAATGGAACAATGCTAGCTCCATCACAGGCTGCTGGCCCCTAGGTGACAGCTTTCCCTCTTCCTGCTCAGTGGAGTTGATATCAGTTATGTGTTTCTCTGTGTATGTCTATAGGAGACCGAAGGGCTTATTTGTTTTCCCCCTCGTTGCACTTTGACTCGTTTCCCCTCAAACGTGTCTCAAACATTGTTATCTCTGGCCAGACGCCTTTTTTCACAGAGAGTTATTGAATCATGTCAACTTGCCGTCCCCCGAGTTTCAAATGCAAGCTGTAGAAAAATTAGCCATTGCTTCCGCATGACAAGTGGGATCTATTAGTGTGCTCTCGTCCTGCAAAGCATGAGCATCTTAGGGGCCGCAGGGGACCTCGGCTGGCTGTGTGCTTGTCCGCGTCAGGCTCCTGGGGCATTAGACCAATGTTGCAGACAGGAGAAGGAGCCAGAGCCAAAAAATTAAAAAAAAATAAAAACCCCAAAGTGGCTCACTCAAGGAGCTGACACCTGAAGGGGTGAAGATGGGAAGTATAAGTTGCAGTTGCAGTACAGCCCAGGTTTGACTCAACCTGGTCAGACTGCCTGCTTCTTATAAGCCGTTTGTACCCACATTGGCACTGCTTATATCTGTTCTATAGTGTATCCAATCGTTTCTCTCTTTGATCATGTTACAGTTTTTAAAATGGAGACTCTGTCACACATTAAGAAGGGAGTTTTTGTGAGCCATCTCTTTGCCTCCTGAGCCGGTCAGACGAGCGAGGGCTTACAATTTATTTACAAAATAACTTCAAAAATCCCTTTTGTATTGAAACCGTTTAAATAAAGGATTAGCTAACATTAAGGTCAAAATGCCTTTATCTCCCTCAGGGCCAGTGGCTTAGTCATGCACTCGGACCCAATCGGAGAGGAGACTCAACACATTAGCATTCCAAATGTTTTTTTTCCCTTTAGTTTGAAATTTTATTCACTGCCTGAAGAAAATGGGGTTTCAGCCACCTTGTCATAGATGTTGCTATAGAATGGCCCTAAGTTAAACACCAGCCTACACACATAATTACTCAGGGCCACCTAAGTGACCTTGGTCTGTTGCAATCTGTTGCAACACAGGGTTTCCTTCTTTGCTGCTGTTATCATATTATAAGTTATTAATAAGAGCCCCATGTGAATAGTTCATGTTATTTGTCTTTTTAAATATATTTTCTCATTTTTATTTGCTTTTTTCTTCACAGGTATCTCAGTAACAAAGAAGACACATACTTGTAAGTACAATTTTTATTAATGTGGTTTTTATTCTACTACAATTTTAAGACGGTAAAAGTGATACTTAATTCAAAGAAGAATCCCATACTTAATGTGAAAAACAACAACAAACAACCCCTTGCCTCATGTATAGTGGAGATGGTGAGATCATTATGTTTGTGTCTATGTTGACTCTTTTTCATCATTGCCTATAAATGTGCTGTTGTCTGCCTACTACTGTCATAAATCAAGGCCTTCAATTCGATTTCTGTTCATCCACTTTCACTGTTTTGTATCTCTCCGTCTCCATACTGGAGAGAATATGATGATAACCCCAGAGAGGAAATTAAAATGCTATGCAGTCTTATGACTGCTTGGTAATCATGCACATTTGAAGCAGACAGTGTGGTGAAGCACCTCTTTGTTTTCTGCAAGGCCTTGCAGCTGAAAAACACGGATGTGGTGCAGTGTGGTGGTTTCTAACCTCTGAGGCTGCATTAACTACCAGACTTTGTGTTCTTCAAGTGCAGATCCTATCACTAAAATTGAAAGATACAGACACTGTATGTGACACATGTATCACATGCTAGATGCAAGGCTCCTTTTGTGCAATACAACAATAGTACACAGCCTTTTCTTACCACCGCTGCCTTTTCAATTTCGGTGCGCTTATGAAGAATTGATGAGCAGTCAAACCTGCAGAAATCAATGATTTCCAAGAGATTTGTACTGTATTTTGACACATGTGAAGTGCAATCGAGAAAGCATGTAAAAACGCTTTTGTGCGGTGTTCTGCAGTGTGTCTGTGCATGCGTGTACATCCATATGTGTGTTCATACCCCACTGTGTGAATGGAAGAAACTAGCCCTGAAGGCTATCCTTTCTCTCTGATCACTCTGATGAAACTTGTGGAGAGGGAAGGCCAGGGGGCTTTTCTGTAAGAGCGGTCGGAGTGTTTCAGATTGTGAGAGGCTGCATCTCCCCCTGTTAAACACCCCGGCTCTTTCTTACATCAGACAGCAGGGCAAAGGGATATGATCTTCAGTGCTAGACAGCTCTACCTTACTCAAACAGCCCCGTCAAAACAGCAGCATGGTTGTGTGTTAAGCTATTTGCTTGTCTGGAGGGGCTATGGTATTTTTTTCATTTATTTATTTATTTTTTGATGCGTGTGTCAGTGTTCATGTTTGTGTCAGGATATCTTCAAGGTAGAACAGAAACGCTTTGACCCGCCATCCACCACCCCGCTATCTTAATTAGTGCGGCGCTAAGCACCTCTACACTGGAAGGGGGCTCAAATCAAAGAGCATGATTTAGGAGTCTTGGGTTCAAAGCCCTGGGCAGAGACTGGACTACGCTGTCTCATTTCAGTGAGAAATATTCAAATCTTATCCATGTGCGGAAATCAAAGTAAAGCCCCTTAACAAGTAGTTGATTGCTGTGCCTTACAGACAGGAAGCGGCTGTGGAGCCTCGTCAGAGCTGCGTGCACAAGAAGAAGTTCAAGGGCCAGTTAATGGTCATTGAGAATGCGGGCGGACGGTCTGAGAAGCCTGGTGATTATATGGCTGGTGGAGTAATAATGAGGGAGATGGCTCTGCCCTGCATGGTTATAGCCAAGATGTAGATCTATTTCTGTTCCCGGAGTGAAAACATTGGCTTCCCCAATACGCCAGTCTGCGCTGCCACTCGTAATGTGAGCTTGGCAGCCTTGATTTCATGTGCATATGTGTGCAAGTATGTTAGTTTCTGTGTGTGTGTTTAGGAGGTCTTCTCGGTCCAACCCGGACCACAGGGATGGGCTGTGTCTCTGACTAACTCCCCACTCTGCCTGAGTGATCAAACTGCTGGAAGCTCCCCGCCATGCCAGTCCCCTCATCAATATAAATTACAGGGGCAGCTGTTCACTGGCAGACTCCTCTCCTCTCCTTTCCTCGCCTCTCCTCTCCTCTCCTCTCCTCTCTTCTCCTCTCTTCTCTTCTCCTCTCCTCTCGAACCCCTTTCATCGCTAATCATTGAGCCATCAGAAAGTGAAGTATTCTAGATGAAAACAGATACTTATATCATTGTGTCATTGACTGTAATGTCCTCTCCCCATTCAGGACTTACATAGATTTATTGTCTGAGCCTCTTTATCTGTCTCCCCCTTTCTTTCTTCATTTCCTCAAAGGGGCTGTCCCTCGCCATCACTTCTTCTTACAACAAAGCTTCAGTTCTGAGCAAGAAGTCAGCTGTGGTTTTCCTGCACCTTTCCCTGGCAGTTTTACATCTGTTTTATGGACTCTCTGAGTAGCAGTTGATTTACGCACTTGTGACAAATTAAAGGAAAACCCCGAACGCGTAACGTCTGATTCAACAGCGCTTTTGTATGCTGTTGGGGGATTTTGCTGGCTCCACTTGTCCTTGCTATAACCCCCCAGCACATTTCTTGTTGGTTTTTCCCTTTCATTTCTCCTTCCATCTTTATGTCTCAAACTGCCCATGTCAGGAAGAGGTGACAGTAAAAGATAATTAAATTTTGCACTTTTTCCCCCTCTTGCGTTGATGTTGGACACCAGATATGTCTCTTCACCTTCTTCTACCTCAGCGGGGCTGTTTTGCTGTGAGATGACTTTCTGTTTGGACCTGTTGAGAGAGATGGTGTGGAGCGGAGGCTCAGATGCAGTAGCTGATTACACTGAGATTAGGCGTCTCACCTCTAATCTACCATCAGCAGTCTGGGTCTCACAGCTCGAATAGCAGAGCACTAGCTAACACATACACATGCAGGTCGTGTGGACAGGATGCTCTTGCTTGAACAGAGCAGATCTCATGATTACTTAGAGCTAATCCTCCCTGTCTTTCTCACTTGCAGCTATAGATTTACAGTATACTGATTGTTTGATGACTGTTCAGACCATAATTCGCAGCAAGACAAAGATCTGCAAATCCACTTGTAGTTGCACAGCTTTATCTATGAAAGCATAAATAGAACATCCATAACAATATAATAACACCCAAATATATCTAAATAACAGAACCATCAGACAGCCAGCACAGAAAATTTTAAAAAGTAGAAAAACTCTTTGTATAGCTTATTTAGCTGAAAAATATATTATTCTTAATTAATCCTGTCATGGTATTGTGATATATTTATCAGTGTTTACGTTATTATACCAGTGTCAGTGTGTAGCAGTCTATGTGTAATATATCTGACTGGGAATAGACTTACCAGAGGGAGGCAGTAGTACAAATGTAACCCGGGGAAAGGAGAAAAAGAGACAGACGATTTCCTTTCATCGGTCCACAGATACATTTTGGAGAGCCCCGCGTTTCTTTTCCCCCCCTCACCCTATATTTATCTCCATTGTGTTGGTAGACTTCTCGCACTGATTGAGAAACATGGCCTCGCTCATGAATCATCATTTATTTACTAGCAGCTTTTACGAGTTTCTCTCGTCAGCGATGTGCATTCACATACTAATAGTACGGCTAATCTTTTCCAAAAGAAACCCGATGATTCAGACTCTTCTGCGCTGCTTTCAGTTCCGAGTTACAGAGAAATTATATCGCCCATTGATGCGCTCTCAAAGTTATAAGAGTCTGTAGACTTCATGTCTTTGTTTTGTGTGTGGGTTTTTTTTTTCTTTTTCTTTTTACAGAACACTCTTAAAAGTTGACTGATACATGTTTTTTAAAAATATGCTAACAGCCTTATTAATCCAAATAATGCAGTCTGTCTTCACATAACACAATGACAGTTTTCCCCTTGTAAAGAATCTACTTTGTAAAAAAAATGCCACGGCAGATCCGGCTTGGATGTCTGAGTTGTAGAATGTTAATGCACTGGCTCTGTGAGTCGAGGTATTTTCAGCTAATCAAACATGAGATTTATGGTACTTAATAGTGCTGTACATTGCCAATTTAGGAGAATAATATGTCCCAGTTGCTGTCTAATTTTGCTTGGCAACAGGCGCACTCCTGTGGAATCGCCCAGGGCAGTGTGAGTTGTCTCTGCATAGCTCAGTGTTCCATGCTCAGTGGTTGTTTGAAGGTATTTCATCACATTGTTGCCTTGATTCAGCTCTGTGGGGATTTGTTAGTTGCACTCATGTGGGAAGTGCATCCAGTACATTGTTAAGCTAGGGCTGATAATGAAGATCAGCCAGCCAGAGTCCCCTGAGCTAAGCGGAGAGAGATAGTCTAGTGAGACGCGCCGCTACAGACATAGTGGAGCAGGACGAGCGCACGCAGCAATACGTACAGACACAAAGGAATCATCAGCACAAAAACATACAACACCGAACCGCGCTGTACTGTGGTGCACTGAAAAACACAATGCAGTACAGAGTATTGCATAGGTAGATTATGAAATCCATTATAATCTGTTCTTCTTACCGGCCATTTTCCTGAATTTGTTAAATTGGCATTATGATGTTTAAACATTAGTTGAGCAATAACGCAGTCATTTTAATGTTGTGGGGGTTTTTTTTGGTTTTTTTGTTGGATGTGAAATTGACAATAAAAAGGGCCTCACAACACACCGCCTCTATTTCACTGGAAAGTTATTTGATTCTCAGCATGGTACTAGAACTGGTTGTTTCCTCTTCTCCCACAGCAACATTGAATGCTTAAATTGACACAATATTTTTCTCTCTCTGTGTACTGTAGGTTATGTTTTCGTCTTACTCTATTTGTTTGTTCCACAAAGGGAGTATTTTCTTTTTGGACATTTTGGTTTAATCTATAATAGATGGCTTTTTTTTTCTGAAATAGGTCAGTGTAATCACAACAGTGAGGGATGGACAGTCACTGTAACAGGGAAATCAATAGAGCTATCTATTTGTCGTAAACCAGGCCAACATGATTTTTCTCTATTTTTTCCCTCCTGCCTTGTCTTTTCCTCTCCAACTCAATATGGCAGGTCCTCATTTTTCAGTAAAAGCATTACATCTGCCATTTTGTAAAATTGCAAATGGCCTTTTGTGCGTGCACTTTCTTTGCATAAGTTTCTGGATGTAAAGTCTCTTCGTCTTATCACCTCCGAGGGGCCCTGCTTGTTTTCTAAGGGGAAGTGTGGTGAGGGGAGCCGTAGGGGTGCAAGACCGCTTCTTGTCGGGGGGGTTGCTCTGCTTTTGTTGGCGCATAATCTGGTTCTTCTCGTGGTGCCGGCTCTTTCAGAAAATTTGAGCTTGAGTGAAGAGACACCTCGTCAGCTTTTCCTCACCTTTTTTTCTTCTTCTTCCTTTTGTGTCTCACACAAAACCGAAAGCACTGTCTTGAAGTGTTGTCAGACCGGAAAACAAGAGTAAGTGACATGTGACAAGGACACAATGCTCGGATGGGCCAGCCAAAGTAAGTGGCCCCATCTGCTGCGGGCGATTTCTCTTATGCCGGCTGTCTGCCGCCTCAGGTGAAAGGGGCCAAGGAGCGAGGGGCTGTGCTGGGATGGTGGCTTCTGCCAGGCGAAGCAGTTGGCATGGCTGGGAGGGCACGGCTGGCCTCTCGCTCGCTGCGGCACGCAGTCAACCAGCATTTGCAAAAGCGCAGGTTAGCCGTCTCTCATCGGGTTTCCAATGCCTCATCACTTTCCTATGGTGTATACACATTCGGCATAGGACAGGAGTGTCAGCATGTAATGAAAGGTTTGATTCATGGAGGGCGACAGCTGCAGAGGTCACAGAGCTCTATAAGATATGATCCTCACTAATGCTGATGGGGAAATTTTAAATGATGGGTCCATAATTTGACGTGCCTTCCTCAGCTTTCACTGAGCTCTTCATTGATCAGTGTGTTTATAATATTGTTGGTCTTTTCATAGAAGTTATGCAAAAGGAAAGCGAAGCAAAATCAATTTTCTACTCTTTTCAATTTTTTAGCAATAAAAATCGACAGTTTCGTGCATTAACAAAAACAAATATAAACAAATATGTGCCATCAAAACAGCTACTGCATCATGAAAGGAAAAAAGATAATTTCAAGTGAGGATCAGAACTTTACAACAAATAAGCTGTTCAAAAAGTAAAGGAGAGGAAGGAAAATAAACTTCCTACACAGAGACGAAAGCAGACGTGCTCACAAAAGCTTTTGGTGATGTTATACATTGACATTTGTGCTGATCGCATTGTGCCCATTTTGTTGAATCTGCTTTATTAGAGGAATGCTGTTTTTTTTTTTTTTTCCACGTTGCTATTAATTTGTGTTTCTGTGGGTGTGCAGCGCAAGAACAGAGAGATGTGGTTAACCCATTGTGAAGTTAGCCGTCATCATTAAGATTCAGGAGATAACAGGCATGCGGATTTCTACTGTTCAGCATTATAGGATCCCAGACATCAAAGGCAGGTTTTCATTCTACTGTGTCTGCTGCATGGTGAAGGAAAGAAGAAGAAAAAAACAGGTAAGGAGATATGGAGTCAGGAAAATAAAGCAGATTTTGAGTGGAAAGGAGCGCGTGTATACTGTACAGAGGTATGCAGAGGCAGGTGACACAATGCTCAGTGATCTGTTTGATGCCTCAGATGGTCCCTCCTGCATAGTTAGCCCTTTGCTAAATTGGCATCCACTCTGATTAAGTGGCACAGCCCTTAATAACACCGTGGTTGACCTCAAACTGGCTTACTTTTAAAGATCAAGTTCATTCCTCAATGTGGTCATTAAAGTTCAGGTGACTCAAAACAATTCATTTGTGTTGTTTTGGTCATTATTTGCCATCTCTGTATTTTTACCTGCAACACAATTTTCTGTGTATACCTCCTCCTTTCATTTGTAATCGATATATAAAAGTGCTGTGAATATTTTTTTTCTTTGTACAAATCTTGTAATAGTATTTCCAGGTCTGTTACACAGATATAACAATGAAGTTCCCCTTAATTCAGATTACTTTGTCAGTCAGCGTGGTGCCATTATGTGCCATTACATCAGTGTGAGCTGTTCTACAGTGAGAGTATTGAATGTACAAAAGCGAGAAATACGCTGTTCTCCAGTATTGTGCTGGATTACAGAATCAAGGTCGACTCACAAGACACAGAGCAGCATTATCCCTTAATCCTGTGTTTTGGTTTCAAATAGCCTTTTTACACCTAATCTTCACAAGTAAAATGACAAACATGAATACAGAGGTAGGTATTTAAATGTGCATTACCTGCAATGTTAAGGTCAAAGGCTTACGCTGACTCAAAGTGGCTGTATATTTTGTGACGGAACAGACAGCCATTTGTTATTTTGTTGCTGCTTTATTACGGAATACCAGGGAGTCTTGTGATGAAATTCCCGCAGGGAGTTTCAGATGGGTAAGTGTGGGAACTTTTTATCCAAACTGCGACTCGGAGCTTGTTTGTTTTTGTGCCATTTTCTTTGTAAAAACGTTCAATGAAAATAAGATTTCCGCCTCACTTTAACCTCTCAACAAGTTGTGGCTTTCCGTACTTGGCCGCTCAGAGGACGGGCTTCACTGAGTCAACAGATATAGCGACTATAGCGAAGGCTGTGCCTCCCCTTGACCAAACTGGTCTTAGTGTGTCCGTCAGGCTCAGCTGTGGCAGAGCTGAAGGAAACTTAAAGGTGCTGTGAAAGACTAAAAGTGGGCCAGCCGCTGCTGCCTCCTGTTGACCTACCTTGTTCAGAGGGTCCAGGTACAGACTGATGACAGGACTCCTCCTCAGCGGACCACATTACTAATGTGTGAGGGTGCAAGAGGAACACATCCAATGATGAATCACTCCCCTGCACCCATGGCATCCTCATAAGTCAAGAGTAAAAGTGTTGAGAGTGCGCTCAGTAAAGAGATCCTTCGCACTGTCCACCGTAGAGCAGCTCGATCCCGGTCCGCTGGAAGAAGGGAAAGGGGGAAGGCTAAGTGGTGCACATCACGCATAGCCTGAAGATCTCCCTCAATCTTGAGGAAAAACATTAGTCCCTCGAGTGGGTCACTTGTTTTTTTTTAAAGCTCATAGAACTCAGGAAAAGTTACTTTCATGCTTGAACAGAGCTGTATTTTAATAAATGAGAGTAATCTACATTGTGTTGATGTGGAATGCCTCCCTGGACCTACATTACCAGAAGTCACAGAGAGAACATTAAATGTGTGTTAGTTTAAGCTAAAAGGGTTTTCTTCTGAGGAACAAAAAGGCGCTCCCTCATTATTCACTTTGTTGTTTCAGAACTTTGTGTGTGTTTTTTCTTTGGAAACAACTTTTTGGATGCAAATCTTGTACATCAGGTTGCTCCTCTGTTGTCTTCTTCTAGCTTTGAGCCAGAAGGTTAAACTATTTTAGTTTACACGCCTGCCTCCCCCTAGAGCTGATGTCAGGCTTTACTGGTGATGTTGGGGGAGTGAGTAAGTTTGGCGCTAGGTAATACATCACACACACCAGGGGGTCTCCCTGGTATGCTCCTCAATAATGAAGTTCATTCGTTAACTTCTCCCTCAAAGGCCAAGTTCCCCCGCTGCCCTTTTCAGCAGCCATTGCAACTCTTACCAGAGTCACCCTACTAACAGAGTGAGGAAAAAAAAACATCATCATGCTTTTCTCCTTGACAGACTCAGTGGTTGCCTTTGCAGAGCATGAAGAATAAGCAGCTCCATTACCAATCCCTCATGCCTGGTTATAGCCATAATTATCACAGGGAAAATGACCTGCTCTGTTTGGTTTGCCGTAGAGGGGCTGCGCCTTCCTAATCACCTCCTTCTTCCCTCCTATCGTCCTCATGCCATGGAGATGGAGCTGGTTTTGGGGGAGTCTTGCCAGTTCATTAGAATTCACAGGGTTCCACCTCCCTGCCTAGCCAAGCTAAGCCTCTCACACAGGCTGCCATGCCTGTGATAATCTCCTCTCCTCGTTCCCTTTCGCTTCTTCTTTCTCTATCCTTCTATTCCTTTCCTTTCTGTCCCCAAGGGCGGCCTCACACAAAAGAGATGCAGTACAATTCATTGATAAATCTGATTTCTATTGACCTATTGAAAAATTGTTCCGGGAGATGTGTGGTAGCACTCCAGCAGTGTTCACGGGCTCACTTTGCCGCCGCATTTCCATATAACAAAATAAATAAATAACCCGATTTATACTGGTTACTTAAATGACGGCCTCTATTCGACAGCTTTGCGTGTGAAGTTGGTATTTTTTTCAAGGCTGATTCGACCAATTGAACATCCATTTAATCACTTTTTCTTACTCTAGAAACACCCAAAATAACCAGAAATAGCCTCGCTTTAAATCTTAAATAACAAGCAAATAAAAAAGCAGCTGAGAGCAGTTCTTTTCCATTGTAATTTATATTATTGTCCCCATCATCTTGTCATCACCACATCTGTACCTTGAGGAGATCATTTAATGTGGAACAGGCATGTAAGGATGCCTTAAATGAAGCGAGACTTGGTCAGTCCGTGGAGAATAAATCGGCTTAGCTGTAAAAGTGACACAGTACTTTTAATTTTTTTGACAAAAACGTGATGATTCAGTTGATTTGGAAAACTGGACTTGTTCTTTTTCCTTCAAAAAATATTTAAATGAAGTCTATAAATAACTACCTGTAAAACAAAAGGCTATAGCCCTGTCAGCCATTCACTATAAGTGCTGTGTTGTTGATTCTGATTACATGACAGTTGACAGGTGTATACTTCACCTATGTAGGAATGAATTGCTTTCATGCCTTTTGCTTTTGACCCTACTATTCTATAAATATTGTGTTTGTGTGTATTTGTATTTAGAGACAGACTGGGGCTGATCTGGCCCTGGGGCTGCTGTGCATACAAAGGAAGGGCAGTGTATATCGTCATCTGATCTGAGAGGAACTTTAAAAATTTCGAAAGTACATTACTTACCTGCAGCTGCTACTTTGCTTAGAGGAGACATATTGCACTGCTTTGTGGAAAATCCATTAGCGGTAATGAGTTAACAGCATTTCCTGTAGCTACACATGCTATGAAATGCTGGCACAGCAGTGGCATGAATGGTTTTAAATTCACACCTTTCTTATTTAAACTTGTCTTTAAATGCAACCCTCCGCAGTGCTCTGGACGTAACCCAATAGTGTCCTCTATTTTCACTGAAATAGGTATTTCCTTTGTTGTCTGTGTGATTTATTGAAGTCTTCCCACAAGTGGAAGCCCCCAGGAAATTGCCTGGAATGGCCTTAAATTGGTTTATGATTGCGTGGTGTGGGCCGGTGCTGTTATGGTTCTAATATTATGCCCTCCACTCCTTGGCATCTATATTAAATTGATCTGTATTGTTTTCATGGAGTGCCTGTTGGAGCTTGTTAATTCTGCCGCTGCTTCAGGCAGGTGGTGTAGCTCCAAACACCCAGGTGGCGCGGTGGAATATAAGCTTCGGCTCTCTAAAATATCTCACATGACTGGGACGCAAAATGAGTAAGTCCAAAAGTGTTTATCTTGCGGGGTTAACGGCTGCGGAGCGGAACACCACGCAGCCGACTGGGTCCGCGCTCTTAAGAGGCGAGTCCAGAGTTGTAAGAGTTAACGTGGATCAGCTGCATGGTGAGCCTGTGCAGGGAATGGCTACTGACAGACTGCTAATGAGGCCATTATCAGGTCTCGTCCTCTTCTCTTCTCCCGGGGCACCGGTGGATGTTCTGTACCACATCTCAATTGAATTTCATTCCACAGGGCTTGTTTACGGTAAATACATTTGCTTGAATTAATCCACGAGGAGTGTGAGATACATGACTTGGCCAGTCTAAATGCAGAAATTTACTGTGTTGTGTCCGCTTCAGTTCAGTGTCAGCATCCACCACCAAGACTTTTTTTTCCCCCCTCAGGGATATAAAGAAATTATCAGCTAAAACAGTTCTATTGAGGGCTCCACATCGCTGCATTAATACCCATAGACAGCTGACCATCAGTCCCTCTGTGGCTTAATCAATACCCTAATGAGCAACTATCAGCAGCGTATTGGCATACTGTCACTGGTAATGTGAAGCAGTCAAGGAAGTGTGTGATCAAAAGCTAATGAACCAGCCTTGCTGGAAACATTTGTCCTTAGGGAAGCTTCGGCTTTTAAGCACAATTATATACAGTTGGAGGCACTATATTTGTTGCATGGCTGACAGACAGAGCAGCAGCAGCAGCGTCTTTTTCCAGTTTCACTCTGTATGATCCACATAAACACTGTCAACTGTTCTTTTATTGAACATTTTTTTTGCATTGCAAGAAGGCTGAAAAGGAGGACTGAGTGTACAGTGTGACCCTTATTTAACCTTGCAATTTACACAAAAGCTCTGTATCTTGTGTTTCGTTTTTATGTAGTTTTTTATTCATATTAATTATATATATATATATATATATATATATATATTTATATATATATAGAGAGAGAGAGAGTTACACGTCTCTATTTTGCTGTAGCATTTAACTTTGTTTTCTTTTCTTTTCTTTTACGAGGAAACAAATAGGTTTTATTAGAAGCACGGCTATTTCATTTTCATGGTTATTTTATGAACCTCTCTCTCTTGTCAGAAGCTATTCGTCACATTCACGCTGCAGAAACATAATGTAGAAAGCATGCATTCCTTTCAGCTCTCTCCTGATGCTCAGGTTGGAGTACTGTATGGGTGTTGTCCTTCTCTATGTCCCTGCTATCATATTGTGCTTGTTTGTTTCCCCTTAACGGTACCTCGGTGTTATGTCCCAGTGTGTCGCGCCGTGCTCGGTTCCAGAGAGTCTGATGCAGCAGCCAGTTTCTGAGAGACAACCACAGATAGTGACAGTTAAACCTGCTTGTGCGTGGGCCTTCGCCCTCTGACTCATCTGTTGAACTTTGAAGATCTTGCGGGGAGATGCCTACATCAAAATGAGAGGACTGTACCTTCTGTTACATCATATTGTTTCGAATAGTTTGCCGTGCATGCGTGTCTGCATCTAGTTTGTATACCAGGCACGCTCCATTTGATTCTATCAGCCTCTGAATGATATTTTGCTCATTAGACAGTGTGCAATAAGAGACCAGTGTTGACACAACCTGAGTTAATGTGTTTAGAGACTCTAATGGATCATAGAGGTGCTAATGAAACATTGTCATGGGAAGATTTATGTTGCAAGCTGCTGAGTTCTCATTTCCATTTTATATGTGGTTAGATGTACCTTTATTCAATGAGCAGTACACAGCGGAAGACACCAAATGAATATAGATATTTCAAGTGTAACGTGGGAATAAATAATTCAATTTCATGTTGCAACTGCTTTGTTAAGCAGTCGTAACAGGAGGCAATTCTCTATAATTCTGTGGCGTGGATACAGTGGGGTTAATAAAAGGTTTAGTAAAATGAAACAAATATAGAGAAGTTGAGAAAACGAGGGTGTAAAATTCACATTTCTACATGTGAAATATTGACTTTGTAAAAAAAAAAAAGTAAAAAAGAAATGTAAAAAAAAAAAAATCACTAGTTTATTTTTTAGATGTGAAATATTGCAGTGTTTGAAACCGAAGCTGTGTGATGTTTGTCTTCAGACAAGATGATACCAGCACCAGCTTATTCGTGGAAATGCCAAATGGTTATTGGCCAAGGCTGGATTGCAGTAAAACCAGAATATTGTATCAGAGAGAGGCAGCTGGTTAGGAGTCAGAACAGATTATCATATGAGAGAGGATGAGTGAGGAGGAGGAGGGGAGGAGAGGATCGGAGAGAGGGAGCGAGAGAGAGAGGTAGAGACTGGAATGGAAAGCAGGGGGCGAGAGTGAGGGGCAAAAAAGGAGGACGAGACGGAGAAGTGATACCAAGAAACTCATCGCCTGGTCGCGATGGGGTGGGGGGGATCATCCAAAAGCCTTCCGTCAGTATCTATATCGCCTCCTTCACCTGTCTGAAGGGGTGTGTGTGTGTGTGTGAGAGAGAGAGAGAGAGAGAGAGAGAGAGAGAGAGAGAGCTGCATGCAGGTCCTCTGAGAGGTCAGAGGAAGATGCTGAGGCTCCACTCATCTTCTCTCTGTGATGGGCCCACTGCTGCTTGCCGACATCTGGCCTCACACTGATCACTCATATCTACAGACAGGGAGGTGGAGAAGAGCGGGGCACTTGTATCACCAAGTCACAGAAAAAATTACACTTCCTCTGTCATCCATTCTCACTGCTCTCTTTTCTTTTCTTCTTTTCTTTTTTGAGTCACCAGTCTGTTGTCTTCCTGTCCCTCCTCTCTTTTCTTAGCCTTCACATTGCACAGTTTTAAAGGCAAAACAAAAGCACAAGGTGCAGAACCAGAATGTGATTTTTTTTTCTCTCTCTCTTTTTTTATGCGAGAGCTGGTTTAGTCTTTACCCTTGCACTAAAAAGATAAGACGCAGATAGTTAAGAGTGTGCTGTGTCTAGCAAAGCTGGTATACACGGCTCCGACTGCAATCAGTGGGAAGAGGGCCAGCTTCCCTGCCTGAGCTCTCAGCGCCCCTACTGGCTGCATGCTGTGCCAATCAAAGGCTAGTGGGTGGGGAGCAGTCAGACATGAACACTGATGTCACAGTCACATGGATTCTGGTGTGGTCATGCTCGGAGGCTGAGAGACAGAGCTGTGCTGGCCAGCTGCTGCTGAGACAGCAGTGGAGGGCTTTGCGCTGGTGATAGTTCTTCTCTTATGGACTCGAAGCTCAATGATGTATTTTGTGATTTCAGCTATGAAAGGTAAGAGCACAATGCATGCCGATCGCGCACCCAGAGTAACAAGTAGGGAAGTACGAGTACGCTATTCACAGCCTGCCAACTCTTTGCATTTCATTTGCAAGGCATGAGTGTGACAGAGAGAGAGAGAGAGAGAGAGAGTGTGAGGGGGAGAGAGGAGGGGAGGGAGAGATACAGTAATACATTGCTTCTGATTGTGTCCAAGTCAGTTAAGCTTTTCTAATATGTCTGTCCGTGCACTTCGAGAATTTCTGCTTTGAACTCTCAGAAAGAAAGAGATGGCGCAATAGGAGCAATTTGCATCTTCCAAAAAATAAAAATAAAGAAAATAAAAATTAAAGGTTTGCTTTCGTTTTTTTATTTACAGTGTGCGTTTTGTCGCTGCAGGTTTGCAGGATGCTGTAGAAAACCACAGCCGGTGCAGCTTTTTTTCCACTAGTTCGTCTATTACATGAAATAGCTCCAGGGTTTCAAGAGTAGAAGTTTTTATTGGCGTAGATGCGAGGTGGCATGCGATGGAGAGGGGGCTTGGGTTGGAGGGGTGTTTTTTTTTTTCTTCTTAATCCTGTCGTTCCAGTCCAGGGAACGTGTCTGTGCTGCAGGAAGATGTGTGTGGTAGTGTTGAACGCGGGTCGCAGACGAGCGACGAGGCACTGGCGCGACTGGCAGACTGAGATTGTTTGAGTTGATACCGATGCACGTGTTTGTCTCTGTGTGTGTATATATATTTATATAATTATATGTATTTTTTAAAATTTTATTTCTGCGTGTCTGTGACAGTGTTGTGTTCCACTGACCTATTTTTGGGGTAGTCGGGTTTACATGTGGCACAAGAGCAGGACTGGGTCCTCCCAGTCTCTGATGTTGATCTAGTACGCTTTAATCCCAGCTCTTCCACCCCCTCTCCGTTGTACAGGCGAGCATGTGCACACGCAAACACACACACACGCACACACACCCGTGCAGACAGATAGTGAGTGTAGTCAGACATACAGTGCATCCCCACACTTCTCTCACGCATGCCTGCACACACAAACATACACACAGACGCGCACACACATATATGCACATAATCACGTTTTTTCCACACTTATGAGTTCTTCCATACAGAGAGATGTGAACAACCATGCAGACATATGTGGGGAGATGCACTCCTAATATAATTAAATAGGCAACGATAACCCCGCTGAGGCACAGGCAGCTGTCATTCGGTGCAAAATGACAAAAATATATGGAGCTGGAAATAATTTGATTTGATATGTGCTGCTTTCTTATTTTTTCCTTCCCAGTAGATTGAAAGGTTTGGAAGAAAAAAGCACTCGGGCATCTTCAGAACACAGTGGCTGCATACATGCATATTATTAAAAGCAAATGAAATTAATGTGTGATATTATATGTAATTAGAGTATTAGTAATATTGATAGTAACACTTACAGCTTGTCTGACTTTCGTTTGACTCAAGCTGCCACGACCACAGTATTAATTCCTTTCATTCTTTTCTTCTTCTTCTTCTCTTTTGTTAAGAGTGTAAGGGAAGTCATTTACAAAGTGAAGCTCACAGTCAATTGTGATAAGCCTGACGTGTGTGAAATTGAGAAAGAGCAAAGTCCTGAATCTTATTTTCATGAAAAAAAAGACCCGTTTGACCTAATGTCCTTTTACATGCATTTCATAGTGAAGGGTTTTTATGAAACCTCATATTTTTGGAGAAAAAAGCGAGTTTTGTGCTGTGTAGCATTTCTAATCTTTTTATGTTAAAGTGTAACATGCTCAAAATTTTATTGTGTTTATTTGTGCTTCGCTTGACTTGGCCAACGGACTTGGCACAGAATTGCGTCTTTTTTGTTACTCATTCGGTTCAGAAAAAAATGAGCAGATCTGATATGTACAGCAAAAAAACTGCTTATTTTTTGTGCTCTAATGAGTCTCTTCACCAGTCTTCCTCTAGCTCCGTCTGTTCCCTCATTGGTACTTTCAGTTTGATGAGGGGTGTCTAGTGTCATGAAAGGATATTGTGACAATGTCAGAAATTAATTAAAACGTCAACAAGGGGGATAATTGAAAGCTAATTTAAATAGGAGCAGTCATTTCTCCTGAATGTGGTCAGGGAAGTGCACGATGTCTTGCTGCATTGCCACAGACACAGAGTTTACATTGTTACCCGTGCATACTGCATGTGCCCTATGTGGTGTTTTTGAAAACTGTTTTTCATCCTCTGCACTTCAAAAAATAATGCTAATGTATTATAACGAACATCTCTCTGTGCCTCTGTGGCTTTGTCTCTACCCTGCACCACCCTCTACCCACCTCTCCCTCTCAATTCAGCCTCTCTACCACACCACTGCCTCTCAAGTACCTAATTACCTGTAATGGAAACATCCCTCTCATTACCCCATGCAAATTAGCCAGCCTACTCAACACAATTAAGATGAAAATTCCAATTACATAATTAAAGAAAGTTGTTTGATGTGTGGATAGAAAAGGTAAAAAAGAAAAAGTGTCTCACACAGAGCACATATAATTAACCCTCGAAAAGGAGAATTATTGTGGCAAGATGGGTAGCATCAATGTTTCAAAATTGTTGAAAGCAGTGGCCAGTAAGCTACTACAGCGCGTGCAGACAACACATAAATATGTGATCTAGCATGAGTGTGTACTAGACTGTGAAAAATCTTTTGGGGCCCTAGAGAAGGTAAAGCCAAATATCATATGATAGGCGCTTTAAGGCTATGTTAACAAGGCTGTAAATATTTGCTGTGGATTTGGTACTCTTTGTCTCTTTCAATCAGTGGCCGATTGAAGCGCTCACTAACCAGTGCTGCAGGCTCTCACACATTAAAGCAGAAGTTAGCAAGATTGGCTATTATCCAGTTAAGGACTGAGGACATAAAGAGCCAAAGGGGAAAAATATGCCACAGATTAAGGTGAAGGCAAATATAGCCACCTATAATCCACCTGCAAGGATTTAAAATAAAAGACCCAATTATTTTAGGACGAGGCATTCATGCACGTTTTGATCTTTTAAAAAAAATCAATAAATACGGGGTACATTTTAGTCTGTCAGTATGTAATTTTAGACAGCTACATTTACTTCGGTAGAACCACAAATGTCTGTATATTTGCAATGAAAAAAACCTTTATTAATTTAAGGGGGTTATATACAATACAATACAATTAAAAGCATGCACACAACATCTGAGCAGATGCAAGGCGGGACAAACAAGTCAGCCTACCAGACGTGCAGTGTGTGCTTCAGCCCTCTCTCCTGCCTCTTAGCTCACCGAGGAAGTGGATTGGTGTCCCCACAGGTTATTAAAGTGTGTGAGCTGTGCCAGTCTGCGCTGTGCACACTGAGACAAACATCCTGGCTGCCTGTCTGTGTGTAGAGGGACTGGTTAATGAGATATTGACTGCCCATTGAGAGCATGGATTTTTGATTTGGCTCCATAGAAGTTGGGGAGAAAAGGATGTGCACTCCAGAGAGGATAGGCGCCTACGGATAGACACCAGTTTCTGAACTGGGGATTATTTTGCATTTTAATGTTGCACGTTTTAGGTGATTATGAATTTGAAAAAAATTCAAATTCTGGGTTTGAGAAATGTGTTATTTGTGCATTGGATATAAGTGTGTTAAGTATATGATTTGCCTTTGTGCTTCCAGTAACAACACAAAGAAGAATTGCCATTTCTTTGTAACCACGTCTGAGCATAGTTTTTGTACAAACATTAATCTGCAGCGGCATCCGAAGCATTGCCAGGGTGCCAGACAGCTCTGTCAGTCATCTTGTCTTGTCAGTCACACCTTGTGGTTTTGACAGATTAGTCCAATCACAGGCAAGGTTAAACGACTCCCCTGTTCTATGTCCAATCAAACAGCGGGCAACAACAAACAGCACTTGCTCAAGGTAACCATCGGACTAAATCCTTAAAAACTTGAGGTTCATTGAGGGTTCTCTATTTGGCTCCCCAGTCAGGTAACAGACCAAGCTGGGCTTAGCCTAATGCCTTTAACTTAAAGGTAATTTCCTACTTTACTTTCAGTCTGTATTTCAGGAGTCACTTATAGAGCCTTTTGAAGTATCTCGCTGTCATGCAGCATTTAGCTTCTGATAGAATACTTCCTCTGTCAGCACTCATTAGATAATCACATACCACAGGCTATGGAGTTAGAGAACATTTTTACTTTCATTTTTTTCTTGCCTTCTGTAACGTTCTAAGCAGAAAATGTAGAAAGAATATAGATTCTCTCTTTTTTTTTTGCAGCCCTCAATCTTTGCGTTCTAATAGTTTGCTGTTTGCAGTTATTTGAAATACTGACACGCATCCTCCCAGCGCAAATCAGCGTTACTCAGTAAAGTGCCTCAATAAAATTAGTGTATGACTATGTAATTTAATAAGGAACGTACACTTCTTCTGCTTCGCATGCTTTGCCTTGCCCTCGTATGCTTTGCCGCCTGTGGTTTAAAAGTTAGCAGTGTTTTAAGAGAGTGAAGGATGAAGTTTTATTCCCCTGTACTTTCATTCTGAGCATGTTTCGTACCATTGGCTTTTTTCCTCTGTGGGCCTCTGGAGGGCTGTCCATTTGCTTTTTGAAGTTGCATCAAAGAGGAAATGGGGGAGAAAAAGCATTATTGATTTTGCGTTTTGTCTGACTGAAACACTGAGGACAGAAAAACACATAAGGAGTTAGGTGTTGGCAGTGGGGCAGCTCCGTCTCTTGTGTGTGAGCCAGAGGGAGATGGGGGAGATATCGAAAGAGGTAGAAGGTGAGGAGGAACACCAGACAACACTAATGCATCTCTCCCTAGAGTCGTATGCTCAGTCCTTTCACTTCCATCATTTCTCCTCTCTTTTCTGTTCCTAATGGCGGAGTAAATAAAGCCCATTACTGTACGGCCTGAGACAAACCTCTGTCTTTCCCCACCATGTCGGATAGCTTTTCCATCAGACCGGTGACTCCCGAGGTCTGACAGCGCTCTACAGTTGACCTGCTTTTCCATGAAACACCAAGCTGCTCTCTTCTCAGTTGTAATCAGATCTCCCTGCTAGGCAAGCATGCTGGCAGCAGGCAAGAAGAGGAGTATTGTTTTTTGTGGTTTATCACCTTCTTCGCCCTCTTCCTGCATGCGTCAGCCTAGCAGAGGTGACACAGGAGAGGAGTACTTTTCTGGTGTTAATCTGACCTAAGGTGACTAAGAAAGAAACTCTTAGTGATAGAAACCGATAAGAGCTTGTCTCTAATATTCCTTACTCAGCACTTATGCTAAACAGATGCGTGGCGTCTTTTAGCCGTTTTCTGTGAACTCTGTCGAAAGACATCTCCTAGGCTTCACATACGCGATTCTGTGGAATTTTTAGTTCGGAAAATGACGGTGAAATTCGAAGACTTTGCCAGTGAAAGCGTGCTGCAGAATAAGAGGCTGAGGAAGGGTCAGAGGTCACAGCATACTGAGACATACTCCCTTCTTCTCCGTGGAGAGCTACGGCAGCATCTAGGGAGCCTGGTGGGGAAGAAAGGATGAAAAATGAGAGGCGTGCAGAATTTTGATGAGATGAGGGAACAGGCAACGTTATAACAAAGGTCGTCGCAACATGTGCTCCGCCACTTGATTACAAAAGGGAGAGAAGTGTGTGAGGCGTTTGATTGCATGTCCCAGTAGAGGCCATTAGAGGTTCTACTTGTAGGATGGCTTCATTTACACTCATCTGATCTGTTGTGTGCGCTTATGAACAAACAAAGATTGCGAATCTTCCCAAGCACTAGGGGGTGCTCTTCAAGGGGAACAAATGAGAATATCTGTCCCCCAGGGTTTTAAAGTTTTTACCGCCTCCTAAGTTCACCATCATTGCCGGTGCTGGTTACGTGTTGCCACCAGGCAGAGCGATGCATGTTTGAATCTGGAATCAAAGTGAGAACTTGCTCTCAAGGTTTGCAGCATAAGGTGCTCTCACACCAGCGAAGATGCATAAAAGGAATTCCTAATCATAAATAACAAAGAAAAACAGCCTCGCCAGAACAGACTGCTTAAGATTGATTTTTATGCACATGCATTCATTTGGAATAAAAGAAATGCTGCTTCAGTGCTAATTGCAAAGATGAAAGGGGAAGAATGTGCAAGGCAATGAACTTTGATTAAAGGCACAGCGCATATCCTATTCAGGGACATAACGTTTTAATGAAATCCAGGCCCATTTATGGACTCGTGAAGTATGTTTTGAAATTAAAACTGAGTTTACACGGTTGATATACGGGATGAAAAAGATACACTCCGTTCGCATGTGTTGGTCTCATCATCCTAATTCAGCAAGTCAGGCGTCAGCGCCAAATACACAATGTCTGTCTTAGACAATGAGCGTGTGCATGCTTCCCAGCTGGAGCAAAGGGGTTAACTGGCTGTGGAGAGATCCTTGACCTATCTGAGATGAGCTTACCGCCCCCTCAAGCAATGTGGAATATCTGATTGCTGATTATGAGTTTATTCCCCATCGTGCTGAGCCTTTTGCATGTCAGGATCCATCCCTCCCCAGCAGAACTGATTAAGGAGCTGGAGATGATGCTACAGCTCTTAGCAATTGCTGAAAGACTCTCAGAGAGCCTGGTAATCTAGAGTGCAGCTGGCAATCACCCACCACTGACTTTTTTTCTTTCTTTTTTTTTACAGGCTTTTGGGTTGTTTTGTTGTTTTCAAGTGGTTTTTTTTTTTTGGCATATTGTTGTCTTTGTTCCCCCAGGGCTTCTTGTTTCTGGATGAGAGCTTTCCTAGTGCTGAGCACAGGTCCTTGTCAACCTGGCTGCTCAGCTCAGCCTAGTCCAGCCTTAACAACAGCAGCGTCAGCAAAGACCCTCGCTCAAAGTCTCAGGATTTGCTTATGATCTCCCTCTTATAAGAGCCTAATTTGGGCAAAAGAAGCATCTTCATCCCTGATGTAATAACGCTCTCTCTTGGCTCATTTTCAGAGTTCCTGGAATCCAATACATGGGACATAGGCATCAGATAAATTGAAATAAATAGCTCCTCAAAACTGTACCCTTATGTTAAGTTTTGGGGATTTATGTGCCATTCAGTAAATTTCTCACAGGAAACTCCCATTTGTTTTCACAGGAAAACAAATGGGAGTTTTCTAGCAAAAAGACTGCATGACTGCTTTATTTGCTCACAGGGATCTGTCACTTAGTTACAAATCAGCAGCTGTCATCTCTTAAGTTTTGTTTTTGTCAATAGTTGGAGGGTAGAGGAAGACAGCGCCGTTCCTACTGTGCTAATGGTTGTTTTAATGCCTTTAAAGTGCGACCTGGAGCAACAGAGGACAAATCTGCCCAAATAGAGCATTCTTAATTACTGTAAAAGCTCCACAGCCCACCGTTATTGATGTTTCACTGTCAAACACATCAGCCACAATGTTACTGCCTAACGCTGAAATGCTCGTTAAATATTGAAATATTAAATAGATTGTGTATGTTACTGATTTTTTTTGTTTGTTTTAAAACCCAGCTAGGGAAAGACAATGCAAACTTTCTTATTCTATAAATACTATGGTGTGTTGGCTGGTTTATTTAACATGTAGTAGTGTATGTAGTTTTGCACACAGTCAAAGAAGGGTACATAGAAATCATTTCTATTTTTTCCGAAGGTATTTTTAGAGTAAAGCTAATGGAGTTCCACATGTGACACAATCAGCCCTGGTAATCAAATGACTGTTGTCTGAGCTCTGCTTTCTTGTGTAAATGAAACGTCTTAAAATGTTGCACTGTGGTGGTGAAAGACACCAAACATGTTTCATGTGACAGTCTAAAGTATCTTTGGGAAATCTCCTGTAAAACTGTGTGTTTCTTAGGTGGGGAGGGGGGTGGACAATTACACTTATATTTTTTGCAGAACTGCATGTTGAATTGCATGCTTTTTAAGTATCATTATTTTCATATGGACAAAATGTTTAGGTGGTACTCTGTTAAAAACCCCATCTACCTTGTGTTTAGAGGTTCCCATAGTAACATTGCTATGTGACATAATTCACAGGCAATTTACTCTCTTGATTTTTTTTCTTATCATGTATGATCATAAACTACGCCTCAGAGGGGGGATCAAAACATAGGTGAAGCACATTTACATTTACAGATTGATAATAAAACTGACTTATAAGTATATAATACTAACATCTTCCATCTATCCAAGTCAGGTTTGGGTGGGGGGCTGGAGCATCTCCAAGCTGTGATAGGTGGGGCACGCCTATCTAGCAATCTAGGTTGTCTACTCCTGGGCTAACACAGACAGAAAACCAGTCATGCTCACATTCACACCGATTTAGAATTGCCAATTAATCTAAGGCATGCATATCTTTGGACTGTGGGAGGAAACCAGGAGTACCCACGGAGAACCCATCTGAGCCAGCTGGTGGATTTGAACCCAGGACCTTCAGGCTTTGAGACAACAGTGCTAATAATTTAATAACTGTATATTAATTATTCAGTGCACAAAAACCAAGGAATTTATAAACAAGTAAATGTGTTTGCTTTAGTAATAAGTCCCCTGTTCTGTTTTCTTTTTATTTAAATCAGGTTGTTACATTTTAGTTACTGATTAAATAAAAAATAGTAATAATTTTGCACTCGTGGGTGTGCCGTCAAAACGTTAGCTAGTCAATGTAGCTACATAGCTTAGCTACACTGGCAGCGCACAAAGTCGATGTAACACTCCTAGATAAAATGTCTTAAGTCCTACCGCAGTCCCACCCAAATATGACATTCACACTAACTTTGTGCCGCCTTCTGCCTCACAGTTATTTTCGATGTACGTGTGCAGGTACCCACAATGAGTCATTGCTTCCAATTTATTGAAACGAAAAGTTGACCCTCTGTGTTCATATATGGTGATTTGAAACACACCATCCATGCGAGTGTCTAACTAAACAGCCCAAACGGTCTGTATTATTTTAGGTTAGATTATCTAAGCATCTCAGTTCTCTAGCGACCTCCCGACTGGAGGCGGGCATTTCTGTTGTGGCAATGTTTGCGGAAAAAAGACGCGATAAGCAAAATGTTGACCCCATGGCACAGTTTGAACGACAGCTCCTTTTTATTTGCATAATAAAGCAAAAAAAATGCTTCAAGAAATGTATAAAAATCAGAAGTGAGAAAGTTTTAGGGAAAAATGCAAAGAAAAAATGCATTAATGCATGCAGTGTGTATCTGCATTATCTGTGTATACATCAATGCAGAAATGTATACACAGATAAAATAAATTAAGTGGAAAATTGTAACTAAATAGAGAAATGAATATAAAGGTAATTCAGTATTGGTTTACTTGTTTATTTTTGTTATTGGCATATTAATTAATTCATTTACTCTTTTTTTTATTATTTTTAATTATGGCAAATTCAGCCCTCCATGATAAACCACTGTATGTTTCACATACCTTCTCTAGTAGAGTTAGTGAGGAAGGTGTTTTTTGATCTTTTGACACATGATTACATTGGGCCCGTCTGGGCTTTGATCTCAGGATGGATTTTTTTTCCATCTCTTGATGTGGGATTATTATAATTTATACATAAGGGATTTTTTTCGGCCTCACCAAACTTGAGTAAACATAGTATACATAGTAGATTAACATTGTATTTGTTTACAAATTCTCATTAGCGAGGCCTAAGATAATTAATCAGTGGCCGTGGTATATAAGTAGATAGACACCGTTCAAATAATTTATTCCTTTCAGCTCTAACCAAGTGTGAGAAAAAGTGTCTGATCAATTTCTCCCTTAGATGTAGCTCTTTGAAGGCATGCAGTGTCTTAGGAGAGTACTAGCCCAGTATTTATTCTCTAGAAACTGAGAGTTGAAGACCTTGCAAATTCTGTACAAATATTACAGGGTGCTGGCTGCCTGACTCAATCTAGGAGTCCTCAATTCCCCTTAAATAAAAGAACTGTATGAACCCAATACACCCATACAGATGTAAAATATTACCTATAGTGTAGGTGTTTGCTGTTTATTGATGTTGAAACGAAATGGCCTGAGTAATTTGAGCGCATTTTCTTTTTTGTACCCAAATCTTTTTTTGATTTTATGTTTTCAGGCACCTGAGGCACAACTTCACAGAATCATGATTACAAATGGTTTCTTTCTTTTCTTTTCTACACTCATTTGTTTTGATTAACAGAAAAAGAAACTAACACCAGCTAGCAATGGAGCAAAAATAGCAGTGCTTATCAACAGAAAAGTTTGAGATATCCTGAATAATTCACCTCTGGATCGCTGTCGTCACACAGGAGTTTCAGTGACTCGTCGACTCATATTTAAGTCCTTTCACAAAGTTTTACACCCCCCTCAAGAGTAAATAGACATGGACACCAGCTGAGGTAAACAACGGACTGGCAGCCTACACATCGTAAATTACCACAAAATATTTAATTGACGCATAAAATTTTTCTATTTTTGATTTATTGCTTAGTTTTGATGATATTCAAAATTTGTTAAAATATAGTGCGTACAAAAATGTTTTTATTAGTGCTGTCAGTGTTAATCTCGTTAAAATGACGTTAACGCCATAACTGCATTAACGTGACAAATCTCCGTTAGCGGGTTAGCACGGATCGGCCCGTGCGTGGGACTGCACGGTGTTAACGCGTTAGCGCTAACGGAGATTTGCCGCGTTAATGCGCTTATGCCGTTAACGTCATTTTAACGAGATTAACGCTGACAGCACTAGTTTTTATACACAAACAGAAGAAACGCAGTGGCCAGCTGCTTTGCATTTCCCCACAATAGCCGTGACTGACCGAATCCATTATGGGCAAATGTAGAATATACAATCTAAATTCAATGTTTTTGATTTCTGTTGGCTGAATAAAGCCTTTGTCCTACAGCAGCCGCCATAGCTAGGATTATGCACTTGAAATGAAACTAAAAGATGAAACTAATTCAAGAAAGAACCAATATCACATGAATTAATTCATGTTCTGAAGCGTGAATCCCACTTTTAAAAAACCTCATGTTTCACTATAGTTCCCGTAAAACATATTGTTACACCTGTTTATAGTGCATAACAATTATTTTTTCATTTCACGATGAGGGGCTGTGTAATCATTCCACTTTTAAAATGCTTGTTTCTCTAAACGGGTAATTAGAAATTAGTCTAGGAACGCATGAGCCAGTCTGCTGACAGGGCCAGTTTTTCTGAGCTTTTCTGAGTGTATATTGCAATCTTTACCAAGCCATCCTGCCTCATGAAGTGTTCACTTTTTTCTTTTTTTCACAAATGCAGATACAGTATGAAAAAAAAAATCTATAAATAGCTAAATTGTCACCCAGTGATATCCTTCTTTTTCTCTCCACATAGACTGATTAACTGTATAAAGCCAAATCTGGTCGTTATTAGTCGGACAAATTTACACTACAAGAGAAAACCAGTGGAAAACGTGTCCATTTTGTATAGATTGAATTGATTGAAGCATTGTATACTTTATTTTTTGCATATATTAAGAGAAAGCAGCTTTTTTTTGTTACATTTGTTTTAGTGTATGACAAAAAGCAGCTCAGTTTCTCTCCCAGGCAATTCAAAGATTGCTTGCTTTGTAATTTGAATGCTATCCATAGGCAACCGATATTATGTGGCTATTACTGATGTATGTTCATAAGATAGATTTGATGTCACAGTGTATCCCTTAAGCAACAACAAAAGCTTGCAGTGATGAAGGGTTTATTTTTAAAACAACAGGAAAGGCTTTCTGCAGATTAATTCCAGTGTGTGGTTCACATTGTTGGAGAAACAAATTGGGCTTTACGGAATTAGTGCGTTTGCTGCATAAACCTCAAATCTATTCCTGAAACATACAATTGAGTTTGATGTGATGGATGCTTCTGCGTTGTCTTTGCAGGAAATTAAAAGAAAAGGAGCAAACCTTCCCAAATGGATTATTGTGTAGTTGGAAGTACAGTAATGATAGCTTGGTGTTTTCTTCATTGACCCAGGTGTGGTTTAAAACTACAGTATGGATGTGAGGGGCTGCCTGTGTACTCCAGTGCTGGGAGACTATTTGCTGAAGGTCATTTGGGATCATAGCTTGCCATTAATAATTCCTGAAAGCATCCAACATCTCCATCTGTTCTGGTGCATTCATCGCTCCACTTCAAAGACAAAAGCAGCATCTGCAGGTTAGCATTAAACCTGCCTCCGGGCTAAGATGTTGGAGGTGGGATTCTTTGTAGAGAAAACACATCTCTGGTCATCAGGTCATGCTGCTCATATAATAGCCAATTAATGTGTTGTATGTTTGCTCCCACAGCTTGAACTTGTGAACACATGTGTACACAAAGACTCGCAGACGCACATACAGTACACATTACCTCCTATTTGGACTACGGTGCACGTTTTTCAGCTCTCGCTACCGAATCCAGTGGACATAAATCCATGCTTTCCATCGAAGGCTACCAGCCTCTCTACAGGGATGCAATTACCACCCTCCGTCGAGTCATTCCACCCGACAAGGTGTTCCTGGAGAACTTATCGAATTGGATTTCAAATGAGGCATTTAATTACGTGCATTGTGTGTGTTTATCTGTGTGGCTCACCAAATAACAGGTATTCACCTGTGCAATGGGTGTTCAGTGCTGTCTAAAATCTAAACAGGTCTCAGTGACAGGCACACTTCAGATACGTGGGAGTCCTGCGGGGAGTAAATGGATGTTTGGCAGTGGCATGTGCTGCCCGGGCCTGGTGGGCACAGTGGGCGAGGAGGCAAGTGCCTGGCTGAGTGAAAGATGGCAGTGTGTAAGGAGGGTGTGTGCACACAGCTGAGGCTGTGACAGAAAACAGTGAGAGTTCTGCTCCTGCTGCTCCATCTCTCCCTGCCAATGATAGATCTTCACTTTAATTTTGTTAATAGCGAGAGTCTGGCTCTCAGTGGACTTAGACACGGCTATTCTGCACCAATTTTCTCTCGGGTTATTGTAATCACAAAGGTGTATTTGGGAGAGGGAAAAAAAGGACTGGAAATCTTAGTTTGCATAATAATGTCTTTCTAATTTACTGTAAATTTACAGTTACAGTGCGAGTATAGCTTGCAGTCGTTAGTCCTTCATCTCTCACATGTAATTTGCTGATAAAGCACCTGTGCCAATGAGTAACTCCACCATCTTTCAGCCCTTGGCTCTTGTACTGTACTGTAGGGCTGACCAGTAAGTCCACTCAAATCAACATCAGCTCCAAACTGCTTAGCCTGGCTAATTTGAATTTCACATCTCTGCTGAATCATAACCCTGTCAGGACCTTTCTTCTTTATCATGCCTGTGCCCCCGGTGGATTTTCATCACAAGCAATAGAAATTAATTACTCAGATTAGAAACTGAGCCACAATTACTATCATTCTTTTTTTTTCAAAGACTTACATTTCGCTTAATGTTGATATCTGATCGGAATCACACTGCAGAGGCTAGATTGTCTTTGAAAGCAATTATTTTGCTGTATTTATTCATGGGGTTTCAGCGGAAGTTAATGACTGTGGAAGAGAGCGGGAAATGATTTTTCTCGATGACACACTCCCGGAGTTGTCAGGTGAAAGCGAGTGCAGCGCTGTGCCGGCCGCTACACTGGACAGGAGCTCAGATCAACATGATAAAGAGGGACTGATTGAGCTCTGTACGACCACAGGAAGCTGAGCGTTAAGGTTCAAGGTTATCTGGACAAATCAGACTCCTGTTTCCATTCATCCCCTCCTCAACCACCAGCCAGCCCTCCCTGGGCAAACCGGCAAATTAGCAATTCTGATGTCTGCAAGCAGGTCTAGCAAGGGAATGCCTGTGAATCCTAATGCCATGATTAAACTTTCATATCCGTCCGGGGGAAGTGCTGCATATACAAAATAAGCAATCTCTTTTTATTTTTCAGCACTTTAAGTAAGGCTGTCGAGATGGGCAAACATAAACCCTTCAGTGGGGTTAAATTGACTGGGCCAAGAGGGATGAGCCTTCACTCAAGTCACTCAAGTTTTTTTGTATTTCCTTAGTGATTAGAACTGGTATTGATATACACAAAGAAACTGCATTTAAATGACATTTAAATGACCATAATTCAATTGTAGCTGCGCTTCTGCAACAGACTCAGTGCCCATTCCTCAACATCACAGATTATTTGGTGAGAATTAACATATTAAAAGGTCACGTTTAAGGAAACTGGATATGCAGGCAGTCTTACACTCCCTCGGTCGGCCACGGTGATTGTATAGGACAGAATGTGAGGGACAGGGAGCTTCGGTCCAAACGGCGAGCAAATTCTGGATGTGGCCATTATGTAAGATGGTCTTATCAGGCTCTACCTCCTGCTGAGCCACAGCCTAGCTTCCCTCTGCTCCTTCTTCCCAGTGCTCCCAAAACATGGGGCTTCATTAGCTGGGCTAAATATCCCCGTTCTTTGCAATCTCTATCATTTTTTGCCTTGAGGCAATCCGATAATTACCTGTTCTCATTCCCCCTCCTTCTGGCCAGCAGGGAAGTGTTCTGACTTGCATTCGTTTGCATGAAATATTATCAGAATATTGCACATTTCTCCATTCTGCAGGCTCAGACACAGGAAATATGGAGTTGCAGGAGCTGTGATTGACAGGTGTCTGTCTTTCATGTTCCTCTGAGAATAGCTGCTTTGTTCTGGAGATGCAGCAAGAATTTTGATGGAAGGAGAAATGGCGTAATGTGTATAACGGCTTTGTTGCTTTGTTTAACCTCTCTCGCTCCCATAATTTCCTGTGTTACACTGCTCTTTGTTACCTACAGTGTAGGTGTAAAGGAACTCACAGATTGTCTGAATTTAAAAACATCAATGCGTTCCCCCCACAGAAAAAAACTATCAGTGCTGGAGTAGGATCGCTCTCTTTGTGAATTTGCAGAGTTTGGGGAAATAGACAGATGGGTGCAGAGCACATAATGCCTGGAAGGGAATAGCATCTTGAGTGGTTACGGTCAAAACAAAAGGCCAAGGCTTCCACCCAACTGCACGTATTCTGTCTTATATTATAATTCGTAATGTACAGCGGCTGGTTGAGTTGATGTATAAGCTTTACCACTAAAGGCAAATCAGCCAGGCTCCCAGCTCTGCAGTTAGTAGAAATCATGTATGAAAGCTCTAATATGCAGGAAATTGCATCTGATCTTCCTATGATGCAGAGCATCCTTGTTTGTCTGCTAAATGACTGCTAAGGAATCAAAAATGTTCCTGCTTCAAATATCGCTCTCTTTGCAAGGTAATGTCATGCTTGGTATTTACTTGCATGTCTGTTTCATGGCAGCAAAGCCATGAATACGACAAGTCTGATTGTAGCCAATTTAAAAAATGTCTTTAAATGTCATTCATGAATGCATATTGAAATTTAAAAGGAACTTGTGTTAAACAGAGGATCCGTCTGATACTGACTTGCTGTTGATGCATGAGCTTAAACCCATTCAGTGTCTCCCCTCGCCTTGCTGTGGGAAGCAGTGATGATTTTGGACTTTGTGACGGTCACTTTAATCTCTAATGAAGGCTCGTCCCTGGCTCTGCTCAGCCCTCTGATAGCAGAGCAGTCATAAACAGGCCTGTCAGGGGGATTGCAGCGCTAGCAGTGTAAATGGCAAAGAAAACCCCAGGGACCAAGCCATGCTTGCATTATGGTCTTATTCAGATATAGTGTAGCTGGGAAAAGACAGACTTTCATATGACAAAATTCCCCTGCTTTGCCTCAGCTTACTGTGTGACTGAATCACAGTATACCTTTGGACCCACTTTCCATTTGAAAACTAAACATTACCCACATTAGTGTGAGTATATGAGTTGGATTCCCGTGCTTTCAGGTAGTCGACATGTCTTTGACAATGCTTGAATGAAAACTAAAATACCATCAGGCTTATTCCAGCTGCAAATAAACACTCGGCTTTTGAGATTGACAAATTGACCATAAAATTTGTGTTTCTAAATTCAGTCGTGCCGTGTTATAGCATATGCTTCTTTTAGTTTTACAACATTACCATACAAATGAAGACAATTTCATGTTTATCATCGTGTGCAAGATGTAAATGTGTGCTCAAACGATTCTGTGAAACTGATTACTGGTTGCTCTGTGTTCTGACACATCCTGTGCTCATGCAGCATGTGCGACAGCTGGTTAGTAATTAGAATAATCTTCTCCCTGGTAGTGATTTAGCTTTCGTGACTGCAGCTTACCTCAAATTGAAAATAAATTTATAGATAAATGCGTTTGCTGTTCCAACAAATTATACCGCTGTAACTCAAAGGAGCCAAGTTGTTTATTTTGGTAGTAAAAGAGCAATCAGAGAAAACAAACAAAGCGCTTTATGAGAGCTGTCAGATTAATAATGATGCTACCCAGCGGTGATGATACAAACGATTATTTTTCACCACACTCTACCCCACATCATCATGGTAATTATAGATACTATATCATTATTATATCAAGTATTCATTACAGATTATCAAGATAATTGAGGCTTGCTCCAGGATTGCCAAGTTGACTATGCAGCCATTAAACTGGGAATTACTGTTGATGAGCGAAACACACACATTTCATTATCCACAGCAAACCAGTACTGAGTCAGTGCGCTGCGTTACGCGAGCCTCAATATGTGTGCTCGTACACGGTGGCTACACATGAACGGTTGACAGTGTTAAGATGAGGCTATACATGTGATACATTGTTTTTCTCCCAGCTTCTGTTCTGGTGTATCTGGGCAAATCCCATGGTGATGAGGCGTAGAATCTGTCATGGAGAAGGCATAAGCCTTTCATATGCATAGTGGAGATAAGAGGCAGCCATTTTATCAGGCGAGCTGTCGCTCCAACATGCTCGCGTGTTACGTGTCCCCGGGAGCGCCTCCAGAAACATGTCCCTTTAATGACACGGCCCGTGCTCGCCAAGAGGACGCCCAGTTTGTTCCGAGCACTAACCTGACAATTATGCCAATTACACAAGGCAGCAGTGTTGACAAACACACCGGGAGAATTGCTTCAGTTGATTGGTAGCTGTGTTCCCAAGTTCCCTGCTGTGACTTCTTCTGTAATTTAACTAGCATGGAGGAGAATTGCAATGGGTTTTCGAGAAAATTCCCCAAGCCTTGTGTTCTTTTGTAACGCGGTGATGTTTGTGCCAAATGAACAGGCAGAGAAATAAATCTTGTGCATCAAGGAGGCAAAGGGGGAGAGATCTTTTTTTCCTGCTCGGCACCCGTGTTTGTGGTTTGTTTCGATTCATAAAGAGTGTTATGTTTCCTGTAGGGCCAGAACGGCATGTAGAAAGTTGTTGTGGTGGATCATGTTACCTCTGAGGATTAGATCCCAAATACTGACCCGGCACCATTAGCGGCTGCTTGTGTAACTAAGAGCACTGCTGTTGGCACCTGAGTATGAAACTTAGCTTTCAATGTAGTAAGACAGGAAACACTGCCAGTGTGGAAGCATACACAGTACACTTGCTGCTCACTTGCTACAGCATGATGTGCGAGCGCTTGGTTAGAATACATAAAAGCTATTTCAGCAGGTTTTTGAGCAAGAGCAGCATTGTACCGCATCAGCCTATTTGCAAAAAATCTGTGTTGATAAGCATGAATATTTTGCAGGGGGGGAAAAAAAAAAATGCCCCCCCATTCCCCACCCCCCTTTTTTATTTAGGTGCACATTTACTTATTGATCTCCTCCAAGCGCAGCACTTTCTTTGCATTCCCGTCTACAATAACGAGGTCCTTTATGATCACGTGAATTGAATCTCAAATAATGCGCTTTTCAGGCCAGATACAACATTTGTGGCCAAGTATTTTCTTGATGTGAGCTACATTGTCTACATGGTAGCGGTTTCTAGTCGTGATGGGCTTGAAAAACCTTGCAGGGAGATTTTAAGGCAAGAGCAAATTCAGCTTATTGTTCCACAAAGGAGGCCGTTTCGTAACAGTTTACTTGAGCTTTAGTCTAACCACATAGGCACGCGGCGGACGGAAGCTTGTGCCATGACTGAGGTTCATGTCTTGAGCCACCCTGAAGCTGAAGTCAGACGTGGTCAGTACGAAGTGTCACTGCAGACGTTTTTCTAAGAGCCCAGCGATACGCAGAAAAGCAGGCACATCCAGCTGCCTGCACTCGCATGGTCAAATAGAAGTGAACAGAGTTCAGTTCCCACATGTCCCCATCACTTCTCTTACATAATGCGCTGTTAAGCTGGAGTTAGCGGACATTAGAGGTCAGCTGGTTATTGGGACAGTGAAATTATTTACTGTAGAGGAATGGAGATGGCTGTGTGAGGCAAATCATTGTTTTTTGGGTTGTTTGTGTTTTTTACATAGTTCGTGGTGGGTTTAAACGCGTCACTGAAAAAGCGGGCACATTCAATGCAACGCCTCCGAAAGTGACTGACGTGCCTTCTTTTATTGTATGTTACTGCGCATAAGCCCACACGTCCTCGAGGACATATTTCCTGTTGCATTATCATGTTAGTGCAGCGTAACAAGTGCCGCTTGTTAGAAATGTCAAAAGTCCCTTAACAGTGAAAGTGCTGTGATTTACACCCATGTTTGACGAGGCTGGGAATCCATTAGTGTCCATCTAAATTATATCAGCCAAGCCACTGACACCAGTGTGCAGTCAGCTGCCAGTTCATTGATTAAGAACAGTTTCCAGTGGTCTTACGTAACTGGCCCTTTCACTCAGTTCAGCGGCGCTGGCCTTCTCCTTGTGGCGGTACAAAATGAAATAAAAGCTGTGAATATTAAGCCTCACGTGCTTTCTCGTAACTCTAGAGGTGTTAGGTGAAGCGTGTGATGGTACACGATTTAATGTGGCACGCTGCACAAAGGACACCATTACTCGGGTTTGTAATAATACTTCCTATTGTGCTGTCAGTAACCACAAAACACTTTCTGAACTTTATGAGATGTTCTTCTAGCCACCATAATTTTTTGACAGCCCGTGTGAAAACTGTATTTAGATTGCTGTTGGAAGTCTCCATCTTAATTCAGTCAACTCTCTTCTGTTTTTTTTTCGGGTTTTGATAAAAGAAGAAGCAATGTCAATCAGGTGAACTAATGGGAATGCGCATTTTGTAATTCCCTCAAAGGGAATGGTAGATTGAAAAGAGTTTGCAACCTTTTAACACACTTGCACACACTAGCACTGACAGTCAAGCTCCATTATCTGACAGCTGGAGAGGTTAAAAATAACTGTGCTTGCAGCAAATTAGACGTATCATTTGGCTTCTAAGTGAGAGATGAATCTTTGTGTGGATGCTCCTGCCATGCCGTGACACAGGGGCAATATATCAGGCTGTGTTTGCCTGTCTTTCTCATAAACTCCAAATGGAATTGTAAACAGATGAAGCAATTTTACACCAAATGTATTCTCTCTGAGTCGCTCCTATGCTACAGTGAGAAGCCCAGCTACCACAGATATATACAATACTGCCCCATGTGCTCTCAAGCCAAAGTAGATAAATCATAATTTGGCCGCCTGCAGGATTATTGCTATCGCTCAAAGCCAATCCTTGAAGTGTTTTATGTGTTACTTTTTTATCTGATGATAAATCTGGTGTTATTGCATATATGTGGGGAGGACTTTGAAAGATCTCACTAGCTATTATTTTTGCTGCTCGCACATGAAGCCATATTTGCACATGATTTACAGCAGTATTAGGCATATGTACACTTAAAGAAACACTAGTCAAGTTTTCAATATCATCCAAAAGCACTGTGCCCAATTGTTAATGCACTTATTGTGCAATGTAAGAAGGTGGAGCGTTAGTTGCCTTTTAAGATGTTAAAAGACGTGTAGCGGAGGTATCCGTGTTTCACTGGGGTAAGTAAAGAGATTTCCATGGGAGGCTTAGGTGACAGCCGAGGTATTCGTTTCCTCTAAAGACCCAACAACATCAT
This sequence comes from Simochromis diagramma, assembly GCF_900408965.1. Taxonomy (NCBI): domain Eukaryota; kingdom Metazoa; phylum Chordata; class Actinopteri; order Cichliformes; family Cichlidae; genus Simochromis; species Simochromis diagramma. The sequence continues at coordinate 10,889,292 of NW_024386801.1, forward strand.
TGTTAATTCATTGCTATTTAATGACTTGCTAGAGAAGGCGCAGGAAGGATGATCTTTGTCTCTGAACACAATCTCTTGTATTCCCTTGCTTAAGACCCGTGCGCTAAATTTGTCACCGACTGCGTAAAACTGCATTCACCCCGAGTTTTAAGTTCGGGTTCTGCGTGTTTGCTGAGCGCAGTGTGGTCCTGACTGAGTCTACTTGACATGATTTATTTCATCCTGCTTAACTGGCAGGTATTGATGAGATAGAGGGATAAATACAGTAGAGTGATGGAATTAAAGCCCACCCTATTGTTCCCATGCTGTGCATCACTGACACATGAGACTCATGTCTCTCATTAAAGAAAGTAAATGCTTCAGGCATTCTCCCTGCAAAAGCATCGAGTTTGCATGCGCGTCTGCGTGCACACTTGTGTGTGCTTGTGTGTGTGTGTGTGTGTGGGAAGCTATCTCAGTTATTTTCACTCCGTATAATCTCCCCCTTCTTGCACAATGGATTTAGCTTAGCCTTGAAGAGGGTGAGAGCACAAATTGCGGCTGACTCTAAACAGCATTCACTGTGTTGACTGGACATGTGATTACATTAAACAACAGGCAAGACTATTGATTATTTCATTAACTTTAAAGTATTGCCCGTGAAAAGGACAACACAGCCATTCTTCTTGTAGCCTTTCTCTGATACTGAAGCATCTTTGTGTTGCACCGCTGGGCAATCCCCGTTGTTTCCTATATGATGCTTCTAAGCCACTAAAGGAATCCAATCTTAACTATGCAAAAGAGAGAAGGAGAGAGGAAGATGGAGAGGGGGAGAGAGAGCTTTTTCCACTTTACGTGTTCAGCAGGCACTTGGCTGTGCATCTAAATTTTGGGAAGCTGGTGTTAACTCTATATTTGGATTCCACTGGAGTGGATTAAGGATTCTTTACTGCAAACCCACGGGATTCTCAGAGACATAAAAAGAGGAGACTGTATGCATCCGTGCTATACAAATAATTGCAGGTTTCAAATAGTGTAATTTCAAGCACCAGCTATATGGAAGAGTGTGGGCTTTGATGTACAAATCCACAATTCACGGGGGATTAGCACCCCAAAGGTTAGCAGTTGCTAATTACAGGAGATTGGTTATACATATCTAACAAGGCAAGAAGACAGCCTTAATAAATGTGAGGATTCATCAGGAACAAGGATAAGCGGCCGTGATAAGCGGACATGTATCCGAATCGCTGTGGATTGATACACCGTAATGCCCTTGTTCATACAGTGGAATAAAAGAAGCAGTTGTCTCTTCTGTTGTCTCTGCAAACAGTGCACCTTGCGCGATATGAGATTTTCAGGATGCATTTGTGAATGCAGATTTGTGCAATCATATAAATTAACCTCTCAGATATTCTTCCTGTGTCTCTTACTGCAGCACTTTCTTTTTTTTTTACTGTATTTCGCTTGCAGCGTTCAGTGCTGCATTACCATAATCCTTCCACAAACCACCACTGGCTAAACGAATCTATTATTTTTGCCTGGAGCCAAAAAGATGCAACCAAATGCAATGCATTGAGGGAAATGAAACTTGCGATAAGATGCACATTTTCTCTATAATAGCCTGTCTACAATGAATTTTCTACCCAGAGTTGAAAGTGTCAGTGTACTTGACCTTTTAATAATATGTACGTTGTAAGCTAAAAGGGTGGAAACCAAGCCAAAGGACAAAAAAGAACAAAACAAAACAGGAATTGAAAAAAATCATAATTCAATTCTGCACACAGCATTTATCCTGGCTCTAACTTACTGGCCATATGGGGTGTTGATTCCCCCTGACTGACAACAGCAGACCTGAGCAGTGTGGCCTTCTGTTTTCATATGGCCCTAAATTAAACATGTCCGAGCTAAGGCAGGCACTTGCTCTGCCGCAGGAAATGCTTTTTCATCTCCTAATGAATGTGCCTGAGGGGATCCCATAGGGGGCTCCACTTCACCCCTCATTAGGCGGGGTGCTGCCTCTGCCTTCATGTTTAGGAGCAACCTCCTGGAGTGGGACCTCCCACTTCATCTGAACGTCCCACGCTCTCTTGCCCCTGGACTAGTGGACTGCACTGCTCCTCCCAACTTCTCTTTTACAGCCTCTCGCTCGCCCCGTCTCCACTACTTCCTCCTCATCATAAAGCAGCTCATCTTAGCGTCACAGACCTGGAATGACAGGAATGAGAGGATGGACCATGCTCCTAATGTCATTTTAATGGCCCTTTTTGGTCTGTTGGGGTTGTGATTTATTTCTGTACACACACACTTCTAATGTCCTCCTAAATATCTACTAGATTGCTTTTTGTTTTTAAAACAAGAAGTCATAAATGCAAGTTTTTACAAGTCCTGATGAGGGTGACAAACTAATCAAAAGTCTTCGAGAACCTCCACTTTCCTCCTATCATGTTGCCTTCATTATGGCCTCAGACAGACGGGGTTGTTATGTCAGGCGCTGAGGGCCAGACATGCTGTGCAGTGGCCTTGATTAGCAACAAGAAGTAAGAAGTGGAGAGCTTAAGAACTGTGGAGGACCCTTTATTACGCTCTAGCATAGACGCATCCTCCCAGTGCAGCGTTGCGTACCCCCTGTCACGTAGAAAATATTGACAGCTTCCTGTCGCTAATGAAGCAACAAAGCACAGACGATTCCTGGCTGTTTTGAGGCAGCAGGAAGGGAAGAGGGATATACAGGTTGTCAGCTGACTCTGAGAGCCTTTGCATGGCAGCAGAACAGGCTGAAGAGCCGACTGTTATTCCAGGGCTTTGGGGACGCGTTTATGCAATCATTAATCTTGGCACTTGTTTATTTGCCTGGGATTAGAGCACCAAAGCACCAGCAGTCAGGGAAGCTGGTTCACCAAAAGGTAGCAAAGAGCGCTCAGGCCTTCCATTGTAAGCAAAGTGTGCAAGGAGGGAAGCATGCTTTGCGCATGGCTGCTTAATCCTGCCATGTTAAACAAAACCAGGCCAGTGTTTGTAGGACTATGAAAACAGCAGTGCAGGGGGGGAAATGTGCCTCACACGCTGTAAGCAGTCTATGAACTCTGTGTGGCAGTAGGTACTCCTTGTGCACCCCTGTCGTCTAGGAATGCCTTTCATACGGTCTGTTACATCTAGAGGAAAGGAGGATGACGGTGAAATTGCTCAGCAGCTCCTCCACCGTCAGCGCAGAGATTATCGCAGATTTTATTTTTATATTCTGCAAAAATGACTGAAAACCCCTTTTTTTGGGACAAATGTAAGCTTTTCGAAAACTGAATTAATTCACTTGATTGTGAGCTCAGTGGCAGTGTATTTTCAAAAATGTATATTTAAAGGGTATAAGGGAAGAAGTATAGTCTCTAACTGTGGGGCTCAGATGCACGGGAATTATAAGAAGATATCACTACTATATATATATATATATATATATATATATATGTATATATATATATATATGGAATATACACCTAATTTCCTACAAGCCTGTCAAATACTGTGTAACTTGACGCTCGCTTGCACGCTTGCATTCATGATTACCACTAAAGTGACACAGCAGTGTGCTCACACTTAAGCAGAACCCTTAAAATTCATTGCCTCAGTCTGCTTATCATGGCCAACAATGCAAATATATTTTGGATTGTTGCAATGTCAATGCAATCATTTTGTGCATTTAGTAGCAGTGGGAATGCATAATGAATGAAGGAAGTGCTCATAGACACTAATGCTCAAGTGTATTGTATATAGATTAGATCATGGCTGTATTTCACTTTCATCTACACCTAGAAAAGGCCAAAATAATCTTTGAAGGCCATGTAGCCACAATGTTTGTGTGTGTTTGTGTGTGTGGGTGCACTGGTATAAAATAGAGCAAAGCAAATGTGGTCCAAGAGAAAAGCAGAAAAAAAGGAAGGGGGGGGGGGAGTGAGCCCAGCGAAGCAGGCACTTTGAGAAAGCTCTTCTTCTCGGGCCCCATGACACCGGTGATCTGTAGAAAGGTTGGGTGCCTCTAGTTTCAGCTCTATCAAGCTCTGGATCTTTGAGCAGCAGGATTCAGTATCCCAGCTAATGTAACAAGGCTCATTTGTCTCAATCACACGTCCCTGGAAGTATCGGCTGGCCATTGATGTCATTCATCTTCCCTGTCCTTGCCTGCTCTTTTTCAGCTGATGAAAACCAAAGACCTTCAAGCAGAATGGCAGAGGTAGTGCTCATCAGCCCTGCTGTGAAAGTTGTTGAGTAACGGAGATGCCACGCAGAGCATTCGTTGTTTAAACTAATAGACTAGAATAGCTTTCAAAGACAAACAGCCCTACACATGTTTTGGCAACATGACTTTTTAATTTGGGGATTTACTTTGACATTTCTTTAGCACGTTGTCACAAGACGGCGAAAGCATGTGCTTTTATCTTGGTTCGTTTCAACAGCGTTCGTCTTTGTCCGCCGCTGGAGTCGGTAAAGAGCACCAGCAGCTGACAAATGTGGCAGTCACAACAAATGTTATTAAAAGGATTTTTTTAAATTCAGGTTGTGGGTAGTGGGATAAAAAAAAAAACTTGGTATTGTAATATTATCTGCCGTTTAATTTGGTCTTGCACGGCATAATAAAATAGTAAAAATTTGACTTTATTTTTAAAGGGTGACTTGCAGTGTGGATTCTCTTGAGATTTTATTCTATGTTATTTAATTTTTGAAGAGATATTGTATTATAACACTGCTGTGCTGTGTTCCTGCCCAGAGGTTGCTTCAGCTGATGTCAGCTCCAGTGGAAATACTGACTCGAGCCATATCTGGAGGCTTATGCCGAGCTTCTCCATTCGATGGAGCAAATCAAGATCGTGATTACTATCTGGCTCGTGCAGCCAGTCCGCGTTGTCTGGAAACATGTTTTCCTAAGCAGACCACAGAGGGACAATTACTGTCAGCTGAACTATTCAGCCTGCTCTGCATGTGTGTTCTGGCTGTGTGCCTCTGACCCACTGACCCTGAGCAGCAGCATGAGATGGGACCTCCAGCTTCCCTCCTCTTTTCCCCTTTACATCTTTGCTTCACCCCCAATGTTTAATGAACTGAAGTGAGCAAATTTTTTTTTTTTAAATGTCGAAAAACGCACGTGTGAGTGTATGTTTTGATTTCTTTGTGTGAAACAGCAGAATGATTCGATTCAGAACGCCCAGAAGAATCCTGGTTGTCTTACAGAAACGCATACTAATACAGCAATTATGGGAGGAAGGAAGTTGTGGTGTGTCGCAGTGTGGCAGCAGCAAATTCCCCTGGTGCACTGGAACAAGACTCTTTGTTGTTATGTAAAGGTTTCCGCGTATAATTGCAGTGGATATTTTTGAAAGATTCATTATTTATATATTCCTGAGTTTTTTTCTGGAAGAGCCTACTCGGCTGCCATCGCTGCAGGGAGTTTTGGGACTGAGAGGTGCTTAACTAAGGCACTGTACCACAGTCGAGCCTTTAACTATTGCCCCTTTAGTTGAAGTGGTCAGAATGCAGGCTCCAAACATCACATGATCCTCAACCAAATCATTCAACCAGCAGCTCTTGCACCAGTCCATCAGTTGGCCCTGTGTGATTTGAGCCTCAGTGATTTTGACTTTTGATGCATCCCAATGACTTGCTGCAGAACGTGTGAGTAGAGCATAAAATGCACATTTGCTCGAGTTTTATTTTTTATATACGTCATAATAACCAAGGATGGATGACATGCGATCTTAATGAACTAAATACTTTGCAACTTTGTGATGCATTTTTTTGTGGCTCAATATATAAGTGAGTTCTGTCGTACCGGTTGTGTTTTGTCATTAAAGCAAACAGCGCGAGCCTTTCTCCGAGACACACACATGTATGCTCATGTGCACACGCTTGCGCGCACGCAAGGGGCGTGCCCTCTGGTCCCCAGCACCGAGGCACAACTTCACTTGTCACTACAGTTGCAGACGAAATGGGAATATGTGGGGGGAAGATGGATAGAGGGGGTAAAGAGTGATGGGGTGTGGGGGGGAGATTTGAGCTCAGGTGGGAAAGACAAGGGAGGGGAAAAGAGCGCCGCACACATGCTACCCTTCATGGTGCTCGTCTGCTCAGTAAACCCAGGCTTTTGTTGTTTCCCCTAGAGTGCAGGAAAGCAGACTCCCAGTCAGGAAGCTCCTCAATCTTTGTCACAACAACACATAAATTAGTGCCCAAATTACTGTTACGCCGGTGGAGAAAGAGACATGGAGAGAGATGTCTTGTGCTGTGGTTTGGGAATACGTCTTCCCCTCTCTCCTGCTCCCCCTTCATAGAGGGTGTCAGAATGCACTTCAATAAAACAGTCAAGTAAATACAGGCAGATACATGAAGAGAGAAGCACTGCTGTGTTGTACAGGCATCTGGAGTTGGGCAGTGTTAAATATTAATAGGCCTCACACACACACACACACACACACACACACACACACACACACACACACACACACACACACACACACACACACACACACACAAACAAACACAGAGATGTATGCTTGAGTTCATCCAAAAAGCAGCCCAGGGCAATGGTCCAGACCTGAGCTTTGCTAAAGTCACTGCACTTCTATGAAGGAATAATAGGGAAGGGCTTAAAGAGCCCCCTCTTATTTTCTTTTTTTGAAACTGGAATAGGTCTTCAGATATAGCTGGTCTCTAGTGAAGTGGGATCACAGCTTAGGCAGCTAAATGATTGGGGGGAATTAGCAAAACTCAGCATAAAGACATCAAAATGTGTCAATTATGTCCTTCCTCACGCTAATCCCTTTGGTCCAAATATTTTTGATGACTTGTGTATATTTATAGGTTGAATAGAAGCTGTTTCACAGTGATGATATAGAGTTTAGGTCTGCAGGTTTGTGGGTTGTTTTTGTGTATGCGTGTGTGCTGCTGACCAGTAAATGCCATTAGAACAGCACTATGGTAATATGCCAACTGCCTCCGATCCCTAAACAAATAACACATTTATACTATTCTGCCTGTGTTCCGTGCCATGACTGTCCTTTGCCGCTGACATTCAAATAACCTTTCTTCTGCTGCATAAATGGGAATAAAAAAGTATTGTGTTGTGTGACTTCACATGACAGCCGAGCCCTGGCAGATAAAAAGAGGCAGAATTCTGATTCCATCTCTTGTTAGGCTGTCGTCGCTCTACAGCTCGATCTGACTGTTACGGGAATCTGTTCAGAGAAGACTCTGTTTATCAACCGACAGCTGATCTCCATTTCCAAATGGGAAGTTCATGTAAGGAAAATAAATAGACGCATAATGATGGAGGAACATTGCTTAGTGCGCATTTGCCAGACAGTTCAGTGCCTCTGGTGTTTGCGTGTTGACCGCGTTTGAAGGCTCTGTAAGAAAATGTGCTTTGTATAACTGTCTTGGGAGCCGATATCCCCATAAGCTTTTGTTTTGATTTGTTGCTAAATATTTTAGAAAGATAATATATTAGCACAGTTTGTTATGTGTGGGAGAGAATTTGCTAATCTGCTCATAATGCTGTGCCCTGTCCAGTTCCTTACATAATCTCTGACATGAGCCCGCTGGCTTGCGTCACTCTGTCATTGACAGCTGTCAGCACAACACGGCTGTCACACATAGAGAAGCCAATGTTTGGGGTTTTTTTGTTTTTTGTTGGGTTTTTTCCCCCAGAGTGGTGTACATTGTAAATGAGCCCCCCCAAAAAACAAAAAGAATTTTTTTATTCCCGTACGGAGCAGCGTAGAAGCTTTGGTTTCAAACCTAATTTATTCTACACATCTATCACATGAAGGCTATGGGAAATGATTTAATGGTCCAATCGAGTAATGGGTTAAGCTCTCAGCATTATGATGGTGGCCTGGGCATGGGTCTGTAATGTAAGGGATAATCTTAATCCGTCAACGTTATGTCAGTAGTCCAAGGGTTCAGTGGGAACAGCCAGGAGATTCTGACTAGTAGTGATTTTCCATGTTGGCACAAGCCTGTAGGATTTTCAGTTGCTCTATGGGTTGTTGTTTTTATCTGCATGCTACGGTGAATAATATGGAGAGAAAAAAACGAGGAATTACCTGAATTAATGGTTTGTTTACATCTGACAGGAATACAGTCTATATCTGATACTAGGGCTGTTCGATATAACGATATATATCGGATGACGATATAAAAACGTGTGATTTATATCGTTGTCAGGACGATAAATGTCTTATATCGGGATACGAGATTTTGGTCATATTGCGCAGCCCTATCTGATACCATGAGCAGGTCCTCTCAGTGCACACTTACTTGTTCTTTTCATCAGCAGTCATTTTATTCTTCACCTTGATAGAATCTTGCGCATCATTCCTTACATCTTTAATTTAAATTTGCATCACGCAGGCGAATGTGTTTTTATCTGCTAATAGCTGCTTACTCAGTGGTTAGGCAGCGAGTAAGCAGCCTCGGTAAACTGTTAGCGTGGACTTTGTAAATTGTTATGAGCGGTCAGAGTTGAATGATCGTTTCCTGGTCCTTGTTAATGTGTGCTGAAGTTTTAATAAAGGGGCTGATGATCTCAGGCCTGTGAAGAAGACAGTGAAGGGCACCGAGTGAGCATACGGAGGCCTCACTGCCCCATTGTACATGTGCTCTGAGTGACACGTCATCCTCTCAAAAGGCCTGCCAGTGTTGTGAATCAGTGTCCTTGAACTGCTCAGACACAGACAGACAAAGAACAAGCTTTAACATTCTGTTTCACTGTCTGCTCTCTTTGCCATGCCTATCACCCAAGCCCACCCGCACCTCGCTGCAAATGCTGTATACAGTCCTGAGACGCTGTACGACCCTCATGGTCTTATCCGTGATAAGATTGTGTTGTGGTGTGATTCAAACGTAATCTTGGCATCTCAGCAGGTGTCTCTGAAGTGTCCTGCGTGCAGAGGCCATCTCACAGTGCTGTGAGGAGCAGCAGGCTGCTGGGATGGACTTTAGCATGACTGCCTGTCTAACTGTGCCTGGCTTTGATGTCGTAAACAGAGCAGGCAAGGCTGGCTGACAGGGAAGTGGCAGGCAGAGAGGCAGGCAGGCAGGCGCAGTGAATGGGATCAGTGGCACTGCACTGGTCAAGCTCAAGCGAGCCAGCAGTTGCCTGTTTCACACCAAGAGGCAGTTAACACCGCAGCTCATGTCAATAGATATTGACTGCCAGATTGGGAGTGCTTATAAGTGTAGGCCTTTCTGTTTGATTGGGTCCCCTCTGTGAATTCAGTTCAAATCATCCTCAGTTGTCTGAAGTGTGGCTTAGGGGCCTCATGACCAGTCACTCAAAGGGGCAAATATTGACTGATGATTTAGGTGACTTCATGGTGTATTTGATCTCCGTTGTGCCATTGCTCATTTCTTCTCCTTGACCCCTTTCTTTATGAAAGCAGCTCAGCCTAGCGTGGAAATAACTATATGTTCGAAGTGATGTCTTTTCTCCTACAAGAAGCTATGGAGCCTGTCTCAGCTGGTCCAGAGACAAACCCTTTTTATTGTTGAGTGCACTGAACATCTAGGGGCTTGTGCAGCGGTGGAGGGAGAAGAGTGTTAGCTAGTGAGACTGTGTGCACTCAGGGCCTTCATGCTGCAGATAGGGCTATGTGAGGCATGCTTGTGTGAATGTATGCCCTGCCTAGCCTGGCACCCCTGTGTCTATACTCCCACTGCTTTCACCTGATGTGGCACAGCCTCTGTCAGGCCTGAGTGAGCGCCCAGCCAGCTCCGCTTCTTCAGGAGAGATGAAGGCATCTCACAGCTATGCTGTGGGGGTGGGGGAAGCTAGCAGCAGCCTAAGCCTGAAGCTATCAGAGGCTGGAGCTCAGAGCCAAAAGCCTGTGGGCTGGATAGGGTGGGTGGAAGCTTGGCTTAACTTGGCAAGACAACCATAGCTACAGCCCTGCACTGCCACCCAATGGCTGGGGCCTGCCGCTACAACCTTTAGTTCGTCATAACCGCAGCTAGTCATAATTACAGCACGCTTCAGTTGTTGTGAGTGCATGTCAGAACAAATTATGTAAGTAATGAGGCTGAAAATGCTAAAGGAGTCGAAACACACTGCACTGCTAATGCTCATGCGGGGAGAACACAAAAACAAACAATAGAGTGCACTCATACAGAGATAGACCTAAATGAAATAACAAGTAACTGTGCACAGTAAGGAGAAGATTAATTATGAATTAACCCTCTCAGTTAGGTTGTCAAAGCCCGCCTCCTGCCTGGATTTCACTCTAATCCGGGCCGATGAGGTGCAGTGCCCTCTATTGTATGTGAGAATCGCAAATCACAGGAGGTGTTGTCTGGAGGAGAATTAATTGTGCATGTTCCACCACTCCCTTTTGTTCATTTTGCTAAAATGTAGGCTAATTCCAAGTAAACATGGCTGGTCTTGTTGACTCCAGCAGTGCGAGGAGAACAGACAGATTCCTGAATGAATAGAGTGTGGCTCCCGGGTTAGTGGATTAGAGTCTGTGTGTTAAGGGCCTCTCCCGGGCATGCCTCCGGGACAAGGACATTATCCACATGACACATTATAGGCTCGTAGGCAGCTGATTAAAATGGGCAGGGATCTCTGGATTGAACCCCACAAAAGTACTTTTGATGTGATCAAACTAGTTTAAAGAGGCTGGTTGTTAAGGTGTTGAAGGGGATATTTAAAGCTCCTTGTCTTTAGAAGAGACCTGAGGCATTGTAGTAGACAGTTAGGCCTTGTTAGAGGGGTGAGGCTGATGTAATACTTTGACACTGTGAACGTGCCACTATATTTTAAAATATTATAATTTCTATTTCATCCCTGCAAGACAAATCATAATATTCCTCCACTAATTGGTATAGACTTGTGCTGCAACAACTCATTGCACCGTGATTGGCTGGCTCCAGGTTGGTTAGTTAAAAAAAAAAAATCCCAAAAACCATTAGATTGTGAGAAAATATCCTGCGGTGATCTTTCCTCGATTTAGATCAGATAGTGGCGTTTGTCTGGCGCTGTAGTGCACTGTTGGGATGGCGGGACTGAGATGCTAGAGATGTGGAGGAGGGCTTTGAGATAGAGATCTCTGGAGTGGGGTGGGGGTGGAGGTGGAGAGGGATGGTAGCATCAGTGGCTGCAGTGATAAAGCTGAAAGCAGTGGGACGAGCTGGGAGTTCTGTGTCTCTGATGTCTGTGTGTTCTGTCTGTTCTGCTGTGTTGCCCTGTGGTCGGCTCCTGAGGAGAAGGCCAACGATGGATGAGGCCTGTCCCCTCGTTGCTTTTGTCCTCTTAAGGCGGGTGAATCACAGGCCTGTCAACAGCACAACACCACAGCCAAACCGCAACTGAACCCTTTTTCTGTAGCGTATACAGAGGTGCACATGCAGTCGCTGCCACAGCTCCCTGCAGCACAGCGGGCATGTTATGATTCTTTGTGGCCACGGTGGATTTACTCCTGGGTTTTTTATGGTTCTGAAGTATATACGAGGCTTCATGAAGTCAAGTTTTCCAGCGAGGAAAACATCTCCTCGTGTGGCTAAATGAGTCATTGTCGTAATACAAGGCCAATATTAGTGCTCCTGTTGTACATTAAGGATTATGGGTAACTTTTCTTCTAGAGGTTGTGTTTAGGATCCAAAATGACACTCTGTTTACATTGCTGCTTGTGAGGAGTTAAAATGGCCTCCTTGCTTACACACAGACACACACACAGACACACATTACAAATCGGTAAATATTCAGCTAATGCTCTGTGGAAGTGAAGATTCAAAAGCCATCGGATGAGATGTTTTTAGAAGCACGGTGCTCTTTCATGTACCGACATGGATCCATGGTGAGGGTGTTGTACGGTGACTTGTGACAGCAACGTTTTTATTTATTTTTTTCTTCTTCTTTCGTTTCCTTTTCTTCTCCGCAGCTCAAATCGAAATAATTCCCTGCAAGATCTGTGGAGACAAATCATCAGGCATCCATTACGGCGTGATAACATGTGAAGGCTGTAAGGTAAGCATCAAGAGACCGAACCCGTTTGTGCCAAGGGAGGTAGTGTGCCTGCGTGCACGCAAAGGGACAGAAGAGCTCAAAGAGGAAAGACTGGGAACGCCGGGGAAGTGCCGAAAGTTGCTTGCGAGGAAAAAATACACTTGAAAATGTTGCTGAAGTTTTGCGACGATTTGGAGAGGGACTGCAAAGCAAAGACACGCGGAGTGTGATCATTAAAGTGGTCAAGCACCGCAGAGGACATCACAGAAAACCACAATTAGTAGGACAAAGTCATTCCTCTGCCTTGCTTTGCCTTTCCCTCCCAGGGACGTGTCTTTTGCTGTTTTTGCTTTTGCTGCAGCCTGCTCTTCTTGAAATAAAATGATCAAAAGCACAGTGCTTTGAATTATAGCAGATTGTTGGCTGTTTGCTACAGTGTGTTGCTTCTATTGAAGCCACCTTTTGTACTGTTTCAAATGCACCAACCATTCACAGTGAGAGGAATTTTGTGCTTAGAGTGTATTCTTGTCCCCATGCTTGTCACCAGGCACATCATTAGCATTCCTCAGCCAGCCTGCACCTTTGCTGTTTGCTCCTGGTTATATATGTGCACGTGTGTGTGTGTGTGTGTGTGTGTGTGTGCGTGTGTGTGTGTGAAGGAGAGAGAGGCAGACAAGAGAGGGACAGAGAGAGTTTCCTTTCCTGCACTCTTCTCCCTCACATAGGAGCTTGCAGGGACAAAACACTAAAGAATAAACTGCTGAAATCTATCTTTAATGACTGCTAATTAGTCCAGGCAGAGAGGCCTTTAATGATATGTGCGAGTACAAAAGTTTGGACCATAAATCATAGCATTATTAAAGAGTGCTGCTTGTCACTGGCAGTTTTAGTCGGTTTCCATAATGGCTTCTATTATAAAGCAACTTGGCAGCTGTCAGCTGTTTTCTTGTAATTAAACAGCCAATGAGCAGCTAATTAAGACATATGTGTATGGAGCAGTAGAGTGGGGCATGTTAATGATGTGCTGGAATCAATTCATTAAGTCAAAGGATGAGGAATCCGGTCGGTGTGCATTCACAATCCTTTAACACCGCGCATGCCAGTGCTGCGTTAATCAACACTAATAACCATCCACTGTTATCATTCCTACCCAAACACAACACCCTCATGCTGTACTCACGGTTGAAATGCAGCACTCCTAAGATACTACAGTAGAAAATATAGTCACGGTAGTATTGTTATGTATCAATTTCATATTAATAATTTTTAAAAAACACCACTTGGAAACAGTCACTGTCAATGAGTAATATGTTAAGCACAGTGGTAAACAGATCACTTTTTACAGAGCACCTTTTAACCTTACTGGTTCTATAAAGCATTTTACAGTGTTTGTTATTCACGCACACACATCTGAAGCAACTTGGAGTTCAGTGACTTTCGCGAGGAAGCTTCAGCATATCGAGGACGTTAGCAATTGAACCCATATGATTAGCAGACAAACCTCTCTACAACCTGAGCTACGGCTATGCTATTGACATGGGGCATGAATTGATCCTTCGAGATGAAAACACGACTGTTTCTTTGTCTGTCCTCTGTTTAATGCAGGGCTTTTTCAGGAGGAGTCAGCAGAGCAATGCAGCTTACTCCTGTCCCCGTCAGAAGAACTGCTTGATCGACCGCACAAGCCGCAACCGCTGCCAGCACTGCCGGCTGCAGAAGTGCCTGGCAGTGGGCATGTCACGAGATGGTAAGTCCTCTATGGAAGAGGAGAAGCAAGTGGGTGGATTTAGCAGGGTGGCATGGTGAGTGGTGAGATGTGAAGAGCCCCGGTTCAGGCTCCTGTGTGGGCAAACGTGTGCTCCGCTAAACCGCCTTTGGATCGATGCTTCAGGGAAACTGTTGGACACTGACCTCCCCGTAAAGGGAGCAAAAAGAGCTTCCTTGTGGCAGTGAAAATATCAAACTTACTGAGAAGCAGCTCTAATTTACATTATCAAGTCAGTCTATATCTTTTAGCAGCTGTGTATTTGAATCTCGCTGGAGAGACAAAGAAAATCTGTAGGAATGAGATGAGATAATGTCGTTATTCTCAAAGGGGTACAACAGACATTTCCAAAGGAATTCTTGGCACGAGAACATGTTAAGCTGTCAGTCTGTGTTCATTCTCTGCCAGTAGTAGGTGAGCACTATGTCTGTGGGCCTAATTTGTTGCTGTGATAGAAACTAGGTTTGATGAAATACAAGGTTGTTAGAGGTTGTCATTAGTCCTGCTGCAGCTGAGATGCAGTAATGGGATCACACAGGTGGGGGTGTGTGCAGAGGGGCTCCTGCTGTGCCAGGCTGGTCCAAACTAGACTGGGCTTAAGAGATTCTATCAGAACAGAGCAGAGCCATGCCATTTTTCTGTAAATGGCACAGAGGGATGTGCACAGACAAGTGAAAACTTGAACGGAGTACAAGCGAAGAGACTGGTACAACTTCATAGACACACATGCACACTTATTAAATTAACACAGAAGTGCATTAGCACCGTGTGCGCAGCTATCCAGTATACATTATTACATGCACGTATGAAGACACACTCATGTATAAACACACACTCTGGACAGTAGAAGGTGACTCTTACCTTCACTGAACACACCAGAGCCCATCTGCCCGAACTCTTCTCTGCTGTTCCACTCACTTTCCACTGTGCACACACACACACATACACACACTGTGACCGGCTGACTTATTGCCAGGCCCCCAGAACACCGGCCAAGAAGTCTCATTCACAGAACCAATGTTTAGTCTGGAAACCTTAAGGTGGGAGGCAGACACTTGGGCTGTTTGATTGTCTGATAAGCTTTTCTGGTTCCTTTCCACCTTTACCTCTGCATTTGTGAAGCTGCTCATAATAATCTCTAAATCAATATAATTAATGCTGATCCCCCCCTAGATAAAAATATGTTGTAAATTAATGGGAATAACCCGTGGCTAAAATATATGGTGTGCTGCTTTCTGATAGTAAAGCACAGTTTATAGATGAAGGGTAATTAAATTGCCTAAGACTTTAATTTCTTCCCAAAAAATTCCCAAACGTGTGAGAAAACTCAGTCTGTGCAATTCCACTGTATTTCCTAGAGACAAGTGTCAGTATACTTAAAGATGAGGCAAAAGAGAATGCCATATAATTTAAAATCTTTTACTAGGTTTGAAAAAATAATAGTATCGAGTGTTTTCTCCTAGATGGACTGCCTTGGGGAAGTGTTGAAATGAATGCAAGTTTTCTTCAGCTTGAGTGTAGGCAAGCTTTTGCCTGACACAGCATGCATATGGTGAAATCGAGAGCACAGGAGAGGGGAGAAAGTGGCTCGACTGTAAATTACAGCAAATCAAAACAGTACAAATCAGATCAAAACTGGTAAATAACTAACAATATATTTATTTATTTCATTATTTAATTGGTTACTTTAATGTAAGGCATTTGGGGGAGAGTGCTTTGATAAAACACTGATTCTCAAAAAACAGTGATAATCTATGTATGCCCAACCCGCTAGTAAAACTAGTAGTGGTTCACAATCACTTGACTGTGAATACAATAAGTAAATTAAACTTAGTACATTTATTTTACTTGATGCAAAGATCCTTCATAGAAAGTGCCACCAATTCTGAGTGTTTTGTTAGTCTCACACTTGTCTTGTCCTGCTAATTACAGCAGTGAAGTTTGGTCGGATGTCAAAGAAGCAGCGAGACAGCCTATACGCTGAGGTCCAGAAGCACCGGCTGCAGCAGCAGCAACGTGACCACCAACAACAGCCTGGGGAGGCGGAGCCACTCACACCTAGCTACGGCCTCTCTGCCAGTGGCCTCACGGAGCTTCACGATGACCTCAGCGGCTACATGGATGGTCATACTCCTGATGGCAGCAAACCAGACTCGGCTGTCAGCAGCTTCTACCTGGACATTCAGCCATCTCCTGACCAGTCAGGCCTGGACATCAACGGCATCAAGCCGGAGCCCATCTGCGACTTTGCCCCAGGCTCTGGCTTCTTCCCCTACTGCTCCTTCACCAATGGAGAAACCTCCCCCACCGTGTCCATGGCTGAACTAGGTAAGGAGCAGCAGCGAGAGAGAGGGAGAGGCAAAAGGCAAAAGGAGACAGCAAAATGAAGGAGAGGGGGGGAACAACTCAACCGTGGGGCAAACGACACAAAGGTTGCTTAAAATAGCAGGAGGTTGGAGACTCATCTCCAACACTCATTAAAAGAGCCTCTTTTTTGTAATTAGTTTCCATTAATTAGGGCCAATCAGGATCCAGCAGGGCAGGCGTCTGGGGAAATCATTTTTTTAGGCTCCCCTGTGCCTAGGAACTCCTTTTAACAGATGTGTTTTCAAAACCATTTAAATTCTTATACTCAATATTTCTCTCAGAGAAAATGTGACCTTTGTTTCAGTGAGTAACGTGGCACCCCTCCTCCTTTCCATGCATTTGTGTCATAACTAGATTGGCTTTCCCTCAACCTTAAGCTATGAGCTTCCTGCAGGCAGTAAAAGGAAATGTCAACAAGCCTTTTCCCAGTCAAAAAAAGCCCACGCGTATCCGCCTCTCCTCCTTCATGAAGGCTCAGTAAATAAATCTTCTTTTCCTGTGGCATATTTCATCAGTGAGGTCTTCACTTTCACATAGCCTTGTGAGAAACATTCGAATCTCAACTGTGATCTTCCGGGTTTGTGACTGTGCTTGTGTTTCAGAACACCTGGCCCAGAACATTTCTAAGTCACACATGGAGACATGTCAGTATCTGAGAGAGGAGCTGCAGCAGATGACCTGGCAGGCTTTCCTGCAAGAGGAGGTGGAGAGCTACCAGAACAAGGTATCTTTACCACCGCTGTGCCTTTCTGGGTCTCCACAGCAGTTACAGTAATCAGAATCATTGTTTTAAAGTAGATAACCCATTCTCTGTCCTATCTGTTCTTAGCCCCGGGAAGTCATGTGGCAGCTGTGCGCTATCAAAATAACAGAGGCCATTCAGTATGTGGTGGAGTTTGCCAAGCGCATCGACGGCTTCATGGAGCTGTGTCAGAACGATCAGATAGTGCTGCTGAAAGCAGGTATGACAGCTTGTCAACATGGCCTGTTGCCGTCAAACTCACCCACCACTACCAGCCCCTCCACCCCTCTCCTCTGGCATTGTCACAAGGGCGTAGCTGACCTGACTGCACAAAGCCCTCTTCTTCACAGGCACAGACAGTGTCACAGAGAGGAGACCCCACCCCGCCTGCTTTCCCTCACCGTCTCTGTCTCTCCCCGTTTGCCTCCGTTCATTACATACATAACAAAGGAAGACACAGCATTAGATAAGTCATGTGTTCCCGAGCTCAGATAATACCTATCATGCCTGCCGCCATTTCTCTCTCCTTTTCTCAAGCACCAGCGATGTCTGTTTAAACTTCTCTTAAGAGGATGCACTCACAGAATTGTGTATATATAACCCTGCTATGGCTCTTTGCACACAGTCACCTATATTTATAGACAAATACAGACACACATCTACCTCACATCCAGCAAACAAACAGCTCTCCCGGGTCCTTCCCTGGGTGTTTCTTTACATTAGCACAGCCCATACGAATAACGAAATACAGAGCGAGATCCCTTGTCAGACATGACATTTTAAAACAGTAGCATCTCCCTTGGAGGCAATAATGG
This sequence comes from Simochromis diagramma, assembly GCF_900408965.1. Lineage (NCBI taxonomy): Eukaryota > Metazoa > Chordata > Actinopteri > Cichliformes > Cichlidae > Simochromis > Simochromis diagramma. The sequence continues at coordinate 10,906,943 of NW_024386801.1, forward strand.
CTTCAGTTACATTTTCTTGATCCTCTTATCCACTCCCACAGAGTGGTGCAAATTATACAACACAATAAACACCTATCTATCTAAATAAAGGTTGAATGAATAAGCACTGTCACCAATGAATGGAGTACAATTTTTTATCAGGCATGTCATTATGGAAGAATAGCCTTCTGTCGATGATGTTTTCATCTGCGGAGGCTTTTTTTTCTCTTCACTCTGACAGCAGGCTTCTTTATTTCAAAGTGGTTGTGTTAGTCATATTGTAGAAGATTAGCACAAAGCTAAATCATGTGTTTTGCATGCCTGACTGATGTGTAACTGTTGGGATAAAGGAAAAAAAAAAGAAATAACAAAGCTCAGATTCAGCATCTTATCCCTGTCTGTCTCCACAGGCTCTTTGGAAGTTGTGTTTGTCAGAATGTGCCGTGCCTTTGACACGCAAAACAACACAGTGTATTTTGATGGAAAATATGCTGGACCTGATGTGTTCAAGTCATTAGGTAAGTGGAGTGGGTTTAGGCACGTGTGTGTGCGCGTGTGCACTCATGCATTTGAATGACTGTGCATGTGTGTATTTTTGTGCTGCTGTGTTTGTGTGAGTGTGTTTAGTTGTTTTTTTTTACAGTGTATTACTCCTTTCTTTGTTGTAACAGCCAAAATTAGAGTCTGCTGTTCTGTTCTGCACAATGCTGAACGCCTCGAAGCAAACACTCATCCCTTCCTCACCTGGCATTGCTGTCTTTTCAGCAGTTATTTATGGTAGAACAGAGATCTTAGTGAGGCTCTGCTGCATATGGCTCCTGTAACTGTGGAATAAATAAAGCCAGACGGAGTGTCTTTAGGGAGAGTGCTATCAAAACTATCATTGATAGCCTGACATAAAACATCTCAGGCGAAAGCAAATAGAATTTGTGTCAGACTGCCATATTACTGCTAAGATGTCCCGCCGTGGATTTTTCCAGCTACCTTTTGACAAAAAAAAATGTAACTGCGTCCCATAGTGGCTGAAAAAGTGGAGAATTCTGTTTCTCATTGTGAGTTTGCATTCACTATCATTGTGTTTGTATACGAGTGAGCATGTGTGTGTACTATACCAGTGTCCTATGAATTCTGTGCCGAGAGGTCCACAGTGGGGGAGGCAGAGTGATGGGCTTCCCGAGCTGCCGTGGCATCCGCCTGTCTCTCTCTATCTCCGATAATTGATTTAACTAAAAGCCTCAATAGTGACCTCATTTTGGCTTGCATAACGCCACCCAACTGCCAAAAGTGACTCGTCTGGGAGGCAAAACTCAGTAAAAACATTGCCTGTTCTGCTTAAGACGCTCCCATGTGCTGTCAGCACGCCGCTCTTTTTCATTTCTCCCCCTTTCCTCTCCCCTCCCCGTGTGCCTCTCTCCCAATAAAGATCAAGAGTGAATGTTGTTCTTTGGTCTTCCATATCCTAAGCCCCCTCTCTCTGTCCTTTGCTGCGGCAGGCTGTGACGACTTGATCAGCTCCGTCTTCGAGTTTGGGAAAAACTTGTGTTCTATGCACCTGTCTGAGGATGAGATCGCCCTGTTCTCCGCCTTTGTGTTGATGTCTGCTGGTAGGTGTCATTCACGGTGCAAAGAGAGGGGGGAAAAAAGGCAAACATACGTTCACCACAATAATGAACACACTGTTGCAGTCCTATTTTTTTCTGATAATTAAAATCTTGCATTTCAAGAATTGTGTTTGGCTTTGAAGAGCCCCACATGTGTTTTACAGCCACATAAAGATGTGACTATTTTCCTTCCAGACCGGTCCTGGCTGCAGGAGAAGGTGAAGGTGGAAAAACTCCAGCAGAAGATCCAACTGGCCCTCCAGCACGTCCTGCAGAAGAACCACAGAGAGGACGGTATACTTACAAAGGTACAGTGCATACAGAACACACTTCATCCGTTATCCCCGAAAGCTGGAATTCCCTGCTGTTGTAGCAATTTAATCTTACACTGCTTAGGATCTTTATCCACTGGCCTTGAAACATTTTTAACCCCAGTAGATTAAATGAACCCAGATTTCGGAGGAAACATTCATAATGTGACATGAAATACCTCTTTTATCAGTATATGCTTTGTTATCAGCTACACCGGCTCCTTAATATAAAGTGTCAAGTTTTCCTTGTGCCTGAGCGCTTGTCTCAATATTTACAAGTCTGTTTGCCCCTGTGTGAGACGGAATACACTGTAGGGAGGAATGTTTTTCACTACCATTGCTCCATGTCCTTGCCTCCCTGTGAATCTAAACAGCCTGTCTCCTCTCTCTCCACAGTTGATATGCAAAGTGTCGACACTGCGGGCGCTGTGCAGTAGGCATACAGAGAAGCTTACAGCTTTCAAAGCAATATACCCAGACATTGTGCGTGCCCACTTCCCCCCGTTATACAAGGAGCTGTTTGGATCAGACTTTGAGCAGTCCATGCCCGTTGACGGGTAGCAACCCTGCCAGGTGCCAGTGTGCCCACCGTAGGGGAATGTGGAGGAGGAATCTGAGACACTTTACTGGTGCCCTGCACACACCAGAGCGGACAGATGGCACGCTGTTCAACTTCTTCTTTTACATTGGAGGGTAGGGCTTGGGGAGTTGATTGTCAAGGTTTACCATATTGAATCTAGTTCTCTTTGTAAGAATTGTGGGACCCGACACCCCACGGGACATGAAGAGGAGATAGGAACAAATCATTTCTGTTTGGTTGAACTTGACCCTCTTATGCGCTTTTCTAACCCAATTCTCTTCATTCGTCGTTGTTTTCACTTGATTAACTGCATCACCCCCTATCATTCTCCCTTTTTTTTTTTTTTTTTATCTGCACACCTGGCTTCTAATCATTATGAACAATTAATGAGACACCTTTGAAGAAAAAGAAAAGAAAAGCTGAAGACCTCTTCATTTAGAGGATGACCACATCAGTATTATTTCCCAGGTTACACTCCCGTAACAGTTCTGCTTTCTTTCCATGGTCAAAGCTGTCACCTTTTTACGCAGAAAAAGTGACAACAACAACAACAACAACAAAAAAAAAGATAAACGCGCACACTTTGGTCAAGTTCAGCCTCTTTTCTCTTGTGCTCAAGCCGTATCGTTTGGGATGACGCGGTGCTTGGGATGAAAACTCACGGCGACTTCGAGGGAGGTTCCATTGGCATGGCGTTGCAATCGGCACCTCTCTGTGGACAATCGTTTAAAAGAGAGAGAAAAAAAAAGAAACCTAGAATTCTGGTAATTCTAATGAAAACGCAATGATTTAAGTTGTCAAAGACTCCATCCACCATTGTTGCATAGTGAAACCATGTAAGGCCATCTGCTATTAATCCTTCTCTGGACAGGTGCCCTGGAGAAGCACAGGGCGCCAATACAATGAAAAGGGTCCATTCCACCTGTTTTATAATGTACTACAGGGTATATGGTCATAAGTACTTACTATACAGAAAAAAGTAATGTTTATAGAATCTATTTTAAATAACATGTATGATATTAGTAGTTAGACCATTCTTAATTGTTGAATTGATAAGGCACTTTTATTTACACCGTTCTTTAATTTAAGACTTGTATATTTACCTAGTGATGTGTTGCATGTGCACAAGAAATACAAGTTGAATCATGGATGCAGAGGTTAGTCCCGGGAGCTGCAGATGTTACTGGTCTACTGGAAGCGTACGGGATGTCTGTTAGGGTGGCTGGCGTGGCTGCCGGTTGGCGAACAAAAGAGGCGTGGATGAGAAGGCAGGTTAAAGACACTCCGTCGCTTGTTTTCGCAACAACTGCCAGTGCGACGCCTGTCAAAATGTAGCTGTGATACTCCTCTGAGGGGAGCATGCACAAACATAAAAAATAATACAAAAAAACAAAACAAAACAACCTCGCGGTGATGTTTTGTTTTTGTTGTGAACAGATCTGGATTTCATGGCATCTGTTTCAAGTTTTTGAAAATACAAGAAAACTGAGGTGTGCTCGGGTGACAGATTTTGGGGATTTTTTTTTTTTTACTAAACATTTGCTTCTCATTGTACTGTGAAAATCTGTACATTTTTCTTTAAGGCTATAAATCAACCCAAATAGCCATGTGGTTGGACTGGGAAACTCACATGCAGTCTCTAATCCAATTGTTCCATCTAGTGGAAGATAAAGATACAGCAAGCGAGTTAACAGCCTAATGGCAAGAGACCCCGGGGTCTAACCTAAAAAGCACATTTACGAGCCTCTGTAAGAACATTTTCAGCGTCTTTATCTGCCTTCTCACCGCAGTCTCAGCCCGGCAACGCCACGGACAGGACACAGAAGAAACAGTGAAGGGAAAGTGAATATTCAAAGCCTTGTCTGGTTGTAAAGCTTCTATTTTTGTAACTTGTTTTGGTTAATAAACTCACGAAAGAGAACGAGGGAGAGAAAAAGATGTCAGGTAGCACTTAACTATATCCCTGCAATAATTAGACTAGCCGTTGTTCGTATGATTAGGGGAGAAGCATAAAAATGGTAGGACAAGTGCTATTTTCAGAATGCTTTGTTGTTGTGCTTCTGTTTTTGTTGAGTGCGTCTTTTTTGTCAGTGTGGTAGTAAAGTGGTAGAAAAAAGAAAAAAAAGAAACAACCCTGGATGTGCCAAACAATAGTCGTTGCTTCCGCTTTTCCAGTCTACTCGTCTATAATGTAGAATGGATTCCTAAGACATTCCAGCAATCTCAGTAGCGGCTTTTAGAAAAATCGTTAAGAACAAAAAAAAAAAAAGAACAAAAAAAAAAAGAAAAGACTAGAAAAAAATGATATCCCTTTAGAAACCCGACAAAGCATGTTAACACATCTGTCACCAGTCTGTCTGTAACATTGAATCCAGTTGTTTTGTCTTTTTTTTTTGTTTGTTTGTTTGTTGTTGTTTTCCTTTTGTTTGCACACTATCATTCCTCTACCGTGCAATTTGCGCGAGGCGTTAATGCCTTGCGCTGTCACCCCTCAGGGAAGAGTTTCTTCTGTGCTTTTCTGTTTGAATTCATTCGATTTATAGTTTAGTAGATATTTTTTCTTTCTATCGTTCTCTCTTTTTTTTTTTTCAGGGACGTTCCATGAGAAGTGGTTGAAAATTCCGATTTGAAAATTCATCACAGAGTTGTTCAGAATTTCACATTATTGGTGTCCTTAAAGGGCCTCCAGCCAAGTCGATTAATGAAAGCAAATCTTCTTTGTAAAAGAAAAACCCATCAAACCCCATCGCATTTACAAAGTGTAGTTTTTCAGTACACGGCATATTTCTTTCACGCACACAAAATAATTTAAAAAAAAAAAATCTGTTTTGGTTTAAAACGGTGTCATCAGGGTCTTTATGAATAATAACCCTCTTTGTTAGGAAACCAAATATTCTTATGCAATACTAAATCTGTTGTGTTTTGGGTTGTTAGTAAATATGCTGTACCTAAGTAATAATATCTGTTAACGATCCAATGCTATTTTGGATATGCACAAGCCCTGTACGACTAGAAAACCTCAGTCTCAAAGCAAAAGAAACCCAGTCTGGAACACTGCTAGACAATCCGGTGTTGAGAGGCCCGGCGGCCCGGCAAGAGCAGCAAAAAGGATTAGGTGCGAACGCTCAGGGAGGTAACAGGTAGACCGAAGAAACGGCTCGCTTTCCTCTGGAGTCGCGGAGCATTTCATTAACTTTTTGTTTTGTTTTTTTGGTGAGTTTATGAGATTTTTTTGGAAATCTTTAAAAAGCACTCAAATGATGAGAGGAGCTTGGCTGAACTTTTTCTATTTTATTTTTAATTATTGGTTTTTTTTGGCGTAGCACACTGAACATTTTGTTAGAAAATAATGAGAAAATTGAGATTTGGCTGATTTCTTTGTCAATTCTTTTCATTTTGTTTGTTTGTTTCTTGAAGATTATTATTTCTTCTTCAAACGTTATGTGATCACGTAAACAATATTCTGTCAAACATGGTCAGCCTAAGGTCTACCACTAAAAAGGGGTTCTTATCTCGTAAAATGTGCTGTTTTGTTTTTCATTTTAGTCGAGTAGCTGGTAATGTGCTCTACAATGTATAACAAGCAATATGCCTTGTGTTATAATTACGGGTCTCTACAGTGCAGCCATCATCCTTTTTCAATTGACTTTATTCATACAGTTGATTTTTGTTTACTCTTTTTCTGAACAAAAAGAAGTAATAAAGCCCCATCACTCTATTTTTTAATCTTTTTAAGGTTCCGATAGAGGGAAGATTGCAGGAAACGGTCACCAAACACACAGATGCTTGTGTATAACTATAAACTACGCCTTTACACGGGCCTGAAAAGTGATGTCTTTCTGTATATTCTCATTCGAGATATCCCACTTTAAGCGAGGGATCGATGCTACTTGTGCTATTCAATCAGTGTATAGTATACAGTAAAATGTGCTGGTCCTTTTGTCTCTGCTCTGTTGTCTGTAAAAAGCAATAGTGTGTGCGTGTGTGTGTGTCTGTCTGTTCTCACAGTATGTGAATATTTAAAAAAAAAAAACCCAGACAAGGCTTTAATAATTACAGAGGAACAGGGTCATGTGGATGAAGAGGTTTTGATCTTTTTTCTTTTTTTTTTTTACATTTTCTAACAAAAAAGAAGCAAAGGTTTTGAGGAATGCTGAGCTCGATCCATCCATAATAGTTGTAGATTTTAAAAAGCATGACATAACGCCTTCGACAATTCACGGGTCTCAAAAGAAAAAATTCTTCGCTATCAGTTTGTTGGTCCAAGCCTAAATTGAAATGAACCGAGCCAAAATGTGCACTGTAGATTGCGTCTTCGACCGTAAATTGTCAAGACCGGCGTTATGTCACGCTTGAGGTTGCCGGTGTGTCGCCCAGAATTGTGAGTCAGTCGTCGCATTTTAACAAAACCCATTTTCCAAAGCACAGGTGATAAGACTTTATGATTAAAGTTACGTTTAAGAATATAGTTTAAAAATAACGAGACAAAACAATGAAAAGCAACTTTTAGCCATAATCGAATGTCAAGCAATAATATATGTCTGTGTATTATTTTTCATTCTTTTGTGCATAATAAGTCTTTGAACATCTGCATGTAAATACACCTCTTATTTATCGCCATTGGGTTCGGTTTTATTTTTGTGTTGATTTTGTGGATGTTTTCTCTTTTTTTTTATGTTTCATCTGTACATTTGACCAGTTCTGTTCCCAGGTGGAGAACTAAGAACTTGACACGGCCTGTGTGCTGTATATCTTATTTTCTCACTCTCTCTCCCTCATTCTCTGCTGTTTATTCACCATATTTAATATTATTATTGATCACATGTATAAAGGTAGCTTTGTAACTTCTGTCTGTATAGGGTAAGAGGAAAATACTGCTACTAAGGCCTACCCAGTGAAAAAAAAAAATTTATCTGTTTATCAATGACATCATATTGTACGATAACTCTGTTTCTACTTTGCTTCCCTCCTTTAGGATTAGTTTGATAGCGATAGGGCGTGCTGACATTTATTTTGTGTTGCCCTGATGTGTGGTGCTAGGTAAGTTAATTTTGTGAACCAAGTATTGATTCCTAAGCCAGGCCGCCCTATTAGTTCATTGATTTCATCGCATATTAATGTATTATTGATATTAGGACTCAACGAATAATGATAATAATGATAATGATAATAATGAAAATGAAAATGATAGTGGTAAAATTACCCAGCCAGTACCTGTATCAGTGTGCTAGACTTGGGATAAGGCACTTATTTCCTTCTGACTTATAGCAAAGCTAGTATCTGCGAATTAACAAGCTTATTAAGGTCGCTTTTCTGGAAGAATTATAATATTCAAACTGAAACAGCAGTATTGGATTTTTTTTGTCCTTTTTCCTTTGTGTGATTGTAAAGAAAAAAACACTCACTGAGGCTAGTTAGTTTGTCAGGTTTTAAGATACTATTTACCTCCCCGTGTCTGCATTGTTCTTCACCTGATGCAGGGAAGTGGTGCTTGGATTTCATTTTACAGAGCCTCGGTGTATGCTTTTGTTATTCCCCATTTTAAGACTATCCTGATCCTGAGGCAGCGGTTTCTCCAGAACCAGTGGCACAAGCCTTTTGCACCACACTGAAGTGTTAAAATGTACACGAGAGGATTGCCATTTGAAGACAAAGTTGACCTTTTCTTTTCTCTCGACTCTGTAGCAAATATCAGTAAGAATATGCTTGCAATAATACACAACGTATCACACTGAGTGCCTCTCGGTGTAACAAAATGCATACATGGTTTTGATTGTCCTTTTTTGTTGTTGTTTTTGTGGTTTTTCCAGATGTGTACTGAAGTGACAATGTATTTTGTACATGAGGGGGAATTGTCGCTCGCTCATGCTTAAAATGTTTGGGTTTTTTTTGTTTTTCCAAACTCTCTCTCTTCATGTGTTGTTAATTCTTTTTCGCGTGGGTTGTTGTTGAAGGGTTCCGATGTGTAGATGGTCTGTTTAGAGTGTACACGTCACCCCTCATGTCATTTCGGAAACATAACTGGGAACGTCGCTTCTCGTTGGTCGACAAATGCTCGCGGACGATATTACAGAAGTGTTCTCCTGCACATTGTTTTGATTTTTCTGGTCGAGCAAAAAAAAAAAAGAAGAACTAAACAAACAAAAAATACCTAACAGAAAGTCCACATTTCTTCATTTTCTGTTAGTGTTAAATCTACTTTTTCTTTTTTATTTCACTGAGGATGGAAGATTTACTAATGCATTGTATATTAAGTATTTGTATGTGTTTGTAAAACAGACATACGATGCATCTGGATTTCTTTAATGTTCTGTGTTCAATGTGCCCTCGGTCTGTTGGGGTAATTTAACATAAAAAATGGGGTGGGTGCGTGGGGGAGGGTGGAGCAAGGGTGGCTTCTTTTTTTTTTTCCATGCAAAAGCAGTACAAATTACGGAAAAAGCCGAAACTAGTGTGTGGTTGTCACAAATTTCTAAGTCACATGTTTGCTACTGATGTAAAATGGGGACAGATGATCATGTACCTTTTTATCCAGCTCTTTTGAACTCTCTTTAGCAGGTAGTCTATTCACAAACGTAGTTTTGCTCCTTCTTGTCTGATTCTTAAATATGAAAATAAGTATTTTGATTCATTTTGTAAATACGGCTGTAAAGAAAAATAAGAAATTTAATGTTGTCTTTTAAATACTTTTCATTCTAATATGAATGTTGTTATATTGTACTTAGAAACTGTACCTTTAATATTACCTTTATTAAAAGTGCATTGGACACATCGATTTTAGATGTGCTTTATGTGCTGTTATCCCATAATAAAATTTACCGCTTGTAATGGGCTTTGTTTTTTCCCTGGCTGTTTATCTGTCTCCTTTTGTCTGCTCTCTGTATTCAGCTCACACTAGAAAAGTTAAACCGCACGTTCTGCCGTTACTTAATCAGAGTGACGAGCCTCACTCCGCTAGAAACTTTTCTTAATGACTGAATTATGTGGACAATACCCAGATCTAAATAAATCTGTGGTGACTAAAAGAATGTAAAATCTGAAGCGTCTCCAGAAATCTGGATAATCATTTCACTTGTATTAATTATTTTAATGAATGACTCTTTATACATTTTTCATTAAATCTTTTCCACGTAATACATTTTAGATTTTGATTAAGCATTATTAACTGCAAAACTGTGGAATAATATCCAACATTTCAGATTGTTTTTCTATATGTGCTTACAGTCATGTGAACTCTATGCAGGCCTGTGCAAAGTTAAATGCACCCTTGTTGCTTCCATAGGAGTTTAGAGGCTCATCAAATGCACTTAATTAACTGAGCATCAGCAAATGTGATCACCTCTATAAAAGCAATGATGGCAGTTTTCTGACCTGCAGCATTTCGTTGTGTGTTAATACAACAGCATAATCTTCACAGGTGTGGACACCCTAACAAATGCAAACCTCAGAGAAAAGAAAACAAGAATTACTCAGACTCTACAGGACTCAGTATGTTAAATATTAAAGTTTTTGACAGTACAATTAGAAAAAGGCTGAATATTTATGGCTTGTTTGGACGGGTGGCCAGAAGAAAGACTTTTCTCCCTAAAAACAACACGACAGAATGCCTTAAGTTTGCAAAGCTGCATCTGAACAAACCACAAGACTTCTGGAACAAAGTCTTCTGGACAGACAAGATCAAAGCGGAGATGTTTGGCCATGCACAGCATCACTTTTGCAGCATATCAGCACCAACACCTCATACTAGCAGTCATGCACGGTGGTGGAGTCCTGATAATTAGGGCTTGTTCTGCAGCCACAGGACCTGGGAACCATGAACTCCTCTGTATAGTGTACTGAGCAGTATTCTAAAATATGAGGTAATCTGTCTGATTGCTGAAGTTGGGGATGGCAAGAAGACAATGACCCCAAGAACAGCAGCAGGTCTACACCAGAAAGGCTGTAAAAATAAATTAATCAAGGCATTGCAAATGGGACATTAACAGCTTTGCCTGCAAATCAATGAACTGAAGCAATTTTGTAAAGAAGAGTGAGCAGAAATCCTTCAACAATGATACGAGACTGATAGTCATACAGAAAATGATTTCTTCAAGTTATTGCTGCTAAAGGTGGTTCCTCGGGCAACAAAATATCTATATGGACGCCAGAGTTCAATGGAAAAAGCGAGTCTCTTGATTTTAGAAAAGACCAATAGAAGGGTTTAAGTTTGTCAAATGTTAAATAGTGCTATTACTTTTGGTGTTTTTGATCTTAGTTTTTATACACCTCAGCAGAGTAGTGGAGCATGTAAGCTGCATTCAGGTTAATGCCTGAGACCGCTGTGGATATGAGCAAGAGATCCAGATAGGTCTCCCTATAATTATCTGTACTAGAGCTGGGACTCGTATCTCCAGATATAATAAGATTTTACAGACCCCAAGATAGCAACTAACAGCAGTCTCAGAAACCACACAGAGACGGGGCTCAGAACTGGACAGCAAAGGTTCTTTGGACATTATTATTACATGAAGGGAATTACCTGCTTGTAGCAAAATTAGAATACAGCATGCTCTTTTCCCCTCACTTTGCTGAAAAAAGGTCTTCCTTAATTCAAAGTAAGGAGAGTTATTTGTAAACAGACACCATGGAGATGTTTTAGGCTGTTGGCGTGAACACACATTCAAGTGTATTTTTCTCTTTCATAGATGGGCAGGGAAACTGTTACCGAGCACTAAAGCAAAGCTGCAAAGAAATGTCATCTTATTTGTAACCAAATACACACACACACACACAAAAATAATAAAATCGATTGATTAATAGTTACCATCCGTTAGGGGGCAGCAATGCACACAGAGCGGTTAATGTCAGCAGCATTTTACCAAGACGAATACTGTCGCTCAACAAACGTGTGTTAGCCAGATAACACTAAAGTTAACAGACAGTAGTGCAGTTTTTCCTGTGGACCGCTGTCACAGACCACCATGGAGCTCACATGGTACGTAGCATTATCACTGCCACTGGTTTCTGTCCTTTGAATCCTTGTGGATATTATTTGTCAGCTTGAGCTAAGTACGCTCGCTACATCAAGTAAGGATTAGCACATGCTGGCTAACAGGAGTTGAGAGAGCTCACTTACGCTTTGTGCGGCGTTGACTTAACGTTATTTATATGGACTCAAATCCCATTTAGTGGCTACCTTAGGAGTAAAACCTTTACTGTTTAACTCCGAACAGGAGCCGAAACATGTGCTTACAAAACGAGGCTGCACCATGTTATTTATCCTTGGCTAGCTGTCTGTCAAGCTGCTTAAATAAGACGGGAAGTTAGAGAACTGTTAGACACTTCCACCATTTTTTTTTTTAAATAAATCTAAATAAATGTTGTTTTACCAGTTAAAAAATAATGTTGTTTCTATATTATTTCGTTTTTCTCGCTCATTTTTCCAGTATGATGATACCGTTAGCTAAACACTAGATTTTGTATTGTTTGTACCTGACGTTACAACTTTAATATTTTTTTTAATTTTTTTTAAATTTATAATCAGTTCTGTTCAAGAATTCATTATAACAACAACAAAACAGCTTTTATATTTTGAAAGGGAAAACAGGAAGTTGCACCTGAGAACAGCTGCGCAACATTTCTCTCAGAGAAACACGTGTTTCACTTTGTTTACTCTCTGTTTGGCGGAAACGTTGATTTGATAATAATAAGACTTATACCAGAATTAGGATTATATTTGTGCAAAAAAATAGTGCATTAAAATATATTTTAATATTTCGTTTATTAAAGTAACTGAAAAATGAAATCAAATTGTGTATATATTACATTTTTTGGATATATTGTGATATTGCTATTATTATCACTGGGATTAAAAAAAACACATCCATAAGTTAAATATGAAGTTGGGGTATTTTTTTCGAAACTTTGAGTCAGATACCTTGAAATTGCGACACTAAGTCAAACCTTTAAGAAAATAACTTCAGAAGGTGTTTTCCCCCCCATAGTCAGTAAATTTTATTTATAAAATACTTTTTTTAAAGTGAATATTGAATATTTATACTTTTGTTAATTATCTGTCAGGTGGCTTTTTTATTTCTTTTTGTCTTACATAAACAAGTTTATCTACCGTAGTAATCAATATTTTTTTAAAATTGCAGAGTAAAAGAGTAATTGTATAATATACACAGCATGCTGTTGTATAATATACAACAGCAATATAAAAACACCAGTTAAATTCTAGAAACGTTTGGCACTTTAACGTTTAATAACAACATAGGGTCTCTAATATCTTTTATTTTTTCATTTTAAATTGAAGGGAAGACCACCCAGTTCCTGAAGGACCTTTCTTTTCCAGAGATGTTTATGACAAATATTCCCTTGCACCTAATATCAGAGAACTGTGGGCCTTTCTCCGAGGGTATGCCATTAAATTAACAGTTAAAGTAAACTATAATTTCAAGTGCATTTACACTATCTGTTTATTCGACTCGTGTTTTCATTCTCCTTCTTCAAGTCCTGTAGAGAATGCCAAAGCCAAACAGGAGTGTGGTGATGGGGCTGCAAAAGTCTCCCGCTCTCCTTCCACAAATGAAGCTGCAGAGTTTAAAGACAACAGTTGCATCAGCAGCCAAGCATCCTGCTGGGACAGCTGTGATAGTGAGGATCTAAGTGCAGACAAAGCCGTTGAAAGAACAGGAGACTTTGAGGATACCAAAAAATCAGGAGCAGAGCAGAAGCAGATTAAGAAAGATGCTCCCTTTCCCGAGCCCAGGCTCCCTTATCCCTGCCTGTCCAACATTTCTAGCAAACAACAGGAGACATTTCTTGGTTTTTTAATGAATAAGAAAACCAAGGATCCTCCAGAGGTATCAGCATTTGCATCTTAATGCTCTTAATGGGAGCTTAGTCCTGGTAGTTGTAATTCCATTACTTGGGGAAAAAAAAGACCCTGATTTTTTTGTTTGCTTGTTTTTTCCAGGTCTTAAAGGCACGAGTGAACAATGAAGTGATGCACTTCAATAGCTACCTCCAAGATGTGGCTAGAATGTGTGCTGATGACTACAATTTCATACCACAAGGAGCTATGCAATATTCAGAGGTACTGATACTCCATCAGTTGCACCTCTCGTTAGCTTTATGTGGTTTAGTTCATAAGCAATGAAACACAAACCCTAATTGTTTTTTCTTTGTTGTTTTTAAGGAATTTTTAAGGAGCTGTTTGGAATGCATTAGGACGCTTCCCCAGTTCTACCAGATCCACGAGCTGACCAGTTTAACAGGAGGGACATTCGATCCAGGGCTGGCGCTGACCTTTGAAAAACAGCTGCTGAATATGGTAATGTACATCTGCAGCTGCTTTTCAGTCTCAGCAGTATCAGACTACAGCCTTATATAATTTAGTTGTTCAGAAATTAAAATGTCTTTTTTTCCCCTTGTTTAAAAAAAAATGAAATCATCACTTTGATACCTTCTCAGCTTCAAGTGTGGAATTGCAGAATCAGTTTTTTTGCTGTTGATTAAGTTTCTCTATTACCATATTTCTTCCCTTTATTTCTCCAGGGCAGTGTGAATATTACAGACCACAAGATAGTGCCTGCTGATGCACAACTTGCATGGGATTATCAGAGTGTTTCATCAGAGAATCCTCCAGCTAAAAAGGCTAAGGACATGCATGCTGTAAGCAATTGTCTCACTTTTTGTAATTGCTCCATCAAAGTAAGCCACAGACACGTTTTACTGTTAGAATGAGATTCATGACCTCGGGTCTGTTGAAATTCTCTTTCGCCTCTTGCAGTTTTCACCAAAGACACCAGAGGGTGTTCATGTCTTGCTCAGCAAAATTAGACCTTATTGCATTTTTCTGAAAGATGCCAGGTCACACATGTTAATGTCAAACCCTGTTTAACTGTAGAAAGTTGTGTATCCACCTGTGTTTGTTTGACTGATACAGAAGATTTTCTCGTGTTCTGGTAGTGTGATATATATATATATTTTTTTATGTGTGTGTTTTGTTTTTTCCCCTCCCTCTCCAGACTGTCAGTGGTGATGGGAATGCTGAGAAGCTCTGTGCTTGTTATGAGCCTCATGTTTGTTTGACTCGAGATGCCTTGGTCAGGCTGCTGGACAACCATGGCCCTGAATTTGTGGAGCAATGGGAACTGCCTGTTTGGGTCAAATTAAACCAAGGAAAAGGTACAGCACACATCACATGCTGTCGTACTGGAAGTTAATTAGAGCCAGTTTAAGTTTTACTTCCAGCAATTAAAAATGTGCTATCATGGTGAAGCGAGAAAAAAATATAGATTACCCTTTTTAAACTTACTTAACAGGTTTTAAATTAAATTCTGTTTTGAAGAATATAGGGCATATTATGAACTAACAAAAACATGCTGCAGAATTGAGCTTCATAGGATTACCAAAAAAGAAAAGAGCAGAAGACATGTTCACATTTTTTAAAAGTGAGAAATAAATGATATGTTTATGAGACACATAGAGTATCTAATACCTCATTGATGCTCACTGTTGTCACCTTCATGAAGTGTGGTGTGCTGCAAAAGTGACGTCACAACTGCTGGCACGCATCACTTTAGCGTCATTTTAGCTTGCTGTGCACCTTTTGTAGTTTTGTAGCCTTGTGCGCGTGCCAGTCTTTACTTCCATTTCACTGAAATGTCAGTACAGGAGCTCACAAATTCGAACAATCTGTAACAACATTGCTGTAACAGCTTGAAAAGATGACACTTCCTGGCAAAAACTGGCAAAAATGTCTTTGCTTCTTGCAACAAGTCTGTGATGACGTCACAGTTGGTGCACAGCACAGCCAATGTGGTGACCATAAACTAGGCATTAGGTAGCTATTGTGTGTATTGATGTTATATGGCCTGACGGTGGTACTGTTTCACGTGGCCCTTTTTATTCTTATTCACAGTCGGTAATCAGAAGAAGACTGTGTATATAGACTCGCCGCTCCTGAAGACTGAAATGACAGTGAGAGAAAGGAGTCATATCTATCACGAAGAGAGTTTGAAGCGGTCCATCAAGAAGAATGGAAGTAAAAATGTGTTCCATTTGATGACAGAGCTTCCTGTAAATAAGCAGAACCCCTCACAGGTATGTTTATGTGTAAATTAACTGTGGTAGTGGTGGTGTTATCTGGTCTTATTTCATTAGAGCAATTCTTCTTCTTCTGTTTCTGACATAGGAAATTTCCCAGAGAAGCGTAGTTTCTCTGGAAAACAGTGGTCTGGATTTTGAGGTGGATCTCACCGACCTGGAGACATTTGGAGAGACGTCAAAGTGTAAGAAGATCCCAGATGAACAGGGTGGATATATTAAAAGTAAAAAAGATATAGGGTCCCCACTTTCAAAAAAGATTAAAACATTCAGTGAAGAGATGAGCAGCTCCTCAATAAAAACTAACGACTCTGTGTCAGAGCCAGCTCAGCAGGTTTTGAGTGAGCACATTCAACCGGGGGCTGAACAAGCAAGACAAGACCCTGCCCTGCAGAGTGATGAAGACCAAGCTTTTACTGGAGACTCGGATGATGAGAAACTGGTCATTGATGACTCGATTTCTCCAGTGAACACTGTCCCAAAACAAAGTAAACCTCAAACTGTAACGTGCTCTGCAGACCCTCCAGTTGTTCCTGCTTCTGAGTCCACTCCTGAAAGTTCAGAGATGTCTTCCCCTCAAAGAGTTACAAGGGCCAGATGGCAAACCAAAAGAGCAAAGGACTCTGGGGACCAGCTAGGTGAGATCCTGCGCATGCAGACAGCCATGTTCAAGTCTGCCAACGAGATGGCCAAATGCTCTGCTAAATCGCCCACCCGATGTGCAGGGCCATCAGTTCACTCTCATCCAACATCGCTGGTTAAACCGTGTGTGTCTTCATTTTTGGAGAGAAACCAGAGCAAGGATGGCGAAACCTGTGTGGTTCCCCCCAAGTCTTCATCCCTCAGTGCTGACACTAAAGAACATAAAAGTTAGTGTTGATTGATTTTCAATATGGTGGTTTAATTTCTGTGTGACGTGATTACCATGCAATGCTTCATTGACTCTCTGCTCCTTTATTGACCCCCTCAGAGCTTCTTTCACAAGACCTGCAGGCTACAACAGAAGATGAGCAAGATTACGAGGCTCCTGTTGAGGGCAACCTGTTTTATAAACTCTACAGTCTGCAAGACTTGTTACTCATGGTGCGCAGCTCTGTCTCGCTGACCCACACGAGAAAAGTAGGCAACAGGAAAAACCAGGTATAAACATTCATTCTGTATATGCACAATCCTCAGAATGAGATTTGTTTTTAATATTGACATTTGATCTGTCCCAATAGCATACACCAGTGCATGTCTTGCCTAAGCTGGAGTACCAGTTGTGTTATGGTGTTGAGTGCCTAACCAGGAGCGAGGTATGCAACTTGTGGACAGAGACTTTGCTTCACTCCAGCACAGTATCTTACATGGGTAACGTTTTTATCCTTGTTACTTTCAAACTTGTTGCTTTGAGATACTATTAAAATGATGATGGTTATGTTCCACACATGGTTCTAAATTGAGCTAAAGGAGGGACCCTTTGGCTTTCCTTTTTTTAACTTCGTTGCCAAGGAAATAGCCAATGTATCATTTAGACAGCTTAAAACAGGCCACAATACAATCAGTGGGGCAGATCCTTCCACAAACCAGAGAAATAGTCTTCAGATGACTCATCGTCCTCCTCTGACTGTGTAATGGTTAGGTTTACTTAGTTGCCATAGCTACAGCCACATGTGATCATGTGTTATTACAGTGAATGCAGTGTGCAAAGCTAAGCTAAGTGTTGTTTTGGGCTTGAGTTGCATTGTCAGTGTCTCCGTACTGCTTATCTGTGACTCAAGCTTCGGGGAAAGACTCCGCCTTTTGTCTGTGCTAGGTTCACTGAACTGACTCATGTAATCTTGACATGCATGTACTGTGTTCCTTTTGCCTATTGGATTAATTAAACACCTTTATAGTTCACAAAAGGTACACACATTGGCACAGGTTTTATATGTTCACCTTCACTGCTGTAAATGTAGCCATTCAAGAGAATGGCTAACAGGCCTGTGTGGCAAAATAATGTCTGGTTTTGCCACTAGTGGTAAGAACATTGAGCTATATGAAATAAATAATATCCCCCAGCTATTGAAATTATATGGTGCTAATAGACTTCCTTATTTACTTGGCTCTTTGTGGTTTATCATGTGGTTTGTCATGGGGCATTCTGCTATTGTGTATTTATGGCTGCTGTTGTCAGCTCTAAAACACTCTGCAAATGAAGGAAGACACTGCTGAAATATGCAGGCCTTTCCAGCTGGAGTGGGAGGCAGGGAAGGATCAAGATGAGAGGGGGCCAACGAGCATTTCTTAACACCCACCCTAAGCTGGTTAACAATGCTGGCAAATCACCACAGACTAATTACTTTGTGAGCACCAGACATAGCACGGATGATGAAGTGAAGCTCTTGATGTGCACACTAGCTCTTGTTGTTCTCTCAGTTTGTCTTTCACCCTGTCTCCATGACTCTGTAGCGCACATCAATGCACACACATCAAAAGTAGCTCTGCTGCGAAAGCTGCCTGATGACTGGAAGCAGAACGTCTCCTGTGGGTTCAAGTGAGTGTTGTTTCAACAAATGTGTGTCGATAAAAAGGATTAAGTTAATCATCTCAGAATGATTGTGTTACTTAAGATTTTGAGTTTGTCTTCTTGAGTTTCAGTCAGTGTTGATAATCCAGGCCTTTTCATCACCTCTGAATCTGTTAGATGCCAAGTAAAGCAGACAGACTGAAACTTGCTGATGTCTCTTTTCCAGGCTTTCCAAGTCATTAAATATACTCCACCACCTACTGAAAAAACTTACTGGGTAAGTTGTTGCTGACACAAATTATATTATTACTATTTTTGTTTGTATATTGTTGTCATTGAGATCCTCCACCCAAATTTTATTTGATAATTGTAAGTGTGTGCACAGATTTATTAAAATGTACAAACATACATGCAGATACATTATATAAAGCAAAAACAGAGTTTATACAATTCTATCACACTTGAAAGTCAATATTTGGTGTGACCGCCTTTATAATTCAATACAACCTGGATGAACTCTTAGGCAAACTTTCTTGTCATTTCTTTAAGCAGTCTCCAGGAATCGTCCTCCAGGCCTCTTGAAGGACATTCAAAGCTCTTCTTTGAATGTCGGCTGTCTTTTGTTTTATTCTCTGTTAACATGATCCCACATCTTCAGTAATGTTGAGGCCCGGCTTCTGGGGAGGCCAATCCATGACTGATAGTGTTCCATGGTGTGTTTTTCCTCTCCAGTTAAGCTTTTACTGCAATGACGATGTGTTTATGGTCATTTTCATGCTGGAAAAGGAAGCCCGCTGCCAATCAGACTCTTTCCAGATGGTATGGATATAATATCTGACAGCTCTTTTCTATCTTTTGTTAATCTTTAACACTATTGGCTTAAATGTAGCTTTAAACCATGACTGAGCCTCCACCATGCTTTAGAGCAATAAGACCCCCCCCTCCCTCCCTGAGTACTTTTTTTTTTTTTCCTGTCCCATTTGGTTCCTTAGCCACCAGAATTGTTGTCTGAAGACCAACAAGGATACCCAATGGATTTACTTTGCCAAATGGATCATCGTGGCATTGCCGTATTGGTCCATTTGATCGACCTTTGTTTTTATTATTTATTATATTTTATTTTCAGATGTTACAGACGGGACAGACATGAGTGAGGGATCCCTCCCTGAGTACTGACACTAAAGAACACAAAAGTTGATGTCGATTGATTTTCAATATGTTGGTTTAATTTCTGTATGACTTGGTTAACATAATAGAATAGAATAGAATTAGAATAGAATTCAACTTTATTGTCATTGCACATGCACAGGTACAGGGCAACGAAATGCAGTTTGCATCCATCCAGAAGTGCTTTAGTGATATAGATATATTACAATATATATTAGCAATAATATAGATATGTGAGTATAATACAGAAATGGGTCTATTATGGTATGTTATAATGTACACGGTATGAAGTATGTTGTGAACAGTGCATCATTGACTTCCTGCTCCTTTATTGACCCCCTCAGAGCTTCTTTCACAAGACCTGCAGGCTACAACAGAAGATGAGCAAGATTACGAGGCTCCTGTTGAGGGCAACCTGTTTTATAAACTCTATAGTGTTTGTTTAAATGTTGATGAATTGAATGTAAAGTCTATACCCCAAGGAGTTTTTTTTTTTTTTTTTTTTCCCAAACTTGCTCATCACCTTCAGGTTATCAGAAAGTTGGCTATTGATTTGTAAAGCTTTGTTTAAGCCGATGAAGTGTTCACACTGTTCGCTCTGGCTGCCTCGGGCTAAAACTGTGACGCAAGTCTGCCGTCATGTTTGCGCTGGAGAATTACTCAATCAGAGAATTACTCAATGACACTCAGTACATGTGTCAACTTCTTTGTCAGCGCTTCATTCTTCATCATTTCCTCCAAGAATGGAGAAATCATTGCAGTACTACATGTTTCTGTGAGTGACACAGTCTCAAGGACTTTGTTTGCTTTTGTAGGTTAGAGGAAGGACGATACCTGATTGCACATAAATCGGGGGAACCGTTTGTGACCATCCTCAAAGCAGCACATGGAAAAGGGAATCGGGGGGGATACGACCTGCATCAGGCCCACAGCTCTGTTCCACAACCCCCGGCCTTTGGCTTTGTGCCTTGGATACCTGTTGATCCAGCTGTAGTGCTGCCCTTCCACCAGCAACATGGAAGGGTCCCCTGCACCTTTCCACCAGCACCCATTGTGAAGGTTTGTATTCATGTTTTCGCTACAGTTACCCTGTTAATTCAAAACATTATAGGGGAAAAACATCTCCACAACAACAGACATGTGGCCCAGGTTAATAAAGAGCAACAAGAGGAAAGGTTGCTATGTTTATATTAATATCTAGGAAGTCCCCACCCCCACTCCAGAGAATTTGTAAAAGCAAAAATAACTCTTTTAACAAGTTGAACCAGAAGCTGCCTCATATTTGTTAATGGCAAAGCCTAAAACTAACAGCAGGGACAAATACTGAGAAGAGTTATTGGCTTTTCTGGTTTAGATTCTGAGACATTCATTGGAGGTCTGTCTGAAATTTAACATAGCAAATAGCTGAACGGCTTTCTTTATTCACTTAACAGCTTTTGGTAAAACAAGTTTTCAGCCAAGCAACTTTGAGCACTCAGTCCTTCTGAAAATGACAAATAAACATATTCTCTTATTGTCCATCCTACCAGAAAACCAATGGAAGCAACAAGAAGACGTGCAAGCAGAAGAAACGTACAGCCAAGCGTAACACGTATGTGAAAAAGCTCATTCAAAAGTCGTTTTAAGATCCCTTTGTTAATGTATTGTCATATAACTTCATGATTTGCATTAGGAGAGCTGGAGGAGGAGCTGCACATGTATGTCTAAAGAAATAAAAGCAAAGTCCTTAAATTATAAATGTGGATCCTGATGCACTTTTATTCTATATAACCTGTAATTTTGTTCAAAGGTATGTTTGTATGTATTTTGTTTACTTTTTGTGTGAAAAAGAGTTAATAAACTGAAAGTGATTTATAACGTTCGGATGTTTTTGACTGTGGGAAGTTGGGATCAGACACACCTAGGATTTCTCCTAACGGCACAAGGCTTCAGTCACTTTGAATAGTGTGTGGGAAAACTTAGCTCTAAAACTCTGAGCTGCTGACTCGTAGCAGATTAGGGTGGAGTCATGATTCCACAGAAAGGGGGAGGGAATCCGTCAGGGGAAGTGAAGTGGGAAGCCTTTTCATATCTCTGAAAAGTTGAGCCTCCACACCCAATCCATTAAAACATCACCAGGACAAATCTGTGCATCATCTCAGCTTTTACAGCTCAGGTAAGTGTGCTGGAATTTTGTCAACTGTTTGTTAATAGAATAAAAGGAAGTACGGTTCAGTTTACACTGCATAAAGCTTCAAGGAGTTTTAAGGAGGCATTTTGCATTCACGAATCATGACCTATGACTTGCATTTTCACAGTTTGTATAAAAGAGTCTCACTTCTGTTTTAAGTTTCAGTTAAGTTTTAATTCTTCAGGTTCTTAAAGCAGTTTTTTCCCCTTGTCCACGTGTGAAAGAACTCAGTTGCCTTACAACATCGAAGTGCAGCAGCACATTTTCCAGGGCGTGTCACTTCGGTGTTTCTAATGCGTCTGAAATCTTTTACTAGAAACTCCTCTGAATGTGGCAAAGCAGTCAAAAAGAAATAACCATTCGTCAAAGGAATAAATTCCCCTGCAGTGACTCGGCTTTGTAAAAAGCAACAACTTGATTTAACTTCTCTGCCTTTGTTAGAAAGACCTTGCTTTACCTTCTCAAACGATTACATCTCCAGTCAAAATAAACATGGTCTTGTGCAAGTCAGTGATAGGATTATAGTGAGATTTGATTATGAGATTTTTTTTTCTTCCCCACAACAGTGAAAATGGCTATGGTATCAGAGTTTCTGGGACAGCTGTCTCTCAACATTGGGGTAAAGTTCTGCTTTCTTTTTTTTCTTCTTTATCATGGCAACTCTTATTTTATCATTTTTTTTGTTACATGCATATTTAATGTTTAACTTCTCCACTGGCAGCCTGCCACATTTAGCTTTAAGGGTGAGCTAAAAGACGTTCTCTGGGAAACTGACATTAGCTGAATTCGTGCACTCAACCTGACCTTTTGTGTGCCACCAGTTTCCTAATGGAGGTTAAGAGGTTAACAACAAAACAGTTATTTTACTTCTTGCTTTGACTTCTCAGGGTCAGGATCCTTTGTTCCCCACTGTGGTACCTGCTCCTGACTTTGACCCTGATAAAGATGCTGCCAGGATAGAGACCGCCATCAAAACCAAAGGCAAGATCTCTCTCTCCAAAAAAAGGGAAAAAAAAGGAAAAAGAAATGGTGCTTGGTTCTGCAAATTCTTGCAACAGATGAGTGACTGGTATTTGTGAGTCACCCTCGTGGCTTAAAATGTTTGGACCACATTGGGAACACCTCCATGTCCACGCCCCAGTGCTGGCAGAGCTGTGTTCTGGCTGCTGACTGAGAGCTACTGGCACTCCTAACAGCCCACCATTGTGCTGTGGTGAAGAATGTGTTCAGAGTGGAAAAATGTTTTTCTGCAAATAAGAATAGGAGGAAATTACACCGTATGTCCATGTTGCGTTTAAACCTTTACTCAGACACGATATTTGTATATATCCATCCCCTCTTCTTCTTTTAAAAGGTTGTTGTAGGGATTTACTGATTGTGTCTTTCTTTTGTCATCATAACCTACTCAGATTTCTTAGTATTGTTAGAAAAATTAATTCATTTGTGTAATTAATGTGTTCAAATCATGTATAATCAGGTGTGGATGAGCAGACCATCATTGATGTCCTAACAAAGCGGACATACGCCCAAAGGAGAGAGATTGCTTTTGCGTATGAAAGGAGGGCAAAGAAGGTACAGCAGGCCTAAACTCCTTCATGGCTTTAAAGCGCCATTCTTTGTCTTTTCAGCAATATGCCAGACATTAAGCATGATCAGGTAATGCTGTTATAATTTATATAGGACATGATCTCAGCCCTGAAGGGTGCTTTGTCTGGCTCACTGGAAACTGTAATCCTTGGACTGATGAAGAGCACGGCGCAGTTTGATGCCTCAGAGATCAAGACATCCATCAAGGTAAAGTGTGGTTTGCTTGTTTTTTCTCTCTCGCAGGGAGATTTTGTGGAAGGGCAACACCGCCCTCTGCTGGAAACAAAAAGCCATTAGTCTTGTGTCTTCAAATGGCTTTCAGGTGTGATCGTTTAAAATTTTCCTTTTTTCAGGGATTAGGAACTGATGAAGAAACACTGATTGAGATTTTGTGCTCACGTAGTAATGATGAGCTGGTAGAAATCAAGAAGGTCTACAAGGAATGTAAGTATGCTTTGAAATCCTGTGTAAAGTTTAGATTACAGTTGAGGTTGCGTGCTTTTCATTTACTATGCATTGTTCTTGTTGTATTACATATCATATCATGTCTTAATCGGTCATAAATCAAGTTATGTGACTACTCTGGTTTCAAGAGATGGCTAAATCCCCGACGTGAAAATCTAATTTTTATAGTGTTCAAAAAGGAACTGGACAAAGATGTGGCTGGAGATACTTCTGGAAACTTCGCTAAGTTACTATTGGCTCTTGTGCAGGTGAGACGTAGCTGCATTGTTCCTTAAGATTTACATACATATAGGTGACAAATTAAAAGAAACTTTCATAATTACATCCATGCAGGCATTTGGTGCCAAATATAACCTGTAAAAATGACTTTTCAGCAGTTGCTTGTGAAAATGACCTGAATGTTGTTTATTTTGCTGCAGACCAAGAGAGCTGAACCGTCCTCTATTACAGACTATGAAAAGATTGATGAAGATGCCAGAGTAAGTTGTTTGCCTTTTGAATTAAACAGATTTTTGTTTGGGTCTTATATTCCCGTCATGTATAGAATAATAGAATAATTAATATAGAATAATTAGACACGAATGAATTTTTTTCGTTGTCCATGAACGGCTCTTTTCTGTGCCACAAGCTAAATTCTGGCACTGTTTAAGGATATTTCCTCATGCCTAGGCTCTCTATGATGCTGGAATAAAAATTAAAGGGACTGATGTGGCGACCTGGATCTCCATTATGTCTGAGAGAAGTGTACCCCACCTCCAAAAAGGTGCCCTATCCTTTTTACTAAGAGCACTATTAATACATGTGGATTTGTGATCCTCTGTTGCAAGTTGTGAAATGGACCCATTACACCACTCAAAGATTTTTTTCTTCTGTGTCTTAGTATTTCAGAAGTACAAGAGTTACAGCCCCTACGACATGCAGGAGAGCATTGTGAAGGAAGTTAAAGGAGACTTGCAAACATCCTTCCTGGTGCTAGGTACACTTTAGCAGTGCATTTAGATTATGAATGAACGACAACTCCCCAGTTTTGGTTTAAGAATTCCTTCCAAAGTGATAAGAAACATATCTGCAGAATGTAAGATGTACTCCTGTTAATATTTGTTCTTTTTATTTGTTCCAGTTCAGTGCTTTGAAAACAAACAGCTGTACTTTGCCAAAAGACTCAATGAAGCCATGAAGGTACTCGCACTACTGTTCTTTTCCTTTTTCTTGAGATGTGGCTATTTTGAGGGCTAGACTGTTTTTTTTGTTTTTTTGTTTTTTTTTAAATCCAGCAGATGTAAGAAATACATCTGCTTGTGAAAGTGTAATTTAGCTGCAGGAACACAGAGAATCCAAAGTTGACAAAAGTTATCTTACAACAGTGTTGCATCAGCTGCTGCAGTTAAGTTTGGAGCGTGTGCAACTTAAGTGCTGACTTGTGCTCGTTTCCTCAGAGTAAAGGGGCCAAAGAGAAGATGGTGACCAGAATTATTGTGTCACGCTGTGAGGTGGACCTGAGAAAAATCTGCTCTGAATACAAGTCCTGCTTTGGGCAATCTCTGCAACAGACTATTATGGCAAGTGAATTTTCTAACCTGCCTCTGGTCTATGAGTGATTTACAGTAAAGCTTGTTCTGTCATGCAGCATGTCTGACTTGCTGTTTCTGTTCCTTCTCCAGGAACATACCAAGGGAGACTACCAGAAGGTACTGCTTGGCCTCTGTGGACCAGGGCAATAAAAAGAGTCATCAGATGCAAAAGAGCCTGTTTATCCATAGCTGGAAAGCTGCGCTTTGAATATCAGCTGGAGCCCACCTAAGCTCATCTCATGTTTTCTGGATTTGCATTTGAATGCAACATTTAAGGAGAGATTTTTTTTTGTCTTTTTTTTGTATTTCATACATGAAGAGTCTGTGTCAAGGTTTGTTTGTTATACCAAAACGGAAATAAAGTTGCTTTGTTTGAACATTGCTCTTTTTTTTGCCTCAGTGTTGCTTTATGTGGATGTTTACATGAATCGCCACCAGAGGGCGATATATGTAAACGGTAAAAGCAGCTGCAGAAAGCTCTGCCCCTCTGTCTCTGGGCCTTACATTGCCTATATCTGCAGAAGGAATGCAGATATGTTAAAAAAAAAAAAAAAAAAAGATATATGACAAAATATTTTTTTAACAGCAACCTTTTTACCCACCATTATTATCCTTATTCTTAATTATTGGGCATTTTATAAATATGTGAAAGGAAATGAAAATGACAAAAAACATTTTGTCTGCACAAGAAATGAAAATACATTTCCGAGCTTTGAATATAAAAAAAAAAATACTGTATACATTTTCTTCCAATTCAGACATTCGATGGCAAACCTCATTTGCAAACATAAAGATTCACGACCATAAAAACATTAATGTACAGTGTGAGCAGTGCTGCGTGTTTTCAGATAAAGAATTACAAGAAACAAGCTTCGGTTTCCACTATGAGATTCCATCAAGATGATTTAATCATTAGTGTGTTTTTCTGTGTTTGTTTGGTGCTAATATTTTAATTGAAAATGTTAATTTTACCTCCGGCCAAGATGATTTGCATACCACTAAACAAGTGTCTATACAACGTGTTTCTGCTGTTTAGTTTGTGG
Source organism: Simochromis diagramma (assembly GCF_900408965.1). NCBI lineage: Eukaryota > Metazoa > Chordata > Actinopteri > Cichliformes > Cichlidae > Simochromis > Simochromis diagramma. The sequence goes on from NW_024386801.1 coordinate 10,933,000, forward strand.
TCTCTCAGGATGAAATAACCACCACAGTGTTGTCAAGGCATTTCTACTGAAGTATAAGGAAAAAAAATAGCCCCAAAAGGCAAGTTCAGTGCTGCTGAACACAGTGATGAGGAAAAGATCGGAAGGAAAGTGCAATAATCTTGCGAAAATAAAGCGGCGTGCTGTGGCTCAAATATGATAGAAGCCCATCTGTTACTGTGGGAGAAACCGCCTGATAAAATAATGCTTCTGTCAAATATTTTCAGTGGTTGAATGGCTGAGAAGAGAAACGGCTTCAAATTTTAACAAGGCGTCAGATTTATGGTCATTTTGTAATAATATTGATGAGAACATTAGCCCTTTGTGATGGTTTGTGTTTATGAGCAATAAAAAAATAAAATATAGCATAAAGTAAGATAAAACAGTATTTTGCAAAGGAGTGAGTGAGATTTATGCACGCATACAGTGACAGATTAATCTCTGCATCATAAAGGGAAAAGTACCACCATATTTTTCACTTTTTTTATATGGATGTACAACATGCTGTTCTGTTCAAGGCCAGCCCGTTGGGACCTCCAGCAAACCCAAGGGGAACTCTCTTCTCAATTGAAACGATGCAATTTACTGTCCCAAACACTGGCACTTCATCATTCAGGGGACTTTAACCCCATGAATGTCAAACAGAGCATGCTGGGAAGGAGATGGAATACCTCACATTACCATAACAACTAGAGCCAAATGACAAGCACTCTGAAGTCTAAAAGGTGAAGAATAATACCATATAATCACCTAATAACATCTGAATAGCAGAAGAGAGTTTGGAATACTTTATATTTAGGAAAAAGCTGTGTGAGGAGGGGTTTTTTTGCCAGTTGGATCCTGATATGGATCCTGTCAGGCACCTGTACCTCAGTGTCTTTAAAGGTCACACAAAAATCCTTTTCTTCTTCTCCTTTCAAACACTTTTGTTAGTTTGATCGAATATGTGGAAAAAGCCCTGCACCCGCCCATCCGCCCCACACCCCCACCTGAGAGAAAAGGCCCGGGCAATCGCTTTAGGCATCCAGCGGCATTAAAGTTTCACAGTACAGCTGTATAGCTGCTGCTGCCCCGCCAGACATACCAACTGCACACCGGGAAGGTATTAGTTTGTGCTTTTTATTAATTAATTGCATTAAACAGAACTTCCAGTGTAAGGTACCGACAGCTTCTTCACGCTTGCCTTCACTCCTCTCTCCTTGACACATCTGAACCTGGCTTAGTATTTTTGTGCAGAGCACCAAAGGGTGTTTAATTATAGAGTAGGGGGCCACCAGGGTTTGATTTTAATTGTGTGCATCTGTGTGTGTTTGCGTGTGTCTGCACGTTTGCCTGCAGCTCTATAGGTCGCGGGCATACTTTAAATCAGAACTCCTACAGGCTAAGCTGGAAGACCGGGCTCCCTCAACACATCCACAGAGCCGTGAGAGCCCGAGTTTGATTAATATTTTCGTAATTATCATTATTTAATTCAGCAAAACCACAGCTTCTTCAGTGAAAGCGCGGCCTTTGTCTCTGTGATGCTGAATATCCTGGCTCATTAAGGGCACGCAGAGATCCTGTATATGGTAAATAAGAGGCTGTGTCTCATGCTGCTGCCCCAGGGAGAGTTGGCACCACTCTGAAGGACATCTCCTTCTAAAGAATGGCGCTCTGCTGATGTTTCTCGGCTCAGACCGTAGAGCTGGATCCCCTGCCTCTGGCATCGTCAGGCCCGCTTCCTTTTATGAGGCTCAAACTGAGACAACAGCACAGGCAGATGAGCGCTGTGCACTCGTCATGCCATCAGGCTGCTTCCTTTGTACAGTCGACTGGTGATTGAAACAACATAAGAGAGCAGAATAAGGCCTGTCTCCTCTCGGGTTTTGGCTCCAGTCAGACCATCTACAGACACGAAAGACATATGGAGAAGTTTATAAAAGAGCTTTGTGTACATGCACTGCATTTTATGTCTTTGAAGAGTTCAGCTTCTGTCATTTTGAGAAGCCAAAAAATAATCTTAATAAGGTTAAACTTGAAGCAAACTGGGATGCTGCTGCTTCAGTTCAGCATGTTTGATACAGTAACTACTTGTAAAGTAGAAAAAAACCCATTTCTTTCCTAATAATTACTTCTTGTATCAATTATGTGTGGTACAAGTCACAATCTAGTTTGTTAAAAAGCTCGCCCCGAGGGATAACTGGTATTTCACATACTGCAGTTTATTAGATCAGCAGTGTTTGATGCTCAGAGCTGGACTGTATGCTGAGTTTCCTCTTTGCTTGAAGCTTTCTCTCTGTTGCTATGTGCTGAAAGGATCAAAATACCCGGTGGCTAGTTAACCTGCATGCTATATATTCATACCGTCGCGTCCCAGGTTGGCCCAAGGAGACGTCCGTCATTCCTCTGCCTGTCCTGCCACTCCCTGGTCTGCCAAGAACGCAGCAAGAAATTTTCTGACAAAGAGCGCTCCTTGCCTACAGTGTTGTTAACCGCCTGATTTGATCACCTCTTTGACAAAAATAACGCACGCGCAAGCTCCTGTTTTATATCATGCAATTGCGCAAGATCCGTGTAAAAATACTCCTTGTACGGTTTAATCATTTGATGAGGCTGGGTGGCCTCAAGCCAGATGCACTAATGATAATTTTCTGTGAAGTGGTTGTAATAGTCTGGCCCCGGCTTCAGTATCTCTTCCGTTGTTTGCACATGCCACTGGATCAGTTTGTGTGTACTTTGCAGCAATGATAATAATATACAAAGAACTGCAAGGAGGAGGACAGTCTTTATCAGGGTGGCATATTAATGTTTATTTACACCGTGGCTAATAAGATGTGTGCTTCCGCAGTTAGGTGAGACAGAATGATGGTGGGTAATTAAACTGCTTTGCTTTAGATTCATCCATTATCCATACTCAAGCTTGCATACATAATGTAATAATGTTAAATAAGGCCTGTTGCGGCGGTGGGCGAGGTGACCATTCTGAGGTGTTTTCATCCCGCGAGCGTGGCGTAAATCAATACGGCGTGTCACCGCAGTCAAAATGTATAAAGATCCGTGTGATAAATTTTCGGAATTGTCAAATATCTATTCAGCGGCGAGTGAGATACGACCCTTTACATAATGCGGTTTTGCAAGAGCACAAACACACTGACGAGACTCGTTTGTGTTTCAGCGTTTGGCTTTCAACTTTCTAACCTGCTGGAGGTTTGAGACTGACCGAGGGGGTCTCTAATCCATATTGTCATGATGCTTAATCCCATCTGCTGAAGGCAAGTCCTGTCTTTAATGTCCTTGTCAGACTGGCCGCTGGACCCCAAGCACACTTACACACACACACATGCGCGCATACACAAACACAGGCTCACCTTCATGCAAGAGATTGAAATCAGCTAGGCAGACACTCAAGCATGAACCAAATGTCAGCGACAAGCCACAGGGAGAGAAGAGGGGCCCATGTTAATTATTACAGAGAGAAATCATACAGTTTCACCTGCAAGACATGCTATCCAGGATATCTGTGGATCATGAAGTCATTTTCTCTTTTTTCCCCCTGTGGTGATACTAAGAGGAGACTCAATCTCAATGAGTAGGTCTTTAAAAAGGAGTGATTAACTCTGTGATGGATGTGCCCCCCCCCCCCCCCCCCCCAAAAAAAATAATAAAATCTTTTGCTTATCACATTATGAAACTGTGTTGTGTGTACTTCTCTAAAGCGAACGATAATGATATACAGAAAGGTGAACAAGTTGGTGAAACCTGCAGAGTTCTTTTGTTCATCAAAATGTCACGGATTTACAGATATTGTTTGAAGCCAGACTGTGAAGCTCTGCCCTTCTGACAGGAGAAATGCAAAGTTTTGGAAAGGTGTCTACAAATTTCTTCCCTCTGCAGCAGCTCTGCTCTCTCATTTGATTTTGAACGTGGAGCAGAAAAAAAAGAAGAAGAAGAAGAAGAAAAAAAAAGAACCTGCCTACCTCCTTGTCTTCTGACAACACGCTTCCCATGTGACACTTAACCTTTGGAGATTTCCCATTCTCTCTGATCATTCACTGTTTGGATCATGTTAATTAACCCTAAGGCACAGCAGAGACTTACAGGCTTTGAAGCAGAAGAAAAACACCAAGAAAGAAGTAAAAGGAGAAGGGATTTTTTGTTGTTTTCTGTTTCTTCATGGCGATTAATTTCTATATCCATGTGAAAGTCCTGATGGTGCCAGTGAGAATAATGAGTGGCGTGGGTGTTGGAACGGATGGAACATGGTTTGTGTCCCTGTCACCGTTAGTCCTTGTCCCTGTGAGGAAGTTGGCTGGACCAGCCTGACCTCCCTCAGGTGGCCATGGAAATGGAAATCAGTTCAAAAATAGAACACAGGATGGTTTTCATAGCCTTCAGCTTCCCCCCGAAAAAAAGAAAAGGGGATTTTTGTCTATTTCTTTTTCTTCTTTTTTGGCTCCTGGCATAAATGGTCTTTTCTGTAGTTGCACGAAACACACAAAGCAGGTTTCTTGGTGAAAAGTGCCACTGGTGGCAGGCAGAGCGATATCGCCCGAGCCCAAAGAATATGCTGTGCATGTGAAATTATTTTGTTAACTATTTCGCTCCTTGGTCTCATCTCACATTTGGCAAGGCTCTGTGAAAATCGTGTCTGCGCTGTACAGCAAGCAGGATATAAGCCCCTGGCCTTGATGTCTTCTGTCAACCAACTGTAGGTACAGCTAAAAATACGCTAAAGTCAGGTGACATACAGTACATATACTCTCGCGTCTTTAACTCTGAAAGACTTTCCCTGTCTCTCAAAAGCAGCCCTTTTTTCAAAGCAGCAATGGGTTGAAATCCACCACTCCAAAAACTGTGGAAATATTCATGAGGAAATCTGCTGGAAAAGATGAGCTGCAGCACAACCAGAGGCTTTATTCTCCAGGTTTTCGGGGCAAATCTGTTCCTGTGCTTCTATCTGACGCTTGTCTAAAGCACATAAAGACAAAGACAGGAAGTATGATTAGCCATGGAGAATAGAAGTGCACGGTTCCCTCCAGGATAAGTCTTGAGGTGGGACTGATCAAAGCTATGCCCAGAGACAGAAGGAGACTGAACCAGCACTTTTTCAGTGGCTATCTCTGCCTCAAGACTGGGGAAGAGGGGTGGGGGCTGTTCTATACATATTTTTCTTTTAACGTTTTTGCTGGAAAAGTTGCAGAACAATATGCTGTTAAACGTTTTATTGTAACTCTGCGAACTACAACTGTAAATATAATTGTTTCTGGAATGAGCATAAACAAGATGCTGGCAGTATGACTAAAGAAAAAGATGATGATCTTTTTTAAAAATCAGTTTTAAGCATATCTATGAGCAGTATTTAGTAACAGAAAATCTAAAGATGATACAAACCTCTCTGGATTGTATTTATTTTAGTTTATTGTATTATTTTTTGTAAAATAATATGAAGCCTGGCTTTTTTACCCCTCGCTCTTTCTCTACAGTTGACGCCTTCAGTATACTCAGGTTATTATAATGTGCCCTTTTTAAACCCGTGGTCTTTTGTATTTCAAAGGTGCAGTCTCGCACATTTTATGATTTCCACATCACGGGCCCTAGTTAGCTCCACTGCCTAATACAGACTAAGAAATGTCGTATTCCAGCTTTTACCCCTTTTTAGTTGAGGAGAAAAAGAGATGCAGGTATATTCAGCTGGCCTGAGGGTTCGAGACTGGAAGTACAAGGCGGCTCTGGCTTGTCATGGACAGAGTGTGATGAGATGCCTTCATTATAGCTGGGTTTTAAGGAGAGCTGATCTTTGTGAGTCTGCTTATATCAAAGGAATGGCTTTGATATCCCGGCCTCAAACACTTAGAGCTGTTGTAATGACAGCCGTCTGCTGCTTTGGTTTTTCATTGTTTTTCTCCACTATCATCATCAATATTTGATTTTTCTTCATGCAAAGCCTACACGTTCCTTTATGCAACCTTATGCATGCGCACACTGAGTCCCGTCTGTTTATTTTCACATGCTATAAGTGGGATCTCTTTGTAACACGCAGATGACTGGAAAAGTCCTTAAAAACCTTTTTTTTTTTTTTTTTTTGCCAATGTGATTATTTTTGTTAATTTACAAACTGAAGGTTCACATTCCTCCAGCAGAGCTTAAGCACAGAACTTACACTGTTTATTAAAATATTGTTAACATTTTGGCGATGGCGTAGTCCTGAAAGCACAAATTTGAATATCTGCCTCGGCCTGTAAGCCTCTAAACTAGGAGACTAAATATATACTTACATTTTATTTCAAAGAGAAAAAAAATCCTTTCTGGCAAAAAAGACTGGCTATGAAGAACTTTACTCAAGGACAGGAAGCACATCATTAAAATGGGGAGAAATATTAAAAAGGGGGAGATATGAAAGCGTGAAGATCTGCTCGCCTTTGGCTACTCTGACTTGCTTCAAAAACATCTTGAGATCTTTCCCTCCCTCAGACCTGCACTCTCCCTCGTTATTTGACTTTATTTGCTGGCTCCACACTGATTTGAGTTGTGGAGCTTTCCTCTAAATAATCAATCACATAGCACGCACCACAAAAGCAGAGGATCCCTATGAGGAGGCTCTTTTGCAGTATTCAGCATAAATGCAAGACCGAAAAAGTGAAGGGCACAAGTGATGTGGTCCCTTCATGTCTACTTGACACCTCAGATTTCATCAAAGTCCTCGGGTGTATGTGTCCTCGTCCTCAGACTGTGGCCCGGTTAGTCTAATTAGAATACACAGAAATGTGAATGCTGAAGGAGCCACCTCTCTAAAACTGTAGGTATGGAGGTAATTACCTGTTTTTGTGCTCGGCCCTCTGCCTGTCTTTTCTCTCTCATCATCTATGACATGGCACAGTGCTGTCACTTCGGACCAAAAGATGAGGGGACATTATCACATTACTCCTGCTCCCTCATGGATAATGGAACAAGGTTTGCATTTGAATGATAAACAAAATGACTTGGAGACACTGGGAAGATCACTCACACCTGCCCCTCCCTGCTTCTGCTGAGTATTATGCAAAACAAGGGGTGAGGATTTTTTTTTTTTTTTTGAGTCCCGTGAACTCATCCCTGTATCTCCCAGGCATGTTGGACAATTATGAGTCAGTAGAAGTAACGGCACCTTGCTAATGTTATGCAGTGTTTGTGTTCACCGTCCTTTTATCAGAGCACAGCTGCTTTCATTTGCAAAGTTCTTCACCAGATACTGACATTAGCATAGACTTGCAACCGAGGCCCTTAATCAGAAAAAATACAAAATAAAACAAAGCATAATGGCTTCAAAGTGTCCATAGGGCGATAAATAATTCTGGACCTTGTCGAAACGATCAGATCAAATAAGCTAAAATGACATTCCGAAGCGCCACAGCGTACAAAGCAAATATATTTTCATTTGCGAGGAAAAGAATATTCAGCAGCACATAGCTGCATCGCTGTTTATTTTCATTTAGGAAGACTTTCAATTCAAAACAAACTAAAGTTATTTTAAGTTTATTTTGTTGCCAATAAACACCTGGAGGGAATGTTCCTCTGCAGTGACGCTCTGACGAAAAAAGGTATTTCAAGTCTCCTGAAATCTGCAGCAGCGATGCTGCTCACATAACACTGCCATGCTTGAAGAGTGCCTCCTTAGAACTGAGTCTAAAAAGAGAGCATTGAATATATATTGGTTAACATCCTTTAAAGGCAGCTACAATTAATGTGTGATGCTGCGCTTGGATCCTTTGTGCCTTACACCTGCCAATCACCATGTTTGTAGAGCTAGATCACAGTCTTGTTTTTCCTACTGTATGCAGCTATGTATTTATTTCCACTGGTGTGAAAAGATTATATTTACCGGCGTTTTGAAGATGAGGCGTTTCTGCACACGCTGCGCAAAGACTTGCAAATTGCAAAAAGAAGAAAATCAGGAGAAAACGGCACATGCAGGGCTGGAAAAGCAAACTGTGTGGCGTGCGTGTACTGAAAGTCAGAGCTGGCAAAGTATTCGCTTTCATAAATCTGGTGATTGTGTTCCCACTGCAGCTTTATCGTGTCTCCCTATCTGACAAGAGTGGAAACTGACTTAGCACTGCTCCTTTGAACAGATTCTCGCTGTCACCTGAAACCAAAAGGTGAAGCTTTTAGCAAGCAAATAAATCGGAGGAAGAGACTAAATCTTACCAGTTGGGATTCGCTATAATCACACCTAAAGTGCCTGGTCTAATCGACTTTCAGCATCTGTTTACTCTGCATGTCTTTAAAAAAAAAAAAGCCTGTGGTGTCTGGCTTGTTCTACAGGGAGTCATTGCGGTTCAGGCTTCGCAGTTCTCCAGCGGTTATTGCATCGAGAGAGGTGCCAATCCAGTCATTTCACCACCTATCCGAGACAGAGCCCAGAAGGCACGGGAAGGCAGGAGTCCCTGGTTAGGACAAGCTGCTTCTTGTATCAATGTTGACCAGCCACACTCCTCGTGGCTCCCGCACATCTGCATCTGGGAGCTTGTCTAATCCCTCTTCTTTGTCATCTCAGGTCAGTAGATGTACTAAATTTCCACCCTGAGAATTATGACAAGGGAAATAAGCTATGTGAAGAGGAAATACACTGAGCTTGTGGATTTAAAAAAAAAAATCACCTGCATGAATCCACAGACAAATTAAAGTCCAAGCCCAATTTGTCAAGATCATCCCAGCTTGATATTATCTAAGGTGACACGATTTTATTTATTTCCAGCTGGCATCAGGGCGATGAGGATTAAAAAGATAAAACATAGGCTTTTATGTATGGGCCACTTTGCTAATGAGATGGATTAAAATGTGCTCTGTGAAGGGAATTAATTTGCAACTGAATGGCAGTTAGTAGGCAAATGTGTATAGCGCATGACACAAACCCCTCAGGGTATTCCATGGTTAGTTTGGTACAATTTAGAAATTACACAACTCGTTTACTAAATAACGGGCTCGATTTTCCCTGAACTGCATTCTTTAGCGCCTCACTGTCACACTTGACTTTCAGATGTGTTGAAAATAGGTTAGTCTATTCCAGCGAATGAAGCCTCCTGGTAGTACCACTCACTGCAGTAATAGATAGCCATTTATAATTCATGAGATGGCTAGTCCCCCAAGTTAATTTTGCCCAAGGCACTGTTTACTTCTGCTTTGTACTTTGTTTAAAGTCAGTTGTTGACAACTCTTGTACATGTCAAACTATCACCGCTAATAATTGCTTAAGGAGATAGAACTTTTGCAAATGTTGGTTCCACCAGAGGTATATTCGCCTCACCCTATGCAGAACTTCTTTAGATGAATTTTTGATTCATCTCCTTCTCGCTCTTGACAAAAAGAAAAAAAAAAGATGGAAAAAAAATCCTCTGTAATTCAAAGCAATAGCTGTAAGAGAAATTATAAAAAAGAATAATGTAGTATGCTCTTCATAACATCCTAGTTTTCATGTGAAATAGGAAATGTCTCTCTTACGCTCCCTCTCCTCTCCCACCACCCCCGCCTCTTTCTTACTGTCTTCCACTTTCTTGTTTTTTTGCATATTGGCCAAAGACGGACTTGCGCTGCTAGATGATGATTGTCACACGCTGAGGATTGACAGAATCTATTGTAGGCGAGTAACGGCCTTGGGCGCTACCTCTGTGGGTCATCCCTGTTCGTCTCTCTCTGCGCTGATAGCGACATTCTCTCAATCCAGGCAGTCGCTTGATTAGTGCCAATTATCCGGGCTGTCACTTTCCCTGGTGAGAGTGGCCCAGGATGCTCCCCGTCCCCCACACTTCCCGTCTAGAGCGGACGTGCACTAAAAGTCTGCGCTCGTAGCTGTAGGCTGTGGGAATGATTTTGAATGCAGAGATGGGTGGGGCGGGGGATAAAAGAAATGAGGGAAGCAAGTTCTGAGTTTGACAGTGTGATAGCATTGACTTCCGAGACAGTTACAAGGGGAGTGTCATTTTCTCCCGCAAAGATGTCTCCCCAGGGCTCCACCATCTTCCATCAGTCAGTCAGTCATCAGCTTAATATTCAACTGTACACTGTCTACAGGACCCAACTGGGTTACATTCACTAAGGTATACAAAATTCACTTGTAAGTCTGTTAGTTTTAGTCGAAACCAGAGGTACCAACTTTAATAAAAGTGCGGTAAAATAGCATTAACAATAACAGCAGTTTGTCTAGAGCGTAATTCGTGTGACCGAAGAATCACTGCAATCTGAAGAATGAATGCCATAAATGTGCGACGCTAGAATCAACCGGTCCAAATACATGTGAACAACTGGAGCAAACACACCAAACAAAGACAGGGCGGAGATCGTAAAAAAAATCACAACATGCTAATAATTTTGATCAAAAAATGTTGCAGACAACAAAAAGCAACCTATATTTTTACATATATAAAAAAAAACTATACATCATCTGTTCCTGAATGTCTCTATTTAATTAGAAAAAGTCAGATTAGGCTCATTGTCACGCCACCTGGTTTAGCCCAAGTCTTTCTGCAGTCACTTCTTGGCTGTGCTGCACTGTTTTTTCCTGATTCCACACAACGCAATCACAGTATTTTCAAGCCACTCTTTAAACAGTGCTGCTGTGTATTTACTGATCTATTTCTTGCCTCTTTCATGTTGTTACTGTGTCTCTTGTAACTTCTCAGCATTCAGCAGCAGAGAAGTGAGACGCAGAGCTGCTTTAAACAGCAGAGGTTATCCTCAGTATGGATGTCTGCAGGGGGAGTAAACACCACTGGAGTGCGAGTGAATATTTTGTATGAGAGAGGGTATTAATTATTCATGCCAGCTTCATTGTGTATGATGATGTGTCAGGATGTTTGCCAATAAACAACAATATTCCTTGTAGGATTGATCCAATATGAAAAGTTGTTGAGCTAGTTCCTCTCGGTGTGAAAAAGTCTGACGAATGCAGTATGTGTGAGAGGTGGCACTGGTACTTATTTATGGAAATATCAATATTGTATCATAATGCGTATCCTCTCCGCTTAGTATAAACAATACAATCTAAAGGGGGTACTTTAAATCTGGACTGTGAGAATAACATTAATATGAGGATTAAGGGAAATGTGAAACCACTGAATACAAAGCTGTGTAATCAAATCGATCTGAAGCAGGAAAGTAAACTGGGTCAGTGCGGTGCTGGGATTTTTGGGATTGGCAGAAAAGTACACATAGAAGACAACAGCAAAAAATAAAAACCCCGCACCTTCTTTTAAAGTGTTTATTCTGCTCACAAGAATGCTCTAACAAAGTGCGGCACGCCCCGCTGATCCGGCTCGTCATTGGCTCTTAGCGCGGGGCGATGAGCCCGGCGTGTCTGTTGGGGGGATTTTTGCTCCCTTTCATGGTTCGAGTGCCCCGCCACCATCTCCCTGTGACGCCCCGGGGAATACATCACCACACGGGCAGGACAGCAGGCCAGCACGGGCGTTATAATTGCCATCTCCTCCTAGTGCACATTGTGCACTGTGGAGCACGGTGATTAAATCAAAAAAACTCCTCTGCACCCCAGCTCCTTACCTCGCAGGCAAAACAGCAGGCTCCTCTGGGATGGGGTCATCATGGCCCCCTCTGTGTTCTCTGATCTTTGCAAAAAGGGGGGTCTAGTGCACACTGTTCACTATTATGTACTAAAGGAAACACAAGGAACCTAATGACTGTTCAAATTAAGACTCATCTACAGTTTTTCTCATCCAAAACAATCTCACTCACAACTCAAATGTTGGATAAATATTTGAACTGGTGAATACTAAGCAGCTGAGAAAGGACAATGAATGCACTAACTCCATCCTCCTGAGTGACTAAACTCTTTTAATTACCACTATCACTTGTGTTAGATGATTCCTTTTTCATTCGTGATTTAACTCAGCCAGGAAGAGCACACCTTCGATCATCGGCATCCTGATTTACATATGCCTGTGATCATTAAAATACAGATAATTCACCTGAAGCCATAAAGAAAATTAGACCAGGGTTTTATACAGAGTTATCGTCCTTGGACAACCTGCGCGCACACACACAAAACAGACCATTATCACTTGGGTTAATGGCTTTGTTAATTTGAAGACATTAACAACTGCTCGGCTGTCCCCAATGAATGTGTCATACAAGGCAGGCCTTGTATTGTTAAATGGGTTGCTAAGTAGATTGATTCCTTAGCTACAAAACACAGCAGTGATGTAGGCAAACAGGTTAATTAAACATTTACACACAAACGCTCAACAATCTATTGTACTCCTCTAATTTATGGCATCAATATGCACTTTCATCAGGATTTCTTTCTTTTCTTTTTTCTTTTTTTTTGAGAGAGGCATATGTTTGCTCGCTCCGTTCAAATTGGCACCACGCCAGTCTTACTGCACTGCTGTTTTTGAGGAGCAACTGGGACTATCGAGCTCTCCGCAGTCACCCATAACAGGGACGCAGCAGTCCCTCCGCTGCGCAGGGAGACAGTCAGACACAGATTCAAACACCTGCACCCACACCTCCACCTACGCTCCTTTTCATCTCCTGCACCAGCCAGAGGAAGCAGAGCCACTGATTCCTAATCAGCTTCGTCTCCACTTCCTCCACCTCTCAGCTCTCTTTGGCACACACACAAATCGGAGTGTACACATTTGCACACAGGAATATACACACACCCAGTCCACCACAGAGACTTCTGCAGAAGAAGAAGTGAAGCGCCACACCTCTTCCGAGAGAAATTTCCTTTTTTTTCCCCCTTCTCATTCGGAAAACTCTTGGGGGTCACGAGGACAGAAAAAGTTCTTGCTTTTTGTTATTTTCGAAGAATTTCTACAATTGTGAGAGCAAAGTGGGATTTGGGCCAGAGGCGTAAGATAGTTTCCATCTTTCATGTATCCTCTACTGACAGAAAGTGAGCTGACAGGAAGACAACAAGGGAACAATCAATCACCTTTCTTTTCAACTTTCCTTTTTGCCCACGTACGTGTTGGTTAATTTCTTAACACGGGGATATATATATAAAAAACAGAGGCTTTTCTGCTTTTCTTTAGTGGTTGTCTAAGTGATGGAGCACAACTCTCCTGCAGTGTAACAACTGTGAGCTATGATGAATTCCAACGATCACTTCATATGCCAGGCCTCATTAGCTACGGATGTGTTTGCTTACAGCTTCGCCTAAATACCTCAAGTACTAGATGCATGTTGTTTTTCTTTCCCCTTTTAAGTTCTCACCCTCTCTTATTCACACATGCAAACACACAAACACACACACACATGCACAGCCTGGAAAAGCCTTTAATACACTTGCCAACCACGGGCCCTGGGTAAGATTCCTTGAGGGCGATGTGTATCCACAACAATGTTTCTCCCTCAGACATGTGGCATGGGTAAACAACACGGTTAAGCCTAAAACAATGTGTGTCCCTGATGACTGCAATTATTTATGAAATCAAACACAATTCAGCTCTCCGCCATGTGGGACAGCTCTCTACATCACTCAACAAATCTCCACTCTTTACTGCTCGTGATCTTACAATGCAATCCCGGCGATTACTACAAGTGTCAAACTCTTGTTATCATCAAAACAGCATTAATCAATACACTGATCTCTCACCTGCACTGAAAAAAACTCCCATTTTATCCATGTCACATGTACCTTCACTGCCTCCACACCCCGCCCAAACCAAGTGAAACATGTGTAAACCATGCAACCTTCAGGCTATATTTCCTCAGGCTGTCTTTGTGGATTATAACAAGGCGATGGCTAAATTATTCAACTTTTGGTTTCTCATGATTGGATGAACAGTGCAGTGGGAGAAATGCCAGTGTCAAGACAGTATGCAAGCTCTCGGGACATTAGCCTCCAGTCAGCAGCTGCTGCAGATGGTATGCTCACTTTGTCGTCCACTTTCTCAGCATTGCTTGTGAAGAGCAATTAACTAACAGCGCAGACACAGACAGACAAGTTCATTTTGTTTTCAAAAGGATTAGAGAGGTGGACCGAGGGAAGAGGCCATTCATCACATAGGCGCCTCTTTATCTCTCACATGCTTTGGACTTTAAAGGGTTTCAGGATTTTAATCAAACAGCCGTCTCTTTGCACTTTTAACATAGCCAGTGCTGACAAGCAGTGATCACCCAGGAAATTTCCTCAGTCTTAAGGTCACTGACCTTTGTCTTATCAGTGTTACCAAAAGTAAAAATGTGTGTACACATGCACTTCACTTGTCCAATAGAAGATGTCTAGATGTTTGTTTTTGTTTTGTTTTTTTTAACATTTTGGTCAAATGCAAGTAAGAGCTTGAACTTGAAATGCAATCTACTGAGCTCCACAGATTAAGATTAAGGCTAAAGAATTAAGAAATATAGGTTTTAAAAAAAAGTGCATCATGTAAAGTGCATGGCAGGATTTGCAGATGATGACGCTGCAGGCAAAGCCAAGGGTCTGCTGTGCAGGTCAGAGGTGTTAGCCTGGTGGCCTTGCAAAACTAGCTTTGACATTTCTAACATTGCACATTGTTTATGGTGTGTGATCATTTTTAAGACCCCATAAAATATACAAAAAGAACAATTTGCATATTAATATTAATATATGCATTGCTATTTTACCTCAAAATTATTCTGCAAAAGTATCAACTGTTAGTGCAACATTGTGAAAAATTCTGCAGATCGGCACAGTAAAGACATACCCTACATTTTCAGCGCGTAGGTTCTAACCTCATAAATCACAGGCAGAAGATAAATATGTGAGGGCAACTAAATTAAATGGTACTTAGCCTTGTGAAATGCTCTGTAATAGATCTGAAGAGGAGGTTTAGAGAAACAAAAAGGTATGCATCCCCCTTTCTCCAGCCAGCGGTTGTAACCCTCACTGAGCTCCCTTAACACAGAAGAAACCAAAGATCATGACAAGACCTACTAGAAACATATCTCATTAGCTGCCTGCATACCTCTCCCATCATCTCCTAGCACCCTCCTTGGGAATATAGAAAGAGGGCTTTGCCTGCTCTGTCCCCAAGCTCTTGTCAAAATCTTCTTAATTGTGATTAATTGCATGGCCATAATGATTTCCTTTACTAAGTACAAATAATACAACAATGATAACAATATAAGCGGCAGAAAGCTTTCACTAAACGCTGCCGCGTTCGTCAATTGCAGGTGTGTTTTCTGCAAAAAATAAAGTTGTTGTTGAGAATATATTGCGTGACAAAAAAGAACAATGTTTTTCATATTTCCACAACAACTTGAAAAAAGCACCGCTTTGCAAAGAATGCCCTAGCTCCGGGCTCCTCTGCATATTGGAGGTTTTCCCTCTGTGGACTCAGTTGTTATGGATGCTGTTTATGGTGCTGCTATGACAAGTGTGAAGGGCAGGCATAGTGAAAGATGTATCGCTCGCTTATCTGCTCAGTGTCTGAATATGTTATAGGATTGTAAATGACCCCGCTATCATGACACGAGTGTCACAACAAGGGCCCCCTCCTCCCCCCTTTTTTAATTTTCATTCATTTAATTTTTTTTTAGATTTGACTCTTCTGCGATAAGTTTTTGACACGACGTGACAAACGCTGTTTGGGAGCCTAAACATCTGTAAACTCATTGAATTTGCATGCTGTGCTTGTGTTGGTAGGTTGTTATAAAACACTTCACATGAGATCAAATTATTATTTCTTTTTTTTTTTTCTCTTCTTCTTCTTGTTTTGCCAAAAATTCCCATTCGTGACAGAAGTTTTTCTTGAGTTTGCGGAAAGTCGTCGAACGAAAACAGGCAACTGTGAGCAAAGTAGCGGGAATGAGTGACAAGAGGCAGACTAATGATAAGGTTTATAAGTTTTGATAGTTTTTACGGCCTGCGAGTGGAGCTGAGGCACATCACTGAGATGTGCTCTTGAGCTGCACAGAGAACAATGTGCCTTTGAGACACTCTCACTGCACAGAAGCAGCCTCGTCCTTCCGCCTCTTGCTGCATATGCTTTATAGCCGACAATAAACCATTTTAGTGCAAAATAAATTGGGATCGTATTGAAATGCTGGCGCTATATATGTCATCGAAGACATACAGTTATTTTTTAGCAAAGCTGGAGAATAGTTTATCATCATGTGAGTGCTGCGATGGGTCTGTTCCACATCATTGGCTTCTCTTGCTTAGTTAGATTGTGAAGGTCAGAGTTCTCAAGCCTTTTATGGCTGTTTAACTTCGGAGAATTATCACATGGGCAGGATTTGGCTGATATATGCTGCACAGTCCTACCTCAGCATAGTGTCATATACATCCTGCATTTTAAGTTAAAAGATCTAGTGACATTATTTGGACCATATCGTGGGGGAGAAATGGATAGAGGCCTGACCTCGCACTGAAAGATTTGCATAGATGCCTTTATTTGACAAAAGAGATTTAAATATCATACATAAAAATTTGGTATCCCACAAATGGTCACGTCTTAGCATGTGTGTGCTCTCATTTCACAGTGCAAAACAAGAATCAGTCATCTAATTTAGCTGTAAGTGTAACCAATTGCTTGAATTGCTTCGAAGGGCAATTAACTGTTTACCACTGCAAATATGTTTTATAGTTGTTTAAGTCTGTGCATCACATTCACCTTGATTTTAAAGCAGCATTAACATTCAAATCATCTGCCTGGCCCGTCCGCGGCTGGTGTTAAAAGAACATCTTTGTCGGCATTTCCTAATTCAAAACTTAGATTAACAAGAGCTCTGGAAAAACATATTTGAATACTGACATTTTGTGGTTACATCTGTTTGGCTTTAATTGCTGTGTTGAGTTTTAAAACTTTGCAAACATAATTAGCGCCCCGGCAAATGAGAAGAGCATTAGCACACAGCACAATCACAAAATTACCATAAAGGAAAAAAAAGATTTTTAAGGTTTGCTTAATGAAAGCTTGAAAGGAGAAGCCTTCTCCCCCTGAAACACCAAGGTGACATTTTATTTCCAACTGTTAATTGATGTTCTGCTGATTAAAGCACATTTTATGCAGAAGACCAGAGGGCTCTATTTCTGGAAGCTATCAGTTCGCAGGCATGGATTGCAACAGAGTTACAAGGCTGAGCTGAACCTCATATCTTTTTTTATTTTCCAATTGCATCATGGATCCAGTTTCTTCTGGGAAAGCTGCAGATAAAAGTGCAGATTAAAAGGACAAGAAAGTATAATTAGTGTTTGGGATTAATCCTGCATTGTGTGAACTAATACTGTCATTCTTACAAAAGAGTGACAGTATTAGTATCTCTACAAAGACTGTATTTGTATTATATTGTACTCTGTTGTACAGCACTGTGTATCCATGGTATTTTTTATAGTCCGGATGCTATTGTATTGTAAAACCGATGATATTATTTCACTTACAAACAGCCCGTGTCATTAATCAGCTCACAATATTTGTTAGAGCAAAGCAGACTAATAATTCAAAACTGCAGCTTATTTATGGAAGTGAACAATTGATAAAATGCCAGGAAGACTGTAATCTTTTAAAGCACTTCTTACAAAAACCTCTTTGTCAGAATAATCAACACAATCTGCATAATTTACATTACTTACTTAGATACATGAGCGAGCCCGAGCTTAGAGTAAAGAAGTTTGTTTTCTCGTGTTTGTGCCTATTAGCCACAAATTAATTAATCTACCATCCAAAACCCAATTAAGCCACAAGCTATATTAATACATCGCCCATTACACAGTGTGCAGAGGAAGTACCGGAGAAGCGCTATTATTTTCACAAACATAATCACATTTTGCTGCAGCAGTGGCGCCCACTGTTTTGTAATGTATTCAGAAGCCAGCGAGAGCTGTTCGGGTAGAGGAGACAGACCTGAGCAGGGAGATGGATTTTAGGTCCAAGAGACTGATTTATTTTCTGCCACTAGGGGGAGAGGTGCTCCTCGCAGGCCTCACCAGGGAGAGCAATAATATCCAGCTATAAAGTACTGATGAGGCAGCTCAGTGAATACTTATGAAGAGTCCTGAATTAGATTCACTCTCACAACCTTGGTCATCTTATTCAAAATGCCCTCGGTCTGGTTTATAGCCCATGTATAACGACACATCCCAAAAGCACCAATCATATAATTACCAGTGTCTCAAACTTGAGCATTCATTCAGCGTGGGTTCCTTCAGCCTTTTTTAGACCCCCTCTATCCATCAATGATGTGAAAAACTCCAGCTCCTCCATTTAATATTGTTTGTTTTGTTGTTTGTCAACACAACAGAGGAGATGTGGTTTTCTAAAGCTCGGTGTTAAAGAGGCACCCCGAAGAAGAATACACACAGGGTTGCCATGGAGCCCATTGATGTGCAAATGTTTTCATTTAAATATTTTTAAGAGGATCAGCTCAGATTACGCCAAAGTTTGACAGAGATAATTCGATGGCTTGTGTAGCAGCTTTGTTTGTGGAGACCATCATTCAAGGCACGTCAGACCACCTTCACAAACCACATAGCCTTTTTAATGAAGTTTACTTTGAGGAAAAGGCCAAAGCTAGTAGCTTTTCTTCATGCGGGGCTATATTAGGGAAATCTCCTCAGTCCTTATTAATGATTAGATTAGTGTTTTTAAAAAGCTTATATTTGCGCTTATGCAGCCGTGAGAGGCTTAGTGAACGTTAACAGGATGACTGCATGGTTGCGATTTCTGGATAAACAAAAAGTTGCACTTAACATACTGTGTTTTGTAAAACAAAACAAAAATACCAACAAGCTGGTATAGAAGCATCAAGCAGATATATTTGCTCTTTTTTCCTTGTATAACAGATAAATACACCATGGAGACCCCCCAGTATTTGGGACAAGAGAGAAGAGCTTAAATATTTATGCCTAAGCCTCTGGAGGCCCACTATTAGTAGTAAAATGTTTTACTTTCTGGGGCTGTCACTCTGCATTGGCTCCCATTAACAACGGGGCTGACAGGGACCTCTGGGTCAAACACTTTGAGGCAACAAAGGGTCCTGATGAAATCACTCAGTGAGACCCAAATTACTTCTGTGTCATTGCTGAACAATATTTTCTCCCCAAAGCATTCCTCCTTCTGTTAACGCCATGACCCCTTCCACTGCATATGGAAAGGATTGTTTGTCTATAACACTGGGGGATGGAGATGAGGAGAAGTTCATGGACAATGTTCCCGGCTGTGTTAGCCCCCCCTACAAGCAGCGAGACTCTCCTCCCTCTGTTTTGTTGCGCTTTGTGAAAAAAGTTGATAAAAACAGGTTGTAAATGGAGATGGGCAGTTGGAAATGAACACGTTGGGGTGGAGCAGTGAAGCGGGAAATCCAAATATACAAGACCTCAAAGAAAATCTGGCAAAAGCAGAGAGGGAAGCTCCCGGGACGCTTCGTTTGGCACAGCGGAATTCAAACGAGACAAGCGTTTGGGAAAACTGCTTCACAACAAATGCTGAAATTTCAGAAAGCGCTTTTTTTGAAAGGAAATTTCTGTTTAGCTGTTTCTGTCAAAGATTTCTGCCGCTAATATCTGAACAGACACATGTTGTATTGTTACACTCGACATATTTGACTAGTCTGACCTAATAAAGTACACTTAAAGTTGTCAAGTACTTCAAGACACACGCAGATATAAGCCTAAGATTAATGATTGACACTTGCCTGCAGAAAGACATACAATAATGGTAAGAGTGGCACAATTGGATGAGCTCAAACAGTATCCGAAAGGCCTGGAAAGGAATGAGCAGGCAGGGAAGCTTCAAATCCCCTCTCAATCCTAAGTGGGTGGTCCTTTCACTGTTGGTAACTGTGCAGTCGCCAGGCATCCACACTGAGGTTTTGAGGAGGGGGGACTGGCTCTCCAGACGCAACATTCACCGTCCCAGGCCCATACATCCACAGAATTAGATTCATGCTACACTGACTTTATTTAAGCTAAGAGTCCTGGCAGTGGCAGCATTAAATGACAGCCAGTTCTCCAGGTCTTTTCTCTGGATTAAAGGATGATTCAGGAGTGGAAGGCAGAATGGCTTAAGAAAAAAATCATTCAAGGATAAAGGAGTCCATAGTTTATCGGAAGAAAGTAACTGAGACTTGCAGACGTTGCCAGATTCCATTGAACACCGCGGACATGTGTGAAGATTGACAGAGAGATATGCTGCAGCCCCTCCGCACCCCACCCAGTCTGTGCAAAAATACACGCACACAAACACACACACTTACACATCAGCGCCATCTTTACACTTTCATTTATTTAGCTTAAAAGATTTCAACACGAAAAGTGAAATTCTCAATTTCTGCATGCATTGCACTTGCATCTAGTTATATGATACCAAACTTATACCTAAATACCTTCCTCTAGAGGTTGTAGTGTTGCTATTTGCTCTTAAAAATCAACAAAAAAATGTCAAGTTAGAAAAAAATCTTTGTTAGTCTTTCAAAAGAGAAAAATAAAGGTTACCAAAACCTGTGCCAGACGTTTTAATAACTTGTAAAAGTCCAAAAGATTTCTTTTTATTTAAACCCGTGTTTACGTTGGTATCAGGACCACTTTTACTCTAACAGCCAATATTTGGGTGCCACCCAGGCATGGGAATGAAAAGCAGCCACGCAGCCTCCAAAGCCAAGCACATAAGAACTGTTTAAGTTGGCCCCACAAGTCATACATTTCAATGATTTCAAAGAGACCTCCAATTAAAAGCTACAAACATGTCTTTGGAATGCGAACTAACACAATTAAAAGTGTTCATGAGTGTATTAGAGGAATAAGTTGTGAATTAGCACTTCGAATACACAAGGCTGTTTTCACTCCCAAACTCTTTCACTCATTCAAAAAGCACAGGGAAAGAGGTCTTTTTGAAGTCAGTCACTTCTCTTTCTTTTCTCTCTCCTGCTCTCCCTCCCTCTCTCTCTCCCTCTCTCTCTCTCTCCCCGGGCAAAAGAAGATTGAGTCAGCCTAATCTGCTCCTTGTACATTTGAATGTCTTCTGCAAAGAGCTCATCCTGGCCGCTTGATAAAGGCCCAGGTGCAGAGACAGTGGCCGTGCCTAACTTTGTCTCTGTGGGGGCTGTAAATCACAGTGAGAAGCCCACCCTTTGAAGCTGCGAGCTCGCTTTCTCCACTGATTTGTGGCCAGAAGGACAAGCCCTTTACCCGGGCCCTGCACAATGCTCACGCCAAAACCAGGGAGGACGTCAGAAGGAGGCAAACTGATAACTTGCTGATATGCTCGAGGGCTCTCAATCAAGCAGCACAACACACACTTCACGTAGTAAGAAGCAGGGCTCCTGACTGCCAAAGGTCAAGTGGAAGGAGACTTGGGTGACACCATGAGGACTTAGAAAATCATATGCAAACAAAAATGTTAACAAGTATTGACAAGTGCTGAGGGCAGCAGTCTTTTGGTAAGGAAAGAAGAACTTCAATAAAGAGTGAAACATAAGGCAAAGCTAGGAATCCGCTGTGACCGTAGCTCTTTATAATTACTTGACATGCCTGGAAAGTGATTCATAAATAAGGCATATAATTCATTCACTGCTGCAGGGTCCATATACAGCACCAATCATTCTGCATTGAGTTATTTCCCACAATTTGCTCATCAAACTAGCTAAGAACAAGCTAGAGTTGCAAAAGAAAGCTGTTCCAAAGGCTGACATGTTGCAAAGTGTAATTTTCATAGTAGCCCAGTCTACAGTGTAAATCACCTTTAAATACCATATGACATGTATCATATTTTTATTTGTGTCTTGCCAATTCTTTTACAGTCAGTTGATAATCCCTGACTAACACACACACATACACACACATACATACTGGCTTCTTATTCCATTAGTCCACTACACTTCCATCTCTTGATGCCAAAGAAAAGAAATTAGCAGACCATTGCACGCTCCCTTTGACAGAGTCATTAAGGTAGCCAGTGCAGGGCTAAAGCAGAGCTGCGAGAAGCTCACTGTGACACACACAGACTTGCATGCCTTCTGTTTGTTATTTAGAGCCTTATTTACACTTGTTGTCAGAGACAGGCTGGAAGCACAGCAGTGGCTTCCTCCATGGGCTGGATAACAATGAGCTGTAGGGGAGCAGCCCAGAAAGGCATTTATCCTGGCCCTGCCCCATCTTGAGAAAAAGGAAAGCGAGAAGTTTACTGCCTGTGAATCAGAGACTTTTACTCCCCACACACCTAACCGTCTTCCTCCTCCTACTGACTTCTGATTTGACAGCTTGGAGATCATGCACGCAAGTGGAAGAGACTAAACTTTGATTTCACGTGTGAGGCGGTGCGGACAGTCCAGCACCTTCAGTTTCTGCTCACGAGAGCGATCGAGTAACGTGAAGCACAGCCGGTCAACTTCAGGCGTAAATAACTTGAAGTAACTCATTGTTCTCGTCTGCTCTACTTTGCAGCTTGCAGAAAAGAAAGATGGAGGCGGCAAGCAAGCAAGCGATGTTCATTTTTGGTTCTTAAAGTGCTTCCCTGGCTCTTTCATCGCATTTCATCATTCTGCACTTTTCTTAATGAATTTAATGAGCCAAAAAAAAGCAGAAAATGGGAAGAACAACCACTTTTTGAACGCATCATCACAAAAGCTGCCACACAGAAACTTCTTTGGAAACTCAACTCTAGATGAAAACAATTCGGACTATTTGGGGAGTCACATTCAATCCAGTATTTTAAATGATGGCAAGCCAGTTATAGGGCAGGTTATTTTTTCTTTTATTGTCAGGAACAAAGTGATCAGCAGCAGATAAATAATTATAGCTAGAGGATCAAATGAACCTTGAAAGCTCACTTATTGACAGGATATTACATCATTCATAAAGAATCCCAGTTCCCAAGTGTACTAGTGACTCTTATCGTCATGACAATTAGACTAATGAAGTGCACCATGTGATAAGAGTACACAAAAATTGTGTTTTTTTAAGAAAAAGTGGCGTTATGTGAGCCTTGTATGGGTGTGTGAGCCCATTGTGACCTTTTTGTCCGGCGACTTCCTGAGAGGACAAGCGGTGTGTTCGGAGGTATCAGCAGCTGCGTGCTACATGCCTCTGATCCAGGCAGCTATTGACTTCCTGAGATTTGAATTAATTACTTGCTTCACAAGAGAAACTGGATTGCTGTGGAACCCCCTAAGAAGTCCACTCATTCTTAGGAAACTGCCCCATGGACTTGCAGATGGTTTCACTGAGATGTGCTTTCCCATAGAGAACAATTACACAGGGGATTGTGGCGCTGGCATAAACCTGGAGCACACAGTCTCCATTCTGAACATTTCAAAACAGCCATAGGGGAGGTTTGTGACTTAACATAAATTAGACCACCAGGGAATGGGGAGATCTGAAGTGGCGGAAGGGCAATATTGCAGATAAATGCACCGTGCTTAGAGCTTCTGCACCGCGGAAGAATGAAAATTGCACTATGACACCTTGGAATCGGATAATAACCGAATTAACATCTTTTAATGTTTGACAAATGCGACCACTGCAACCTCGCCTGTAAATATATTGTGATGCGGCGCCGGTTTAGTCAGTTTTTCCTTTGTGTGTTTTCACTTCTAGAAAGGAAAACAATGATGAGAGCAATTAATGATGTGAAGAAGAGACAATTACAGTTTATACTTTTGGGGCCCCGTGCGTTAGTCTGAAAGGGATTAACTTACTGCCGCGTTTGTATTCTGCTTACTTTCAATTGGCTCAAGCCCTCGTGTTTGGTCTTGTTAGTGCCAGCGGGCCCCCGTTTCCCAGTGAAGAGTACACTTCAGCTGTGATGAAGTATCCAGGAACGCAGAGGTTACCAGTGGCTGCTAATTAACCTCGCATTGTATTCGCTAACAAAGAAACAAAGGAACAAAGTGGAATTTCAATGCAGAAGATTATCACAATCACAAAGAGCATAGTGCTGGATCATGCACTTAATGGGGATTTTCACACCGGCCATGACACCATGAGATTAGATCAAAGACAGATGAAGTTACATTAACAAAACAATGCAGTCTTGTTATGCAACAACAAACAGCCCATCTGGGCCTTCTCTGGGGTAGGAAAGGCTACAAGTGCACAGCATCAACTGGCCACGCCAGAGCTCCCGTCTTCCTCAACAACTTCTGGAAGACTGGATTTGATTGTGAGAACTTTATTGCAGCTTTGTTCTGGTTGAGAGGAGGTAGCATCCTCTCCTCAAATACATTAAGACAAAGAGGAAATGGGCTGTATGTTCTTCACTGGTTATTGTTGTCTCGGTTTCTGTCCCCCTGGCTGAATGGCAATTACTGACGATTTCCTACCAGGCACTGAGCCCAGGCCCGCTGAGGGTGCCCTGACCCCGCACTATCCAGAGGGGAGAGACAGGAGCTGTCAAAACTTACACCTCTCCCTGCTCCCACTGGGAGTTCTCCTCCAGCTGCTGCCCCACGGGGCTTGTTGCGCACTCCTGCTAATCAGCTCCATCTTCTTCTTTTTTTCTTTTTTTTTGTGTGGAAGAAATCAGCCCCGAGTGGATGTATGTGCGTTTCTCACCTCTGCTACCTATTGCACCTTTGAAGTCCTCTGTAAGTGTTAGTTTATGGCTGGAGAGACTACGATAAGATCCCAAGGAAAGGTGATAAATTAGCTTTTCGTCCCACATTTAAAAGGGGAAATAGCAGCCTGCTAAAATCCACAGAATCAGTTACAGTTCTGACACCTAACAGCTAAAGCACTCGAGAAGCAAAACATTGCAGCGCCAAATCCGTTAAGCAACTTCATTAAAGCAGATTATTTGCAGGGAGTTTACTTGCTTCCCACAATGAAGGTGCCATTTTTTGGAAAACAGAATTTGATAAATATTGCCGATCCAACAGATTCACTAGGATACACAAGGCAAGCTGGGACAGAGCAGATATTTTGAATCCCCAAAACACGCCCTTCACAGGCATGCCAATTACCAAAAACTGGGGAGTAAAAACACTTTTAAAAATCTGTAATTAATTTAATAGGATTAGATATGCGTTCAGCTACTTGCTGAACCCCTTTATGCGCCAAAATGCAACATAACTTAATCGTGAGTCACACGCAGTTGCTTAAAGTTCAGGATGACAGCTCGAAATTTGATGAATAGTTCTGTGTCGGTTGTGTTTCTCACCTTGTCTCAACCCGCCCAACAGTTGCACACACTCAGGCAAAAACAAGTGATCCATCTACATATAGAAGTGTCATGGCGTTACATTACATATTGTAAAATGAAGATGGGAAATGTGTCAGTGACTGTCGCCAATACACGATATCCTGTAACAGCTAATCCATATGTATATTATTCAATTTATTATTCAAGTTAGCTTGAATCAGAAGAAATACATGGAATTATACAGAATCAGAAAAATATATTGTACAGAAAAGGGGTTCTACTTATAAACACACACACACATATATATACATATATATTATACATATATAATTCAGAAAAAACTGTGCTGACAGTGTAACAACAGGGACTCATTTTCACCTCACAGACTGTCACAATAAGCATTCTTATCTTGAATATCAATTATCACCTCATTTCCTAGAACCACTGAATCTCCTTTACAACACCTGCCTCTGTGCTGGAAACACCATCTCTGTGATGTGAGTGAGAATATGATCTGAACCACATAAACTTTATGGCGTAAAAAAGTTTCACCGCAGTTTATAAAACAGACTCGATGGCCTATAACTTCCGCACAGCCACCGTCTGCTGCAGCTCAGTGGAATTTCGCCGCTGCCACCCGCTGACATAATTTGTTTCACAGTCACCACCCAGCAGCATGAATCAGATGTTGACACTCTAATTTCATGCACACATGGGTGTTTGGCTGAGCCAGCCTTGAATGTTGCTGCATTCCCCCCGTCTCTCTCGCTCCAGCTGCCCGCTATACCTGCCCTTTGCCCTGCAACACAGCCATGTAATGTATTTAGCCTGGGAGTCACACACACTATGACTCAGGATTTGACCAAATACTGTTGGACTGATAATGTGTAAGTCAGGAGTATGTCTTGAAAGTTGTAAAATATAATTCCAGTACTTATTATAAGCTAAACATATGAGCTTATCTTCTTTATTTCCCAGGGATTAAACCTTGGGATAAATCCCTAACTGGCCTCAAGCTCTCAAGTTTAAAAGAGACTCAGTCGTAAATGTCTGAAAGTAGAGATTTGTTTTTAATCCACAGCTCCTCTTTTACCCATCAGGAGAGCTTCAAGTTGCCCTGCTTACCACTAAAATAAACCTGTTTACCATGGTCCACAGCTCCATCTGAAAATATTTGTTTTACTGTTTTTTTTTTTAAATAAAAATTGCACATACTTGCAAGGAATAATAAAATAAAGCCACTAGCCATGCTACAAAATGCCAAACGCAAGTCAAGCACTGACATTTTGCTGAGTATAATTAATGCAAATTTTGTCTATCGGTGATTATTTTGCTTCTTCTAAAAGCCACTTCTGGCAGTCTGCAGTGGGAGCGAGGAAGAATTACCTTGTGTTGTACATATATGTCCTCATTCTGTCAGCTCAAACAGGCAGCATAAACTATTTTCAACAGTAGTGACCAGCTGAATAAATGCAATTATATATCCCCCCCCAAAAAACGGATAAAGGTGAGAGCAAATCCCAATATATTTTCCCCTCAGCAAATATGACATCCTCTCTTATGGCTGAGCATAAATCTACAAGATAAGCACCGAAGAAACAAGTTGTTTGTGTGCATTGGAAGCAGCCAGGATTTTCTACTTGCTTCCTCGTGACAAATATCTAAACAGTAAACACATAGTAAATAACAGCACCCTGTCCATATCAGTTCCCTGCTTGAGGTTAAGTTGAGTTCATTGCAGAGGCCACTGCCTGCATGCATTAAGCAAATCATAAATTATACATGCTAATTACCTTGGGCCTCCACTTTAATGAATTATTTTAATTAAACTACAACATTGGGGTTTTGCATGTGGTCTATATTTCATCCCCTGCCTAAGATGACCTTCTTCTTTGTATAAGTGGAACATAGTTGAGAGAATAAGGACAATGCAGACTTGGTTTATACCGCTGAGTTCATACTGGTGCTGCTGAAGAAGGGAGTGAAACAGCAAGGCTGGCATTTATTTGCTGAAGGGAACGCTGGGTTTGTGTTTGCTAGTAAAGGAAAAAATAATCTATTCGGATGGGTTTATGAAAAAATTTGATTTTTTTTTACAGCGTCATAAGTGTCAGACGTGTCTCTTTACCTCCCACCTGTTACTTTAAAGCAAGGAGATTTAGACGCTCCCATTGGCTCTTGGAAAGGTTAAATCAATTTGCACATTTCTTCAAGCTTGTAGTATTCATATATTTGTAACTGAGCTGATTGTCTGCCCACCAAATACCTATATACCCCCCCCCCCCCCAATACAATTAAATTGAACCATCCAGTGAATCTGAAACAGAGCAGTAGGATGGCAGAGTTTCATGATTTAAATGCACATTAAAATATTGCATTTCTGTTTGTACACTGGTTGTGTTTGCGTTTCACATTTGGGTTGTATTAACAATAAATGACTTCTTATTCACAAAAGTTCCTTACAGCCGTTTATCTGCATTATTATATTACATAAACCTTTTAGCAATGCAGTACAAATAAGACAAATGACACTGAAATTCAAATAATAAAAAAATCCACATTTATAAATATATATATATATATATATATATATATATATATATATATATATATATATAAATACATATTGCACTACTTAAAACTACTTAAAACAGTACTGTTTTTACCCCCCACTCGTGTAAAACAGGTGTTTTAGGAGTTTTTTTCTTTTTATTTAACTTAATTAAAAAAAATTAAAAAAAATAAAAAGTTCCATTTCTTAATGTGGTTTTAATGCAAGCCTAATTATTATTTTCTGATTAATCTGCTTCTAAATTGTAATCTGGTCTTCCAGTTTAAATACATCTAATCACCCAGAGTCAGAATTAATGTTACACACACACAGATGCACAAAGTTGGGGTGGAGGGGTGGGGGGCTAACACTGTTGTACAAACAGTCCGTGGGGGAGGGGTGGATTTAAATTCCAAAAGGGTCTCGCAGCTCGTTTCCTAGTTCCCCAGTCAGCAATGTGTTTGTGAAAAATCAGTCTTTTTGTCTTGCTGAAAAAAGGCTAAATCTACATTGGTGGCCCAGTCTAAGTTTACTATTCTTTGCACTTTCAATACAAGTGAATGAGGGAGAATGAAGTGGCCCGAGCCCCCTTATTTGATCTACTGGATTGTATAAAGTGACGGAATTCTAATGTATTTGCTCAATGCCCCGAAATAGGCTGTTGCTTTTCTATAGAGGATGCAGAAACGTCACGTTATTTTTTCAACACTAAAAAAAAAAAACCCCACACACAAAAGGTAAAAAAGCGTATTTGGCAGCCTACGTAGGTATCTCCTTCCGTCTGTATTTACACAACCTGTTGGATAATGTCCCCTGAAATAGAAAAAAAGCACAAAGTTGAAACGTTCAGATGCTCTTTTTATAGGAACGAGGGGGGAAAAATGAACATGGCGCTTATTTAATTACCCTCTGTGACGTCTGAAGTCTAAATTATGTAACACTTAATTTAGACACTGTTTGCAGCTTTTCTAAATGTTTATTGTCGGGCCTAATCGTGTTTAGCTCAGCTTGATGAATGAGCCTGGTTGTCTGCGCTGTGGCCAGGGCATCGCAGCTCCATGCATCCTAATCGGCTGGACGATTCATTTCTCTGCCCACAGCCTCCACTGCCTTTCTCACACTTATAAAATTCGTAAAATAATACAGTTCTGGATAAAGATTATTATTATTATTATTATTATTATTATTATTATTATTATTATTTGACGGAAATGTAAAACAAATCCCAAAAGTTACATTTACACTATCAAAAAAGCTGCCATTTGTAATAATAATAATAATAATAATAATAATAATAATAATAATTCGTATCGTCTTAGATAAAATCTTCAGAATCATTTTGATTGTTTACTTCACTTTTAATGAGAAAATATTTCGATGACCATTTTTTTTCCAATTCATTGCAGACTGTTGGCACACTTTTCGAAAGCACGCATGCTTGCAAAAAAATTAAAAAGAAATTAAAAAAATAATAATAATAAAAAACAATTAAAACAACAACAATACCCACGTCATCATCAACAACAACAACAACAACAGCAACAACACAAATTTTAAAATGCATGCTTTACCTAAAAAAAAAAAAGTACAAATTTACAGCATCTGATACACATGGTCACCACAGCCTTTTAAATTAAATGTTTCACAGAACATTTTCTGGAAAATAGATATCTAAAACATAAAACTAAAAAGTGCATTTTACAACATTTTTAGTATCAGTTATTTTCAATATTCACATCTTGCATTTTGAGGACTTCTCAAAATTCTACTTTTCAATATTGAAAAGAATTTCGTAACTCGGTTTGCTTTCTTTTTTCTTTTTTTCTTACAGGGATGGTAAGAAGAAATCTAAACCCTATTCCTATTTGGTATACCCTTAACCATCATTCCAGTATTTTTTTTTCTTTTTATAAAAAAAAGCAAACAAAAAGTCATTGCCTCGCAATTTCATTGACATTACAGTGGTCACACAGAAACGGTGCAAAAGTTTTGCCAGTTGATGGAATTGAGAAACTGCAACGGGGGGATTTGGAAGCCACCTTCAAATAAGAGCTGATACTGCCAAAACAAACTCCCCCCCACCTCCCCACAGCCCTCCAATTGGATCCCTTCAGTGGCTCCACTTTCAACACTCGCATTTTAAAATAAACTGAAAAATAGAACTATCAAATAATTTATGATTTCAAGAGCAATACTGTACGATTCTGTGCTGGACTTGACACAATTTAAAGCGACACATTCAACACGAACACAAATAAATCGATATGCAAACTGCAACTCGCCTTGATTCCAACAGCAGAAAATATAAACTTTGGGTTTGGTAAAGGGGCCTTGGAGCCAGCCAGCAGTTCGTTTAATAGAAAAAGTTCAGGTGGTCAGTGCACAGCCACAGACTGTAGAGTGGAGGGGCTCGTCAGAGTCTCACTCGGGGTTGCAGGGCTGCTTTGGCTCGTCGCTGTCTGTGGGGACGTCGGGCTCAGAGACTGTGGAGAGTTTGATAGAAACGCGGGGATGTGGGGAGGTAGCGCCGAGAAACCGGGCATGGACGTCGGGGTGGGCTTGATTGGCACCGGGATAGCCGGTAAGGACTGTCCCCCGTGACACAGGGATTTTATGGGCACGCCATAGGCACTGTAGTCGCTGCTTGCCATGGATATTGGGGCCGCCGTGTCAATCACGCTAGTGTTGTACATGTGGGGCCAGGCTGTCGTCAGCTGGTTGTGAAGCGGGTACCCGGCAGACATGGACTGCATGGTGGAGAACGCCAGACTTCCCGGGACCTTGTATTCTCTGGCGATGATGTTCTCAATTGCAAAGGGGTGTTTGAAAGTTGATGACTGAGACACTCCGAGGTTGTAAGTTGACATCTGAGGGAGGTGTGTGCCGGTGGCTGCCAGGGCGCTCAGTCTCAGCTTGGCTTGCTGTTGGAGGTAATGGGCGGCATCCGACTGCTTGCTGGGAGCCAAATGATCAGACACGGGCAACACTTTGAACCTTTTGCGGCGCCTCAAAAAACTTCCATTCTCAAACATGTCCCCACAGTTGGGGTGCAGAGCCCAGAAACTGCCCTTACCTGGTTGATCTGGGCGCCGGGGGATTTTGATGAAACAGTCGTTAAATGACAGGTTGTGACGCAGAGAGTTCTGCCATCGCTGGGTGTTTTCTCTGTAATAAGGGAATCTATCCATGATGAACTTGTAAATTTCACTGAGTGGCAGCATCTTCTCCGGGCAGCTCTGGATCGCCATGGCAGTGAGCGAGATGTAGGAGTAAGGTGGCTTCTGATCGCTGTACGTGTTTCTCCCCGGACGAGGCATCCTCGGTGTATTTTTTCAGCAAACGCAATAATAATAATAATAATAAAGTAGCTTCCTTTAATTCCTTGGCGAAAGCTTGCTGCTCTTCATGAAAACAACCGCCGCAGAAAGTTTCAGTGCAGGCAGAGCCGGAGTTGGGTCGTGCGCAAAGCAGCCACTCTGAGCGCCTCTGCAGTGTGCAGGCGAACACGGTCGAGGACGGTGCACATTTATGGAGTGACGGCTGCTGCGAGTCTTTCTTCCAAAGTAAGTCAGCTTGTCCCTCTAGCAGAGCTGAATGGACTTCATTTGGCGTCCTTGATAAGACTAGCTAAGCGTATGCCTCCATGGCCTTCCTCTAACCATCTGATAGTTTTATGTAGTGACATGAACAGAAAAGACCCCTGTAGAGGCGCTCCATTAATGTGCCACCTCTTTGCTATCACATGACAATTGCCATGGGAGGAGGGGGCTGGGAGGAAGGCATAATCTGGTTTCATTTACACCTATTTACATGGACACCTTGGGCCAATGGAAATCATTTCCATTTGAAGACAGAAAAAGGGGCGAGAAGGCTCGGTAACCGGAATTGAACTGCGATGGCACTCAGTGTGTGAAGGTATGCGCTAATACTTCTTCAGCGGACTTTACAGTTGCACCTCACAAGTACGCTATGTGAGGGAACTACGTGGCAAATTTATGTCATTATAAAATGCTTTTAAATATTTATGTTTTTCTTAAAATAGATGCGTGTTTTAAAAACGTGACAATATTCCTGTTTGCGCAGTAATGTACGTAAGGAGCTATTTTATAAAGTGTTTTAGCATGCTGATCAGTCTTTTTATTATTATTATTATTATTATTATTATTATTATTATTACCATCATCATCACGTGGATTTGAATGAAAAGCTGATTTCACAGATAGGCAAAAATGCTGAGAAAATGCATTTTGCTTTCCTCCCCTAATTACACTCTAACATTGTTTGCGAAATGCACACACCATAGAAAATAATTTGCCATGAGCAAGTTTGTTGATGAGCCCACTATTAGTTTTTCTCAGCTAATTTCGCCCAGAGCTGAACAACGGAAGTAGACGATATGAAAACATCAACACAATGCAAACAGCGCTGTTCAAACTAAAACTTCATGAGGCAATCAGGTCTATTGTGTTTATGTAAAGAAGATTTGAAAGTACTTCAGAAATGCAAATAAACCCTTGAGGACGGTGTGGTCAAAACTGTATAAAATATCCATAAGTCAATTATATGAATGTGAAAACCAAATGGGAAGCCTATTTTGAGCTATTGCTATTCAAGCTTTTGGCCAGGGCCACCTTTCCGCTTGGAGGGTTTGCAATGCCAGGGACCACACACACGCACACGCAGATTTACTCATAATTTATGCTAATTTCCCCCCCATAAACCCACAGTGCACCCCATCACCAGTCTGATGGATTACGAAAAGAATCGCATTGCGGGGGACACCGAGCAACTTTCACCCAGAAAGCAGAAGCAGGCTGAAGAAGAGCATCCTCCCTGCTGTATGAGGATTGTTTGACAATCGATTAGTTAGTACAAGTAAATCAGTTAATTAGCTGATTAAGATTAAAGAACAGAAAAAAGAAACAAAGTGAGAAAAAAAAAGTAAAATTATTGTTAATGTGTTGCATGCAATAAGTTAAAAATAAGCACGAAAAAATAAGCGTTTTTTCCTTTCTTTCTTTTTTTGCTGGAAAAATTCCCACCTTTCTCTTTCATTATTATTATTTTCCTGCAAAGTGGCTTTTAACACCTGTCATTTCACATTAATGTTCAGCTGAAAAGGTTTTGTCCAAAAGGAAGTGGCCCTGTCAACCTATCTCCAGCGGCTCGGATAATGACAACACACTGCCAAATGCCAAACATCTTCTGACATCCAGCCTGTTCAGTCAGCCATTCATTCCAAAAAAGAAAAAGAAGAAAAAGAAAAGTTAGGCCATGTTATTAGTTCTCACCCAGATTAATATGTCTGTCCACAAATCAGATAAATCGGTTTGAATTCGCAGTTGATTCAAAAAATTACAAGAGTAAAATGTGATTATTACGAGCTGCAGAAATCGCACTACAAATGCTTGAGCGTGCAGCAAATGGATTGCATTTCACGCACTATTCGGGCTTATTTTACATTATCAACTTGAATAAACTTTGACAGTTTTTATTTTTTGGCACCGCAAACCAGCTGCGGGTTTGCGGATTGAAAGTTAACCCGCAACGCTCGCGTTAACCAGCCGTGCCACACAGGCATTTTTCCCCCTTCTTTTTGACTCCTCTCACTCATAGTCGGAGTGGCTTTTTGAGCTTCAGGGTTATGGGGTATTGGTAGGCCTTTTGTCCCCGTCCAATGCACACACTGAAAATACCACCATGACTCTGAATCTGAATGGGGTTTTTAGCTGCTCCCAAAACTCCCGAGTTCAAGCAGCAGTAGATCAAGTCTGCACTATGTTTGGTCATTTGTAGAAACCCGAACAAAGGTTGGGATAAGCCAAATTGCATTGCACTTGTGAACCGTGCCTCAGTCTGAAGTATCCTTTATAGCGGGAGGGGGAGACCAAGAACAATTTTGTGTGAGCTTAAAAAAAAAAGAGGGGGGGGCAAAACAAAGGGCACTTTCTGAAACATCTTAAAGTAGAGTAGTGAGGCGTGACATTCCCAGGGTGACGAGACACAAAAGCTGAGGTCATGGGGATGAAAAAGAGAATCAAACAGCCACTTTCACACGTCTGCCCTCCTCTGCTGCACCCCCCGAACACAATAGGAAACAAATGTTGTTAAAAGAGGATCGATGCCATTCATCCTAAAGCAGCGAATGATAGCCAAACAATATTGTCACAGTGGATCGAGTTGAGATATGCTGCCACCCAGACCTACGGAGAAGGAAAGAAACTGCTATTCAGGGAATAATTAGGGGGAGGGGGGGCTCATGGTGCTCGACCAAAAAAAAAAAAGTCAAAATGTTTTGAAGTATGTCAATAAACAAATGTCACTCTTGCTTATTATTTTTTATGTGTCTCAAATAGTTTTTTGGTTTTTTTTTTACTTCCAGGTGGTGCTCTCCAGTTGTCGGCTAAGAAGCTCCATGTCAGACTTCAGGCAATAATTTAGGCCATTACCGATCAATAAGTAAACACAGTGCAGCTGCAGAAACATTTTAAGACAATCGTTTATAATCCCAAGTTTTCTCTTTGAGTTGGCTCAGTGTTCTTCACGCAGATTATCATCATCGTAGCCCGTAGATTTAAACGGATTTGTCATCCGCTGGCCTCTGAACACACGCTCTGCGTAAAGGAAAGCGTGCATAGTTTTGTTGTCTGCTGCAAACTACGGCTCTCCAAGCCGTCCAATAGGCCTGTGCTTTTAATTAAGTCCGTGGTGATTTCAGCCCCCCAGAGATGTTTTACGGTGCAATTAAGGACGCGCTGATGATAAGGTATGAATATTCAGCAGAATGACAATTAATTAGCAGACAGAGTGCTCTCACAAGAGTCTCCTCAACGGAAAATTTAGCCTATATAACGCAATATTCACACCACTTCGAGGCCAACTTCACATGCTGCCCCCCCTTGAGATGGCTGTGGATTTTGACCAGAGAAAAATCAGCGTAAAGGTAAAACCCCAACGTTAACAAATACAGTAAATATATTTGTTAATATTTCTTTTTGGAACACTAAAATTACGGTCCTAGTCTAGTTGTTTCTTTGTGACATCAGAGGGAGTACCTGGAAGAAGACCTCAGGGCATTCGCAACATATGCTCGGATTAAGCTTAATGGTCTAATTACATAAATTAGGCATTAATTATACAGCACATCATGTGTAACAGATATCTCAATTGTACAGAGGCGGGAACAATCTAATTCAATTTGTGTGTGAATAGTTTCATCCAATTAAACACACAAGGACATAAAAAAAGTAGAAATATCGATAGCGAGGCCCGGCTTATTTAATCAGGACACCAAGGGATTTTTCTGGTTGTAACATTTGAGCGTGCACATTTTTTTTTAATCTAATTTCGTTGTGGAACGTTTTCCCCCCTTTAGCAGTATGAACACCGAGAGGCAGCAGTTTCACTCAATGGCCATAAGATGGGGACAGTGTAATTGATAGTTAAAGGAAGAGTTTTACCAGCGTAAATAGTAATCACTCTCTCTATGTGCATGTACACAGAGAGTTTTTAAAAAAAAAAATTACAGTCATATTGAAGAATCACTATGACAACATGGGACTGTTTTTAAACCTGTCTGTCCATCTATCTACTGTATTACTATGAGATTGTCTTCAGGCACACAAGTCTGCATGGTAAGTGTGAGTGTGTGTAGGAGGGTGTCCCAGTTCATTGACTCCATATGGTGAGAAACAGCAGGACTGATGAGTGTACTACCTGAGGTCCCTGTTTGTGCCGTGGAGTGTAACCAAAACAGCGGCCCCCCACCTGACCCCTCCACCCCCCCTGCATAATTCATTACAGACAAGACGGTGCCACTCTCACTCCCATTTCATTTAGCTTCTTTAGTGACAGATGACTCTGTAACAACAAATCATACCATTAAACTACACATGATACTTAGCCAGCTGACAGATATAAAAGGGGAAGGAGCAAAGAGCAAGAAGATGAGAGAGAAATGGAAATGGGTGAAAGATGAGAGGAGAAAACAGAATAACAATATGGCAGAATCCATATCAATATTGAGAAGAAAATGCAAAAGCCCTCACTGATACACTATGTATTACCTCATAATGAACTGGTTTCATTTGAACAATAATCATGGAAATTCTCAGTCACTGTATATACTGTTGAAAATGAGAGACTACTGAACTATTTATCAGTGTGAGATCATGATATATTAACAACAAACTCAACAGAAGAACGAACTTTCGTTGTGACGAAGCAAGATAAAAGGGCTTTTATGCACAAAAAGGTGTGAATTAACATAGGTCAATCCCGTACGCAGGGGATAAAAATGAGGTGGAAGACTTTGACGTGAAACACAGCGCAAGAGCGCAATGAGGACGAGATCAGAGGGTGAAGTAATATTAATGAAGGTATACCACGATTAAAATCTTACGTTCATACTCCCCTTAAGTGTCATTACACACTGATGTACAATAGCACAACCTACCCAGATGGCAGGTGACATATAAACTAAATGGCAGAAAACGGATCAATATACTGGGTCACGGCAGGGGAAATTACAACCTCTTGAGGTCAACGTTATAAGTTTAACCTAAAACCTCTAACCTTCATGTTTGCCTTTTGCTCTGCCATTATCTTTTCATTGCAGGAAAATTAGTACAAAACAATTACTGCCCTTTAAGCGTTGCCTGTTTGTCACAAATTAATTGCAGGATTAAAAAAAAAAAAGAAGCTTTGAACTCAGGGATCAGTTGTAAGGAAAGTTGACATGTCCTCCGCAACACCACCAACACGTCTCTCCTTTGGGGGTTAATGTGAAAGACGTCTAATGGAAGCAAATCCCTTTTTTATTGTGAGCTTATGTGGTTGGAAGGCACGGTCCTTTGTGTGGCTCATGTTCATCCAGACCTTGGCAGTGATCAGAACACACTTAACCAACTGGGACCAAATGAGGGGCATTTTGTTCTGTCTTTCATCTTATACATCAGGGAAAAATGCTTGGTCTCCACGGACGGTTAACGGAGCCAAAGACCAGAACAACACAATACGCAATAACAATACAGGAGTGTTTACAGCACACGTAAACAAAAACACATGGCTGATCCTCGGGACACCCACGGGGAAGGTAAAAGACTAAAAACATATCACAGAAATTTTTATTTAAAAAAAGTTTGCAAACATATTCTGTTTGTGAACACCTAAGAAAACGAGACAACACACTCTTTCTGACCTACATCTGTAATCTGCTCTTATTTTAGAGTTGCCTGTCTGTCTTTCTGCAGCCATCACAGAAGATTCAGTCGTTTACTCATGAGCGGCTAACAAAATAACCAATCATTAAGTGCCACTTCCACTGATATGTTTTAATTGGTATGTGATATACGCCGCTGTAAGACTCAAATTTGCATTGCTAAGCATAAACAAGCATCGCTGTAAATCACAAGGAGCCCTAAAGAGAAACAAGAAATGTTGCATGGTGTGCTTTGAACTGCTCTTTATTGTTGACCAGCTCAATGTGCCTCCTGCTGAAAGATAATATGCATGACACAGTTCCAGGCACTGATTCATTTGTTTAGTAACAGGGCAGCTAACCTACGCTGAAGGCATGAGTGCAGTGAGGAAAACATAAAGGTCCTGTTAATCCACAGCTAATCACAGGGCCACAGGAAACAATCCTGCAAAAGGATTTTGTCACGTTATTTAAGGCGGGACTTGATGTGTTTCTGTAAAAACATGCTGACAAGACATGACACAGTGCAGATTCTGCATCATTATTCCATCAGGCTGCTGAAGACGCAGCCCCTAACTGGCAACCAAGGACTTTTAGGAAAGCATGGCAAATGTCTAGAGAGAAATATGTATTTATGTTTCCGAAACACTGTTGATTAAGAGTTCTTGAAGCGGCGCCGTAGCTGATATACGAGAACATTTATTTTTGAAGGATAGTAATGGACCTGATGAACTGCCGTGTTGATTACTAGAATCTTAAGGGTGTACACTTGAAAATAATGTTGTTGACTCTGACCCATTCAGGAGCAAGTGCTTCGGATGTGACAAGGCATCTGAATTATACATGGGAAATGCACAGAGGCTGCACTGCACACAAAAGAATGCAATTACATTTCTATCAAACAAATTTAATCTAGAGTCGAGGTTTATGCTATTATAATGCACTAATGGAAAAGCACAAGAAGAATCCTATAAAATGTCAAGTACCGCTGCATATCAGGAAAAGTCTTTATTGGTCACTGTAGGCACAGACTGAGTGTTAACAGGCTTATCCGCAAGGGAAATGTTCAGTTCCCCTGCCAAAACCAAAGCTATTACAATCCCAAATAATTAACTTTCAGCAGAATAGCCAGTTGTCACGAAAACTAGGATAGGAAGATGTCCAAGGGGGGAAACGGGATGAAAACACCAAGCTCTGTTTGCAACTACATCTTCAGACACAAGCTGGCAAGGTACACACTAATCCAAACCTTTGGTGGTCAATTAAAAATAAATGCAAACATGGTTAATACCTAACAGTATGGAGTCTTTTCTCCGAGCTGTCACCGTTTGCTTTCTCATAGGCAAATGTTTAACTGTTGGGTTCCTGTTTATAACGGTCACTGAGATGATTGTCATTAGCTGGTGCTTAATTCCCCAAAATTAATTTAAATAAATAATTCAAATCTGGGCAAAAAAAGCACATCGCACATTGGCACTGTTGCACTTTTTCTTGTTTTCTATAATTCTTACACTCTTCTACAAATAAACACAGTTCTGAATTCCTTACACCGAAACCTCCTCGACTGAGAGAGAGACATTTATTATCAGTGAGGTCGATCTGCCTCCACATCACCGAAGCACTGTCATTCAATCATTACCTTGTTTATGCCCACATTTCACTGACAGTCTTGAATGGCCCTTAAACCAACTCAGGTAATATGGCCTAATAAACTGGGACCAATAAAAAGCATTTAATCGCGAGTGTCAACATGATTAATCGTGTACTAAAATCCATGTGAGACCTAGTCATGGGGGCAGTGAAAAAGGCATTTTGCATTTCAGCATAACTGGCACCAGGACAAGCAGTTATGTGAGTCTATCCATGGAATGGTATGAATATCAAATTAATAATTAGTCATGTAATTTCTCCTCAGGAATTACTATGCCTCAAACTGGTCGGTGAATTTAATTATTAGCAGCCTTTTTGTTTCCATGTCCCTCTCATTACTGTCAGGATTGATGTAACGTAAACTTCATTAAAAATTAAAGCAAGAGTCTTAATTATGAGGCTACACTGACTGAAGTTAGAATTAGCCAACTCAGTGATGTGCAAATGAGAGCATTATTTAAGAAACATGCTGGAAGTAGTTATGCTAATTTCAAGAGTTCACAGTAGCAGACCTTTTCACTTGCAGTTGCATATTCATTAAACACACTATGCAAATTTAATGTAGCAGTCTTAGTAATGCCTTGTTAATTTATTCAGATTTATTGAGAACGACTTGTAAAAAGTACCAATTTAATTACCCTATCTCCTTGGAAGGTAAGGGATATGGCCAAGGTTTTAAACTGTGTAAATCAGCATTAGTGTGGTTTGATGGAGAAAAAGGGAATGAAAGGACACTGCTGTTAATAGCCATGCTTGAAAGACATATTGATTCACTTAAGACATGATCCAGGTAAAGCGCATTCAACCAGCCAAATTTGGACAGTGCTGTAAAAAATTACAAAGTGTCAGTTTTAGCAACAGGAAATACTTTATCACCGATCGTGTGTTTTACACCTACAATCCGATCTGCAAAGTAACTCCTAGTTTAAAAAAATAAATAAATAAAGTAATAAAGACATTACATTTTAATTTACAACAGCTTCTATTATCATATTACTCATTAACATAACATAACACTTCTGGTTGCTTTCTTAGATACACCTGTTCAGGTGCTCGTTAATGCAAATATCTAACCGGCCAATCGCATGGCAGCACGTCTCGCGCTTAGGGGTGCAGGAGATGACCTGCTGAAACCAAGCATTACAATGGGAAGGATGTGAATTAATGATAAAATGTCCCATTGGTTCCAGACAGATTGGTCTGAGTATTTCAGAAACAGCTGGTCTATTGAGGAGAGAGGGCTCTCTCAAGTCTGAATAAGAGACAATGTCCAGTGAGTGGCAGTCCTCCAGCCAGAAATGCCTTGTTGATCCCACAGGTCAAAGGAGAGTGGCCAGAAATGCTGAAACAGTAACTCAAACAAGCACTCGTTACAACCAAGGTATGCAGGTGAATATCTCTGAATGCACAACATGTTGAACCATGAAGCAGATAAGCTACAGCAGCAGAAGACTGCACTGAGTGCAACTCCTGTCAGTAAACTGAGGCTACAGTTCACACAGGATAAAACAAGCATCATTTAAATATTACAGCCTACCTGAATATTGTTGGTGACTACGTCAGTTCTACAGAGTACCCGTAATCTGCATACCTGAATAACACACCATGCCACAAAACCTACATTATCTTAAACTGGTTTCCTGAACATGACATTGAGTTCGCTGTGCTCAAAGCTCCGAACACAAGATACACTCATGTACTAAAAAGATACATAAGCAAATATATCTGTTAAAATATTATTGTCACAGTACCATTAACAGAGTATTTCTAGAGGTTCAAAAACTGTCATATTTTAAACACATCTGTATAGGACTTTAAGGGGAATATATTAAAGCAATATTATGCACCTACAATCTCCCAGTTTGGATTCAGGAGACAGACACCCTCTTTACTTTTAAGATTAGGTTTAAACTTTCCTTTTTGATAAAGTTTATAGATGAGTCTGGATCAGGTTACTCTGAATCCACCCTTAGTGACTTTGTAATAGATCTAGGTTGATGCGGGCTTCCCATGATGCACTGAGTGTTTCTTTTTCACACATGTGTTTATACACCACTGTGCATTTAATTATTAGGCTCTCTTCCACAGCGTGCCTTCATCTTGTCTTTTTTCCCTCATCCCAACCAGTCGTGGCAGATGACCACCCCACTCTGAGCCTGGCTCTGCCGGAGGTTTCTTCCTGTTAAAAGGGAGATTTTCCTTACCACTGTCGCCAAGGTACTTGCTCAGAAAGGGTCATATACGACTGTTTTCTCTGTTTTCTTTGTATTATTGTAGGGTCTTTACCTTACAATATAAAGCACCTTGGGGTTATTGTGATTTGACACTTTATGACACTTTATTTAAAACTGAATTGAATTAAAACACATAGATTACAATGACATTGAACTTAATATTGGTGTGTTGTATATTCAGCAACAATTTGTCTAAATTGCTTTTCATTTTGTTTGATTGCACTAATACTGGTAAGTGCTATTCCATTTAACTGTACTGACAAAATATTGATGTATAATCAGGTCCAACTTGGAAACATCTCCGTAATGCAAATCATTCTCAGAATTTATCAGTATAGAACCCTTGAAGCTACGGTAGCAGGAGTTAATTTCCTTCCAGTTACACATTCAAATTCCTGCCTTGAACAGCTGAGGTAAGACTGAATTTGTTTACAAGCCATCTTTGACTCACATTTTTTGGCCTAAATGGACTGTTAGTTGTGATGCTGTTTCCCCCAGTATGTGCAGGTTGATTATGGTGTACACTGAAGATAATAATAAATAAGACAAGGGACTAGCATAACAGAACTGTAACTAAATCTCTCCCTCTCAAGTAAAAATCATCGTCAAATTAGAAGACTGTTAAAGATGGACATCACCAGCATGACACTTGTTTTGAAGCCTCAATTGCTGCATTACAGAGATCACCATCTTGTTTTTTGTAGCCATATATTATAAGTAATATATGGCTCCAGAGTAATCAGCTAACACTAGCAAGTTGGGCTAGCAAGGCTGAATGGGTTTTTTTGGCTAATGTGCTACATGATATACAAATAAAAACTGCACTTTCGCTCATGGACCTGGAGGACCTGTGTTTAACTGCAAAGTAAGCCTAATTATTTGTCAGACAATTGAAAACTATATTAAAAAGGTTCCACAAGCAGTCAAAAGGTCTAGTTCAGTCAGTGACTTGAATTAGCTGAGGTAAAAAACAAACAAACACCTAGGCCCTAAAAGAGCTAACTTTAACCCTTAATAGAATTTAAAACGATGGATTACAAAAAAAAAAAAAAAAATTAAAAATCATCACTGGTACAGTTGTCACCATTGGGGGAAAACAGCAATCGCATGTTGTCTGAGTAGATGCCAGGTAAGTAAAACAATTGAAACAATGGACAAGGTAAAACCCAGCTCTTTTATACTTTTAGTGTTTATTACTTGCATTTCATTTTAAAAACACTCTTGATTTGCAATCTGTGATTGTTAAGTCAGAGCATATAAAATGCTGGTTCAGGGAAAGGTGACCATTACAAACAATACCGCAATAAACATTTGCAACTGAGAGCACGTTTACTGCATTGGACCATGTCCAAATATAAAGAATTACTACGCAAAAGAGGGGTGTTTATTAATATGTGATTTTAATTCAATAAATAAACCCCCGAAGACAAAAAATAAACATGTCTGCACACATCCGGACTCACCCTGTTTATTATAATAAACCGAAATTTTACTGAGAGCTGTTGATTTACAAACAACAACAACGGTGTCATCTCAGGTACATATCACTTCACAAAGGAAAGAAAGAGGGAGCTAATACGATGTGCAACCAAATAATCTTGTTAGTTTCAAGTGGTATGGCCAGTTGTCAGTGACTACATGTTAGTCCTCGGGGACAGAGTTGAAAGACTGAACTGCAGAAAAACATCCTTAGGGCTTGCGAAGGAAGAAGCCCAATCACTGTGTTGGAAAAAAAAAATAACCTGCAGATGAGCGCTGAGGG
This sequence comes from Simochromis diagramma, assembly GCF_900408965.1. Taxonomy (NCBI): domain Eukaryota; kingdom Metazoa; phylum Chordata; class Actinopteri; order Cichliformes; family Cichlidae; genus Simochromis; species Simochromis diagramma. Next base: position 10,975,430 of record NW_024386801.1, read on the forward strand.
TCGCAGAGCTCTGACCGTGGCAGGGCAGAGCTCAGTGACTACATACACCACTCGAGGAGATAATTACACTAGCTGGGTGTCTATTGCTTGTGTCTGTTCATCACTCTCTGTTGTCCCTCAGGAGTCCCTTTGGGTGTGTATGTGAAACTGTGTGTGTGCGTGTGTGTGTGTCAGGTGGTCCCTACAAGCCTCTTACTGTTTTGCTGCATTTGACGCAGTCATCCAAATACAAATTTAAAAAAAAGACACTAAACCTACGAACATGTACTCTCAACAGTTAAGCTGGATAAAATCATGGATAAAGCTTCTTATTCTCCGGCTCAATAAATAAACTAGGTAGGGCACTTGGTGAGTGCATGTGTGGTTTTAAAGGAAGTGATCTGGATAAAGCAAAATTTGATGGGCTTTTCTTTGCCCATGCATCATCATTTTATCTTTAGGCAAGTTTACAGAGTTTACATATTTAAGAGAATTCTGCTTCATATATTTTTTTGTAATCTTGCTGACAGACAGAAAGACAACCAAAGAAATGACACAGATCACAAACATCTGCTCTGGCTTTTACCTTCATCAAATAAACACTTAGTAGACTGGGAAAAACTGCACACACATTTACTTGAAAAGGAACAGCATAACATGTTTTTTAATAATTATCTATGCTCATAAATAAAGTTTGACATCCCATTAACCTAAGAGTTAGATTTTCTTTGTTAAAATGTAATTAAAAAATAACATATATACTAGCTGTATGCAATTCCAATATTGCTCAAAATAATAATTTAATTTAACCTTTAAAGTTGTAACTTTATGACCAGATGAGGCTGCTGTGGCTGAGCTCATGCGAGTTCTGGACACAAGGACAAGCAAGGTTAAGTAAATCCTAAAATCTCCTCGTTACCATATTAATTCAACCAAATATGCAAATATATAAATATAGATGGCATTATCAATTGACATTTACTGACCTATAAACTTATGACAACACACTGCATTGACAGATGCATACATATCATGCAGATATGCTTAGATAGGCGATAAATACTGGAGTCAGTTGTCATTATCTCTGTATACTTTGGTTTTAGGACATTGATGTGTCTCCTGCTCCTGTTTTCCAGGTTATTCTGGCACACAATGCTGATGTCAGAATTAAAATGCTGATTGTATTCATCCCTATTGAACCTCCAACTAGAAGATGACTTAATATACATCCTTTATCATCTTGAGGGCAATAATTTCCATTTTTTCTACTAAGAGTGACAGATGCGAACCATCCCATTGACCATAATTAATCTGTGTTTAAAATGAACAGGCTGCATAGAAGTGGAGCCATAGCCCAGGGTCTGAGGGCCCGCGCCACAGTACTATCTGTCTGGCCCCATGCATCTCAGTGTAATTATCCCATTGCCATGAATAATGGGACAAGGGGGGATCCGAGTGATGCTTTGATAGAGATGAGATTAGTTTAATCAAGTTCATTGCTTGGGCTGGGCCACCGAATCTCATCATCGTTCCTCTCAAATCACCAGACCCTCACCCCACCCGCCAAAGCTCCTTTTACGCCTGCCACATTAGCCAGAAAAAATTTATGACATCGTTAGTTTTTAAGTGCTACCTCTGTTAGGACAATACATACTTAAAACAGAAGGCTTTGTGACAAAAGGATTCATATTAAACGGGGCAAAAGCAGGAGTCCTGAATATCAAATGGTCTGTAGGAACATTTACAACAGAAAAAAAAATAGATACATAACACAATAATTATATATTTATTTAGTAAACGTATATATTTATTGTCTCAACAGATTTATGAATTACACTATTTCAGGTATCTCATGCTTTCAAATATAACCTTGGCCAAATAATTGAACAATTTAGCATCACATTCAGATTTATCATAAAGAAAAACTGTTGGTTTAGAATAGTTTAGGCACCTCCCATTAGAAATTCAAACATGGGATTTGTCAATGTAATGTGTTATCCCCCTGAGGCAAACATTCAAATAAAAAAAGAAAGAACAGTACAGGGCACTCTGTGTATTTACAGACAACAAATCATGTTTGGCAAAAAGTGACAAACCCAGCGTGCGGCAAAGCCGGTGGACTCCTATAGTGATCTTAGCTTGGAGAGATCCATAAACACATGTTCCCTACAGCACACCATCACTCTCTCCTGCTGGCCTGACGTCAGAGGACAGGGCTTTATCTGTCTACAGAGGACGGCAACTTTGCAAACAAAGCCTCAAGTGAAGCCTCTCGGAAGTCCCGACTTTGACTTTCTCCTAGCTTCGTGTCAACACACCTCTCCGCAGCCCCCTCCACACGCACACACACAAAAAAAATACCACTATTACAGCACAATTTGGGAGCCATTCATCAAATAAGACATAGGATTAATTAAGCCTGAGGACTGAATTAGCCTCCCTCTTTGCTCATCAAGGTGTACCCTTGGCCTGGGGTTGGAGAATGGGGAGTGGGGGCTCCTCGGTGGTGGTGGTGGGAAGGGATTGGTGGGTTGGGGTGCTATTTCATACAACTCGTATGTGTTTATTAGCCTAGACCACAGATTCATGCTGAGACAGAAAATGAAAATTTCTTTAGCACCAATTTGCTTATGATGTACGACAGTTCAAAAACTCCAGAGGGGAATGCTACACCGGTGCTCTTCATTACATATTAGCTTTATGACAATATATTTACCAGAGATCGAGGCCTTGTAGGAAAATCTTGACAAAAGATTGACTGACAAAACCTATTTCCCCGCAAGTGCTTTTCCTCCTAAATCAAACATATACATCCATTTCCCAAGTATACTGCCTGTTGAAGCCAATATCACACATGATATATCACAATGACACTCAGGGTTGTTTTTAGTTGAATAATTTCACTCCCATAACAAGATCAATGACATTAGGGCACAGCAGGCAGACCGGGCTCTTCTGTTTGGTATGTTTGATGTGTTATGAAGTCTGAAATAAGTAAAGATTCCCTCCTCTATGTACAAAAACATGACATGCATACATTCATACCTTGCACTGAGTTCATTAGTCCATAGCATCCTGTCCCTGACTGAAGAGGGTCATGGTTTTGATGAATGGACTGTGTAGCATGTAGCTTCAGGCTAAGATTCAGCACCTCAAGAGGCAGCGAGGACTCAACACTGGATGGAAAGAAGAAAAGAAAGAAAGAAAGGAGGAAATGAGGGAGAGAGAAATGAATTTGGATTACCCAGGAGTTCTGTCTCTCCTGAGTCCTGCATCCAAGATACATTAGGAATCTAATGTGCTATTATTCTCTATCACCCCCCTAAGCCTAAAACATCTGTCCTTGGGGTGTCTCTGGTAATAGACAAGGGCTTTCAGACCCCTCGCTACTACAAGATAGCAGCTTCTTCAAGGGCCCTTGACGTCCGGCTGACTTAATCTGCAAGTACTTCCACAAAATTGACATTGCCTAGAGTGTATAGCAATGAGCAGACAATGGCGTTACAGAGCATTTATATTTCAGGAGTGCTTCCAGGGACAGTGAAACCTGACCTTTAGAAGAGAAAGAATTGGATTTCTTTTTACTGGTTTTTCTAACTTCAGAAGACTTTGATTTGACATTTGAGTTTCTTGAAGGTTAGTCGAAGGTGTGCGGATCATTTCAGAGCACGTGTGGGTGGGTTGTATGGAGATATGTTGTATTTAGTGTGTGTGCCAACAGGATTCACAGCTATGGATCCAGGTTTTATGGGAGAGCTGGAGAGTAACATACAATATCACAGTACTGTAATAACGCTTGTTATCTCCTGTTTCGAAATTGTGTGCTTTTGCAAAGTAATAAAAGGGTTAAGCTAGCAATGAATGACAAATGATGTCTGTGTAACACATATGTGAAGTGGTGAAATGACAACAATTTCAACAATGATTGTGATAAACACAGGAAATGCAATTTACTTAAAGTCAATTCTTCTTATGTTAAATAACTTCTTCTCGGTTAAATAAATCACTCCTACATATGCTGATCTACAACCAAGCAACTATTTAATGCTATCTAGTCGTCTTAAAAATACAGTGGCCAGATTTTTCTCTACATGAAAACAGTTTAAAAAACGGAAGTGAATATTTCAATTAACAGTTACATTTTTAGTGGAGATAGGAGATCAGGAACAACAAAGTACTGACGAGCAGAAAAATGCATTGTTGGTTTTGATGACAAATAATATGGTGCATCTTTACCTTCACAAATACAAATGGCAGAAAATTCAAAAGTATTTCATTGCCACCCTTTTGTGCCATTTCATTTTGAAACAATGGCCTGCTGGTGTGGCCTTTCTTTCTGAAACCTAAACGCATCAGAGAATAACTGTTTTCATATGATCACGGATGCAATATTCATGATACTCATTTTTAACATGAAAGATCTGTTAATGGAGGCATAGTATTTGATGTTGTATTTCTACTAATTGAATTAAATCTAGTCAAAGAGCAGAAATATTTGTCTTTAAGGCTTTTGGACCTTCAAGCTCTGATTATAAATGCATCCCATTAAATGAAAAGAATATATCTTGATTCATTCATTATTAAAGAGATGGAGCAAAAATACTATGAGTACTCATTAATTTAGGAGAAATAATGTTTCATTCTTACGCAGGACAACGCCGCAGTAACTCTCCTTTCAGCCCATGGAGTACCTTATATTCATCATATATGGTAATGGAAACCAAGCAACCTGTTTAAATAGAAAGTTTCTTTGCTAAAGAGATGTGGGCTGAACAGATGGCCAACCCTGTGCCTTTCACTACTGTTTCTATTGAGCAATTAAAAGTTTCTGGCTGTTTTTCTCTCATCCCCCCTCCACCGTCCCCCAAAGTACAGATTGCAAACATGACAAAAGGTCAAATATCTGCAAGGGAAAAAGGAGTGGAACAACTGTTCCACCAAGCTGCTGCGGCCACAGCTGTTGTACACGCGGACGAGTATTCACCTGAACGAGGACTGGTAATCACCCCACACCGAAGTGAATAATTAGTGTAATAATTACCAGGCTTAAAATGAATCTATGAACTGCCCTCTCTCACAATGCCATCAAGAATAACAGGTGTTGAAAGTGCCTTGAAGGGACAGAGATTAAAGATTATTTCGTTATCCCGAGTCTCCTTCAGGCACAACTGTCTTGTGTTTTATCCTGTCATCCACAGCGAGGGTCATGTGGGGGCTCATTTTCCTCTGGCTTGGCAGTTCTGGGAGCTAGGCATTTGACAGAGAGTGAATGTTGTTTAATCTGGGAGTCTGGGCCGTCCTTGAGCTTCCTGGACATTCCATGTCCACATAACCTCCAGCTACATGGAGTTAGGTTCTACTAATGCTTATTATTAGCTGCCATAATGATTGTTACTTGTAAAAAGAAGAACATAAATAAAAATTGCATTTCTGATATTCATGAGACTAAATAAATTTTTCTTCATTAACTAAAAACAGGAAGCACTTCCCCTTCGTTTCGGATTTCTTTCTAAAATAGTGGACATCTTTTTCTGATTTGCGTGGCAGCTTTGTGGCTGTATCTGTTGTGACTTAAGCACCGATGCAAGTGAGCCTAGGGGTGTTTGTTCTTGTAAGACTTACTTAAAGACTTGTCAAGATGCCACAACTCGCGTGCCGGTTCCAAAGCTCTTTCTGTGTTGATTATTCAGACTTCCTGTGTGTTTTTGAAATTGCTACAGCAGGTGTAACACATCTTAGACACAGCGAATTAAATATTTGCTTCTAATGCTTAACAGAGTGGGTTTTGTGTTTCCATTACACTGAAACTGGAATAGTCCCAGTAGTATTACAGGGAAAAAATATATAAACGATAATTATTAAAACTGGCGAGGCTATAATATTGTAGTGAGAAACCATAATGTCACAGTCGTTTTGTGTGATGCGAAAGGATCTGCCTGCATAAACAGCTATTTGTATGTATTCCTCAGTGTTTCCATTCAGCAATGACTAGAATATGTGAATGTCTATGCAAAATCAAGATAAATGTGCAGTTGAAACAGACATTGGTTGATTATAGTACCAATATGACATCTCACACTTCATCTTTTACCGTGGTCTGTTGTGTTATAATGTTATATCATTAGTTTTCCTGACAGTGATTCAGCATGCAGACATCTACCTCATTGACCTGAGCTGTGTTTAAATGTAACCTTCTTTTGGCCCTAGCCATCGTTTGTCAATTCTCAGCTGTCAAATACACACAAATTGGACACAACCTGTCATTTACCAGCGACAGTGAGATACAGAGGGGTTGCAAAACACAAGCAGGGCAATTATCTGCATCCCGTGGTTACATGGTCTGGGAGGTTAGCAAGTTGTTCCTGAAAGATTACCACCTCTAATTTCTTTGGGGAGGATGGGACCTTGGTTCTGCTGCCAAGCCTGCTTTTCAGGTCAGGGCTCCCTGAATGTTAACTAAGACCCAAGAGCAGGTCAGCACGCAGGCCAAGGGACCAGAGGAAAACATGCGCCCTACTCTTACAGTGGCGGCCAGCAAGTCGTGCAGAAAATAGCCATCCATCTTTGGCACGATCCTAATGATCCACTGTGGGTGATATCTGTGGTTAGGAAGGCTATCCAGGTAGTCCTCCACTGGTGCCTCCCTGCAGCTAAGTGCAACACTGATTCTGAAATCTCTGCCAACAAAAACACAGACTCACTTACCAAAAAAATCTCTAGTATTTCTTCAGTAGGAGGCAGAATTGTTTGATGTCCTCACAGCTGCTCATCAAGCCTTTGGTTGTCTTCTTTAAGCTATGCTGCAAGACATTTTCATGCAGTCGTGTTGTGCTTTCGTTTTTTTCTTTCTTTCTTTTTTTTTACTTTGATCTAAATTATGAAACACTCGGCTCAATCTCAAACTGTTATGAGCACTGCAGCTATGTTTCTGAAACTGTCATAGCCCTACATTATATTTTAGAATGCCATTCAATGTCTTCTTTACTTTTTTGCAGGCAGCCAGCGAGACTGCATAAAATACATAAGTGGAATACGTATGTTCACACAAAAAGTGGTGACTTCTTCTGCATGTGGACACATGAAAAATCTCAAATTAAACAAGAAAAAAATAAACAATGATATAAATAATTAGTAACTATATCTAAAATGATTTTAAATTTGGATTAATTAGAATTAGTTGTAACACACTCCACTGAACATCTGTAGTAAACTAAAAATCCACAGTAAAATTCTCTTGTTTCCATTGCCTTTAATAAAGATATACTTACATAGTAAACCATACAAATCTCGGTCAGTACCTGTAAAGACAAAAACATAATTGTTATAACAAAAATCCATGCTTACATACATATAATAACATAACATTTTTCTTTACACAATCGGGCAATCATGGCTCAAGAGTTGGCAGTTCGTCTTGTAGTAGGAAGGTTGCCGGTTCGAGCCCCGGCTCGGACAGTCTCGGTCGGTGGCGCCAGTGTCCGGCAGCCTCACCTCTGCCAGTGCACCCCAGGGCAGCTGTGGTTACAATGTAGCTTGCCATCACCCGTATGGGTGAATGACTGAATGTAGTGTAAAGTGCTTCGGGGTCCTTAGGGACTAAGTAAAGCACTATACAAATACAGGCCTTTTACAATATCTCATCTAACACATATAAAAACTGGTATTTTGTTTTCATACATTCACTAAAAGCACAACCTTGTAGTAAATAGTATATAATATGCACAGAATTTATCAATAATCCCACATCAGTGCATGTTAGATGCTTTCCATATACAAAAACATAAATACAAAACTAAAGAAGACCAGACATCATAAGCTTCAGCAACACATCCCTTGTCATTTTATTTAATTTGGTTTACAAAGAAATGGCCAATTAAAAATAGCTTCATTACTTTGTTAATAAAGCAGAGGATTGACTCGAGGGAACTTTTCAATTGGAAGTTAATTATGCAGTCTGGTATTCTCAAATGTTCTCTGCAAATGTACAGTGAGACTATAATGCTGCTCTGTGCTCTGGTTCAATTTCATATTTGCATAGCGGAAAGAGTGCCATGTGTTTTGCAGCTCAGGCACTCAGCTTGTTTTGGTGGTATTTGTATGTGTGGAGATGCATTATTGGTACATCATACCTCACTCGACTCAGTTCCTGGGACATAAGGTGGTAATCCCCAATGTTTGATTTTCAAAACATGAGTATAATCAGATATTTATGTTGCTGATGCTCCGTAATCCACAGAGCATCTAAGTACAAGAGCTAAATAAAATGTTCAAATGGTGCGTATAGATAAAAATAAGATACAGTTCATCTAAATCTCTACAATCTGTGAGCTGAACAGAACTCCTAATGCTTTCACCTGTCTTCATTGAATCGTGCAGGAAAGCTCAGGGTAAATGATGCTTGAACAGAAGGAAGATCACTCATTGTTAACCATATGGTTTTGTGTGATAGGTCACCAGTGATTCTGAGGGTTAATATCAAATGCCCAAACACAGACAAGGGGGACCCACGCATATTAATGATAGTGCATATTCCCTTGTGCAAAGGAGATCGGATGAATGGCAAATGTGTTTTCTGGCGAGGTGGGGGTATTGTTTTCAGTAATTTGATAATCAGTGAATAAGTGCTTTGTATATCTTCTTACCTGAATAATGTGATAATATTTTAATTCAGCAATCATTTCACGTTACACTGAGATGCTCCGAATTCACTCGTGAAATTCAAATATATATGCATCACTAATGGTTAGAATGAAAAGTGTCTCATTTCTCCTCTTTTCTTTTGGCGACATTTCTCTTTACATTAACAGTGAGTGGGATCTGCCCCCACCCCGAGCTACAATAAAAAATATATTGGCTTTTAACAGTTAAACTAAAACATATGGATGCTCAAGGCCATTCCAACATTGTGCGAAAGCCTCGAGGCTTTTACACAAAGTGCAGCTTCCCTACAAATCTGCAATAAGCAACCAAAACAACCATCGCTTCATGTGAGAATTAGCAAACAGTTATCATTTCTATGACATAAAAGAGTCCGTGCCAACATGCACTGAAATAATAAAATATTGAAATGTCTATGAAACATAAATGTGAATTCTTGCTACATCTGTCTCTTGCTAATTGAGTTGCTACCAAGAATGTTAGTACTCTGGAGAATAATTTGTCAGTGCAAAACATCGAATGGACCAATTTATTGGTTGCTGCAGGCTGTGGAGTTCCAACAGTCTTTGATCAACCTTTTTAGGTCAGTATCTCTCGAAATACAGAGAGGAGAATTACACAGCAGAGAAAATATTTCATCTTTTTAAAAGACAAGGAAAAGTATTCTTGTAGTTACGTTGTTTGGCTGTAATAGTGAATAAATTCTTTGCTTGAAGCCAGAAAGCAAAAAGGGAAGCTTTTGTGCACAGTATTTATTGTTTTGCATGGCTGGAAACTTAAACATTTATTGTGAAAAAGTGACAGTAAGAGTAATTATAAGTTTTGTTTTTTCTCATCACGCGCTGGATGTAAGATGCACGCACTGACAGTTACCGGTAGGTATTTCTGACACACTAAATTAAAAATGTGCTTCAAAGAGTTTTGTGTTGGCTGAGGGGTTGATCAGCCTCTGATTTTGAAATAGTCTTGGCATTTTGACAGTGAATGTACTAAAGGTTGTTTGACATATTCGGCAAGCATCAGAACTCTGTTTTTCCCAAATAATATTATAACTCTTACAGTTAGAAATAGAAGTTGTGTGTCGATCTTTAGGACGAGTGTCCTCACTGAACCTAACTAAATTAAAAATTCACTGTTATTATATAAATAGTGTTTTAGCCTGATGTGCAGTGTACCAGATCTACCCAAAATTCCTATAAGAGTAAATATTATCACCTAATCTAACCTATCTAACTTAACCTTAAATGGCACACTGCAAATGATATAATATTAATCTATAAATAAATAATATTCTTTGTAGCTTGTTAGGGAAAAACAACCTAAAAAAAATAAATGTGCCTTCTAGCTTTTTCTGTACAATTTTCCATCCATTTTTTTTCTCTTTTCTTCCACTAATGCTGGAGCCTATCCTGGGTGTCATAGGGTGAGAGCTGGGGTACATGCTGGATAACAAACAGAGACACATAACACATTCCTAACTACAACCAATTGAGAATCACCAATTAACCTAACAAGCATGTGTTTGGACTATGAGAGGAAGACAGAGAACCCGGAGAGAGTACACAGGGAACGTGCAAGCTGCACACCGAGGAGAGGAGCTGGGAAAGAGCTGGCTGGAGGATTCTGCCAGACCTTCTTCCTTTAAGGCTACAGTGTGACCCACTACACCACCATGCTGTCAGTTTAGTTCCCACTGAAATAAAACAATAATAAAATCTTTTGTTAAGATCCTGTTGTTGCCGAGTGCACAAGAAGCTTAGCAGCTTCTTCCTGACAACATTTGTCCTAGATGTGTAAAGACTATACTTACTACTTGTAAAAGTGCTGTTTTAGCACCAAGCTTCCTGGAACAGATACTAGTCGGAGCCAGTAACTCTAACTCGTATAGTGACATTTTAAACCACATCCCCTGTTTGGCCCCATTGTAACGTTTTACATTAACAGGTTATATCTGGTTAAAACACCATATTTGAGTTTCTAACATACTTAAATTGCAAATGACAGTATGCCATTTTTCTCTAAAAAATATAACATATTAAAGATGAAAAGACACACACACTGTATTTTAATTAGGAGTGCAGCTGTTCTTTTTCTTGCTTAGCAGATTTCGTTATGAAATGGCCAAGAGTCTACACGCTGATCACCTTATCCCATTCATTATATCTATGAATGTTCCCTTGACCGCATGACTGGAAAGTCTATTAATGCTGGCAGGAAAAGGTAAAATTGAGTGGTACATTTAAAAATGCTGAATTGCTTTAATTAATTTTGTAAAAGTAGACTTAGCTAGTAGAGGTCTATTCTCCTGCGTCCTTTTCAAAAATGCTGTCTCAACACCATGCCAATGCTTTGTGCCCACACGAATTTCAAAGTAGCCATGTATACTGACATTCAAATTAATGTAAAGTTGCATTAATAATTAATAACATATGAGAAATCCCAGTTTAAAAATAATAGGTACAAATCATTTGTGAACTGAAGGATACTGAGGATATAGTCACAAAGCAAATATGTGCATAAAATTATAATAGTTTTATTATATTGAAACTATATTACTATTAAAAGATTTAAACTGAAAACAAAAAAGTTCGATCGCTTAATTCAGACACAACAAACTTAAACATGTTTGCTTGGAATATATCTACACTCCAACAGTGAGGTCACGCAATTCATTTTTACTCAAAACATTTCAATGAGGCCCTTAAGATAAGACATCAGGTTGTACAGCGCGCCACATCATTAGCTCACACATGTACAGCATCTCAGAGGACCTTTAATTTGAGGAGGAAGAGTCTGTTCCTTCGCTACGAGGTTAAAGAGTGGGTGACAAGTGTAGAAAATCACAGCGGAATGGATTAATTAGGTAGACCTAAAAGCATATTTATCAAAGGCTAAGTCATACAGGAATTATCTTAGAAAGGATCTAATAAAGATGTGCAGGTTAATAGAATAAAGGGCCTTGAATAGAATGTGTGCTTATACATAAAATATCAACCACCTCCCACATGTAAAAGAATCATTAGAATATACAGATTAACTGTTACGGCAAGCAGATTCTTAACAACTCAAACGACCTTCATGTGGTTTGACAGCGGCAATTTGCTTCCTGTGGTCACTCTGATTAAAATGTCAAAGCCTCTGACTTAATTCGTTTTGGTCAAATTCCACATGAAAAGGGCCAATATTTGCTCAGAGAGAAAAGACTGATTACATAAACCTGAATACACTGATATCAAAAAAATAAATATTTAATGAACTCCCTTAATCAGAAAACACCACGCTGCTCCACTGAGGAAATAAACAGCCCGGTGATTCTAGCTGAATCATCTAAACGGTGTCAATCACAAGTGAATAAGGAGGGCTCCGTTCCCGGGTAGTGATGACTGATGGCCCTTCAGCGGCGACTGAGACAGACGGAGCTGATTGAGAGAGCTTATCTTTATGGTGGAGCCATGGAATTGTTAACAGGATGTGATGGCTTGCGTCCGCCGAGTTGAGCTGGGAAATAAAGCTGTTGGGCTCGGGCTGCCTTGCCATCATTCACAGAGGTAATGATCTCTGTCTGGCTCAGAAGTAAGTAATAGTCTGCCCACAGGTTAGTAAGGGCATGACACAGCTACCCTGACAAAGTTAAACTTGGACAGATGAGCGCAGGGAATATAATAAATTTAATAGGCAGTTTAATAAAAAATTAGAATATGTGGTGAAACTTAAAATTCATAAGAGGTGTGCATGCTTCTTTTTTTCTATCCGCAGACATTTTTAGCTTTTTTCCTTATGACCCATAGAGGAATAATGTCATGCAGCTGTAGAGCAAGAGATCTGCAAAATACTAAACATAGTTCTTAAACTGCCATTACTATGCCATTACACCTTGGCATTTACTGGGGCATTTCTCGACCACATTTTGCATGGCGCACACGATATTCCTCACGTAATCAAAAGGAAGGCATATTGAAGGGAAAGCAGTCAAAGATCTAGCTCCACTCAATTAGCTTCAGCAAGATAATTAATCAGTTCAGTATGCACATCCAAGTCTCAGAGGCGTCTTTGAGATAATTGTTCTCATTGACTTGAATAATTATTTGTTTGCTGATTTAATTATTTTCACATTTGGAAAACAAATGAATGCGTGCTGGTACATACTTTGGATCTTTTGTTTTCTTTTGATGTATGCAGGTGAGTGTCAGACTAAAAGAATGACTGATGACTTCTTTTTGGAAAATATCTCTTGAGAAATTATCTGGAACCAAATTCAGACAATTGTGTTTTTTTAAACCATAACCTCGACGTGAAGACAGTCAATAAAACATAAAATGTTTCTTCCTCGTGGCATCAATACAAACTGCGATGAATCAAAGGCTAATATTTCTCAGACAGAAGGTCATCTCAGGGTTACAGATACAGAGTCTCCGTACACTGTCTGGCACGGTGAAAACAATTGTCAGAGTCCTCGGTTCACACCATTACAAGTGTGACTGAGACCTTGCGGCTACTGTAGCAAATAGCACAAATTATGGGGGCCATTTTAATAGCAGTCTCTACTATTTATCATGCTGTTTTAAATGTTTTGCTCATTTGTTTCCATTAAATATTTCATCTTCCCTTAAATATTCATTTAACTTCCTCTTTAAATTTTTTACCAGTCTCTTTTCGGTTGCTATCTTCTTGCCTCCCTTTTAGGCTTTGCAATCATAAATAATTATTCATCTACACCCAAAAAGAGATTGCATAAAACATGCACATGAATCCTTTTTGTCTTTTCTCATTAGTGATATACTTCGAGTAGCCTAAATACTTCCCGCTACCCCACTTATGGAAATTGGTCGGAGAACCTTCCTAATGATTCTGCTTCACAAATAGGATACAGCCTGCGTTTCTGATCCTAACGTTCACCCTATCCTTTCAGGATGAAAGGCGGGGTCTGCTGCAGATCCCAAGTTTGTGTATTACTTTTAAAAGGAGGACTAATCCTGACATATTATCCATCAGACAATGCTGTTTTAGATTTTACTGTTTAAACCCAATGCTGGGCTACAGTGGACCAGCTGTACTCTGAATGCCTGCTTCTTGGTGCTTAACTGTATATTGAAGAAAGAGATTTACCAAAAAAAAAAAAAAGGTGCAACACAAAACCACAACATTTCTCTTTCACTGGGTTTACTGTCTCATGTCCTTCTCATTTGATAGTATTTTATTTTCAAATTATTTAAATATTTCTCACTTTTGTTTGGATTTCCTAAAATATTTCCAGGATTCACTTAACTAAAAATAAAAAGTCATCACATCATTTATAAATATTTAAGATAAATTGGTATTCCTTGGCTCAGTATATTTTCCTTGGCTAAACAGGCAGCATTTGTCTTAATTTGTTGGACAATTTCAACTTGCCTTATTAGCATGTAGTGCCATGTTGGAAGGTGAAAGGGAAACATAAACTCTCAATTTGACTGGATTATCCTTTTGTGATGAGGCCTAATGATCCAGCAGAGTAAATAGCAATGTGTTAATTAGAAATTACAGTGAATGATCCGCTGCACACAGAGGAGGTATTAATCAGGCTGCATCGTTATATTATACTCAGAGTTGTCTTTTCTTTTCTTATAAGAATAAAATATCTAAAAGAAAATTATATTATTTCCAATGTAGCTGATATGCTCCTAAAGAGCCAACTGACCAGCAATGCGTGTAAATAAAACCACCCCTCGGTGTGACTGAAATTATATTATACTGAAATTAACTATTTAAAAAAATATGTACATGCTGTTCAGTAATGTATTTATTCCTCAATTCGTATGTCTTTCCTAATTTGTTTTTAATTTGGAAAATATTATGGAAAGGGCCTTGTAATTGTGGCTGCAGCTGCCAGTTACTTCTGAATAAATCTCAGACTTTGTCCAATTTGGACGTTGCACAGTTCACGGCAGATTTTAATCAATAAAGGTGTCCCCCTAAACTACAGCATTTAAGTAAGCATTTGCCTCCACCTAGTGGTAAATGTTGGTTACTGAGGCTAGAGCTATATAGAGCTGTATATTTTTCAGTTCTTATAATTTTACATTTTTTAATGATGTTAACAAAAAAAATACAATACTATCTTTTAATGATTTCTTTGAACTGATCTTTTCCCCAGGTGAACTGATTGTACAGCATGCATCTTTAATGACTTTAACAAACAAATACTGGGTGCACAAGTTTGAATTTAGTTTGGATTTTCTCTAATCCACACAGCCAAAAGTATAGACTCTTAGCATGTACATAAACTTCCTTTTTTTAATTGTATTTTTAATTTATTTTTTAAATAAATGGTGCTGAAGGTTCCCATTAGTGATCCCATTTGACTACAACTGCTAATTTCTCATCACCTCTCATCATCAAAAGGATTTCTTTGACAGCACTAATTGGATTGAGCAAAACTTTTTAAAAGGGAACGTCTAAGCAGCTCAGTGAAGAAGGAAAATTGTAGACTTGCATAAGCTGCAAAGGTCTCGGGGCAATTTCTAAACAACTGCAGATTCCAAGATCATCAGTTTAAACAAGTGCAGTGTAGGTTATTTTCATGTGTCACCACTTTGCCAAAATCTGGAAGAAGTGTCCCAACTGTCACCCTCAGATAAGAAGAAATTGGTTAGGATGTTCAAGAACAACACAAGAACCACCAAAACTCAAGCCTGTGAGGGTGCTGACAAAGAAGGGAGCCTCTGCTCCAAAATCAACACCTTACAAGCCAAATGCCTCTGGAGGAAAATCTGGAGAAACACTATCTGACCAAAAAGACTGAGCTATGTGATCACAGTAAAGAGCTATGTTTGCGTTTCACAATAAAAGTGAAACTTTCAAACCTAATAACACTGAACCAGCTGTCAAACTTGGTGGTGGTATCATCATGTTCTAGGATTGTTTTGCTATCAGTAGTACTGGTACATTGCACAAAGTGGAAGAAATAATGCAGGACTACCTCAAAATTCTTCAGCTTCATCTCAAATCAACAACTGTTGCAAAGCATGCATCAAAGCCGGTTTTGGAATGGATAAAGCAAACTGGAATGACCTTTCCAAGGCTCTGACCAAAACTCTATTGAAAAGTTGTGGACTATGTTTGAAAGCTGGGTCAGTGCCAGGAAACCAACCAATTTAAATGAACTCTTCTGCCAAGAAAGAGTAAAATAAATTCAAATTCAAACTTGTGCAACCAATTTTTGTTTTTTAAAGTCATTAAATATATGCACTGTATCATTCCACCCTGAAAGAAAGAAGAGTTCAAAGAAATCATTAAAGCCCCCAATTACCATGATATTCATGGCCATGATGAGTGTATGTAAACTTCTGACAACTCTGCATTCTTACATACAAAACTGAGTATTATTTTGTGCACACAAAATCTCTTGGCTGGAGGCTGCAGGTAGAAAGCTGATAAAACAGACAGGGCTTCTAAAATACCAATTCCATTGCATTATACACAGGACTGGTTCAGTTTACTTTGCAATAGTCAGCTACTGACCATAACTGACATTATTTCATGTAGTTAATAACTAAATCCATTAATTTAGAATTTCTTTGAAAGTAATTACTGCAAAGTTAGAGATGGATAAAGCATTACACAATAATGCTTTTCTTTTCGGTATTTCTATGCAAACAGGAGAACTTTGCATATTCAACATTTACAGTTAGTCAAACCAAATTAGCCTTGCAAAAACAGAGGCCTACTATACAAGACAGGCTAGAAGTATGCACTTCAACAGCTTCATTATTTCATTGGTAATGATGAATAAAGTCATATTTTAAATAATTACTGAAAGGATAATGAAGTAATCACTGACAAAGTAACTATAATCCGATTACATATCTTTTTAAAAATGAATTGCGCTCAGAGTTACTTATTTGTGTAACCTTATTAGCTAAGAGATTATTTTCTGGATTAGGTATAAATGTTACTGCCCTAATGTAATGAAATATATCATAACACAAGCTCTTTTTACAGTGTTGCCTTTTCAGACACAGCGTCACTAATGCTTATTAAATAAAGTGAATAAAAAGAAAAAGTGAAAAAAAAATTACTTTGGCTTGACCAAATAACTAGCAGTTACTTCCCACTATAAGAGAGAACAGTGCGATTCCTAGTATAAACCATCAGACGAAATCAACACGTTGCGGTTTTTAACCTTTAACCCACTGCTGCACGAATCACTAATGGATAGCAAGATGAAAGCAAAAAATACAATTTGGACAACAGAGCTGGATTAGAGACGTGTGTGAACCAGACTGTGTAGTCTCTACCTTGTCATTATATGTTTCCAGTATCAGCAGAGGGCAGTGAAGCTTGCTAGGGTAAAGACACTTCTGCGGCTAATGGAAGGGCCGTTGCTATTAGGGGTTGCCAGATTTGCTCGTTTTCCACGGACCAGAGCAGTCTGAGCGATTAACTCTTTAGGTATATTGCGTTGTTTTGTTTTTTATCATTATTATTACATACTTTATAATCTACATTTTGCTAACTTTATTTTATGTGGGACACTCAAAAAGAAGTTTCAGTTTTGAAAATAGAATATCATTATGTTACTCGTGGTCACAGCAGGGCAGTAAAAAGAAAAGCTTACAGTGCAACAAAATGACATTTTAATGAAATTTGGTGTGCTTTTGTGTGCTTGCACACAAAAAAATAAATTCATAAATCACACGTGACCACGAACTGTGTCGTTTATGCCGAAGAATCTGCAGGAAACACAACTGGCAACTCCGCTGACCATAAACTGTATGCATATCCATGATAGAGCAAGGCGTTGTTAGCAAACGGTTAACTTCTGCCGTTTAGTTGCCGAGGTTCGTGTGTCGGCAAATTAAAAGGAAGTAGTCTTTGTATTTAACATGGGTCCAAGAAAAGACTGTCTTTACGTTGAGCTGTAGTTGATAACTGCCGAATTATTTCTTTTTTGGCTCATAGACAGCGTTAATTGGAATACAAAGCTTGTTTTGTCGTGGCTAAACTTTGCTAACCCCAAAGCTAGCCTGACTGAATGTGTTACGTCCACCGGAGAGCCCTCTGGACTTGGAGGAAGGAAGGAAGGAAACTGATAAGTAGGATAACTGCGCACCTATGCTTCTGCAAAGCTAGAACT
This sequence comes from Simochromis diagramma, assembly GCF_900408965.1. NCBI lineage: Eukaryota > Metazoa > Chordata > Actinopteri > Cichliformes > Cichlidae > Simochromis > Simochromis diagramma. Next base: position 10,993,182 of record NW_024386801.1, read on the forward strand.
CTTTGGGACTCTTGAGTTAACACCGTGACGCATTTAGAAAAGGTGACTATCTGTAGACTTCGCGTGATATTTGACACTGTTTGGTTAATGAGATATGCTGTTAGTTGGCATAGCTAGCTGCTAGCGCCACGTCTCTGGGCTAGCTGTGCAGCAGACGAGAGCTATCCTGTTAGCCACAAACTTCCAAAGAAGTTGTGTAAGTCAGATTTTTCTTTCTGGTTGAGTTGGTCAAGGAGCTGAACGGTGATTAAAGCGTTTCACGGTCAGACTCTTTAACTTTGATCTGCTGTACCACCGGGACAACCGGAGAAACTTATGGCATCGGATGTGATTGAGAGTGAAGCGGTGCTGAAGGGTGTAAGTAATATGAATTTGAACAATAGCAGCCCAGATACTGTCACACCCAGGAGGACTCTTGAGGATTTGGGAAACAGACAGACTTCCAGCCCGTCATCATCCGGTGTATCGGGAGAAGGCGATGACGAGGAAACAGACGAATTGCAAAATAGCACAGCTTCTGCTGCAGAAAAGGGCGAAGAGGAGTTTCAAGACAGTCTAACCAAAACAAGCGGTACGCCACAAGAAAGGAAGACTCCAGACAATGTGCAGAAGCAACGAGGAAAAAGCTCTACCCCGGTGAGCGTTCCCCAGCCACGCTCACCAGCTGGAGCCACTGGAAGGTGTGTATTTAGACATTTTTGTGTTTTCCTTACATAGAAGCAAACTATGAGAAAATTAGCACAAATATGGTTTAGTCTCTCCCAGAGTCAAACGATAGTTTTGTCGGTGGTTCTAAAGTGGACCTAGGTGTACATGTGACTGTTTGTTTATCTGCCTTTGTATTGGTTATAGCGTAGTCTGACGGCCCTGTGTCAGTTGGGATAGGCTCCGGTGGCGTGCCAAAGAGCGTCGTATCATTGGCCTACAGTCTGTGAAATATATCTCAGACATGTCTCTCATGAATGAAGTCATTTTCAGCCAGAAAAGCATCCCTGTCATAGGGTAGAAACTGAAATCAGTTTTTGGAAGAGTGACTTTTATATGTCCTTTTATTTATTCAGGTTGAAAGTCTCATTGACATTAAAAATTCATATTACATATTAAAAAAGAAACATGGAAAAATCAGGAGTCACTTTTTAGCACAACATCGATCCTCTGCAGAAAGATGTGTCAAAGCTATGGATTTCAGAATTGACAAGCCACCTATCCTTAACTATTATTGTCAATAAATATTGCTTACTGGGAGCCAATCACTCTTGTGTCTTCATTCCATTTCTCTTATTAGATATTTGTCAGTAATGTTTTTTCCATGCAGGAAAAAATAAGCAACTTGACATGGCGTGGATACTTAAACTCTAAAACATTGTACTTATAGGTGTGTTTTTTATTTATTATTTTACATTTTTTGCAGTAATCTTGAAAATTGCTTGTCCAGGAGTTAACTTCCAAAAATGTCATCATTTAACCTCAGAGTTCATCTACGTCTTTGTAGCACTGGTACTTTGCTCTAAAAATAGTTGTTTTCAACATCTTGCCAGAAACTGTTGGAAACCAGCCATCCCAAAACTAATTCAGGACCATCAGATTACTTTGCAGATCTTAAGTTCAGAAAAAGCTGCTTCAGTTTAGCCAAACTGGTCATTTACAAAGGTTTGCCTAACTTCTGAACTTGTTAAGATGTGAAATTGAAGGTTTTCTCTACAGACATTAGTGCACTTTGCTCTGCACCCCTGAGGGATTTTTAAACTAAGTATTGTGAATATTAACTTGGAGGGAGCTATAAAGAATGATAACAGACTTCAACCCTTCACATAACTAAAACAGAAAAAACGCAGCAAAAATAAATGTAGATAGAATGATAATCTTGTATTTGTTTCATTTATGTTGAAATTATGAATATGAAAAATGACTTCTTAACTGGTAACACATTTACTTTTGCCTTGAGCTTTATTTAAACAAATTAGCATGGCATCTTTAAAGTTTTTCCATAGTTGAACCATCCCCCACTGATATCCATATTAATTCAGTTCTCTATTGTGCTCAGTATAATAATTACACCTTTAAAATTTCTGTCATCTTTTCCTTTTGACTTTTTAATGTAGCTAATTTCTTTCTATATGCTTCCATTTGCATTGATTGCAATGGTTCCCTCTCAGGAAACTACATTCCTGTTGAGTACTGAATGCCCAGAATGTTTGTGTGTCTGGAAGTACAAATACCGCAGTCTATATGATTAATGCATCAAAGGGAGCTTGGTACAACATGGATACAGATACCATTGGTCTGCACTGGTGAGCAGTCGGTTTATAAACTAAGCCCTTAGCACAAGCTTGTAAGCTTTTTAAGAAGCTACTGAAACTGAGATTTTCAAACATCTATTTCATATGATTACTTTTGTCTCATGTTAAGACATTTTATTAATTGAAAACAGGCAATGAGGATAAACTTCCTTTTAGGTTGCTTTAATCATTAAAAGCCACAATATTGAATATACAGTCCAAAAACATGCTTTTATCTCCATAATCTTTTTAACCCACACTTTACAGTTGCTCTACTTTGTTGGCAATGAAAACGTAGCCTGACAGATATAGGATTTTTAGGATCAATACCAATAGTTAGTTATTTTATGAGTTCAATATTTTAGATATTTTTTCCTTTAATAAACATGAATGTGACACTGCATAGTAGTGATATGTAAAGAAGATTTTAGTTTTGCAATTATAAGTAATATTGGTGGGTGAATCAATACTTGCAGGCTCTGGTGCCTTCATTGTAAGGGTCAAAGATATTTTTCACCTCCTTACAGTTCTTGGGGGTCAAAAATTACTCAAAAATGCCAACCCTTATTTTGGACCTACAGACCTGTAAACGTATATTGATTCTGTAAGTTGGCAGCATTTTGAGTATTAGAGGACTATTTTGTTTTTTGGGTTTGTTGGGTACCTTTTGCATTAGTATAGCTTAAGTAAAATTCCTTGTCAGCTTATTAATTTAAAATCGAATTGATTTGTTTCGAATAAATCCAGTTATTATGGCAGATGTTCTTCCTTCTTTATTCATACAGTGTATGCTCATGTGCTTTTGTGTAGCCAAGTGTACCTATTATACACTGACTTTTTGAAGATTTTAATTGATGATGTATTAGCCCAAGGACAAAAATTGCCTTACTTTCAGCACATCAGGAGTGCGTCTGCATTTTCCCCTTAATCATTTTAAGACTAAACAAGTCATTGTTTTAAGATGCCCAATTACACGTTTGGATTTCACAGATAATTTCCGCTTGCCCTCCTCCTGATCTTGATACATTTTCAAGTGCAAGACAACAATCAAGCAGTTAGAGATTGTTAACCATAACAGATTGTTCAACCTTTTTCCCCTTTTCATTCCCAGCCTTGAACGTCAAGAGTCAGTTGCCACAACAGAAGCCCGCCTCAGAATGGAAGGAGTTGAACTTAAGGAAGAGTGGCAGGATGAGGACTTTCCACGGTACTGTCTCAATCACGCTTATATCATGCTTCATAGCTTTGCATCACATGTTTGGGTTTTTCAAAGTCCCATTAACCGTGACTCTGCTGAATGTATCATTATCTTTTGTATGAATCTTAGGCCTCTCCCAGAGGAAGAGGAGCTTGAAGATGAGCTTTTTGCAGAAGCTTCTGAGGCAGGAAACTCTGGTAATGAAAACACAGTACTGTTCTTTGCATTGCTACAGTCAAAAACAGAACACTGAAGAACAAAGTTTTTGCATTTTAAAATGCACATGGACATATGGAAGTTAAAAGAGATACTGGTTGCTCTTCCATTCATGTGCATTCAGCTGAAACTGAGGCCTGAGCAGTCTGAGTTTTACAAATCAAAAGAGTAATTTCTGACGTGGTCTTTTTAGTACAAAATCCTCTCAGGTAGGGGTGGGCGGTATAAAAGGTATACAGTAATATGTCTGAAGGTTCTCAGTCATCCAGGTCATCGTAGTCAAAGGAGCTTGCAAAGAAAAGCGTCTGGACTTCTTTAAGTTGCTTAAAGACGTTTCACCTCTCATCCGAGAAGCTTCTTCAGTTCTAGCTAGTACTTTTCTTTGCAAGCTCCTTTGTATACGGTAGAAACAATATAAAATTGGCCAACGGTAGAGATTTTGACTTTACTGCGATAGCACATGTTGATGGTGTCATCAAGCTGCACCTGTTTTGGTCGAAAGCATCGCAGCGGCTGCAAACAATATCATCTGCAAATTATGCCGGGTGACGGTAATAGCAAAGAGACTAAGCACTTTTGGAATATGGGGAAAGCCAAAAACTGTGCTTCCTAGACTTCCGTACCATTGATTAATTTTTGCTGAATTCTCTCGCAGCTGCTCTATTCCCATGTTGTTGCAGTATATTAATGACTAACCTCGTATTGTGAATGGATTATCTCAGTTGTTCTCCTGACTGAAGTTTGGTCCGTTTACAGCATCCCGACATGTGACTGTATATGTCCCTAACCACCAGAAACCCTCACGTTAACTTTTATCGAGTGGGGAAAAAAGTTAACAGCCATCCTTCAGCTTCACTGTGCTAATGTTATGCTAACATAGCTGTTTTGCTAGCAATCACGTAGCACATCACTATATACCAGCTAGCTCAACTTCAGTAACCCTACAAAGTCACTGCTGTTTAGTTTTCTGTCTTCATTTATGTTGGAAGTGATAGCAGAGCTGTACGTTTGAATTTTTTCAGAGATCTCTCAGTCAGAACATGGCATATCATGTTTAGGTGGAAACTAGCGAGCTAACTTCCTGCTAACTTCTAACTCTGTTAAATTTAATAAATTCTGTTTTCATGGATGCCTGGATGTTAAACGTAATTATTACACCTGGTAAAGCAGCAACGCTGATCATTTTATTAAAGGTGAAAGAATTTAGACAGTTTTTAACTCTCAGTGATGCTGCAGTGTTTGTTTGACTTTGGGACCTGAAGGAGACAGAGTTTCGGACCCAGATTACTCCGCAAGGCTCCTCACCACGGCAGCCGTAATGCTCCGGCAATCCATCAAGTGGTGCGCCTTCATAGCTTACCAAAGTCGTACTGAAACATTTTTTGACAGATTTCTGCGCGCCATGTACTACATAAAATCTGTTCGAGGTCGGTAACCACAACCAGAATTCATACATAAGGCACACTGTTGATCTTTGAGAAAATTAAATGATTTTAAGTGTGCCCAATGGTGTGTAAAAATACGTTATACAGAAGAAAAGAATATATCGCGATATATATATATCGTTACCGCACATGCTTCAAATTATACCGTGATATTTCTTTGCCAAGCTGCAGTGGAATGCTGTTCGCTGAAACCAAAATTTCCATTTTAAAAGACTGTAATGTTGAAAGTGTCACTTAATTTCTATAGCAACCAAGCTTCACATTAGTGTTGGCTGAACTTCAAAGTATTTGAAAAGTATTTTTTCATAAACAAGCTCTGTGAAGTACCAAAGCATAGTATTAAACTGGCTCTGGAGCTAATTAAATACTTTAGTACTCATTATCCCTGGCATTGTCAGTTCTGCTTTCATTGCTATAGAAATTTGGAAAAGAGATTTCCTTTTTGTTATGAGTATATAAACAATATCATTAATGTTTAATATATAAACAATATCATTAATGTCGATTAAGATAAAAACAAAAAAAAACTTGACAAAGAAATACAAGGTAACACACACACTGTGTGCTGAGCTGCAGCCAGGTGGTAGAGCAGGCTAACCTACTAATCAGGTAGTTGGTGGTTCGATCCCCATCTGCATCTGCTGCTCTGTGTGCCAAATATTCAAGACGTTTGGAACCATTAAAATGTCTGCACCTGATGGCCTGAGAGGTCTAATTGGGTTATAGATACTGAGGAAGTCAGAGATCTACTGTTGAGCCAAACCATTGAGGGCTTTATGAAATAATAGAAGCATTTTAAAGTAAATTCCGTACTGAACTGGGGGCACTTCAAAATTTGGGTAATGTGTTCAAATTTACAAGTATGTGTGAAGGTTCTGGCTGCATTCTGAACAAGCTACTGATGATTTGGATAATCTGCCAAATAGAGCATTACAGTAGTTTCATTTCCCCAGTATGAATACATGGACTAATTTCTCTGAGCCAGTTTCAAAAAATAATTTTTATAGCATATTTTAGTGCATATTTCTAACTATTATTGGATATTTTCCCTCCATAAATTCTTAAATTTGCTCTTCCGTTTCTGTCTTTAAATACCAATTTAAAATAGATCTTTTTTGGTATTAGCAGTAGAAAGTTTTTATAATTTCTTTTATAAGGAAAACTGGTAAGACTGCACATTAAAAATACTGTCAAAATTAAAAGCCCTGCATTCATTTTTAGTTGAAAATGATCTTTAACGAGTTTATTATCAGCAAAAGGTTATTCCAAAGCTTTTAGTATTACAGCATATGATGCACACACACATTAAAATAAGTACCAACAAGAATACTGCCTATGCAATAGGTTAAAATGCCTCTTCCTACCAACCCATGATTCCAATCCCTACTTAAATAAGAGACGCACCAGAAAAGAACTGCTCACCACATGTAATCACTGTGTTATCGCTGACCTGAAAAAGCTTGAACCTTTCAAAAAGCTGTTCTCACAGTAGACCGTATAATCATTATTGATTTGACATCCTACCCTAGGCTACGCAGTGAATCATGGCAAGAAGACTAAGAAAAAACTTGCAGCTCCAGACATCAGTCTCACTCTTGACCGCAGTGAAGGTTCTCTTCTCTCTGACGAGCTGGATGAAAGCACAGAGCTAGACCTCAGTGACATGGACACGCCCTCGGACAACAGCAATGAATTTGAATGGGAAGGTAGGAATTTTATATAATTAAAAATAATTAAAAATATTGGTCTGGTACTTCTGGTATTATCCTTTAACCCTCATTGTTTCACTTTGCTTATTTAAAGGCAGATGTTACACATCATCTTTTAGATGAGGTCTAGTTGGGATGTTATTTTCACAACAAACAGAAGTTCTCCGGTCTTTTTTTTTAATATCTGGGTTCTTGCGTCCATGTGCTTTTTTTCTTCCTGTATTTTTTACAGGTTTGCTTAGGCAGCTGACTGCCTGCAGTGTGGTTAAAATATGCTTTGTTGTTTTTTGTTTCCACACTGCTGCCTTCCTCTTTTTCACTTGGAAGAATTGTTTCCATTCTCTGCCTGGAAACAGGCTGCAGGCCAGCAACAGGTTTCTCTGTTCCTTGTGGTAAGATCTTTTGGACAGCTGTCTTTTATTTTTCAAACAAATCAAGATGTTTTTTTGTTTGTTTTTCATTTTTGTTCGTTTGGTTTGTTCCTCCCCACCATATTTCATACCCTTTCATTTTTACTTAATATATTTGATTCATCTCCCCCTTTCTTTCAATTGTTCCTGCTTGAGTAAACAATAGCAGGTTATCACTTAATGGTGAAATTGTTGGCCATTTTGTCCTGTTTGATTATCAGTTATTCAGTGAGTCACAATTTAAAAGCATTCAAATTTCAGAGAATAACTACTGGAACAAGAAAACTTCATTGATCTCTGCACGAAAATTGATTTGCCACAGTTGCTTAACACAGTAATAAAAGAGTAAATGCCTTAAGCATAAAACTTAAATTAAACTTGTATTAAGTTATATTGTTCCAAAATCAAACAAGACATGAGACCAGACAATTAGAATTAAATTAAATTAAGAAAATTTTGGTCCTCTTCACAGAAAACACACTCAAGTTTGTCCGTTTGATTTAATCTCACGGTTTCATAAGTTTTGATTTGCTTGTTGCATGCTTGATATCATGTGATCATGTGAGTACTTTCCTTGATGTCTGCATGATGAACTTGACATTCTGCACATCATGCAGCTATGCTGTAAATCTTACAAACGATCCTCAGATATCCTTGGGCATTTGAGCAAATGCAGCACTCTACAGTAGCAGTGTGTTTTGCTTTTGCTTTCCTACAGGAAATTATGAATTTTCTCCCCAGAAAAAGTGAAGTGAGCGTATGGAATTGAGGATGTGAATGTTGGTGTTGATTCAGAGAAAGAACATCCCTCAAGATACACAAGATTAAAGCAAGAAAATAAATGTGCATATGATTTGAAATTTAAAATACGAATTATCGAGTGATCTCAAAATTGTATCACATTTGACCAAAAAGAATCTGATTTGAATCATGTGTTAAGTTTGCAGCATTCAAGTTGTTAGTTTAACTTGCCTCTTCTCCTTCAGATGATCTTCCTAAGCCAAAACCCACAGAACTACTACAGAAAGGCGTGGAGTCAGTTCACGAGTATTCGGCCTCAGAGGAGAGGGAAGACAGTCGACGCTGGAAGATGCTTCGTATTGGAGACCAGGAACACAGAGTGGACATGAAGGCCATTGAACCTTACAAGAGAGTCATCAGCCATGGAGGCCAGTACCATTGAAGTACCTCTAGTAGCAAGTCTTGAAACTTTACATACAATTTGGCAGCATCTCACTGTACTTATTAGAAGTATTATTTTTAAGGGCCTCTCTAAATAAATTATGAGTGATTCCTAATCTTAATTTCAGCTGCAGCCAGGACATGAAAACTACATTTATAGAGTCATCGGTGAAATCTGACAACAAAGACACTTAGGTATATCTGCCCCAGCTTGAGGCTTAAAAAGCTTTCATCGCAGAGGTTACACTTTTACAAAACGTTGATTCACAAGATTATGGCTTCATTAACGGTTAAATCCAGTGATGACACAATCAAAGCCATAGTCTGGCTCCTCCCACCAGAGCAAAGAACAAATGGCATGCTAATTAATGTTATAGACACAGTAAGCCCAAAACAATGTTATGATTGGCTCATATTTTATCCGATCGGTTCTTTGGTAGCAGCACTGGATGAATAAACTGTGTTACACGTTTGACATGATTCAATCAGCTTGTGTGTATTCACAGTATGAATTCCTTTTTTTTTTTTTTTTTTTAATATTAAAAATGACTTTGTGGCATTTGAATCTCTCATTGCAGGTTACTATGGAGACGGTTTGAATGCCGTAATTGTGTTTGCTGTGTGCTTTATGCCGGAGAGCAATCAGCCAAATTACAGATACATCATGGAGAATTTATTCAAGTGAGTTTTTATTTGAAATTTAGTTCCTTCACACATTTTAGAGAGCTGTGTCAAATGCGATATTCTTGTTTCAGGTACGTCATTGGCACACTGGAGCTTTTGGTTGCTGAGAACTATATGATTGTGTATTTAAATGGGGCGACCTCTCGTAAGAAGATGCCAACTGTTGGCTGGCTTAGAAAGTGCTATCAGCAGATTGATAGGAGGTGAGTGAGTTGCACAACTTGGAAAACTGTTTTTTAAAAGACAGACAATATGAGAACATAGATATTTGGGTCACTTCAGACAAATAAGCATCAGATCGTAACACCTGTCCTCACTCTTCTGTACAGGCTACGGAAGAATCTGAAATCCTTGATAATCGTACACCCCTCTTGGTTCATTCGCACCCTGCTGGCACTCACCAAACCTTTCATAAGGTAACTGTAATGTAAAAAGGTAATCGCAAGTCAAAGACATTCGTGGTGTAATCTCTTTATTCTGAATGTTTCTGATTTCTTTTTCACAGCTCCAAATTTAGTCAGAAAATCAAGTACGTGTACAGCTTGTCAGACCTTGCTGACCTGGTTCCAATGGAGTATGTGTCCATACCAGATTGTATCAAACAGTAAGTATGGTGTTTGTAGCACTGATGTCTGTGTTGCATTATAGTGGTTTTCCTCGTGGCAAGGGTAGGCCGTAAGTTAGCTGTGTCCCACTGACCTAAATGTGCACACTGCGTCATTATACAGGAGATACAGTCTGCCCAAAGCCCATAAGCATTATTATCATTATTATTATTATCATCATCATCATATATGCATGATCCCATGTTACAATGGCAAAAACATTGCCACGTCACTACATATTGCTTCCAGTGTATACACAGCTTAGGTTGTTGTTTTGTAAGTATTCTATAAGCTGCTGTTAAATATCATAGTCTTCATTTCTTTGCTAATATGCGTAATTATTGAGCTGCACTACAAATTACTCATGCTGTCTTCTTCTTTGAGGCTCTGCACGTGACAAATCTTGTATCGTCACGACATTTAAAAAGGCAGCACAAATAACTCATCTTGACTCAGTGAAACTCAGTAAAATGTTTTTCTCTTTTGGATGTGTGGTTGCTGTCGGCTGTGTGTTTCTTCTTCTGCCTAACCCGATTTCCCTGCCCCCTTCTTAAGGTTTGACGAGGAAAAAAATAGGAAAAGCCGTAAAAGGTATATGCACTTTCACCCAGGGTCAGCTTCCGCATCTTCTGCATTTCATAAAACTAACAGAGAAATGATGAGTTGGCTTTCAGAAATGCACCAAGACACCTAACTTTCTTTCATTTTCATAGTTGGATGATTTCCAGTTACTGCTTGTCCCGAATCAACAGCTTTCCTCTTCAACTCCCCACATGTTCATCTGATTTGATTCAGGATTTACCTTCCTAATTAACAGATTGAGAGTACATTTTTTGGTCTCCAAAAAATAGGTGACTTGGTGATTATTTAACCAGCTAAATAGATTTTCTGAGCCACTTTTGTAAAGATCATCCCCAAAAAACTATTGCATTTACATTTATTACCTCAAAGCTACCTTAAAATCGTATTCAGCACTTAGTTTTGTTTGTTTTTTTAAGCCGCAGAGCGTGCTTGCTCACAGCTCATACTTGCTGTCACAAGTCATAACTTCACAAGCTACATGAAGATAAGGTTTCAAGGAAGCTGAATGTGTTGCTGCTTGTTAAGGTAAAAAAAGCCAGGGCATTAAGTTGCACTTACTTGAATTTATCTTGTGAAAAACAGGCTCGTATTTTGAGGAGGTTGGTGTTTGGTAAGTTTGTTCGTGTGTACAAATGAATGGGGTCAAGTAAGGAAGTAGCTCGCCTTAGTCACTGTGGTTTTTGGTGGCACTGCAGCCGTGGCCTCACATGGTTTAGTAACTGGCTCTCACTGAACACACGGTTTGTTCATTCTCACAGCTCTTTGCATGACTCACTGCTTACCCGCTGCCCACTGATTTTTGGTAATTGCCACCTCTTTCAGTTTTAATATTCTGCTTATTGTTGATTCAGTAATAACCACTCAGGAAGAGATGGTATTCAGCAAGACAAAGGCTTTATTTAATGTATTTTTACTGCTAAAGTAGAAGCCAAAGTAGAAATTTTTCACTTTTCAATGGAAACAGGAAACTTTTAACGATACAGCTGGTACTGATCTTTGTACTGATCAGACATTTTAAGAAGCTGCATGTATACAAAATATATACATGTGTATATACAATATATACAAATTGGGATTTGTATATATTTTAGCGTTTTAAATTATTATTATTATTATTATTATTATTTATTTTTTTTGGGCAAACTGGTCTAGTGAGTCTGATCATTTTTATACATTCCTGTGTATAGAAATAATCCTGACACCAAAAAATCCCATTTTGATAGTGTTACAGATTTTGTACAGTTTTAATGACCACTAAACTTGTGTGCAGAATCGATCAGGACATGCACGGCAAAACGGAGAGCACAGCTGCTACTGTCCCGGAGTGACCTGGCTCACGCTTTGAGACGTGGAAAGGAACGGTGAAGAATGTTGAGGACTGCAGCCATTCATGTTTGTTTTCTGGGTGATGGGACTGGAGGCTTCTTTGCATCAAGAAAGTGCCTTTTTGACATGATGCTGCCTGTTACATGTTGGAACTGTTTTTGTTTTTGTGCTGCATTTCTGTGTCAACCAGTTTGATCTGCAGCACTTTGTCCACATGCTGTCGTAAACTTTTTAATCCTTTTTTATTTACTCCTGTATCTCATGTCAAACTAAGCGCATTGGTTTCCCTGTAGCTACTGGTGTATGTACACTATTTGAGGCACTCTTGTTACAAGTGGTTGATGCATGTTCTACTTTATTACATTTAAAATTATATATTTATATTCAAAAGGTGTCAAAGGAAATAAATTAATATATTTTTATGATGGATCTGATTTTAAACTGCGTATTAGGTCACTGACTCACTGAGTGGCATTGGATAGAACACGTTTAATGGCATCTTGTTCACTGTTCACTGCTGATGTTCTCTGTTAAAATCCTGCCTGGGGAAAGGAAATCTTTGTTTTTATTTTATCTTTTTTTTTTCCTCAATCTTTTTTTCATTTTTTGGCCCCTCACTTGAATGTACTGTTTTTGCTTGTTGGGGGTGAACACTTGTGAAAGAAACTATCTGAACCAAGGATGTAGGTCTTTATTTTCTCATTTCCTTCAAAGTAAAGCCATGGATCCATTCTGATTGCTTTGTATCTTTTATTATTGTTGTTATTATTAGTTTTAGATCTTTTTTTTTTTTTTTTTTTTTTCTTGTAATGCAAAATTTTTGGGAATAACAAGATAGTTTTTGCGCTACAATGGTTCTATAGTGGTCAAAAGTATGTTTAACAGGAAATGAGAATTTACAAGAACAAAAACAAAAGGCAACGTGCACTCAGCTATTAATTGTCTATATGGAAATAAAAATGTAGCCTAATGCAGTAGTTCTGCAGTAAATGTTCTTTCAGTTAGGTTAAAACTTTTGCTTGAGACAATGTGAGCTGAGTTAACTACCTAGTAATTGCAAGGACAAAATTAGAGAAACCTCGGTTTAAATACAATAAAAAAAAAAAAAAAATGCAATACAAAAACAATACACTTAAAAAGAAAAGATTTGAATTTCAAATGATCTGTTGTGAAAGTTTAATAGACATACTTTAAGCAATGTTTTTCACCTTTGCGTGTCTCTTCTGCCATACTTGAGCTCCACTAGATGGCACTGCAATTACAGGTTTCACTGACAAGAAACTATTAACAGCTCTACAAGAAGGCTTGAAAGAAGTAACAAAAATGACAAGGAACAGTGACAGCCACGGGATTTTACATTTACATGACTGACATTTTAGTATAAATTATTGCTGATCTGAAAAAATCTAATTCTCCATAGTTGTTGAAAAACCAAGGCATTAGACCCCTTTGCTTTGTTACAACACCTCCCAACATTCTTATCTTTTTAATCACTAAAGGCAAAAATAAAACCCCCAAAAACATTTTATGTAAATCTAGCAAACAATAGCACAGTAACAACCACAGGCTTTTAGATGTTACATGACTCACATTTTAGATGTTTCTCAATATTTTGAGAAAGATTAACTCATTGCTCAGTTGTTAATGCTGCTTGGCTTTATGCGACCACTCCAGCTCTCTGCCTTCCTGGTATCTCCTCAAATCACATTCTGCTAAAACCAATAACAAAAAAACTTAACACAAATCTTTATAATAATTTATTTAAATCTCAAAAACTATATGTCAATGCTATGATATTTACTTAAATAACTCGAATATCATAAATTACACTTTTAAATCATTGTATTACTCAATGGTCACATTTTCCTGAGTGGACAGTGGATCATGGCCTAAAGCTTTGAAACGCAGCACTGATTCCAGACACCTTATGGCAACATCATCAACCTCTGGATCAAACTTATTTGCAAACAGGTGGTGTTGTTTCAGGAGCCATGGGAGGTCACCCGCTCCATACACACAAACAGCTCTTCTGTAAACACCAGTGCATGGGTAATATGGGGCTCCCTTATTCATATCTCCTGCTGAATACCACCACTTCACTGCCCGAGCCAAAGCTAGCATGTCTGACATGTCGTACTTCCCATTTTGGGGCATTGACCCAGGAACAGAGGGCATCCTCTGCAGGGTGGCCCACAAGTGCTCATCAGGGCTGTATGTGTCCTTCTCCCACTCCAGAAACTTCTGAACCTCTCTGTCCTCCATCACATGTTCCACAAAAGCTCTTGTGACCACAAAGTAGGCATTTCCTGAGAACATGGGGATGTTGATTGGTGGGGCACTTTTCCTCACATTTGTGTTGATAACACTGTTTGTGATATTGTGGTGATACTGCCAACGACCTTTCTTGTAGCTAGAAGTCACCTCGGACTCCATGCTGTTCCTCCCATTGAGAAGCTTCAGTGCCCTCACCATCTCTCTGTTTGTTTTGATGGGGAAGTCTGTCCCACAGGTGTTAAGCAGGTACCTCCAGTTGATGTGAGTATTTAGCAGATCTTTCATGCAATTCAGATCTGCCTGTACTCTGAACCACGAGGCATATACCACTCTTTCTAATTTACTGGCTACAAACACATTAGGAAAGCATGAAGCAATCGCAGCCACAGCCTTCATGAATGTTGCAGAGGATTTCTGGTCCACGTGTACACAGTAAATGTTCTGAGGAGCATAAACAGCTCGTAGAAGCCGCTCAAACATCTCAATCTTGTCATGGATCACCATGGAGTATGCAATGGGGAAATCTTTCTCTTCCTCACTGAGAGGAGCTGTGATGAAACCTCTTTTTTCAATGTAAGCCTGACAGTTCACTGTTGCATTAATGTAGAAGTCCTCAGAAAAAACATTCTTCTTTTTCCTGGATGACAGAAGCCTTTCTAATTCACCTTCCTTACCTTTCACATCACCAGTGATAATAGTCGAACAACCAGGCAGATCACCTGAGAACTGAGGAGGTATTTGCAGATCAGACGGTGACTGTTCAGAGCCAAATGTCCAAAGAGCGAAAGAAAGGAACAAAACCATCAAGATAAGAAAAAGAGCTCTTAACATACGACCCTTTGTAAAATACATATCCTTGTTTGAAGGGGACTGCCACACAGGTGACTTTGTCTTGCAGGTTACAGTTCGACTAACTGGTGAGAGGCTGCACCGTGGGGAGGTGTGTCAAGCTAAGGCGGAGACAATAAAAACATTACCTGGGAGGTTATGCCGATTACATCTATTTCTTTTGTCCCCATGATAGATCAGAGAAAACCGACTCATAGTGTGTTAAAACATCTATATTTCTTTTTATTCAATCATCTTCCGGAAGAGAGAGACCCCTGCACAGCCCAAACGCCAGTTGCAGGATCTCTAACATTAGAATCGTAAACTGTGTCTCATATATTATTTTGGTAGGGGAGACCGGGGATAGTTGTAACATTTTTGACATTTCTGTCTGTAAATTGGAGCTCGTTTAAGGTAGTGGATTCAAAATGTAATGCCAAAGTATTTACATGTCTCGGCTATTAAATAGTGCAGCTATTTTCCCTGCAGCACAATTACCCATTGCATGGTATGGCCTCAAACACAAAGAGTGAAATGTTACAATTAACCCCATAGTCTGGGTTAGTTGTAACATATCCTGGGGTGAAATGTAACACAATGAAATAAGGGCACTGACAAAATATTAACATGTAATCTTTGTTTATTCAACACATGAATGCACTTAGAGCCATTTATATAGCTATGTGTGTGTGTGACAGAATGCAGAAATCTAGCTTTTGAACATATTCCAACCCCCCAAAAAAGACAAATTATGGAATTTTCTGCAACTGAATATTTCATTAATTTTGGTTGGTCTTCCTTGAGTTTGGCCTCATTGGCTCAGTGGGCATTATAACCTACAACTCTTGCACCAATTTTGAACATAACAACGAAGCTGAAAAAATGTAGTTGTTCACCAGCATCGCAATTCCATTACTTTTTATCATGGCTTACCTTGGTGTGGTTTGCAAAGTGCTTCAGAAAGATGAGGAAATCTGTTTCTCACACCCATCCTGATTTATTTCCACTACCAATACTTCCTACTGGTCCATCTCTGACACAGAGGTCTGCATAATGTATGTGTGGGAACACAAACAGTGAAGTAATTGTGTTGCCAATGGCATTAACCGCATATACAAAAGCGACCAGTGAACCTCTCTCTGCTGATGTCGTTGCCCCAACTTGTTTAATATAAGTTAAAGTAATAGTGTGGTAAGTTGTAACATCTGCATTATTGTTACAACTAACCCAGACTGTTGCTGTTACAACTGACCCAGACTCCTATAGCCATGAACTAGCTAACATTACAACCAACGGCTAAAACATTAGCACTAAAGACCTACACAGAATATATCCCCACAGACATACAAGTAACATAATTTAAATTTGATGAGTTTAACTGCAAAGCAGATAATGCTATTAAACATTGAAATAAAGTAGAAAAACTTACTTTTTGGCATACAAATTACTTTTTTTCATGTTAAATTGTCTGTGTTTGACAAAATGTGCTGATTTTTCACATGTGATAGCAGAACTGACTTGGGCATGCACAGGATGAGTCACATCATTTGAAACTTAGCCCTGATTGGAGAAATTGGAAGTGTTACAACTGACCCACGTTACAACTATCCCCGGTCTCCCCTACTTTACACGTCACACAGTTTCGATACCAACATTCCTCATATGGCAAAGTTCCTCTTTTCTGTGTCTTATCTATTAATATGCCTGTGCACTAAAACTTCCTGTGCAGCTTGCAATAACTTCCCCTTTCTGTTGCCAGGGCAACCTGTCTGAACTTAGTTTCACTCTGTCTGTTGCTCATACTCTACAAAAAACATGCAGTTTCTTGTCAGCCTGTGACCTAGTCTCAAAGCTGGCCTTCTTTTCTACATAAAACGATCTAATGAGCAGATACGCATTAAAAAAATATCTCTCTATTTCTTACAGCATCAGTAGTGCTGATGTCACTGATACACCAGTGCAAATTCAAACAGATGATATTTTCAGGATGATAGTTTATAACACGCTGGTGTGTTTCAAGGTGTACTGATTGCATCAATTAGAAAAGATTTTATTTCTATTTACAATAAATCATGCAAGTTTCACTTACAAATTTAATATCAGGTTGAAAAAAATATATACATTCACAAAAACTTGTAACTTTTCAGACATTACTCACGTGGTCTAAGAAATGGTAATATACTGTACAGATACGGGCACCTCATAGAAGAAATATTCACCTTAAGTCGAAAGAAACCTACCAAAACAAATTAACTCTTCATTCTCTTTTGATCATTAACCATTTTAACTTCGAATACTTGTCCGTCTTGATACTGAGCATCCATGATACATACCTCAGTTAGGGTGAGCTCTAGATGCATCTCAGGCATTAACATTTTGATCATAAAATTAAAAAAAACTCAAGAAAACAATGGCACAGTAACAACCACAGGCTTTTAAATATTACATGACTGATATTTTAGTCGATGTTTCTCAATAGCTCAGTTATTTATGCTGCATGGCTTTTGGACCCTTGCTTCATGTAACTCCATTTCTCTGCCTTCCTGTTTCCTCGACACCTCACTAAAGGCAATGAAAAAATTCTTAATATAAATCTTTATAATAATTTATTTAAATCTCAAAAACTACATATCAATGCCATGATATTTACTTAAATAACTCGAATATCACAAATTACACTTTTAAATCATTGTAAGTATTACTCTGTGCCTGGGTCCTCGTCACAAAACATGACATCACTGTTTTGTACATTTAAACACAATTTAATCCCCACATTTGTGAAAGAAATGCAAAACACTTTTTTGAAAAGTCTGTAGCAAAACCATCAAATCTGATAAAGGTTATTTAAATGCTGCAAAAGAAGAATGAATTGGAATTTAAAAAAAAAAATACATATCCTAACCTTAATTACTGGGGGAGAATAATGAATGATGCTCATAGTGAGTAAAAAGTAATACAGTCATACAGACAACTGGACGGTCCAAAGGTTGGCCTACCTATTACTGGCTGAGGTTTAAGTAGAGTTGTGGCTGAACCACATAAAAATATATCATTAATTTTAATCTCCCCAATCAATGATAATGTTATGTTGGTTTTGCAGATTCTGCATAGCAGGTTTAATATAAGGGGAAAACAACTTCCAGACTGTGTGAGTAAAATCAGGTTTTTTCTCTTTGTCAGTTTAACAGTTTCTGTTGTGCCTGTCACTGTTCCCTGTCTGTCTTCTTACCCGGTTCTTCCTGACCTTGTACTTTCTCCTCATGTTCCCCTCTTTCCTCTCTCCCTCTTTGGACTGACAATCTTACACAAATAGATTATATACAATTAGATGAAAAATTAAATTAATATGAAACAAATACTATTAAGATCACTAACAAAAAGTCCTCTCTCAGTTTACTTTCAACCAAAAGGCAAATAACCAAACCACATGTATATCTAATAAATGATATAAATATTGAAACACTGATCGAACATTATTGCTGATTCACGGATCATTTGATTTTACACGT
Organism: Simochromis diagramma; assembly: GCF_900408965.1. Lineage (NCBI taxonomy): Eukaryota > Metazoa > Chordata > Actinopteri > Cichliformes > Cichlidae > Simochromis > Simochromis diagramma. The sequence goes on from NW_024386801.1 coordinate 11,011,429, forward strand.
TTACCTGAATGTGGCTCCTTTTTTTGAAAAAAACTTTCTTATATCCATTGTGAACCTGGCTGTCTCTCTGTACACACAAACACTGATTCAGTAAGGACATCTCCTGGTTTCATCTTCATGTTTCCCTCTCAACACATACACAAATCGATATCATGACCAGCAGCTTTTACAGCTGTGGCTCCACCGAACATCAGCTGATACATGAATTAATATTAAATAAATGCTAACAACAGCTGATCACGCTTAAACGTCCTGCCGTTGTTCAGCGTGACCTCCACTGGTCTCAGCAGGTTTCCCCAATCTTATAAACAGTACATTGCATAATGACTGAAATTAGCACCACTGAAGGAACAATGGGCTGGGAGGCCAGTTCCTTGATTATTAATATGCAATGAGTTTATACAATTCGGGAAAACCTGCAGTCAGAGGATCAGAGATTTCTGGTCCACGTGTACACAGTAAATGTTCTGAGGAGCATAAACAGCTCGTAGAAGCCGCTCAAACATCTCAATCTTGTCATGGATCACCATGGAGTATGCAATGGGGAAATCTTTCTCTTCCTCACTGAGAGGAGCTGTGATGAAACCTCTTTCTTCAACGTAAACTTGACAGTTGACTGTTGCATTAGTGTAGAAGTCCTCAGAAAAAACATTCTTCTTTTTCCTGGATGACAGAAGCCTTTCTAATTCACCTTCCTTACCTTTCACATCACCAGTGATAATAGTCGAACAACCAGGCAGATCAGCTGAGAACTGAGGAAGTATTTGCAGATCAGACGATGACTGTTCAGAGCCAAATGTCCAAAGAGCAAAAGAAAAGAACAAAACCATCAAGGTAAGAAAAAGATTTCTTAACATACGACCCTTTGTAAAATACACACCCTTGTTTGAAGGGGACTGCCGCACAGGTGACTTTGTCTTCAGTGCAGGTTACAGTTTGACGAAATGGTGAGAGGCTGCACTGTTTCATTACATAAGGAAGTCTGTAAATCTAAGGTGTGGAAAACCTAAAAAAAATCCGAGACTGTTTTGCCTGTTGCATAGTTGAGCATCAACACTCCTAATGCCGCTGACAGAGTAGTGTTAAATGCAATCAGATAACATTACCAAGAAGAGCGAGTATAATGAAGTTGTTTGTTTCAGGATCTTCTACGGGTGTAACTTAGAAAGGACTTTCTACTTACAACAAACAACGCAAACTTCACTTATAATGAATTACACTTTTAAATCATTGTAAGTATTACTCAATGGTCACATTTTCCTAGTGGGCAGTGGGTCATGGCCTAAAGCTTTGAAACGCAGCACTGATTCCAGACACCTTATGGCAACATCATCAACCTCTGGATCAAACTTATTTGCAAACAGGTGGTGTTGTTTCAGGAGCCATGGGAGGTCACCCGCTCCATACACACAAATAGATCTTCTATAAACACCAGTGCATGGGTAATATGGGGCTCCCTTATTCATATCTCCTGCTGAATACGACCACTTCACTGCCCGAGCCAAAGCTAGCATGTCTGACATGTCATACTTCCCATTTTGGGGCATTGACCCAGGAACAGAGGGCATCCTCTGCAGGGTGGCCCACAAGTGCTCATCAGGGCTGTATGTGTCCTTCTCCCACTCCAGAAACTTCTGAACCTCTCTGTCCTCCATCACATGTTCCACAAAAGCTCTTGTGACCACAAAGTAGGCATTTCCTGAGAACATGGGGATGCTGATTGGTGGGGCACTTTTCCAGACATACGTGCCGATAACTTTGTTGGTGACTTTGTGGTGATACTGCCAACGACCTTTCTTGTGTCTAGGAGTGGCTTCAGACTCCATGCTGTTCCTCCCATTGAGAAACTTCAGTGCCCTCACCATCTCTCTGTTTGTTTTGATGGGGAAGTCTGTCCCACAGGTGTTAAGCAGGTACCTCCAGTTGATGTGAGTATTTAGCAGATCTTTCATGCAATTCAGATCTGCCTGTACTCTGAACCACGAGGCATATACCACTCTTTCTAATTTACTGGCTACAAACACATTAGGAAAGCATGAAGCAATCGCAGCCACAGCCTTCATGAATGATGCAGAGGATTTCTGGTCCACGTGTACACAGTAAATGTTCTGAGGAGCATAAACAGCTCGTAGAAGCCGCTCAAACATCTCAATCTTGTCATGGATCACCATGGAGTATGCAATGGGGAAATCTTTCTCTTCCTCACTGAGAGGAGCTGTGATGAAACCTCTTTCTTCAATGTAAACTTGACAGTTCACTGTTGCGTTAATGTAGAAGTCCTCAGAAAAAACATTCTTCTTTTTCTTGGATGACAGAAGCCCTTCTAATTCACATTGCTTGCCTCCAGGGATAAGAGCCAAATTACCAGGCAGATCAGCTGAGAACTGAGGAGGTATTTGCAGATCAGATGATGACTGTTCAGAGCCAAATCTCCAAAGAGCGAAAGAAAGGAACAAAACCATCAAGGTAAGAAAAAGATTTCTTAACATACAACGCTTCTTAAAATACATATCCTTGTTTGAAGGGGACTGCCGCACAGGTGACTTTGTCTTCAGTGCAGGTTACAGTTCGACTAAATGGTGAGAGGCTGCACTGTTTCATTACATAAAGAAGTATCTAAAACTAAGGTGTGGAAAACCTAAAAAACATTCTTGGAGTATTTTACAGTTTGCAGAATTGTATTCAACTCTACTGATGCCACTGATAGACCAGATGACACTGATAACATTACCAGGATGACAGGGTTTAAGGCAGTTGTTTCAAGGCATTCAAACGATGTAAATTAGAAAAGATTTTCTCTTTCCAACAAACAAGTTTAACTTACAGTATATGACCAATTCACTGTTTCACAAGCACGACTTTAATGTCAAGTTGAAAAAAAAAACCCATATACATTTACACAAACGTGTATGATCTGTACTGTTTCACGTGTCTGAGAATTTCAATTATACAGATACAGGCACTTCATAGAATAAATATTCACCTGAAGTCAAAAGAAACATACCAAAGAAAATTACTGCTGCATTCTCTTTTACACATTAACTATTTTAACTTTGACTATGTGTCCGTCTTGATACTGAGCATCCCGAAACATTCCTCAATTACTCTGAGCTATAAATGCATCTAAGAATGACTAAAACGGATGTTCTCATCCACATCCTGGTCTGCATCTGTGTCCTGCTCGTGGATGAAGCTGTAACGCCGATAAACAGATCCACCTTTGCTGGTGTACACCACATCTACCTCATCTCCGCTATCTGGCTCGGGCACGCCGTGGGGCATGTTAATGTTCGCACTACCACTCAATCTCTCATAGCTTCGTTTCCAACAAAGCCTCTTCCTAGCATGGGCTTTAACCAAGACAAATACAGCCAGAGTCAAACCAATTGCCAGCAGCAGAGCAATAGGCAAGGCAGCCGAGGTGTGCTTCAGAGTTCTGGAGGACAAACTCATATCGGTTTCCTGGATGTCTCCTGATTTAGGCTGGGGGGCCTCCACACACAGTGCTAGAAAAAACACAAAATTCCTTTAGTAAACTGTCACATCTAAACAGTTTTCTTTCGCTTGTGAAAGACAGCATCACTACCTGAGCGGCTGTCACAAACACAGCAATTGGTGTAATTGCCTCCAGTCTGACAGCATGGAGCACAACGGTTCTCCACAGCATGAAGAGCAGAGTCAGTGTGACAAGTCAGACAGTGGTCAGGTCCGGGGCCGTAGCAATGCCTGCATGACTTGTTGCAAGGCTTGCATGTTTCCTACAATCGAACAGTTAGATACAGACATTAGATAAAAGGTTATGCCAGAGGTTATGTTATGCTCTGAAGAGAATGGAAGGAAAATAGCCCAGCCTGTTTCACCACTATCAGTTCTAACCTGACAATTCAATATGTCAATATTACTCACTGTTAATCCTGTTATACTACACCCTGGTTTTGAGAGGATGTCTATGTACTTTCTTTTGTGTACTGTCACAAGCTAGTAGGCATACAGCAAACATCCGTGGTAGCTCGCTTACGAATATATGTGGCAGCCAAACTAAAATATTAATTTGGATCAGTGTTTTTTATTATTTCACTCATTTACGGTGGTGTGATCAATTATTGTCTGTAGGCAGATTCTATGCTATCAATTTAAGCGAGAACACCTGCCATTTGCCTTTAAATACAATGGTTATGATACATAGAGTAGTACAATGACAAGACGATCATTAAATCATAACTAGGGCTGTGCGATATGACCAAAATCTCATATCCCGATATAAGAATTCTATCGTCTGATAACGATATAAATCACAAAAATGTAACATTTTCTGTAAATTCTGTGAATCTCGGGCAGCTCGACTTGCGGGAAGTGTTTCCAGCTGCGCATCATGTAGCTGGAGTCGAGTGTTTTAACTGATGCATGAAACTATACATTTTTAGACATAAATTGTAATGCCCGCCGTTTTCTTTGTGAGTATTTATTACACGGCATGCTGCGGGGAAAGCCTGTTCTAACGTTTGAGTCTTTTAGCACCTGGCGGCTCTTTTTTTACTTCTCATCCATAAATAATCTGCTCTTTCACGTGATTCAATTTATTTTGAAAAGTCTCAACAGGATCTTGAGCTTTATTGTGAAAGGTTTATGTGGAACATAAACAAGCGGACACGCGATGGTGTTACCGTCGTTGTTGCTAACCACAAAGCATAAAACAGGCGCTTGTCCGTCTGTAGTGTGGTTATATTAAATATAAGAGAAATAGAGAACTTTAAGAAATTAATATAGCCACTACAGTGACCATCAAAACGATGAAAAATATTGCCGTAAACAGTTTATTTTGCGACACCACGAAACAAACAATAGCATAAAATGAAACGATAGACGTTTTTATATCGTCATCCAATATATATCGTTATATCGAACAGCCCTAATCATAACCCACCTCTTCAGAAAAGTACAGTCCCTCCTTACAGCGTGGATAGCACACTTTGTCCTGTAGCATGCTGCCCCAGTCACAAGTCAAGCAGCCCTGAGGAGAGGCATCTGCAAACACACATACAGGCACTGAGCAGATACCTAATGAGAAAGTGAATCCACGATATTGACAGTTTGGAAATATAAAGTACAGTCAGAAATTATTCAAGCCCCAGTTCAGGGTCAAAGGTGGTGGTGGTGGTTGCAACCCAGTTCATCACACTGTGAGAACAAGCCAGAGTAACTGGAGAGACCCATGCAGACATCCACATATAGAAGGACTCTAGACTGGATTCAAATCCAGGACCCTGTGAGGTAACAGTCTTACCCAGCATACCACCATTTAGTATCCGAAAACCATTTACAGTCAACAGTCAGTCTACAAAATAAAAAATAAAGTAACAATTGAGGGGTTTTTTTTCCCCATTTAATACTACTGAATGAAGCTGTGCTGCTAGATACTGTACCCAGATCACTGGAGTGCTGCTATAATGCATATTCTATTTGTCCCATGTCACCACAGGTTCTCTGGAGGTCACCAAGTTCCTAACCACCTTTAGTACCACAATCTTGCTCTCATGATTCCTCAGTTTGGGAATCGTTTGTCTACAGGAAGAGTGCTTGTTGCTCCAAATGTGCTCAATGTAAGAATATGGATCTGTGCCTCCACACAGTCATGTCTACAAGCACTTTAGGGAGGGCTTTTTAGTTCCTTTTTCTTCCCCTTTGATTTTGTTTTCATGTGCCAATCAAGGTACAGAAACATCTCAAAGATGATTAAGAGAAAGAGAGACTCCTGAGTTAAAATGAAAGCAAATGGTCTAAACAGTTACATCAGTGTTACATTTCAGAAGGAATTTTATTTTTCTGTTTGCTGAACTGAAATTAAATGAAATGGTTAGAACAAAAAGCTGTATGTAACACAGTAAAATAAATAAAATGTAAAAAACATGCCTGAATGCTTAAAAATGGGTTTCTGTTGACTCACTGGTTTGATATTTCACCTCTACCTACCTATGCATGTCTGACAACTGATATGACATTTTTTGCAGATGTCGTTAGACTGATAGAAGCGGTGTGGGCAGCGCTCGACACACAGCTTGGTGCCTTTCAGCTCCAGCAGAGGAGGGGAACATGCCCTGCAAGACTCGGGCCCCGGTCCTGTACACAGCTCACAGGACTGGTGACATTTATGACACTGGGAGCCCTCCCTGTAATACCTGAAGAAATGCATAAAAAAATGGGTTAAAACATTTCCTCCATGTTTGTCAAATATGTAACTGATAAAAAAAAAAAAGCTTTAAGAAAAAGTTACTTTGCTGCTGAAGAAGGAGAAACCACGTTACACCCTTTCTTCCTAAGAAACTTTGATTCACTTCCAAAACAAATACTGTATTATCTCTAGTTTGGGGTCACTGAAGCATAAAGGTCTGTTTGCAGAAATTGTTTGTCTACTTAAGGTAAACACTTCACAAATAGTAACAGAGCTTTCTACCCAGTGGGACAATGGGTGACACAGAGCTGAAGGAGCCGCAGATATCCTGGAGAACACGTAAGACAATCTCTTGGTGATGCACTAGTGCAAGAGGAACACACGTGGTCACAAGGCAAACAGAGTCCCAACATCTTTCCATCAGCTTCCTGCCTTGTGGTATACGTGCCATCAGGACACGTATTAACACATGTGCTGTCTGGAAAAAAAGCATACAGCAACAGAGTTAGCACCTTAACTTGATGGCGTACTCACTTCAGAGAAGCAACCAGTACAACTGCATAAATCTGTTTAACCTGAAATTGTCAAATAGTCTTACAAAAGCCATTATTATGAAGCCAGCTGTGAGAGCACTAAATGCAAAAGCAAAGTCTATAACTCGGGCCAAAAATTTCATTAGTGATTAAAATGAGAAAAGGCTTTTTCAAGCACCTGTAGAGCTAACAGTTAAAAGATAAATGATTCAGATTTGTTTTGTCTTTGCATGATAAATCAACTGTAAAACAATCAGTTTTGTGCTGATTTTCATTTATACCACAAATCACCTCTGTGTCTGCACATAAACCTGTTGAAAATGCTCACTGTAAAGATATCTGGGGACAGCACAGGTCTGGCATCCATCGTTGCCTGGCCCCTCACACGAAAGACAGTGTCGGTGGCAACCCTTGCAGGTGAACTGGTCGTTGTGTAGGTAGGTCCCCGGTGGGCAGGCCGTATCACCCGTCACACCACACAGTAACGTGTTTGGATCCAACACGAGTCCTCTCTCGCACTGGGTGCACTCGTTGGCGTCCGGCCCGGTGCAGCTAAGGCAAGTCTGGTGGCACTCTAAATACAACCAAGCAAAGCAGATTGCAACACCTTCATGTCACATTACCACATTTACACAAGAGGGTACAATAATCATGTTTTAGAGGTGAATGGATTTCATTTTAAGCAAATAGCTTATTTCATTATCACTCAGTTGTGAGTTTAGTAATTGCTTTTGGCCACTGCATTAACCTCCCTTTCTTACACATTTTCTGTTTTATTTTATTTTTAACGCTTATTCAAGCTTTAACATTATTCAAGGTAATTAGTATGGAAAAGAAAGTCTAATAGAAGGTGTGAGGAAAAAATTGGATGATCTCGCTTTCAAGGTTTTTTCTTTGTGTACTTGGTGTGGACTTCTAGTGCATGCTTTTAGACTGTTCTGTGTGAGTGCCATTCTAACCACTCCATGGACCTCAAGCACAGAGCAAACATTTAACTTTCTGAGTCTAGCTAACCTAACTTTCATGTCTGTGGACATTAGTGTGTGTGGAGTCCACAGTGTTCAAACCTCAAGGCGGCACATGTGTATTTTGGGTTTTTTTTATTATACTTTTACAGAGCTTGCACCATAAATTTGTCTGATTCTCTGTGGTGAGCTTTACTATATTACGCTGAGCTGTCTAAGAGAGAGAAACTTTAGCATCTCCACTGTGCTATGTGGTGTTGTCACCACTGGCCCAACTCTGGCATATTTGGCTCCTGGTGAGTTTATCCTCTTCCCCAAAATGAAAGACAAGTTGAAGGGTCACACTTCTAACGTTGCGGAGGAGATCCAGAACCGATTGCTGATATACAAATTCAAGTGGTGAGAATAGGACCTGAAACAAAATCAGCAGTTCTGCTGAAAGGAATGTGGTGCTGCAAGCTGATCTATTTTACATTATGATCTAATTTAGACAGTAGTATAGGTACGACTGTATAAACACTACAGTATAGTATAGATACTATAATACTGCAGGACTAGGAGTAAACTGCTTTTAAAAAGTCTGTGCCAGATTTTTTCCGAAACATTGCCTCCAGCACATGAAATAAACACTAAAACTAATACAAACTAAACTAAAAGGCAACATTTTCAAACAGTAAAACCAAAACTGAAAATAGCAAACCCACTCTGGAAACTAAATGAAACTCTGAAATCAAAGAATCAAATAAAAATGAATCAGAAAATACAATAATAATAACTCTGGGCTTCTTTTACATCAATTCCCTAAAAACTATGACATGGAAAGGGTCAGTTTGATCAATTACCCAGAGTATTATGCATGATTATTGCAACACATCTACATGTTAATTTATCCAACTACTTATTCAAAGGGATATCCCAACTCTATATTACACAGATGCAAGTCCTGTGAGTCAAAGTACTTTCAGCAACACATTGTGAAAAAACATTAGAGAATATTACTTGTGGGGTTATCTTAACATTATCTTAAAAGTTCTGGTGGTGCCAGTAGTACCCCTCAGGCTCCTAGTAGATGCACCTATGGTATAAATGTGAAAATCCTATGTTGCTTTGTTCTGAAGTTATCACATTCACAAGATTTTCAGAAAACTTGACTTCTGACCTTGAGTTCGAGGTCACCGAGATTTGAAGTTTTCTGAAAATTTTGGTTAATAATTAATTAATTAAATAATAATAATAATTTAATAATTAATAATTTTATCAATTTAAAAAAAGTCTTAGGTGGTTTCCTTCTCGAGTTATCACATTCATAAACTTGAGTGTTCGTGCCAGCCACCCGCTCCGCAAGGTGACAACCACACCCCATCAGCCTTTTACAGCTGAGGGATAAAAACAAATAACTTTGCAACACTGCAGAATTCCTGCTACTAGGAAGGTCAAATCCAAAACTCGAACAGAGGTAATATCATTGGATTTAAATGAAATGAAATTTGACAGTTGCATTTCATAGTTGCTACAGTTTCAATTTCTAAAATTTCAATTTCATCAAAATTGAATAAATATTCAAATGATTAAATGATTAAAAATGTATTTTAATCATTTTGACATCTGAATTTATGGTCTTTGAACTGACGTAGTAGCATCATGAAAACTAGAAAGAATTCTCGCTGTAGAACGGTGAAGCCGTTACAAGAAAACTCCACATATTTGATGTTTAAAACCAAATCAAATCTGTGAATCCAGGTGCTCACCTTGACACTCCATAGCTGCAGTCTCATAGTAAGTACCAGCGGGGCAGTCCTTTGAGCATACACCTTTATAGAGCTTGGGGCTGTAGGTTGAGCAGGTCTCACAATCATCTGCTGAAGGCCCTGAACAGCTGCCACACGTAGGGTGGCACTGACCGCAGCGGCCCTCCTCCATGTCCTCATAATAGCCCACAGGACAACTAGCCTTACACTCACCGTTCAGCATCAAGTAAAGGAAACTGCAGCCTGGAGGGGTGAAAAAATTTGTAACACAAATCTCTCACCTGTATCGAACATTATATCTTTTAAATCTGCTGACTGTGCTAATAACTCACGGAAGCAGGTCCTGTCATCTGAGCAAACGTCACAGTGGGGAGGACATCGTCTGCAGGTACCATCATCTGCAGGATACATTCCCAGCGAACAGTTGAGTCTACACATGCCACTCTCCAGGTAGTAGCCGTCAGCACAGGACAGACACTGGGATTTGATGTCATCACAGGTGAGACAGGAGCTATCACAAGCTTCACACGACCCCTCTGCTGTCTCAAAGAAACCTCTAAAGAAAAACAAAACAAAAATAACCCCAATACGGTTGAGAGAAAACAAAAGAGAAGCGAAGCATGAAGAAGATCGTGTCATCATTGAATAGCTCCGTGTTTGTTTCACCGCTTATCAAACTGCTTACTCTGGGCAATTGGACCAGCACCGGCCTTGGTGGAGAAAAAGTTTATCGGTGCCTTTGGAACAGCTGATGCAGTTATCACTGGTGTCCACACAGGCCTCACAGCTGGGAGAGCAGTCCTCACACAGCTGAGTGGCAGAGTTCGCATATGAGCCAGGTGGACACTGCTCTACGCAGGAACTGTCCTGATCCAGGAAATATCCTGTGAAGCACAAATACACACACATCCACACTCGCACAATTGGCATCAAGAATTAACATTGCGATTAAGATAGTTTACTCTGAAAAGCTAAAAGCAGTAAATATTACCTTTAAAACAAGAAGAACAATCCAGTGCCTGTGGGCCAAAACAGGTCTTACAGGAAACATTGCACGTGTGACATTCACCATATTTCCCTGGATGCAAAAAATATACATACAGCACACAGCTTGTTTTAACCATCCCCACCACAAGAGGGAACCATAACAAGATTTAACTTTAGTGTCTCAGGCACAAATAGACTGTATAAGAAAGGGCTCTGGGCAGAAATAAACAGAAATGACTGATAATCAGGAGCTTTTGGACTATTGCATTCTGTATTCAAAAGCAAACATTTAGAAAAGGTATTGCTCTAAAACCATTCATGTTCAGTGTTGCCTAAGGATAAAACAGGCACTAGTGTTTTTAAAAAAAAAAAATACACTAAATTGCAAATGCGCAATAACAGCTCTTGGCTCAATCAAAGTGACAGCACTGGTCAGTTTTACAGATATGTGAATGACACCTGTGTTAAAATCGAAACCCAAGAAGTAGAATATTTTAAATGAAGCCGTTTCCTTACAATAGCAGTATATAGCTTGGAAAAATACTTGATGGCTGAATGCAAACTGCTCCTGACGAAGCTGGCTTATCCACACGCGTAAGCAAATAATAAAACCAATGATGTGGAAATTAAAACAATCGACTTATTAACCGTGTATGGCTGATAACAAGAACAATGGAGTACTGTATCCAAGTGCTGGTGACACAGACACAAAAGAGAAGGGGCTAGAGAGGTAGATGCTTGAGGCAGATGACCCCAGAGGTCCTTCAGCAGGGTTCAAGCTTGTGGGCTCAGCAGCAAGTATCAACTTCCTAAAGTGTCCTTGAGCAAGACGATGAATCCCTCCACATTTCTGGGACAGTGTACTGACCTCCAGTGTCACCCAAAGGAGAAAAGCAATCATTTCCACCCGAGATTCAGAGAAGTATCGTGTTACGAGTGTTATCTGCGATTCAGCTATGACCTGATATGTCATTCTGTCCTTTTGTTCGTAAATGTGTAATTTACCTGGATTACAGTGGATCACGTAAAACTTATTTTTTAACCAGCTTAAGTCAGCTTTCACCATGCTTCCTCTACTTACCATCAAAATACTGTCCCTGTGGGCAGTTAATGTGAGGACACTGTCCATGTACAGGAAAATTCCCACCAGGACAAAGGTCGCAGTCTGTTGCACGAGGTCCGTGGCATGTCTGGCACGAGCTGTGGCAAGACTGACAGCGCCACCCGCTGGAGTCGCTGAAGGTTTCCTGAGGACACTGTTTAATGCATTGTCCCTCTGACACAGACACAGAGGCACAGAGAGGGACTAATGTTATTACGACATTATTCCATTACAGCATTTCTTCTATACTGACAATCTTAAAAACATGGATACTATAGCAGACAAAAGCACTTCTCTATATTTTCTTCTCTACTTTTTTTTTCTGTAGAAATAAGTCAAGAGAAACCCTAAGAAGTTAATTTGATTTGTAAAACACTATTTATTCTTTAAATGGTGCTGATAAACTTATTCTCATAAGTGAGCTGTTCACTGCTGCGTAAATCCTTCTCCTTTGCCCTTATAGGATCACTCTCTCTCCAAATTCCATCTGACTGCCCAGGCACAAAACAATGACCTAGATTTTTTTTTTTTTTTTTTTTGAAACTGGACCTTGTAGCTGGAGAAGGTGGAGGCCGATTAGTGCAGCAGTGGGCTCGCCAACCTTTCTTTACTATAGTTTTGTTTCCAGGCTTTATTTACAGTCTCCAACCTTTTTCTCCCACGCCTACAGAACACAAAAACACAATCCCTTCTTCTTTGTTTGCATAAATCATACATTTTGCATATCTTATGTTACAGATTTGCTTAAATGAACATGTTTTGCAAGCCAAATTAAGACTCAGAGTGCTTTCATTTGTCTTTGGTTAGTCTCAAAAACAAAGTGATTAAAGAATATATTGAATATACTCTTTTAGTATGGTATGGAACATCTGCATCATTTAGTATACTGATAGTAAGGAAAGCATAGATATATGATTGTTATTTGCTTCTACCGTTGAGGAAGTAACCAGGCTGGCAGGCAAAGCAGTGCGTGTTATTCCTGCAGTCTTCACATGGTGCTGGGCAGGAGAGACAGACATGCCTGCCTCTGTCCTCATAGGTGCTCTGAGGACAATGTCTGCGACACTGGTGCCTGAAACTGTAGAAAAAGGTTCATTGAAAACCTTCCATTGGTTTCTTTAACTTGTTTGCACGTGGTGAGCAATAATAATCCCTGGCAATTAGTAAAGTATTTTTCCTCAGTAGAACTTTTAATAGGTCAGTGACTGCATTACTTGAACTCCCTGCCACAGCTATTAAATGAAAGTAGACTCTGTTTTGCAAAGCAAACATGCTGAACAGAACTATTGTGATATCAAAAAAGCCGATGAAAAGCACCATGATCTGATGGCAGCAGAAACACAAGGTATACCGCACACAAGCGGTAATCCCAACATGCATTGTGTCAGTAAGCCGCACACCTGTAGATGAATTGTTGACTTCAGAGCACTCCTCTCCCAACTCATGCAGTTTAGACGAACAACAGTAGGGACAGGAAGCACAATATAGGCTGGCTTTCTTCAAGCATATTGTGGTTCTACTTTCTTCTTAAGGCGAAAAGATAATTGGTGTTTTATTTGTAGCCCGTAGGTATGGGGTGATTTCTGTCATTAACCTATCCTATCAGTCCTTCGGGGCTTAACTGTCTTATTAAACATGAGACAGCTGCCCCAGAAACCAGCTTTAAAAAAAAGTGAAGATTTGATTTGCAAAGATGTCACGCTAAAACATTAAAGAAAGAGGGACTTAGCCAAGCAGCAAATAAGCCACTAACATATGTGATGCAGCATCTTGTGTAGCCTATTCCACCACCTTCCTACATAAGGGAACCTGACCAGTGACAGCCCAACCTGCCCTTCCTACTGCGTTGCCGTGGATCTGGTGCTAAGATGTGGGGGTTGTTTGAGGAGGAACAGCTGGAGGCGCCACGATGCATCCATCAAGTGGTTCACAATAGCAGCTGGTACAAACCAGGCCCCATTTCTTGCCAGGAAAAACTACTCTGCTTTAAAATCTGCAGGATGTTTAAGAATCCCCCTGTGCAAACACCACGCTATCCATTCCAGAAGAGCACATTTGCATTTCCAACGCAACTTCTGTTTAGGTCTTTTACTCCTGGACTTTGTTAGTAAGGAAGAAAATATACTGCAGGTAGTCTCAGAAAAGAGAAAGCCCCGGGAAATGAAGGATTTAAATTATAGTGAGAATGAATCACAGCAATTTTTGGTTTTGCTGCACTTCTTTGGTTCCTTGGGGAGGAAAGTAAATGCCAATAAATACCAAACATCCATCATGCTGTGATTTCTTTTAAAAGGCGGCGTTTAATGCAAGAGTAACACTGGCCTCACTGATTCATGGTTATGCCAAAGCTGTCGAACTTTAACATTTTTCACTACCACTACCAGCAAAATCTCAAAAGGAGGAATTTCTTTTAGTGCTCGAAACTGTCACAATCTGTCGCAGTGTGGCTGTTTTTCCAATTTATAGCAGCTCCCTGCTGGATTATATTTATTTTATTTTTGTCTGCTACACATGTAGATATATAATAGCTATAACAACATAAAATGCTAAGATGAACAGTCATATTGAATCTCTAAAACCATACTTTTAAAGAAAACTACACAAGCAGATGCAGAAAAATTGACTATCCCAATAAACCTGTGTAGCATCCACAAAAGCAGGTGCTGGATTTTCTTGCAGCTCTTCCATCTCTACTTGTTTTTCTCTACTCCTTACACATAAGAACACTTTGTTAAGTCTCTTCTGAGCTCAAAACCAAGGCTCAGGTAACAGCGTATGATTCTGAATGGAAGGTAACCTGATTCACACGATTCCAGGAGGCCTAAACTCGAGGGAGGAGTGCACAATTGGGGGGTCTGTTCTGGCTCTATAACCTGTGTTACACACTGCGTCCAATTGATAAGCTGGTGTAAACAGGAATATAGATGCAATTTTCTGTAGAGGCAAGAAAGCTAAGCATATTCTGATAAGCAATTTGTGAAATGGTTGGCCATATAATGCCTCACAGTGCATGTAGATTTACAAGACCCGTTTTTTGTTGTTGTTGTTTTTTTTCCTGCAAAGCAATACCATTGAATGTAAAAAACAATTACAGGGTCATTGTGAGGTTAATTGCTTCTTGGCAGCATATTTAATCTCCATAAAAAAAGAAAAACTGTTTGAAAAATCATAAAGCATAGCATGCAAAAGCATAACTGTTCCATGCCGGATAAACAAATAACTAAGTCGAGTTTTCTCATTTTACTATTTGCAACATTTCAGTCCTTTTGAACTCAAATTTATAAGCGTAAACTGATTAACTAATTTTAAAACTGTTAAAAATCAGAAAAGAAATTACAGAAAATAATGATTTCAATTTTTTGTGTTTTTTACTAATAATTACTAATATTCAAACTAATAGAAAATACCTGTCAAATCCATAAACAATGAAAAGATAATTCCCAATTGACGCTGTTGTCTGTGGATGATTTCAGAGCAGAACAGGAGGAAAACACAGTTATCAAAATATAATAATAAGGTAAGAAAAAAAAAAACACTCACAGAAAGTAACCTTCAACACAGCTGCTACAGATCTCTGGGTCTTCTGGGAACAGAGGAGAAAAGGTGATTAATTAGCATTCATAGGGAGAAACAAACTGCATTGTGCTCCTTTATCAGCGTTTTAATATACATCGCTAAACAGTAATGGTGTGTGGGCCTCATACAGAAAGCATGTTTACCTGTGTAACATGTTTTGCAGCCAATTTCACAGTCAATGCACTCTCCTGTATCAGGGTCCTGCACCTGCCCTGAAACACAGAGGTCCAGAATACTGAATGCCTCTCTGTTAGGCAAAGATATCGCCTCCACAAAAACTCTGTTTTGCACTTACCTATGCCGCAGAGTGCTGTTTGGCAGACCCCATTGTGAAGTTTGTAATGTCCTCGACACTTGGCACATATGTTGCCATCTGTGCACAGTTCACAATTGGCTATGCAGGGCAGGCAGGCATAGTGACCCCTGTCAGGATAGAATCCCCGTGGGCAGTGTGTCCGACAGCGACCTTGGTGGAGGAAACGTTCCTGTCCGTCTTCATCTGAGGAGGAAGAGGAGGTCACGGAGGAGCTGTTAGCATACTCTATTTTCCCTTATCATAAAAATGCTGTTTGCCATATTCTGAGAGTGAAAAACATTCAGATTCTCCTAATAAATACAGAGGTAAGCTTTAATCTTTCCTTCATCCGACTGGCTGTCGGATGAAGGAAAGTTAAAAAGACACTGCAACTGTGTAAAAGTAAGTGCCTAATGAAAGATGAGGATTGCTGAGGGAATCTGTGGCAACTGCTGGGAGGTGCTGGATTCAGAGATTTCACATGCATATTTAATAAAAACAGAGAATAGCGGCAGGCGAATGGAAGGCATAAAGATCATTATAAACTGACTGCAGACAGCAACAGTGCCAGATCACTTCTTGACTGATGCTCCAACTAATATAAACACTGGCAATTAGCGGGAGACCAGAGATCAGAGCTGTAAGCAGAGACAGCCTTGTGTTGGCCCTCATGATTAATGCTCTGCCACCTGCCACTAGCCTAGCAAGGCACCTGTGGCACCTGAGGCATCTCTGAGAGCAGCCGAGTTACAGCATTGTCTCATCTGCTCAGCGCCACACAGAAGACGTGTGAGACAGGGAGGAGAGCGGCTGCAAGCTGCTGCCTCTCTTATCCTTCCACTTCCCTCAATCACAGCATGATCAGAAAAATATGGCACATGACAACCAAGCATAGGTCCACCCAGCAACAATGTATAGTAAGAGAATCAGTAGTGTGTGTTCAAGGGAGGGAGAGTGTGAGGGAAGGAGGGACAGAGTTGCAGCTTTTGCAGGTTGAGCCTAGTCAACAGCAACAGCACTACTTCCAGCTCTTCCAGATATTTTTTCCCTGTTCTGATTAACAAAGGCCTCTTTCTGACACGATCACATTACACCGTGAAAACTCGGGTGAAAAACGATCATACATTCAACCCTTCCCTATTTCAGAGGTAGCCAGCAAGTCCTACAGCCAGCCTCTCTGATTGTTTAACAAGAGTAAATGGTAAACCAGAGCTGAATGCTCCTCATCGAACAAAAGCCTTTTTTAAAGAGCTGGGTAATCATTAAATAGACTAGTACAAAAAAAAAAAAAAAAAAAAAAAACTGGATTACTGAGTCGTCAACAGGTCTTTGCCATAATCTGGTATAGGTGTGGTAAAATAATAACAAATTATAATAAAATCCTTTAAAAAAACAATTATATGAACAATGGTATGCAAATTTAGTGCTCTCATGTCCTCATTTCATAGGTACTGTGTTGGATCTTTTTGCCAATGATGATGAAAACTTAAGTTATTGTCACATAAGATACACGACTTTAAAAAAAATCCGTGGGTATATCAAATGCAGTGCAAGCTAGTGTGTGGGGAAAATGTAATGGATATTTAATAAACATCGCCTTTTTTTCATTTGAGAAAGCCATCAACAACAGCCCTATATTCACTGCGTTATACGTGCTAAGAAAATCCTACTCACAAACTCCACAGGTAGTGCATTCAAACAGCTCGTGTCCGTAGCACTCGGAGCAGGTGGGATGACACAGGACACACTGGTTCTTCAGCATAAACTGGCCACTCGGACAGGGCGACGAGGGTTTACATCCAGTAAATCCAACGCAGAAGACCAGGAGAATGACAAACGCGACGGAAGACCTCATGGCTGTGCCCGAGGACTTTCGGTTGAAAGTGAGAAAGACGGCAAACAGTGAGGACTGTCTCCAAAGACGCAGTGTCCGTGCGGCAGGTAAAGCTGGCGGATCGATATGGGGACACGGTGTGAGGCACCAACCCAGAGATAACTTGCTGGACCAGTTCAAGTGAAACACTGGACAATGAGAATGGACCGCGGTGAGCATTTAGTCAACGAGCCAAAGAAAATGAGAAAACACCCAGTCTCTGTGAGTCACGATAGATAGATAGATAGATAAATAATTTCCCCAGCACTGGAATGTAGATCCCAAACCAAACGTCTACCTGTTAGGTACGTCTATTAAAATAACACCATGAAATACTGTTGGAGAATTTGTTTCTTGTAGAAACTCGAGATTTTGCCTGTGTATGACAGAACTTTAAAGAAAAATGAAAAAAAAAAAGATAAAAAAAAAAAGATTTCCTAACCTATTGTCTAACCCATTAGCCCAGAGGTCTACTTCACCACCACCATCGTCACCTAATTTGACATCAGTAATAAACATTATGTAGACTGATCCCCCTTTTTCTATCTTATTTTTTGTTTTAAAGTAATTAAAACATAACATTTAGAAGCCTTGTGAAATGTATGGCAGATTTATATATCCACGGGTGTTCCTAATAAAGTGGTAAATGAGTGCAGCAGTCTTCAGTGTGCTTTTAATCTCAGGAGAATAGCTTTGCAGTCACTGGAGTTTCGTACAGGCTGTGATTACGCTGGCTTTTCATTTCTTTCCTTCTTTTTTTTTCTTTATTGGTTCATGCACAACGGCCTCTGGCGGCCAAATGATGGACGCGCATGCGAGGGCGTGTGCAAAAAAGGGCTCGTCAGAGGCAGACGTCACGCGGCTACTGGAGGAGGCGTGGCTTGGTTCTGCTGCAGCGGAGAGAAACATGACATGGGGATGAGCGAGAGAGAGGGAGTGAGTGACACAGCCTGATAGGAATAAACGGCTCGTCAGAGGTCTGGACTCCAAACGCTATGATGGGGAGCCATGACTGAAGGCAGAACGGTAAGAGACACGGATGGTTTCATCTCCTTTTACATGTACGTCTATGCTATATTTCGCACACACGGCGCGACACGTAGATTCGTGGCTCATTTGGTAGTGAGCACAAAAGGCTGCCACTGCAGACAGGTGCACCTGCCTTTATGGGAGTACGTGCCTCGATGCATTCAACTTCAGCTCCTGTGCGAATACCTTTAATTTTCTTTGGACGAAGACAAACGCACCGAGGCCACAGATTTCCTCGACGGTCTGGGATGCTGTAAACATGGACCTCAATGCTTAGTCACAGACCTTTGTGATGTAGCAATATAATATAGGCTTCATCCGAGGCAGCTGGGTATATATGTTTGCAGCCTAGCCTTAAATATTTTTTTAAACTAAACTAAACTAAAATAAATATCCTATTAGGTTTATGAGGCTGTGAAACCGTGAAGGTTATAATATGTATATTTTCTGAGTATTCCAGACATGGGATATTAATCATTCCAATGTTTTTTTTTTCTTTTTTCTTTTGGAGGGCCAGGTGGCTTTACATGGAGATGGTGGTAAAATGCATAACGGCTGGTTGTTTTATATTAAATCACAGCAATCTCACTTTCAGCTGAAGCCAAACAATAAGTGCAAACACCACTGCCTCTTTCATTCTGGTGCCTGTATGCTTCTCTTATTGTTGGCCTGGTTGACAAAACCTACCAGCTCTGCCTGCCTGTAAAGATAGTGAGGCCACTGATTCATTGCTGTGGTATTTTTAAAACACATTCACGTCCTCTGACAAAGACCTACATAATAACACCTCTTCTATCACTAATTATATTTGAGCTAGTTGCAACGCTGGTGTAATAAACACCACATAAATATGCAAGATTAGATTTCCGATCAAGTCAACTTTGCTGTCTTAACTTTGCCTCCTAGTCAGGTCTTTACTGCCGGGTTTTAAATTGTTTGCTTAGGTTTGTGAGTCGGGCTGCTGACAGCAGGCGGGTGTGATTTGGAGATAGCTTGAATAGTCGAGGGTAGAGCTACAAAGCTTGGGCCCGTGGCTGCAAGACCAGGCCAGGCCAGGCCAGGCCAATGCCAGCTCCGTGGAGGGCTTCGGTGCAGCAGGGCACTGGGGAGAGGGCACTTGGCACCTGATCAGTTACCACAGTGAATTCTGTTCCTGTCAGTGGCATTTATCTACAGAAAAGCAGAGCAGAGATGACGGCTGTTGTTGAACTCAGTTGGGCTTTCATGTCACCGAGGCAGTGCCGCTTTATCAAACTGCTCTTCGGCTGATACAGAATGACACCTCCTTGCAAACATCGGTGCCAGTTCCACTACCTACTCGAAAACCTCAGCAGAGAAATTCCCTTCACAACGCATCACTATGGGAAAAAAACCCAACAACATTAGATGCATAATAAATGCAACATTTCAGTTATTCAGCATTTTACATTCATGCATATTTTGCATCAGAAACAAGTTCTAATTAAAGTGTTTCTACACTGGTATTAATGTACACAATCAAAAAATATAGATGGGAAGAAGAATCCATCTCTGTGCTTGATGCCCCAAAGTTTAGTGCTTTAGAGGAGATGAAATGAGTCAAGTGCCCATGGCTAATCACTGACTGCGTAGCTCTGAAGTGGGGCCTGTTCTTCAGACGTCTCTACAGGTGGGGAGGCAGTGTTAAGTGGTCTGTCTGCAGGCGGAGGGAGGTCAGCTAGAGGCCAAAGATGCAGGCAGAGGGGCTTCTTTCACACATCAGCATAGCAGGTAGTGGTTAGCTTTCCAGCCACTGCGCTCTGGTCCAGTGTGAGGCCTTTTTTCTTGAGGCCCTAATTCAGCACACTGTTGAATTTGCGTATGAATGAAAATATGACGTGTACCTCCAAATTACAGATCACCTGTCTCATAAAGCTCCAATAAATCCCTACACAAGTATTTCCTTTCATACTGCGGTAAAGGCTTCATTCACAGAAGTGTTGTAAGAAGATTATTGTGGAAATCCTTTATTGTAGTTTCTATATTTGTCCACGTTTACTAGAAAGGGCTTGTGTTTTACAGTTTCGAGTTTTTGATGTCTGAATAACTTTAGAGCTACGTATAAGCTTGCAACCAAAATCCAAAGGGGAGCCACGCAACCTTAAGGTTCCTTAAAAATCCTGTCGTGACGAAGCGCTGACATTTTTGTGTCGTTTTTGTTTAAAGTGATAAGCTGAGACACATGCCAATCAAGCAAACACTCCCACAAAGATGGCCCTCTTTCACCTTTTATGTTGTCGAAATGAATCATTTGTCAGTCGATTAACAGGGACGGCATCCACAAGCCAAGTTTAAATGAAAAGCATTTAAATTCAGAGAATTTCAGAGCTTTCCTTTTAATGTCGAATAATGTTTAATACAGTCAGCTTTCCATGAGCGACTTAAGGTATTTTCCCCATTGTCTTCACTTTTTAATCTGATGTTTAATTTAGAAAACAACCTCTGAAACTCGCTCTACTTCCTTTTATTAGCCACTTAAGAAACAACTTCTTGAATCTACCAGGTTTCAACAGATGGTTCGATATGATGTTTGCTCAAACGCAACCTGTAAGAAAGAGGGCTCAGCTGTAGGCTGAGCAAGGAGACGTATGCGTGTGAACACGTTTGTGTCTGCTCCTCCTGCACCTAATTGCATTTGTGTTGCTTGGCTTGTCTGGTGCTGAGTCTGGGAGCAGGGTGCTGCTGGAGACGTCTGCCATTGAAACATTCCCCCCTCAAGGCCTAGTGGGCACAGCCATCCCCTGTCTTGCCTCGAATCAGCAGGGGAGCAGTTTCTAAATCAAACAGAACACTGTTGCACAGGATACCCTTGGTGACTCAATTTAGATTCATGCAGGCCCACAGCGTAGGTCATTTCCATTCATTCCGAGAAATAGGTCAGGCTTCTTTTTCTCCTGCAAATTCCAGCTGTATTTGGTAGAAATTCTGTGTTTCTCCATTTTGTCACATATTAAAAGGCAAACGCACTCACGGGTACGGGTAGAGAGAAGCAGCCGTGCTGTATTTGACTGTAGTCTTCACGTCATTCATTTTCTTAAGTAGAGAAAGAAAATGCTACGCTGTCTATCACTGTCACTGCCCTGTCTTTCCTCTTTGCTTGTTAAGCCAAAGAATATATCATTGAATGTTTGATGAAACCCATTCACGGACCAATCAGGAGCCAGTTCAAAAATGTCTGAGAGAAATCGACTGTGTCAGGAATAACTTTAGTTTTTGTTTACTTATGAACGTTTTCGCTGAACATGTTGATGTCCCCCGTACATTTATAGTCACATAGCTGCAGATACTATACATTCATAATTTCACAAGAATCTGTGGTGGGAGGTGTGCTTTGATCATTTCCCTGCAGCTGGTTTCCTCCCACCAGCTTTTGGTGCATCTTTTTACATACTCTAGCTGCGTGGTCTGGACTCCATGTGAGGTCACAGTACGTGTAGGCTGGGGTCACGGAGCATTTTTTTTAAAAGATGGTTTAATTGTTTCCCGTACAAAGAAGGAGTAGTGCTTCAATTTGTGCAGTTTATTTGAATTCAATGATACTTTTGAAAATACTGTGCTCGCTTTAGTCAGTTTGACAACACTAACTGCTGTGGCGCGTAAGATTTTAGTGTCTTATGATTGTAATCCTCAAGGTTTCCTGGCAAATTGAACAGCTGGCTCTTGTAACCAGCCATTTGAATGTGGGGGAAGTGGCTAGCCTAGCTGTAGGGAGTTGGTAAAAGGCCAAACAATCAAAATAGCAAGATTTAAGGTGAACTTATGATCTCCACTGGTGATTCCCTAATAACTGTGTTCTGAGAAGAGACAAACTTTTAACTGGAAACAGAATTTAAAGGATCTTCTACGTATGCCTTGGTGGCAGACACAACAGGGCATTCAGAGGTCCTGCTCGCTCTGTGATAATAGGTTGGTATGGGTTCGATAACATGCAAAGAGTTAGGAACACATTAGGAAAATGTGGTGTTGAAGTGAATAATGTACAGATTAATGGGAAATATAGGGAAAATTTGAGCCTTTGAAACCAAATAGTGAATCAATTAAAGGGATTTGGTGGCTCTCTTACGTTTGTGGGGGCATTTTGCTGGGTCCCCTTTTTCTTTAAAAGGAAGAGTCACCGCAGTTTTGTTCTATTCGCTTTCATCCTGTGACAAAACATTTCTATCCTGATCATAATTCTGATGGCCACCAAATAATAAGCAAATCTTTGGAAGAACGGTTAATTTCCACAAATGTTATGAATCAGAACAAACAAGGGGTATTTTGAAATTGTTTCCTTGGGCATCCCTCTTCATCTCGTTTGGCTAGTAAACCTAATTGTCTCTTAAACTGCACTCGAGTTTACTTGAGTGATATATATTCATTTAATACCAAGATTATGTTCTGTTATGATTAGTTATTTGAATACTTTTTCAGCATCTTTGCATATTAAAACTTAACTGTCCTGTTAGGGTTCCTTATATTGGACAGAGGCTGTTTAGGAAGGGCTTAGCAAGGTACAAATGCTCGCTTGGGGTTTGTATACCTGACATTTTTTATTTTGAGTACTATATTAAGGATAAGGTTATGTGATACTGCCCTCTCCACCTACTTGAGTGTACATGCACAGCCATGCATGCACCCTCCCACACAATCAGTCCAAAAGTGATGAAACTCTGTACAATGTTGGTATTGTGTGATGTAGATTTTGATATATAACAGGTGTCAGAATATCTTTTTATCTGTTTCCCTTCTTGTTCGAATGACCATGAAATTTCTTATTTGCCTGTGTAGTGTATTGTTTTTATAATAGATTATATTGTTACAAAGACATCTGTCAAACAGGGATTTTTGTAGGTGATTAGGTAGGAGCATCTTCAAAACAGCAGCTCTCGCAGTGGTTTGATAGTACCTATCCAAATGTGCACAAAAAAGGAGAGCCAGTGGTGACAGTGTCAAGGGTGTTAAAGGCTGACTGATCCTTTTGGGGGAGAGAGGGCTGGGTTTTCGCTCCAATTTCACAGAAGAGTTACTGTCTTGCAAATAGCTGAAGACTTAATACTAATGAAAGCTGTCAGAATATACAGAGAACTTCATAAGGGGCTTTGTAAGTGCAGGCTGGTATACGTGCCCATCTTGACCTGTCTGTTGCCAAAATCATCTACAATGGGCCTGAATATCCAAACTAGGCCACTGAGCGATGGCTCAGTCTGATGAGTTCTGTGTTGTTTTTTACAGTTACGTCCATAATTTGTCAGACGGAGACACAGTTTTTGCAGTTTTACCTCTGTACACCACCACAGTGGATTTTAAATCAAGTAATCAAGTGGTTTCTCAAAAGGGTTGCATTAACTGTTTAGGAATTAATTCAACATTAATTGTAAAACATACTTTAATGTAATTTTAATCATAAAGACTGCTTTTAATACTTGAAAGTATTTTGCAGTTAATGACTCCCTGAAGTTTAGAACCCATGAAGAACAATTGCATTCCTCCCTTGATGAGCTCTGCCAGACATTTCGATGCTGGGGAGCCCAGCTGTCTTGGGGCGAGAGGCAGGGTACACCCTGGACAGGTCGCAGTTTGAATCGATTTCAGATATTAAATCTCCTTTATTTATCATGCAAGAATGAAATGAACAGGCTTCATGTAGCCATGATGCTGCAGACTGTGTATAAAAATCACTCTAATTACTAAACATTTAACAAAATCCTCATAAAACCTTTTAAATTGATACCATCATTGGTAGCATCACTTCAATCACATATTAGCTTTGCTCCTGTGGTGATGTACAGACGAAAAACTGCAAAAAACTGTCTTTGTCCAAGGAATTATGGACCAAACTATATCATGTGGATATCTGGGTGCAGTGTTACTGTTTACTCTGGGAGTAAATGGCAGAAGGATGCACATTAGGGGGAAAAAGCAAACTGGGAGAAGCAGTATGAAGCTTTAGGTAATGTTCTCCTGGGAAATCTTTCATCCTTGCATTCGTCGCATATAGCCGCTCATGGCAACAGTATTCCCTGGTAGCAGTGGCCCGAAATAGTTTATGTTGTGGACTTGGTTTCCAGACTCCGCGGGTTTCAGTGTAATCATCTGTGGGATGTGTTGGATCCGGTCTGTGAATTCAACATAGACTGCAACATGGATTTGCCTCTAACGTCTCAGTGCCCAGTACAACAGGACATCTTCAGAGGGCACGTTCAGTCCATTCATCAAAGGGTAAAAGCAGCACAAGGGCGCCCTACACTGTATTGTTCTCCCGATTTCTCAGGGTACCAAGATGAAATCATGGAAATAATCAGGCTAGCAAGATATTTTGAAGTACTGTATATCCTCTTTCCATAACTGTGTGGTCGTTCTGAAATTCAAAGAGTGAATTGAAGGGACATCATTCGAACCTACTTTATACATTTTTTTTGGTCATAGACAAGTAAAGTAACAGTGTAGTTGGATAATCTGCAGGAGATGAAAAGCTTATAAACCCATCGTACAAGAGATCCTCAAGAACTGAGAGTACTCAAAGACTTGCAGGCCTTTGAGCTTGTGAGAATAGTGAAAGCAAGCACTAACAGAGGACACTCTCCCTCAGCAGAAACTCAAACAGGAAACACCAGCTGGCTTCACTTATCTCACGTGGCATCAGAAGATTCATCATATTCAGACAACAAGCATTTCTATATATCTAATCTGTGCATATCTTACCCTACGTGCTTGAAACACTCTCTGCAAGACTTTAGTATACCTGACGTAGGTTGCGAAGTACTATTTATATCCACAATATGCAAGTTTTTTGTTTGCCTTTGTTTGGCCTTTTTTCTTCAAATCAACAAAAGTCAAGCTCCTGCTTTGGAAGTGCTTCAGTCTGTAGTCGCAGCTGTCTGCTTGTGGCATTCTTTCTAAAAGGAACCAGTCGGGAAAAGAGGTATTGGCCGCTGCAGCAGGAAGGCTGAAGGGACTGACATTTTAAGGGGTGATGATCTTGTTCTGTGCCCCTCAGCAACCAGCTCTTTGTTTGGGTGCACGCTGTACACACAGCTGAGCTGTGTTCAGCTCTGCCAGAACCAGAAATTTAATTTCACTCCACAGTCATGTGAAAAGGAAAGTTTTGTGGAAAGACTCTGTATGACTTTATCAGTCTCTTAATTCTTGTGAAGGAATTTTGGTCCACTCGTCTTTACAACATTGCTTCAGTTCATTGTGGTTTGTGGATGTTCATTTATGCAGAGCTTTGTTAAGGTCCTGCCACAGCCTGTCAGTCAGGTTGAGGTTTGGACTTTTGGACATTGCAACATCTTTATTTTTTTCTTTTTCAGCCATTGTGTTATAGATTTGCTGCTGCAATTGTGATCATTGTCTTGTTGCACGAACCAGTTTTGGCCAATTTTTAGTTTTAGCAATCAGATGACATCATATTTGACTCTAGAATACTTATTGTAGTCAAATCAATGACTGCTAGATTCTGTAGATTCTGCTACAGGTCATGTAGCAGCAAAATAAACCCAAACATCACCTCTTGACCACTGTGGTTGACAGTTTATATGAGGTGTTAGCTCTGATGTGCTGATTTTCTGTTTCATTTGGTCTCTTCTGTCAAGCGGATGCTGCTCTTTCTTGTCTAATCTAAGCTGTGCTGGCGTGTTCCTTTTTCTTTTTCTTTTCTAATTGTACTGCCTTGAACTTTAACATTTAAGATGCCGTCTGAGGCCTGTAGAGTCTTAAGATCTACCTCTCGGGGTTTGTTTGCAGTTTCTCTGAGCATTACACAGTCTGACCTTGGGGTGTATTTGCTGGGAACATTGTTGCATTGTGTCAACGCACATATGAATGCTCCACACTAATAAACTGCCAAAACTTATGCTTTTATAGAGGTGCTCACACTTGCTGATGATCATTTAATCAAGTGCATTTGATTAACAGCACCGGGCTGCTCCTTACCCCGTTTAAGTACACCCCCGAGGGGGTACTTAAATTTTTAACAGGACTCCAAAATGATGTACGAGGTGCGAACTCTTGTTTTTGTCTCTGTAAATAATCCAAAACAAGCATAAAGCAGAAAAGTTGTTTGTAAACTTTAATAAAGCCTGATAGTAAGTTGTTTTTTTTGGGTTGTTTTTTTTTACCTTTTAACTGGTGTTATACGACCAAGGTCCCTCAGGTACTGTAAACAGCACATTATCCATGTTGTGGAGTGCATCATTAATCACAATTTACCTCAAATAATAATAATGTGATAATACATTTTAGCGCTAATTGACAAAATCTCTTCACTACATAAATTTGCTGTGGTGGCGGTATGCAGCGCAGTAATGAAATGCAAAGTGACATTATTGCTTCTGGCAGCATCTTTCTCACAGCAGCTAACAGTAATCTGCGCAGAGGTGTGCTTTTTTTGAAGTTTAAAGTATGAGAGAAGAACAAAAGGTAACGGTATGAGTGTACACTGTACGCCACTTCATTATAGACACTGTCAAGAGGTCAAGAAATTTTGCCTTGCATTAAACAAAAGTAATTAGGGTTTGACGTAAAACAGAGCGCATCGTTCCACATTGTCAGCTTACCCTCTTCCTCCATATTCTTGTCCATGGAAGTGCTTCTCAGCAGTTGATTTCTCTGAGTGTGGGGATGCTCTCAAATCCCTGCAAAGACGTGTCATCTGTTGGTTTTTCTGATGGCAGGGTAAGTCCCGCTACTGAATAAAGTATTATGGAGGGCCAAGCAGGGACACAGCACACTCCCAGATGCTGATTGGAGAGGGAGAGACAGACATGGCGGGTGCTCGCAAAAATCGAAATGATTTACCTTGATGAGCTGACACCTGGTCAAGACGTCTGCTGTCCAGTGCATTGATTGAAACAGCATGCATTCCACAGTCCACCTATTATACTGTCTAGATGATGGGATATACGCATTTAAACCAAACAGGGACCTTGAAAAATGAAATCAATGTAGAAGTAAAAAAAAAAAACTGCAGTTCTTTAAAAAGCCACTTGAGGCAGTGTCCGTGTTCAGAGATTCAAATGGTTTTGGTCTCTATTGCTAATTTCTCCCTTCATAACATCTGCATCAAATATTAGTACTATTCTTTTTTTTAACCCACATGTTTGGATTTTGTTAAGGTTTTAGGTTAGAGATGTGGCCACTTGAATTGACATGCTTTGACATTTGCTTTGACACGGGCCTGTTGGTTTTTGCAGTGTTTTCTTCTTCTTTTTAAAAAAAAATCGCATTAACTGTCTAAATAAT
This sequence comes from Simochromis diagramma, assembly GCF_900408965.1. Classification (NCBI taxonomy): domain Eukaryota; kingdom Metazoa; phylum Chordata; class Actinopteri; order Cichliformes; family Cichlidae; genus Simochromis; species Simochromis diagramma. Next base: position 11,038,949 of record NW_024386801.1, read on the forward strand.
ACGGCCTGCTGCATGGAACAGCACATCGAAGAAGTCATCGGTCCAGTTTTGGTGAGTGGCTGCTTTAGCACGGATTAGCAGGCATCTGTGTTTGCGCATTGGAGTCATACAGTTTATTTATGCAGTTTTCTAACAAATTTGTCCTCATTCGTTGATAGATCGCATCAAAAATATGGTAACTTCTAGCTCCAGGAAATTACGATGACGATGGCCATAAAGCTAACCTGATGCCCATCTTTTATCTACAGTCTGTGACGTGAAGGCGCATGCACACAGTCCTGAAGCACGTATGCAGTCACTACAATTGCAAGGTTGTTATTATAGCTGCAATTAAGGAGGGACAGAGATTGAGTCTGGCTAACTGATATAAAGTCTGAATAGCAAGTGGCACTTCCACCACTCTGCAATGAAATTCGCTAATTGAATTTTGTGCTCTCAAGCAAGGACAGTCAAAGTGCTTAGTGTTTAGCTTGGCGAGACATTATAATATCCCATTACATGCATTTCCCATGCTAGGAATGTGTGCATTGTAATTTTGAAGCATGCTAATGGACTGCGTTGATTATTTGGTACCGATGCAAGGTGGAAATGAACTGTTTTCCTGGAGCTGTGCTCATTTGTTTCTCCGACATATAATTACCCCGAGTTAAATGTTTTTCCATTACTGTATTTTGCCAGTCTGTGCATTTATGTATTGGCTTCATCAATAATAGCTGTTGCTGTTGTTGTTTGCTTTTGCTGTTTTCATCTTGTACTATATTAAAATGTCTGAGCTGTGTCCATTGTTGCAAAAATAACGGGCTTGTTTTTGTGTTTCTCTCAGACCATAACTGAGAGGGTGGCTTGACATTTTGCTGTGCACAGGCATGTGAATAAGTACTGGGTTAGAATGAATGCCATCCTTTATTAGCTGTCTTCTGTGTTTTGGCAGCCCTTTGTGGAAGCACTTGCTCCGTTAGCTTTGAGATTGGTAAACACGCCGAGGGAACACTGAGTGAACATGCCACAGTGTTCCACACAAACAGGAAAACGTGTGCATATTTTGCATTCACACACACTCATGAACTCCAGAGAGGGGGATCATAGGGTGTTTATCTACCAGTGTTGAGCGCAGCAGTTTGGGCCTGTCGGTTCCTGAAACTGCTAACTGCAGCTCAGCTCACACGCTGGTGATGAAGCCACAGTTGGCTTGAGGAAGCTGCTTCTGCGGGCCAGAATATAAGATTTTATTCCCTGCTTGCCTTGAAGAATCCAAAATATTCCATCCACTAGCGGAGGGATTGCACACTTTGAAGACTGATTTGATTCAATTTGTGTTTAAACAACGAGCCCACATCTTCCATCCAACCGTGATGCATGGGTCTCATGCCACTGTTTTATAAACCAGGCTCAGGTTTTAGGTTTCAGATGTTCTGCTGACACTGAACTAGTATACTGATGGGGAAACTATATAGTGAACAGGTTGTTTATGAGCAGTATGCGCTGAGTCAGCCTCTGTGATTGCATTGTTATTTATTTATGAATGTCATTTTCTTTGCAACAGTAACAAATGTTTATCGACCAAAAATCTTTGTTTGAGCCAATCAGTCAGTTTTCTTTAACAAGAAGACACATCGCACAATGAGCAATCAGCAGAAAAACAAAGATCAGATCAGAAGAAATTGTAAATCAAAGTTGATCATTTATATGTACATTTATAAAGAGAAAAGAAAAGGAAAAACAGTCTCCTCTCATGCTGGCGTTGGGTTGAAGACTGACACCAGATGTTCTGCCATTGGCAAGTTTAGCAGTAGATTGTCACCATGTCACACTAAGTCTTTATAAAAAGGTTTCATCCACCATCGTCAGACTAAAAATGTTGAATTCTTTTCGTATTAGGTGGAAACCAATGTTAAGGCGATGAACTTTGTCATAGCTAGCTGAAGGCTGGTGATGTGTGACCTGGTGCCATAAATCAACTTCTAAGAGGAGAATGTATCAGATGTACTGCTACTGCCTTGTCAGTACTGGCCAACAGGGCTGACTACAGGGACCCTGAAACTGGTAGCTGATGGATCGGTGATAGGCCCCTGTCACACATGGCTAAAGGAAGTGAGTATTCCCCAACTGATTCTGGAGTGGTTGCTGGGAATAGCTATGAAACTGTTTGCTAAAGCACCAGTCACGCAAGCTCAGAGAACAGTCAGGGATCCCCCTGGTAACCACTGCTCATTGGGGAGTTGCTCATTGCTCAATTGCTCATGGATTCCAATTGCTAAGTGATTCCTAGAGGTTGCTTGGTTGCCCCAGTGACAGCCAGCAACCACTGGCCAACTGGATGGAGAATACACATTTTTCCTACCAACCAGAGCATGTCAGTAGGTTACTGATTGTTCTTTCGGCCTATGAGACTGAGGCCTTAGATAGCTAGCTAATGATAGCTTAGTTGCAAACACCATTGCTTTGACAGTGAAGAATTACTTGTCTTTACCTCAATGTTGACACGTCCACATGAAAATTACATGTAAATGTGCTTTTGTAGTTGATGCATGAATATAAGTGCAGGATTGTAGGTAGTGCATAATTAAGATCTCATAAATCTAGCACCTTTACAGGTATCCCTATAGCAAAGCCAAGCCCCTCCTGCAGCCTCCTTTGAGTGCACCCTGGGTTGTTTTCTGTGTGTCTTTGCCCCCTCACTCTCTCCCTCACTTTCCTTTATGAGCTAGATTGTCTTACCAAAAAAAAAAGACAAAAGGACCAAAAAATATTCTAGCACTTTTATTTTGGGAAGTTGCCACAGCAATATTATAGTGTTTAGCCCAAATTTTGCACTAGTGAGGAGCAACTATGCAGAAGCGCTGCAGAGGTGGGCCGACGGTCGACTAGGACAACGCCTGGCGTGCTCTCGATTCCTCTCTCTGTGAGGTTACAAACTCTTTTGTTTGCACTTTCGGCATCTGCTGTTTCAGGAAAGTTAGCAGATGCCAAATGTGCAAACAAAAGTACCAGTGACGTTAACTCTAATGACTTTAAACCTCAGGATCCTAAGATGGATAACGTTATTAGGGTAAACAACAGTGCACAGATAGTAGCTCAGTCGGTAAAATAGAAAGTGTTAGATGCTGACACAAACGTGACGGAGAAGAGGGAAAGAGCAGAGCTGGTGAGAAAGTAGGTGAAAAACATTGCTCAGAAACTTTGCTCTCTTAACTTTGGCTGTTTATGCAAAACATGCCTTAATCCTACATTCTTTCTAATGGTTTGGCCTTCAGGAAATTATGCCTTAACTCCTTTGATCCGTGTCTTCAATAAATATTTTCCTGATGAGTTTAATGTCTAGTTTTAAGCTGTACCAACGTGATGGTCATTTTATTAATTAAGATCCCAAGAGTGAGAAGTGGATAAGGTACGGTGGGCTTCAGGACAGGTCTACGTTGTGACTGACAAGTTTCTACTCTGAGAAAATCTGCACTCTTACAGTTTGATCTATCTCTCATTCATCATGTCAAGCTTAAAAACTACACATACGCACACACGAATATTTACATGCACACACATGAAGTCCAAATCATACAGAAGACAAGGCATAAGCTTGTGTGGTGCAGACTAGGGCTGCCACGATTAGTTGACTAGTCACGATTACGTCAACTATCAAAATCGTCGATGGCTAATTTAATAGTCGACACGTCGTTTGAAAGCTTTGTAAGATGCTGAAAGATGCAGGAAGAAGTAGTAGGATTTAAGAGTGTAATAACGGACTGAAAAAGAAGTTGGCAGAAATGCATCTACAAGGATGCCAGCTGCCGTTAAACACTGAAGAAGAAGAAGAAGCAGTCTCCGGTATCATAGTTGTGTCCAAATTCAGGGGCCGCATCCTTCAGAGGCCGTATTTGTAGGCCGATTACGTCACAGCAACGCAACGAAGGCTGTCCGAATTCGAAGACTCTGACAAATGCGGCCGATAAATGCGTCCTCCTTTTCCCCAGATTTGAAGGATGGGTCGGGTGTATCCTTCGTGGCCCAACCTATCCCAGAATTCATAGCGTGGCTCAGCCAATTCCAGTTTCCAACAATGGCGGCAGCTACTTAGTTTTAATATAACTCTTTCTGGGTCACGAAATAAACTTTTAAGATATTTTAAGGCGAGAATGTAGCTGTGTAAACTTCAAATGTTGGCTCGATTTGCATATTTGCAAAAGTGCTCTGACGTTTTCGGAGACGTCTGTTACCCACCACCTCGGTAGCTAGTCGGGGGTTCACGGCTCACTAGAGCCGGTGAGAACACCGAACTCCCGGCACATTGTTTTCAGACCTCCCACGGTCTTTCGCTACTCAGGTTAAACATGATATATGAGTCACTTAGATAACTTAAAAATGTTATTGTTTGGCTTTTTTCAATGTTTTATTTGTTCCTGAGTAAATCGGTTGGGCTGAGATTAAAGTTATAGTTTTTACACCGCTGAATAAACGTCACGCAGAAAACTGATTAAACAGAAATGTGAAATGATCGAGAATTTACTCCAATGTCCTGTTATATATTAGGGAGCAAGGAGCAGACGGCTGAGTGTATTAAACTCCACCGAGACAATCTGCAAATTTAATAACAAGTTTAATAAACTATCATCTTGTCTTTATTTTTAGTTAGCACATACCTTAAACACTTCAAGCTGCAAGCTAATGATAGTTATATAAGAGCAGATGCATGCTGGTGCGATAAGCTGTACGTTTTACGTCCAATGGATGCATGATCTGATTAGTCGACTAATCGCAAAAATAATCGGTGACTAGTCGACTATCAAAATAATCGTTTGTGGCAGCCTACCGCAGACCCATGCACACTCAGACACAGCTATGTGACAAGTGTTGATCTGTGTGGAGGTGTGATGTGAAATTATGGCTTTGCAGTTTTAACTAACTTGTGAATCTCAAAAGGATGATATTGATATAATGCATCAATGGGGAAATTTGATCATTTTAATTAAAAAGATTGGAATCTTTTCCCCCTTTTTTGGTTTTCTAGTGGGTGGCGATGAACTGAGAAGGCAAAACTGGTTGTTTCTCATAGCTAGCTGAAGGCTGGTGATGTGTGACATGGCGCCGTGAATCACCCTCTCAGAGAAGAATGTTTCAGATCAGCCCAATCAGATCAAACCAAGCTAGATTTGGAGTATGGAGAGGTAATGAAAGACATGCCAGTCTTCCTGCTGAGCCAGAGTGCCATCAGATAATTTGGATACTGATGTTTATATGTTGTTTTAAAGAGCAAAATTTGTTAAAACATGCACCAAACCTGGACTTTGTTTGCGTGTGTGTTTTCTGTCTTCTTCTGAGAGATAAACATAAAATCGTAATATTTAATATTTGAAATTAATGGGAAATTGACAGCTTTGTGCTACAATTCTGCCGAGTGCACAGTATTTTCTGTTGTAATACAAACTGTGTAGTTCTCTTCAATGTAGTTTCACCTGATGCTAAATTATTTCTTTGGATGTAATAATAAGCAGCTTATAAAAATTACTGACATTCATCTAGTGTCATTGGTAGGTACTGGATTGTGAAATCAGCTTTACAAAGCTTTTCTTTCTTTTTACCACTTATATATACAATTTTTTTTCCAGTGACAATGCCATCAATGGACCAAAATAGAGTATTTCTTGTGTAATGTGTATTTTTTTGTTCCCTCCTCTGAATAGTATACCGTATGTGTGTTTGCTCTCCTCTGATTAGAAGCAGTGCTTGGTGGTTGTTGAAAGCATGCTGTAAGGAGGAGGCAATCAAAATCCAAAGTGGAAGCAGACAGGGCATTTTTATGGCCATATAACCCATGAACAAACTGAAAATTAATGAAATCTAACAGTCTGCAAAGCGTGTAACCAATTGGTTGTGTAATCTGACAGCTACATTAAATCACATTTGCAAAAGCTGGAAATCTAAATCTAAACAGGGGCAGGCTTTTGAAAATCCTGTTTGAGAGCATAACTGCACATGCATGCACTGCTGCTGACCTCATATAGGGTTTGCTGCCTGGCTATTTTCCAGTTATGGAGCAGATGCAGTGCAAAGAGTAGAGTGTGAGTGTTTGTACAGTATGTTCACCTCCCACCTGCTGTGTATCAGCCTTGCACGTGGGCGATCAGCGCTCACTATGGAGACAATTATCTCAGCTATAACTCATCCTCTCGCTGTAAAATGGTTACATACACATGCACATCATGGAAAGAAAAGAGGCTGGTGGCACATTTTCACATAATGGCGTAATTTATGGAAAATGACATCTTTAATAGATGACAAATAATCTGTGTGGAACAAATTGCGTTGAATTGATTTTTCCTGTCCATTTAACTATTCGCAAAGAGAGAACTGCACTTTTTCCTTAGATGTTTTTTTTTTTTTTCAGATTCACTCACAGTTACCTAATTTCACACATTTTAATCACCCAATACGCAGTGTTGAACATATCAACGGAAGTAGTGGGTGGGACCCCGAGTGTGAGTATTAGCTTAGTGTTGAGGTAAAAAAATAAGTTCAAAAATAATGCCGCATTTCTTAAAAGGTTCATTAAAATTCAGTGGCTATAAGGGCCGTTAAGTTAAGGATTCACGCAGGTAGCTTTATTTACTGGTGGTGTATAGTTCGATAAATCATCTTAAATGCCACCCAATAAAAAGCATCTTTGGTATTTCAGTTATAAACATTAGGAACGAATTACTCTCTGTAGGGTGGATCCGTCAACTCCATGGGTTGGTCTGTTGATAATAATTAAGTTGTTGTCTATCAAAACTTGTAACTGAGCTAAACTCTATATCTAATTAATTTTGTTTTGTAAATGCAGTTAAAATACACACTTTGACTCTATTCTGTTATTTGCGTATCTGTCTGCTACTCGAAAGTTGAGGGAGAGTGAACACAAACACTTAGAGATAGTGGCTGTTGCAAGACCACAAGTTTTTTTTTTTGTTTTTTTTTTTCACTTCTAGCCTGCAAGTAGAAGTGTTCAGACCACAAGATCAAAGTTACAGAACATACAGCTTGCAGCAAACGAGTTTCTCTCTGAGACAGATATATAGAGTACTGGCATAAAAGGTACTTATTAGCAGGCGTTGAAAGTTCAGCATGTACTCAACATATATTGGGACTGGTGAGCTTCTTTTGGAAACTATGAAAAGTCTTTTTTTAACCTCTCAGTAGTTTTAGAAACAAAAGAAGTATTCTGGACATGAATTAACAGCTATAATAATACTGTAAAATGTTATTGCATATTATTAAAATAAAGCTTTCTAAGGTTACCAGGCTAACCCTAGTTCTCTGAAATTCAAGTGAGATTTTTTTTTTTATCTATGGGAAGCACCTTCTGTGATTGGTCATGCCATACGACGCTTCCCATACTCAGATGTGAAAGAGAAGAACATCTACTTAGACAAAAATGATTTTTTTTTTCCTGTCAGTGTTACCAATCAACCAGTGAAAGAATTATAAACAAAGGAAAGCTGGAGCTGAGGCGGCAAAGCATTTCACCATTCATTCATCGTAAGACTGATGGTCTGTTTGTGGGCTCCTAATACCCAAGTGTTTTTTAGCAACTCCAAATTTTAACACTTACATTTTGAACTATTAATCGTAAATGGCAGATGAACCCCTCTGGAGTGCACTAGATTGGAGAGGTGGTAATTCATTTGGTCAGATGTGTGCACTTTTATTGAAAGTTAGTCAGGATCCAGCATGAACCTTTGAGAGTGACTGTTAACAAGTCTAATATACACTGTCTGTGAAAGTTCTCAGTCATCCAGGTTATTGTAGTCTAAGGAGCTTGGAAAGAAAACATCTGGACTTCTTTAAGTTGCTTGACGATGCTTCACCTTCTTCAGTTCTAAAGTTAAATGGTAGAGTCCCAGATATAAGCCCTATGGGAGTGTCCCTTCCAAGAGGGAAATAGACCCGCTAACAATCCTCTAACTAATCACACGAGCCAAGGTGTGAAAATGGGTGTAGGTCACAATCACCCAAGGTTTCAGGTGAACTCATTGTGAAACCTAGCCCCACCCTATCATGTGATTTCCTGATGTCAAAAGGCCCAGGATGTGAGTGGGCGTTAAGGTGTCTGGGAAGGGATCTCAAAACTTGATTAAAGATGGCAGACAGTTGGTGTCATAAGCCACCGCCTCTGTTCAAAGAGGGTCGTTCACAGTGGACATAGATGGCTTCTTTGACTCCTCTTTTCAAACCATATACACTGAGCAAAATAAGTATTGAACACGCCACTAATTTCCTAAGCAAATGTATTTCTAAAGGTGCTACTGGCATGAAATTCTGAGAATTGTGATCGTGGCTCAAGAGTTGGGAGTTCGCCTTGTAATCGGAAGGTTGCCGGTTCGAGCCCCGGCTTGGACAGTCTCGGTTGTTGTGTCCTTGGGCAAGACACTTCACCCGTTGCCTACTGGTGGTGGTCAGAGGGCCCGGTGGCGCCAGTGTCCGGCAGCCTCGCCTCTGTCAGTGCGCCCCAGGGTGACTGTGGCTACAATGTAGCTTGCCATCACCAGTATGTGAATGGGTGGATATGTAAAGCACTTTGGGGTCCTTAGGGACTAGTAAAGCGCTATATAAATACAGGCCATTTACAACCCATCAAATTCACACATGCAAAGAAATCAAACCTGGAGGGCAGACATAGATGGCCAGTTAAGGTATGTGTAACAATGAGAAATGACAAAGGAAAAATGTATTTAACACATGAATAAAGGGTGATGCAAAAAGGCACAGGAAGTCATGATACCAGCTCAGATCTGTGGTTTGATAGTCTGATTTCTATGCTTGAGTGGAGTCGATGGGTTGTTATCAACATCTGGTGAGAATTTAATGTCAATAGCACATTTAGAAATATATTTACTTAGAAAATTGGTGACATATTCAATACCTGTCTTAAATGCTGTAATTCCATATAACCTGAGGTCAACGTGCCTTTTATTAAAAATTCAAGTTCAAACTAAAAGTGAGGATTGTCTCAGATTTCGAGGTAACGAAGAGTGCTCTCGCCAAATTTTGAGTTTGTACAAATAAACAAGATACATGGAGTTTATGAACCTTTCTTCTGTTGATGTGAATAATGCATGACACAGAAGGATATTTTAGTAGCACTTAGCTTTCACACTAACTCCTCAGCACTTCACAGTGCTGTGCTGAAAGGGTGGAGAGAGGCGTTGGTTGGTGTGACCCATTGGAGGATAGCGTAATAGTCACTGCTGTATTTGAACTGGGACTTATTGCTTACTGTCCTCTCACTTCTTGTGTACATATGCTATATTGCCTAATCACACATCTGCAACCCAACACTAAACTGCTAATGTTGGGAGGGTAACACCAGCATGCCTGTGTACCAAGCTGCTTAACTAAACTCCACAGATACAACACACAGGGAAACATCTGTGGTGATTAGAGGTAATTCAGAGGAAAATACTAGAAATTCACTCTTGAAAGCTGAAGCACAAACTTCTTGGACAGGCTTCACCGCTCAGTAAGCCATGTGTCAGATAATTCCATTAAAAATGCTCCCAAGGGCACCAACACCATCGACAGAGGTCCAGTTTACTGACTTTAATTAGTGCAAGTAAAGCCAGGACGCCTGTCAATCAAAGCAACCACGCCTCTTACTCCAGTATCCAGAAGTATGCGTTATACTGGGCATTTTAATTTGGAGTGTTTGGCAGTTGACTCACTTTTAGACTCAGCCTCAAGTTTTTGGCACTCATGTTGGCTTTATTTTTCAGCCCTGGAAGTTGCCGCTAGGCGTTCACACACAGCTCTCCTGGGTGATGTCTATAAAAGTTCAGGGCACATGCAGTGCATATGAAAAAGAATCAGATGCCACTCAAGCATTGATTAAGTCGCTAGAGATTTGTTTAAGTGAATTAATTTGTAGCCGTTGTTCACCTGTTATTCCAGTCAAACCTTGTTAACTAATTAGTGTTGTGATAGGTGTTAGTAAGTGAGAGTGACAGAAAGTGGATCATTATTCTTAGCAAATGGGTCCCATTTGTAGCTAGACTTAAGGTTCATAAGTGGGCAGCGCATGGCACTTTTAAGGATGCTGGGTCAGCTGTCCAAAGCACAAGCATCACAAGTAAAGTAAATACAAAATTAAATCACATTTTAGTCACAGAGAGGTGGAAAAGCAACTTTATCACAAACCACATTTGTAAAATGAAAATAGCAACACCCCAAATCAACAAAAATATAGTCTAGTTGTGGTCTTGGAAAATGAGTAGTGGTCTCTAAATCACTTCACCACTCTTGCAAAATGATTTATTTATTCATTTATTTGCCTTCTCTGGAGTTGGCCACCTGCTTCAAATCCACTCCACCTTGACAAGAGAGAAGTAGCACTCCAGTCATCAGAGACGTGTTCAGGTTTGCGTCTTTGTGGAGATGCATTCATTTTGCAGCATGGTAATGAACCTAAAAACACCTTTGTGAGCAATACTTGAAAACCAAGAAGTGCTGATTGTCACAGAGTTTGCTCCACAGACTCGCCAACTGAAGTTTTTTTTGGATGATAATGTTCAGTGTTTTTGTGTGTTTCAGGATTCTCTTCTTTGCATCCCCAGTGTCTTCCTTTCCTCTGCTGCCTCTGAAGTCATGGACTAGCCCACCGTCTGGTCCTGGCAGTTCTGTGGGTCATCAGATGGCTTCTCAACAACCCTCAGCGAAAATACAGAATGTATGTTTCACCACCTAAAGAGAGAAAGTTGCATCACATCATCAGTGTTGTCACATTCAGCTGGTAGATGACAATAATAACATTGGCTGGATGTGGCTGTCATAGACACCCACTTTGTCAAAAACACATCAGTGAGCAGCACTTCTGCAGTGGGCATCTTGTTTCCTTGAGTGATGGGCATGGGTACTATCTGGTCGTTAAGTCTGACGTCACTAGCCGTGTCTGGGCCTAAACTCCGCTGCAGGTCCATATATCAAACGATCACTATGGCATTACTGAGAGTTGAAAAACTGTCTAAAGTCTTTCATCTTTAATAAAATGATCAGCGTTCTGCTCTAACAGGTGTAACAATTGAGTTTAACATCCAGGCATCCATGAAAACGGAATTTATGGCATTTAACGAGTTAGAAGTTAGCAGGAAGTTAGCTCGCTAGCTTCTATCTAAATACAATATAGCATGTCCTGACTGCGGGGTTTTGGAAACAAATTAAAACGTACAGCTCTGTTATCACTTCCAACATAAATGAAGACAGAAAACTAAACAGCAGTGACGTTTGTAGGGTTACTGAAGTTGGGCTAGCTGGTATATAATGATGTGCTACGTGACCGCTAGCGACACAGCTATGTTAGCATAATATAAACAAGCTAACTTTTTTTCCACTCGATAAAAGTTAACGCGAGTGTTCTCGGTGGTCAGGAACAAATGTAATCGCATGGCAGGATGCTGTAAAAGGACCAAACTTCAGCCAGGAGAACAACTGAGATAATCCATCCACAATACGAGGTTAGTCATTCATATACTGCTGCATGGGCTGGGCTGTAGTTACATCCTAAGGTTTTAAAAACTGAGCTTAAATAAATGATTAGCGGTAATAAAAGCCGAGGGAGGTCAACAGTGATCACTGACTGTTTTAGGAGCTTTTTGAGATTAAATAGAAGAAAATACAAAACATTAAACATGTTAACAACACAAAAGCCATATTAAACGCAGACTACTTTAGGCCTGGAAGTAGGATTCCTCACGTCATCACTTAACGACCGGATAGTTGATTTCACTTCCAGCCTTCTCTGTGTGACGTCCATTCACATGTTTCACAGAGCAAAAACCTCACCATCAAAACAGTAAATAACAGAACAGTTATGCATGGTATATGACACTACCTCGAGCCAGCTTTCTTTTGCATACAGAAGGTTTAAACAAGCAGGTGGGTGGGGCTTCTGTGTTCTTAGCAAGAGCTGTGCCTGAGATCATTGTATAAGGAATATTATCTCTCTGACACTGTGGGATTACCTATCCAGTGCTGACCACAGTATTTGAAACTTTGGCCATGGTTAACATGATTATCCACCACTGTAATGCTAAATCTATGGAAGAAAATAAGAAACGGCATGTAAGATCCACTTTAAAGTGGAAGTAGTGTTTTACTGTTTCATGGCAGTTGATCAAGCTGGAGATAACTTGACCGCTTTGATGTGTACAATGTCACAATAGGGCACATTTTATACACTTATGGTAAGACGTGTACACAGAACGCTTAACAGAAAAGTGTTGGAAGTGATGTGCTTTCTGCTTCTGCAAAAAGGCGAGGGTCTTCTCAGGTCAGAGTCAGACATATATGGTCATCACAAAGTGTACACAAAGCTCTGCATTAACTTTTGTGTAGCTTCAGTTTTTTGTTATGCGAGCACAGATCTCCACAGGTTTGGAGGTTTTCAGGGAAGTACCATCCAAGTACTACCTCTACTACAAGTCCCATTTTTTACAGTTTGTATAACGATATAAATCAAACTAAAGTAAAGAGAAAAAAAAAAAAACCTGTTTAACAACAGCAGCCAAATGATTGTACTCATTTACATTCCAAAACTGCTTACTCCTGAATTTACACTGATCTATATCTGGATATTACAGTTTGAAGGAAACGTTACTGGTCAGTTTTCCAAAGTAGTTCATCCATATTCTACAAAAATGACCCTGAGAGGTACAGAAGTTGCATTTGAGTTTCAGTCCTTTTGCTGCATTTGTCAACTTGCCTTCACATTTTGCAGAAGTGTGAAAAAGCCAACAGAGTTGGTGACTAACAGGAAGCTAGATAGACCTATAGTTATTATGGCCCACATGTTTTTACATCAAGTAGAAAAGCATACATTTGGGTGTTTGAGTCATAATTACCTCCCACAGGGAAAATGACCTCAGTAGTGCTGCTCTTATGGGAAAAGATGAGACCCTGGCTTCTAAAGAATGCGCTCTCTCTCATTCCTTCTCCACCGTTCGTCAAAGATTTTTCCTTTGCAAAGCGTTATTGATACCCTGATAGGCAGCCTATTAATCCATATTGAGCCCTTAGAGTGTAATTACGCACACAATTGGTGCCTCAAAGAAGATAAATATCTCACAGACTGCGTTCAAGGGTTTAGAATTTTCTCTAAGTGGCATTTATGGCTGAAATAAAAAGTTTGCCTGTTGGTTATAAAAAAGAAAATGTCCAATTTCAAGTATGTAAAAAGCCAGAATTATAAACGTTGGCTCATAGCTTTATTATTCACAGTCGAACACTGTAAATGTTGCATTTCCTGTTTCTCTCGGTACAATAATCTACATTCAACACAATGCACACTAAGTAGGTCAGCTAAACTAAAGCTTAAGTGCAGCTTTAACTCATTAATAATGCATATGACAAAGACAAAGTTGCTGGGTCTTGAAGAATGATGTTTCTAAATCTAATGCCAACAATCAAAAAGCACTCAAGTTATATTCTTTTATGTCTCGTGCCTTTAATTTCAATGTGCTGATAATACTGACTGAGGGGACACTTTGAAATAAAAAATTTTCTGTAGTGCTCAGCAAAAGATGCCACGATATTCCGCTGTCCCTCATTATGCTTTTTGATTATTTCACTGGTTTTCTGTAACCTCGCAAGTGGGAGTGTCTGCCGGCCCACAAAGCTTATCCGAACCCTGATGGAAAGTCCAGTCCATGTGGCGCACTTGGAGCTAGCGCTTCTGTCCTGCTTGCCTCTCTCATGCGTGGGCAGAGTATCTGGATGGCTCCAACATGCTCTCACTCCTCTTAAGGTCAAAGTTTCACATCTGAACTGTTCTCCAACCTCTGGTCAGTACACAGAGGCCTGGTGTCAGATCTCCAGCCTGTAGGTGTTTGTTTCTTCACTGACAATGCTCTGAGCTCAGCTTCCCCGTCACCCACACAGAAGGAAGGGGAATGAAAGCTATGCGTGGACTCATTCATTCCATAGACCGAGGGAGTGAGTGCGCGTGCGCAGTTGTGTTATTTATGACCTAACAAGGCAATGTTTGTTGATGATTAGAGCTCGGGTGTTATAGCCATGATGTAAAAATCCCATCACACTAAATAACATCACACTGAATCACACAACTACACTAATAGTCAGAGGCATCCTTCCTCTGTCTACATCAATAATATCCTTATATTGATGTGTTCAGATACTGGATCATACCCAAAGACCACAGGTTGACACTCAGTGGCTGGAAGAAGCTCAGTGTTGTTATGTTCATGGGCAGTTGGCCAGATTCTTTGGGCATAAGCAGGTGAGTCCTGGTTGTGGTTTTCATATTGCATCTGTGATGCTGGTTATTATGTTGTGACTGTTAGAAGAGGCTGGGAGGAGTGCTGGGAGTTGAGTGCTCTTCACATTACTATGAACTATGCTCTATAAAGCATTGCACACCAGTACAAGCTGGCTTGGGCTGCTGGCTAGGATTAAAACGATGCAGCGGGGCAGTCTCTTCTCAAAGGGGTTAGTGAGGAATCCGTTTTTAAAGGTGTGGCCGATGCTGTTGAACAGTGTGTTTAAAACCTGCTTGTGTTTTTCTTTGCCTTTTTTTTCCATATTCCACCTCAGATGAGAACGTGAAGCCTGGCGTCCACCAAGGCCACCGCTGCACCTTGGGCAGCGCACACACATGATCACATGACTCTGGACATGGACGCGGTCCTGTCAGACTTTGTTCGGTCCACCGGGGCAGAACCAGGTCTGGCAAGAGACCTGCTGGAAGGTAAGAGATGACTACGCGCTCTTTTCTTGCGAAATCTAAATATTTATATGTATTGTTTTGATCGGCTGCTCCCAGTTATGCCATGAGCAGAGAAGAGGAAATAAGCGGAACGGAAAATAAAGAAAACAGAAGACGGGCGGAGAGGAGAGGGGCCTGCGTCGGAGAGCAAGCTTGCTGATTTAGAGGCCAGTGTGACAGTTTTACGAGGGCGCTCCCCAGAGAAAGCTTTGTGCCCATTCATTGGAACTCATTGAGGAGCACAGTGTTACTGGCACTTGTATAGCTTGGGTGCAGCTCCAAAAAAAAAAAAAAAGAAAAGGCAGCAAAATGCACACGGCCTCAGAAAGCTGATTGATAGCTGGTTGAATCAGCTTCAGTAGATATATAGGTTGTGCGTTTCTACTCTTCGTTCGTCCACAGGAAATTCTGTGATTTCATCTAATTTAGCATAAAGCGAAGCACGCTGAACCATAAGTGCAAACGCATTCTTGTCTGCTTTACAGGAATAAAAGCGTGCACCACAGTAATCAGGCATCCATTAGGGTGATGAAATCCTCTTGGAGTGCTGGCAGCACGCGTGTGTCCTGGAATTTTTTTTTTTGTCTGGGTGTATATAGTACATCCAGTTTCATCTCTTCGGATGAAGAGTGAGAGTTTTGAGCGTCCGATTCTCTGCTACTGTCAGTTTTTTTCCTGATTCTGTTTTGGCACTTAACCTCGGTGGACTACACGTGACACTCACAGACACCAAACAAGACAGTGCACTCAGACAAGGCAGACAAGAGCCTGGGTGAGCTGTTTCAGTATTGTGCTTTGGTCTGATGTTGTCTTAGTTTTAGAGGCTTGAATCAAACAGCTGCTCTGTGACCCTGCGGTCTGAATCAAGTTGGTGTGAAGAGACAGAGAAACATGACAGAGCACATGTGGTGCTTCCCCCTAGAGGCCTGTTTAAGTACTGAATCTACACTGTTGAATTGGTTTGGGGCCTTTATTGTATTCAGATTGTGATGTACGTTCATACTGCATGAATTTATGTGGGTTTTTGTTTTGTTTTTTTTGCAGACGACAGGCATTATAAATGAAAGCGTTGAAATAGTGCTTTCCAAACCAAAGTTAATAGCAGGCTAATGTGGAAGCTTTTAAAGACAGTGCATTAGGTGCTGAGTGGCTGTGCAGCTGGACCATAAGTTGTATTCCTGTATTTGTGTAGCTCAAGATACCGAGATCCATAGAGCGAAATAAGCTTTGCATTGATTGATGTGAGAGACAGCGATTAGTGGTGTCAGTTCTCATATCCAGACGCTTCGCAATCATCGTGTCTGGAAGTCAGCAAGAGAGGACAACTTCCTGCAGGTCTCTTTTTACAAAGGGATTACATTAATGGACTCTGACTCACGAACATGCTCCGATTACACGAAGACACACCCGTGGGTTTTGAAATGACTGGTTTGCAGAGAGTTCCTATGGCATTGTTAAAAAATATCACACTGTGGTATAATAAGACTGAGACTTGACTCGTGTCTTTAAAGCCTTGAGGGGATTTCTGTTAGAGAGACAGCACCCAGAGGAGACAACTGTGTCTCTGCATGTGTTGCCAGTATGTGTGTGGGTCTCTTTGTGGGTCCCTCCTTGCACATCAGGATATTGCTGTCATAATGTTAATGGATCTGCTTCCCTTCACTGTCTTTATAACCTCGATATCCAAGTCTGTATTTTACGTGAAGCAGCGTGTTTTCCTCGGGCAAAAGCACTGTGTGACTTTGCTCCATATGGATGTTTGTATCGTTATAACTGAAGCTCATTCTTTAAAAATTTTAAGATATAGGAATTTGTCGGAATTTATCTGTGCTAAATGATTTATGTGGCTTATCTGCAGCATACTCAGCAGCTTTTTTCATTCTGTCCCAGGGTTCCCCTTTACTTCCCACAATAGGTAGCATAGGTAGTGTTTTTACCATGAGATAACCCTGTTTACTGTAAGCTGTAGTTAAGAGTGTCTTGTTGTGAATGTTGGCTTTTTTTCTTTCTTTCAGAAAAGCCTTTTTTTTTTTTTTAAATAAAAAATTTGTGTGTTTCTCCTCCAGGTAAAAACTGGGACCTCAGTGCTGCTCTAAATGACTACGAGGAGCTCAGACAGGTCCACACTGCCAACCTGCCGCAGGTCTTTAACGAGGGCCGCTATTACAAACAGCCAGAGACGCGTGACACGCCCACCCATGTCAGCAAGATCGACAGACCGTGTGCACAGAAGCAGGAGGACAATGCACAAGGTAGCCACCTCAGCGCGACCATCGCCAAGATCCAAAGAAATCTTTTTCTTTCATCTTTCAGTTTGCTTTCCACTCGTCCCTTCACTTTTCATTTGTCTCTCATTTTCAGAGAAGCGTCTCTCGCGTGGAATCTCCCATGCCAGCTCTGCTATCGTCTCCCTGGCACGGTTGCAGGTGGCTAGTGAGTGTACCAGCGAGCAGTTCCCTCTTGAGATGCCCATTTACACATTCCAGCTACCGGACCTCAGCGTCTACAGCGAAGACTTTAGGAGCTTCATAGAAAGAGATCTGATAGAGCAGTCAACCATGATGGCTTTGGAGCAGGCTGGTGAGTACTGTAGGATGTTATACATTCACTTAAAGTCCTTCTGCTCCTACTGATATGGGATACATGCTTTTCCCCATATTCTCAGTTTAGTGAGAATAAAATGTTCGTCTAACAAAGCAGTAGCAGTGAGAAAATGCTCTGAAAGTCAGTGAAGCAGACAGATGTAGAGGGCTAGACTGAAATTAAGACAGAGAGACTGAGCAAATCAGAGTAGCAGCATCATCTGGAAGGGAGATGACAACAGCTAATTCAAAGCATCCGGGACCCCAAAGGATTCATATCCCAGCCGACGCTTTGAACTACGGAGAGAAACTAGTTAGAGAAGTTTCCAATCTTCCTGCAGACTTTTCCACACCAGGACTGCAGAGACTGTAAAACCTCCTAAATTTGATTCTGTTCAAGGTCTGCGAACACTCAGCCAGAGAAATATTGGGTCAGTTAACCGTTAACACATAAATAGGACAGAATCAGTCTCTTTATAGTTAAATATTTAGATAAACACAAGATTTATCTGATCTCTTGTGAAAAAGTGATGGATTTACTGCTGCAAATTTACTCTAAACTTTATAAATCGCAGACTGTGGGTACCAAAGCTTAGCCACTACTATAAAGTGCATATCTCTGCAATTAGGAAAAGGTACAGTAAAGTACAACCAGTTGTGAATTAGCCTTTCTTCATGGGTGGTTGATTCTCAGCCGTAATATTCCATGTGCAGGGCACATGTATTACTCTTTGATGTAACATCATAAAAAGTGCTGATAAGTCAAGCTAGTCCAACTTTCTAGACAATTAACGAATATTTATTGTGAGAAATAAAATCAGGAGCTGCAAATCGAGAAAACATCTGCATTCTGAGCCCATCCACACTGAGGGGTAAATCATTCAGACGCTCTTCTGTGTTTAATGTTGTTAAATAAATGATGCAGTCAGATCACCCCCGGCTCAGAGCAGTGCGGCTAGCTGCAGTAAAGCACTGTGTGGTGCCCAGGGCTGTGAAACAGTCGTCTCTCCCTCAGGGATGCAAGCACGGCTATGATGAAGTGGAAAGCTGTACATACTGTAAAAGTTGGGCTGAGGAGGAACTTGTTTTAGGGAGACGTGCTGGTTTTGAAACAAATTGTGCTTGTTGGAAAAACTGTGTGTTTTCTTGCCTCTGTGATGTAATTAATAAGTGTATTTTCTGACATCCTCATGTTGCTCTCGCTGTTGTGCGCAGGTCGTCTGAACTGGTGGTCTACAATGTGCACCAGCTGCAAGAAGCTGCTCCCTCTGGCCACCACAGGGGATGGGAACTGCCTCCTGCATGCTGCCTCGTTGGGTGAGTTATTCACTATTCATAATTTACGCTTGAATCAAAAACCCGGTAATAATGGAGCGCTTCTCTAAGCATCAGCTGTGCGAGCTGGTGTCATGTCTATCTAAAAACCATGTCAGTGCTGCAGAGCAGCTGCTGAATATAAGGAATAGTCTGCGAAAGATGGAACTGGAGAAAGCCAAGGAAGCAAGGAAGGGAAGGAGAAAAGTGACCTATACACTGCAGGAGACTTTCAGTCGTAGGGTTTAAGAGACAACGCCATATTCAGGTATCTGCTGAAAGAGGTGGTTGACTCCTCAGTGTGAGGACTGCTAGCAGCACAGGGTTAGGCGCACCGGAGTTAATGCAATCTACTGTGTCTGTCAGACAACTGAGGCTGTTTGAGGAGTGATGAAGGACATTTTTAATAAAAAGCCATGGACACCTCTGAATGATTTATCAACATAATCTTGTTTTGTGTGCAATGGCCATATTGTTTCATCTCCTCTGTCCTACCATTCAGCAACATGTCATGTGTGTGCATTTATCAGGGATGTGGGGCTTCCATGACAGAGACCTGATGCTGAGGAAGTCCCTGTACACCATGATGAAGAGCGGAGCGGAGAGAGACGCTCTGAAGAGGAGATGGAGGTGGCAGCAGACGCAACAGAACAAGGAGGTAGGGAGAGCGTCAGTCTTCACACACTGAAACTCCTAAATGCACCGCATCCTCTTTCATTAATGACATATTAATACATCCATATGAGCAAGCAAGCATTAGATGAGCTGCAGTTAATAGTCTCCGATTTTGCACTTTTCGATTTTTTTGCTTTGATAAAAAATGATCTTTCCACGATCGCAAGCGTGCATTAGTAGCAGTGCCGCTAATACTGTCAAATCCTCTACATTTCCTCCATTTTCTTGATATTCATGTATTAAAGAGTTTTAAAATCTATTAGAAAAACGGTGTCACCAAAGATAGCTCAGCCCTAAGAAGTAGTCCAGATGCTCGTGTTTTAAAAACGCCCAAGGCGTCCTGGTGGCCCAGTGATCTAAGATGCATCTCATGTAACGCAGCGTCCTGGTTTGCGTCTGGGCACGGAGCATTGTTTCATGTCAGCCACCTGTCTCTAATTACCCGTATCTCCTGACTTTCTCTTTTACCAAACACTCATTAACGGTGGAAAAATGACAAAATGTCCACAAATGCAAGCTGCAATGGCAAAAAATGGGCTGTCTGGGTGAACAATGTGCATATTAATCAGAATTTCTTTTTCTTTTCTTTTTTTTTCTGCAGTCAGGGCTGGTGTACACCGAAGAGGAGTGGGAGAAAGAGTGGAACGAACTGCTAAAGTTGGCCTCCAGCGAGCC